>NW_026913586.1:207500-1407500 GCF_034315485.1 Pezoporus occidentalis | reverse complement strand
GAAGAACAGCAGTCTGTGTTCCTCAGGCTACCTGCAGGAGTTATCAAAATCATCATCTCTACAAACATTGCAGAAACATCTGTCACCATTGATGATGTGGTCTATGTGATTGATTCTGGAAAAATGAAAGAGAAAAGGTACTGGGATTCATTCCTCAGTGCTTTGTGATCTGGGAAACTGCCCTATGCCTTTAGCTACATACTTTAGCTTTCCAAAGAGCTGGGAAAAACTTGAAGGAACTTCATTTGCAGAAAGCTTCTGCAAGGGGAGGAAGCCAGTCTGGCCTCAGAGCCAACTACAGGGGTGGGAATTTTGTCCATACAGAAGTAGGCAGCACCTGCCTGTTTGACCTCCATCCGTTCACTCTGCAGTCATGATTATAAGCTTGTTTCTTGCTCTCCTGTAGATATGACCCAAGCAAAGGAATGGAAAGTCTGGAAGACACATTCGTGTCCAAGGCCAACGCTCTGCAAAGGAAAGGGCGAGCAGGCCGTGTAGCCTCAGGTGTCTGCTTTCATCTTTTTAGTAGCCATCACTATAACCATCAGCTTATAAAAGAGCAGTTGCCAGAAATACAAAGAGTTCCCTTGGAGCAGCTTTGTCTAAGGTGAGCTGTTGTTCCTGTACTGTCTAAGGTGAGCTGTTGTTCCTGTACTGCCTAAGTGCAGAATGTCCTTCCTCCACTGCAGAGAGCACCTGGAATGCCATTACCAAGGTGCTTAGTTTCCACATTGTTTTCTCACATCATGAAACAAGAAACTGCTCTGGAGATTTAAGGCTCTTTGATCTTAGTATCAAGTAAGGTAGCAGTTTGGTTGCTTTGATCTTACTATCACATTGCCTCTGCATCCAGAGCTCCCTCTCTAATCACACTGTCCACTAATTCTCCCTGTGCTTCTTCATGTTCCTTAGCTCTCATCGGATAGGAAAAAGACATGTCTCTCAGCTCTCTCATCACCAGAGAAGATAGTTGCATTCTTGTACTCCAGACCCACCACAGATATTTGTCCCCTTATGCTCTAAAGCCTTCTGTGGTGTTTCTGTGCAGCATAGTGCAGTAAAGCCACAATCTGGATCAAGCACCACTATCAGGCAAATGCTAAATGAATGGGTCCTCCTATTCCTGCTACGCGCTGGGCATCCTTTTGTACAGAAAGAAAATAGAACAAATTCCTTAGTATATGGAACTAAGCTGCTTTATTTTTCTTTCGTTCTTTAAGAATTAAGATTCTGGAGATGTTTTCTGCACAGAGTCTTCACTCTGTCTTATCACGACTAATCGAGCCCCCTAGAACTGAGTCTTTGCGAGCATCAAAGCTGCGACTACAAGACTTGGGAGCATTAACTCCAGATGAAAAGCTCACCCCTCTGGGATATCACCTGGCTTCTCTGCCTGTTGATGTCAGAATTGGCAAGCTGATGCTGTTTGGCACCATCTTCCGCTGCCTGGATCCTGCGCTGACTATAGCAGCCAGTCTGGCCTTTAAGTCACCTTTTGTAAGTATTCTTAACCATGTATTCCACTTTGAAAGCAGTGCGCTTTCATACAGCAGCAAAACACTGTTGTAATTTGCAGTATTCTACACTTCAGTATTTTAATTCTCCTTCTTAGCCTACATTGTTTGTATGTTAATACAGTGTTCGTTAAAAATCTCCAGTTAAAAGCAGAAGACCAAAACTATGCAGCAGCAAGAAGAATGTTATTTATTTTATGAGTGCACAGTAGAAACAGAGTTGATATTAGTTTGAATTTGAATTAAGAAGTACAGCCAGGCCATTTTGTCCAAATTTGGAGTAAAAATTGTAAATGAATGGTAATGTAAGAAGCAGTTAGAAATAATTATGAAACAGTGCTAATGATGAAGTTGATGTTTGAGCTGTGAAGCAAATCTCAGTTTGTGTTCACTTTCACGTTGGGTTTTTGAATTAGCTGCTGCACTTAGTACTGTTAATCCTCTACTGCGGTGTACAAACTTGCATGGAAAGTCAGGCTTTCTTGAAGTTTTGATTGCTGTCGTTAGTAGTGCAAATAGTTTGTACTGAGGAAAATTGTGAGAGAATTGGAAATAGATTGTTCTAGTTATTTAATTGCATGTTGTTTTCCATATGCTTATTGAGCATTTTCTACAGCATTTTGACTTCAAGTGCTACATCTATATGCTGTTATAGAATAACTTAAATTCAGCTTTTTTAATGTCCTGAGTTACTGCTGCTTTCTCTCTCTCAGACCCAAGTGGATTTAGACTTTATTTGCTGTTTTGTATTATAAGCATTCTGATTTGAACTTCAGCTCCATTAACTTGCTGAGATTTGTCAGATGATGTTTTTTTATGGATGTTGGCATTTTGCAACTGCAGAGAGGTCTGCTCAAAATGAATTATTTTCTGTGAGCTGATTAATCGCAAGTTTACCTTTGGGTCTCTTATGGTTACATAGGGCAATAGGCTTAGGTGCCCTGCTGTTGTCTAGGCATTTTTGAATGCCTCGTGTTTTCTGTGATCCATGGAGAAAGCCTGCTTTCTGACCTGTGACCTGCTGTGAAATACCAGAGTTTGTGACATGCAGGTCTTGCAATAGACTGTCTAGGCATGAAAAACACAATCTGTTACTGCTCATCTAGGTGTCACCATGGGATAAAAGGGAAGAAGCAAACAAAAAGAAGTTGGAGTTTGCAGTAGGAAACAGCGACTACCTGGCTCTTCTGCAGGCCTATAAGGTGAGCTAAAATTCAGCTCTGAAGCTTCTGGTGTGCTTGAAATTCAAGCTGAAATATTTTATTAAAGACCTCATCCCATCCTCTCAATTAGGGGTGGCGTTTGAGTATCAGAGAGGGTTCTCAGGCAAGCTACAACTACTGCAGGGAGAACTTTTTGTCAGGAAGAGTTCTTCAGGTAAGTCTGTTTTTGTGGCCTTGCCCAGAGGCTGCTTGCTACACTAGCAGAGCCTTAGTGACAAACATAAGCAAGTGGTGAAGACTCTTCTGTGTGCAGCACCCATCAGTCACAGCCCTTTGTCTGTCTGTAGGAAATTGCCAGCCTGAAACGGCAATTCACCGAACTGCTTTCTGACATCGGGTTTGTGAAGGAGGGATTAAGAGCCAGGGACATTGAGAAGAAGTGGTCCCAAGAAGGTGATGGCGTGTTGGATGCTACAGGGGAAGAGGTAATTCCTAGCATTTCAGTGCTCCAAAACAATGCTGCTGTATTTCATTTCACCCAGGTTCCAGGTGGGCTTGACTTTGTAATCTCACACTGGCAGTAGCCATCTCCTATCTATCTGCTCCATTCTTCCTCCCTGTACACCATACATGCTGGCACTAGACTCCATTGCATGAGGCCTTATGTGTACAGGAAGAACAGGCCCAGATGTGGAAGTGGGCTGAAACTTGTTCCTTTGAGACAGCGAGCACTGCTGACTTGACATGTTAGATATGAGCAAGTGGTGCAAAGGCACATATGACTCATGACCTGGCCCCAGTGTTGGGATTAGTAACAACCTTATTTTGGGAACAAAATTACCTTACAGAGCAGGCAGGGAGATAATTCAGCATTGCAGACAATCTTCAGAAAGCAGTATGTCTGGAGCTAGAGACTTCCTGGGGCTATGTGATGAGGTGGTACTGGTTTGGTAGTTCTAGAGTCTCACTGTGCACTGGGATAACTTAGGCTTGCTTTTTCCTGGGGACAAGCTGCTTTGTAGCCAGCTGTTATTCCCTAATGTCTGGAATTAATAGTTGGTGGCCAACTTGATTGATTGATGGGGGGGGAACGAAGGCCAGGTTAGGCTGAAACCTCAGGACAGTAATTAGTCCTCCCCTACAAAGCACAGCACTGCAGCTACAAAAAGAAACCCCTTTCAGGAATTCAATCTTTCCAGAAGCAGGGCTTTACCTTTATAGACTTAACCTGTAGAATACCTAATGCATACATTAATTTCACAGGCAAATTCAAATGCAGAGAACATCAAGCTGATCTCGGCTATATTGTGTGCCGCGCTGTATCCCAATGTTGTGCAGGTAAAAGAATGCTTTCTCATTTTCTCTTCTGCTGTCTAGCATATCCTCACAGCCTGCTTTCAGTCTGGGCTGGTTGTGGCAGCCTTGAGCCTGGCTTAGGTTGCCAAAGCTTGCTGCTCACAGTGTTACAGCCAGGCAGCTGAGCTCCAGTTTGTATCGCTTGAGATTGCTGCTGTTCCTACCGGCTGATTTTAGTGTCACACAGGAGCCAACAGCAAAAGTTCTTAAGAAGCTATTTTAAATTACACCTTTGTAACCTCAGCTTTAGAAGGCTGAGGTTACAAATGAACACACGCTCAGGGTTAGACAGCACCTGGAGTGCAGTGTCTCTAGTGACCTGACATCTTACTACTTGAGAATTTCATTGATAAAATGAAAACTTAAGCTAAAAGTGTTTTCTGGTAAAGCAGATTTTTACTACTTTTTTTCTGACCATACAGGTGAAAAAGCCAGAGGGCAAATACCAGAAGACCAGTACAGGAGTGGTCAAATTGCAGCCTAAAGCAGAAGAGCTGAAGTTTGTTACCAAAAATGATGGTTACGTTCACATTCATCCTTCGTCTGTGAATTATCAGGTCAGGATTTTTTTTTTCTGCAAAGCTGAAAGTGGTGTTTTAATCATTAACCACATATTTGGGTTATACAGGCTTTGAACTGTTGTTATCACTCTTCTTTGAAAGAGCATAACAAAGGTGCCCATGAAAATGTCCTTAACATGAAATGGAGAACTTGGGGCCTTGATGAATTAGCTGATTTCTCACATGCTCACTGCAAAGTGGGATGGAGCAAGGGATAACTGGCAGTTATTGGCAGCTCTTACAGGTCAGACTCAAGGTACATTTTTAAGCACATTTGCTGTTCTTTGCAGCCATAGAAGACGCAGGCAGGCCTGTATTTGAGCAGGTAGGAAGAGATGTGGCACTGTAATGAGGATGTGGTGTATGTGTTCCAGACTAGGCACTTTGAAAGCCCCTACCTGGTGTATCATGAGAAGATCAAGACCAGCCGTGTGTTCATTCGAGACTGCAGCATGGTGTCAGTGTACCCACTGGTCCTCCTCGGAGGTGGGCAGGTCCACATGCAGCTGCAGAAGGGAGAATTTGTCATTTCTCTTGACGATGGATGGATACGGTTTGTGGCTGCCTCTCACCAGGTAAGGAAAAGCACGGATAATCCTGGGAGTGCTGCAGAGCTCTGCTTGTGTGGAATGCAGGAGATGCACCTCTGTGTTTTACCATAGGTGGCTGAGCTGGTGAAAGAGCTGCGCTGTGAACTAGACCAGCTGCTGCAGGATAAAATCAAGAATCCAAGCATGGACTTATGCATGTGCCCCCGTGGATCTCGGATCATCAGTATGATTGTAAAGCTTGTGACCACGCAGTAACGTGAGAACAGCTTTCTGTACTCACTGTTTGCTACTGTCTGAGAATGGACCAACTAACATCAGTGTCTTGATGTATTTGTCATCCCCAAAAATGGCACGGATCTCTGGAAGACCAAGTTGGCACCTGTATTATTGACAGGTTTTGGATTGGTTTGGTTTGGTTTGGTTTCTTTGTTTACAGAGAGCTCTCTTGTTGAAAGTAAGGTTTGTTACACTACACACTGGAACATGGGAAAATGGCAAATCTCGCAAGAGGAGAAGAAACTGCCAGCTAAGGAAGTGTTTTTTTCATGAGGCCATACACTGGCAACAGTGTTTTCTGGGCACAAAAATACCTGCTACCTAGCTGCTTTTTTGTACTAGTGATGTCTGGAGGCAGCAGAGGCAGCATATGAGATCATAAACTGCTCCCGAATTGGGTTTAAACTCACTTCTGCATTTGGCCGAGACTTTACTGAGTTAAGTCAGTCATAGAGCTGACCAGAGATGGAGCTGTTTATGGTTCGAGCCAATGCCCTCAAAAAGGTGAGCACGTTTTGATTCATGTCAGGTGGTTCTGAAATAGGTTTAGAGAACATCTTCTGGTGAGGAGGCTGTACCAGATCAGTTGGAGTAACATGCTGGATCCATGCAGGCTGTTCTGGTTAGTGTAAAGCTGCAGGAGAGTGGAGGTTTCCCCTGGCAGCCAGGCTTCTCCAGTTTCACCCTGTGCTATGAAAAAGTCTTCCAATACCTAAAGGGCTGACAAAAAAGCTGACAGAGGGGCTTTTTACAAGGATATGTAGTGACAGGATGAGGGGGAATGGCTTTAAACTGACAGAGGGGAGTTTTAGCTGAGATATTAGGAAATTCTTCCTTGTGAGGATAGTGAGGCCCTGGCACAGGTTGCCCAGAGATGCTGTGGCTGCCCCATCCGTGGCAGTGTTCAAGGCCAGGTTGGATGGGGCTTGGAGCAATCTGGGCTAGTGGAACGTGTCCCTGCCCATGGCAAGGGGTTGGAACTAGATGAGCTTTAAGGTCCCTTCCAACCCAAACCATTCTGTGATTCTGTGACTGCTGTAGTGCACTAAAAATGGATCCTGGGGTGGATGGATGGTTACTGTCAACCTCCTCTGGTGGCTGGTATACTTCTGCCACCCTGCAGAGCTGGAAGAAAGCCCCACTTTTGGAAACTTCTACCCAAACTCCTACTCTGGGGATTGGACTCCTACAGAAGAGTAGCAAAATGCTGCAGTAGTAATATTACTTCTTTCCTTTGACATTGCTCAACTCCAGTGCTGAGCATTGCTACAGCTGAGCTGCCTGATGTACTAGCAATTGCAAATAATAGCAAGTGCCTTAAGTGAAATAACTTTGCTCTCATCTGTAATAGTAAAACCAGAGTAAATGCTGTCTCTACCACCAGCCCTGCCTGGAAATAGCCTCCAGGCTGAGGCATGATGCGTACAGAGGGAAGCACATCCTTGCAAGACTAATGTGATTTTTCAGAAAGTACACTTACTTGTAGAAGCAGTTTCACAGCAACACACCCTTGTGTGTGGAAGACAGGAGTATCAAAACCAACATACCAAGGCAGCAAAATGGTCTTTGCAGATGATATGTTGAACTGCTGTTGTGGTTTAACCCCAGCTAGCAACTAAGCAGTGCACAGCTGCAGTCCACCCCTGCAGTGGGCTAGAGGAGAGAAATGGTAAAGATAAAAACAGGTTAACAGGTAAAGCAAAAGCCATTTGTGCAAGCAAAGCATATCAAGGAATCCATTCACCACTTCCCATCTCAGGCAGGTGTTCAGCCATCTCCAGGACAGCACAGCTTTGTCACACGTAATGGTTACTTAGGATGACAAACACCATCACTCTAAGCGTGTGTGTCCTTCCTTCTACTTCTCCCAGCTTTATATGCCAAGCATGACACCACACGGTCTGGAGTATCCCTTCAGTCAGTTGGCATCAGCTAGCCTGTCTCTGTCCCCTCCTCACTTCTTGTGCCTCCCCCCCCAGCCTACTCAGTAGAATGAGCAGCAGAAAAGGCTGTGTAAGCACTGCTCAGCAGTGATTAAAGTATCTTTGCATTATCACACAGCTGTCAGCACAAATCCAAACCACAGCCCCATACTATGAAGAAAATTAACCTTATCCCAGCCAAAACCAGCACTACCACAGGTGACTGGAGTGTTCCCACAGCTTGATGTTAGTCACCAGTAGCACCATACTTCTGTACCTCCCCACCTGGACAGGGTTAATAAAGAGCTGTTAGGGTGTAGGGATCCTAGGGCAGGGTGTTAAAGCACTAGAGGCACATGGAGTTTGCTGTCAGACATAAGCTCTGTGTGAAGCAGGACTAATAGAGCATTAAATGGGAACTGATTCTATTTTTCACCTCAGACTTCCATAGAAGTGGTATCCTCTTGAGTAAATGACTTCCCAGCCATCAGAGTGTTATATTTTGGATGAAAACTAGTGCTCAAGCAGGGGCTGTATGACTCTTCCCTCATGTACAAGCTAAGTTCCATGGGAATTGAAGTGAGGGCAAGGACAGCTGACTGATAAGTAGCTACATTCCCCTAGCAGAGGCAGGACTTGTGCAACATCCTGGTGTCTTGCCTGGTGGTAGAACTGCTACGTCTGGAACGAGCAAAGCATAAATTGATGCAATCAAAAGGTGACAGTGAGTATGGAACTGTGAGCACACCCCTCTTATCTCACCCCCTTGGGCTGCAGCACTAGCTGTTATTTCAGGATTTCTAAATAGTGCCCTATTCACTGACAAATACGCAATTCCTGGAAATTGCATATGCACTTCAAGGACTGGGCACAGTGGTTATATTACATCTTTCAGCAGGTATGTGCTGCCCCCCAACCCTCCTACCCCCAGTAATCCTCCTTCCCTCCATCCTCCTCTATCCCAGCTGCCCCCCCCCCCCCCCCCCCCTTGTGACACTCTAATACCTGACTGAAAAAGAAATGTATTCACTAGAAGTGTTTTAGTCTACAGGTTTATTATGGAGTCAGCTTGCTTTGCAGTACAGAGAGGAAAAAAGCCACCCCCCTCTCCCTCTTTAAAAACACTGTTGTACAGAGCAATTGTACCATTGATGCAATAAACCGTGATGGGGCAGGGAGAAGTGAAAATCACCTGGCACTGTCTTTACTAGTCTGTTACCAGCCATTATCAGCTGCAAACTGATAATGACCACTCAAACTTGCAACTGCCTTGCACTAGTTTATCATACTTGTATTAAATCCCCCAATGGTGAGATGGCGGCCATCTGTATACAGGCAGCCACAGTCCAGTTTCTGAAGCAGCAGTAAGTCCCATGGTTGCACTTTACTACCAAAGGAGATGATGTGACCAGTCCCACCAGGTCAGTGTAACATGAACTCTCAATGCCCCAGATATACTGACTGCTACTTAAACACGACCTGCAGGTTCTGCTTGTGACCTTCAATCTATACAAAAAGCTTTCATTTCTCCAAAAGAGTATTATCTTCTGCACCAGAACTGCCAGTTTATCCTAACTATCACAACTGGACACAGAACAAGATTTCTAGAAGTATTTACTTCAACAGTTTACATTCCAGAAATATTCCAAATACCTCCAAGTGAGAAGTCCACTGGTCCTTTAATCATTAGGACAAAGGAGCATTCACAGTTGTTTTTTTCCAATCGGTTAACACCCTTCCTAAGCATTTCTGAAAGCCAGTTCATCAAGTGCACAAACACCCCCAGACAGATTTTCAGCTTCACTGAGCTTTGAGGAGGTGCAAATAAAACTACACAGTACAGATCACCATAGCATTTAAGACCAAACATTAACACTGGCAAACTGGTACTGGTACCCTAATCCGTGCTCCTGCACACACCTGCAGAGCTACTGACTGGCTGCTGCACTACCCTCAGTTCACAAGCGCCTCCTGCTTTTCACCAGTAACCCGTAACCTGCTTCAGCTACCCAAATATTAACAGAAAGAGCAGGGTTATCACAAAATACTTCTTTAGAAATGCAGTTTATTTCAACGCTCCAATAAAAAAAGCCCAACGTTTCCAGATCACAGAACATTAACACAACAA
This sequence comes from Pezoporus occidentalis, assembly GCF_034315485.1. Lineage (NCBI taxonomy): Eukaryota > Metazoa > Chordata > Aves > Psittaciformes > Psittacidae > Pezoporus > Pezoporus occidentalis. Next base: position 1,398,030 of record NW_026913586.1, on the reverse strand, counting down.
AGGAGTTTTGCATTAGTCTACTACTAAGACTTTTAAAATGTTCATGCCAATTGTTAGTCAATAGAAACAGCCTTCTAGGACTAAGCCCTTACATTTATAAAGACACCACAAAATCCCTTATAATAATGTAAACAAAATAAATTTTTCTTCTTAAACTTTTTTAATTCAAATCCATTCTTTCATGACTTCCACTCCTTCAAGGGCTTCCTGATGGTGAGTGACTGAAAGGGAAAGAAAAACATGAAAAGCAACTCTTACAGCAAACCCAACAAACAGAAATTTTATGTGCTACCCCAGGTTTCCTCTGCTCGGGAGCCCTTCCTGCCTCATAATGTCCCTTACTACAATGTTCTCATTTACAGTTGATGAATAATGAGAAGTGTTATATTTTACTCCTTTACAAGTAAAAGCTGCATTAAGCTTGAAAACGGCAGGCAAAACAAAGAGCCATTAGCTGCCATAGCTAGGTGAGACATCAAGCCTGCTCAGGAAGAACCTTGGAGGCCTATGCTCCAGCTGTGCAGAGGAATTCCTACTCTGCCGTAACCTGCTGTTTCAGTTTAGGGCTCTCTGCAAGGCACCAGCTCAGACTATGTAAATTCCAGCACACACTTCTCTGGTTCCGTAGGAAAACCTGCTTCTTCCTTCACAGTGCACAGCAAAACTTGGCAGTGGTGCAACTGAGACCCAGCTGCGAGGAGCCACCAGCAGGAATTTAATCCTAGCACACATACATAGTTTGCTCCATACCTCACATTATTCACTTCTTCCCCAGATTCTAAGTTCCTCGGGAACTTTGGGAGAGCTGATTCTCATTTGCTCACGTTTTCTGTCGACTTTAACATTTCATTTAAGTAGGTTACCTCAGGGTTACTGTCATGAAGTTCTGACTACCAGTGGTAGGAAGTGCCCATAAAACATCATCTTTTCATAGTAGGAAGTGCCCACAATAATTCATCTTTTCACACAGTTCACAGATCAAGACAAACTTTAAGCTTCTATGCTTGCACAAGTTAACTTCTCCAGCACTCGTGCCTGGAGTGGTTGCTGTGTAACTGTATGGCACACTCATGTTTTAAGGTATTCCTACCTTCTCTTTGGAGATGGTGATCTGGACTTTGAACGACTGTTAAAAAAAAGAAGAAAAGCCATTGTCGTGGTTTAAACCCAGTCAGGTAGCTGGAAGTCAAAACACAGCACTGTACCAGTTAACACAAAGGAAAAACATGACTGCTACTGCGGAACCCAGGACAGCCATCAATGTGATAAACCTGTACAAACTCAGCAACTGCTTCGGGCGACTTAAAACCAGTAAGAACAGTTTGATGTTAAACATGTTAAAATGCTGATGACAGAAAGTACATGAAATTACATCAAGCAAGAAGCTGCAGTGGAGAAGGACAACTGCTGAAAACTGGAGCCCTCAGGAAGAACAACACAGCACCAAAGCAGCTGTAAAATGATCACAGCAGAACTGCAAAGCAGGAGCAGTGAATCACAAGGTCAGGAACACTAAGAACTACAGAGCTGAGAACTAAAGGTAGGGAAAGACATGCCCCAAATGCTGTCAAAAATACTTTCTGTCACAACTATGGGTTAAACAAAAACCTGTATCCTAGGAGAATTGTTTAATGTCCAAAAAGAAAAAAAAAAATAAAAAAAAACATTAAAGTATGAAAAATACTTTAAAAACAGCTATTAAAAGAAACCTAGAAGAAAAAACTAGAAGAAAAAAAGAAAAGAGAATGCCCACCACACCTCATCCACATGCAACTGCAATACTGGTCCGAGGGAAAAAAAAACAACCACCAAACCCCAAAACACAACATATTGAGTGTTGCTTGTATGTATATGCTCACCTTTTAGCAGGTAAGCCAGATTTAGATCTACCATGGGACCCAGACCTACAACAGGAGAAAAATAAAGCTCAGCAAAGCAGCCAGTAGCATGCACATACAATGAAAGTTAGCTAAACCAGCAACAGCAAGTTCATACGATGTGGTATCACAAACTAGAGAGGGAGGCTCTGGTGCTGTAGGCTTTTCTTGTGATGGTTCAGAAGAATCTTTTAGCTCTTATTCCAGAGACCCCCCTCATCAGAAGACAAGAGTACAAGCACAAGAAGCTCCCCAGCAAAGCTTCAGCTACCACCTTCACAAAACAAGACCTTGTAAGCAGCTCCCAGACATTCTCCCCATGTATTTTCAAGTATAGTACAGCTCTTCCATTAGTTATCCCAACAGCATTTTGGTTCTCTCTTTATTATCTGACTAGTAAAGTGTAAACTATTCCCAGTTCATCTTATGAATTAAAACTACTCCAACAGCGATACTTTCCTGACATTTTTGTTCCTTTACCAACTCAAATATTTGCTGTTACTTAGAAAATAACTGTATTCCCAGAATGCTATAATTCAGGCATGAACATCAGAAAGCCTGGTGCTCAAGAGTCAGTTGCTTAGCAGACTTAGCCAAAAAACAAACTTCTGGTACAGGCTGCCCAGAGAAGCTGCGACTTTCCCATTCCTGGCAGTGTTCAAGGCCAGGCTGGACAGGGCTCGGAGCAGCCTCGTCTAGTGGAAGGTGTCCCTGCCTGTGGCAGAGAGTTGGAACTGGAGGAGCTTTACAGTTCTTTCCAACCCAAACCATTCTATGAGTCTATTTCTGCTTAGAACTGCTTTTAAAGGCTAACCAAGATTCACCTTTACCTGACCTATTAACTTATAGAAATACTACATGGACACTGTAAGTTAAAAAGAGAGTTACATACCACTGCTTTGAAACCTTCCTGGTCACAGCTCTTAACATTAAAAACAGTTATTTTGCTACTGTATCACAGTTACACAGAATGGGGTTGCTCTCAAGTACCCAGAACTTGCATTTTGCAGCACAAGCACAACTTTCAGCACACAAGAGCATCATCTTGCTACCAAAACTGCCGACAAACCTTCCAAGAGGCACAGCAGCAAAGCAGAATTGCAGGTCAAAAGCTCTAAAAGCAGTGCTGGTTTTGTACTTGTGTTTTGCAGAATTAGCAGAGAACAAGAACCTCTGGAGTTTTCATGATGTTGCCAATACTCTAGCCCTGAACTACCACTTCTTGCACACCTGCATAAAGTCATCACTTCCCAGAAATTTCAACATGAGTATCAAGTCCTTCATGCAGGAACATGACTGCCCCAGATGTCCCTGAGCAACATCAGCAGCATCCAAACTCTTCCACAGTAGCAGCATGCATTTTGAGCCCTCATTACAGGCTTGTACAAATAGTAAGTCAGGACAGCTCTAGTAATAATCATCGTCCCCCTTTAGGCTCAATGTGCAAGTCCCAAGGTAGCAGACTGAAAACATTTCTCATCCCCCATTATAGTACAAAACAGAAGATAACTACTGCTAACTTCAGATCTCCTGTCCACCACATTTTTATCCTATTCTTTCACCCTTCTTCCAACTAAAACTTATTACGAAAGATGGAGGAAAATAATACAGGAACACTTACTCTATGCCCATTTTACTCAGCTTCCATTTCAGCATAGAAAATATCCAGATCCATAAAACTAGGGCTGCATGTCAGCGAAGTCCTTCAACACACCACCTGTGGCATTAGGACTCATGGTCCTGTCCACTCAACCCTTCAAACCTCTCAAGTCAAGCACCTTACCCCATGTAATATAGTTCTCAGCAATTTAATTTGATCTAACTCTCAGAACTGGAACTGACAAAGCTGAAAAGCTGTAAGCAAGAGTTCAGTTAATAGTAGCAACCACCTCATTGCTTCCCACCCAGCCCCACCATTTGGGATTTACAAAGAAACCATGCAAAGAAAAACCTAAGCAACATTTCCTGCAGGTCTCAAGGTCAAGCATTCTCTACATGCACAGGTATTAACTAGTCCTCAATACTTCTCTCCACAAACCTTAAAGCATATATATGCTTTGTTTATGGCTATAGAGACACGATATATAGAGTCCACAAACCAAACAAGCTCATGTTTAGTCAAGAAATCAGCCACTACTATAGTCTGTGAAAAAGCGTAAATTACTAAATGCAAACATTGCTGTGCAATTCAACTTCCTAAACCCTTCCAGTCAAATTCTCCCAGGAAAGCAAAAAAAACCCACAAAATAACTACCCCCAATACTAGTATAAGTTTCAATTAAAACAAGTATTTTACCTGCTTCGAGGCCATACAACAGACCGGGACCTTGAGCGTGACCTGGACCTAGATCTAGGAAAAAGCAGCAACAGATCAACTACTGCTATATAATTCACATAGCTGAGATAATATTCTTTGATTTTTATGATACTAATCTCAGATAATTTTGTTGGAACTATTAGTTTTGCAAGAATAACGTTTATTATTAGAAAGATGTAGTACATTTAACCAGTACTACCCAGAACACATAAATTCTACTGCCCTAGCTGATTAAGCACAGTTACTCCTTGTAGCTTTAAAAGTGAAGTATGAAAACTTAACCTTGGATCAAAGCTGTATCTTTAGTACAGCTGAAGTATAAAAGACCTCAGAAACAGCAATTCCAGAATTTTATGTTTCGTTTTTAACATCAAACAAAGCATTCAGCTAGCTCTGAGGAATGTTACACCATAAAGGCTCCTGTAAACACATGAACTGCAAAACAATCTAAATGTTAACTCCAATAGTTACGTTCCCTTCAACAATGTTGTGGGCTTAATGAAGAACACAAACCTTGATCTCCTTAAAGAACCAGATCGAGATCTGCGGGGTGAAAATGACCTATACCTACGAGGAGAGATTGACCTGGACCTGCGGTAGGAAGCTGATCTCGATCTACAAAAGAAAGGGAACACCAATTAGAATTACTGCAAGTGATTTTTCACAAGGAGCAGAGAAAGGAGTGGAGCAGAGGGAGGAGTAAGGAAAGGCATGTATATACAACAGGCAGAAACCTACCTCCTACCACGACTCCGACTGCGTGAGCGAGAATACCTTCGTCCTCGGGACCGCGAACGGGATCTCGACCGGGACCTAGGTTTAGGTTAGAGAAAAAAGGTATGAGGACAAAGCTGCAGCAACCAATGCATGTGAGGCCCTGCTGAAGTCAAAACTTATTTCAGACAACTAAAAAGAAAACAAAAAAAAGAAACAAAAATATATTTAAAAAAAAAAACAACACAAAAAGAAAACCACACCACTACCATCTGTCAGCTGGAAAAATCTCTGGGCCTACTCGTCTTGAGCATTTTACTACCTAGGAAAATGTTAAAAGCTGAATGACATTGCAGAATTACATTAGAATAGAAAACACTGTAATGCGTATTTAAAATAAACCTTGCAAGTTTGCAGGTCGACCCTCTTTGGCCCAAGGTCTAGCAGATCTAGACGATCTAGAAGTATCTATAGCCGATCGCTGCATCTAGGTGTTCTCTTCAATCTAACGACGATCAAACTGACAGCCCAATGAGCCAGGGTGAGGCTTGATTGACGCAAGAAGATTTTTCTAGGTGGGAATGTGGTCAATCTGGTGTTCCTCTTTCTAAACCGGAGGGGGGCCCCAATTGAAAGCCAAATTTACTGTTACGGCGATCACCGTCTCAATTTTTCTGCCCTTAAAGAATAAGGTGAAGCTACGTGTAGATGGCTCGAGGGGATCTGGCCTCTTATGCTGATCACCTCAAGGTCTAGGAGGATCTTAAGTGTCGGATTTGCAAGGCGCCTCAGCATGAAATCTTAAGGCTCGTGACATTCTGAATCAAGGCGACTGACTCAAACGAAGAAACCTGAAAGGTTTTGACCAGGTTGATTATTAAGATATTAACATTTTATATGTATTAGCAAAAAAAAAAAAAGTGATATACACCTGCTGACTTACAATATTAAGAGTTAAAGCTGGTGCAACATTGTGTTCTTGGCTAACAAGAGCTACACAACAGAGAACTGGTGAAGCAACCCAGCCACCCTGGCCCCACACGTACCTGCTCCTCCTTCGGCGACTATAGCGGTGACAATCATAAGCATAGTGGCCTTTCTCACCACACTCATAGCATCTGTCGTTTGGGTCAAAGGGGCGCCGGGCAGGAGGCCTGTCATAACGGGAGCGACGAGGCATCCCAGTTGACACTTCCACTCTAACTCTGGAGCCACATATTATCCTGAAAGACGTAGTATGTATGAATCACAAGAATACTTGTCTCCCCTGTGCCTGCTACACACAGAACGGGTACTGATGATGGGTGCAGGCTAAAACTGCAGCCACAGCAGTCAAGGACATTTCAGGCATAAACATACTTTCCATCAAGGCCAAGCACAGCATCCTCAGCATCCCTCGGATCTTCAAACTCCACGAAGGCAAACCCCGGCGGGTTCCTCGCGATCCACACGGTTCTCAGGGGCCCGTAGTAGCTGAAGGCTCTCTCCAGCTCGCCCTTTCCAGCGCCGGTGCCCAGGTTCCCCACGTACACCTTGGTCTCTGCATGGATGGACGCCATGTCAGGCCCGCACGCCGCTCCGCAAGCCTGCAGTGCGCAGGCGCGGCCCAGGACACGAGGCCGCGCGCGGGCCGGCCGCTGCCGCCCCTCCCCCCCCCCCCCCTTCGCCTTGAAGCGCCGCCATGTTTGACACCGCCTCCATTTTGGTGTGCTCCCGCCGCTCCGCTCCCTCCCTTCCACACCGCCCTCACCGGGGCCCACTGTCCACCGAACCCGCGGCCACCGACCCACGGCTGCTCCAGCAGCCTCTCTCCTCGGCCCCCTCCGCTCTCGCAGCCGGCCGCCAGAAGCCAACGGCCACCTTTTCCCATCCCTCAGCGGAGAGCGAGCGACGCCGCTCCCGCCACGGGCAGCCCCCCGCTCGCTTCACACTCCCCGTTCCCCCTTACCATAACGCCCATAGCGCGACATCTTCCCGGCTGCAGACTGAACCCCGCGCACCACCCTTATGCACACGGAGTCTCCGCTGCGACTGCGCGCCGCGCCGCGCCCCGACCGCTCGGGGAGACTGCGGGGTGGGCTTTGGTCGCTTGGCAACGCGGGGCGGAGCAGCCCCGCTCCCGGCCGCGGGGAGATCTCGCGAGAAGAGCGGCGGGCGGGCGGCGTGCTGAGTCTGAGGCGATGAACCTCACCAGGCTCTTCGCTCCCGGGCAAGGAGGTGCTACATTCTGCGTGACGGGGCGTTCACAAGCTGTTCTTAAAGCGGCTGAGCAGAGTTTGACCCGACACTAGCTCTCACACCGAATACAACCCAATGAGCCTTGCGTGCCCTGGAATTCAAGTACTGCCCAATCCCCTCATCCAGACAGACGGCATAAGCATTTTTGTTGGCATCTACCAACCTTTGCAGGGAGACACGCACAGCAGCATACGTGCAGATAACTATTTTTAAGAAAAAACAGCGTGAACCTGACCAATCTGAAGTGATTTTAAATAAGCCACAGCAGGAATGAGCATGGCATTTTATTAACAAGGGTTAGGCAGGCTTCCAAAGTGCATTTGATCACATTTACATGTTTTGGTGTGATCTCAAGACAGAACAAATCAATATAGGAAATAAATGAGGGCTGTATGTTAACAAGCTCAGGAATAATAACACAATGATTCTTGCACTGTGTGCTGCCAAAAGATAAAACCAAAGCAACAGGAAACAGAAACATTGAATTGCACGGAATTCTCTATGAAGCAAAGGCCTTCCAATCACTGCTGCTCTAAAACAGCAATGATAGATAGGAAATGTTTTAAAAACCTGCTCTTTGCCTGCTATCTTTCCCTAATAATTTTAAAAACTTGGACCTACATTATAATCCATGTTCCAAATTAGGAGAACAGTTGTGGGGAAAAAAAAACAAACAAAAAAACAGAACAATTTTTTCATCTGGTTCGGTGATTCCAAATTCAGATAAACATGTCTACACCACTGGATAATTAGATTAATTTTAAAGGCAGAAGAAAACACAGTTTAAATTTATCATATATCATCTTTCACAGTACTGTTACAAAAATAGCTATTCAACTGATACATTATCTTATTCCTGATACAGTAAGCTTACATCATCAGTTTAATACATTATCATTACCCAACAGCTTGCTTTTAGTAAAAAACAGTTCAGGGAAAACATGTTTCATGGTTTTAGTTTATACTGCTTGTTTTAACCCTTTCTTAACATACAAAAATCAGACAAAAGTATCTAAACCCAGCATTTTTGCAAATATTTATACCCCAGACAGTTCCTAAAATAGGCCAGGTACACTCATTCCTAAAGGCAACTGCTTTAAACAGCAGATATCATTGGTTTTTCTCAAGATAGCCCTGTATTAAGCCTTGAACTCGAGACAGAATAATCTCATTGGAGCTGCTGCACTCTTCTGGGCCATATGGTGGGTCAATAGTCAATACCCCTGCCACACATAGCGTCTTTCCCGATTCGCCTTGCTCTGTTATGGGGATGTGGTTTGTTTCTAGCCAAGTCTTCAAATTGTTCTTCCTCTTTTCAAGTTCCTCTGGGCTGTAGGCTTTGCTTTCCTCAGGTTCAAATATGCAAGAAAGCCGTTGCTTCATTTCATCGTCCCCTTCTTTCAGTATTTCTACCTCCTCGACAGCATGGCCCAAGACAACTGATATGGACACACTTTCATTCTCCGGGAATGTTGCAAGGACAATACTGGCAAGGAAAGAAGGATGCATGAGTCACTGTATTTAAATGAAGACTGAGAAAAAAGAGGCCAAGATTCTTGGAGATGAGTGCTCATTAGTGTCAGCATAACCCAGAATTTAGTCACCATCGAGTACTCAGCATTCTTCTTGAAGAGCATGCTGCTATACCTTTAAAATAATGAAAATGTGTGGCTTTGCACCTTCTGGTCTTGAATTTGAAACCACTCTAGACACGATCAAGCAGAACGTTACTTTCACAAAAAAAAAAAGTGTACATTAAAAGCAGGGCTGGGAATCTAAATATTTTTGTGCAGCATTCCCAACCTTGCTGAAGAACCTTAAGTCTTCCAACATTCAAAACCAACATACATTCAGCACTTTGAATGCTGAAGGCAGTGGTGGTAGTTAACATCAGAACCTTTTAATGTCAAATTATTAATACCTCATTATTGATCATGACTTTTTTAGTTTTACATGAGTGTTGCTAACTTCTTAACTGAAAACTATAGCTTGCATACTAAAATGGGACAGCAGGTTCAGGCTCATTTTGTAGCAGCCTGCTCTTTTCCCAAGGACTTTTTCCAGAAGTCCTAAAATAGAGGTAGGAAAGCAGCTTGTTACATTTCCAGGATCTCTTCCCCATCTGTCAACATAGAGGATCAGAAAACCTTTTTCTGTCTTGTGGGAAGAAACACTCCTGAATTTGATGCCAGCACTTTGTCAATCTACTGTTGCCACCATCAGTGGAAGTAATGACTTTCTGGGAAACTTGTGATGAAATATGCCTTGATTTTAGCCTGAGCCATTCCCAGAATCACTCACAGCTGTGTGTACCTTTCCTCCTAAAATGATGGGCAACTCCAAGAGAAGATTAGAGTATTGGAGCTACTCCAGAGTTGAAGTAACAACCAGTTCTTCTGAAACATCAGAAGCTGGATGGTTTTGTTTCTATCCTCCATCTTGTGCTCAAGTGGGACAAGCACACAACCAAAAAGGTCTGAAAATGCTCTGGCAGCACGGAGACAAATTTCTGCCCATTCTCTGGTGCGTCCTACGTCTCAAACCCTGTTTTCAAGTTACTCATTTGAAATACTAGAGACCTGTGGTACCACTTTCTGGCCAATGTCATGGCTGATTTTCCCTGCTTCCTCTCCAAAGCAGCCACTGCACTGTCATGGCTGTTTGGCTGCAGGAGAGAGCTGGGCATCAATGTGAGAACTCTGGACAGAGGATAAGGATTTGAACATCTAAAGCATTAAAAATATTCCTTTATTCCTGCTTTCTGGAAGGAGGGCTTAGTATATTATTAAAAGTGATCCTGAACACATGGATATCATTTAAAGTACTAACCTCAGGCCCACAATAAAGTTAGCATGAATTCAGATTATCCATTCCCAAAACTCTTCAATCCTTTGAATGAGATTACAGTGGTTTTAGGTAAACTGGCCTCATCAACTGCAATATTGCTTTCTTTTAGGTCTTGACAATCAAAACAAAAACAAAACAAAACAAAACCAACCAAAAACCAGAAAACACAACCCAAACGTGCATTTTTTTTTCTCCAAATAAATTTGCTTCAGTCTTGGAATCTTTTCCTGAAAAACTTATCTTCCCTTAGCTTTACGGAAACAAAAGCTTTGGTACTTACCTAGCAGAAACTGGATCAACTGTTAAGACCCATCCTTCATATTCATGTTTCTCAACTACAGCAACTTTCACCAGTTTGTTCAAATATGTTTCCCACTCTAGAGGGCTTTTCTTCTGCCACTCATTCATATTTCCTGCATCCAGAACCTAGAAAATAGAGCAATTAGCAGAAGCAATGAATCCTTTTGCTTTGCCTTTCACATGAGAAGCAAATTTGCATCATGGTACGAATCTTCCATTTGTCTTAAGCCTAATTTGCTTTATTTTAAAAGCCAACATTCACACAAGTGGTTTGCATATTGCTGCAGTTCTGCAATTTCCCACCCAGTTCACCCATTTTTAAAGGCACAAATATTGACAAAAATTATTGCTCTGCTAATATAACACTGTCCCGTGGCATTAAATATTACATGTGTTATTCTGCCCCCTTACAAAACCTCGGTTTTCCTGATCCTTAAGGGCAGAATTTTACTCCCCTTACTCTGTGTACTGGCACATCCCTGGTGTCTATGCCCTTCCATTGCCTGCTATCCACCCGGATCCTGGCTCTATCCTCATCCCCTACAGTACAGCAAGTGCTCTTCCACTCTTTTCTCCGTACCAGCTGCACTACTAGCAATCAGAGCAGAGCCACCCTTGTTGCAGCGTGGTGTCGCACAACCGTTTGTCTCCATCCCCGTATCCCACCGGATGTGGGCTGGGGAGAGATGGAGGGCGGACAAAGGGCAGGAGGAAGCGCCCTGCTTTGTTCCCCCAAGGGTCCTCAAAGCCTGAAGCGGGACGGGTAGGGCAGGCAGCGAGCTGGGCACGGCAGGAGAGCCACCCAGTGCCACAGGGCAAGAGAGGGGAGAATCCCCGGCCCTGCAGCCCGGATTCCCGCTCACCGACTCGATTCCCGCGTCTGCCGACGGTGCCCGGGAGCTGGGCCTGCCGCTTCCTGCTGCCGCTCAGCGCCCTCCCCCGACACAGTTTGAGTATTTTGGGTTATTTTAAGCACGGAATTGGAGGCTTCCGGGGCAGGAAAATGCTCAGAGATGCGGTGTTTTAAAAATAAGGGTGTGCATATAAATTATACATAGGTTTATATACATAAGAGGCCAGATTGCGAAACAAGGAGGTGGGGCATGCACCTACCCCGTGTGCTGCCTTCCGCCTAGCTAGAATTCGGCCGGGTTTGGCAATCCTGCTGCTAGAGCTGGGATCACTCACTCCAGCATGCAAAACCACTGCCTCTTCAGGAAATCTGGGTACTTAAATAGGTATAGGTGCGTGCTGTGTGGATCCACTCCATAAAAATATATCTGCTCCCTGGTTTACAGTTGTCTTCACAAGCACTCCTGTGTAGCCATGAAGGTGAGAAACGTGTTTTCCCATCCCAAAACCTCTCTCTTAACAACGAAAAGCTGGAAAAGCTTCCTATGGATGAAGCAAACCAGCTGCCATTGTTTCAGTAATTTTAAGTGTAAGCGAGCATGTGATGGTTTTGAGAGCGTAACAAAAATCAAGGATATAAAACAAGTCTCATGTTGCAAGCTTGAGGAGGTTAATTTCCTTTTCTAAAAAAGTTTCAATTGAACTTCCACAGTGCTACAGTGATTATTTAGGAATGGTCTATGCCTCTGTATTCGGCTACTGTTTTCTTTCAGAGTTATGATTTATTACAAAAGCAGGGATGAACAAATCTGTTTTCATTATAAAAGCAAGCAACACAATGGGAATTCAGAGCTCCTGTTTGAAAGAAAAGCAGTGGAAAGACGGAGTATGGTTTGGGTTTTATATATTTGTAAGCATAGCACATTTTAGGTTTACTTCCTAACCAGTCCCCTTCTGGATCATGGAATGGAGGGCAGTAGTCCCTTTTGATCAAAATACTCCAAACATACTCGGTTTTAATTTTTGCTGGTCTTAGTCCATACTGATTTTTTTCTTTTTCTATTGTAGTTAATTGTTCTGACTACAGAGCCCCTAATTTTTTTATCCTGTCATCTAAGCTGTATTTACAGACAAAGGTCACTATCGTGAGCAGTTACTACAGCTTTTACACCGTAAATTTAACCTTAAGTCACAGTCAAAAAGCGGCGCAACTCTCATAACTCCAATAGCTGTACTAGTAGTGGAAGCTGTGGCACAGATGAAGTTGTAAATACACAATTCGTGAGACCAAAGAACTCCGCCGGTATTACTGCACCGCTTCCCCAGTCCTACAGCGCCCTTTTGGGAGGACCGGCAAAGCCCGAACCGCTTCCCTCCGCCCCGGGGAAACGGTGCTTGTCAGGCACTACTGGGCCTTCGCTCCTCCTCCCGCCGCGGTCCCGTTCGCTCACCGCGGGGACCCACCGGTGACCGGGCGGCTCCCCGAGACCGTGGTAGGCACAGAAGCCCGCTCCGCCGGCTCAGGCGCTCCCCCTCAGCCGCTATAGGCCGCACGTCGCCGTGGCAACAACGCCCCGCTAAAGCCCGTCCTACGGCCTGCGCGGACCACGGCCCACGCGCATGCGCGCCGCCTGAGGGAGGAGGCAGAGGAGGGCAGGGAGCAGGCGCGTGCGGCGGCGCGTGCGCGCGGAGGAGTGGCTGAGCGGAGCCGTTAGGATGTCGCGTTACGGCCGCTATGGAGGCGGTGAGTGCCTGCGGTGCGGTGAGGGGCGGGGGGCTGCGGCGAGGGCAGGCTGGGGGAGCTTTCGGAAGGGGCAGTCGCGGGGGGGGGGGGGGAAGGGGAAGGGGAAGGGGGTTGCGCGCGCGTGCCGCCGCTCGTGAAGGCGGTAGCGGGCCCCGCACACAAGATGGCGGCGCCAGGGGTGAGGCGGAGCGGAGGCGCCGCTTCCTTGGGAGCGCGCTCCTGCACCATCGCTGACAGCGGCCTTGTTCCCGGCAGAGACCAAGGTGTACGTGGGGAACCTGGGCACGGGCGCTGGAAAGGGCGAGCTGGAGAGAGCCTTCAGCTACTACGGGCCCCTGAGAACCGTGTGGATTGCGAGGAACCCGCCGGGGTTTGCCTTCGTGGAGTTTGAAGATCCGAGGGATGCTGAGGATGCTGTCCGTGGACTTGATGGAAAGTACGTATGCATATGTTTTCAGAAGCTACAGCCGGTTTTAAGACCAGGGGTTTTTCTTCTCCTTTTTGTAGTTCTGCAATAAACAGTGACAATTAACTTAGGGGCATTATGAACCTGTTGCAGGGTGATTTGTGGCTCCAGAGTTAGAGTGGAAGTGTCAACTGGGATGCCTCGTCGCTCCCGTTATGACAGGCCTCCTGCCCGGCGCCCCTTTGACCCAAACGACAGATGCTATGAGTGTGGTGAGAAAGGCCACTATGCTTATGATTGTCACCGCTATAGTCGCCGAAGGAGGAGCAGGTACGTGTGGGGCCAGAGTGGCTGGGTTGCTTCGCCAGTTCTCTGTTGTGTAGCTCTTGTTAGCCAAGAACACAATGTTGCACCAGTTTTCTTTAAACTTTAACGCTAGAATAATTGTATAGGTGTATATTACAATTTGTTGCTATTTCTATCAAATGTTAATATCTTAATAATCAACCTGGTCAAAACCTTTCAGGTTTCTTCGTTTGAGTCAGTCGCCTTGATTCAGAATGTCACGAGCCTTAAGATTTCATGCTGAGGCGCCTTGCAAATCCGACACTTAAGATCCTCCTAGACCTTGAGGTGATCAGCATAAGAGGCCAGATCCCCTCGAGCCATCTACACGTAGCTTCACCTTATTCTTTAAGGGCAGAAAAATTGAGACGGTGATCGCCGTAACAGTAAATTTGGCTTTCAATTGGGGCCCCCCTCCGGTTTAGAAAGAGGAACACCAGATTGACCACATTCCCACCTAGAAAAATCTTCTTGCGTCAATCAAGCCTCACCCTGGCTCATTGGGCTGTCAGTTTGATCGTCGTTAGATTGAAGAGAACACCTAGATGCAGCGATCGGCTATAGATACTTCTAGATCGTCTAGATCTGCTAGACCTTGGGCCAAAGAGGGTCGACCTGCAAACTTGCAAGGTTTATTTTAAATACGCATTACAGTGTTTTCTATTCTAATGTAATTCTGCAATGTCATTCAGCTTTTAACATTTTCCTAGGTAGTAAAATGCTCAAGACGAGTAGGCCCAGAGATTTTTCCAGCTGACAGATGCTAGTTCTTTAGTTGTCTGAAATAAGTTTTGACTTCAGCAGGGCCTCACATGCATTGGTTGCTGCAGCTTTGTCCTCATACCTTTTTTCTCTAACCTAAACCCAGGTCCCGGTCGAGATCCCGTTCGCGGTCCCGAGGACGAAGGTATTCTCGCTCACGCAGTCGGAGTCGTGGTAGGAGGTGTGTTTAAGTTTGTCTCTTATTCCTGTTTGCTTCTTCTGCTTAACAAGAGCTACACTTGTGCAACTCCTTTTTCATCAACTTCTTTGCAGGTCCAGGTCAGCTTCCTATCGTAGATCCCGCTCCGTTTCTCCTCGTAGGTCTAGGTCTGTTTCTCCCCGCCGGTCCCGATCGGCATCCTTGAAGAGATCAAGGTAATTGGTGTTAATTTTTAATAGCCTGTGTGCGTTGTTTTTGTTGGGTTTTTTTGCTTTTATTAGAGGATTCAAGGAGGTGTTGGAGGGCAGACTGCAAAAGCTGTTGACCTCTAGAAATCTGACTTTAGCACACTTTATTTATAAAGTCTCTGATATAATCCTAGTTGAATTTACAGGTGTGGTTGTATGATGAGTTTTGAGCACTTACCCAACTGCATATCCCATGATGAATTTTGATGTCTAAGCCATCTAATGATCATGTAGATAGAGTTGACTTTGATTTTGTTTCACCTTGTGTTTATTTTTTATTACAGGTCTAGATCAAGATCTAGATCTAGATCCAGATCTGTTACATGGCCCCGAAGCAGGTAAGATCTCTTCTATGACTGCAAGTGCTTAGTAAAAGTTGCTGGAAAGTCTGTTTAGGCTTTCTAACAGCTGTTCAGATTTTCGGAAAAAGCTTTGTTTAAACCCCATTAACATCGGGGTCTGTAGTTCTAAAAAGCAGTGCAGAAGGTGGTTGTTCTTGTATTGTTTTATGTATTACTGATATCCAGGTCCCAGTAGTCATCATGGAACCATTTTCATCAGGTTGTATTAACAGCTAACATAGCAAACAAATTTAGAATTAATCAGAAAAGGTTTTTCCTTTTTCTTTGTATAGCACAGAAGAGATTGTGCATTCTTCCCTTTATTTGTCAGAGGGATACAGATGCCCTTCTGGTAGCATATTAAAGCACTAATGCCTATAGCCAGGCAAGTCACAAAGGGCTTGTTAGTACTGAGTATTATAGCTGCTTCCAGCTCTGTTGACGAGTGTCAGCCTGCAGGAGCTGAATTAAATTGGAGATAAATACTTGTCAGAATTATTTTGTACCAATAAATGTGCCATAAGATGAAATTTCAAAGGCACACAGGATGTCATTCATTCTCTCAACTTGTAGCTTAATCCTTCCATAGTAAATGAATGCAGTGTCTGCTTTATGCAATTTTGTCCAGGCAGTGTGGCTGATAGAGGTTGATGAGATGTCCTGGGCAAGATGTCATAGGAGAACAAGAGTAAATTGAGGTTCTGCTCTGAAGGAGATGGTACTGCTCTTGCAACAGCCCATTCCCAGACTTACTGTTCTGGTTTGATGGCTGCTGTTTGAAATAAACAACGTAACCATAACAACCAAACACAGGAAAATAAAAGGGAAGTTTTAGCTGAGGGGAGTAAGTGGAAAAGGCCATAGCTGAAGATGGGAGATTCAGTGCTCAAAGGTGGTGGTATTTTCTGAGAGTGGAACAGCAAGCAGTAACAGGAGTTTTTAGGCAATGGACAGATGAAGATGAGAAGACGGCTGCATTAAGAGCAGACATTCTCACAAACAGTTCAGAAGCTAATAAGAAGGGAAATTCCCTGAGGCAGTAGAGCAATGCCTTTCGCTGATCAGGTACACTTTCTCTACCTGTCAATAAAATATGTCGCATCTTAATACCAGGTCTTACACATTTAGTGTGAATCTTCCTGTCTCAAATATGGGAACATGCATGCTACCAGCTTCCCTGCTGAGCCATGGTTTTTCTTTCTGTAGGTCTAGGTCCCATGGGAGATCAAAATCTGGCTCGCCAGCTAAGAGGTAAGCATACAGTGATAAACCTGTAGTAGTAGCTAGTATTCAGTAGTAGGTTTGAATGGCTAACAGAGCCTAGTCCTTTACAAAAATATCTCCCCAAATGTGTGCCCAGCTAATCTGGTGGTGGTGTGACTGAGATAGAAGTTCCTCTGCAGCTGTTTGGAATATGTTCCTTGTCTGTCTCTTTGGTTTCATTACCTGTTTGTAGTTTCCAGCATAGTAATTTTGTGTGTGTCTGTGCTCAGCTGTGTTAAATTTTTCTATCCACCAGGAAAAGGGCTTTAGCTTTATGAAGGCTGTTGATAAAACAGCAGGAGTCTGTGATAATGTTTCTCAAAGCCTTGCCTCTATTACCATTTGTTTGCCTGTTCAGTCTACTGAAGATGGTGGCTTAAAATAAGGCTCCATGCTAAATACCCTGTCACAGTAAAACTTGATTTGAAAACTTAAATATTTTAAAGAGCTTCTGGCCAGACTCCTGTAGTGATTCCATTGCTGTTTAAGATGCTTATTTATTAGGTTTTTAATATAAAAGTTGAATTTGACCTTTAAGCTGCATTGATGATATTCTGTTTTGACAGTCGGTCAAAGTCCCGATCACCATCTCCAAAGAGAAGGTATGTTCATCTCCCTACTAATAATGTAGACTACATAGTGCTGGCAGTTTAGTATCTGCAGTGATCTCTGCTGGGGAGTTTGACTGCCACTTGTAGGGAAATAATGGAGAGGTATTTTGCCAAGATCTCTTCAACAGAAATAATGTTGTGATTGTGGTTTTATATATGGTAAATATATAGCTGGTAATAATTCTTTGGGATACTGGTTATATACCAGCATTACTTCTTGTCTTTGTCTGCTCCTGTGTTCAGTTCACTAACAGTTTTATTGCACAAAGACTTTCAACTACTGAGTTTAAAGCACAGAATAAATGTGGGGATTAGCTTTGAGTCTCATTAAAAGCTACAGTGAGATTGGGGAATTGAGAGTGGAGTAATGTTGCATACCAGTCAGGAATGGATGATTGAGCCTGTTAGTTTTATTGCTGTTACTCAGGATTAATTTTTGCCCCCAGTAAATTAGTAAATTGTTATCTCTCTGTGTGTTTGCATATAGATGTAGTGACAGAATCAGCATCTTTTCCCCTAGTTTGAGTTCTTTAATAGTCCATTTGGTGTTCAGGATTTGTGGGGAGGAGAGGTATCATAGTAAATAGTAGTAGACCTGCCACAATGTGTGCCTTGCCTTGGTGATCTTTCGGGTCACAATCACAAAGGATTTGAATAAATGCTCAACGTTGAATGATCATGATAAATTTTGACAAGTTGCTGTATCAGAACAGTGAAGAAATATCCTGCTTCCATTAAGGTCACTTGATCACATTTTAATTGTATTGTAAAACTAACAGTAGAGAAATGCAACAATATGAAAGTTAACAAGAAAAAGGTAGTATCTTTAACATTAAATTGTCAACCCATTAACTTTGTCAATAGTGATTTTTTTTTTTTAGTTTATAAAAACAGTGCTTAAAGGATGTGGAGTAGTCTGAGTATCCTCTTGTTGCTTTTTCTTGTATTTGTGAATCCAGCATGACTACTGTAATGTTAACTGTGGATTCTTTTCCTTTCAGTCGTTCACCATCAGGAAGCCCTCAAAGAAGTGCAAGTCCTGAAAGAATGGATTAAAGTTAATCTTTTAGGAAGAAAGTTATTTTGCTTACATTATTATAAGGGATTTTGTGGTGTCTTTGTAAATGTAAGAATGTAGATAGGGGAGTATATCAACTAAAATTTGGCATGATCTGGATCTTCTGAGTTAGTCACACTAATAGACTAGCACAGGTCTCTTTTTATTGTATGAATTAACTTCCCGTGAAACGAAAATGCGGGACTTTTTTATTGGCACATTGAAATAAAATGTGTATTTTTAACTAAAACTCCTCTGTAGTAACCCTGCTGCTTCTGTTAACATTTGGGTAATTTTAGCTGTGTGCCATGTAATGTGGATGACAAATGTCTAAAATGGATGGGAATGACTAATACCGGTGTCTTCTCCAAGCAGTCACTTTTCACAGTTATTGTTGAATGCTGCTTGGTGAAAGGATCAGTTTCTGCTTCCTTTGAAATGGAATTTAAAATCCATCTCTGTCTGCAGATGGCCAAAAATCAGCATATGCACTTTTTATTCTTATGTTTAGTGGTCATTCATTTCCTCTCCCTGATCTGACTATTCTGCAAGGCTTATTACTCTGATGCTTGACAACTTGTGATACCAGATGCCCAAAGGCTTAGGATGAACTTTTATTCAAAACAGTGACATCTGTGTAAAAGAGTGACATCTGCATAAATCTCTAAACATAAATCATTAATAACTTGATGACTGCTACTGCAGCTTGTTGCATTTTTTGGTTCTTTAGGCTGTTAATACAAAGAAAACTTGTGTCTTGAAACATTTTAACATTTTCCTTTTTGGAGGGATGTTTTAAGGTCTTCTGGCCTACTTTCTGAAGGACCTTAGGAGAATGTGTTGAGAGGCAAAAGAAAGCTGTTACTAGTCTTTATGCATCTCACTTAAACCTTCCTCCTTAAAGTGAAAGATTCTCTCAGCTGACCTCAGGAATTCTAACCTGCTTCACAGAAATCCATACGGTTTTAAAGCGGCCCAGATCCTGGAGGTGGTTTTGTTGAATTAAGCTATTTTCTCATAGCAAGTGCACACCTGCAGAAATAATTATTTGTGTATAGGTATGTCAAACTCTATGTTTGTCCTCATTCTGTAGAAAAGAATTGCATGATAAGGCATTTTGACACAGATCCCGGCAAGAGACTGGAAACGATGTTAGACTGAACAAACAAGCTGATAGCTGGAGGGGAGAAAAGCAAACACATCTAGCAGAAATAAAGTCCAGTTTCAGCAGCAGGCACTGAAATGGAAAGTGAGGCTTATTTCAACTTCTTACGATGTCTCTCATGGCAGTTTGCTTCCAGTGTGTAAAGCACAGCAGAAAAAAAGAAGATTAACTTTGGTCACACTGTGGGTAACCCATGAGTTTTAAAACCCGGTTTTCCTGTTAATAGTGATTTTATGGAGCTTCTTCAGTGTATGAGTTAATAGTCCAGTTCTGAGCATACTGTCATGCTGCAGTATTGTCTGGCCTTTATACCTGGTTCTAACTGTTGGGTGCTTGGTGTCTGCCTGGACAGTCCTGTGGTGCTCAGCGATGGGGATAAGTGTTTCATCTGCTGGGAGCAATGATCAATATTCTGGCAATATCCATTTAATTCCATGGTCACCACAGTGGAGGGGTGCGGGGGGGGGGGGCAGTGACACTACAGTGATGTAGCAGAAATTCCCAAAGTCTGTGTCTTGTGTTTGGAATATTTCCTGGTTGTGCATTGCCTACCCAGTTCATAGTGTACCTGGTGAGAGGCATATGTATGCCAGTGCTCTGGAATTTGATGAGCTTTTTTCTTTTCTGTACTCTTAAGGCATGCCTACTCCACAATAAACCTGCAGACTGATGTGACAGCTGTACTGGTACCTGTTTTTCAGTACCCAGAAACACTGTGGAAGATGGAGCAGAGGAGGCTGCAGGGGACTGAGGTTCCTCTAAACCTAGGATTAGTGGTGAGGACCTGAGCAAGGAGGACAGCCAGCATTTGTGAGGTACAGAGAGAGAGCAGTACCAAATCTGTACAGCTGTCGTGCCTCCTGCAGCTCCAGTCTTTATCCTTGGAGCGGGCTGCACAGCTCCAGCTGTCAACCGAGTTTGGTAGTTCACCAAAAAATGTGAATGCAATGTTTGCATGCTCTTGGAAAAGATGCCCAGAGAGGGGTGTGTTTGTGTGATGACTGCTGCTGTGACCATAGGCCCTGCACCTCTGGGTGGGGTATGTGCAGCCTGACTGGGGGTGGTGGGCAAGGGGCATGGGCCTGAGGTAAACCCACTCCCACAGGGGTGGTGGTGCTTCTCCCCCTGGTTTACAACCTGAACTAAGCATTTCCTGGACTTATGGCTCTATCCTCCAAATGACAACCAGCCCTTAGGTAGTGTGAACTGCAGCCACGTAACGTGTGACTACTGTGTGTGTCAGAATAGCAGGGTGCTTGTTTTGGGGGTCAGGGTGGCAGAACTACTGTAACTGAACTACTGTAATGAACATCAGAAACATAAGAGGTTATAATCAGACAGGTCCCTGTTACAGAGTTTGGGGAATGATGCATAGTGCATAGTTCATGTGGAAACACAACATTAAGATGATGGTTTTCTTTCAGCTGTTGTATATTCAGAACTATAGATGGATGCACCTGCTGCACTTCAGCAGCCAAGGCATAATGCAGATAGATGCTCTTAGGCTTTAAAATAAGAGTTAAACCAGAGGAGGCAGGGCAGCTGGCTGGGATAATCCCAGCAGGCTATCCTCTGCAAAGCTGTTCTGTACAACCACTGCGTAACTATGTCACTGCAATGCTGCTGTCAGACTTGATTGCTCCAGCCGTGACAGCTGCCCTGTTGCCTGTCATGGGAAGAGCAGGGATGATCTGACATCAAGCTGTGGCGCAGGTCAGCGACAGAGCAGCAGCCAACACAGCAGAAAGCTCTTTAGTGGGAATAGCTGATGTAAGGAACAACCACAACTTTATCAGCCTTCTCATGCCCATTACCAGATAGATACTCTCCTGCTGTAGTTTGAGCTGTGACATGCCATGTCCTAAACAAGGTGCTTTCAGTGCATTTTTACTGAAAAATAGAGCCTAATGCCCAGGGTGAGGCTGGACAGAGGGTGAGAGCTCTTTGCACAGACCAGACAGTGGCAGGGGTGGTGACAGGAGTTAAAGCCAGCAGAAACCATGGGTGAAAACCACAGAGGAGGAACAAAGTTCCCAAATGGGATGCATCACCCAGGGTGCTTTGAAAGTGCCATTCAGCACCTGGTAGGATTTCTGGCTAATCTGTTAGACGCACTTACCCCTCTCGGTGATAGGAGTCAGCATCCCCCTATGCAGTGTTGAACACGAGCCATGTAGTATGGTTGTACTCCTCACCCGGGTAGAGTAGAGTGTTGGGGAAGTGGGGCTGGGGAGGGACAGCAGCATGTCAGTGATTGTGAGTGCACCCCAGGGACCAGAAAGGGTCCTGAGGTTCATATATAGACATGGGTGGCTGTGGTGGTACAGTTCCCTGCACAGGACCCAAACAGCTCCAGGGGTGAGGGGAGGTTCACCTTGTTGACAGCATCAGGCCAGTTCTGGGTTTCCAGGCAGAAAGCCGAGTGCTTGGGGTACACAACAGCACCTTTGCCCTTCAGGGAGCCATCCAGGTTGTTTCCAGTGTAAAACTGGATGCCAGGCTGGGTGGTGTGAACTTCCATAGCCCTGCCGGTGGGCGGGTGGCGAGCCCTGGGGAAGGAATCTTTTACAATGAGGGTGGTAAAACACTGACACAGGTTGCCCAGAGAGGTGGTGGATGCCCCATCCCTGGAGACATTCAAGGCCAGGCTGACGTGGTTCTGGGCAACCTGATCTAGTTGGAGATGTCCCTGCTCATTGCAGGGGGTTGGAACTAGATGACCTTAGAAGATCCCTTCCAGCCCAAACTATTCCATGATTCTATGCCAGTAGAGGATGCCAAGGAGCTGGCTGAACAGGCAGGGGTGGAAAACTGCTGCTGGGGTCCCAAGCCTACCTGGCTGCAAGGTGTCGAGCCTGCTCCTGCTGCAGGCAGAAGTTGTGGTCAAAGCCATCCAGACCAAACTTCTGCAGGTGCTTCCCCAGCTCCACAGGCTGCCGGAGATCAAAGCCAGTGCCCTGCACAGTGGCCACCTCCCCTGGACAAGGAGAATAGCAGTGTCATCTGTCACGTGCCAGCAAACACCCATGGTGCTGCCCTCTGCGCAGGGCTGAGATCCCTTCCTTTGGTGAGCTGAGGGTTTAACCTGCTTGTGATCCTCGTATCATTGAGGTGCCTGTCTTTGAGCAAGGCTGCCTTGTGGCCGCTGTGGCTCAGGCTGGGACATCACCACCTTGTCCTACCAGCAGCCCCTGTGGACACTGCTGTGCTTAGCTGGGATAAAGCAAAGCCAGGGAGACAGAAAGCACGAGGGGGAGCCTGTATGTGTAACTATATAAGTTTTGGGTTTGTAATAATTAACTTATTAGCTATTAATATTTATATATGCATAAGATACATATACATATGCTGTCTGTCTTTAAATGAATGAATCCTCCTGGATGAGATGGCCACAGAGGTGTCCCACCTCCCAGAATGGTGACATATGGGCTACATACTGGGACCAGTCCCCTTCTGCTTCAGGGCACTGTTTTGGGGAAAAAAAAAAAAGCTTAAGACAATAAACCCAGCATTTTCTCTCAAGTCTTTTTTAAGGCCTGATGTGGAGACACAGCATCCTGCGATAAAGCTGTTGCAGTGAGAACAACTCTAAGACATACTAAACAGTGCAAAACAGCCATCCCAAACCCTTGTGAGAGAGGCAGAGGAGGGGTAGGGAAGGGAGTTTTTCCCTAAAATCATATTTTTCTATCCCTCTCTAAAGGCAGAGCTTTCCAAAGGTGTTGGGAATGGCAGAGCTGGGGCATCCCAGCCCCGCTGCTGGTCCCATGTGCTGTGCTCTTGCTCGCTGCAGTAAAGCACCCAGCTCAGCTGCAGCTCTGCACCAGTTCTGCTCTGCAAACCCTGAGAAACAGGACATCTCTGTGGCTTCTGATCCTATCTAAAAGGAGCACATTCACTGAATTCAGCTGTGGGGCACAAAAAACACCTTGAAAAAACAAAATTAAACCATTTTGATTTACGCACTTAGATAAAACACAGCAGTCACTGCATGCGGGGGCTCTGCCTTTAAACCTCGTCTAACCCCAGGGCTAAGACTACACACAGTGTTACCAGCTTCAACAGCTACATCTACCCAAAACACCAAGAGGGAACTGCAAAAAGCTGCAGGGAAGCTGTGAAACAGCTCCATGCTGAAACCAGTGTGGAGAAGCAGGGCAGTAGGTTTGGTATGGCCTTAAGGTCTTCCCCAGCCTGAGCCCGGGCTTGGCACACCAAACTGAGCAAAAGGCACTGGAGCTGTGAGACCTCCTCCTGCAGATGCAAGCCGATGCACGCACACACAGCATGAACACAGATGTAGTGCTGGTTTTACCGGACACCTGAGCTAAAAGCTTTCTTTTGCCTTTTTAAAGCCTCTCTTGCTCTATCTCATGAAGCCAGAAGGTGCACTCATCAAAGCAGCCCTGTGAGAACATCAGGGAAACAAGCCCTGCCATTTCCAGCAGAGCTCACGCTTACCAGAAGCCGCCCAGGGGCTCAATGCAGCACTGGGGCACACATCCTGCCCTGCACCCAACTTCTCTGCCCTTTGTGCTTTTCACTCTTAAAGCAAATATAACCTGGTATCAAGAATCATTTTGCAATTAGATAAACTCCTACTGCAACTCAGCAGTCACACTACATGAGAAGCTGTTTTTTGGGAGGGTTGCAGTCAAGCCACCCAAAGCAAGGTGCCCCCTTGTTGAGTGCAGGGCCATTGCTAAGGGCATGTGCTCAGTGCTGGATCTCCTGCAGGTATAAGGAACATGTTTCTTGTCCCAGCTTGTTCAGATTGTTTAACATCAGCTTGATCATTTATAGAATCATAGAATCACAGAATGGTTTGGGTTGGAAGGGACCTCATTATGTTCCAACCTCCTGCCACAGGCAGGGACACCTTCCACTAGACCAGGTTGCTCTAAGCCCCATCCAACCTGGCCTTTATGGGGAGAAACATGCTGTTTTCCTTAACTGGCCTTCCTCTTTTAATCATGTAGAACATTAAAGGCAGGAAAGAAAAGTGTTGGTTTTGTGTTTTCAGCCTCCCAGCCAGCAGTGCCAGATCTCCTGTCCCAGTGAGGGGACTGATGGCTTAGCTCTTGCAGGGAAGGATGATGCTGGGCTCCTGAGCACCAGAGATCCCAGCAGCTCTAGAGCTCAGTGCTGGAGTCCTCACCTGTGGGTGAGGGCCCTCCTGTTCCTGGGGTCCTGTGTTTCCCCTTGCTGGGCAGTGCTGTTCCTTAACACCCACACACACTCATGCGTAAAACCTCCTCCACCATGTGCACCGCATGTCTCACCACCCACCAGTGGGGATCTTGGTGTTGTCCACAGGCAGGTAGGAATCTGCTTCAATAGAGATCTCATGGTCGTAGATATCCCGTGAGCCCTGCAGGAGGATGGCAAATATTGGGATTCCTGCTGCAGCCCTTCCACCATTCAAGCATCTTTAAGCACAGCCCAGATGTGACTGCCCACAGTGGTACAACTGACCTTGTAGTGCCTGGGGGACCTCCTGGCTGTCATCCCACCTTCACTTGGGGTACAGGACAAAGGTACCAACATAGCCAAAACCTGTAAATCCTAGGGGTCCATGGGACCTAGAATCTGTAAATCCTGCGAGACTATCAGACTAGCCAAAACATGCTGTTGCTGAGCACACAGCAATGGGCAAAAGGGGAAGGAAGCATGGGGAAGTGCAACCCATCCTCCTGGCTCATCTCCTGCAGCAAGGCAGAGGCTGGCTGCGCTCCTCTTCCCCCTCCTGCAGCCTTGGGGATGCTGGCAGGGAGCCTGCTGGGTTGGGAGCAGGATCTAAGCTGAGCCTGCACGTCACTGTCTAATCTGAGCAGCAATTTCATGGCCAAAGGTCTCCTGTTCACCTGAGCTGCATGCTGCAGGCTATTACGGTACCACTGGGAGGACAAACAGAGGGTAAGCTAACAACTGAACAGCCATTACAGAATCACAGAATGGTTTGTGTTGGAAAGGACCTTAAGGTCATCTAGTTCCAATCTCCTTCCATGGGGACAATTCCCACTGGACCAGGTTGCTCAAGACCCCATCCAACCTGGCCTTGAACACTGACAGGGATGAATTGTTAGAGCAGAAGCCTGAGCAGACCTTCTGCATGGAGGGACTGGGATGTCTCTCACTAACCCTTCTAAGGGTCTTTGTCTCACATCCAAGTGTGCACTATCCCATCCTATTGCTCTGCCCAGCAATATTGAATTTCGCAGATCCTTTTCCTCCAAGCACGGTTATAAAAAGGGTGAGACTCAAATGCAGCTACAATACAGTGCTTGTCTACTTGGCAGGACTCTGGTATGTGGCAGCTCTCTGCACCCTGCTACTTCCCCACCTTGGCTGCCTCACATCCTCTTTCCATGATGCTTCTCCTCCCCATTTTGACCTCAGTATTTCCATGCTGCACTGACTCTGGCTGGCACTACAGGCACTGATCTCAGCAGCACCATCCAGCAAAGGTTCAGTGTGTTGTCTCAGAAGTGCCAACATAAGGCAACTAAGAAATGCCAGTCCATCGCTAGGGCGTGCCAGTTCTGTACATATTCTGAGGGACCAGGAGAGACAAACTCCCCATTCACACACAAAAGGAGAGTTAATATTCATGTCTCTGTTCACAATGCTCTGGGATAATGTGTCCTCAGTTGAGGTCTATGTGATTCAGTCCTGTCCCAACCCATGATGCATAGAGACAACCCTCACTCGTGTGTCCCAGGAATGCTGATTCCCCACAGCATGTTGGTTTCAGCACCTCATGGGAAGCCCATGGATCATCCCATGGGTCCCCAGGCTTTCTTTCCCTGCAGTGTCCCCCCATGGCGCTCATCTCCCCACGCTTACCTGCCCTGCCAAGTTGAAGTACGCGTGGTTTGTCAGGTTGATGGGTGTTGTCTGGCTGGTCTGGGCTCGATAGTTGATGGCCAGCTCCTCACCATTGAGCGTGTAGGTCACCCAGACTTGCAGATCACCAGGGTAGCCTTCTTCTCCATCGGGGCTGAGCCGGAAGAAGCAGACACCGTTCGGGAGGACCTGGGGGCTCCAGAGAACCTGCAAGGACCCAGGCACAAAGGTGCTCAAGGAATAATGCATTGAAACACAGCTTTTTCAATCATCTTTCCTAGGAGGGGAAAAACCCCAACAAACCCAAATAGTCTCCCTGTGAAGGACTAAAAACCAATATCCCCTGGTTGAAAAAGAAAAAAGGAACCGAGAGGAAACACAAGCACCAGCCTGCCCTTGGTCAGCCAGTGCCAGCAGCAGGGAGCAAGCTTTCCAATGGGCAGCCAAACAGCCAGGGCAGTTTGCTGTGATGGGGATCTGTCCCAGCCTGTGTTACTCCATGCCTCAGAGGGTCCATGTGTTTGATTTTTGCCCTGCAGTTGCACTTGTTCCCCCTCCCATGGATATCCTGGTGTGCAACATCACCTCAACAAGCTGCCACCCCTCCCTCAGCTCACTCAGTGCTGCTTCTAGGACAAAATACACACAGGGAGCTCCTGGGTTCGGTTAAATGATACCAAATGTATTGCTAGGTACATCCATGTCAGTGCTAATCCACAGAACTGAGACCTCTCCGTTCCTTGCCCCTGCCAGAGACTAGGGCTCTGCTTGGAGCCAAACCTGCTGGTGAGTGAAGCAAGCCAGCACACTGGAAACTTAGCTGTCCAGACAGCCTGTCTGACCCTGGCCATGGACCTGATGCTAAGCAGATCTCAGTCCCTTGCAGGACAGGTATGTGACAAGAAGTGAGGTTCCCAGTCTCTGGAGCTTTGCATCTACCTAAGGAACAGTCATTACCAGTCAAAGAGGACAGAGCTAGGGGGAGGGACCACACAGTGCTTTAGAGATGACCCCTTTTATGTCCTATGCAGACATCACAAACTCAGAGCACTTGTCAAAAGCCATAATTTTCACCAAACACGGGAACTGAGGGTGCCAAATAGAATCACAGAATGGTTTGGATTGGGAAGGACCTTAAAGCTCATCCAGTTCCAACCCCTGCCAGGTTGCTCAAAAACTGTGATGAGCAGGCTGCAGAGCAGGTCCTCCTGCACCGAGTGCTTCCACTGCAGCTCCCACTGCTGTGGGACACTGTGGCTTTACGTATGGGTTTCTATTTAAGTTCTTTGAAGCAAAATCTATTAAGGGCCAGCAAGCACACAGATAGCACTGTCTGTTAAAGCTAAGTGTTATTTTCTAAGGCTCCCCAGCCTCCCAGCAGTGCGGTCAGATATTGCCACCACTTAAGTGTGTCTGCAAACTCCCTTGTGATCAGAACACACACTGACCACAGCACCTAGGTCTGCAAGAAAGGAAAAAACAATGAGCAATGAGTCACAGCCAAGAGCCAGCGTGTCTTGTTTTTGTTAGGGCTGACCATTACTTGGCTGGAGGGGGTCTTGAGCAGGGGCCTGAGCTTTCCCCCAAGTTCTTACTGGGAAGTGTTGCTGCCTTGTTGGCATCAAGCTGGCATGTCTTCAGCAAGGGGAAGAGGTAGGGGAAGAGACCATGTCTCCTCTGCTGAAGACAGCCTGGAAGCATGGGTGCAAAGGAGTGCATGGTTCCAGCGCACTGCGGTCAGGGTGTATAAAGAAACTTTGAACCAAGTTGTCCTCTTTGGGGGTGCAACAGCCAAGTCACTCCCTTTATCCTAAGGCTGCTGAGGAGCACTTGATCCTGATCTGATGCCAATTCACGCCGTGCTGCCCAAAGGTGAGGGTTTTTTATCAGACACTCGGACTTTTGCCCCTGGGTGTCCTTTCACAAACAAAACATTAACCCAGCGAAACAGCTCGACCAGCATATTCACGTGTGTTCCTGTGGGGAAAAGTGTGCTTGCTGGTTACAAGTGCATTTGATCCAACAAAGCCCAAGGCTTCAGGCAAGCAGAGACTTCTGAGCCTGTATATGCAGTCAGCAAGGTTAATCAGCAAGGCTTTCATGAGAGGAGATGCTCCACTGCTCTTACCACTTGTAGTGCATGGGTGGTATCTGGAATTCAGCAGCAGCTCTTGGGAAAAGATGGGAAGGACTGAGTGCCCTGAGGCCAGGGAAAGGGTATTGTCTCTCTGGAGGTCACAGAGAAGGGCTGGCGAGGGGACACAGCAATGTCAGGTAACAGCCTGAAAGCATGCACAAGGGTGGCTCCTCACCACCATGTCCCAACTCCAGTTCTGAGGGAGCAGCACCTCATCGCAGGACACCCCCATCAAAACTGAGCTCACGAGGCCTCAAGGGCGGCAGTAACACAGAGGAAGCACAGGAACCATATGCACGGCAGCCAAGGATGACAGAAGTGATCCCTGCTAAGCCACCCACCAAAGACAAGCCAACCCAGCGCTCAGAGGTTCTCACTTCCCCATCCCTGCACTTACAGCACTTTCTGGGAGCTGATTCAACCCAACAACCACCAGAAAACCCCGCAGGGTGGGGAGCGAAGACACCAGTACCCTCTTGCCACAGCCCCGCAGGCTGCGTGCTGGAGGACACCGCGACCAACCAGCCTGGTTTTCACCTTGTCAAACCCCCTGGCTCCGCCGTGCAGGCTGTTGGGCCCGTTGTTGAGGAAGAGCTGATAGTCCTTCCCGTCCACCGTGAACCTCCCCTTCGCAATCCTGTTGGCAACGCGCCCCACGACGGCACCGAAGAAGGGGTGCTTCCTCGTGTAACCTGCGCGGAAAGACAGCGCGTGGTTAAACAGGGGGAACGGGACAGGATGGGTGGTCTCCTGAGAGGTGTCCCTGCTTCCCCCCGGTACTGAATAGGTGACTGCAGTCCTGGTGCTTCACAGGACACACAGCTCAGGCACATTTTGAGCAACCTGGTCTAGGGGAAGGTGTCTCTGCCCGTGACAGGGGGCTTGGAACTGGATGAGCTTTAAGATCCCTTCCAGCCCAGACCATTCTGTGGTCATATAATTCTATGATTTTTTATTAAAATAGCCTGATGGGATCTTGTATCCTTTGCAGATATGCAGAAAAAGCCTCTCACTGCCAGTCAAAGCATGAGAGAGACCTGGAGCCACCAGTGTCCCCATTCCCCCTCCACCACCCAGCCCAGGCAGCAGAAGTTGCATTTATTTATCCCATGATTTGGAGGGGCCTGTTAGGAGCAGCTCATGCCCTGTTGCAATAAAACAGGAAACACTGGTTTAATTGCCCGATTTCTTAATTATTTCGTTTCAAAGAGACAGGTTCGGACCCACCTTCCAAAGTGTCAAAGCCCAGGACAACATCCGAAAACACCCCATCCCTGCCCCTCGTCTCCAGGGCCGCGATTATGCACCCTAAGGACAGGATCTCCACCTTCACGCTGCCCGACCTTAAGGTGAATTTTTCCACCTCTCCTCCTCCTTCCTCCCGGGGCATGTGCCCGAACACCTCCCTCGTCACTTCTGTCATCGCTCCCCAAACCTTCCCCCCCGGCACCACCACCGGGAGCCGCGGCCCTGCAGGGAGGAAGCGATGGGGGCCGGGAGCGGAGCGAACACGGATCTCAAGAGCGGTCATAAACATCACATGGCTGCCTCACATGGCGCGGGGAGGGGTTTGGCCGCGCATAGGCTGCTCCCAACGCCCCGTGTCGGTGCGGGGATGCCGTGGGGCTATGGAGGGATGCGGTGGGGCTATGGAGGGATGCGGTGGGGCTGTGGAGGGATGCGGTGGGGCTGTGGAGGGATGCGGCGGGGCTGTGGAGGGATGCCGTGGGGCTATGGAGGGATGCGGTGGGGCTATGGAGGGATGCGGTGGGGCTGTGGAGGGATGCGGTGGGGCTGTGGAGGGATGCGGTGGGGCTGTGGAGGGATGCGGTGGGGCTATGGAGGGATGCGGTGGGGCTGTGGAGGGATGCGGTGGGGCTGTGGAGGGATGCCGTGGGGCTATGGAGGGATGCGGTGCAGTGCGGATCGGTGCCGTCAGCCCTCTGGGTCCGGGAAGCTGGGGGAGGCAGAGGAGAGAGGGAAGGGGGCCGGAAAGAGGGAGGAAAAGCGGTACGTGCTCTGGCTTGTGCTGCCGGGGGACGCAGCGCGGCTGCCAGCCTGCATGTTCAGGGCGTTCAGAGGGCAGAGCATTGCAGCCACCAGTGCTGCTTCCCCAGTTTCATGATTACAGTGCTACAGCCTTCAGGGCCCTTGTGAAGTATGACATGACAAAAGGGTGCTTTATCCCATTATACCCCTCCCTGAGGCCCTCCACAGGAAGGACAAGTCAGGTCTAGTGCCTGCTGACAGAGCTCTAAATTGGTCTCAGGGCATTTCAGTGCTCATAAAACCACAGAATGGTTTGGGTTGGAAGGGACCTTAAAGCTCATCCAGTTCCAACCCCTGCCACGGGCATGGACACCTTCCACTAGACCAGGTTGCTCCAAGCCACATCCAACCTGGCCTTGAACACTGCCAGGGATGGGGCAGCCACAGCTTCTCTGGGCAACCTGTGTCAGGGCCTCACCACCCTCACAGGGAAGAACTGCCTAAGATCTCATCCCAATCTCCCCTCTGCCAGGTTAAAGCCTTTCCCCTTGTCCTGTCCCTACAGGCCCTTGTCCAAAGTCCCTCTCCAGGTTTCCCGTAGGCCCTGTTCAGGTATTGGAATACTGTTACAAGGTCTCTCTGGAACCTTCTGGCTGCCCAGGTGTTAATCTCAAATTCACGTGCACACGGTCCTGACCCGGACTCCATTAAAAACTCCTCATCTTTTGAAACACCAGCCTTTCCTGTCTGTCTCTTCAGGCAATATCAGCCACAGAGAAAAAAACCATACCAACATTTAAGCAATGTGTGTGCACGTTTTTGACATCTCTTGGCAAGGTTCACGTGCGAGGTGAAAGAACCTCACTACAGTTCGACATTGTTGTGTATTTCTGAGGCCCCTTTTCAGAATTTGCTTGAAGAACCAATAATTCCAAGAACTGCCACCAAAAAACCCTCAATAAATCAACCAGTGGTTGCCAAATACTCATTTCCAACACAGCAATTGCTTTTAGACAGGAAAAACTACGGATCCCAAGCTGACCCAGGAACAACCACAGGGCTGAGCAGAGGTGGTTTTGAAACCTGCACTTCTTTGTTACTGATGGCCTCATGTTTGCAGTGAAACACAAAGAGCTGCTCCCGTGTTTCCTTCTGCACCTTCACAACCAGTGATCTCTATCTGAAACCAACATTGCAAGTATACGTATATTTTACTGCTCATCAATCCCACCTCCTGTTTGAAACAGCACAAACTTTGGAGCAAGGAAGGCAGGTGGAAGGGAAGATGAGAGCCACATTTATAACTGATTTGTGAAGGGTTTTCACGTGCACAGAATCTCACTCCTCAGCTCCTTCAGCACCTCTCTCTCAGTGTGCTTTCTCCAGACACAGGAAGCATTTCAGCTTTTAAGGTGTCGGTTTTTAGCATGACAGGAGCTGCTATTTGTATTCATTTCTCTGATCCACACTAGAGAAGATCCAGAAGTCTTTGTCTGATAGCCAAGCACACTCTTTCATTTCTCATATACCGTCACAGATGCAAGATCACTGAAGCCCCAGTGACATCTAAGGCTGTGCAGGTGCAGAAGCAGTACCACAGACAAATCTGTTCATGAGCCATGCACAGAGTTTTCAAGCTGACAGTTAAAGCAGAAAGTAACCAGCTTGCACAAGACTCAATCTTGCATAAAGCAGTAAGGGCAAGGGAGCAATGTCAGCTTCAGGACTGGAGCAAAATATTCCAGGAGTCCTGCTTCATTACATAGAGGATTTCTCATAGTTCACCTTTACATGTGTCCTACCCGTCTGCCCCTGGCGACTGGGGGAGGCAGACAATGGGAAGAGGCAGGATACAAGTGAGTCATGTTCAGCATCTCACTACACTGGATTTCTTTTTTATTCATTCCTATTTATAAGAGTTTGCTTCAGGCCTTATTCACTGTGGCGCTGAGGTTTGCTTACAGTGAGAGTCAAATACAAGCTCCTTGCATTATTCTCTTCTTTCTTCCCAAAAGAAAACCACAGCACCAGGCCTGAACATGCCTGACACTGGCAGCAGGGCACTTCCACTGATGAGTGTTCAGAAGAGCTTGGGGCGCATCTCTTTGGTTTCACTTCTCTGCCTTGTGGCTCTGCACAAGCAGCACCAGCTCTCTTCTCCACACCTCTCCTCCTTGCTCTTCTCACCTTCTCGCTCACAGTGAAAAGGTACTGCAGCAGCCTTTTGCATCCCAAAATGCTTGTGAAGAACAAGCATTCATCCTCTCTATCACAGCCAGTGACCCTGCAGGTATAGCAAAGGCATGGGGTGAAGGCAGCTTGTGTGCTGCCCAGAAGCCTGGCCCCTGCCCCTCTAAACCACGCAAGAGATTTCTGTTTAGTAGCAAAAGCTAATAAAAAGGCACAGTGTGAAAAAGAACAGAACAGGTTTGTTTTCATGGGGGTTTTGTTTTTGGCTTGGTTTTCATTTTTTGAGAGGAAGCCATTTAAGGCACTGTCAACTACAGTCAGAAAATAAACTTGTGAGAAAAATTACAGAGGAGAAATCATTTTCCTGAGATCAGCAGTTTGGAAATTCCAGGTGCCTGCAGGGCAGCTGCCATTCCACAAGGCAGAAGTGAAGGATCAAGTTTTACACATCCTTGTGCTCTTTTCTTACAGTGACCTTATTTTGTACCTTTTTTTTCCCCCAGATGTTTTTCTTTAATCCAAAATAAGGTGACTTTGCTTAAAAAGGTACAGTCAACCAGAACTCTCTGTTGTGCTGTACCTGCTATCACAAGATCCTTTTTTGTTGGTCATAAGGCACTTGTGTAATAAATTACATCAGCTACATTTCCGTCCTCAATTTTGTCTTTGTTTTCAGCCCAGTTGTGATTTTCATCTGGGACCTGCGGCATGACTGTAGGCCTGCACTGATGAAAAAAAGATCTTAAAAGGCAATTCAGGTTTGTGAAGGGATGTGTTGTGCTCACTTCCAGGATCCAGCTTTATTCTGAGTTACCCAGATCAACAGCCCCCATTTTCAGCAGAGCTGCCTTGTGTAACAGAGGAGTATGATGTTAATGCCACTCAGTGTCCTGAAGATAGGTGACATGTCTGTGTCTGCCCTGTGGGGAGTCTTTGGACAGCACTCCTGAGCCATTTTGCTTGGACCACATCTCTTGTTCTGGGGAAGCTAATCTGTTTGTGGTGCAGCTTTGCATGCAGAGCCCAAAAGCGATCAAGCTGCACTTTGATTTGAAGGTGACACTGGAAATGCTGCAATACTTAAGCAATGGCCAATGATTAGTTTTCTGTTCTCCAAGCAGCTTCCTTATTCACTGATAGCACCTGTAACGTACCCAGTGCTGCAGCTGGAGATGGGTCTGTTTGCTGCACAGACACAGAAAAGAATGCGAACGTCACTTGTTACACCCTCCAGCATTATAAAGCTGTGATTAAATCCCCTTCTCCCAACAAATTTCATGTAAGCCCGAGAGGATGAGCTGGTGCTAAAGCCTGCAGGAAGTCTGCATCAGAACACAGAACAAGAGGGGACACATTCCCCCACCATTTCACTGTCTGTTTATTGAATATATCTTCAGCTCTGCTGGGTACTTCCCAGCACTCAGGCTTAAAATGGAGCCCACACTGGTTTTGTTTCATCTCTTCAGGGGCAAATATACCAAGCCATTGATTAGGTTATTTTAGGATCATGCAGTCATTTATCAGGAGCCAGTTTTGCCCATTTATACAGCTCTTCAAAAGAACACGGCTACCCGAGAACACTTTACGCAGCACGTTTCAGATGTGCCTTTGTGTGCAAGTTGTTTGTGTCTCAGTAGCAGCCAAAGAGCCATTCGGATGTGTTGGTTGCTATAGTAATTACTTTCCTTGGGAGCTAAAATAATAGCTTACAGCTTCT
Source organism: Pezoporus occidentalis (assembly GCF_034315485.1). NCBI lineage: Eukaryota > Metazoa > Chordata > Aves > Psittaciformes > Psittacidae > Pezoporus > Pezoporus occidentalis. Next base: position 1,363,904 of record NW_026913586.1, on the reverse strand, counting down.
GCAGCTCACTGCTGTGTAGGCTGCCTTGAACCAGAGACGCTTCCATTTTGCTTTGGAGGGGGCTGGGGTCTATCACGTACACTGAGACACAGACTTTCCTTTCTACAGTTGTGTGGGTAATCTTGAATTTGGCTTTTGTAGAGGATGTGACATGGATCTGAAGCTTCAAAACTAAAAGCAGCATGTGAAATGGCTGGAAAGCCTCGTGGCTGAGAGTTCTGATGGGGTGACGATGTGAATTTGGTTTCCATTTCTCTTACTGGAAGCTGTTAAGAAAGGGACTGAGTGTCATGCCGAGACTGATTTTTGGAGCTGAGGGCCATAGGAAGCAATGCAGGGGGGGCTCACTGGAGTTTCAAAAGTCTCTGAGCAAGTCAAGCAGGGATGTGACAGGAAGCACAAATGACACGAGTTGCCAAATTGCACTGGTGACGGCACTGATGAAATAACTGCAGCTCTGGAGAGGGTAAGGGGTCTCACTGCGGAGAGAGCAGCATTTCAGGCAGACACCAGCTCTCCCCTTCATCTGCAGGCACAGAACGTTCCTGAGTGACATTTCAAATTGCAGTTCTGTGGGCTGCGGGACTTCTGCTTGAAAGGGCACTGTGCAGAAGCATTTCCCAGCAGTAGGACAAGCTCCGTGCTCGTGGCTCTGCATGAAGGAGACACCAAATGAGAAGGTCTGTAAGATGCTGTGAGTCAGGGACTTCTGTGCAGCTTGTAGCCACATGGGCTGGTATCTGCCAAGGAAGCGGAAGAGAAGCAGGGGTGAAAGACACAAGAAATGATCAGACCCATTTTACCCTCCTGCATCAAGAAGCCACTGCAGGGACACTGTAGCTCAGATTCATGACTCATAGCAGTTTACCTACATAGGTCCCAGCATCAACGACAAGTATGAGTTTGGTTTTATAGACAGAGGTCAGCAAAAAGGGAGGAGGATATAAAAAAGGGCTCAGAGAAGGAGGCAGGAGGAGCTGGGATGCAAGGAGAGGGACAACAAATAGGGAAAGAATTTTGCCTGACAGTACTGTCCTTGAACATTTGCTCTCAGATGCGTACACTGATGCTGCGCTGGCAATTGGCAGGGAGATGCCAAAGGGAGATAAAAGAACTGCATTATCTGCTAAAGGCTGCAAACACAGACAGTTCCTGTTTGAGTTACAAAGATGCAGGGAGGGAAGGTGTCTGGGGAAACCACAGGGCAAAACTGGGCCTTCGGACGGTGTGTATGTGCGTGCTTGGTTTGCAGCCAGCAGGTGATAAGAACTGACTTCACACATGTAGATGTGCAGATCTCCCTCCCTGAATTTAGGCATAGCATACACACGGATTTTGTGGCTACACAGCTTTGCTGCTGAAGTGTACTGCTTTACCAACAGTTAAAGCAGCCTAGCAGGGATTTGTGTCAGCATCTCCTTTATCCCCAAGCAATGCTGGATGAAGTGCCCTTTGGCATGTTCCTGTATGAGGCTTGTGTCTTACAGCACCAGTACAACTACAGACAGGTGACTGTTTTATGAAGGGATAGCTCTGGAAAGCCAAGGCTGATGCTGATTTTGCAGTGAACAGCAGTCCAGCACTGCTTTGATGGCCAAGCTGTGGCCCCTATGCGTGCATGTATGTCCCAGAGCCCCAGGGAGGCAGGGAGAGCCTGTGCACCCTGCCATGTGGGGGCTTAAGTTTTCAACTCACAACAGTCCAGTTGTGCAGGCTTCAGCGCTGAGAACATTTCAAGTGTCTGTTCTGTATTAAACTTGCTGTGGTGGTTCAAATTTTTAATCCGTGAATTTCCTCTGGCCTTTTTATAAAGCTCTTGGGCTGAATTTTCTGCTATTGCATCAGAAAATTTGGCTGCGTTTTTTGCCCTGGTGGATTGTGGTGTACCGAAATCTCGAGATTGGCACTGAAGCACTCCAGCAGAAACAAAATATTTAAGATGCAAAATCCTAAATGCAAGGGGAAAGAAGTATTTCTCAAGCAAGAAGCTTTAAGAAACAGAAAAGTAAATCAAAAGGCATATGAAGATAAAATTTCATAATCAATCCAATGTATTATCTGGCTCTATAGATTATCTCTATCTTTGAAACGTACCACCTGCATTCACCAACACCTGCGGTTTTAGCAGAGTAACAATATGTGTTTCTTTACCCAAAATGGTCAGGTATGGGAGAATCTTGGCTTTCCTTAAACAGAAATCTGCAGCTGTCATGGGGACTTAAAATCTTAATAAAAACCATGACCCAAGTATCAGAAAAAATTACTTCTAATTTTTAAGCCCTAATTTGGAGGGAGCAGGACAGGGATAATTCATTACTTTTGGTTTCTAGGCTGGGAAATACTGCTCTAAAGAATGATTAATAAGAGTATTTCTGGACCAGCAGATTTTTCTTTGGAAGTAGATTTTGTTATTAATTATTTGATATTTGACATTTGTAATGAGCAGAAAATGACTCAGAGCTTGTACTTTAGGAAGCTTTGTGATATTAAAAGCAAATGCTGCAGCTATGTTAAAAACTTGGAGGAGATTGCAAAAAAACTTCCTCTACTGGAGAACTAGTTTGTGCTGATAAGTATTCCTGCTGGTATAATTATGATTTCTTCTCAGCAGCAGCTATCCTTCAGCACAGACATCAAAGATGAAAATACAGTCTTGAAAGTTTGCTTACATGTGTCATTAGAAGTGACCTGGTCTAGTGGAAGGTGTCCCTGCCCATGGCAGGGGGTTGGAACTCAATGATCTTAAGGTTCTTTCCAACCCAAACCATTCTAGGACTCTATGCTTCTATAACGTATGGTAGGTAGCCTGTCTAAATGTCTGGCTCAGCTGGACGATGTATGAATGCTCCTGTGGAGTGTGAAAACATGAAGTGTGTCGCCCAACACAAAGTGTATCAAGGAGTAGTCATGGAGTAGCTCAGGTGATGAATTGTATTGCAATTGCCTAAGAGAAAGCTCATTGCATACAGGTAGTAGCACACATTCACTGAGCCTGATTCCTCCACCCTCACCACAGTGTTGTCATCTTTGGCTGTCAGCAGCAGCCATTTAACTGACACAGGTTTAGATGCTGTCAGTTAAGGCAAAGTGAAAATGGTATTTAGGATTTTTTTTCCTTCTTCCGCCTTGTGAAAGCAACTGAAGCAATACTTGGGAACTCACCTCCTTTGCAGTCAAAATCCTTGTACTAGTGCCCTGCTCAGAGAGCCTTGGAAGGTGGCAAAAGTTATGTTATATAATATATAGCATATAGGGAAATCACAAAGGATTTACTTCAAGGCTATTGCATCTAACTAGGTGAAATGGTACAGAATGTTTTATTTGGCTTTAGCCAGAACAACATTCTTTGTAATGGGCAAAATAGGCAGAGACAACATTTTAACGATAATCAAGAAAACTAATCCTCACGTACCACATACAGCACAAAGACACTAGAATCTTAGAATCATGGAATAGTTAGGGTTGGAAAGGACCTTAAGACCATCAAGTTCCAACCTCCCTGCCATGGGCAGGGACACCTCACACTAAACCATGTCACCCAAAATTAGTAAGCAGAGCTTCTTTCAGCTTACAAAGTGTTTGTGCTGTACAATGTACATTAAACCACTATGGGAGCCCAAGCAAAGGTATCTATAAGATGTTGGTACATGCTCTGGGGAGATAGCATCTTCAGCCAGCACGAAGATGGAGAAAACTTCTGCACTGCACCCAGTCTCACCCTGTAGGCATTCTTGCTTACTAGTCAGTTCAAAAGCTACCACCAATTTGCATTCCTGTTGCAGCAAGCAAAGTAGTCCAGTGGTGCTGCTCCATTCTGGATAGAAAGAGACAAAGGAGACTAAGATTAGAAATTAAATACAATAACTTGTAGGAAAGCACCTGGCTCACTTAGACACTGAGCCTTATGCTCCAGTTAAGTTTTCACCACCAAAAAGCAAGACGCAAACCACAGAACATCAATTAAACTTCTATTTTAGTAATGCATATCCTTTCTGGTAGCTCTTCCTCACAGGTGCTTACAAATGGTGATTCTGGGAAAAAACACCTGCTTCACAAATTGATCACTGCTCATTTTTAGAAACTGCTGCCTAATATAAATCCAAAGCAGTGACCTGCTCCTTCTTGTGGGATCCAACACACAAATGCTCCAAAATCTGTCTTTAAAATGAAGCAACTATTTTAAGAGAGGGAAGACGGTCCTCATGTCTGGGCAACTGTGCCCACAGATGGCAGCTCATGTTGTAAGCAAGGGTCAGAGCTGGCTAAGGGCATGCTTTTTGTCCATGAGGCAGGAAAACTGTCTGCCTCCTCAGCAGGAGAAGCTGCCAGGACTGTTTTGTGTGAGCAGCCCTCACAACATTATACTGACAGGCAAGGCCTCTTACCCTGGCAGGCCATGTCGGTCAGCCTCCTTATCTCCCTGCACACACTATGATACCCTAATATCCTGCTGGTCTCTCATGGTTCTGTGTTCACATTTCCTGAGCCAGGCAGGACAAGGAAGCTGCATAGTATGCATAACTGAATACTTATTTCAGTGCACTTTGCTATGCACAGGCCACAGCTGATGTGCATGCAAACGGACTGCAGGTAGGCTGTGAAGTCTGGTTTAATGGGACCAGGTATGTGTGTAGAAGCTGCAAAACTGACTTTAGGCAAGGACAAAGGTAGTTTTCTAGCACAGCAAGGCAGCCATGGCTCTACCACTCATTTCACCCACACCAAAACCCTGTAGGGATCAGCTACCTCTGCAGCCAAGAGCAGGTATGGAATGGCTTTTTTGAGACACAAAGCACCTCTCTGTGGCACATCTATATGGGTGGCACTGCAGTTGTCCACCTCTTCTGGACTGGTCAACAGATCAGCAGTCCACCAGCAAAAGGAAGAAATTTCAGAACTGCAGTTATTTTATACTACAGCCCAGAAGCAGCAAAACCAGCCCTGTATGGGGATGTGAAAGTGCCATGACAGTGCCTTGAAGAACAAATAGTATCTAGTATTTATGCAGAGAAAGGTGATTGGACTCAGAGAAAAGGAAGAACTGACTAGACAGATATGTTACACTGTCCGTCCAAGAAGGAATGCTGGCAACCAAACAAGCAATAGAGGTAAAAATACATATACCACCACCCTTAATCCCCCAGGGGCCCCATACCTGGGTAAGAGCTGTGTGTGACACTAGGGCTTTTATCTCTGCTGGGCTGCACTAGCACAAATGAGTGCAGTGGCTCTTGTCTGCTGGTGTATCTCAGGTCTGAAGCATACCACAGTATGACTGTCAGGCTGCCTTTTTATCCTTTCAACAGAGGGAAAGTAGATTACAAAGAAAAGGAATTACGCATGCCAAGTCAGAAACTGCATACATAATGGAAACATACAGAATGGAAAATGGCAAGAGAACGGAAAATTTCAAGATCAGTTGTAGGCTGATTTTGTCCCATCGTGGCCAACTCATTGTGATACGGACTTTACTTTTACAGCCATTGATTCATCTGTTGATGGGGTCTCAGTCACAGTCGGTGCCCCAGTAGCAAGTCAGTGCTCAGTCTCTGCTTCCATTCCACTCTCACAAGGAGCCCAGGCCATGCCCAGTGCAGCTCCTCAGCTCTTCTGCTGGTAACAGAATGACTTGATTTCTCCTGAGTGTTTTTCACTACCACGGGAAGTGCATCACTGCTGTGTAAGGTGAGCAGGTGCTGCAGTCTGCTGCAGAGATAGAGGACTGATACGTAGGCAGGTTTTGGCCAGATGTATTCTGAATGCTTTTCAAGGGACAATTTGAAATACTTGAGGCCTGATTCCACAGAAAATGCAATTTTATTTTGCACTCAGTTGTGAAAATGAATTCTGAGGTTGTCAGCTAAAGTGTAAGAAAACGAGTTAAAAACAGTGATCGTAAGCAACTGGTTTAAGTGACTTGCCTCTTATCACATAGAGGAGAAAACAGGCATTGTCATTACTCCTAAACTGTGCATGTATGTGCGTGTGTGTGTGTGCACTGACTCTGTATATGCAGAAGAACAGCGGTAATAAAGTCAAATACTTGACAACTTTGTGTAAAGACATCCAAAAGAAAACCTGAGATTTGCTTGTGAGATTTTATGGATCATGTACTTGAAATTACTACAGCTGGGCTGGCATGGAAGCATCTCAGAATCATGTCATTCAGTTGCAACTAAAAGAATTAAAATCTTTCTGCACAAGTCCTGACTAGACAGAGGTAAACTTCTCTAAGTTTACTTAGAGAATTAAACTTGGAGTTACTCAGAGTCTGATGCTTTAAGAAGCAATACATACCACAGCATTTGTGATCCTTTTGAAAGCGCTAGTAATAGTGCAAGGCTTGGTGATTCTGCTATGTAAGGCAATGATTTTAAGTCCTTATTGGTGAGTAGATCTGACCTCTACCACAGCTGTTTATGGAGCACACACTAATTTAGGTATTCAGGCCAGTGTCAAACATACTCAGAAGTCATAGTTTCTCTTGATAGTAACTAGTGTATTGCATGCTTAATACTTCTAGGGTGTTGGCTTCAGAAGTCTTGTCATGGGTACCCAAATGTAGGGATTTATCAACTGTGGTGGACTGAAGAAAGTAGCAAGGAGCTGTAAGTGCTGTCCAGCCCGGAGGAGGGCATGGGTAAATCCAAACCAAAATCACAAAAAATGAGAACTGAGAAAGATTTTGCAGTTCAATTTGCACAGGTATGTGTTGGTGTTCTCACCATCCCTCTGCAGCTGAGGTAGCAGTAACTTCCTGTGGGAGAGTGATCAGAGCACTCATTTCTTAAGCTGTTGAGAAAAAAAGGAACAAAACCCCTGCACATTCATGCTTCAGCTGTAGATAACAAGCACCAGAGTAACCTTCCTTCACACTGCTACATGCCACGCTTCATATTCAACCTGCATGCTATGTGCTGCATGTAATGTGATTCCACTGACTTGCTGGTGGGATCCTGAGTTCTTGGTAAAAGGGAATAAGCTGAAATGATCAATGTGGGAAAGCCAGTCTGATCAGTGCTGTTGGAAGGGAGGCCTTAACTCCTGAACATGAAATTCCAGCAATGGAAAACTTCCTAGGAGCTGTTGCTCCAAGTCAAGACCCCATCCTTGGTCAGAACAACTGAGTTTTGGCTGAGCAAGTGCTTCAGAATTAAACCCTGCAACAGCAGAGCCTTCCCCTTTGGCAGAGAAGCTGTGCAGAGCTCTCCATTTATACAGATCTTGCCCCGTGGTGAAATTACTTTTCCATCAAAACATCATTGTCTTGGTTTCAGTCCTTAACTGGGGCTTCTGCAGTTGCATGCCTCAGCTGCAACAGCTTGTGTCAGCAGCAGACACAACACACCCGGGGGAGAGAACTGTGGCCAACAACCCTGATGTCGATGTGTTGAGAAATGTGCTGACATTTTCCCCATAAGCTGTATGTCTACTTATGGTTCTCCTCAAGCCCCGGGAAGTTCCCCTGCATTGTTTTCCATCAAAATGTGTATGTGAAAACATGCAACCTGAGGGTAAAACATAATGACATGGGAGAACTGATTGCTATTGGAGAGCCTTTATGAAAGCAAAAAATATAAATGTGGAAAAAAGGAGCAGAAAAAAAGAACTAGGCAAGAGCCACCTTAAGGCTATTAGATAGAAAGGTATGGAAGCAGCGTCTGACTCAGAAGATCCTTAGACTGCTGGTGGCTGAAAACTGGAAAGTATATCTGGGAATGCTCACTCCGTGCATTCCATTTTTTATGTGTTGCTATATGCACCCACTCCTGGCAGCTCTCCAGTGCAGGAGGATGCTTTGGTACCTTTGGTCTCACCCATTTTTATGTTACCTCTTGTTGACTCAATTGAAAAGGGTAGATCAGGTCTTAGGTAATATAACCCCTAACACATTCAGCCCAGTAATGTGTGATGGCTGAAGGACTACTTTCACCTCACATCTGAAAGTCATATCCAGGCCATTTTTAGGTATCACCTTTCTGTTAACGTCCCACTGTGAATGTCATTACTGGATCAACTCATGAGAACTATTTTCCGCTTATGGACAAGCAAACTAAAACTTTTTCCCATTTTCGTTCTAGCTTTTACATGCATTCCCATGGTATCTAAATACACAGATCTTAGCACTGGAAGTGTAACGTCTTAGCATGGTAAGAAACATTCCTCACTACAATGAGCTAATAGCTTAATGGAATATAAATTACTGTAAAGGATGTAAGAAACACAAGGCAGGAAAGGAAGAGGAGAGAAAATTGTACTGGTAACAACATGTACTTCCAAACTATGTGCGTAATTATGTCATTTAACTTTCTGCTGGGTTTGGGGAGTTTTCTTCATGTCATTGTTCTCCTCTTTATGTAATTATGTGGTTGTACTTGACTGCACAGTGGTAAGCAAATAACACTAATTGCTTTTCTTATTGGATGGTAGTGGACTGAAACCATGACTTTTGTTTATCAGCTCCAGGTAATAAAAATTGTATGAAAAGGACTATTTCAGGTGGTATTAGCACCTTTCATCAAAAAAAGAAGGTCTGACAGGCAATGTAACAGTGAAATCCTTCTGCTGAGTCAGATCCTCAGTTTTAAACTTACATAAGTGGCATGGATTTCCATATTCCTTCTCTCCTTTTGTATGCACGAAGCTCAGACAGGAGAATGACTGCTCCTCACAGTACCTTAGTGTGGAAGCCTCAATGTCACAACTTAAATATGAAAAACATCTTCATATATCCACTGTGGAATAATTAAATGCCGTGTTAAGTCAGCAAAACAGGGTCTGCTATCAAGTGCCACTGAAGACCCTATGCTGTACAGGGGCATGCTCAAACTTTTCTATTTCTTGGAACACTCATTAAATAAGAATTTGGCCAAACAGTCAGTTTCTCATTTTCAGAAAAGTAACTTTAAATACATGGGGGGGGGGGGGGAGTAATTTAATTACTACAGAAAGTGTAATTATTGCAGCATTTCAGTGCCATTTTCTGACTAAAACTCTGGTATGTTCTGTGATTTCTCAGGCTGTTATTTGCAACTGTATGGTATAAATGTCTGCTAAAATCCCAGAGGTCTAGCAAACTACAACTAATTTACTAGAAACTTCATCTGGCAAGTTAGCATTTATGTCTATAGCAAAAATATCAGTAGTGTATTTACAAGTCAAGTGCTATGAAAAGCAAGTTTAATGCTCACAGATGGCATGTTCCTTGTTGAGCATTTGAACCTACAACAGATGTATGGCCAGTTTCAACCCTGTGGATTGTATGCTCTCAAAGCTGTAATGGTTCTTTGTTAAAAATGAAAAATACATATAAGTATAACAAATACTGATAGAAAAAAACCCAAATATATTAATAAACAAAGACCAAAGAGGAAACAAGAAGGTGAGAAACACAGCAAGTTAAATCCAGTGTACGTATTTGTAGATCAGATGATTAGATGAGCTACCTGACAGATGCAGAATGTCAGGCAGAATGGGAAACTGAACCTCCTCCTAATTCTTCTCGGAGGAGTGCCTTTACCAATGGGTTTCAGGGTTACAGAAAACATTTAAACAGCAAACCATTTGCTTTCTTTTCTAGCTCACGAGTACCATTTCAGGTTGAACAATATGTTTTGTTTGATACAAGTGTAGGGTTTTGGTTCCTCCTCCAAAACAAGAAGAATAACATTTGTTTTGGCTGTCTTCTGTATTGCTTCCCTCCCTCTTATTTGGCTGCTCAACTGAAAAATCAATTACTTGCACAATCCTACACCCATTCTCCATTGACCTACTTTCAGCAGGGCTCCACTCCACATCCACCTGGGTTTGGCTGCCACAGCAGCAGAAGCTAATTCAGCTAGAACATCCTGTAAGCCACTTACAGCATTGAAAGTCATCTTTCTGTGCTTCCATCCATGAGGAAGCCTTCTCCTGGACACACTGGCAATATACAGACAGACAGGTGGTCTGCAAGATGGGTAGAAAATGAGCTAACAGGCTGCACTCAGAACGTGGTGATCAATTCTTTTTAGTCAGGCTGGCAGCCTGTCAAAAGTGAGGTTTCCCAGGGATTGACACTGGTCGTGAACCCTGTTCATCTTCACAGTGACCTGGATGATGGGATTGAAACCACCTTTGCCAAGTTCGCTGATGACACTAAACTGGATGGTGAAGTGAACACATGAGAAGGGAGAGCTATCATATGGAGAGACCTGGATAGGCTGGAAGAATGGACTAGGAAGAACAGTGTAAAGTTTAACAAAGACAAGCTCAAAGTCCTGCACATTGGACAGCATAAACAAAGAGCTCAGTACAGGCTGGGACCTGTGTGGCTGGGGAGCTGCCTTGCTGAAAGGGATCTGGGGTCCTGAACAAGAATCAGCAGTGTAGTGCTGCAGCATTGAAGACAAATCAGATTCTGGGCTGCGTCTACAGGGGTATTATTAACAGGGACAGAGGTGTGATCATCCCACTGTATTCAGAGCTTGTCAGACTGCACCTGGAGCGCTGCATCCTGTTCTGGTCCCATTTCAAGAAAAACACTGACAGACTGGGTAGGGTCTGAAAGAGGGCCACAAAGATGATCAAAGGGCAAGTCAACCTGCCCTGTGAGGAAAGACTGAAGGAGTTAGGTCTGATCTTCCTGGAAGAGAGAAAGCCGGGGGGCAGGGGGCTCATCACAGTATTCTAGCACTTAAAAGAGTGACTACAAAGAGGATGGAGGATCTCTCTTCACAAAGAGTCAAGTGGAGAAAAGAAGGGGCAAAATGCATTGTTTTTTACAATCGGAATAACCAACCGCTGGAACTCAGGGACATGGCAGAGCCCCCCATGCGGGATAGATACCTCACCTAGGCTCCCTCCCACAGAGAGTTGGATCTTTCCAGTTCCCTTCCAGCCTGAGCTGTTCAACGGCTGTGTGCAAACAGGCACGGGCTCCAAGAGCCACCTTCAGCAACATCTCCCTGAAGGAGCTGAGTTGACCAACCTAAGGTTTGCACTGCCAGCATAGACATGTATGTAATGCACTGCAGTCCTGTGAGTACGCTGGTACCCTTAGAAACAGTACTGCCAGTAACAGAGCCCTGGGGGCACGCAGACAACTGCCCAGGCAGCTCCCCACGTTCATCGAGCTTGTGGCAAGCATATTTAGTGCGGTACTGTTCTTCTTGCGATGAGCACCGGGCCCACCCGAAAAAGCGCACGAGCTTCCCCTTCGTGGCCAGGGGCTACGGGCTAAGTGTGGAGCTAACGGCTGTGCCTGGGGAGCCACCACACGGCTCTCTAGATGCTCCGTGACCTTGGCAACTGGGGGCCGCAGCGCGGCGGCCCGGAGCGCTTCCCGCTAGGACACACCGGCCCTGCTGCTCCTCACAGCCCACAGTGCCCGGGCCAGCAGCGCCTGTACGAGCCGTGGCGCCGGGGGAAGAACAAAAGCGGTGAGGGCTGCGCGGGAGGCGGTCGGTGAGAAAAGGACCTCGCGGCCAGAACGCTGGGCCCGGCCCTCGGCGCGGCCTCCCAAGCCCTCAGACATCAAAGACCGACGGAGGGAGGGAGGGAAGAGAGAGGCGGTGACGGGACAGCCTCTAGGGGCGGTGACGGGCGCGCCCACTGACCAATCACTGTGCCGGCAGCGTCCGATGGGCATGCCTACTGGCCTATCGGCTCACCGAGTTCGCCCCCGCCCTGACTCGGAGCCAATGGTGGCAGCGGTGGCCGCCGGGGAGGCGTGCCCCACTCCCGGAGAGGGAGGGGTGTGTGCTGTGGGGGGCCGGGGCGCAGAGCATCTTTGGGGCTCGCTGCCACCGGGCTTCAGCCCCGTTTTCTCGCTGCCTGTGTCCCCCCTCAGCGTAGCTGGGCCGTTCCTCCCCTCTCTGTCGCGGCCATGTCGTCGCCGTCGTCTGGGGAGCGGTATGAGGAGGAGGAAGAGGAGGACGGAGCCTACGAGAGCCAGGCCAAGCGGCTGAAGCCCAGCGCCGCTGCCGAGGAGGGCGAGATCGAGTACAGCGGCGCGGAGGAGAGCGAGAGCCGGCGGGACAAGCCCCCCGCGCCGCGCGGGGCGGGCTTCTCGGGCGCGGTGAGGGACGCGGCGGCGGCCGCCGGGGAGGGGTCGGGGGGGACCTTCCATCAGGATGCCGCCGGGGGGAGGGTGCAGGCGAGCCGCCCGCCCCACCCCGCACTCCCTCCCCTCCCGTGGGACCAGGCTCGCTTCGCTCCCCGCCTCATTCACCCGCGGCGGGCGGCGGGCTTCATCGCCGGCCACGCCGTGCGCCCGGGGCTGGAGCCGGAGCCCGCTGTCCCTGTTCCCCGGGCATGGAGGCGCTTCCGGTGGTGTGTGCTCCCCCCGCGCCTTTCCCGTAGTTGGGGGAAGGCGGTGAGGGAGCCGGGCTCGGTCCCGCACTCCTCTCCCTTCTCCCCGTGGCGGGCGTGCTCAGGGTGTGCGGCTGATTGTTCCTGCCGTAGTTGCCTGGGGGAGAGGGACTGAGCTCCGCAATCTGCTGGGGCTGCGTGGTTTGGGTTTCACAGGTCTGAGATTGCTTCTGTTCCGTGGGCAGCTTGTTGCCTCCTGGGATATTGCCATTGCAAGTTTTGTGTTTGCCCTGTTGCTGAGTGTAACTATAGAAACGTAGAGCGGAGGAAGCAAGCGAGGCAGAGCGTTTCTCTCATCCTTCTGTTTTGCCGTTGTGTCTGGCGGCATATGGCGACAAGGTTGATCATAAGTGATTACCTCCTTTTAAAAATCATTTGTATTTTTACTCCCCCGAGCAATGTTAATAAGCTGGTTCAGTTATTTTTTTGCCACATACCTTCTATTCTGCATGAATCTAAGTATCGGGATAGTCCTTGACCCGTAAATTTGGGCTAACAGTACTTTTGTGGCTGCTGCTTGATTTTTTTTTTTTTTTAGCCAATTGTCCAGCTGATTTTAACCATTTTTCTTCTTGATGGCTCTTTCTGTTTCTTACTTGAAAAAGCAAGATCAAGAGAGCATTGGTTTAATGGCAGACCTTGTATAGAATAGCTCATTTCATGATTTTATAAAAATGAACTTGCTTGGCGCTGGGATAAGGTAGCATCTCTTAAACTTCTTGATGGAGGAGGTACCTGCTAAATTAGTACAAAAGGTGCCTGATAAACTGCAACAAAGATATATATCTGTGTTACAGAATTACAACATATCTATTTTAATTCTATGATTTCTTGTGACAAAGCTTTGTCTCTGTTTCAGTCAGGGTTTATCAGTGGGCTCTGTCTTAAAGGTCAGTTGTCAATGACATCCATATGCTTGCTTAAGTTACATTGAAGCTTTGTCATGTAGGGGAGCAGGACATCACACAGTGTTTCAAATAGGAACAAGATACTGCTCTTGCCTTTCCTCTTTCCTGCGGTATTTTATGAAATCAGCTAGTTCTTACTTTTCTTCTTTTTTCCCCCTCCCCTCATTCTGGGTTCCGGCTCACATTGTCTTCGTGTTGACCTCAGTACCTCAGTTTATCCCAGTTAATGTGCAGAGAGGCAGAAGTTGTCTTGATGATAGAGATTAAACTACTTCCTTAAGAATGAGCTATAGCATCAAGTGAATATATGAGAAATGAGCAGCTGAGTGCTTTTGTTAGTAATTTTATGTGGGGCATTTAATAGCAAACTGCTAGCATTTTCAATTAGTTAACGTGAATTACAGTTTTTTTTTCTCTAATAGATTAAAAAGTGCAGGAAACTTATTTATTCTTTGACATATCTTAATAATTTCTCTCCAGAGAAATGTTCTTATCTTAGAAAAGTTGTATGCGGTTCAGGGTGAAGATATGTAAGATGAAGGTAGGTTGAGAGGAAGGAAGAAGTGTAAGTATCCTGGGTTACTCAGAAGGGAGAAGAAAAACAGCAAGTGGAGTAGGAGGAACTATAGGGGGTGGGGAATTAGAAGGAAAATGGGGAAATGGATGATCAGGGTAAGAACAGTGGTAGGAATCTGGTGGCCTCACTGTTGTCCATGTCCTGTCCCCTCCCCACTGCCAGCATGTGTCCTAGAATAGTGGTGAAGTGTACACTCATATGGATTATATACTTTCTTTGTATAAAGCCTGTTCTGTGGTAGGACCTGCCAGCAGGTTGGTGGGGTCTTCCTGCTGGGCTGTATTTATTATTTGTTATTATTGTGGCATTTTCCTATTCCTCTGGGGTTGCTTCATTGGTTTGAATAAGCCCTTTGTGTCTCTAAATTATGTAGGGTTTTATAAATGCCTGCCTAGGAATCTTCATGCAAGATACAGGTGGGAAAACCAACATTTATTTTGCTCTTTTCTTCCTTTGTTCCCAGTCCTGTGGACACTCCTCGTAGCCCAGAGCTGTACCCTCTTCCCCATGGCTCCTGTCAAGGCTGAGGAGCATGGAGAGCCCGACAGACCAGAATGTTGACTGGGGTAGAAGCAGGAGGTGATCTTACAGAAGTATTTTGTGTGGGAGAGTATGGTTTGGAAGAATTGACTTCTACAGAGCCTATGTTGAGTGTTGGTGAAGCTTCAGCAGAGGAGTTGGAATTGTGGTGTAGCATAGCATCAGGACATTGGGAAAATGTGGGTCAAGAGCTGTGTTTGGAGGGTCTTTCAACTCCATCCACTCTTCCTCCCTTAGACTTCAGTTTTGTTGATTAATGTATTTATACAACCCGTTTTTTCTTTGACATCCATCTGCCTCACTGTCTCTAACATACTTGCTCTTAAATATGTCTATGAAGCAGGGAAGGTCTATTATCCCATTTTTACTGTTGGAGAAGTGAGATGTGGTATCTACATACACAAACATAACTATCTTATCTTGCGGTAGCTCGTCGGAATGTACTTGACGCTTCTCAGCTACTCTGCTGTAACTTCCCGTATGGGGTGTTTTTGCTTTGCAGTAAATGGAAAGAAAGCAACCCGCTTTGCAACACGCTTGCTTCATGACTGTGGCAGGCAGTTGTAACAGCAGCTAGAAGGCAGTGAGTTCAGATCTTGACCTATTTCGCAGTGACATTCATGTATGCATTTCTTAAATGAAGTACATTCTAGAAATTGGTTATGGAGTAAGTGTAAATCATCCCCTCTCCTTTGTCCTCCATCAAAAAAGTAGCCGTTACCTTCAAGCTAGTTGAGGTGGAATCTCCTGATGATGCCATGGGTTGTGTGAGGTTTTGTTTGTTCAGTTTTTGTAAAGGGATATCCAGATTGTGCTGAGTAGAGAAGAAAATAGAGTATTTTGGTTGGCAGGGACCTACAGCCATCATGTAGTCCAACTGCCTGACCACTTTGGGGAATATTCAAAATTAGCAGAAGGGGACAGAGTACAAGTATTCCATTCTGTAGCAGTTGTGGTCATTGAAAGGACACAATCATAGAGAGTACCAGGAAGAGGTATGCATTAAACAAGAGAAACAATACCCCAAAATCACATCCAAATCAAAACTAAATTGCCAGGTAGCCTTCCAGGATATAAGGTGTGATTAACTGTAACCCTCAGGTCCCAAAACAAACCAGCAATAACAGCTATATAGTATATACAAAGCTGGTATATTCTTCTACTGCCATGGAATCTGAACTTGTCTTTTTTTGCTTGGTTGTTCTGAAACTGTCTTGCTTCACTGTGTACTGGAAATAAAGTCAGTGCAAAGCTACAGGAATTTCAGGTGGCGCAGAGAGAAGAGTCTCCTGTACTCTGTAGGGAAGAGACAGAACTGCTAAAGTGAGGCAGATGTGTGTGATCAGTAGAGATGATGTATGATGGTAAACAGTTTCAAAAAATGCCATCATCGTGTACTGCAACTGGTATTTAAAGAGTGTGCATGAGATGCTGTGTGTCTGCTTATGAAAGTTTCTTCATCAGAGCATCACCAGTGGGCAGAGCTGAGATTACTGGGTAATGTGTTGTATCCTTTCACCTTAACTTTATAGTGAGGTAATTTTAGTTACCCTTGACATTCTGCAAGGCAGTTGAATGATCAGTCCATAGTTACGTATTAATGAAGTTTGGGGAACTTGCATAACTAATAAGAAACCTTGTGGGGCTCCCCACCAGTTCTGTCATATTTCTAAAAGCAATTTCAGAGCATTTAAGAGGGGTGCAGTGAAAGGAAAAAGTTGAGAGTGAATAAGATAATCTGAATGATGAGAAGTAAAATAATAGTATATTTAGGTATCTGAGCGGAGGAAAGATGCAGTGCTGTCCTTTTGCAGTAAGGAGAAAAAGAGGAGGAGGCAAACAGAGAAAGGGTAAAGGAGCAGATGGTCCAAAAAAAGGTAGTAGTGACTAATAGAACTAAGGTGAATATACTGACTGGAAAGTGTCTGGAGGAAGGATAAAGGATGCATTGATGTGCAAACAGCTGGTGAAAAATTCTCTAGTCTGGAATTGGTGAGCAGGAGAAACATCATCCTGGAGCCCATGATGAGATGACTTTCTTCCTTTTTGGAATGGCAAATCAGTATTTGTTAGCAAGAAACCAGTAATATATTTACAGTTTTGTCTAGAACTATGTAGGTCACCAAAGAATGGATGTTCAAATGCTATAGCTGCTCTTGGAAGTCTCCTGCAGTCTTATATATGTGAAGTAACTTGTTTGTGCTTCAACTGCTTGGTTATATCAGCACTTCGTGCCTCAGCTCTCTGCAGAAGCTCAGTTTCAATGTTAAGCATTTTTATGTTGTAGCTTCTTTTTGTGGTGGAAACTTTTTCTGTCCTGGTTACCGGACTTGAGCATTTAGAAAGGAAGTCTGTTTCTGTTATCTATTAAATGATTGCATTTTCTGTCCAGCTAATGATTCTTCAAGAAATTGTTACCGAGCTTTCAGAAGCCCTTAAGCCATACGTATTAGTGGATGCAGCAGTGACGTTAGCTAAACTGTTCTTCTGGCTTTGGTGGGGCACAAGTGTCGTTGGAGTTTTGCATGGGGCTTTTGTGCCATTGTGGGGGTTGGCATTAGTGAAAGACTCCTTTGTGAGCAGAGAAATACTGCTAGTTGTTAATCTGTATGTGAGCAGATGCTTTGATGTAACCTTTGTCTGTGTGCCAACTGTAGCACATGGAGTTTTCAGGGTACAGTGACCATGAGATTTTGGCCAAAATCCTGTATTTTTCATTTCTGGGAAGATATTACGGCAGCAGTTGGATGAGTTGTATACATGCTGACCTTAGCTTTGGAGGTGCTTTAGATTTACAGACAGGTTTGATTTTTTTCATGTGGTCTAGTGGTTTTATTTCTCCTTTTAGAGGAAATCAAGGATCATTCTAGATTTGCTTGCTGCTGCAGCTCGGTAGCTGCAAAACTTGTTTGACGATAGTGCGTATGTCTGCCCTTCCTGAAGACTTCTTCCACGCAAACATGTGCCTGTGGCCCATGTTCATGTCTTTCACTAGTGTGCTTTGTGAATGTTAGTTTGTGGCTTCCTGGTTCAGGACTGGCTTATGCTTGGTTCTTGTGCTGCTCTTTACTGCTGCTGGTTAGAAACTATTTTGAGTAAAGCAGTGCCTTCTGATTTGGCCATTTATAACATCAGTGGTTTTATCTGTGTAAATTAGTTTTTGAAACGCTATGTGGATAAGTCTTTAACTTCACGGCAAGTGACTGAGATTTCACTGGCGTGTATTAAAGTAATAATTATTATTATTATTTTATTGCATGCTCTTGAGCTTCTGTGTGAGTTACTTACCATAGCACCAGTGTTGTGACTTTCCATTCTTGCTAAATCTCCTATCAAACAACACCCTACTAATAGATGCTTTCTGTGTGGTGTTGTGAAAGAAGGAAATTTGGCTTGGAAAGCCAAGTGTTGCTTTAACTGCAAAAGAAAGCAAAATTTGTATCTGCTGATGGCTCAGAGAATAATTCCAGTTACAAAATTGCAGACACCTCTGTGTGCGTGTCATTTGTTATAATGGATTTGAAGATGCAAGTACAAAAGTCTTAATTTTTGAGAGAGTTTGTACTGTTAGAGGGAGTTATATCTTCAGTAGGCAAGCTTAAATGAACTGCTAATAAATAAAAATACAAAGGGATGTGCATGACAAAGAAACATGAACTGAAACTATTAAAGAAGATTGAACTGAAAAGGGAGGAAGCGAAATACTGTTGTGTTATGATCCACTCTCTAAAAACTTTGACTTGATGTATGGAGTGCCAGTGAAGTAAGGTGGCTCTTTGTAGTGTGTCTTTGCTTCAGTGAGAAAATCTTTATGCATATTTGCCATCTGAGGAGCCAGAAATATTTTTAGGTGAGATTCTTGAATGCATTAAAGAGAAGAAAACAAAAGAAAAGAAAACACATAGCCCTAATGTTAACAGGGATCCTAATATAGTAACAAGTCTGCAGGGCAATGAATAATTGATTTAAGAGCTTCTGATTGTTCTGTAGCCTGTAAATAAAGTAAAGATGCCTGCTATCATAATGTTTTAGAGTAATAGACTTTGCAGGAAAAACTGGTAATTATTGTTAGTTTTCCTTTGGAAATTTCCTTCCTTAGATGGTTCTTTAAGCTTTAAAAAGTGTGTATGTGGGTGAAGAACATATAAGCTGAAAATAAAAACCTCTGTGTGGTTCTGTTCCTTCCACAATTGCCAAAATATTTGCAGTTCAAAGTATTAATCTTTTATGACTACTTAGATCACTGCTACTGCTGGAGACCTCAGATGATTAATTAATTCAGGATATATGTTATCTTATGCAAATATCACTAGTGGTGTTCTCCCACAATTGTCACAGCTCTTATTCAAAGAAGAGTGTTGCCACTTCATGCTTTCATACTGCAAATGAATCAACTGTAAGCTAAGTTAAAAAACTTTACACAGCGGATTATCTGATGTCTGATGTAGTTTGAAGTGCTGGCTTTTGGTTCAAGCAGAATGGTCAAATCCCTTTTTAAGGAATTAAAAACGTAATTGTTTTGGGAGAGCTGTGAATGGAACACGGGAATTAGACACACAGGACTCAATTTGTAGTTATCTGGAATGTGTTTTTTTCCTTGAATCTGTAGCTCAAACAGAAAGGGAAGAGAGGAATGTCTGTAGCAGTAATAGCAATCATTGTGGTTACTCAATTACTGGAGCTGAATGCTCCTTTGTGCTACAAATGAGAATCTCTCTTTCTAGTTCTAGAAGATGCTACACTACTTCTTATGAAAAAGTGAAAAATCAGCAAGACTTGGTCTGTTAGATCAAACACATCTAACAGGCGTAATTGCTAAATTTGAATACATGATGTTAACGCCATTACAGAATGTGGGTGCTGGTGCTTACAGTATATTTTAGCGGGTTTTCTCTAATCTTTCCTTGTTTTTTCCATTATTTGCTTACGTTCTTTCTTTTTTTTACCCCCATGTCTCAGAATGTATAATGTAAATTTCAGCCCTACTTCAGGCTTTGCATGGAAAGGTGAGCTGATTCCAACCCAAATTCTTCATTCACACAGAACCTAGACTGAAGTCACAGCAGTAGCTCTGAAAAATGTTTATAGTGGGAATTCTGTGTGGTAGTGTATGGCAGCTGAATCTGTTAATGGTAGGCAACCTTGAGGTGAAAAGAGAGGGCATGCCCATGGGTACAGAACTGGTGAGGTTTTATAAACATGTATTAAGAGTGTTCAGACTTAGAAGGGAGCTTGGGTTTATTTCAAGTGTAGCATGGAACAGGTATTTCTTTCTGTACTGTGGGGCACCTCACCATGTATATTAGAAAAATAATCCATTTTCATTTAGTTTACTCATGGCCCTTTGCTTTTATCCCCCAGCCTGTCACAAACAAACAAACAAACAGGAAGTGTGTCAGAAATATTTTAGCTGTTGTGTATTTTTTCTGATGCTTTTAACAAATAGCGTAGATCTCCTGCAACCCAACCAAGTGTTAAATGGCCTTTTTTTAATTAGGAAAATCTTGCCTGTGCTAGCACATTGACTAAATGCTAGCACATTGACTAAATCTGCAGAGCGTTTTATTTTAAGTAGACCGCAGCAACTAAATTTGGCAATCCGTTTGGAAAGAGATGTTAAATTATTTAAAATATGCTTGGATTGTACATTATTTAGATGGCTGTTTCTGGACCCAGCAGAGTCTGCCAAGTTTTAGTTAATTTTAATTGATTTTAGTTAATTTTAGTTAATGACGGCAGTATTCCTCGTTCTGTGTTGAATTTAAAAATCTTTTTGTTGCTAGGATGCCGGGGGAAGTCATCACAAAGTCTCCGTTTCTCCCGTTGTTCATGTCCGAGGGCTGTGTGAATCAGTTGTGGAAGCAGATCTTGTGGAAGCTCTTGAAAAGTTTGGAACCATATGGTATGTCAAGCAGTGTAATGTCATGTCTCTGGACAAGTTGTGAGCATTATTTAAAGGTCACTTGGACCTCTTTATGATAACTATTTGAAATCCAGAACTTAGTTAATAGTAAAGCATTAAGATTTTCTAGCTTTGTGAAGATTCTGTGTTTCTGCATATGCTAAGTCTGGTCAAGCAGAGTTACAGCTGGCTACATGTGTGCTCTGAGATTGCAGTAGCACAGTCTAGTCCTGGCCTTAATATGAGCTCTAGGTTAACTGAATTGCAGAACAGCACAGGGGTGATTGTCTGGGTATAGGTGAATATACCAAAAATAAGGATGGGCCACAGAACAGATGATTCTTTTTCCTATGGTTTTGTATGGAAGAGTGTTTGTGATATGGTAGAACCTTCAGAATGAGATGATTGTTCAGAGAAAGCCCACTCGAAGGTCTTACAGCCTGAAGATTCCTCATCTGTGAACAAAATAGTAAAGGTGAATGGGTAGTTCTGAGTGCACCTTTTTGGAGTCATGCATTTCTTTTGGAGTGAACGCGTGTATTGAAGTGAAATAGGGTATTGTAAATAGGGCAACAGTATTTTTCCGTGGTCTTAATATTCAAATAATTGAATTATGCTTGTATCAGTATTTTTTAAAATAAATAAAATTAAACAAGGACCAGCTTGTTCAGGAATACAAATAAGTACATGTAGCCTGGAAATTTTACTTTTCAGAAACATAATTAACTGACAGAGCTTCTTGAGTTTGTCTGTCTGGATTTGGTTAGCTACAATACTTCTGTTTATTTCCTCTACAATAGTTTTGTGTTAGAAATAGTATTTTAAATTCCTTAGCAACAGCACCAGAAGTTTAATGTATCATCTTTGAATGTGTTTTATAATTGGCATTTACTTTGATCCTTTACTGGCTTTAGCAAGATTTTTTTTAATATTGCAGGTTTTATAATTTAGTAAATATTTAAATGTTTATTTTATTGTTTGAATATTTTTATGCATTAAACTTTTTCATGAAAACAACTTTATTACTTATTTATCTTATAACTTCATTTCTTTGTTTTGTGCAAACGCTTTAGAAATGTGTTGACCAGGTTTGGGAAGTGTGAGCAGGGAGACCCACCTTCCTTTTAGTCCTTGTTAGGCATTGTTTAGAAAAAAGCATGTGAGACTTAGAGAACTTTGGATTTGTTTTGAGTAAGCGGATAGGAAAACTTACCGTAATGTTTCTCTCACCAGTTATGTCATGATGATGCCGTTTAAGCGCCAAGCTCTGGTAGAGTTTGAGAACGTAGAAAGCGCAAAGAAATGCGTAACATTTGCAGCGGATGAGCCTGTATACATTGCTGGACAGCAGGCTTTTTTCAACTACTCAACAAGTAAGAGGATTACTCGGCCAGGGAACACTGATGATCCATCTGGTGGAAATAAAGTTCTTCTGTTGTCAATTCAGAACCCTCTCTACCCAATTACAGTGGTATGTTTCTTCTTTTTCTCTCTTCTTCTTTATAAAATAATTAAAGGCAGGGCGCAGCAATCTCATACATTATTACCATTGTTTACCATTTGTTAAAATTATACGCTGTTAATTTGAGTCAGGAATAAAATAATGTACCAAAGGTTTCCACTATCCTCACAAAAGTAACATGCATGCTCTAGAAAAAAGGTTTTCGGGGGTGATTCAGTCACATTGTACACGTATTTTGCAATACATTTGAAGTCTTCAGTGGTCAGGATCTTGAAATGTTTTAAGTTGATGTGTGCTTTGGAAATATTGCCAAGCGTGTTGCCATAATATTGAGAATGTCATTTAGTTTTTAGGCTCTGAGTGGTGTACGTTTAAGTAGCAAGTAATTTTTCCAGTGGGAGGGGTTATTTTATGCAGTCCTTCATTCTGAAGTATTTCCTTTGTGGGAAGTTGAAACCTTTATTTGTTGATTATCAACTTCAGTTTGATGGAATCTTCCTCACTTTTATTTGGGTTGATACATTCTGCTTTTCAGTATTTCAAGTAATGCCGTAGATGCAGTTGTATCCTAATTTATTGCCATCTGTTTATGGCACACGTGCATTTTTTTATGATACAGATTATGATTCATGCACTGAATGCTTATATTTTTCATAGAGATCTTATAGTACACATTGAAAGGTACAGAAATATGTCAGGAAAAAATTGCTGTAGGCAGGGTTGTAATTCTGTGATACAAGTGTAAGTTACTTGTTCTTAAGGAAATATATGGGATAGTATGGATCAGTCAAAGTGTTCAGGTTGTGTGGAACCATGTAACTTAAAGCAAGCGTTAACTTTTGTTTAATGTGACATATGTTATGGCAGCAAATTGATTGAAACTTAACATTCCTAAAATTGCTTCAAGCAATCAGTCCCACGTCATGCTTTTTGCTTCACTGTGTTGTGAATGTTGATAGGTTTTTGCTTGTTGATTCCTTAGTGGATGCTGTATTTTTTTCTCCTGACAGTTTTCTCTATAGAAAAGCATGGCAAGAATGAGGTGTTTTTTCATCAGTGTTTAAAAATATACCTGCTTTGAGCTATGTGAACACTTCCACTGGAAGTTGAAGTATTCTTTCCACGTGACTATAATACAAATTTTGGAAACTGAGTTTCATTCATGCATTTGAAATTTGGCTTGCAGAAGCAGCTGTGTTGAATGTAGATGCTTGAGGAAACTGATAGCAGAAGCATCCTTATGGGCTGGGAGAGCTTCATGGAAATGCTGAGGATGAAGCCTGTAGAACTGCAGTTGCTTTTCAAAAACTAACACTACCCCCTCAACCTCTTCTTTTCTGCTGCCCCCAGCTGTTTGTCTAGAGTATACCAATGATCACTAGAGGCATCCTAGCACCACATCATAAGCCTGGCCTGAGGTGCAGAAAGGGGAGCTTTTCTCCTTACTGTTTGGTTCCCCTGCAGCACTGAGGATGGTCTTGAATTTTATTGGTTCCTTGCAGTATAGACAAATGCTGGTGAAAGCAGTCTTAACAATGAGTTTGCATTGATCTAGTTTCTTGTCAGAAGTTTTCTCTGACTTAAATGAAGAAGCACAGCAACCACTTTGCAGTGTCTTTGATTCAGGTGAATAACAATGAAATTTTCCTTTTGATAAGCCACCAAAGCTTACATCATAGACTGCCCCCAGCTACTCTTCTGAAAGCAAACATGAACAATTAAAAAAACCCTTTCAACCTTATGAAATGAAATATTCTATAACTACAGCGTCACTTTGTCTCTCTTCGCTTTGGTGAAACTACTGCAATTCATGCTTTAAAGGGAGCATAGGTTGAGACATAGATGGAATTACTGGGTTTTAACACAGTTGAAGGTACTTGTTTAATGTTTGTATTAGTACTTGTAGTGACAGGACAAGGGGTAATGGGTTCAAATTTAAACAGGGGAAGTTCAGGTTAGATATAAGAAGTTCTTCCCTGTGAGGGTGGTGAGGCACTGGAATGGGTTGCCTGAGGAAGTTGTGAATGCTCCATCCCTGGCAGTGTTTAAGGCCAGTTGGACAGAGCCTTGGGTGACATGGTTTAGTGTGAGGTGTCCCTGCCCATGGCAGGGGGGTTGGAACTTGATGATCTTAGTGTCCTTTCCAACCCTAACTATTCTATGATTCTACTTCTTAGAGGATTTTTTCCATTTTTCAGATTTGACTGCCTGTACTGTATTATTCCTTAAAAATGCTAATAATGAATGTATAAATTGTATAGGGAAAATTATAAATGAAAAGTGAACAAGCCTTTTCTTTACTCTCTGGCATTTAAATGCCAATGCGAGAAAATGTTCTGTGGACCTCGTGTTTGAAATGTCACATCTGACTAAAACATTTTTTTCTTCTTCCTTAGGATGTCTTGTATACTGTGTGCAACCCTGTTGGAAAAGTTCAGCGCATTGTTATATTCAAGAGAAACGGAATACAAGCGATGGTTGAATATCCTTTTTGAGTGTGATTGATTTTTTTTTCTGTAGGTTTTTGACTGCAGATGCCATAAATACTGTGTAATTTTGAGACCAAATTATTTTTTAGTTTCTGTGTAAGACATGATAATTTCTGTATGTCTGCAAGCACTTAAACATTTAATCTTTATAGGAAAATGATGTTGTCAACAATAGTCTTGATAACCATGTTTATAGGTGGCCCTAAGGCAGGCATGAAATGTTCTTGATTTGATAACACATTATACACAAAGCTTCATGGCCTCTGCTGGTATTGATACTCAAGAAATGGGTGAGGGATTGCAGAAGTGCAGTTTGACTTCTTCAGACTCCTCTAAAATAGTCCTAATATATACTGCTTGGGACCAACTTGGGCCTCCTTGACCTGTTCGTTATGTGTTGGGGAAATTCCCCCTGCATTGTTATCCTACTGTTTACTCTATCTGTAGTGTTAAGTTGTACATAGGGTGACTGTTCAGAGTTGTTAATGTGTTACTGTGGTTTGCAAAGTCCAAAGTCTCATATGATTATGCCTTAGTTTATAAAACTCTGATAGCCTTCTTCCTAGAGACTGATTACCCTCCACTTCAGAGCTGTTATCTGGACAAAACTGTACCAAAATCTCAGAAATCCTTTTGTAATTTCAGATGCTGCCGATGTGGCAGGCTTCATTAGTGGGTCTCTTCGGTAATGTGTGACTTAACCAGTGGTTGCATTAATGATTTGCCAGGCCAAAAGAATTACTCTGACTTCCATAAAAGCAAGCTAACTGCTGTTTGTCTATGTAGAAGACTTAAACTGTATGTCCTAACAGGCAGTAGTTTGACTTACTGTGTATTGAGTTTGTGGTAAGCAGTGTTTTCTGGAGCAGATGACTTGTACAGTTGGGGGTTATTCTGCATTTTATGAAAGATCAGGGAAGTTATATAGAGGATCCTGCACATAATCTGAGACTACTGTGCTTCTGTCCTTTGATTTAAATTCTGCAACATGCCTTTTGAAAACCAAACCAACAAGCAATTGAAAGAAAATTCAAAATGTGAGCAAAGTAATGCAGCAGTGTAGGTGAACAGCTCCGTGGGGGAAAAACAGTCAGCTTCATGACAAGTGTTGCCTTAAAAGTTCAAAAATTGACACAAATTTCAGTGCTAACTGCAGTACCCATTACTTTTGCAAATGTGCTCCCACAGTTCTGGTCAGTATCTAGTAATTTCTTAGAGGCCTGTGAAGCTTAACTCTTTTCACTCTTACCTTCCACAGTGAATCTGCATCACCTTAGAAGTTGGTTTGCAGGAATGTGGTAAAACACAGGAGATACGCTGTTGATACAGACTACTTCCAAAATGTCATTACATTACATTGCAGGATGGTCTGCTGCAAGGTTCAAGTTCTCTGACACCGTATGTTATTGAGTATGTATGATTATGGAGTATGTATGAGATCATGGATTACCATGTGCCAAGGCTCAGGTACATTTTTCTGCTAGTCGTAGGACATACTTTATGTAGAGGATATGAAATAACCTACATTTGGAGCCTGGTAAATGCAACTGCCTTGGGCAGGAAATTTAAAGCAGTTTGCTGCTTGTATTTTTTGATGCAAGATGATTATTTGGTCACTCAAAGTATCTCTCTTAGTTCTGTGATTTTATTTGGCTAATAAGCTAAAGAGGCTATAGTTTTCCTCAGTTTTTCGCTGTAAAGTGATTACTGAGTTCATGTTTTCCCTACCCAGAGGTGTCTAGCTAATGCTAGTGGTGAAAAGGGATGCATTGTCTTTAAGTCACGCCTTCTCGCCCTGAGCTCCAATCCCTTCTCAAATGCTGCAGCTTGAAGTTTCCCTTCAAGTATTCTCTAGGCTTGCTGGTAACTTTCTGTGTCTTCTGATGAAAATATCCCCTTCCAACTGGCATAAGATCGTAGCAAAAAGCAAGCTTACATGTATGTTATCCATACTGAAGAATTTACTAATTTATAAACAGTCTCATTATGTGCTGCTTACATCTCAAAATGAGATGGTTAACATAAGTTGAACCCATATATATTTGTTGGTGATTTATATATTGAAGTTTGTATAGAAATGTTGTATATGATAATGAAATATCTGCAGGCTACAAATATGAAACCATATGAGAAGAAAGGGGCATGAATGAGACACCTGGGGGAAAAAAAAATCCTTAACATTATTTCTATGTTTGAATCAGTGTTTTGCGCCCAGAAGGCGAAGGCTGCACTTAATGGAGCAGATATCTATGCAGGATGCTGCACACTAAAAATTGAATATGCAAGGGTAATGCTTGGACCTTTTCTTTTAATTTTACTGGAAATACATGTATAATTGAGACTTAACCTTTTTTTGCTTTTACTTTATTTGAACAGCCAACTCGACTCAATGTCATTAGAAACGACAATGATAGTTGGGACTACACTAAACCATATCTGGGCCGACGAGGTAGGTTTTCATATGTTATTGCTGTAGATGTTTGTACTAATGACAATCCTTTATACATGGTCAGGCTGTATCGCAATAGTCATTTCAAAGTGCTGCTGAAGGCTGTACTTACAAGCCAGGAAATTAACCCTGAGCCCTAGTTCCCCCCTACTGCCGTGTGCTTGAGCCATTTAGTTCAACAAGGAGCCCACACCTCCAAGCACCTTCGCAGTTCTCAAGGACTTGCATTTCTCCAAGCAGCTCTCTCCCTTTGGAGGAGAGGAAACCTGGTACAGACTATTCCTTACAAACTACAAACTTGCACACTGCTTCTCCTTCGAAAGGACTCTTTTCCCCTATGTTGGACGAGGCATTAAGAAGGATAGAGGACTTCAGCAGGCTGACTCTACACTTCATCATGCACCACATCGGCATCAGCAAAAAACCCCCAAACAAACAAACAAACCCTCTGAAAAACTCAGACTTGCAATTCACCTTGTCTGCATACTGCATGCACCACCACCACAAGTTTTTAAAGGAGGACACTTTCAGTACTTCAGATTTGTATGGGATGAATAACATAAGACTGTACCCATTCTGTTCATGATTGTATGTATGCTGGCTTATTTCCCTTAAAATTACAACTGAAAATTTGAGAACCTCCAAAATTAAGAATCTGTCTTGTTGATATCATTGATGTTGTAATATTTTTATTACTTGCTGTATGTGGGAGTTGCATTCAGTCTTAGTGTAAATACTGTCTAGTAGGGATGTTTAAACTTTATCTGTAGACAGCTGGAAATGAGCAGTGCAATATCAGATAGGTCCCCTCAGTTTTTTTTAAGTATTAAAATAGGGAGATTCATAATTGGTACAGTCATACTGTCTCTTAAATACTCAGCTGTAAAAATTACCAGAGCTTAACTCGTGGGAACTATAACTATATATGTAAAGACAAACTGCTGTGTAGCCTAACTCATGTAAAGTGTTTATTAAAAAATAATGATCTGTATCTTTTGAGTGCAGTGTTCAGTAACTTCTGTACAATAACATGTGCAATGTAAAGTTAGAAAAGTGAAGACAATGTGTCCAAGGTAGATTATCTATTTATGAAAGGCTATATGAGAACCAGGGCTTTGGCCGTCTCAAGCAATATGCACTTCAGAGTAATTCTGCAGAGACACTGGGCTTGTAAAACTGTTGTACAACTAAAAACTTAGGGCTTGAATTAAGTTCTTGTAAAAAGTTAACAAGGGAGCTACAGTATTGGTTGATTATGACTGTTTGTATCAGGATTCAGTTGTTTTTTTTTCTCAAATTCCTGAGCTAAAAAAAGAAGTCTGAAGAAGCTCAAGGGCAAGAAAAAGATATGAAGGTTTGAATTTGAAAAACCTGAAGGATTAATTTGACCCTCATGTCTTTTGATTATTGCAGTGTTCAGAAGCTGACTTGTAACGCTGTGCATCTAATTACATTATGTAATTGGCCTTCAAATAGCTATGGCTGCATGAACTAAAGGTTCCCCAAGCTAGAGAAAACAGTGGGAAATGAAAAACGCAGGATACCTATGTCTTGTTCTTTCATAGGTTACTTTATTACTTTGACAGCCTGTCTCTATTTGCTATACATCCCTCTACTACACGTAAGAGGAAAAGAATTAGACTTGGATTTAATACGTATATATAATATATTGTATATATCACAATTTTTCACTTATTGTGACCCATTTATCTAGAAAATGGGAACATA
Organism: Pezoporus occidentalis; assembly: GCF_034315485.1. Taxonomy (NCBI): domain Eukaryota; kingdom Metazoa; phylum Chordata; class Aves; order Psittaciformes; family Psittacidae; genus Pezoporus; species Pezoporus occidentalis. Next base: position 1,335,498 of record NW_026913586.1, on the reverse strand, counting down.
ATTTTTGAGTGAACACTGAAATGTCTTTGAGAAGGCAGGCATATAGAGCAATTTTTCCTATAAAGGAATGAAGTGGTTTTGCTGCTTTTTTGAGAGAGGTTTCATATTTGTACTTCAGCTAAGTCCTGCAGTAGTGTTGTTTGGCTTTTGAACTTAATGTGACCCGAACTGTAGGACTCTGACTACAGCAATCAAAGTCTTAGCCCAAAGCAATTTCATTCTGAGGACAGACATGCTAATATAGCCTTTCAGAATTTCACAAACTCCCCCTCAAATCTTAGGAAAGAAGTGTATTTTGCTTACAGTTCCTATGGTAACATATTACAGACTTGCATATTGTATTTGTCCACTTAAGTAAGCTTCCTAACAAGTACCTGATGCTTTGAACACATATTGCATTAGATTGAAAAAAAAAAAAAGGAAACCACTGACCTTTACTATTCTAATTGCTTTTAGCCAGAAAGCTCAAACTATAGCTTGGAACGTTTCTTTTGGGGGTAATACCAGCAGACGCAGTGACTCAAGGACGTGATTTGAAAACAAAAGCAAAGAACAACAAATCCCAGACTTAAAAAATATTATAAAGAATCTTTCCTTTCAGAATTATTTTTAACACAGATCAGGTCTTGTGTTTCAATGCCTGTTTTTACAAGTAAATTTATTGACACGAGTGTGGGACTTCAAGGAAGGAACAAGTATGGGGGTTTGGACTACACCATCACAGGGAGGAAATATTTGTCAAACGGTGTTCCCCCAGATTTCTTTATTTGAAGAATATGGTCCTTTATTACTGTGTGCAGTTTCAAAGGATTTAGCTCCGTAGACTAGAATTATAAACTTGATTTTCCTGAAAGATTACTGCCTATAGTTTAAATGCCTAAAATACTTGATATGACTGCCCATTTGCTTTTTAGAGGCAAGAACTGAGCTGTTACCCTGAAGAGGGAATGGAAGAACAAAACTTGATAAAAGTAGCCTTTCTTCTATATGTTTGAAAGCATTTGGCACTGTTCTTTCTGCAGGCTTTATTGCCAAAGTAAATATCTGAGTTGGAACCTGTCCTCAAAACCCTGAGCAGAAAGGGCACATGTGTTTTCATTTCCCATTGTTGTGTTGTGTAATGCAAATAGTTTCTGTTTTTTCAGAGGAAGTACCTCCAGCTGCATTGGGCTGGAGTTGCTGTTTTCGGCAGTCATAGAATCATACTTAAATTTCCTGGGGCAAAACGTGTATCAGTTTACAACAATTCCCATCTTTTCAATGTGGCTTTTTTAATTGTGAGAAACCAGTTGTTGCTTACCACAAAGAAATCTGTAAGTTTAGTTTTTATCATGCAGAATGGGTCTGATTTAAAAAAATACAGCTTTGGCTGTGATGCACTGCTTTTCTCCAGTAATGTAGACCCCTTGCTTAACTTTATATCCTAGAGAACTGGGTTTTCTTAAAGGATTGAGCGTTGTTTTAAATGCATTATTCAGTGATGTTTTTCTTCAGTTGAACTGTTATGTGCTGCTGATAATGCAATAATGTACAATCCTTTCAGCACGCCCATAAATCAGTAGGTGTTCTGTAAATATATATGTACACGTATGTAATGCTCTCTGTTTACTGATTATGAAACCATGTAATACAGGTTGTTGTTGGCTTATGCTGAAACTTCTTGAAAGAAGCCTACTTTGAAAATGTGTTGCTGTTGAAGCTAATATTATGATTCAGGTACTGTCTTTCAAAAGTACTGCATTTCAAATTTGTTTTAAGAGACACATAGGTAAATCCTGCTGTATGGTGTTATCTATACTAATGTGTGGTGTCTGTTTAGGAAAACTATTGGGTATTTCCGTAAACTTTAAATATCTGCATCTCCTCATTGGCCACTGCCCCCAGTCAGTTAAGTGCAATTTGTTACACAGATGGCAGTCTTTTTAATTCTGGTGTCCCAGGGTTACAGCTTGTGGTTTTAGACGTATTATGAATGAGAAATTGTTCATAAAATTAACAAGGACTCAAATTACTTTTTTGCGTTTTAACTAAAAACTTTGTGTCTTAACTGCAGAAATTGGGTGCATAGTTGTGCATACTAAACTGTTCTCTTTCCCTTCCCACATGTTAGACAGAGGGAAGGGCCGGCAGAGGCAAGCTATTTTGGGAGAGCATCCATCATCATTTAGACATGATGGTTATGGTAAGTAACATAGGATGGCAGGTGGTTTTGATTTCTTTGTATGTAATGTGGAATTCTAAATATTCAATCAATGTTGAACTATGGACCATTACAGCATGAGCTGTTCACTATTGTGCTGTACATGCAGTGCTGTCAGTCCATGTTCTGAAAATGCTAGTGATGGACTAAAATCTATGTGCGTTGTTGCCGCACCTCTTCCTTTTGCAGAGAGCATCCAGCTCTACAAATTCATCCCTTGAAAGAATATTTCCTTTCAATTGCTATCGCCGTAGCAATGGATGGAAAATTACATCTATACTGGGAAAGCAGCTTGCTTCTAGAAAATGGCAACACATCTTGATCAATGGTTTCATGCAGCACAAAGCTCTTTGATGTTCTTGCATGCAAGAATTGTGAGCTTTGTGTTTCTTTTAATTTAGCTAATTCAGAAAAGTTATAACTGTGACTGTATAAGAATGATGTTTTGGAATTAGTGCTGTGAAGTGCTGTAGTTGTTACCAATGCTATCTGTAAACGAAGATCTGCTGTCACTTTCATGTGCTGGGACTTGGGTTTCTCAACCCTGAGGTCTTGGTTCCAGTTAGATTTGACTTTTCTAGTTAATCACTCAACTGTCAGATGCAGTGTGATTTGTCTTGCCTCTTTATTTACAAATCTATTCATGATATTTTACAGTGTAGGTTGACCTACCTACTCTTTCGAAAGGTTTTTCAAATCTCCAGAGTTCCTGAGTTCTACTTTGTATTCACTGATAATCTTTTTTCATTTTTCTGATACATCCTTCTCTCTTAAGAAATGTGGCTGCCTCCTCCTATACCACTGTTTAACTCTCATTACTGCTTTTTCTGGGGAAAAAAAGGACAAAAGGTTCCTTTAATACTCGGTTTACGTGAATTTCACTTCGTATTTGTCTCAGAACAGCAGGGACCATCTCCTTGTCTGTAATACTGATGTTTCTTATAGAAAGGTATTGCATACTAGTTATTTCTCTTCATGGGGGAAAATAAAAGAGAGAAAGAGAGAAAGATTGTTTATTTCTGTGAAACTGGTCACTTTATCTGTAGTGGAACGTAGGACAGCTTAATTTTGCATTAACGCAGGGGTTTAAGTGTTCCTGTTTCTTCCAATTGAGCTGTTTGTAGAAAGGCAGTTTTCTGGCTTCATCTCTTGTCTCTGGAAGAAGAGCTGTGTTATTTCCTCTGCTGACGTCTGGCTAAGAGTTCATTCCTTCTGGTTTGTTTTCCCTACTATGTAGTATTCTTTCTTGGTGTCATGTAGCTCTGAAAGTAGATATGGCAATACTGCTGAAGGTTTATTTCAGATATTTCTTCTGATAGGTTTATGTTCAAGCCCTCTGTGTGGTGCAGGGAAGATACTATTTTTATAATTACTGAAATACGTTTTTCCACTTGTGTAAAAGCAATACCATGAAACAGCTCCTTCCTCCTTATCTGCTAATGTAAGAACAGACTTGCAACATTAAGGGAAATAGAAAAGGGTTTTTTGTTTGCTTGTTTGTTTTTGTGGTTGGTTTATGTTTTTGGTGATGCAGTTTGTTTTTTTTTTCTTAATTGGAAAAAGAATTAATGGAAACTGCTGTAACATTTTCCCCCGCCTCCTTTAATTACCCATTACCTGTGTGGGCTTTAATGCAAGATTAAGTAGTGAAACTTGTTTCATACAATATGAAAGCATGGTCTTTCATCTCCTTAGGGTCACATGGTCCTTTGTTGCCCTTGCCAAGCCGGTACCGAATGGGGTCTCGGGACACTCCAGAACTTGTTGCTTATCCGTTGCCCCAGGCGTCCTCCTCTTACATGCATGGTGGAAATCCTTCTGGGTCAGTTGTCATGGTTAGCGGGTTGCATCAGCTAAAGATGAACTGTTCAAGGGTCTTCAACCTGTTCTGCTTGTATGGCAACATTGAGAAGGTAAGGCATAATTTATTAGAAACTTGGAAACTACTATAGTAATTTCAGTTGTTTTGGAAAAAACCTGTCTGAGATGATCTAAAACTATTACCTGATGATTTATAAAGCTCTTGGTTAGGCTGTTGCAATGTCATTTTTTTCTCTTTTCTGTTTTAGGTGAAATTTATGAAGACTATTCCAGGCACGGCACTGGTTGAAATGGGTGATGAGTATGCTGTGGAAAGAGCTGTCACACATCTCAACAATGTCAAGTTATTTGGAAAGAGACTTAATGTCTGGTAAATATGTTTTATCAGATTAATAGTCTACCAGAGGGCAGATGGAATGAGGTTGCAACCAGACAGTATCTCATTGTTCTGTTATCAATTTGCAACTATTATTTATTTGTTGCTATTTATTATTTTATTTCTACTAATAAAGCATATGGGAATTACATGTATTGGCTGTTAATAACTGTATCCCCTAATGTGTCTTGTACATCCTTTCGTTTTAAGGAAAGGTATCAAATCCAACCCATCTGTTCTCCTTCTATTTCAAATTGTAAAGAAATGTCATCTCTGTTCTGGTTAGATCAATAATCTGCATGCAAGTCTTAATTATTTAAGAAGCTTTAACTATATATATCCTTAAATCCCAGTGTTTCCAAGCAGCACTCAGTAGTTCCAAGCCAGATATTTGAACTGGAGGATGGCACGAGTAGTTACAAGGATTTTGCAATGAGTAAGAATAATCGCTTCACCAGTGCTGGCCAAGCATCTAAGAACATTATCCAACCACCCTCTTGTGTGCTGCATTATTATAATGTTCCTCTGTGTGTAACTGAAGAAACATTTGTAAAGGTAGGCAGTTGAAAGGACTGTGACATACAGTGCTTTGAGGCTCTATCCTAGCTTTACACTGTGCTACTTTTGAAGAGAAATAACTGAGAGAACTGTTTTTTTAAAATGGGTTTGTAGCCTCTCTGTATAGAAGCTGCTATATTTTCACAATTCTGGCATTCTCTCTTGGAACTAAAGTTGAGTTTAATGCGTTTGGGAATTTTTGTGGAGGAAGGGGAAAAGACTCGCATAAATCCAACTATAGGGAAAGTTAGGACTACAATTCACGAAAGATTTACTGACTTGTTGAGATGGTTACTTAAATGACTGATAGGTGATTCAGAATGGAAAGGTGCATGCACCTGAAGCAGTTTGCACAGTTCAGTCTTAAATGAACTCTGTATGCTTAAAACATGCAATACTGGGCTGCTTAAGTGGAGGCAGTGCTAAAACTGATGATGATTCAGCAAGTTCTTTTTCAGTTCAATATAAAGTTTGTTCAAGCTCTGTCTGAAGGTTAACTCTGGCTCATGAGTGACGTGCTTGTATGTACAGCTTCTGAGCTGCTGTGTTGAAGTGAGCATGTCAAAAAGAAGAGCTTGTTTTTTTTAAAAAATATTGCTTGAGGTAGTAGAGGTAGCAGTATTCTAACAATTTTTGTACCAAAAAAATAATTTCTCATGGGACAGCACAGATATAGGAACCTTGTTTTGCACACTACAGAATGGTGTTCTAAAGAGTTTCCAATCCAAGCATATTTTGAAAATACTAATTTGCCATAAATTCTCTTTAAGAGTTGGTGTTTTCATTTTTGGAGCTTAGAAATTTTGGTAATGTGTTTATGTGCATTTTTAGTGGAGTTTTACCTCTTGTTTTATTTTTGTGACAGCTGTGTGAGGATCATGAAGTTCTCAGCTTTATTAAATACAAAGTGTTTGATCCAAAACGTAAGTAAACTTTGACCTGTTTGGGGAAATATTTGAATTCCAGTTTTGAAAAGAGCAAAGGAGACTTCACTCATCCCCTCCTTCCCTTTTTTTTTTGTTTCTCATTCTGACAGCCTCTGCCAAAACACTGTCTGGTCTTTTGGAATGGGAATGTAAGACAGATGCAGTGGAAGCTCTCACTGTACTTAATCACTACCAGATAAGAGTCCCAAGTAAGTCAATTTTAGTGATTTTACTGCTATATTTTTTTTCTTTCATGTTGATTACTACCTTTGTAAAAGGTGAGCCTTCAGCACCTCAGCCTGCAGCTAGAAACGGTGTTCTTGTTGTATTTATATATACTATTACATATATATACACACACACATAATGTAGTATATAAATACAGTATTTAATCTCCAGTTTAGGTTCTGTTACTTTCTGTCTAAATGGCATTCATTTTTCTTAGGGTTTGAGTCAACCTGTAGAACTCAAAACATGCTCCACAATTTTAAAGTTCTGGAAAGAAAGTGAAAAAAACCAATTGGTTTGGGATAAAAAGAAGGAAGGCAGGAATTCCACTTTTAGCAAAATCAAACTTAGTGGATAATTATAGAATCACAGAATGGTTTGGGTTGGAAAGGACCTAAAGATCATCTAGTTCCAACCCCCTTACCAAGGGCAGGGACACCACACACTAGACCATGTCACCCAAGACTCGTGTCCAACCTGGCCTTGAACACTGCCCGGGATGGGGCATTTACCAGTTCTCCAGGCAACCTGTTCCAGTGCCTCACCACCCTCACAGTAAAGAACTTCTTCCTTATATCTAACCTGAACTTCCCCTGTTTAAATTTGAACCCATTACCCCTTGTCCTATCACTACAGTCCCTAATGAAGAGCCCCTCCCTAGGATCCTTGTAAGCCCCCTTCAGACACTGGAAGGCTGCTATGAGGTCTCCATGCAGCTTCTCCAGGCTTCAACAGCCCCAGCTTTCTCAGCCTGTCTTCATAAAGGAGGTGCTCCAGCCCCCCCGATCATCCTTGTGGCCCTTCTCTGGACTTGTTCCAACAGTTCCATGTCCTTTTTATGTTGAGGACACCAGAACTGCACACAGTACTCCAAGTGAGGTCTCACGAGAGCAGAGTACAGGGTCAGGATCACCTCCTTCGACCTGCTGGTCACGCTCCTTTTGATGCAGTCCAGGATACGGTTGGCTTTCTGGGCTGCAAGCGCACACTGAAGCCGGCTCATGTTCATTTTCTCATCAGCCAGCACCCCCAAGTCCTTCTCCACAGGGCTGCTCTGAATCTCTTCTCTGCCCAACCTGTAGCTGTGCCTGGGATTGCTCCCACCCAGGTGTAGGATGTTGCACTTGTCATGGTTAAACTTCATGAGGTTGGCATCAGCCCACCTCACAAGCGTGTCAAGGCCCCTCTGGATGGCATTCCTTCCCTCCACCATATCAACCGAACCACACAGCTTGGTGTCATCGGCAAACTTGCTGAGGGCGCACTCAATCCCACTGTCCATGTCAGCGACGAAGATGTTGAACAAGACCGGTCCCAACACCGATCCCTGAGGGACACCACTTGTTACTGGTCTCCAGGGGGACATTGAGCCATTGACCACAACTCTTTGTGTGCAGCCATCCAGCCAGTTCTTTATCCACCGAGTGTCCATCTGTCAAATTGATGTCTCTCCAATTTAGAGACAAGAATGTCGTGTGGGACAGTGTCGAACGCTTTACACAAGTCCAGGTAGATGACAGCAACTGCTCTACCCCTGTCCATCAGTTCTGTAGCCCCATCATAGAAGGCCACCAAATTGGTCAGGCAGGATTTCCCCTTAGTGAAGCCATGCTGGCTGTCACCAAGCGCCTTGTTGTTTTTCATGTGCCTTAGCATGCCTGCCAGGAGAATCTGCTCCAAGATTTTGCCAGGCACAGAGGTGAGACTGACTGGTCTGTAATTCCCCGGGTCATCCATTTTCCCCTTCTTGAAAATGGGGGTTATATTTCCCTTTTTCCAGTCGTTGGGAACTTCACCTGACTGCCATGATTTTTCAAATACAATGGCCAGTGGCTGAGCAGCTTCATTCACCAGCTCCCTCAGGACCCACGGATGGATTTCATCAGGTCCCATGGACTTGTGCATGTTCAGGTTCATAAGGTGGTCTTGAACCTTATCCTCTTCTACAGTGGGCCTAAGGTCTTTATTCTCACAGTCCCTGCATCTGCCTTCCAAGACCTGGGTGATGTGCTCACTTTGCCAGTGAAGACTGAGGCAAAGAAGTCATTCAGAACCTCAGCCTTCTGCAAATCCAGGGTAGCCAGTTCTCATAGCTTCTGGAGAGGGCCTACATTGTTTGTAGTCTCTTTTGTTTGCTACATATGCATAGAATCCCTTCTTGTTATCATTCACATCTGTAGCCAAGTTTAATTCTAACAGGGCCTTAGCTTTCCTAACCTGGTCCCTAGCTTCCTAGACAACATCCCTGCATTCTTCCCAGCTTAGCCTGTCCTCACATTCACCTTTTATAAGCCTCTTTTTTCCTCCTCTGAGTTTCCCTCAGCAGCTCCTTAACCATCCATGGAGGTCTCCTGGCCCTCCTGCTGCATTTCCTTCTAGTCAGGACACAACACTCCTGAGTTTGTAGCAGGTGATCCTTGAATATCAAACAGAAGTCTTGGGCTCCCCTGCTCTCTAGGGCTGTATCACATGGAACCTTACTAAGCAGGTTCCTGAAGTCTGCTCTCTTGACGTCCAGGGCAGTGAACTTGCTGCACGCTCTTCTCACTGTCCTGAGGATCTCGAACATGACCATCTCATGATCGCTACAGCCAAGGCTGCCTTGGAGCATCACATTCCCAACCAGTCCCTCCCTGTTGGTGAGCATGAGGTCAAGCATGGCACCTTTCCTTGTTGGCTCCTCTGTTACTTGCAAGAGGAAGTTGTCTTCCACACAATCGAGGAACCTCCTGGATTGCTTCTGCCAGTCCGTACCGTCTCTCCAACAGATACCAGGGTGGTTGAAGTCCCCCATGAGGACAAGGGCCTGTGAGCGTGAGGCTGTTCTTATCTGCTTATAGAGCGCTTCATCCATAGAGTCCTCCTGATCAGGCAGTCTGTAACAGATCCCCACAGTAATGTCCCCCATTGCTGTTCTTCCTTTGACCCTGACCCACAAACTCTGTTGACTGATCACCTGTCCCCAGACAGAGATCCATATTCTGCAGGCTATCACTGAGATAAATAGCAACTCCCCTTCCCCATCTGCCTGGCCTCTCTTTTCTAAAGAGCCTATAACCATCCATTCCAACACTCCAGTCGTAGCCATCCCACCATGTTTACATGATGCCAATGATACCGTACCCCTGTAGGCATGCACACATCTCTAATTCCTTTTGTTTATTCCCCCATGCTATGGGCGTTTGTACAGAGGCATCTTAGCCGAGTACCAAATAAAGCCGACTTGTTGGCTGGAGCAGCTGAAGTAGCTCTGCTTTGCTCTGAGCATTTGTTATAGGTGCTGGCAACTGACTGGGAGTGTTGGGGTGGATCGATGCCCTTCTCCCACAGCATATCTGGTTTAAAGCTGCCTTGATCAGCCTGGCAAGTTTCCTACCAAAGCAGCTAGAGCAGCTTGGCCAGCCTCCAGTAGACCTGGCCTCCCAAATCAAGTCCCATGTTCTAAATAACCTAACCTCTGACTATGGCACCTCTGTTCTAACCATTTATTAACCTGCCAAATCCACCTAGCCTTTTCACGGTCCTCCTTTTGACCTGGAGGATTGATGAAAAAAAAAACAACTATCTGAGCTCCAGAGCCCCTAACCACCTCTCCCAGGGCTCTGTAGTCCTTCTTAATGTTCTCCAGGCTACTACTGTCTATATCAGTAACACCACATGGATCACTAGAAGTGGGTAATAGTCCATGGGACTTACTAGAGCAGGCAGCCTCTCTGCCACATCCCTGATCCTAGCCCTGGTAGGCAGCACACCTTCCTTGAGACTGGGTCAGGCCGACAGATGGGTGCCCCTGTGCCTTTCAGAGTAGTGTCACCCACTACTATAACCTGCTGCTTTCCCCTGGAGGCACCGGTAGTGATCCTCTTTATCAGTGCACCAGCCGGTTGTTCATTTGGTGTGGTGTGTGTTTCCTCGTTAGCCCCCTGCAGAACTAGGAAGCTGTTCTGGGTGGGGACATCAGATTTTGCCAGAATCCCCTTGCTTTTAATTGTCCTCTTCCTCCTCTTTTTTGTTGTTTTTAGTTGTTTGTTTTTAACAAAATTAATGCAGATTCCTGCATTAACACCCTTCTCCTTTTCTGTATGCATTATGGTGGATGCTTGTGGCCCCTGCACAGTTTGGGCCTGGAGCAAGCAGTCCTGCTTCCTCTCAGCTTCCCTGACATCTTGCAGCCCATTAATAGTATCCCCTAGCTCAGCCCCTGCTGCAGGAGGACCTCCACCAGGGAGCACCGGGTGCAGCCCTGCCCATTTTTGGGTTTTATGTCTAAAAAATGCTGGTGGACTATCAACACTTAACTGACAGGTCATCTGGTGTCTGTGGGCCTCTGGTGGGAGTAAACGGGGAGGTGTGAGCCTTAAATCTACAGAACTGGTCAATTTATCGGATTATACATGGTGATCTTGATAAGCAGGAGAGTTATTCTCAGTAAAACGCCCTGAGTATGTTGTATGTTGTCTTCTGACAGATGGCTCCAACCCTTACACGTTGAAGCTTTGCTTCTCTACTTCATCCCATTTATAGAGAAGAGGACAGCATGTGAAGAGCTACATTCACCTTGATTTGCAAGTTTAAAACTACACTTCGTTCACAAAGCTCTAAGTGGTTGTTCTAATGTTGCCTTGTTTCAACTTAATTCTAATATCTTTTATCTTGTTTTATAAATAAATGGATGTTCCTTCATAAATACAAAAACCAGATTTTTTTCTTTCTGCCTCTGAGAAGTACATGTTGTAAGCTTACTACAAAGTTTGTATTTTGTTAGTGTAGTATCTTCAAATGTCTAAAGAAGCACCAGTAGTATAAACAAGATCGTTTTCTTCCAGAAATGAAATATATTTGCATTTTCGATAATGTTAAAGATTAGCAAGTATTTTTCCATTTGTAGTTTTAATTGGCAGATAGAGCTATTACATGAGAATTTTAAATGTAGAACTTGTTTTTCAGTATGTTAAGTAGTGAAGTATGTTGCAATACTAAAAAGCTTGTATTTATAAAATGCTTTAATCAGGTTAATGTTGCACATACCGAATTTTTAGTGGTATAGACTTGATTTATAAGTCAAACAAAACTAAAGTAGAAGATAAAGTATGTACATGTGTATGGTGTGAATTCATGCTTATTTAAAGTGGTTTTCTTATTTTTCTTTTAAACCCAACACATTTTCCATTTGCATTAGCATGATGCCATCTATAGCTAGTCCCACCGTAGGGGCCTTTTAAAATTAAAACTGCAAGCCTGTATCAATGTGTTCATCCTCATTTTCCATAATTTAAACTTAAATCTTTGGTATTTAACATATCCTCTTGACTTTTTTTTTAAATAGTGGTTATGACATAGTAAATGGTAAAAGTTGGATATGTGAGAAGATTGATCACAATAGAAACAAAGGTGGTAAAACCAGTTAAAACAAAAAGCAAGCCCCACCATACTCTCTCATACCCGGACAGTTAATTTGATGTTTTCTTTTGTCTGATTGATCTTATACATCTGTTTTGACCATGAAAGAATTCACAGGATGAGTAGACTTGGCTAGCCTCATTTAAACTAAGGCAGTCTAGATCTGATTCAGATAATGGAACTAATTACATGATGTGAAATTGAGGTGAAAAATCTTTCACTTTGGGAAAGATGATTTGCTTTGTCCCAGTACTTTAAAACCTCCATTCTCTCTTCTAGAACTGGAATTGTGTCTTAGCTAAACCCTAAGAAACGTGACTCCAAGCAGGGGAATTCTGTGAGCTGTTGTAGGCCCTGTGTTTGCTCCTCTTTCTGAATTTGCAGCAAAGTGTTCAGGGCTTTTTTTAGTTCTGCTTGTAATGATCAGAGAGAAGTTAGTTTATCAGATACTTTATGTTTTGTCATACAAGCTCTTTGTTCTGTCTTTATGGATTTTATCCATATCTATCCTTTAAGCAAGACTATTTGTGCAGTATGCTTGTCCTTAAGAGATTGTGTTGCGATATGTTTACACAGTGTGGGCATTGCACGTCTTTAAATACAGACTGAATTTTCCAGATTCTTAATTTCAAGGCAATTACACCGTATCATACAAGGGATCACGTGTCAGCTGTCCTTCGGGTTTTCTTATCAACAATGATTCATTTTTGCCCTGTCTACCTCCATTTCGTTCATGCTTCAGGTAATGAGTATTTCAGGTATTCAGATCAGGTTTCCTAGATGGCTGAACAGAGAACTGGAGAACAGCTGCTCTTTGGCAGCTGTTTCTGCACAGGGTTGGAATAACCTTAGCCTCTTGTCTGGTAGGTGGCAAACTGACTTGCATTTTAGGGGCACTGCTAATACTCTTTCAACCTCAGTGCTTTCCCCCAGAAATTGCTTCCGGAGAGCTTTAGCATAGAAGGCTGTGTGCCATATCTCATTACTTGACAACAGAGATGCTGGGTGCTAGTGAAATGTTTTCTGCTGCCTAGAGTTTCAGCTGTAAAGTGTCTCTCCTAATCACTCATTTCTTTTCCATCAATTTGAATGTTCTGTGGAAACCTGTTAATTCCATTGTAACTTGCATTGCTATTTGTATTAATGTAGTTTAAGAAGTCAAGTTGTTTGTAGTTGGGCATTAAAAATAGTATATTATCTGTTGGTCCAGTTTGGGATGTAGGATGAGTGACCCTTAAAGCATTCAGGTTTTACAAAAAAAGCACTTTAATCTATCAGTGTCTTCAGTAGATCACAGCATTTAGTGCCTAAGATGTTCAGGTGAAAGGCATCTTTTGTGTGGCTGCCCAGATCAAATAGAGGACAAACTAATTCAAGGTGTATCTGAGAGAACTTGTTACCAGCTGGAAGTCCTAAATGCAAAATGAGTAGCCTGTGCACATGGGAAAGAGAGGAGAGTGAAAAATTGTTCAAGCTTTTTTTTCCTTAAAATAATCATCTTATGCATGTAAGATGATTGAGAACAAGAAAGATTTCTTGTTGGTGTTTTGCTGTAAAAAGAAGATAATGTCTTCTCTTGGGCCTGCAGGAAAGGATGCTTGTCCTCAGGGAGGAATGAGGGTGGTCTCCTCCTTCCACATGAGGTGTGTGTTCACCTATACTCATGCTCTTCAGAATAGAGCCAGAACAGTTGTGTAGATGAAGACCTAGTGGCTCCAAGGGGAGGGAAGTTTGTCTGTCACTTGGCAGTGGTATTACTGTACTTGTTAGATTAAAATTAAACCATTGTGGTCTCTCAGTGCAGTTTTTCCTGTCTCTTTTGCATAAGCCATACAAGCAAAGTAATGAACATTGCTATGCACATTCCCTGCTTCTAAGCACCTGGCATTCACACTGTAATATCTTTGTGTCTGTTCCACTGTTTGTTGTCTTGGATTTTTTTGTTTGTTGGTTTGTTTCCAAGTTTATTTTTTATAATTGATCATCCTCCATTGGACATAAGTATATATTGAGGCAGAATCTGCTCATCTTCTCTCATGATACTTTAATCCTTGTTTATATTTATTTTTCCTTATATGCAAGAAGTGGGAATAGTTGCTTTTTGACTTTCTATACCGCCACAGCAAGATAGAGTGTATCGCTAGGCTGATACAAGAAAAGATTTAAAAAAACATTCAGGAAGTGTTTGGGTGTCCTGCTCTATGAAAGGAGTGATACAACTTCATGTGGTGTCACAAAGTCTGTCTTTTAGTAAGGGATAACATTTGGGGTAAGCTGGCTTGTAACTGGCTGAAACCCTTTTTGTTGTAATTAAATGCAACTTGCTCCTTTTCCTGCTGTGTGTTTTCTTGTGAACAGCACTTGAACTTGCTTGAATGCTGTGATTGCTTAGGAGGAGACATGCAGGCTCTTCTGTGAAATAATATGTCGAAGTCTGGCAACATGAACACACTTGGTCAAATTTGTTTTCTTTTTTCCACTTCTGGGATGTGTTTGAACATCTTTTTGTGTCCTCTTTTGGAAATACCTTGTATTCTCACATCTGTAGCTCCTACTGTTTTTTTTTCACCCATTCCAGGTTTTCATGTCTCCCCAGCCTATTGGTTTATTCTGTTCTGGCAGTTACAGTGGTGGTAATAATCTCAAAAATAATCTTGTTTGCATTTGCATTGCTTTGGCCATAAATAATGTGCAAAAAGGCACAGGAAAATAAAACACTAGTTATGGGCTCAGCTTCCTGTGGAGAGTTCTTAAAGCACAAAATACCATTGTTCTGATTTTGACCTTAAATGACATGTGGCTGTGCTGCAGTTGAGAGCCTCCCACCTTCATATATCTGGTGTATAAAAGGTAACTTCAGAGTCCTGTGAAAACATGCCTTGAAGTGGTTGCATGTATCAGTGTGCGTGTTTGGTGCTGTGACCAAGCAATGCTCTGACATGTTCTTATAGAAGAGCTGATGGTCCCCTCTCACAAAAATGTGTCATCCTTAAGGAAACAAACCTTGTTGATTTGGGTCCTGTGGTAGCACCAGTCCCAAAGAAAGGGAAGAGTGTAAAGGGAAAAGCAGTCTGGTGCTCCACAGAGTGCGTCCAATGTGTTTGTTAGCTGCTGATACTGTGGTGCTGTCCTGCATCATAGGTTGTGTTGCTCTAAGCTCAGTGAGAAGGGCCTTACTGAAGAGCAACAGAAAAGTATGTTGTGTGACCTTATTTGTTGTGAAACTCAAGAGCAAATGGAGAATCCTGTCCAAGCGAAGGACATGTGGTGCTGCAAGACCTCTGGAAGGAAGGCACTGAGGAACAAGGGGTGAGACAGTTCGCTAGACCTGCATTTCTTTCGCAGACTGCAGCTGGATGAAGTGATGGGTTATGCAGGATCTCACCTAAGGCCATCGTGTCTTACAAGTGAGGTGTTTTTCACTTCCTTCATTTCTTCTAGCTTGTGCTGTTTTTGTTCTTAATTGTTAAGACCACGTTTTAAATTAATTTAGGCTCTTCTCAGTCTACTTTTGCTTCTGTAAGCAATGGTCTAGGAGTAGAAAGGGAATGTGGAAAATGTCAGTAGTATTCAGCAGAGAAGTCTGAGTTGAAAAATGCTTGGTGTCCTCCTTCATCTGTAAAACAAGGGATTTCCTTCTTTTCCCCTTACCTGCTATATCTTATGCATGGTAAGTGAGTAGTAAGACAGTATCTTCTCAGCTGCACCATTAAAACTGACACTTGTGGAGGGGGGTCAGCAGTTGTGCTCACATGGTAATGTGCTGTTTCTAGCATGCCATTTGGGCTCCATACAAAAGCTGGTGAGGGCATAGTCTGAGATAAGCTGAAACAAAGAGCTGTTTGGGATTATGAGCCCCCCCCCCCCCCAAGTTGAATTGCTGAAGTATATGATTTGATAAAGGGTGAAGAGCTTACATTTCCAAACAGTTACATCAACAAGTTAAAAGAACAAAGTATTTATGTTAAGTCTGCTAATGCTTAATAATCTTTCCCTGTTAAAAATAGAAGATTTCTTTCCCTGAGGATTGTAGTTCCCACAGGATGTGGAGGAACCTAATGCAGCCAGATTACTTGTGCTGTGCTTTGGTCATGTTCCTCTAAAGGAAATAACATCAGTCCCTTTTCTTGTATTCAAGAAAGCTTTGGTATCTGTCCTGTGCCAAGCCTTCCACTTCTGGTCTTTCACAGCCAGCTCCCTGGACTAGAGCCATGCATTAAATTCAGGTGGGTTCTCTGCTCTTCCTCTTGACTGTTGCAGCTGCTGATGTGAGGTCTTAATTTCTGGCATGATTTATTTAACTTCTTCCTTCTCTGGTGTTCCTGGAGCAGCTGCAGACTGAGTGAGCCTTCATGCAAGGGAATGAGTGCTCCTGCAGGAATGTGCCAGGGAGCCAGCAGCTATTAAAAAGGCAAGATAATTAACCCTCTTTTCCAAAGCATCTAGGATCCAGGAATACAAATTAGTCCTGGCAGGGGCAATATAGCAGCATTCAAAACAAAACACTGAAATGGGCTTTTAGCATGGGGTATAGCTGAGGTTCACAGTTGCTGCAGAATGCACGATGTAAATTATACAATTTCATATAAGCCAGTACCTGTTTTCTCTTACAACCATTCCTTCTTTCCATTTGTGGTCTCATCTGTCTTCAAGCTAGTAAGAAATTGCAGATGTTTGTGCTCCACTGAAATTTAAGTGGTCAAAATTAAGTAGTCAAATAACCCCCGTAAGTTATTAGTCGGAATGCTTGCTTACTACATATCTCCTCTCCTGAATTTTAGAATCATAGAATCATAGAATAGTTAGGGTTGGAAAGGACCTTAAGATCATCTAGTTCCAACCCCCCTGCCATGGGCAGGGACACCTCACACTAAACCATCTCACCCAAGGCTCTGTCCAACCTGGCCTTGAACACAGCCAGGGATGGTGCATTCATAACTTCCCTGGGCAACCCATTCCAGTGCCTCACCACCGTTACAGTAAAGAACTTCTTCCTTATATCCAATCTAAACTTCCCCTGTTTAAGTTTTAACCTGTTACCCCTTGTCCTATCACTACAGTCTGTAATGGAAAGTCCCTCCCCAGCATCCTTACAGGCCCCCTTCAGATACTGGAAGGCTGCTATGAGGTCTCCGCGCAGCCTTCTCTTCTCCAAGCTGAACAGCCCCAACTTTCTCAGCCTGTCTTCACACGGGAGGTTTTCTCTTACTTAGGCTTGTTAATACAGCAGGCTTGTACTGTAGATTATACTTCTGTTTTCTGTTCTGTTAACCACAGCACTGGAACTGCTAAATCAGATGAAATCGGTGGACACCAATACATGCCCTGTCTAAGGCTTTAGAAGCATGTCTAGCAAATAGTCTGGTCAGACAGTGCCTGGCTCATCTTTCTTGAAGTTACTGCATGGCTTCTGTCTGAAGCACGGTAACATCACTAGTTTAAGGTGGGAATCCCACTCACTGAGCTCTTAATTCTCACTCACCTGCCTTCTTGGGGAGCACTTTAAATCCAAAGCAAACTCCTGAGTTCTGAGGATAGAGCTCAAACTGCAGTATTTTAGTTATACTTAAATATGAAACCATTTCCCAATAATTCTGTGGATGTTCTTAATGTTTTTTGTTGCTATATAGGCAAAGACTTGTCTGCACCTTTTTAAGAATCCTTTTTGTGCCACTAACTCCTTTTGTGTCCTTCTAATGTGAAGCAATGAGAACTAACCACAGGATTTCAGATTAGGACTGCACTACTGACTTATTTCAAAGCATTTCAGAGTAATGTACTCTATCTTACCTTTTTTTATCTATAGCTTTCATCTAATAATAATAAAAAACCCATACCCTAATAATCTAAAGGACAAATTTCTCTCCACAAAGAGAAATAGCGTGATAATACTTCCCCATGTCTTTCAGGACCCCAGGTTCACAGCTCAAGTGTGACCCTGCTCTTCTTGGTTTCTCCAGCGCTGGCTGTATTCAAGTGTTGCTTCAACCTGCCTCTACCATTACCTCCAGTGTCTGCAACT
This sequence comes from Pezoporus occidentalis, assembly GCF_034315485.1. Classification (NCBI taxonomy): domain Eukaryota; kingdom Metazoa; phylum Chordata; class Aves; order Psittaciformes; family Psittacidae; genus Pezoporus; species Pezoporus occidentalis. The sequence continues at coordinate 1,317,967 of NW_026913586.1, read as the reverse complement.
TTGATAACCCTGTCATTGCATAAAAAAGAAATGGAGCTCTTCCTATCTCCCAAAGCTTTCAAACAAGGCTCGTTCCTCTGTCTGTTTTCTGCGCATCTTGAAAGTTCATAAGAAAACAGAGCAGGGATATTTGGGATGCAGGGACAACAGAAGCTAATCTCATTCTTTTAGACTGGGGGTGTGGGGGTGTGGGGTGTGTGTGTGAGGAACTAGTGGTAGCTCCTGTCCTGAGGCTGGCAGCACAACATCCATTTTCTTCCTGCTGAAAAGAGGCTCAGCTTTCCAGGAACTCTGCATTGTAGACCTTTCTGAGGAATGCCTGGCTAAGGATAAACCTTTCACACTGAGGACAGAGCAGTTAAGAAACCCTGATGACATGAGTTAATCTACAGTATGTGTGTGCAGTCGGGGTTTACATTCCAAGGAACGAGTTGCTTCTTGCAGCATGCTGCCATCCCAATGGCCTTGACAGGAGACCTACTTCCAATAAGCTACTCGTAGCTGATCCATGTTTGGGAGGGGCTACGTTTTTAAACTGTTTCAGAAGCAGTCACTTTCCATGTAAAGCTGCTCTTAAGGCATTTTGCAAGCACTTACTCTTCTTCTATGTTGTACTCCTCTTGTGCTGATACTCCCCATTTTCCCTGTCATTGTGTGACTACCTGTACCTTGTATTGGCTTGGTTGTTTTTAAGGACCACGAAGGTCAGTGTTCCCAGCAGTGTCATCCTCTGCCTGCTTTGAGTTGTGTAGAAGTTTGAGCTTAGTTCTGCCAGCTGGGAGGTTAGCTTCTGACCCAAGGAGGGTGGGCATCTGCCCTGATACAGCAAAGCCCTAAAGCCAAATTGCCCCAAGCTAGTAGCTCAGAAACTTGTCCACACTTGTCCTTACAGCTCAGCAAGGAGTCTGCCAATAGCTCTGAATCAGCTTTGTAACTAGGGATATGTAACACAGAGACCAAGCTGATAATGACTGCATTTTGCTTTGTGTCCTTTCCAAGTACAGCCCAAGTTTCACTGCTGAGATCTAAGGAAATTGCGGATGGAGAGGCTGACGCTGTGTTCCACCTGGGAAATACTGGTCTTATCTGCTCTGTTAACAAGGAGTTGACCAAAGGAGAAGGGAAAACATGAGCACACCTTTACCTCCAGGTTATACCAGCAGTACAGAATGACCACAAATATCTGGGCTGCTGGCCTGTAAAGCAGAGGAGCTTTTAGAGCAAGGCTGGTTGAGTTTTTACAAACCAGTGTCTAGTAGATTGCTGTAAAACTGAGTTTTGCATGCTATTTAGGTAGCTTTGGCTTGGTACAAGGTAGCTCTGTGCATGTGGCTTGCACATGATGAAGGCATGAGGCCCAAGATCTTTGACTTCCCTGTTGTTTTCTTGCTACTTCTTCCTGATTTACTGGTGAAGTGGTGTAATGGTGAAACATTACCTTGCTGCATGCACATGCAGCTTGCTTGATGTTGGGGATTGCCTTGGTCCTCACAGACATAGCAAACATGCCTGCCCTTGTCCTCACACAAATCTGCACTTTGTAGGGGAATGTCACTGGGCTGGTTGTTGCATTGCATGGAGCCAAGGCTGTGTGAATAACCTGTCCGTGTATGGGTTTTACCTGCTGGGCTGCAGGGAGCCAGGAGATAGTGGTTTCTGCCAGGAATCTGGTGAGAGTGAGCAGGCGAGAACAGTGAAGGATAGATAGGGCAACTATTGCCACAAAGGCATTTTCAACTACTTCCCTATGGACCTTTCACAACAGACTTCTGCCTCTCCTCCCTCTCCTGGTTCCTTTCAGGGTCTGTGGTTCTGCCTATAAATATATAATATCTAATAAAATACACACATGGCTTTAGATGGCATGTAGTCCTGAATTCACTTTGTGCCAGGCACAGCCCAGCTAATGCAATCCTGGGTTGCTCTGTTCATCTGAAATACAAAAGACTGCCATGGCAGAATGTGCGGGGTCCTGAGTGGGTCCTGTTTAGGACCAAGCATCAGAAGCTCTGCTGTTGTCGGGTTTCTGTAGCATTTCAAGTGATTTGCCTCTCTGGGCCAGACCCCTGATTATCTGAAAGGCATTCTGGCACCCACTCCTCAGCTTATTTGTCCTGTCAATTGAAGCAGGAAACTTACTGTCTCAAAGTAGGTTTTTTAGATTTTATTTATTTTTTAATTATTATTTCCTTTATGTCTACATCCCTTACCTTTGCTTTTTCCCTCTGGTGGGCTGAGTTAGCAGAGAGGAAGTTCCCTTGTGGGCCTGTCCTGACTAGCAGCGAAGGTTGGCCACTGCTTTCCAGGGCTCAGGGTCACTTGCTGAAAGGCTGATGTTGTTTTCTTGCTGGTGAGTTCATGTGGCCAGCCGGAGCAAGGAGCATTCAGAAGTGCTTGACAGGGGATTGAGTTTTGGTGATGACTTGTCTTGCAGTGGAGTATCACAGAAATAAAGACAATCTGACCTGGAGATTATGAGGCAAATCATGGGCCAATGACTTCAGCCTGCAAGGAGCATTCCTTGGTAAGCATCCCTTAAGTGTGTATGTGGACACAGATGCTGTCTCCAATGTCCTGTGAGTACTGGCACATGAACTGGACGTGTTGCCTTTCCTGGCTGCCTGCAGGACCATCCTCCACTGCTCCGCAGCAACAAACACTGACCTTGACACCATTTACACTAGCATAAAACAGGACCTTCTGCACAGGGGACAGCACTAGGTTAATCTGAATTACATACAAGCGCTGCTATAAAGTGGATTGGTGAAACTGCATTAAACCCTTTGTGGGCACAGTTCCAGGCTGAAAGAATGGAAATCAAATATAGGCCACTCAAGCTCTGAGAAAGCATGTGTGAGTGGGGTGTGATGCCCATTGGCAGATACTCTTGGAATACCAAATGGAGTTCACTTTCTTGAGTGTCCCTGAATATCCTACTGCTGTTGTAAAAAGCAACATTTTCTCCTAGAAAGAGCTGTAGAGCCAATAGGAGCAATTCCTGGTTTAAAGCGTATGGAAACGTGTCAGAAGACCAATTTTAGCTTACTAATAATATTACTGTCAGTGCATTGCTCAAACCACTCCTGTTGTGGCTGTGTTGACCCTTCTGTATTATACTTCCTGTCTCCTCTCAACTGTGCATCTTCTCAGTGTTTGTTGCTCAAGGAATTGCAAAATAAAATGCTTCTTATGGCTCCTGCTACCTTTGTGCCAGTCTCACCCTGGCTTGTGCTGCAGCGTGCTGGGACTTGTACAACCTTTCTGCCTTGCCTTTGGGGCTTTTAACTGTATCAGGTGCAGCCTGGATTCTCCCCTGGGATGTCTCTTGCCTTGTGCTCAAGCCTGTCTTAGGCTGCAGATGGAAGATGCAGAAACCAGTCTGAGGGTTCCCAGTAGGAGCAGACAGCCCTGGCTTGCAGCAGGCTGAAAAGAAAACCAGGGGCAACTTTCTCGACTGTACCGGAGAATCAGAACACAGAAGCCACTGCTTTCCTTTCTCCGTTGGTGTCTGTGGGTGGACAAACAAGTCTTTGGGTCCCTCTAGTGCTTGGCAGGAGCCGGGCTGGACAATGGGTCCTGCTTGTTTGCTCTCCCGGGTGCAGGCCCAGTCCCTAGGGCAGTGCTGGCAGAGAGCGGAGCAAAGCCTGCCCTGCTGGCAGAGGACACCAGGTGGCAGCAACAAATCCCCTTGCTCCGAGCTCAGCGCCAGGGACCGGGTGCGTTGGCTGCTCCCCGGTACTTCACTTGGTGCAGGAGCCTGCAGCCCAAGGCTGGCTGCTGGACTGGGACAGTGACATCTCGCACTAACAGCCTTTTACACTGCTTTTGGTTTGTGCTCACGGGCTGTTTGAGGTCATGGAGCTGCTGGAGCAAGTCCAGAGGAGGGCCACGAGGATGATCAGGGGACTGGAGCACCTCCCATATGAAGACAGGCTGAGGAAGTTGGGGCTGTTCAGCCTGGAGAAGGGAAGGCTGCGTGGAGACCTCATAGCAGCCTTCCAGTATCTGAAGGCAGGGCCTACAAGGGTGCCAGAGAGAGACTCTTCATCAGGGACTGTAGAGGTAGGACAAGGGATGATGGGTTCAAACTTAAACAAGGGAAGTTCAGGTTAGCTATAAGGAAGTTGTGGCTGCCCCATCCCTGGCAGTGTTCAAGGCCAGGCTGGATGGGGCTTGGAGCAACCTGGGCTAGTGGAAGGTGTCCCTGCCTGTGGCAGGGCAGGATGGAACTAAAGGATCTTAAGGTCCCTTCCAACCCAAACCATCCTATGAGATGCTCTCCTGCAGCATCTCCACTGTATCGCGAATATAGATGCACAAAGCTAGACGTGCAGAAGGACTTCCAGGTGTTGAGTCTGGGCTCTTTTCACCATGGTGGCCACTCCGGCTCATGCAGGGTGATTTGCTGAGACATCTGTGAGCGTGGAGGGAGGCTGTGTAGAGCATGCCAAGGGCAGCAAGCACACATGCTGCTGAACACAGCTGTGCTTCAGAGAGGGCAGCGTGAAAGGTTGTTTCTTCAGAAACTAATCCTTGCCCTGGGAATCCTGTCTATATTAACCTGGAAATGTCCAAGTTGGAAAACTTTGATGTCTGCATCTCTCCTGAGGTCTTGCCAGCTCTGGGGTGCGAGATAAGACATCTCTGCAATCCCTCTCCTAAGAACACCATTGCAAAAGAACTCTACTGGGTAACCCAGAAACCTGGGTTTGATTCCACTTGCTTAAGCAATTCAGTCTATCAGGCAAGGGAGGATATTTCATCCCTCTTCCTTGAGGGAGCTGATGTGCTTCCAGGCATATGCAAATGCTCTTGATACATCAATAGTAATGGACAAATGGCAGCCTGGCTTAAGAAAAACAGATCTTGCAAGGTAAGTGTGATTGCTTCCACTGGGGACAGAATGGAGAAGGATCAGACAACCAAAGGCGTGAGCAGTACCTACAATGGCCTAGGACCTCTGAGTGTTTGAAGCGTGAGAGAGGCATGAGAAAACTGGCTGAGAGTTCTCTCATGCCATTGAGGGGCATGATGAAACTGGCTGTCATAGTGGTGAGAGGCATGCAAAAGCTGGCTCTCATAGTGGCACAAGCAGAGCCTGACAAAATACCAGGGGGTCCACTATGTGGCAAGACATCTGCCTCAAAGAGCTCACAAAAGGGATGAGGAGCCTGCAGGTTTATCTGGAGAGGGTGAGACTGGGTCCCATTCCATTTCTGCCTGCTCCTAGGCTCTGCCTGTTCTGCTTACCATGGGTTCATGGGGAGCCATGGCAGAGGTGGAGGTTTGTCTGCCTCCCTGGCTCCTGTGCTGGCTAATCATCCCCCTCCTGAACTATCCCTGTGGGCTCCATCTGGAGCTCACCCCCATGCAGGGAGCAATAAGCCCTGCCTGGGTTTTTTCAAGGAGGTAGGATACCTGTATTGTAATGATGGGCTGCAGAAGGAAGATGTGGGTGAGGGAGAAGCATTTACACTGGTGTAGATTGCCTTGGGCCAGAGTAGGAGCTTGGCAAAGCTTGGTCGCACCAGCTGTGTGCTGTCAAGCTCTGGCTGTTCTCTGGCTTCCCCAGTGTTATCTTCCTGGCAAAGAATGGGGCCAGCTTCAAGCTTTGAGCCAGATCGTTTATACCCAAAAGAAAACAGTTGGTTTGATACCAAATAAAGCATGTTGTTTGTTTTGGGGAAATTTCCACCTTCTTTTCGTTTTCCATCCTTACTGTATGTAACAAAAATTCTCTTTAAACAGGGTTTCAGAAGAGGAACGGTGCATCACTTGTATAGCAGCTGCATAGCACGGTGAGTAATTGAGCCAGTTGGAAAGCTGTTCCTTTGCCTTCCCTCCTTGGCCTCAGCCAGAGCTTGCTCCTGCTCTGCTTTCCCTCTGGATTTGTTCTTTTCTTTGTTTTCCTTTTGTCTGTGCTCTCTTCTTTCAGGCACGTGTTTTTCAACAGGCAGAGCCAGAGGTCACAGTCTCTTGGGTGTGTAACCTTGACCATGGATTTTGTAACTCTCAGCATGGGAAAAGAAGAATCAACCTCAGTTTGCCATTTTCCTCTGCCTCTGGGGCATGAGAACCCCTCGCTCCGTGTCTCTTGCACAAGCTGCCCCAGTGCTCTGGGTCTGCTTGCTGCACTGTGCTGTCTGGCTGGGAACAGGAGTAGAGTGGGAGTGCAGGGCAGCTTCCAGCATCCCCACTCCTCATGCAGTTGTGCTAGGCAGCAAACACAGTGACATCTGTCCTGGCCTGGGTGAGACATGGGGCCTGGGGTCTCAACGTTTTCTGTGCCAGGACACCTCCAGTACTTAACGACTTGGTGCACACACCCTGCCATGCAACGTGGCAGGTTGTCCTTGAGGGTTACAGCACTGGTGGATCAGTGTGATCAGATGGCAAAAGCAACTCTGAGCTCCTGCCCTTTGAGCAGGGTAGAAACTCGTGCTCACAGGCAGCCAGAGAAGCAGCTGACATCAGTAAAAAAGGGATAAGGGATGATAAAGGAGCACTTGCACCCAGGCATACTTGTTGGGCATACTCTTTGTCCAGAGCTGTTAGATACCCTGCTGCACAGTGAGTGTACTGCAATCCCTAACCCCCGCCTCCTGTGGGGAGTGTGACCCCAAGCTGCCTCCCCTGGGAGTTGCTGCCAGCTCTGGTTCCTTACGGAGGCAAGGAGGCAAATTGTAAAGGCATCTCTTGCATCACACTGGAGCATGACCTAGTGTGGCACTGGCTCCCTTGCAGTGGAACTAGGTATAGCTATGGCACCTTCAGCCACAGTGAGTGTATTCCTGTAGTATTACCACATTCAAACTCTGTCCTCACTTAACTCGGCTCTTTCAGAAGCTGACCTGAGCCAGACCTTGCCGCCCGGCTGGAGTAGAGCTCTCATGCCCCAGGTAGGCTGAGCATCCCCCCTGCCAGCAGCAGCACAGCAGATACAGCTCAAGCCTACTTTGTACTGCAAGGCATCGGGCATGCATGTGAAGCTTTTATGACCCAAGGACCCACTTCAAAGCAATTCCCCATTGCCTGTAAATGAAGCAGACTAGCCTTGCAATATCCAAATATTCCTAACAATCCAAAGCTGCTTCCTCCAGCTGAGATCTGACTTGCCCAAAGGGAGGGCAGTTTGATTTTGAAACAGCCAAAATGTTTCTTGTGTTAAAGGCCCAATAAAAGCACTGACAGCTCATGCCACCTATTTATAAGGCAGTTTTGGATTAATTGTTTATGTAACCTATTAAAAATACATTCATTCACCCTTATATTCTTTTCTTCTCTGTCAAAGACATGGGTAATCATGCTTCCAGGTGAGCGCTGTTAGCTGGGTGCTGCTGCAGAGTGCAGCTCACTCAACATCCCTCTGTGCTGCCTGCAGGGCACTGCAGGATCGTCCCTGTACCTTGCTGCTCATCCTCTCCAAGTGCTGGCACAAGCAGACCTCAGGCTCAGTAATGTACCCTCCGCTCCTCAGAGAGGATCGCACCTCTTTAGCCCCCTGGTTAATAGTTGGCCTTTATTACAACACAGCAGCTGGCTTTCCAGCCCAGCTATGGAAACAATCACACATTTTAAATACTGAATTTTATGATCTTATCCTTTGAACCTATTTTTTTCCTGTGGCTGTTGGGTAAACTCTGTGTTCCTGAGCTCAGTTTGCTGCAAAATCCTCTGCGGATTGCTGCATCTCTGAGCAGGTACATCTCTGTAGGCTGTACAAGAGCAGTGTTTTATGTAAGTTGGCGTGTATGGCTGAAGGCATACCACCCAATTTATCATGGACTCATAAAAGTGCTGGCGGGAAGGTGGAGGCCAACCCTTGATTGCTGGGTCAGAGCAGCTGGGGCTCTGAGAGCTAAGGCTGAAAAGCTTCCAAGGATTGAGTCCCCTCCTCTCTGGGTGCATGGCCCAGGGTTGCATCACCCTTCTGCAGAGGGAGTTTTTCCTAATGGCTTACCTGAACTGGCCTGGATGCAATGTCTGCCTCTTGCTTTATGTTATAGTGCCCTTGACCTACTGGAAAGACCTTGGCTCCATCCTCCCTGTATCTGACCTCCAAGTCAATGTAAACTTCTAATTGCCTCAGTCTCCTCTCCTTCCCAAATAACTATGCCAGTCATCACCTCTCCCTGTAGGCAATGGCTCCTCATATCAACCAGCCTGGTGGCCCTGCTGGTTCCTTTCCAGCTTCCCAGCAAATCCATGCTAATCCTGGAGGGGCTGCTCACAGCCACCAAGGTCTGCTGAAAGGGGATGCTTAGACCTGGAGCACACTGAAATCAAGCTCATAAACAAGGCTTCAGGAGAACTGGGTTTGGCTTGATTTCTGAATGAGATGAATCAGAACCAGCTGGCAAGTGCCCAGCAGTGATCTGTGGCCATGCCTGTCTCCTTGCAACATTGCAGCATCCTTCTGACCTCTGAGGGCTATAGGTCATTGCCCTGAACTGTTTCCTCAGCCACATGAAGGAGCAACATGGTTTGGGGACATCACCAGCACAAGGCTGATGTGCCCTGAGCCCTAGACTATGTGGGCACCCCTCCACTGCCTTCTGGGCTGCCCACCCCTGGGAAAGGTCCAAGGGGCTCAGCTGCTCCCAGAGGCACTGTGGCTGGAACTCAGGGGAGCTGTTAGAGCTAGTTTGCTGTGTCCAAGGACAGCTTATCCATCTTCACCTTGCGGCACAGCTAATCCTGAAATGGAGAGGTGAATGTAGAGCTTTATTTAGATGGGCAGCAGGGAGCAGGGGGGCTTTGCAGGGTCTGGGCTCGACACCTGAGCCCTTGTGGGGCCATTAGGTTCCTCCTCTTCTCCCTTTTGGGTAGGTACGGGGTGTGCTGTGCAGCTCATTCCTGCCCAGAGCTACCTGGTCCCCACTGATCGCTCCTCTCTGAAGGATGGTGTCAGATGCCTCAGGCTGCTCCTCTGAGGTCTGAAAGATTAGACTGGAAGTTTTCTGGGTGGGAGATACCCCAGGGCTGAGGTCAGGGACAGAAATGTAATGTCTGCCCTGCTCTGTTATACAATCTGCTGCTAAATAATCACTCAGGGTCACTGCGCCTGTCAGGTGGCTGCAGCTGGCAGTGGAGCCTGGCAAACAGGCTGTGGTTAGCAGGGCTGCTGTCCCTCTGACAACACGAAGGAGGAAAAGCAGCTACATGCTTTGGGACAGTCCCATACTTGGACCCTTCCCAGCATTGGGGTTCCTTGTTGCAAGGTGCTTTTTGGTGATGGAGGCACCAGCCATGCAAGGGCACAACCTATTTGTAAAGCCATCAGCTCAACATCCTCAGTGGGGAGGGGAGAAAAGGCTGGTGTCTATCTGCGGGATGTTGTGGATTAATGGGCACAAGCAGGTACCTGTGCCTGTCACTGGGACATCTGTCCAGCACAGCTCTGTGTCCCCCGGCAGCCTCATTACCTAAAGCTGCAGTGGAGCGTGTCCCCAGGTACTAATTTTGGGTGGTGCTGCCTGGTAGGGATTGATAGCCATTTAACAGCACTATATTGAGTATATTGAAGGTGCTGCAGAATGAAGTAGCCAAACATGCAGAGGACATCAGAAAACCTATGGGAATGGCTAGTGACAATCCATGCTAGCTGCAAATGAGCAGTCATTCAAGGGAGCTGGGTGGTTTGTCCTAGGAAATACAGGAAATCCCAAATCTAGGAAAAGAAACCACTCTGGCTTGGAAGGCTCCCAAAGCTTCCAAAGCAAGCCTGGGAAGCAGCCACATTGCGCTTTAGAGCCCCAGCCTCACTGTCCTGGTGTTGCCATCCTCGAGCGCACATTTACAGCTCACTAGCCTATTTTTTGCAGGAAAATTTCTTCCCAATACAGATTTTTGGTAGGTGGCTGTGCTTCCCGGAGAGTCCGAGAGAACAGTTTAATATGAGCAACGAGCTGGTGTGGGGCAGTGTGAGTTCAACTTGTTTTCACCTCAGAGTGTGGGTGGGAAATAGAAGCATGGGGAGGCAACTGGATGGCACTGAGGAAGCTCAAGTCATCCCTTGGTTGTGTTTTATCCCCCCAGATGCCATGCTGGCAGCAGAGCATCAGTGTGACCCTGTGGTGATAGAGGAAAGATGTTCCAGGCTTCTCAGTTTTGCTGTGTCTCCCTGCACAGAGGTCAGGGTACCCTAGGCAGTGGGGCCATGCCAGAAGCAGCCAGAGGCCAGCACTGGTGTGGGAGTGCCAGGGGCCTGGGATGATGTGAAGCATCTGAGGCACCTGCCAAATGTCCCTCATCCAGAGTTACAGTCATGTGGCAGTTCTGGTGCTCCTCTCCTCCCAAAACACAGGTTGCAAAGCCATGGTCCCTTCTGCTCCATCCCTCAGGCAGCTCTGGGGCAGCGGGGATGCTGAGCTGCCCTTGTGCCATCCCCAGAGAGCCCTGAATGGGACTGATGGGGCTACGGTGGGACCAGCTCTGCCACATCACTTGCACACACACTGAGCTCACCTGTGCCAGGCAGTGAAATGCCCTGCTCTTCTCATACAGTCAGTCACACAGCCCCCAGATCACAGAATCACAGAATCCCAAGGGTTGGAAGGGACCTCAAAGGATCATCTAGTCCAAGCCCCCTGCAAGAGCAGGGTAACCTAGAGTACATCACACAGGAACTTGTCCAGGCAGGCCTTGAATATCTCCAATGTAGGAGACTCCACAACCCCCCTGGGCAACCTGTTCCAGTGATCTGTCAACTCTCACAGTAAAGAAATTTTTCCTGATGTTCACATGGAACCTCCTATGCTCCAGTTTACACACATTGCCCCTTGTCCTATCACTGGACATCACTGAAAAAAACCTAGCTCCATCATCCTAACACTCACCCTTTACATATTGGTAAACATTGATGAGGTCACCCCTCAGTCTCCTCTTCTCCAAGCTATAGAGACCCAGCTCCCTCAGCCTCTCCTCATAAGGGAGATGTTCCACTCCCTTAATCATCTTTGTGGCTCTGCGCTGGACTCTTTCAAGCAGTTCCCTGTCCTTCTTGAACTGAGGGGCCCAGAACTGGACATAATATTCCAGATGCGGCCTCACCAAGGCAGAGTAGAGGGGAAGGAGGACCTCTCTTGACCTACTAAGCACACCCTTTCTAATGCACCCTAGGATGCCATTGGCCTTCTTAGCCACAAGGGCACATTGCTGGCTCATGGTCATCCTCCTGTCCACCAGGACCCCCAGGTCCCTTTCCCCTTCGCTACTGTCCAGCAGGTCAGCCCCCAACCTGTACTGGTACGTGGGGTTGTTCTTCCCCAGATGCAGGACTCTACACTTTCCCTTGTTATATTTCATCAAGTTACTCCCTGCCCAACTCTCCAGCCTGTCCAGGTCTCGCTGGATGGCAGCACAGCCCTCTGGTGTGTCAGCCACTCCTCCCAGTTTAGTATCATCAGCAAACTTGCTGAGGGTACACTCAGTTCCCTCATCCAGGTCGTTGATGAAAATATTAAACAGCACCGGTCCCAGCACCGACCCCTGAGGGACTCCACTAGTCACAGACCTCCAGCTAGATTCTGCCCCATTAACCACAACTCTCTGCCTTCTTCCTTTCAACCAGTTCTTGATCCACCTCACTACCTCATCATCAAGCCCACACTTCCTTAGCTTATCTATGAGGATGCTGTGGGAGACAGTATCAAATGCCTTATTGAAATCAAGAAAAACCACATCTACCGCTCTACCATCATCCAGCCACCTAGTTACTTCCTCACAGAAGGCTGTAAGGTTGGTCAAACATGACTTCCCCTTGGTAAAAACATGTTGGCTTCTCTTAATGACCCTGTCATCCTTGATATGTCTAGATGGTGTAGAGCTGTGGCACGGAGCGTGCTTGCCTGTCCCTGCAGGCGGGCTCTTTGGTGCCTGGCTTCCTGTGATCCAGGGAGGCATTCTAGCTTAATGCAGCTATTTTGTTATTTAATCCTGCTTGATTTTCCTTAACATCTTTCCAAATGTTTTAAGCTACCCTTTGTGGTGCTCATCCGCTGTTTAATCAGAGATTAAATGATTGTATCTTAATCCCTGGATCTCAAATGAATTTGCCTTTGGTTTGGGCAGCTAAACCTCCAGCCCTTTGCTACAGCCAGGCTGCGTTTATCTAGAGCAGGCAGAATCAGGAAAGGAATAAATTGCTTTCTCCCTCTCCTCTTGCTATTTGTCTCTTTCTCACAAGTTAACATTACTGGAGTTGCACAAAATATGTGATAGCCCAGAAAGCCAGCTGCATGCTGGGCTGCATCAAAAGGAGTGTGTCCAGCAGGTTGAGGGAGGGGAATCTCCTCCTCTACTCCACACTTGTGAAACACACATTCAGCTCTGGGTCCCCCAACATAAGAAGGACGTGAAGCTGTTGGAGCAAGTCCAGACAAGGCCATGAAGATGCTCCAAGGGCTGGAGCACCTCTGCTATGGAGACAGGCTGAGAGAGCTGGGCTTGTTCAGCCTGAAGAAGAGAAGGCTCCGGGGAGCCTTGGAGCAGCTCCCAGTGCCTAAAGGGGCTGATAAGAAAGCTGGAGAGGGGCTTTTAACAAGGGCCTGTAGGGACAGGGCAAGGGGGAATGGTTTTAACCTGACAGAGGGGAGATTGAGATGAGATCTTAGGCAGAAGTTCTTCCCTGTGAGGGTGGTGAGGCCCTGGCACAGGTTGCCCAGAGAAGCTCTGGCTGCCCCATCCCTGGCAGTGTTCAAGGCCAGGTTGGATGGGGCTTGGAGCAACCTGGTCTAGTGGAAGGTGTCCCTGTCCATGTCAGGGATTGGAACTGGATGATCTTTAAGGTCCCTTCCAACCCAAACCTTCCTGTGATTCTATGATTCTATATCCTCCTGAGTAATATTTCCAAATAATTTTATGTTTTTCTTGTAATGAGCCACTGGAACCGTCTTTTGTTAAACTACCTAAATGCAATCAAAGTCAGTGCAATACTGTGCTTTTTGTGGTGGACTGGGTGCACAGAGCAAGCTGGCATGGAGTGAGTGTACAGGACAGCACCTGAATCCATTGCGCAGTCTTCCTGGAGGACCCAGCCACGCTCTCGATGAGCAGTCACCAGCAGCAGCCTGGCACTGTGCTTTTCCCAAACGACATGTGCACTTCACTTCAGTGGCATTGGAGTGGCTGCCTTTATTTTGATGTGCTTGCCTGGCCCATGGGGGTGCATTTCTCAGCTCAGCAAGGGGAGACCTCCAGTTGCTGAAACTCTCCTGGAGCCAGTGGAGCAGTATGGCTCTCTTCAGTTTCTGAGGGCACCAAGACAAGCGTGGGGACCCCATCAACACCAGGTCTGCTGCCTGGGAACAGGGCTGAGGCTGGTGAGTCCCAGCCCCTGTGATGTTTCCTTCCCCATGTCACACAGAGAGGTTTTGGGGCAGGAGAATCTCTGAATCAGACCGACACAAATCCAAAGGTGACAGGACACTGATCTCAGCCCCATCCTCTGGGTGCTGCTAAAACTTGCTTCTCATTTCATTGCAATTGCCCATGGCTATGCTGTGGGCCCTGTGCTCAGGTGCATACAAAGAGACTTGGAGAAAGATTAAATGCCATCTTCCTACAGTGTGTTACAGATTTTATTGAGAGTAGATTAAATCTAGTTAAATTCACGCATTATTCCAGCCAGATTAAGTGGCAAATTCTGCTTAGTGTCCTTATCTTGGCCCAGAGTTCCAATGTTCCAGCTTGAACCTGGAAAAACAGATGGCGAAACTGGTCCGGTCCTTCATGTTTAGACTCGGCCCCAGGCTTTGATTTGATGCCAAAGACTGGATCTAGACAGTTTCATCAGTGTGTTAAACATCATGCCATAGATCCAGGACTGGTTCAGAGCAGAGCACAGCAGTCATCCCAGCCCTGCAGGGTGCTGCTGCCTCAGGTGCCCTCTTGTAAATCCCCATGGCTGGTGGGAGAAGCTCAGGTCCTCATCTGACCTGGGGTTTCCTGTAGATGCTGCCATCACTGGCTATCACTGCTGTCAGCTCCTGCTGATAGCTACCATGTCTTTTAGGTACCTGACTCGCTGATGAGACAGCCTGCAGTAGACCAGAACTCCTGAGCTGGGCAGGGTGGGCTGTGACTGCATGGCTCAATTGCATCCAAACCCATCCTGGTGGAGCAATGGGCTAATGCAGCCTCATCCAAGTGTGTGTGGGAACCTGTGTTGGAGGCGATTTGCCTTCCAGGAAAGGACAATGAGAGCTGCAGCTCATCTTCTCTGGTGCTGTGGGAATTCACAGCAGGATCCTTCTTTTAAGCACAACTCATTTCTATGCAGCTAGTCTGGACTTGCATGGGAAGAAACCACGTGAAACCCTGGGAATAAGCCTTCTGCTTCCTTGTGAGGACCTGTAAATCTCACCCAGCAGAGCCAAAATCATGTAGGTTCAAAGGATGCAAATAAGCTCTGCTGTGTAATTAGCACCTTTTGAATGCCAGGGAAGTCATACTCAACCCCACTTGCAAGCAGGAGTCAGGTCTGCCTGTGAAGAGCTCAGTGCAAAATACCCTCCTCAGGTGTAAACGTGCACGACTTCACTTCACTCAAATCAGTACCACACAGTGATGCTTTGCTCCAAAGAGGAGGAGTTGGCTTGTGATAGAAAAGATCACTTCAGCTGTAAAGACAAGTATCCTCTTCTAAAAGCTGACAGGAGTGTTTCCTAGCAAATACCCACAGCACACTAAGCAATCAGTCTTATTTTATTACATTAAAGAATAAACTGTCTACACAGCATTTTTTGAAGTGAGACTGAATTAACACCGATGCTTCTGTGATGGTGCAGTACTTTCTCTCATCCCAAACTGTCTCTGGTAACCTGAACTTTGCATGCTGCATCATGCAGAGAAAGCACTAGTACTGTGGACTGAAGTATGGCATCACTGATCACGTAGGCATCACTAGAGACTCCTCCTTCCTTGTGCCAAGTGCTGTCTGTACAAGCAGAGACGACACAGCTCTGTGCCTTAGAGGGAGGCCATACAAGACCAGTGGCTGGAGTGATTATCTCTGCAAGACATTTGATGGGAATCACAGTGACAGATGGAACAGTTACTCTTTTTCTAGGACAAGACATTTGGGAGCTAGGATCTGGGGGTGTGGAAAAGTTCTTTCTCTGTGGTGGCCTTGATGGCCTAAGGAGTCACTGGGAAATGCCACCAATGGGACCCAAGCCCCAGAGGTGCTTAGAGATGCTCAGGTCAGGTGAGAAAAAGCAGTTTAAATCTTGTGTGGAACTGCATTTCACTATCCTGGCACCTAACGTGGGTTCATGCTCCCCAGCAGTAGAGCTGGTCTCATTTGTAGAGAGGCAGGTCAAAAATCACCACAGAGCAGGCAGCAGACAGACAGACGTGTCTTCCAGGTGAGGCTGGAGGCAGCATGTTGGCTGTAGACAGATCCATCTCTGCAGTGGGGCAGCCCCAGAGCTCTCAGGTGTATTGGCACTTGAAGCAGAACTGCAGCCTCTACTGGAGTCGATATCTAGCCCGGGCTTTAAATGCAGCTGCATCTTGTTATGCTCTTACATAGCAGTGAGATGGAAATTGCACTATTTATACACACCCCAAGGATAGGAGTCCATTTGAACAAATGCTTGCAAACGAAAGCTTCAGCTGGCTACAGAGCTTCATTCCCAGGAGCAGATGAAAACCACTTAGCCATTTAATCCTTTGAAGACTTCAATCTCCCTGATAAGGGAAAACAGAGGAGGATGAAGGAGAAGGCTTCCATTCACACCTGTGGGACCTCCAGAGAGCTCCCCTAACACAGGCAAACATGGCTCCTGGTTCCAGAGTCTGCCCAGTGCTCTTTCCCTGGCAGTGCCACAGTCCCTTGATTTAAACCCTTAGCCCTGGGAAGATTGTGCAATAGCTCCTTAAGGCTGAGAATGGATTATGCCCATTTCAAAGGTATTTGGCACTCGGGCCCAACCCCTCCTGTGAAAGCACTTGCAGGTGATTCCTGCAGCTGGTGCCTAGCAACACTCTCTGAGCTGCTCTGACAACAGCTAAAATTCAGCATTATTTCCTCCTCCCTCCCCAGAGGAGCAGCTTTGAGTCATCACCAGGGGAGAATGGGATGTGTCTCCCACTCGGCTTGCTATAAATGAGTGGTATGCAAGGGGCTGCTGCCAGCTAAAAAGGCATCTCGGCATGTGGGACAGCTGCAGGTTCAAGAGATTTGGTAAATTGTTCTTTTGCCTTCCTTCTCAAACAGCCTCTCTGCTTCCCTGGTGCTCTATGCAGGGAAGCCTGCAGGAGAGCCAGCTTTGGATCCATGCTGAGGCCCACCTTGGCTTTTCTTGGTCAAGCTCCAGGTCATGCAAACATGCAGAGGTAGCTACAAGCTTGTGATGCACAGCAACTTTTAGATCACCTGTGTGACAGAGGAAAGCAACCCTGAATCTGAGGGAGATGCTCTTGGGGAATGGTGGATATCAGAAAATTTCATAGAAAACCCAGCTTGCTTGTTCGTGGGGCTGAGATCCTTGCAAAGGTGGTGAGGCAAACACCAGCCAGCCCAGGCAGGACCAAGCAGCATGTTCCTGCATGTGGGCAGGGATTGGTGCTGGGAAGAGGGAGTCAACAGGAGGATCCAGCTGCAGAGAGGGCAGGAGCTTGGTGGGCAGCACAGCCTCCAAGCTTGCTGGCACAGTGCAGAGGGGAGGAGGGTTCCAGCTGGAAGAGGTGGGAAGCTGTGACGAGGTGAATTCATGAGCAGTAGGGCTGTGGTTCTGCAGCCTGGGTGCTTCTCAGAGAAAAGTAAGACAAGTTGCCTTGTAGGGCTTTTTCAAATTGGGGAAGGGGGCACATGTTTGTCTCTGGGCGCAAGCCTGACATCCAGGCAGATTTCCCACTGGAAGACTGTTAAGAAATCTCAGGCTTGCCCAAGTGATGCAGCTCCCTGCATCTGGTGTCTGGTGGGAGGGCTGCTGACCACCATCTGCACTGGCTGTTCCCAGTGCTAGCACTGGTTCACCACTGAAGGGCTGACCACTCCTACTATCCCCATTCTTCTCCCTTGGGAAGCCTTGTGTGGCCCTAGGGACTGCAGCCAAGAGGCGGGAGGCACCTTATTGCTGGAGAGAGTGGGGGGCTGCCAGAAGAACCACCTTTCTCTCATTACTGTCTGTCCTCAGCTCCCAGAGGAATGCAGCACTGTGTAGCCTACGGGGAAGATTGAGACACACCTTGTCACTAGGTTGGACTGAAGCAAATGAGGAAAGACATTGGTAAGTGCTGTACTGCCAATAGAGACCTCTCCAGCTCATCCCAGGACCCTCAGCCCTTCAGAATGGAAGACTGCTCTGTTCCCCAGCCCAGGAGTGGTGTTCAGCATGCTTCAGGTGGGTGTCTGACTTAGAGATTTGTCATCATGTTTGTCGCCTTAAACCCAGCAGCATTGCACAGGACAGCTGACAGGGACACAGAAGCATTTTATACAGGAAGGCATAAGGAACCTGCATCTAATCCAGCCTTTTCTAGTGTCCAGTGGATGCCTCTGCCGGCAAGGGTCAGGAACTGTCTTGTCCCATTCCATGCTGTCTTGAAGGGCAGGAGAAACTGTGGTGGATCGACTTGCCTTCTGGCTGTGGAAGAGGACAACTCTCCCAGCAGAGTGGCTGAGAAGATCCTGCCTTGGGGCTGTGTCTAAACTTGGCACCTTTAGGTACTGGAAGCTGCTCTTAGGTCTCCCTGGAGACTTCTCCAGGTTGAACAAGTCCAATTCCCTTAACTTGCCTTTACAGGAGAGGTGCTCCAGCCCTTGGAGCATCTTCATGGACTTACTCCAACAGGTCCATGTCCTTATGTTGGGAGCCCCAGACCTGAATGCAGTACTCAATGTCTCCTTCCTTCCTGCAGATGTGAAAGGACAGAATTTAGATTGAGCTTTCTGACCTCCAAGTTCTTGACTTCTGTTCTCACATTACAGTAGCAGCAAATCCTGTTGCATGGAGCAGAAATCTGTCTGTATATGCACTATTTCAAACTCTCCTCCATGTAAACTGTTCCAGACTTGCTCAGAAACAAGGCTGTTTGCTAACAACAGAGCTGGAAAACTTCTTTAGTATTTCTTCCCCCATTTTTAAAGTTTCTTACTGAGTTGCTGAAGCTGAAGTCTATCAGTTAACAGTTTTTGGCTTTCAGTGCACTTTTACTTGAAGATGTTTGCCTGATTTCCTGTGTATCCCTGAAATACCTCTGTATGTAGAGTGTGCTCTGCCTTCTTTCTGATGTCAGGAAAGGTTTTCCTCTTGGCTTGGCATAAGGTTAGAAGGACAGACAATGGAACACTCATTTTATCCAAATAAGTAGAGAGAGTATTAAACTGCAAAAGGCCAATGGCAACACTTTTTTTCCTTTCATTCATACCAATACTTCTGTAAAAAGGGGCTGAATCCTGATTCCATTTATGAGGGTGTAAATCTAGAAAATAGTTATTGACAGTTTTACAGCATTGCATCTTTTATTGACACAGGTGCCATAACTAGAATTGAATGTATTAGCTGTGATTACAGCATCTTTTAGACATTTTAATGTCTTTTTAGGCATTAAACTTTCTTGAGGCAAGGAGTGCCACTGTGAGCATAGAAACAAGTGTAACAGAAACCAGCGTTAGGATGACCCTTATGTGCTACTTCAGTAGTAAAGGACTGAAAAGAGGGTTTGAAGAAGGTTTGGTTGGGAAACACTTCCAGGTGCCAGGGCAGCCTGTTGCTTTTTTTTTGCTCAGAAGCTTTTCCTCCACCTCGGAACCCAACTCAGGTTGTTTTTGGATTGTTGTCATTCAAAAGTTGCATCTCCAGGACTAAATAAGTTAGCACAGCTCAAACCTTTTAGGCAAATGGTTTCTACAGAAAGCATTACCATAGCGAGATGAGGTTTTGCAATGCTGTTGCTCACTTCGCATGCTGATTTATCAGCCAAATATGTTGTTGTAACCAGGAACAAGGTCACACCGATCAATTTGGTTGTCGAGGTTTGCATAACCTTTAGCAACACGAAACCTCACAGACCTAAAACCTTTGTGCAGTAAAGGCAGTTAGCTTTAATAGTTGGCCTTTCAAATGCACGCGGTAATGTCAGCATTGGGTTAGGGGAACGAGGCTCTCACAAAACCCAGAAACAATCAGGAATGTTTGGTCCCTTGGAAACTTGTGTGGCTTGTTCTGATTCAGAGCTGTCCTCTTGTGTGTTTCTAGCCCAAATGCAGCAGCAGCAGCAGCAGCAAGCACTCAAGAGCGAGGAGCTGGTGTTCCTGCCAGAAGCAGAGAGTGCTCGGGTCACTTTCCTGGCTGTCCCCATGGACATGCTGTCCTCTGGCCCAACAGAGGTGGGAAAGGGCAGCGCGCAGCGTGAGGAATCCCTGACGGGACTCTCACCCTGAAGGCGTTTTGTGCAGCTGGGGGCATGGCATTTCCATCCCTATCACCCTGCTGCTCCTAAGGCCCCTCACTCAACGCTCCGCATCTGAGGTGAGGTGCAGCAGGGCCGTGAGGGGAGCACCCCTCCCGTCAGCCTGGGGGCTGGCCCGAGCAGTAAGCGCCGGCTGGTGCTGGTGGTGAGGGCGGGCGGGTGCGTATGTCTCCACCACAGAGGACGCTTCGTCCCACAGCGCGTAGGACTTCGCCTCTTCCCTCCCTTCCCCGCTGCCCGGCGGTGGGAGCCCGCACAGCCCCGCCTCAGCGCCAGCGGCGGAGGGGAGGCAGCCCGCGCCGGGGCCGTGAAGGCGCATGCCCCGCCCCTCCCTGGGCGGGCTGCCGGCGGCGCTAGGACCCGCCTCTGCCCGCGCCACCGCCGGCGGGCGATAAAGGTCTCTCGGCGGAGCTCTGACGTCACAGCGAGTTAATTTTAAACCCGGACAAGATGGCGGAAAGGGACGCGGCGCGGCGCGCGGGCCCGGCCCGCCAACGGCCCGCACCGGCAGGTAACGCGCACCCCCGGGGCGGTGGCGGGGCTGCCCGCGGGACGCGTGGAGCTGCGCCGCGGGCCCTGCGGCGGGCGGCGCCGGGGGAGGCCCCGGGGTCTTCCTTCCCCCCACCCCTCTCTGCCCCCCTCTCCTCAAAATGGCGGGGGCGGCCGCCAGCCCCCACGTCTGGCTCTGAGAGGGGCGGCGGGGGAAGCCGGCGCGGCGGCTCCCGGTGCGGGGTCACCCTGCTCGCCCTCCGCCGCCAGGGCCTCCCGCTGTGCCCACGGCGGCACGTACCGGAGCGCGGCCCGGCCGTCGGTGACCTTATTCCCCGCTGCGGCGTGGCCGTGCCGCCCGTGTGTACATGACGTGAGGAGGCGGGGGGTGAGGGCCCGAATGCGCCCGGGGCTCCCCGGGCAACGGGGCACTGGGCTGGCACTAGTGGGGCCGGAGCGAAGCAGCCTGGAGGGCTCCGGAGCCGCGTTTCCCTTCGAAGGGAGCAGCACCGGGCAGCTCGGTAAAGGAGGTGGCTGATCATGTTGGCCCTACCCCCGTATGGACCTGGTGCGCTCCACTGTCAGTGCCGTTCTTGCTTGTAATGCATCCTCCGGTGGTGACGGGACGTGTCTCTGGCTCGGTGTTTAGTCTCGGATGTGCCGGAGTCTGCGCAGTATTCTTTTTTAATTATTATTACGCTTATTTTTCCAAGAATAGCTTAAAATCTACGAGCTTGTAACTCTTCCTCTGCCGTACTCTGCTTGAGGACCTGTGGGGATTGTACTGACTTGAAAGCTAAGTTGATTGTGTGAGGTTCTTAGCGCTGCACTAGAACACTGAACTGTTTTAACATCTTTGTTGTATAACTCTCAGTTTGGAAGCAGAGTGATTGGACTGGGCATGATTAAACAAAATCGAACAGTTGCCATGTGCCACTATTGGTTTCAATTGCTTCATTTGTAAGCCAGCTAGACTGGGAAATCTAGCCATGCTGTAAACTGTCAGGTGTGGAGTGGTGACTCTACTGACTTTTTTTATAGGCAGGAAAAGGCAACACTTCCGAGCATGTGGAAATGCTTGTGTTTGGCAGTTTTAAGATCTTAATAATTTAAGAGTCCAGAGATTGACATTGAGGACATGATGTACTCCTTTACTGCTTGGATACCGGTTTCTCGTCTCCAAACCCAGCACTGCTGAATTTTCTTTGATGGTTCTCTGTATTTCACCACTATGTACTTCAGTCATCTCCAAGCATTAGATGATTGCATAACTTTCTTTGGGTCATAAAAGCACCAGCACACCAGTAATAAATGGCTTTTAAGGTAGCTGTGTCATCATTAGTGGTGGAAATGTGTGCATGTCTCTTAAGTTACTTGTGTACTAAAGGCATGGAACAACTGATTTGATAGGGTTTGCATGTACAGCTATGGATGATCTGTGCCTGCTTGCAGAAGAGCTTTCTGTACAATGAAATAAAGCAGAGTTGTAGATTGGAATAGTTACACAAAATGTAACAGGAGAGGTCTGTAATTCCTCCTGTACCATTACTAGGTGTTGCTTAACAGCTGTTATGTTCTAGCTTTTCCTAAAGCCACTAATGGTGTTACAGTTCCTCCTCAAATAATAGCAATAGCTCTGTGGCATTTCAACTACAATTCTTCTGAAAGCAGGGAGTGGGATTGAGGAAGGCTGTATTCTTTCCTTCTCATCTTCTGCCTGTAATTTAAAGACATTTCTGAAATAGTCCTAGCGCAGAACAGTTTTACTTCAACTCTCAGAAAAGCATCTCTTTAAAAACTAGTCTCTCCTAGTTTAGGTGGCCGAGTAGCTCTTGTTCATGTTGGGTGCGCAGGAGTGCTTGAGCTAGGTCTTGGAGGAGTGCTGATACGTCTCAGGCACTTCACGCTAACTGCAGTGTCTGTTTTGCTTAAATATCAGCAATTAGTGTTTGCTTACTGAATATATTATAACGTACCACTGGGGTGAGATATTGTGATAGATGAGGAATTGTTTTCCCTTGTCCTAATACAAATAAGGACGTTACCTCAAGCTGGCTAGATTGGATAAGAGCGGGTCTGTTGGAGGAGAGGAGGGCTGGGGATTTTCCTCTGGTGTGATAGAGCATTTATCTCCTGATGGTGGTATTGCATCCTCTCTGACTTTGTTTTGCCCAACTGTAAAAACAGATGTAATAAGCAGATGGAAATACATGTAAATTAAATTCTGTGTTGTTCATGTTTTGATACTGAACTGCAGTGTTGTTCATCTCCAGCGCAAGCTGCATCTCAGGTTTCGCTTCAGCACTGTAGTGAAACTAGCTTTAACTTTGTTGTCAGTTGACTCTTGCACATCTTAGCATAGTCTGTAGACATTTCTAACTGTTCCAAGGACATTCATGAGGAGTACTGCCAAGTTTCACTAAACTTCACCTTATGTAGAAAAGTTAGACCTGAAGTTGCTTTTGTTACTGCACTGCAATCATGAACAGGCCATGTCCTTCGGATGATTTTTGATATCCTGGCATGGCAGTCTTTGAATGGGAAGTTTTAAACTTTAAAATCAGGTTAAATTGTTTCCTTGTCTTTATTGTTGCTGCAAAATGCACTTACAGTGAGTTCTGCAAGTTGCCAGTTTGAGTGCATTTTCCAGCTTCTTGCTAAATCCTGCATTAACTTCCCAAGCTTAATACACTAGTCATTACTATTTTAAGGTTTTGTCTTTAATGGCAACTGTCTAAGGTGAAAAAGGCACAGAAATATTTTCTAAGCTTCTGCGTAGGCAGGGCTGCTGTATTTGTTGTTTGTAATCAACTGAAAGTTTTCAGAAGTACTTGTATACATTGGTCCTTAAGACTTTACTCTTAACTGGGGAATGACTGGGTCTCTTTCTCAAAACATTTTCAGCATTCTTGGGATGTCCTGGAGGAAGGATGGAGGTAACTTCCCTGGGTTTTTGGCAGGTTGTTCTTAAAATCAATACTGCCTCCTATAGCTGATTTTGGGGAGTTGATTTACATGAATACATTTGTGGAGATGGTGTTTGTGTCTGAAACACCAGAACAAACAGATGAGCAAGTTTGAAATATCTCTGAAAACATCCCTCAGATTGTCTGATACTTCAGTTACCTGCAAAGAAATGACTGATATGAAATGAGTGATATCTATTAAGTCAAGGATTATAATCAAGTAACTTCTAGCAGCAAATGAATATGTAATAGGGACTGCTGTTATGAGAACATTGGTAACCAACTTGTCTGACCTTTAAATTTATTTCTGAAATAAATTAACAAATTTTCTGTAACGTTCATTTCCAGGAAAGCAAGATTTCATGTACTTGCTGAATGCGCTTTTTGAATGCGTGCAATATGAAGAACTCTAAAGGCATTTAAATTTTGGAAGTTGATCATCTGCCCACTTAAAAAACCTGGAATGAAATCTGAGGAATTGCAAGATTTGGTTTGCCTCCCCCACTGTTAATTCTTACTTGACTGAATGTATCTCTTAAGACTTGAAGGTAGCATCCATTGTATTCTGTAGCTGTACAAATGAATTACTGGGAGATGATCTAAGGTATAAATTAATGTTAGGCAAGTGACTACATGTTAGGTGTTTAACCGGAATTCCTGCTCTGCAGCAAATCAAGGAGCTTACCCTCCCCCTTTGTGCTTGGGAGGGAGTGTACTGATGCCATTATAGTGCCATAGCTGGTAAATTCACTTAATGAATTGCCTCCATAGCAGGTTGTTCATGTGCTTATATATCCTAGAGCTATCTAGTTAGTTTGCCTGGAGTCCTGTCGCTGAGAATTCTGGCTGCTCCATGGGGACGTTACTCCTTGAAGTAACAAGACTAGTTTGTATCTCTTTCTAGTGTGAGAAAAGTAGATCCTTGTGCTCAGTGTGATATGTGAAGCTAAGTAACTCTTGTCCCTTTCCCATTAACTAAACAGAAAAAAATAGCTTTACTAAATTTATAATGGTTAGTGACTGGCTCCTCTTTAAGGTTGGAGAAATTGAAAGCAGAATGCTTGACACCAAAGATGGCATTACTAAACCATACAGCATCCAAGGCAGTCTGACAAAGGTTACCTGAGTGAACACAGGTAATCTGGGTATTGGAATTCCTGTTTGATGTCAGCGTGCTGAACTTAATGAGCAGATCTAATAGGAAATCACATATAGTGTGAAAGAGAAGTCCATTTGGGTCTTTGCAGAAATGATTTGTGAAGGACTATCTTCTTTTAAAAGAATTGCCCTGCTCTTCTGTATCCCAGAGGAATAGGCAAGAGAGCTGTCAAAGCTGTAAGATTGCACAAAGTGCCTTTTGGGAAGGGACTCAGTTTACAGCTGGGTTACTGGGCCTCTATTTATGGCTTGTGTATGGTATGAGGGATATTCTGATATGCTTTTGCTAGAAGGGGAGATGTCCAATCTAATATGTTTTTCCTTGTTCTAGGTGTATTTCAGCTTTATTTTTCAGTGCAGACAATGAGTGAAAGACTGATTGTATTTTCAGCCTCGCATACCAGTGATTTTGTGTGGCAAGGTGGGGTTTGTGCTGCTGCAAGTCTTGGCCGATTTCTCTTAAGACTGGAATAGAAGTGAAACCGTGGAAGGTGGTGAAGTTGAAGGCTTGAGCTAATAAGATCTTGTACACATTACAGACATGAAGTGTAGAATATAATTTCTAGTAAATGGATATTTGAGAGTAGAATTTAATTTGCTCTTATGTAGCTGTTGCTCAAGAGAGATCAGAATCAGGTTCCAGTCTGTAGTTAGTGTCAAGTAATATGTTTTTTTCTTCCTTCGCTTTAGAGATAGTCATGTTGAATTTTGAGGATCTTACTGGTCTCAGTAAAATATTCAAAGTGTCTTTTGAGAATCGTTTATACAATGTGTTGTATAAAGATTCCAGGACAACAAGGTTTGTTGGTTTGTTTAAGTTACAGAAACCTGTTGGAGAACATGTGTCAACTGCTTGTACTGATGTGTTAGGCCTACTTCTTGTACGTTGTGTGTCCTTGGAAAAGTTGTTCTCGCCTCTTATCTTCTCTAACAGGGTGGTACTGCTGAGTGGAAGAATAAGTGCAGTTATTTTAAGTGTCTCTATGAGCATAATCTTATGATATTACTACTTGCAAACTTGCATGTTGTGTCATATTTCTCTGTCTTCCTCAACCCCTTCTGTGTTTTCAGCTCTTCGGGTAAATGTAATAAAGGGTCTTCTGGCTTTTTCTTGTGGCTCTTCTTTTATCTTGGTCTGTGTAGCGTGATCTACTTGGGGAACCATAAGCAATTGGGAAATGAAAGGTGCCATCTGTCAGTCCTGTGCCTAATGTAGAAATCGTCACAGCACTGGTTTCAGGGGAGGAAACTCGAAGTGCATGAACTGCTAAGCATTGAGGCACAAGCTTGGCTTCCTTTAATGTATTAAAGATATAGAGTGGTAGTGGAAATGACTGCTGTAGAAAATTAAGGTTCTTGATGTAAACAAATCACTTTCTTAAAACAAATTATCTTGTTTTCAAGAGAAATAATTTCTTAAATACTCTGTAATTCTGAACTAATAGTAAGGAATTGTTCTTGTTAACAACAAAAGTGTGATTCTAAACATGGCCTTAAAAGCTGCCCTCAAGGCAGTTATCACTTATCTTCCAAGCAACAAAGTTTTAAGCTTGTCATGAGGATAAGGAAAGGAATGCAGTATGAAATACTTAAAAGGAAATCTTTCTGAGTGCTAGTATGTCAGACTTCTTGGTACAGAGGTTGTTTGGAAGAGTGCAGTTAGTAATGCTTTCAGGGGCTGGGGCCCAGAACTAGGATATTTTAGAGAGCTGATAGTACTGTAGAAATGGGTAGATACTGAAAACTTATCACATGTTATGCTCTGAGATTTAAAAGGTAAAATATCCTTCAAAACATAATAATGGTGATAGGGGGCATTAAGAAATGCAGCTTCTACTTTTAAGCTTATTTTTTTTCAATGGAAAACCAAACACACTATCCACACTAATATAGCAGATGTGATTAAATACTTGTGGAAGCTTCAGAAGCTACCAGGAATTCTGCTTGTTTGAGAAGACCCTCAAAATGCAGTCTGGTGCTTTTAAAGAGGTTGGAAGTTGGCTTGTGATAGACTGAATGTTATTCTTAGAGTCTCAGTTTAAGTACTTGGTGTTGCAGACATATCACTGTTTCATTAATCAAATATCAAACTGAGCTGTTCTGTAGTCTAAACTGTTCACTTATTTCTGTAGTGCGTTAGAACTGACTAGATTAAGTTTTTGTGAGCTTTAAACAGCAGCGCATTATCTCTCTTTGGGTTCACCTTCTAAAACCTGGACTTATTTTCCCAGTGTTTGACCTCCATATGCTCTAAGGAAAGATTTCATGGATCCTCAGGATGGAGACAATAAATATGATTTACCAAGACTGGTTGGAGGGGAGTGTTAAACATGTATCTTCAGACAGCTGTATTTCCCTCTTTGCTCTCCACCCAAGTGAAAGATGGATATTAACCCATTTATAATCTCAGCATATGTTATGGTGTGCTGTCCTGTAGACAAGCAGTTAGATTGGCTAGTTGTATTCAGACTAATTTGAGAACGTGATGTAAAGAGAAGTGGTAACCAGCTCCCCTTCTGCATTTTCTCCTTTCAGGAGGACAGTCTGTTTTGCCTTACCTCTGGAGTTACTCTGTTTTTGACCCTCATTACTATACTCATAAGTAGGCTTAACTGGCCAGCAGCCATTAGTGTACATGTAATAGCATTTGCTGTCCAGAAAAAGGCTGTGTCAAACCTGCTGCTCCTGTTAAGGCCCTTGTTTTGCAGCAGTGGCTGAGGTTTTGTGGTAACAAGTGTTGTGAATGATGTTAAAGAAGCTTAGGTAAGTCTTAAGCCCTTTGAACTGATAATGAAGGTGCGTGTTGCGTGGAACTGAGCTGCTAAAGTGTAAGTGTTTTACAGCATCCTTGAGACAATTTAGCTGGTTATTTTTGAACTCAAAATTCTACTGAAGAGTAGATTAGAAGAAACAGCTCTTGGCAGTTACAGTATATTTAGTAGGAACATTCAAGGGAATACTCCTTTAGTGCAGGAAGGACTATGCCAGGCTTAAGGTGTTCCCACTAGCTACCCATTCTAGGCTGTTGCTGACAAAACTGAAACTAGTGCTAACTTCTATTTGGAAAGGAAGGAAACCTTGCTGTTAAGTGAAGGTTAACAAATGTGTTGGCTAGCCTAGCCTAAACTGAACTCTTTCAGATCTAGACAAATCCTTGGCAGCACCCAGTCAGATCCAGTTACAGCCCAGTTGTCCACCCATCTTTGCAGTGTTATCACATATCACTAAGTCAGTCTCCACAGGAACATGCTTCTTAACTGTACTTGTGAGTTCTGAGAGTCTGGAGAAATTTTCCAGCTTAACTGGGCTGTAGTCGGAAAGCTGAACTTCTATCCTGGCACCAGCACCCAGTCAAGCAGCTTGTGCCTCCCTTTCAATTCTGCTGGTGCAACTGTTTCAGAGGCTGTAAATTGCACAGCACATCACCTTCTGTTTGTTCAAGATAAGTTGGTGCCTGGACCTAGAACAATGGTGCCAACACAGAGGGCACCAGTCCTGTTCAGAAGTGCAGCTGAGCTGACCCTGTGACCCACACATGAAGCTGTGAGGCTCTGCTTTTTTGATTCAGCTCAGGTGCTCATTGGACTGTTATTGAGGTGATACAGTTTGTAGAAAACTGTTCATACTGGATTGTTGTTTCTGATGGTTTGGCTTATTTAGTTAACTTTCAGCAGCATTGGATATGTGGTAAAATTAGCAGGAAAGGCAGTGTGGTACTGCGTGGTACTGGAAATGGGAAAGAGTGGGAGAGCTCTTGTGTAAGTGGGTGGCTAAGGCTTCACTTTACTGGTGAAACAGGCTTGGAGAGGCAACATGGGAGAGGAGGAGGCAGCTACCTTCAGCGTCCTGTTGGCAGAATAAATGTACTTTGAGCTGTTGCCTTAGCTAATGACTTGTGCAGCAACACCAGTGATGTTTGGTAGAGACTTGGGAGTTGTGGGGAGTAGGTGGCGCTCTGAAGTATATGAACATTAGTTAGGTGCTGTATCGATTATTGTGGGTGATATGACAGCCCAGGGCTCTTTCCCTATGTTCGTAGCAGCAGGGACTGTAATGAAAGCTACTTCTGTTGTAGCTATGTGAGAAAAATATCTTCTTCCATTGGAGATAAAATGAACGCATACAAAATGTGATTTCCCCAGCTTCAATTATCCCTAAACGTGACTTGGTGGGGCTTTTTTCCTGTCTAGATTCACAGTTGATCTCAGCATTAATTGTGTTGGTTAAGGTTGTGTTTCCCTTGGTCATACTTCCCTTTCATCTAGTGGGTGTGTTAGTGAGTACCAAGTGAAGTATAGTTGAGAAGGGAGAGGGAGGAGGAATTGAAATACTCCATGAAGGTGTCTGAAGGTAGTTACTCTATCAGTTTTGCTAGCTATGTGATCTTGAGAAGGCAGTTTCCTAAAGCAAACACAGTCTCTCCCTGTACTGCCCTTTATTCTTTGAAATGAATTGTAGAACTTATTATTAAAGCAGAATTATGGGGTTCAGTGCTGGAAAAGCTGGATGGGAGGCTCCCTTAGCTGCAGAACTTGAGAGGTGGAAAGCTGAGTGTAAATTGGAGGTTGGGCTAAAAGATCATTTTGCTTAGAAACTTCAGACTCTTAGAAGCAAACCTCTTTGGCTTGCTCTGTTTCCGTAAACCTGTTGGTGTTCCTGACTGACAGCTTGTTTATCCTGGAAATGAGTATGAAAAATGGCCCTTCGGCATACCTCCTTGTACAGCAAAAGTACTTGTTTTACTTGCTGCTGAGCTCCTCTATGGCCATGGTACAGATGCAGATGCGTGACTAAACTTAATCTGGCTGCAAATGTGAAGTTCAAATATGGGGTAATTGCAGTTGGCATCTCTTGCCATATTCTTTCCTCCTTATCCTTCTTACTCAAAATATTGGTTTGGGTTAGCTGGTCGTTGTTTAAATTACTGGCTGCTGAGATGAGGAATACATACAAGGTATGTAAAATATGGTTATGGGCTAGACCAATTAGAAAATACCGACCGAATCATTCTGGGTGAGCAGCAACCTTAAATACAATCACTCTGAAATACAAGCAGAAGTCTGCCTAGTTTAAATCTGTGTGGCCTGCAGTGGTCACAAAGAGCTTTCACTTGCCATTTCCAGAGTCTGCGGTGAACTAAGGCATTGTCAGATCCCGTGGGTTCTCATTTCCATCCTCAAAAAAAATGGGAGGATGGGTAAGAAAGGGGAGAAAAGGTGAGGAAGAGGCCTTTTAGTGATTTCGTCTGCCTTAGTCTTAGCATTCTAAAGCAGCATTCTTTGAGGGGGCTGGAAAAATACTGGTAAACCTTACTGTGGGTAGAGATCCTGTTAGGTCCTTCAGTGAGTGTGCTAATAATAGCAGTGAGTTTCAGGCAGAGTGGAAGAAGGATAAGAAGCATGCTTTGTGACTATCCTTACCCTTCGAGTTTTTCCTTGTAGCTATGAAGAAACATCTTTGTTACTAAGTTCGAGATGTGTTTTCAGAATCCTTTTATATATATTTATACATATAAATATATATTTATATATATTAGCAATCCTTATATACATTTTTTTGTTGTTGCTTACTAGGTTGTGTCAGGGTTTCTTCTACTTCTGTCTTAATCTGTGCTTAGTGGTATTCTGTTACTTGTATGCATTTGCTGAAAATAGCTGAATTTGAGGGTTGACTTCTTTGCTGCACCTCTTTTTATACTGAAGTCTCCCTCTAGCTTTTCTATCCCCTTCAGTGGAGAATGCAAAATGCTAGCTTACCAGCATTTTGCACAGGGGAGAGCTGTCTGCTCCTGCAGACAATTCAACAGAGAAGCATTTTAAAGCACTTAGGAGTTGACAGGCCTATTGTTTGATTAGTTATGACGCTTCATAGGTATCTAGGTCATCAGAATATCTCCTTTTTCCCCTTCTCTGGCAAAATTGTAGCTTTGGGTACTTTTTGCTTCTGTTCACAGTTTATATAACAGCTCTAGATCTGTCCCTTAGCATCCCATTGCCCTGAAGGAACAGAGAGAGTTAAATGTGTCTTCTCTTCTACTCCTTTGTCAGTCTTACTGGATATCCAAACAAGTCTTTGGAACTTAGCTCATCAGTCCTATTTATAGTCAAAATATTCAAAACATTTAATTATTTCTGGCCTTAAAATGAGCTACTTGGCAGCATTTGCTGGTCAGCAATAGGAAAGCAGTGGTGTGTTACCGTCTGTGGTAGCTCCATAGCTTTAGTGTAGACCTTGCTGTGAGTTTGTTGCATGGAGCAGGGCTGCTGGAGAAAGGGGAGGACAATTTTGTGACTTAAATCTAGTGATTTTTCTTTTTTTCCATTAGATGTGCCAGAATTTTTACCTTACCAAATAAGGTTTGAAGGTTAACCTATTTTTTTTTTTTTCCTACGCTCTGGAACTCGGTTCACACATGCCCACACTCTCCTCGGTTCACTACACCAGAACAAGAAACATTTAAGCATTTTGTCTCCTTTCTCTCACAGGAAAACTTCCTGGGTGAAGCTCTGATAGAATGCATTATATTTGAATGTAGTGCAGCAGTTTCCTCATGCTAACTTATTTTAAGCTTTTGATTCAAGCTGTGAACTCCCTCAGGCCATGGATGTAGAACAAGATTTCACACCAGATGGTTTGAGGTTAGCGTAGCCCACTTCAGCTCGCTTTACCATTCAGGTATGTGGGAGAGAACCTATCGGGCATCTGTACTGAACTATGAGCGGGAGACTTGGATTGCTTTTGTATGGATGCAAGCATGTGATGTCTGTGGAGCACCAGGGAAAGAGTCCAGGAATGGTGAGAGCTGAAGTATCTAGGGCTACTGGCAGTTTTGACTTAAAGTTGGACTTCTAGCAGAGTGCAGGTTTCTGTACCAGCAAGGTACTAAGACTATCAGCTTGAAGATGTGCAGAGTGAAGGCTTTGTAACTCCTTGTGATGGAGCAAATGGAAGGAGTACTGATGAAAGCTGTCTATATTAATGAAAGTAACTCCTTTAGACTTCATTCATAGTCCAAGTCTTTAGCCACTAAAAGAAAATGGAATTTAAATTTATTTAATGTTTGCCTCATCTGTCTACAGTTGTCTGTGTCCAACCCCGTCTAGAAAAAAAATTACTAGTCATTCAGTGCTTGTACTGTACCTGTACTGTATCTAAAACCAACAGAGTTTAGCAATTAGCATGTACTTTCATCATGAAAGAATGTGGATGATGAGTTAAAGAGCTCAAGTTGTATTTGGGTTGAAACTTAAGGTAACTGTCTTGGTACTTTAATTAATGTGCTTAAAGGGAGGAATTCACATTTAAAGTATGCTGTCTCTCATTTTCATAGCATGCAGGTTGAGCTGACTGTTCATACACTGCAGGACAAATAGGTCATCAGCTGCTAGCTGTGTACTTAAGGGAAGCAGGAATTAGCTTTTCATTTCACTTCATACTTTAAGAAATGGGTTATTTAGTTGAGTTCAGTTGGAATACTCTGTACATACACAAGAAATCACTGTTCTCAAAATCTGGCTTAGCATTTCAACAAATGGTGCTTGTTCTTGATACTTGGCTGATGAGTGTCAGTAGTAGCCCTGCTATAGTTATTGCTGAGTGTAGTGAAGAGCTTACAGGGAAACTGGGTGGTAGTATCTTCTCTTGACTGTATTTGTTTCCATTCAAGTCTGTCTGCTTCTGTGTCTTGCTCTATCGTATTGTTTCTCTTGTGTCTCCCAGCCTGCTTAACCTGGGTTAGGAGGTAATTATGCATAGTTAGAACTGTTCATTAGCTCATGTGATCTAATTGAATGATTCAGTTTGGAAGAAGCCAAAGTGAAGTAGGGAATAATTAGTGAATGGTCATAGTAACAGGCCGGAATGGATGGCAAATCCAATTAATGATGATCTTGCATTAGCTCCAGCCAGAGTCGTGGATCTGACTGTAGTCTGGAGTATGTCAGCTCAGTAGTACAGAAGCTTCAAAGGTCAGATGAACATCTTGGAAAAAGAAAAACGTAGCTGTGGCTTTTTGGGTCTGCAGCACTGTGCTACAAGCTCTGCTGCCATATGCTTTGTTGGGTGAAAGCTTTTCTGTTATGTACTAAAAGCCTGAGGTCTAGTCTTCTGTGCATTTGGGAATTTTCAGCAGCATTGAGACCAACCCTGTGAGTGAGTTAATACCAGCCTGTCTTTAGTAGTCTTGCAGGAGTCAGTGTTTCCTTGCTGTTCTGCATGCAGTGCAAGAAGCCATCAGCCATGCTTCTGAAATAGCCATTGTATGAGGTGGATGTGCTGTGTCCATAACCCCATTACTGGAATGGAACTGGACTTTTCAAAGTGTTGAGATACTATAAGAAAACAAACAAAAAAAAAAAAGAAAAAAAGGCCCAAAACAATGAAAGTCTGTTGATTTGGTTGCATCTGTAGCATTACTGAATGTGTATCATGGAGACCTATACAGGAAGGCTGTCACGATCTTTTCAAGTCCAAACCTACTTTTCAGTTGGCTAGAAATACTCCAGTGTAGGGATAGTCATTCTGTGAATGCCACCTCTTCTAAAGTTAGTCCTCAGCCATTCCTATACTGGATTTGCTGGGACTGGACTATTGCAAAAACATAGAGCAGTTTGTGGTTCCTAGACTGGGCCCTAGGACATTCCACTTAAATGTTGAATTTCAAGTAGTATGCTATGACTATCTGGGGCAGCTGGGGAAAATAAGGAGTAGGGCTTCAGGTTGTGAATTTCATTAATTCCTGGACTGACTTGACAGTGCTATCAACATGCTTATTTTATGAATTACTTACAGGACTTGTTACAATGCTTCTGCAGCCATTGCAGATAAGTGGACTGTGAAGTGGGATTTTTTGCCCTGACTGCTGTTTTGAGAGACTGATGGGAAATTAGTTCTTGGAAATAGAATGTGATCCTTGTGTCCAGGATGCTGAAGCTTTCTAGAAAGGCTTCTGAAGGGCTCTAGTGCTGCCTGAGGGTGACTAGCCAGAGTAACAGGGTAAGCAGCCAGAAGGTGGTATAGGGGACCGAAAAGGTTGACATCTGCTTAGGAGCATGTGACAGGTTAGCATATGCTGACTGTGCTCCTGGGATGAGCAGTAACACTTGTTCTACAGTTAATATACTTGTGCAATGTCTGTCCTGGTAATTGCTAAGTAGTTCAGATCTCTTGAAGGGAAAGGTGTTTTCTGCAACTCAGGCATGAAGTTATCAAACCAGCTCTTCTGGATGGGTCAAGTTTCCTTCAGGGCTGTCAACACTGTAGTTCTCCACCCTCTAAAGTGCTTGATTCATGGCAATGATGATCTTTTCTGTAGGTAGGTTGGGACCTTTTAGGCTGGCTAGTCAACAAATAAACAAAACCAATAAAAAACCTACAAGAAACCATTCCAAACCAACCAAAAAACCCAACTTGATGCTCTGGCCTTGATTTTTATTATTTCTACTGGTAAGTGAAATCTAATAGTAATTAACTAGGGACTAAGATGAATGTTCTGTGTGAGCTAACTGACTTCTGGGGGTGCAGAATACTGTTAACAAGATGTTGTGAGCTTTAACAGACACATTGTGTGCAAACTTTTGATAGTACTGTCTGTTTGTGATAGGGAGAATTTACTTGTTTAGAAATAACTATTGATAAAAGACCAATCTACTTGTTCACTGAGGAATCTTCTTGGCTTGAAGAAGCTTTGGGTGGCTATGCTCTGCGCTGGCAGAGGAATGCTGCTGCATCTTGCACTTTGAGGTCTGCTAAGGTTCTGATAACTTCCAAGCAGGAAAAGATGGTTAATGTCAAGCTCCAGGTGAATGAAAAGAAGTTGCAGCTGTTGCTTTAGACTATTTTACAGTTCACCTGAGTTCACAAAATTGATACATTACTGCAGCTGAAGTACGCATTTAAATAAAAAGATATAAGGCTGTTTTAAGTAATCAAGTTAAATTTGTTGCCTGGGGATTATATAGGAGCAGAGGCTTTGATACATTGGGTGAATATCTGTTTGCTAAAACACAGGTGTCTCTTCTTGGAGCTATAAAATCTTAATGCTTTTATCAATAGAATTATTCCCTTTGTGTTTCTAGGCTGTGATGCTGAAGGCTTTCTTTCTGACTGTCAAATCTTCGTACCTCACCTTGGCTATCCTCCCAAGTTTTCTGGCATACCAAGGATGCTACTTATATGGGGCAAAACCTGTTTTGTAAACTCTTTCAGAAAAGAGGGCTTGTTTAATATCTGGGAATACAAAAGCTTTAGGCCAAAGGTGAGAGTTTTTCTTCTGCAGTGGTGACCAGTGTTGTGTCGATATAATTTTAGTTTGATGTCCTGTAGACAGCTTTTCTTTTTAAAGCTACTCCTTCCAGTTGTCAGGGCTGAATTTTTGGGGCTGCTTTGTCAACCAGTTTGAGTTAGGGTGATGCTAGGGGCTGTTTCGCACGTCCACTTGGATAATGTTGGCGTTCACTTCTGGCTGCCTAGGGTTTAAGCATTCAGGTTTACTTCCTGTTCAAACCAAGTACTGCACTAGCTTAATAGATTCAAACTACATATATATATATATATATATATATATATATATATATATATATATATATATATATATATATATATATATATATATAAAATAAAAGATTTAGTGCCACGGGCATATGAGGCAGCACAGATTTAATGCTTAGAAATGGAAATGTCCTCTCTGATCTGCAATGAAGGGAAATGTTGTCAGAACCAGCTAAAGAGACAGCCACTTGGGAAACTCCAGGGTCACCACATTACCAGTTTTTCAGGTTCATGGTAATAACTCAAATAGCTCATTACATGCAGAAAACGGTGCGTTCGAGCACTGATTGTAAGTCTTTTGCTGATGATAGTATCTAGGATGCAAAGTCTGGCAGGAATGACTTGGCAGGTCCTGTGGGTATTGGCAGGGTCTCTGCCATGAATAAATTAAGCAGCAGTGTCTTCCATGGTGCCTTACGAGACATCCTGCAAGAGAACACTGCTTTTGGGCTGCTTCCACAGGAAGCATGAGACCATGTAACTTACCTGTGTGCAATGGATCAGGTAACTGGAGATGGTTGCTTCTTTGTCTTCATTAAAGCAGTGCTTGAAAATGCAATCCTTACTAGCAATCCAGCATACTTAAGTTCATACACTGATGTTCCCAGATAAATAACTGCTAGGAAGGTGCCTCCTTCAGATTTGTGCATGGTGGGTTCTGATTAAATATGTCAAAATGTATATCTGGAGTTAGGGGTAATTTTGCAAGTACTAAACAGCTTCCAGATGCTTGATAGGAAATACCGAATCAGGCCAGTGGCAGAGTTTGTTTCTACTGTGGGACATACTTCAGTGTTGTGGTACTTAAGTAAGAGGAGACTTCATCTTGGACAGGTCATTTTGTTTGGTGTTCTTTTAGGCCGCTATCCCAGTAACTCTTGAATTCTGGAGTTCAGGAGAATAGGGTAATTCTCCTATTATGCTGTATGTCTGAAGGGCTGTGTTACCTTAATTTATCGTTCATTAGTAACTTAAATCTCATCCGAGTTACAGTTCCTTCGGCTACTGGTTGATCCCGAAAGAGTATTGATTCTTAAATTGTGCATAAAATATTCTATTAACTCTTTTTTGAAAGAGTTAGTACTTGTGATTGAGAAAGATTTAATAATACTGTGTATTATTAAAGAAGAATATGAAGCCAGGAACTACTTAAATGTTTTTTGTTATGCCAGAAGTGTTAGGTCTTGCACATGCTCAGGAGTTTATCCTCGGGCAAGGACTGAATAGGCACTCTGAAGTCTGTGCTGTGATCAGAATTGAAACAGGTGTAATGTGTTGGAATTAGAGAGGAGTTTAGTCGTCTGCTGGTTTATGTAATCCTGGGGTTAAATACTAGATCACTGGTCTTGCTTGTAGGTGTTGGCAAGCAAAACTGTCAGAAAGCATCTTTTTTTTTTTTATTTCCCTTACAATAGTATAAGAAGGTGATCTAAAAGTGGTCTTTTTTGGTCCTCTTTGGATATTTGATTTTTAACGGAAGTTATACTTGAGTTTCAATGCTGAAAACCAGTCATCTTTTTGTGATTTGTTAAAACATAAAGAATGCAGAAGATCTGAAATGTAGTCTATACTGCTGTTTATCTCATGGGCATTCCCGAGAATATCCCTCTTGCTGCTGGGAATGAAGGCCCAGCTCAAGGCTTCACTTCAAAGAAATGTCTAGTGCCCTAAACTCTGGCTTACTAATGTGTTGTAACCTGTCAATTTGCAGGTAAGCATTATGAGGAAGAAGAGGAGGATGCCCTACCCGACTCGGATGCCCTGCCAGACTCTGATGATGAGGTGGATTTGGATAAGCCGCGCCCCATACAGATTGTTCTTGCTCATGAAGATGACCATAACTTTGAATTAGATGAAGCAGCATTGGAAAAAATCTTGCTTCAGGAACACATCAAAGATCTTAACATAGTAGTTGTGTCTGTAGCAGGAGCTTTCCGCAAAGGAAAATCTTTTCTGCTGGACTTCATGCTTAGATACATGTATAACAGGGTGAGTAATTTGGATTCTCCCTGCAGGGGAAAAGTAGTTTGGTATTTTAGTCACTTATGTTTGTATTTGTTGACTTGAGCACAAATATAGCAAGTCAGTTTTTTCTTACTGGGGGGTGGGCAAGCCAGCTGCTTTGTTCCTACTCTGTGAAGAAGTGTATTTAAGTGACAGCTTTTTAAGATAGTTTTTCCTGCAGTTATCAAGGGAACTTATGTCCCAATGTAAGTGGGCATGAGAACTTTAATGAAGAAGCTTTGTGGCCTTGTAGCTGAGCTTCGGGGAAGGATTCATTTAAGTTGGTGGAATCTCGCTTTGACCTGATCACGTGAAATCATATTGTAGTGCTAGCTAATGTGCTGCAAAAAGAAGTAGTAGGAGTAATAGGAGGACTATATCTGCTTAAATCTGAGGTATGGCAAAACAGAGGAAGTCTCCTGTTTGCTGCTTGGAATGTGTCTCTGAACATAATCCAGGAATTTTTAAAATCTTTTTAAGTCATTACTTAATGAATGAATGCCTGATCCAAAATTTAACTTCTTCTTTTAGCTTGTAGTTTTTGGCTGGTGTTGTCTTGCGTCTACTGTACTTCAAACTCCTGGCTGATACGGAGAAGGTGGGGTAGGGCTTCCTGTGGACATACACATCTCTCTGTTGCAGGTTGTGGTGTGGGATTTTTTTAATCTGCATCACGAATATTGACAGTTCAGTGTTTCGTTGCTTTTAGAAACTCTTAAAAATCCCCAGAACTTACCCTTTTCTTGATCACTGTCCTTTGGAGTTGGAATTCATGGTAGCAGAAGCTAACCGTGACTGCATCTATTTTACCTTTGGGCTAGCTGGCTTGAGGAGAATTCAAGATGAACCCTGCAGTTACAGGAAATATGGGAATATTGCAAAGAAGCTGCTGGTAGTTGGCAAGTGAAGACTTCCTTTCTCTCACTCCCAGTAGTGCCTTCTATTGAATTCTTCTCACTGATTTGCCAGGAGCTCTCTAAGAAAGACATTGAAAATATGGTAGGAGTAATACAGAGTAGCAAGCTGTTGTTCCTCACTTCTTAAGACTCTAACCTAGGGAGGATTAAATGTTTCATTGCTATAGCTGTTCCGTGGGTGGCCTTTTGTGTGTGTGTATGTGAACCCTCACTGATACCTGTTCATACTAAAACAGAAAAAACACCAAAACTCAAAACCCCACAGATGAACAACAAAATTGAGCTCCCAAGAAGTATAGCAATTTGAGCTAGATGGTGGCTGGGTAGAGGTAGTGCTAGTTTCTTCCAAAAATAGAAGGGGTGGGATTTAAGTAAATACTGTAACTTTCAGATTGTGAAATAAAACAAAAGTTCATAAAGCAAAATGGATTGAAACACTGTTTCAGCCTTGTACAGTAACATGTCTCTGTTCCCTTTATTTTGCAGTCACTTTTTTCAGTTTTTTATAGGTGTCTATCAAAATACCATGTTTCACTTAAACCGAAGATAAAGGCAGACTTGGTCATCTACTGTAACAACTGTCTCTTACAAAACCAGAGAGGTCTTGCTCTTCATGTGCTGCTTCTGGCCAGGCATTTGCATTCTGAAGCTGTAATGCTTGCAGGCCTTTAGCTGAGCTGATCCAACTCAATGATGCATTAGAAGATGCTGCACTTTGCTGAATTGTTTTCCTGCCAGCTCAGTGACCGGAAGCTGGCTTAGGGAAAGTTTGAAAAGCATCAGAGCCGCTGCAAACTGGGAGTTGGGGATGAGAGAAGTGCAACTCCTCTTTTGAGCACTGCTGAAGTGTATCAGGTGTCATCCTCTATTCTTATGCAAGTTTCAGTACAGGAGGGGAGGCCTTGGTATAGTTTTATAGTACTCTTTAGTCTGACCACACCACTTCATCTTCAGGCTTAATTATAGGTCTGTAAGTTCTGTGAACTAAATAGTAGATCCTGCACAAAATACTCAAGCAGCTGCATTCAGTTTGTACATTAATCAAGCAATTTTGGAATATCCTCCCCTGTGGATCTTAAGACACGTGATGAAAAACTTGCCAAGATACTTCATAATCCCATTTTCTTGTTTTAAACCAAAAATCTCACTTGTGCCAGCTGAGGTTGCAGGTAGGATTTCAGCACATCTGATATTGGTCACTAGCTTCAGGGAGGTGGGTATCTCATTTCAAGCACTGATACTTGGTGATATGATTTCTCATTTGAAAGGGAACAGAATGATCTGCCGCAAACCAGCAGCAGTGTGTACTCAGCAAGCTGCTGCAAGTATCCTGTGATCTTTGTTGCAGTTTAAGCCTTATTAAGAGTTGGGTGCAGTAACACAAGGAAATTTAGATTTAAAGCATTTTTACCAGGATATGACCTTCTTAGCTTGTATTAATCGGCAGGGTGCAGTGAACACTAATGGCACTGTGCAAATAAAACTGCATTGGTCCTTTTTTTAGTGTGGAATATATTTAGATAGGTTATCTTTTAGGTGACTGATACAAAATTGTAGTGCAACTTCTAGCTTGATTTCTTGAAAGAACAAAGTAGTCTTTTTTTTTTTTATTTCCTCCCATCTCTTCACTATCGCTCCAGCCAGCTTGATGGATGGAGGCTGTTAAGATATTGAGTTTTAACTAAGGAAAAATGGAGGTAACAAGCTAGGAGTGCTTCAGACTGATGCAAAGGTCAGTCGAGACAGGCTTAAGTGCATCGTCCGCAGATGGAGCAGCTTCAGCTAATGTGCTTGTTAAGACACCAAAGTCTCCTGTGACAAATTACATGTGAAATCAAATGTGGTGATACCCTGGTGCTTATTGAGGGACTTCTCAAAACATTTGTCTGCTTTTGGTCTGAATTGTTAGAAATAAGAGTAATTTCATAGAATCATAGAATGGTTTCGGTTGGAAGGGACCTTAACACTCATCTAGTTCCAGCTCCCCCTGTCACAGGCAGGGACACCTTCCACTAGACCAAGTTGCTCAAAGCCCCATCCAGCCTGGCCTTGAGCACTGCCAGGGATGTGGCAGCCACAGCTTCTCTGGGCAACCTGTGCCAGTGCCTCACCACCCTCATAGTAAAGACTTTTTTTCCTAATATCTAATCTAAATCTCCCCTCTGTCAGTTTAAAGCCCATTCCCCCTTGTCCTGTCTGTACATGCCCTTGTAAAAAGTCCTACAGATTTCTTGTAGGCCCCCTTTAGGCACTGGAAGATTATGTTGTGGGGCCCCAGAGCTGGACCCAGTACTGCAGGTGGGGTCTCATGAGAGCAGAGTGGACAGGAAGAATCCTTTTCCTTAACCTTCTGGTCATGCTACTGGTGATACAGCCCAGGATACAGTTGGTTTCTGTGCTGGGAATGCACATGGGTGGGTAATGTTGAGTTTCTTGTGAGCCAGCACCCCCAAGTCCTTCTCAGGGCTGTTCTCAGTCCATTTTCTGCCCAGCCTATATTTTGCTTGGGATTGCCCCAGCCCAAGTGTAAGGCTTTGCACTTGGCCTTGTTGGACTTCATGAAGTTTTCACTGGCCCAGCTCCCAAGCTTGTCCAGGTCCATCTGAATGGCATCCCTTCCCTCCATCGTGGTGACTGCACCACACAGCTTGGTGTCATTGCAAACTTGCTGAGGGTGCACTTAATCCCACTGTCCATGTTGCTAACATAGTAGTTGAACAGGATCAGTCCGAACACCAACCCCTGAGGAGCACCACTCACTCGTCCCCACTTGAACATTGAACTGTTGACCCCTACTCACTTGAGTATGACTATCCAACAAATTCCTTATCCACTGAGTGGTCCATATGTCAGATCCCTGTCTCTTCAATTTAGAGACAGGGTGTCATGTGGGACAGTATCAGATGCCTTGCACAAATCCAGGTAGATGACGCCAGTTGCTCTTCCTTTATCCACCAATGCTGTAACTGTTACACCAAATTTGTCAGGCACAATTTGCCTTCACTGGAGCTATGTTGGCTGTTACCAATCACTCCCTTATTGTCCATTGCCTTAGCATAGTTTCCTGGAGGATCTGCTTCATGATCTTAGCAGGCACAGGCGAGGCTGACCGACCTATGGTTTGCCAATCTTCCTTTTCTCCCTTTTTGAAAAAAAGGGGGGTTACATGTCCCTTTTTCCAGTCTGTGGGAATCTCACTGGACTGCCATGACTATCAGATATGATGGATAGTAGCTTAGCCACTTCATCCACCAGATCCCTCAGCACCTGTAGGTGCATTTCATCAGGTCCTGTGGTCTTGGGTACCTTCACATTCTTTAGATGGTGTCTAACCTGATCTTCTCCCACAGCAGGCGGTTTTTCATTCTCCCAGTCCCTGACTTCGCCTTCTGCAGCTTGGGCAGTGTGGCTGGAGCACTTGCTGGTGAAGTTGAAGGCAAAAAATGTCATTTAGTACCTCAGTCTTCACTGTGGCCTGGGTAACCGGGTCTCCTGTTTCCTTCCAGAGGGGCCCTGCATTTTTCCTTGTCTTCCTTTTATCCCCAGTGTACCCACAGAAGTTTTTCTTGTTTCCCTTGATGCTGGATTTAATTCTATCAGGGCTTTAGCTTTCCTAACCTGATCCCTGGCTGCTTGGACAATTTCTCTGTGTTTGTCCCAGGCTACTTGTTCTTGTTTACATCCTCTGTAGGCCTCCTTTTTGTGTTGGAGATCCTTGTTCATCCACATGGGCATTCTAGTGTTTTTGCTTGACTTCCTTTTTGTTTGGTTTCATCGCTCTTGAGCTTGGAGTAGGTGATCCTTGAATATTAACCAGCTTTCTTGAGCCCCTCTTCCCTCCAGGGCTTTATTGCATGGTAGTCCATCAAGCTGATCCCTGAAGAGGCCAAAGCTCTCCTGAAGTCCAGGGTAGCATGTTTGCTGTGCTACCTCCTCACTGCCTTAAGGGATCTTGAACTCTACCATTTCATGGTCACTGCAGCCAAGGCTTCTGTCCAGCTTCACATTCCTGATCAGCACTTCCTTGTTGATGAGGACAATGTTCAGCATAGCACCTCTCCTTGTTGGTTCCTCTGCTGTTTGCAGAAGCAGTTTCCAGGAGCCTCCTGGATTGTTTGTGCCCTCCTGTGTTGTCCACTGGTATTGGAGTGGTTGAAGTTCCCCAGGGGGATCAGGGCTTGTGAATGTGAGGCTGCTTCTGTGTGACTACAGCGAGCCTCATTCTTTTGGTCTTCCTGGTCAGGCAGCCTGTAGCAGACCTCCACTATGATGTCACATGTCCCTGCCCTCTTTGCAATCCTGATCCATGAGCTCTTGGTCAGCTGCTTTTCCATTCTCAAGCAGAGCTCTCTGCACTGGTTGTTCACATAGAGGGTGACCTCACCCTCCCCCTTGTCTCTGCTGGCTTTCCTTTCTGAAAAGCCTGTATCCTTCCATTCCAGTACTTCCAATACATAACTAGAGGAGTCATCCTACCATGTCTCTGTGATGCAGATAAGATAATAGCCCTGCAGGTGCGTGCATGTCTCTCTTCTTGTTTATTCCCCATGCTGTGTGTACTTGCATAGAGACATTTCAGCTGGGGCTCCTAACGAAGCTGACTTACTGACTGGAGTTGCTGAAATTCTTTTGTGCTGCTCTTCAGGTGCTTTCCTGTCCTCTCTAGGTTCTGGTCATCTCTTGCTGGCACTGGTTAAGAGAGGGCTGGATTGAGGTTCCCCTTGCCCAACAACTTTAGTTTAAAACCTTCACCAGGTTGGCAAGCCTGTGACTGAAGATGCTTTTCCCAACAGCTTCCAGTAGACCAGGCTTCTCAAAGTGAGTCCCATGATCTAAGCTGAACCCCTGCCTGTGACACCAGTCCCATAACAGTTTCTTGATTCATCAGATTTGACTGGTGCTTTCACACTGCTTCCCTGTGGGAAGGGGTTTTGGACCAAACTGGGAAAAAATTATTCATGTATAAATGCTTAATGGAGCATATTGTTAAATAATGTAACAGATTCTTTTGCAAAAGTGGAAAGCTACAGTCCACTGACATACCTGGGAAGTCTGATTCAGAATTACAAAACTGTATCCTGGAGTGTACTGAAGCCCAAAGCAGGCCTGGAGCTTTGATTTCTTGAGTGGTCAGTGGATGCATAGGCATCTTCTGGAATGAAAAACACCAGGGGAAAGCTGTTCAGGTTTTGCTTAGCCTCTCTGGTAGAGGTGTATGTGCATGACAAAGCAAACAAACAGAGAAAACCTGCCACTCGAGACAAACAAAACCCCAAACCACCTGCCTGTGGTTCACTTGGGTACCTGTGATCATCTTCTGATTTTCTGTCTGCTCATCTCATTTACTTTGCCATGTCTGACAAAATAGCAGAGCTGAACAGTGTGCACTTAGCATTTGGGAAAATGCTGAGAGCTGCATGATTGTCTTTCCCTCTTGGTATGGTTTGCCTTTCATGCTGCTAGACATGAGGAATATGTGCAGGTTTTTTCCCCATCCCCATTTATAAATAAACAGTTTCACTTGTATTTCTATTCCATATAGCCCCTGGATGCTCATGCTGTTTCTTGAGATGTGAAGGGATGTGTCTTGAGCTATTATCTGAAGACTGCCAGTGCAGAGTCAGCAAGGTAGAGACCGTAGGCTGATGAACTGAGAAGTCTCCCCTTTGGCCTTCTCAAAGAGCACACTTTTGTGGCTGGTAAAGTTCTCTGGGCAGTCAGAGGCAAATTAATTAATTGTCATTCTGTTCTGCCAGCAAACTGTTCTCACCTGTGCAAGAAAGGTTTTTCTCTAAGCCCCCTCCCCTCATTAGTTAAACTGTTGTCTGCCTGTTGTAGAATTTCAGTGTATATAAACCTATTGCAGTGAAACTTCCTGATGGTGCCTGTTCATGCTCCTTACTTGCCCAGTACATAAACTGTGTTTCTGGGTTAAATGTGATCATAAAATGGCTGGATTCTTCTGCATGAGCCACTGCTCTGTGTGCTGCCTGTCCTTGAGAACTGAAGACCTTGTTACAGTCAGAAGTGTTAGCTGCAAACTGTACTTAATTCTCTGGTAGCCTTTTCCAAAGTGGGCAAAATGTCAATACATTTTTAATATGGATGGGCTGATTGACACGTATCAAACTCTCCGTGTGACCTTTTCTCTTGAAGCTGAATCAACTTAGGAAAAAGTATTTTGTAACTGTGACAGTTACGGATTTTGGAACTTCTGGTCTTTGCCTATACTCTGACTTCTGCGAGTTGGTATTGGGAGTTTTGTGCCAGCCTCTGTTTAAGCGCAGGGGCTTAGGTGTTTAGCTGGTTTCAGCAGTTGATCTGTTTGTGAGTGGGAAGGGAGAGGATTAAGTCAAGATCAGATGTTTTTGTTCCTCATGGAGATTTAATGGTTTCTGGAGTTAAAATACAGCTATTTACAGCTGTGCTTGGGTTGGGTTCTCTCAACTGTGAGAGAAGAGTGTGAGTGCAAAGTGAATCAATGGACAAAGCTGAGCTGTTCTCATTAGCTGTGAGTGCTTGGGATTTGAAGGCTGTGCACGTACACTCTTCAGTGGCTGAAGAATTGTGCAACCACTTGCATACAGTAGACCTGAATGACATTTATTTGTGGATGAACCTTGAAACACAGCAGTGTGGCATTGCGTTTTAATATTCTGTCTAGTGTTGTCAGTCTGCTCTGAAGAAAAACGAGAACAATGTGGAAGTCTGCTAAAACATACAATGTTAAAAAAAAAACCCTCTCGTGTTTGGTTTTAAAAAAGTTTCTCCTCTTGTTTTGTAGACTTCTCCGTGCTGGATAGGTGGAAACACTGAGCCATTGACTGGGTTTACATGGAGAGGTGGATGTGAACGGGAAACCACTGGCATACAGATTTGGAGTGAAGTATTTGTAATTGATAAACCCAATGGAACAAAGGTAAGTGCTTGACTTAAATAGGTATATGTAATGATTTTTGCGTCTGTGTGTATACCTTTAATGCCATGGGTTTCATGGAGGGAGCTCAAACATCAGCTACTTTCCCTTGCATTTAGTAGCTGCATAATGTGTTTGGCAACCTTGTATCAGTGCAACTCTGAACTT
This sequence comes from Pezoporus occidentalis, assembly GCF_034315485.1. Lineage (NCBI taxonomy): Eukaryota > Metazoa > Chordata > Aves > Psittaciformes > Psittacidae > Pezoporus > Pezoporus occidentalis. The sequence goes on along the minus strand of NW_026913586.1, from coordinate 1,273,379 downwards.
TCCTGCTGGGTTATAAGATTCAATCTCCGACAATGGTCCCATTCTGAGAGTACTTTGTTTTGGCAAAGTGTACTGTGCCCAGGCTGATGGGTGGGTTATCCTGTGGATGTTGTAGAACTATAATGGCTATAAATCCCATATATAGGCAAATGCTGTGATAAGAATAGCTCTAACAAATGCTGGTTTTTGAGAGGTAAGAATGTGTTCCAGCTTGTAGCTGTGTTGCAGTGAAATGAAATGCACAGCTGTAAGTACTGGAAACAGCTTTGGTGTGTGGAAGCTGGTCCTTCTATATGGTTTAATAGGTAGTCTGCAAAAAAAGGACTAAGTCTAACAGTGGGATAAAAAGCACTGAGTCTGTTGTAAGGAGAGCTAGTGCATCTTTTTTAACTCTTTAAGTCAGTTTAACTTCAAAATTTGGTTGTAGGTGTTTCTCTTCGTGCTGAAACAAAGTGTTAATGTTGTTAATAAATATTTACTCCACAATACTGGTGGTGTATCTTGAGCTCTTGTTCTCCTGAACTATAAGCTCTTGGTCATTTAACTTTCATACCCTTTACGTTTGCAAAGGAATAATCTGATGGCAAATTAACGTGGGTCGCTAATCTTAAATAGATAGTGGTTTAGGGGCATGCAGGAAGTTTTATCAAATTTCATAGCTAACCAAACTGTTCTCTAGCTAAAAAGCATTTGTGAGGATCTGTTTGTGCTCTGGGGACAAATCGCTCATTTGCTCTTGCTTATCAGTCATCCCTAACTGAAAAAGAAGGCAATTGTAGTAGATCCCAAAGGTGGGAATTGGACAGATTAACTCTTATCATTAAGGTCACATCATTCCTTGTAATTCTAACAGACATCATCAGTTATCTTGTTTTCTTCTGAAAATTATTACTAAAAGATAGTTATTTTTAAAAGCAACCATCTCACTTTTAGCTTGAATGAACTGTGCTGGATTGTCAGCTGAGGCTGAAGTCTTTCCAGTGAATAAGAGCTGTCTGTTACTCTGCACTGTACCTACTGTGGGCTGAGGGAGGCTGTTTCTGTGGGAGAGGGTAACCAGTACAGCAAGGCCAAAGACTTAAGGCTGATGATAGGGCACTCTAGTTGTTGCTTACTCAGCTGTAGGTGTATATAGGAAGTGGTAGGGAACTGACTAAGGTTTAATAAGTAGGTGTAGGGGCAGAGACTTGCTCTTCTTGCAATCAAATTTATTCCAGTGGCCTGGCATTTGAAAGTGCTAATAGCTTGGTTAACTATTGTTGCTGTTTAAAACTCTTCAGGTTGCTGTACTGCTTATGGATACCCAAGGTGCCTTTGATAGCCAATCCACTATCAAAGACTGTGCAACGGTTTTTGCTCTGAGCACCATGACGAGTTCTGTCCAGGTGAGAATACCTGTGCTGGCAAATAATGGCAGCTATAGGAGCCCTCTGTCCTGAGCATGCAAAGAATATATCTTTCTAGCCATGCTTTCAAAGTTCACCTGCATATCTTCCTCCAACTATCATTTAAGCTTTCATACGTAATGTCTTATTTTCAGTGTTGTATACTAGATCAAGTTTCTCTGTGGAATCAAGGTTATCTAAGGCCAAGCTGAGCTAAATTGCTGAATTGCTGACTGAACTAGGAAATCCCCCCAAAAGTTGTCAAAATAGCAACTGCTTCTGTACAGATGTGTTACAGAATCTTTTTTTAAGACCTTAGATACAGTTTGGGGTGAAACTACAGTGTCTTCGACTAAACTTGCAGTTGCTAATATGGTTAAACTTCTGACAGTGCTCTTGTGCTGTGCCCAGGACTACTTTTAAGCTTGCACTTTAAATATGCCAAAAGCAAGCAGGTTTTTAAGGGGTAGCAAGTGATCTTCTTCATAAATGTTACAATGTGAAATTAACAGGAATATGTGGAACGCTACTTCTGCCCTGTGAGGTTGGTTTTGGAGTTTTTTGGTTTTCTTTTGATTTTTCCTTTGTTCTATTCCTGTATTTAGGATAAGTTGTAGGTTATTGATGCATCTTTGACTTTACTGCTGTACAGTATTTGTGCTATTGAAGCAGTCACGAGCTTCGCAGATAAAATTAGATTTCTCTGGGAATATTTGAAAGCAAAAAACAACTCTGGAGCACTGACTACCCAAGTCATTTCTGTGTCAGAGATGCAGCTGCTGGATCACTGAATCTTAGAGCATTTGGACTTGAGGATGGCAAACTAATGTGCTGTTCTCAGTCCTCCTGTCTCACACTTATGCGGTGATTTGAAGCATTCAGAAGTCTTCTCTGATCCCTTTATAGCTTTCTTCCCTGGAAAGAAACTGTTGTAAGAAGGATTAGGGTAGTCAGCAGTAGTTTTGTTCCTAGCACTTTGTATAAGGAAGTGATTTTTGTTTGAGATGTGTTCTATGACACCTTTCTAGTTAGTTGCTAACTTGTAGGTAGTTAGGCTTTTTCTGGAGGGGGTTGAAACAACCAAGATACCTAAAAGAGACTACATGAATGTAAGGTAATATTTTCGTGTTACACTGTAATTCTTTTACTGTCTCTTACAGGTGTACAACTTGTCCCAGAATATTCAGGAAGATGACCTTCAACATTTGCAGGTAAGAATATGCTGAATTTATATTAAGCTGCTTCTGAAACGATAGCCTTGACGCTGTTCTTGAAGTTGCTACTCATGTAACTGTGATTTGGGAGCTGCCTGTTGCTTCATATAAACCGCTGAAGCTGATCTGATGCTAAAACTAATACTTCCTCTAATGATGCTATTTGCATCAACTCCATGGTGGTGTGGTGCTTCTGCTGTGCCAGTGCAACGGTAAAGCAGTACAGGTTTCTGATCTGGCTAAATCTTATCTTTCTAAAGTCTGTTCTCTCTATGTAAGTTGTGAAATTCCTAAAAGGATGTGAAAGGAAAATGATTTATGAAGTACTTAATGAGAAAATTCCAATGTTTCTCCTTATTTCCTAAAATGGGAAAATGGATGGTGTTTTGTATTTGTTTCTAAAGAAACATGAGAGTTTGGGTCAGGGCAGAAAAAGTATCTTCTGCACAGAAGCCTTCTCTAGTTTTTAAACTGAGAAACTTCTACGGAATTTTATTTCTGCTTAGAAATAAAACCAGGAAAGAGTTGCCCTCTCTTTAATGTGGGGGTTTCATCCTGTAATGGAATATTGTGGTCAAAGGCCACTGAATTCTGGCTTCATGTGAAAGGTTCAAGAACTTTATCTCCTTAAGTTAAAACCTGTAGCTTTAAAGGCTAGCTTATATATTAACAAATGCCTGCCTGTGCTCAGGCCATGACCTTGTCACAGCTTAAAACTGTTTTACGTGTCTTCTGATTGAAAGGACTTGTGTCTTGGTCAGTGTTGCAAAAGATTGGCTGCCAGTATTGGAAGTAGAAGAGCACTAACTAAACATAGCCTTGTGATGCTGTTCTCAGTTAACAGAGTTATATCACTGGGCCAGTGCTCCCCCACCACTCAGAAAAGCTCAACCAAGCACTAAGGAAAACTGAAAAGCTTTAGCTGATTATTTGAAAGCCAGGCTTTCCTCATGGTTTTGGTCATTTGACAGCCTCAGTGCAATCTGAATATAGCTGTCCCTTTCTGTTATACTGGAGTTTGTGAGTTGAGGGAAAGTGGGGAAGAGAAGGATGATAAATATAAACAGTGGTTAGGGAAAACCATGGATTTAAAGTTGAGGCAAGGGGCTGAGGGAAGGAAATCCTGAATTTCTGTTATAATGGGATTTTCTGTTACTCTAAAGTACTGTTATTCCTTGGCTGCCTTTTCCTTCACTAGGAAGTGAATGGGGTAGGGAGTTAGGCTCAAAGGAGCCAGTCTCGTGTGGGTGCTTGGCAACTTCAGAGCATCTTTTGCTATGGGTGACAAAACTTGGAAGTTAATTTGTGTTAAATTAGTCTTCTGAGTTCTCAGATGCTCTTGTGGTCAACACAAGGAACTGTCCTTTTAGCTAAGAAATTTACCTGGCATGTTCCAGGAGTTAATTTTAATGCAGAATAACAGTTGCCTGGTACTAGAGGATATGGTGTTCTTCCTTCATCTCAACCTCCAGGATCTGTAAGGTGGCTAGCATGGATCAACACCTGAGTGTATTGATCTCTGCTGAAACAGCCAGCACAGTCCATAATTTGTGTTCCCATGGGTTGTCTGACGCACTCGGTGAAGCACGCTGCTGCTGATATTAAGACAGTGAAAGCAAGGAGAGGAAGACAGCAGACACTTGCCTTTATACTGAAAGCAAGGGACAATTATCAGTTAAGGTCATGGGCTGAAGTAGAGATCTGGGAAGTTGTCTAACTTGGCTTGTGTTTAAATGTCTGATAACACTGGCTCTAGCCAAATTCCTTGAGCTTTTCAGGAGTAAATCTTTTGTGGGAAGTAAGGGGAAAATGTTATACAGGTTTATACCTCCTTAGCCTTGGAAACAAACGTTAGAAACTGGCTTGCTGAAAGATGCAACCAACTTTCCTCTGGGAATAGCCCACAAGCTACCCACTTAGTGCTGTGGTGTGTTGACAGCTATGGAATAGCACTGTGAAACCAATGGAAATAATATCTCCTTCCTGAATTTTACTGAGAATTGGTGTACTTGTTCTTGAGGCGTATTGGCTATTCTTAATCCTTAATAGAATTCAACGTAGAATTTTTCATTTTCTAGTGACATGGTAGAATATTTTACAGTAGGAAGATGTGGTTTATGTGTTTCACCCTTACACTCTTCTTTCTATCAGCTGTTTACAGAATATGGAAGACTAGCTATGGAAGAGATTTACCAAAAGCCATTTCAGGTAAGTACATATGTTAAATCAGTCTTAAGCAATTGAATATATAGAAACTAAGCTCAGGATAATTTCTGAAGAGAAATTAGTTGGGCTGAAGCTAGCTTGTTCTTTACAAGACTGGTTGTTTTTCTTTTCCCTTCCCTGTGACCACTTTTCTTGGCAAAAACAATGGAAAAATGCTGAGGGCAAGTATAGCATTGTGCCTGAGTTATGAGGCATAAAAGGAGTGAAAGTGTGAAGTGATGTGCAGATGTTAAGGAAAAAGGTTTCACACTGCCTTCTTGCTTGTTACTCTGTGAGATACGGTTGGTCTTTGTGGCTCTGAGTAAAGGTCCTGTGGCCTCTAAGAAATAGCATTAGGGGCGTGTTGTGTTTCATTTACTTGAAGCATTACTGGCTTCAGTGTTAAAATTCTCAAAACTGCTAGCATCTCCTGTTTGCTAGGCCAAAGAAGGGTTTGAGACTGCTTCTGTTTAGTGGAGACAAAGACAGATCTTAGCCATACTGAAGTTCCTCCTTAACCTGTAAGGTTACTAGTCAGCTGCTGTTAGTGGTGAGTTGTATGACTCTTGTGTCTCAGACATTTGAGTCCCCAGTATTTGTGTGATTAGCACAGCCAAGGTGCATTTTTTTTTTGTGAAGCACCTTGTCTGATATGAGGAATATCAAGGTTTCTTTTCTGTCTTCAGCTGTCTTCAGAGAGGACAGTGTAATGCCTCTAGGATAGCAACAGGGAAACAACCTTTTTGAGACATTTGGGTGCTTCCTTTTAGATAAGGAGTAAGTTGCATTTGTAGGTTTGGTATGTGGGTTTGGTGGATTTTTTTAAACTATGTTTTTTAACCAAGTAAACACTTGCACCACAAAACTACAGCTGCTTCTTTAAAGCAGCCAGAGTTAGAATTATTTTCACTTAACATAGTCACATGTGATAAAGTTTTTACCTTAGGAATGATGCAAACCATTCACTGCTGCTGTTCTTCCTGTTACAGACACTAATGTTCTTAATTAGAGACTGGAGTTATCCTTATGAGCATGCATATGGCTTGGAAGGAGGAAGAAAGTTCTTAGAGAAAAGACTGCAGGTAAGTTCTCTCCAGCAGTCCTAGTGTGGTCTTTAGCTTAAGTGTCAGTTTATCATCAAGATAATGGTGCATGATGAGCTAACTCTTTGTGCATAATAAAATGCATTTGTGATGTTCCCACTCGTGTGTGGGGTTCTGGGGTTTAGAATTTGACATTTTTAGGTTCAGGAATGAAAGATTAAACACGCTTCTGTGCTCTGACTGCTTTTAAGATGATATTTAATCTCAGTTGCAGTACTGCAAGACTAGTAGCAGCTTAGCAGTTCTTGCTGCCTTTTTTGTTTGTTTTTTCTTCAGGTAAAGCAAAACCAACATGAAGAGCTACAGAATGTAAGGAAGCATATACACTCCTGTTTCAGTAATCTTGGCTGTTTCCTGTTGCCCCACCCTGGTCTTAAAGTTGCAACAAATCCAAATTTTGATGGGAGGTTGAATGGTAGGAAGCTTTCCATTGTGTGTTTCTTGATTCAGATCACTGAGTTTGGTAGTTTTTGTTGTTTTTTAAATGATGGAAGTTAAGCACTGAAATAGTTGACTATTGAAATGCTTGATTGGAAAAATGTAGAGCTAAAAGGTGAAACTGTGGAATGTAGAAATTGTGTGTTCTTCTCAGTGGTTTAAAGGTAAAGGAGTTGAGTAGGCAGAGGGAGTGGGTATGTTTGTGTCTAGCTGTTGCTTGTAATCTGGTAATTTGAGACATACTTAAAGGTCATTAAATAAGGATTCTAAAGATAAATAAGGATTCCAAAGGGGAGAATTCAGAAAATTAAAGACTTTCCTGAAATTAAAAGGCCTTTCTTCAAGAACTTTGTAAACCAAAAGAACTAAAATGACTTAAACTAAAAGCTGTTGGCTTCTGCAGCATGAGGGGCAGTCAGGATTCCTCCAACTGCCCCCTACAGAGGGAACATACTAGAATGGCAAAGGCTAAAAAAGTGGGTTTGTGATAGTTGAATGTCAACCACTATTGTGCTGGGATTACTTTGTGAGTTGTTGGTGTAATTGGGGAAATACACTTTAAATATTACAAGGTCTATGGAACCTTGTTGTCTCAGTCTGAAGTTAAGATAAAGACAAAGTAGAACTTACTAAAGCTACACTGTGTATGAAAGGTTTTAAATATCTTAAAAATGCAGGCTAGTGTTGTGACACTGGATTTTGAAGGATAAAGAGTTATCAGTGTTTCTTTAGGAAATGTAAGATTGAAATGAAACTAACCATTTTATTTATTTCCCTCCCCTGAAATTGAATTTTATTAGATATAGATGAAGATTTTAAGAACGAACTGAGGAATTTGATACCACTACTGCTTGCCCCTGAAAATTTGGTAGAAAAAGAGATTAGTGGATCCAAGGTGACCTGTAGAGATCTTGTAGAATACTTCAAGGTAAGCAAACTCATACTAATTATTTCTGTTAATGGCTTAAAAGACAGTATTCTAATTTTAGGACATGTTGTTCCCAGAGAAGATAAGATATCTAGGCTGACACTCACTGATCAGCTCACATTTTCATTTCATTACTCTGACTTTTCAGAACTGGCACAAAACTTCCTAACAGTGTAGCTCTTAGCAGGCTGCTGTGGGCAAAATTGTGTTTGGGTTGGTGGATTTTTTGTTTGTTTTCCTTTATGTATGTTGGGTTTGTCTCTTTTTTTTTTTTTTTTTTTAAGAGGGCCTCTGCAGATTGAAAATCAGCTTTTAAACTGCTTGGTATGCAGGAAAAATTTCAGCTACTTCCCTCTGGATTTTTAACATGTCAGAAAGATGCTTTCTAAACACTTGCATGTGCAGCACTACTGTATGCACTGAAATATTTGTGTATGATACTTGCAGCTGTTAGACTCTTGAGCTGTTTTGGTCTCATAGTGACACCAGCAGAAATGTGATAACATAATCCGTACATCACCACAAATTGGTGTGTAACCTTTTTCTGAGTGGAATGACTTAGACAGTTGGTTTGGTAGGACAAAGTGGCACATATTCGTGAAGACGTTAATTTTGCATTACTACTTTTGAGCATGTATATTAAAGGTAGAACAGAGCTGAGCTGATAAGAAAGAAGCTATGCAAGGGAGGAATCTGAGACCAAACTCTTTAATACTTGTAAAAGTGAAGTGTCTTCCCTTTTTGTAAAGGAAAGGCATTATGTGGGATGCAGAAGTCATGGCTGTTCTGACAAGCATAAAATCAACACTCTAGAGCTCGTATGCTCAGTCTCTGTATTTACTTGGTTACATGCTGCTTTTTGTTTCACTTTCTTCTCTAGTAAGACTTGATTCTATACAGTATAGGGATTGAGCATTCAACAGCAGTTTAGAAACGACTGCACCCTAAAAACTGAGTGTCAAAGCTCCTCTATTGAAAATGTCTGGGAATAGTCATGCAGACTGCTGTGGAAACACCGTGGTTATGTAACTAAAGAGGACTGCTCCCTTTGGACTGTGCATCTAAAGCTGAGATCGTGAAGTCTGAGTTGGGAACTGGAGGGGTTTTACTTGGAGGAAAGCAAGGAAGGTATCGAGGGAACAGAGTCCTGTATAACTATATACATTTTTGTAGGTTGTCCTACAACCTAGAGTATTGGGTATATAGGGACCCTGATAACCTTGTTCTGTTCTCCTTTATGGAGAAAAATCCTCAGGGCAAAGACTTGTAGATGAGCCAGGGTAGAGAGCAGTAGTAGCATGAAGAATAACTGCCCAGCCTCTGAAGGGGAAAGAGTGGCCCTACCAAGTGGTCTAACTTGCACAGCTTGTCCTAAGTGCTAACATGGCTGTTGCTGCCTGCTGTGTCCCCTGCACTAATCTGTCCCAAAGAGCTGTGCCACAGGCTGTTTTGTGGGTTGTAGAAGAAGACATGAAGGACGTTTTCTCTTCCAGCCTCCTGAAACGCTGGTGAAGGAAAGGACACCTAAGGATTGGTGGGTTGGGGCACAGAGGAATAGTCTGCTTGCTTGGCTTCCAGAAGTATTTTGGCAGCTCAGCTGTGTTTGCATTAGTGCTTTGATCTGCTTTTTTTTCCTCCCACACTTCAAGGGAGCAAAGCACATGGGGAAATATAAGTACTGGTTCTCCCAGCACTGGGGTGTGTTTGGACAGACCTCTTGCCAGAAGGGCTCTGTGGGACTGTCATCTTCACTCTTGTTTTGGATGAAGATTGCCTGCCTAGCAAAGACCTTATGTATGTGAGTGAGCAGAAAGCTGCTGTAAAGCCTGTCACTTCTTGAGATAGTGGCCATATCTTCTTAAGCTGCTAGGCCCCAGCCTCAAATGCAAGGGATTAAAGCTCTAGGGATAACTGTAAGAATGCCAGACTTGTAATTTGTTTAATTGAATATTTTACATTATTGCAAAGAATAATATATGAGCTCTATCCTTATATCATGCCTCCTTTCCCCTGCTCCTCAAACATAAATGTTCAGGAAAAAGAAACCTGTTTTTTTCTTTCTCCCATTTAGGCTTATATTAAAATCTATCAAGGAGAGGAGCTACCTCATCCGAAATCTATGCTGCAGGTATTTTATTTTACTTTCAAATAATCTGATGCGTACTTTGTAAATTCTTTGCAACTGAAGATGATGACTGCTGCGGGTCTGAAGCTCCCACACACAGAGCTGTAGTTCTTGAAGTAGCTCTGTACTTTGAAAGCCATCTAAACTGTTTAGCCTGGTACACGTTTGTGTCTTCCCTCAGTTTTATCTACCAAATGGAGTGGGGGTATATCTGGTTGCTTAGGGTTGTTTTAGCTGCTTCAATTTCTGTATTTCCTGTAACTTGCTATTTTGTCAGTATCTTTCAGACTGTATTCAGGGGGCATTTAGCATCAGGTGCAGCAGATAAAATGGAGAAGGCTTATAGTAATGCAGCTGTCGCCACTCTCTTGCAGTGTTGGGCTACTCTTGTGGGTTTGTTAGATTGAGTAACTGCACTGAGGTTACTTTTCAGGGTTGATCAAAGAGGATGTAACCAGCTTTAAAGTGATCTGAACGCAACTGATTGTATTAAGCTGTGTTGAACCCTAGAATTATTAGGGACAAAGAGCTTTCACCAAGGTGTGGGCTTTAGGGTCATTCTGTGTTAATAAGACTTGTTTTTTTTTAAGCTTCCTTTGTCACTTCATTAAGATATGACTGTTCTGGGTGTTTTCTCATCTTTCAAGGAACCAAATCATTAGACTTTTGGGAAAGTTCAGAAAACTCGTCATAATGAACCAAAGGCTGCTATAATTTCCTCTACTTAGCATGCCATAAACGTGGCTGAGAGATACAAAAGATTAAATCCTGCAGTTATTAGCTAGGGTAATCGACCCTGATGTGACACAGGTTGAAAATAGTCTTAAAGTCTTACAGATTATAACACCAAACGTGCACATGTACAATGCAAAGTTAATACAACTTGCTGCTTTTCTCACAGGTAGTGATGTGTCAGGATTAACATTTAATAGTTCAGTGATCCTTATTTGTTTATTAATAATGGAGCATTCAGAAGAGATTGCTGCTGCTGAAAAGCCTGTACAAGCACATGGGAATGTGTCTGCAGTTGTACTAGAAAGCTGAAGAAACTGTTCTCCTAGTCAATAATTTGCTTTAATGCATATCACCAACCTTGACTTGTTTCTGTGGGGCAGTTTCCTGGCCATCTGAAGCTTTGGAGGCTGTGGGGGTATGTTGGGCAGTGTATGCAACCAGCTGGTAATGTGTGATGATACACGGTGCTCAATGTTTTCTAGGCAACAGCTGAGGCGAACAATCTTGCTGCTGTGGCAGGAGCAAAAGACTTGTACAGTAAAGGCATGGAGCAGGTATGATGACACAATATTTTCTAACTGTCTATATGCAAATACAGGCCTTCAGTTTTAATGCTGTACTTGGTGCTTGTTTGTGGGCGTGTTAATGGAGAGAAGTAGCTTAGGGTCAGTGCTTGTGTATTTTCTTCGCTCTGCTCTGAGGTTAGATGTCTGATGCAGCAAAACCAGGATTCTTTGAGTCAGAAATTGCTGGGAGGTAGGGAATGTTCGTAAGGTACCACCTGTTAGTTCCCCCTGCTGTTCTTGACATCTTAAAAATCCTGTGACTTGAAATGGGCAAACAGCTGAGGAGACATTTGGTGGGCCAGGGTCGTGCAAGGGTAAAGTTCTAGTCTTATAGTGTCATGCTTCTGAACTGTGGTCAGTCATTAGCTGTAAAATGCAAAGATTAGAATGGTTCTAAAGTTTTTAAAAAGCCCTTGAAATGCAAGAATTATTATGTCTGAAAAAAGCTGCTTATGTAATTTCCTACTTGCTGCTTCTCTTGAAGATAGTGACTTACACCACTCCAAGCTGAATGCCTGGATGGACTTCTTGCTTCAGGGTAGTGTTACGCAAGGTTTTATAGTGGGAACTTCTGAAAACACTTGTATGTCTCATAAAGCTTTAACAGGGTTATGCTTATTGTGTAACTCTACAACCAGAGAAGATCAGTAGGTGTGACAACATGCTACAAACATACCGCCCTATTTTTTAGGCTATTTCTGGTCTTAACTGTTGAAGTAGCTTTCCATTCTAGAAATTAGAGTAATATCTAATGCTAGTAGCAGACTAGCCAGTATCAGTTGTTAGCAGGCTGTTTTGAGAATGCTCTGCTGGTGTAGAGGGATTCCTTCATTTGTCCTCATTTAGGACATCTCTTGAAATAGTAGGTGGGCTGGTTATAATAAATGCTAAGTTCTGCCTTCCTACCTTGAATCTTCAATGGCTGTTGAGATACTGTAATTGTAACATTTTATACTTGAGGCAAGGAATAAACAGGAACAGATGTTCTCTTAAACAGACTTTGTTTCCATAGCAATATTCCCCAGTACTGCGTATTTTTACATCACTATAGAGATACACACAAATGTCTTGAATAATTTTTTTTATCCAGATGTCTCAGATGATGTTCTGAATGTGACACAGCTCTGAAGTGTCTGTTTTTAGGAACAGAAGTGGGAACTCTTTTTATTTAAGGCTGGATTATGTAAAGATAGTTCTTGCTGTAGTTCGGAGTTCTCATAAACCAATGCACCTCCTTTGCCGAGGGTGCATAACCACTGTTCCCCCTGATGACCAGTGAAATGTAAGGAACAACAGAGCAGACACAGAGTATAAGAAAACAGTGGCAATTGTATGTGTGGTGGTCTTGATGAATCAGCAGCTCCTACTGTTTACACTCTGGACAATGTGAAAACACAGTTTTGAAGGATGAGACTAGTAGCGATTTTTCTGGGGAGTTTTGCCAGATGTGAAGGACTTAAATATGAAAAAAGCATAAATGTGCTTCTTAAACTTGAGTAGGGGGCAGAGTGGGGGCGTGTTAGGATCTTGACAGCAAGGTTTGCCTTGAAGAAGCTAGCCAGTGAAGCCATCGTCTTGTGAGGAAGAAAGGGGATACTGTTCTCTGAGGAAGTGATCTTCTGTGTGTCCTGCTGAAGGGATAGCAGCAGCAAGAGGTTAAAGTTCTTGCTGCACTCAGGACATGAGATTATGAGCATTGTGCTAAGACTACCTTGTGGCAGGAGAAAGAAGGCGGCTGTTTGGTGTCATGTGGAAATAATCTCCAGTTTTAGATGTAGTTTGACTGTGAGGATCTGGAGGAGTTGGAGCTGATGGAATACGTGTATCTGTGATGGCCTAAGTAATCTGTAAACACAGTACTCAAGAGGTCAGAAATCAGTTTTACAGAGTAGAAGTCCTTGGAGTCATTTTCATACCCATGCTGATTCAGGTGGTGGTGGGTGTCCATTTGAGTCTGTGATCTTGTCCCTTCAGCAGAAACATATGCTTAGAACTTGATCAGAGTCAAGCCAAAAGCACAGTCTAGAGAAGAATAGGCTAATAATGTCAGGAGCTGGTTCTTGTTAACTCATGTCACCTAGTCAGTTCTACGGAGCCTACCAGTAGCAGCAATAAACATGAATAAACTTGCTGAATGGGCAGAATCTACTCTGTTTGTCAAGTTCTGTGCTGACCCTCTCACTGAGATGGATGACCAGCAGTAAAAAGCTGAGGAGAGGGCTTGTGGCCTTCAGAGTTCTCCTTAACCTTTTTCAAGCCAAGCTTTCACTGACTCATGGTGTTCCTTTATTTCATGTTTTCATAACAGGAATGTATGTGGGACTGAGGCCCTGTCGTTCTGGGCTTGTCCAAAGGGAATAGTTGAAAGTATGAGTTCAGACATGTGCTATAGCTCTGTATGTGATTAGACAGATAAGGCTCTTGCTGTGCCACGATGCAAAGTACCTGTAGCTGCTTCGCTCTTGAGATGGACTCTGCAGTTCCAGAGCCAAGAAAGCTGCAGGAGGTATCCAGGTGCTGGATTGAGAGGGGGCAGTGAGGAGCAGGTTTGCTTTCATAAGATACTCAGGTGTGATGACCTCCTCTGTGATTGCTTTAACAGGTTTGTGGGGGAGATAAGCCTTATATTGCCCCATCGGACCTGGAGCGAAAGCATCAGGATTGCAGGGAGTCAGCCATCAGGCAGTTCCGCTCAGTGAAGAAGATGGGAGGGGAGGAGTTCTGTCGTCGCTACCAGGAGCAACTTGAAGTGGAAATCGACGAGATCTATGCAAACTTTGTGAAGCACAACGATGGCAAAAACATCTTTTATGCTGCTCGTACCCCTGCCACTCTCTTTGCAGTCATGTTTGCCATGTATATAACCTCAGGACTGACTGGGTTCCTTGGTATGAACTCTATAGCTACCCTGTGTAATCTTGTGCTGGGGATGGCTCTTATATCATTTTGTACTTGGGCATACGTTAAGTACTCTGGGGAATTCAGAGAAGTTGGAACAGCCATTGATCAGATCGCTGAAGCTATATGGGAACAGGTTGGTATCTATTTTTAATGCAATACCTTCTTTCTTGTTCAGACTTATGAAGTAGTTTCTGTTCTGTGCTGTGAGTGAAAAGCTGGTCTAGACCTAATGGAGAATGCTCGTGCTGCCAAAGGGAAAATCAGCTCAGGAGTATGATTGCTCTCTTCAATAAGAGGTGTGCTGCACACAAAGAACGTTAAATAAGCTTAGCATATTATCAAAGTAAGTGTTACCTAAAGGCCTAGGTGCTTGGATGGTAAAGAGTGGAGGCACTCTTTAAAAATCTCATTACTTTTTCAGAGCAAGGAACTCTGCTTTTAAAGGTATGTTTGAAGTGATAAACTTGCCTTATGGATGTGGTGGATAAAATCTCAGGTGGTGCAAGAAATGGGGAGGGTGAAACATTGCTGCCTCCCTCTCCTCACCTGGTGTTCTGATACTGGAAATCTAACTTAAACCTCAGAGAGAACTGGCTGATGATTTGCAGCAACTGCTGCAAGAGTATTTACAGCAGGCTTCTTCCTTCAGGAAGGCTTGTGTTGTCTATGACAAGTTCAGTTGGTGCTTGCTGTTGCAAGAAATAATCGATAGACTAATTCCTGGAAGAAGAGATGATATGAGTGTTAAAAAGAGGAGAAAGCCTTTTGCGCAGGGATTTTGCTGCCCTAATCCAGTTGGCAGCTGTGCCAGTAAAGCCAATGTAGAGGATTCCCGACTAACTCTAACAGGTAGTGTTTGAAGGATTCCAAGTAGTTATGTCCAGTGTCAGCAGAAGGGAAATAAGTTGGTGATGTTGTTACTAGAAATAAAGGTCTCACTGAACTTACCTGGGATGACATTAAAATGAGTCCTACAAGGCACAAACAACTAACTGGAGCCTTTTGTACAGAGGCTCTCTTCCACATGTGAAAAATGACTCTATTCAAGGCTCATCACAGGCTACACTAAACTTGTCTGAGTAACCAGGTAAGGTTGTGAGTTAACTGGAGTGGAAAAAGTGGGTTTCTAATAGTAGGAGGGATATGAGCATCAGCGTACTAAATTTGATGCTACTAGAGATTAAAACTGAGTCTCTCCTGTACCACCGTAGTTTCTTGCTTTGGAGCTTGAGGTTGAAGAACACTGCAAGAAAACTGCAAGGTGTTAGTTCTACGTGTAGTACTCGCTGAATGCAGCTGCTGCTGTAGGGTACCTAGAGCACACGAGGCTTCATTTGAAGTGTTCAAGAACCATGTAGATGAGGCCTTCCTTCAGTGATGTGGTTTAGTGGTGAGCTTGGCAGTCCTGGGGTAACGGTTGGACCTGATGATCTTAAAGGTCTTTTCCAACCTAGCTGATTCTGTGACTGTCGCCTTCCCTGGAAGGGCGAGAACTTGGCTTACGCTGGCAGAAGCTTGTCTTTTGTGGACTAGAGGAAGGTGATCTCCAAAAATGCTTGCTGCTGGTGGCGTTGAAATTGCATATCAGCAATGATATGAAAAGCATGTACGGGTCCTCTTTGAGTCACTCTGATTATATACCATGTTCTTGCTATTGATTTTTCTGAATCTCTGCCTTTCTTTTCCCTCCTTGCTTCAGAGGAATCCCAGGAAGGTGAGAAGCTACTGGCAATCAGTTTCTTTTTTTCTGAACTTGATGACTTTTTTTCTCCTGCCTTCTAAGAGCCACTTTTCCTAACAGCTGAATTCGTGTTTTAGGTGTTTTCCAAACTCTTTGAAGTCCTTAGACGCCGAACGATTCGCCGTGCTCTAACATCAGTGCCGCGACAGCGACTCTCATCCAACAATAACAAGAAGAAAAACTAGCCAGTATTTTTAACTTTCTTTCTGTATCTGAAGTGTTCACACTTACACATATAGGACAATAAGCTGGACCGTCTGGGCCGGTCTGCATAAATGCTGTAACCATACCAGACTGATGCTGCATATAGGGTATGGAATTGCACATCCATCTTCTAGGAACTGTAAAATGGTTTGAATTCAGTGAAATACTGCTGTATAGGAGGGATATCACTTGTTTCCATAGCATGTGACTGATTCAGCCTCGTTACTGTAGCAGCAAAACTCGCTTCTCTTTCAGTTCGTGCCAGTTTGTGTCAGACTTCAGCATTCCAAGCTTTTTTAAAATTTTCATTATTTCAAATCTCATCTCTTTGTATGTTTTTATACTTTCTTTTCCTTGGTTACCTCATTCTTTTGTTTCTTTTGCACGTTTCTCATTCCACAGGTGTTGAAGCCCATGAGTGATAATTTGATGGAGGATCATATGAGGCAGTCTGTAAAAAACTCTCTCAAAGCAAGCCTGGGCGAGCAGGTGTCTCACCATGCCAGACTAAAGACAGACTGACACTTCATCTCCTCTTCAACTCTGCCCTCTCATCCTAGACATGCTTGCTGTACCATGAGAACTCAGTAATTAAGAAATGAATAAATAAAAATAAACCAAAGTTTACAATCAACTGTAGAAGTAGTTTAGTGTGATCGGCTTCACAGATTGCTGCCATCACCTGGGAAGAGTTAAGTTTGTCAGTGCTCTGCTTCTAAGACAAACTGGTGCCATGGAGACGGCTGGGGGTGGGAGGGAAGGGTATCTGTTTTATGTATAGTCCTGGTGAACCCTGCACATGTGTGTATCTGGGGTTGACAAGGGGGGAGGGATCTGCCCCCCCTGTGTTTGAGCTGATGCAGTCTCTGGCTTACAGTGGGAATCTGTCCTCTGCAGGAGGTAATTCAGGGAAGTGTAACGATCAGACCCACATAAGGGGTGCTCTCACCAAACGTACCCAGCTCCACACCATCCCCTCGCCACCTCTAACAAGAGTTTCTGCGTATCGAGTCGGTGAAGCCATTAGAGCCACCACATTACAACACGTATGTTGCTTTTATTGCCTTCTCTACCAGTGTTACACAAATGCATGTATCGGTTCCTCACACTGCCGACAGCAGAACTGACTTGCAAGGGAGGCAGTGAGTCAGAGCATACGGTGTCTTGCCTTGAACTCGCAGACCTGGTCCTGAGGGAGGTGCATATCAGAACTGAGCTGTCTTTTTCTGCAGTTTAGCCTTTGTGTATATAATATTGCCATTAATTCTACTGGGGGAGAAATTCCATCCAAAAATGTTGCCTACAGCTACCAAGCAATGAGTTAGGATTGTCTGTACAGTGTGTTTAGTTTTTATTTTTTAAGAAATCACAGATAGGGCATGTATATGAAATATAAATATATAAATACGATTTTGTATCAAAGTTTTGTAGTTTATGGCAAAACCTGGTTCTGTGGTAGCTAAAAGTGCAGTCCCTGTAAAGGAATGTTTGTGGCTCATGTAAATGTGTGAATGCATCAACAATTTGAAGTTTTTTGATATGTTTGTGATATTTACCTGCCTTGAGCACTGCAATCTCTCACCCCTTGGGAAAATCAGTGGGAATGTTTGTTGTGAAACTCTTGTCTTCTGTTGCATTTTAAAGTTATTTCCTGTAATTTATTTTCAGTACATGATTAAAATCAGTTGTGTATATATGAAATGAAATCCTTGCTTATTTTTAAAAGATGTTGAAGTATGTATTCTACTACATAAACTATGTCAAATACTTATCCTGACAATTATATGAGCAAATTGTCTATTGTACTTCATAGCTTTCTATTGAAGCTGATGTTCTCCTCATGCTTGTCTCTGAAAGATGACATCTGTCTAGCTCATACCCCCTCCCTGCATAGGAAAACTTTCTGGTATTCTAAAGCACGCTTCTTGCCTTGTGGAGTTGCTTGTCAGCTTCTGCCCTCCAACAGCTGTATTGTTCTGAAACCTTGTTACTGGCTCTATTTTCACTCTTGACTAAATCAACTGTGTGGAGTGTAAAAGGCAGCTAAAGAGTTAACTGCTGTAGTTTCGGCTGGAAATGACTGTGGGCAATAGCTGGGTTTTTTTGCATTCCTAAATGGTAATAATTTCCATCAACATTTGAGCTTCATCAGTCTCCCCTCTCTTGAGTGAGGGAAATCATCTGTCTAGGACTAAAGCAATTGCACTGTGACTTTTGTACCATAAAGGACTGCTGGGGAGTGGAGGTTACCTGCCCTCTGGAGATGAGGGCTCAGCTCCAAGTGAATGATGCTGAAGATGAGGTAGGAATGTTGCATTTTATGATATCTTCTCTCAAACTGTACAGATTAAATACTGTTATTTAAACAATCTAATGCTTTGGTGATGAATCTCTTTATTAGTCAAATGACTGGAGTCACATAAATAGTTTGGAGGGTCATGCTTGCCTTTGCTTCTTGCCTCTACCAGGAAGGTATGATTCACATTTGAGGCTGTGCTGTGCCCTTCTTGCCCTGCAGTGATGAGGAGAGCAGAAGTCTGTTCAGGCTGTGGACATTGAAGCTGGAAGGCTTTATCCAGACTGTCCTAGTAGAGGACTGAAACGGGGTGTGTGTCTGGGGGGCTCCTGAACACTGTGCCAAAGAAGTTCAGAATTAATGCAAGAAACCCTCAACTTTGTGGGAGGGACCAAAGGTAGGAAAAAGAAAGGGCCAAGGTGCTTTTTTTTCTGGGAGGAGCATGCGTGGGAAGTAAGTAACACAAGGGGATAGAAAGGGCTGGTTATGTGGCAACAGGTTAATGGTGAGTGCACTAGTCTGCCTGTGTCTGTCCTGTTGTCTCCATTAACTCCATTTCTCACCCACTCCCTGGGAGATGTGGCTCCATTCTGCGTGCATAGAGGTCAAAGTGCCAGTAACTAGAGTGGGACCTGGGTCACAGGCTCTTACATTTGGAGTGCCAGTAGACTAGAGCGAGTGGAAAGCAAGTGCGGGCAACTGCAGTGGGGTGGTGTGTTGGTGTATGAGTGTCAAGCCATATTTAGCCAGCAAGTGTGACAAAGCAGCCCTAACTCTGGTTTGGATACACATCTTAATCCTGCATGTGGCAACTAGAGAGACAAGGAGGTCCAGCATAACAGAGGGTCTGGGGTTCAACTGAGACCCGTTTGTGTGTGCCTCCCCCTAGGGGAGGCAAGTAGGAATAAAAGAGGCTCCAAAGGCCAGTTACAGGATAGACTTGTATCTGACAGCTGGGTGTGTGCAAGGGTGGGCCTGAACCAGCAACTGGAGTGGGGGCTGTCTTTGCACGTGTTGTGCGTGTGCCTACTGGGAATGCTGTGGCTCAGCCTCGCTGCTGGTTGCACATCGCGGCCTGAAGCTGTAGCAGCCTCACCTCTATTGGACAGCCCCTTACAATTAGTGAAGTGAGTTTGGTATTTCTCTACTTCTGCTTATGTACTGTTCAGAACATCAGGATTGCACACAGAGTGGGTAAGGGAAGAGAGGAACTTCACTAGTAGAATACAGGGGATGAAAGGGGTAAAACACTTGTTTTCCTATCCAGAGTGATAGGGAATGACTATCCAGGAATGAGGAGGTAGCTGGTCTCTTCTCCCAAGTGACAAGCGATAAGACAAGAGGAAATGGCCTCAAGCTGCACCAGGGGAGGTTTACACTGGATATTAGGAACAATTTCTTCACTGGAAGGGAGCTCAGGCATTGGAACAGGCTGCCCAGGGCAGTGGTGGAATCAATGTCCCTGGAAGTGTTCAAAAACCATGTAGATAAGGCCCTCAGTGACATGGGTTAGAGGTGGACGTGG
The DNA here is from genome assembly GCF_034315485.1 of Pezoporus occidentalis. NCBI lineage: Eukaryota > Metazoa > Chordata > Aves > Psittaciformes > Psittacidae > Pezoporus > Pezoporus occidentalis. The sequence continues at coordinate 1,254,013 of NW_026913586.1, read as the reverse complement.
CAGTGCTGGGGTAACGGTTGGACTTAACAGTCTTGCATGTCTTTTCCAGCCTACCTGATTCTATACTGCTGTAAGGAGATAGATTGACTAAAAAGATGTGCCAGGAATGGGTGGAGAAACTGACACTATAAAAGCTACTTGCTCTTTCCGTTACTTCAGGAAACGGCTTTTAGAATGTATTTATTTCTCCAGCTGTCATCAAGTGAAAGGCACTCACCCTCACAGTGCCTGCGCCCCTTGAGAGGGGAATAGCTGGAGCAACGAGTGATGTGATTTCTGGCGCCAGAAAGGCATAAACAACAGGAAAGTACTGTCTTATCCTGTAACTCAATTTTCTTACAGCAGGCTAGGGGCAGGCCACAGACTTTTCCTGTAGATGGCTGATCCTTAAAAGTCAAGTTAAGGAAACTAAAAAGTACATCAGGTAGCATGGCACAGCGATAACGAAAGGGTGGAGAACCTCTATTTTGTGAACCTTGATGTACTGAGCGTTCAGTGTTTTTTCCACTGTGCAAGCCAAGCATGGCAGAACCTCAAAACTCCCTGCCTGTTGCTATCTTGGGTTAAAGCAATTAAGCAGAGGTTATGGTAAAACTTCTTTTTTTTTTATTGAAAAACATGGGTGGGAGAAAGGAAATTATTTACACAAGTTCCCAAGTGCAGCTCAACTCAAGAACGTATGACCAGCAATATGATAAAGGGATGTGGGTCCAAAACAGGATTATGGAGGCTACCAAATAGTACAACTCCCTGGTAAATGTGGATCTTCAGATAAGATCAGCAACTGAAATGAGAGAAAATGGGAGAATATAAGTAAACCAAACGTGCCACAAGAGTCAGCCCAGCAGTCCAGGGCACCTACTGCTACTCCCAAATTCTTCTTTAGGGGAAGCAAAGATTATTCAGGCTTGGGAATGAGGTAAGCAGCAAAACAAAGCACCTGGCATTTCTCTTTCAGGTGCAGCACCCCATATGGCAGCTGGAGGAGGGCAGCACTCCCTGGGGCTGGCCCGCACTCACCGTTCATGGGCATCTCGTCGATCTGGGTGGAGTAGTACTGCTCGATGTCCCGCAGGATGCGGATGTCGTCGTTCTTCACAAAGTTGATGGCAACACCTTTTCGGCCATACCTGCCCGACCGGCCGATTCTGTGGAGGCAGCAGAAGGAAAGAGAGAATGGAGCCACCTCGGGGAAGGGTAATGCAGCCATGCTCCCCCAGTGAAGGCTGAGCTTACCTGTGTATGTAGAGTTCTCTGTTGTTGGGTAGGTCGTAGTTAATGATGAGGGACACCTGAGGCACATCCAGGCCTCTAGCCCAAACATCTGTTGAAATAAGGACTCGGCTGCAAAGAGAAGGGACAGTTAGCGCTGTTCCACTGCCTGATGTGGTGTGAGAGCTGAGAAGCTGCAGTGCCCAGCACAGGGAACCCTCTGCTCTTCTGTGCTCCTCCCTGCCTGCAGCACACTGGCACCATCCACGCTTTTGCTGCAAGGAAAGCTGTCCCATGCAGCATCACCAAACTTCAGTGAAGACAGATAGTACCAAGACAGCTTTGATCTTTTAGAAAGAGTATGATGCTCCCAAGAGTTTAAAATACAGAGGATGGAGCCCAAATATTTTTCTTTCTTATTTCAAATGGAGCAACACCTAACCTCTTCAGTGAAATAAACCAGACTAATTCTGTGCCTAGAAGTATGAGCATCCCTCTTTGGAAAGTGGCAACCTCTCAACCCTGTGACACTGAAGGGGGATAGATGGGAATTGGAGTTCTTCCTAATATGAGCTTAACAAGGCCTTTGGAGAAGACAGGTATTATGGGTTTCTGAGGCCTGTTCCCTTCAGACACTACATGAAAACCTGCTGTAAGGAACACTAAGGTACTTACCTTGCGCCAGATCTGAACTCTTTCATGATGGACTCTCTCTCCTTCTGTGGCATGTCTCCATGCATGGATGAAACTGTGAAGTTGGCTTCTCTCATTTTCTCTGTGAGCCAGTCTACCTGTGCATACAGCCAAGCAGCCTGGGTTAGCTCTTTGCTCAGGACAGCCACATGTGCTAGCTGTGATTGGAGAGTATTTGCAGAGATGTATGCTATCAAGGACTTTAACAAACATGGTAAACAAACCTTACAGAACATTGGCAATGTAATACAGGGCTCCACAAAAGAAAGGAATTAAGGGCATTTATTCAGCAAGTGTGGGTTTGTTTCTGAGATTATAAGCAATTACAAGAATAAGCACATTCTTACCTAGTTAGTTCTACTTCTCTAAAAAGACAGCTCCTGTCAGCTGTATCAGGTCTGTTTATAATCAGTTATTTAAACTGGGCACATCCCAAAGACAAATACTTAATCTATTCTTACTAATCTATTCTCTAATGGGAAAATGACTAGAACGCTTAACTGGGTTTGTCCCAGTCTCCTCCCAGCCCCACTCCGAAAGTATCGTGCTGTACCTTTCTCTTGGTGTTGCAGAATATGACAGCCTGGGTGATTGTGAGCGTGTCGTAGAGATCGCACAAGGTGTCGAACTTCCATTCTTCCCTCTCCACAGCCACGAAAAACTGCTTGATTCCTTCAAGGGTCAACTCATCACTATAGGGCAGTAAGAACAGAAGAGAAGGCTCAGGGGAGACCTTGTAAGAGTCTTCCAATATCTAAAAGGGCCTACAGGAAATCTGTAGAGGAGCTTTTTACAAGGGAGTGTGGTGACTGGACAAAGGGGGAATGGCTTTAAAGTGACAGAAAGAAGATTCAGATTAGGCATCAGGAAGAAGTTCTTCCCTATGAGGATGCTGAGGCCCTGGCACAGGTTGCCCAGAGAAGCTGTGGCTGCCCCATCCCTGGCAGTGTTCAAGGCCAGGCTGGATGGGCCTTGGAGCAACCTGCTCTAGTGGAAGGTGTCCATGCCTATGCCTGTGCCTGTCCCTGCCACAGGAACTGGATAAGCTTTAAGGTCCTTTCCAACCCTAACCAGTCTGCAGTTCTATGAACAGCTGTACCACAGCACAAGTAGATGAACACATACAATGTAGTTTGAAGTGCTTCAGTGGGTGCGCTTCAGTGGAGACCATTCCTCTGCCCTGTGTGCTGTGGGTTGCTGGGTCTGCACACAGGTCCAAGTTGTTCTAGAAAGTTCCTGGAGAATTCTGCTCTAATAAGGGTCTCAAACATGACCCACGCAACAGAGACTAGAACTGGGGCACCCTCTCTGCTCTAGACAGACAGCTACAAAGGGAAACATTTCTGTTTTCACAATTTTTACATTCAAGCTTCTTAATAAAAGAGACTGAAAAAAGGTAAATAAGGCAATAAGAGATCAGGCAAGAGGGAGTCTCCTCCTCTCAGGCGGCCTATACTTATTCCTCTTGACTCCTGCTAAGTTCCACTGTATCAGGAACTGTGACACCACCAGACTTAAGCTACACCTCCAGGGGCATTCAGGATCAGTCAGCTAAAGGGTTTTCTGGCTTGCTATGTCAAAATAGCAAATTAATGGAAGAGGCCTATGGAAATCCTCTGGAGGAGCAGAGGAACTGGGCAGGTGTGACAGGTGGATTTCCAGGACAAGAGACCACTATATATGGAGAGGATGAGGAGGTGGGAGCAGCAAACAGAACTGGACAAGGATAACATCAAAAAGCAAGTTGGCCTCTACTGGAAAATAGGACATAAGGATGTCTGCAAACCCCTAGGCAGCCCAGGACCAGACCAACTCAAAGAGCTCCTGTTCTTTCCAAGGAAATTTACTCACCGTTTCACCAGGATGCGGATGGGGTCTGTCATGAATTTGTTGGTCATCTCCAGAATTTCATGAGGCAAAGTGGCGCTGATCAAAACCACCTGTGTAGCTGGAGGCAAGTACCTGTACACATCATAGATCTGCTCCTTAAAACCTGAAAAGCAAATCCAGTACCACAGAACAGTTATCACTTCCTTCTTCCAAATATCGTGCTCCTTCACAATTTGATCTGGTATCCAATACTGGGCCTATTCTATGAGATAAAAATTAATGAGTGAATCAGTAGCTCAAAGCCAGTGTTATGTATTGCTCATCTCTCCCTCATTTTCTGCAAACCACTACTATGTGGCTGTGGTACACAATAAAGTATAAAAGGCAGTACTTGATAATGGGAGATATTACTGTGGGGATCTGTTACAGACTGCCTGATCAGGAGGACTCTATCAAGGAAGCGCTCTACAGCCTCAAGCTTGAAGGCCCTTGTCCTCATGGGGGACTTCAACCACCCTGGTATCTGTTGGAGGGATGGTATGGCCTGGCACAAACAATCCAGGAGGCTCCTCAACTGTGTGGAAGACAACTTCCTCTTGCAAGTAATAGAGGAGCCAACAAGGAGAGCTGCCATGCTTGACCTCGTGCTCACCAACAGGGAAGGGCTCGTTGGAAATGTGATGCTCCAGGGCAGCCCTGGATGCAGCGATCATGAGATGCTCGAATTTGAGATCCTCAGGACAGTGAGAAGAGCGTGCAGCGAGCTCACTGCTCTGGACGTCAAGAGAGCAGACTTTGGCCTCTTCAGGAACCTGCTTAGTAAGGTTCCATGGGATATAGCTCTGGAGGGCAGGGGGGGCCCAAGATTGTTGGTTGATATTCAAGGATCACCTGCTACAAGCTCAGGAGTGTTGCGTCCCAACTAGAAGAAAGTGCAGCAGGAGGGCCAGGAGACCTCCTTGGATGGATAAGGAGCTGCTGAGGAATCTTCAAAGGAAAAAAGAGGCTTATAAAAGGTGGAAGCAAGGACAGGAGGCCTGGGAAGAATACAGGGATGTTGCCTGGGAAGTCAGGAACCAGGTTAGGAAAGCTAAGGCCCTGTTAGAATTAAACTTGGCTACGGATGTGAAAGATAACAGGAAGGGATTCTATAGGTACATCATGAATAAAAGACATACTAGGGACGTGAGCCCTCTCCAGAGGCTATCAGGAGAACTGGCTACCCTGGATTTGGAGAAGGCTGAGGTTCTGAATGGCTTCTTTGCCTCAGTCTTCACTGGCAAATGCTCTGAGCACACCACCCAAGCCCTGGAAGGCAGACGCAGGGACTGTGAGAATGAAGACCTTGGGCCCACTGTAGGAGAGGATAAGGTTCAAGACCATCTTAAGAACCTAAACATGCACAAGTCCATGGGACCTGATGAAATCCATCCACGGGTCCTGAAGGAGCTGGTGAATGAAGTTGCTCAGCCACTGTCCATCATATTTGAGAAATCATGGCAGTCAGGTGAAGTTCCCGATGACTGGAAAAAGGGAAATATAACCCCCATTTTCAAGAAGGGGAAAATGGATGACCCAGGGAACTACAGACCAGTCAGTCTCACCTCTGTGCCTGGCAAAATCTTGGAGCAGATTCTCCTGGAAGGCATGCTAAGGCACATGAAAATCAACAAGGTGCTTGGTGACAGCCAGCATGGCTTCACTAAGGGGAAATCCTGCCTGACCAATTTGGTGGCCTTCTATGATGGGACTACAGAACTGATGGACAGGGGTAGAGCAGTTGCTGTCATCTACCTGGACTTGTGCAAAGTGTTCAACATTGTCCCACACGATATCCTTGTCTCTAAATTGGAAAGACATCAATTTGATGGATGGACCACTCGGTGGATAAAGAACTGGCTGGATGGCCACACACAAAGAGTTGTGGTCAATGGCTCAATGTCCAGCTGGAGACCAGTAACGAGTGGTGTCCCTCAGGGATCGGTGTTGGGACCGGTCTTGTTCAACATCTTTGTCGCTGCCATGGACAGTGGGATTGAGTGCGCCCTCAGCAAGTTTGCCGATGACACCAAGCTGTGTGGTTCGGTTGATACGCTGGAGGGAAGAAATGCCGTCCAGAGGGACCTTGACACGCTTCTGAGGTGGGCTGATGCCAACCTTATGAAGTTTAACCATGCCAAGTGCAAGGTCCTACACCTGGGTGGGAGCAATCCCAGGCACAGCTACAGGTTGGGCAGAGAAGAGATTCAGAGCAGCCCTGTGGAGAAGGACTTGAGGGTGCTGGTCGATGAGAAAATGAACATGAGCTGGCTTCAGTGTGCGCTCGCAGCCCAGAAAGCCAACCGTATCCTGGGCTGCATCAAAAGGAGCGTGACCAGCAGGTAGAATGAGGTGATCCTGCCCCTCTACTCTGCTCTTGGGAGACCTCACTGGGAGTACTGTGTGCAGTTCTGGTGTCCTCAACATAAGAAGGACATGGAACTGTTGGAACAAGTCCAGAGGAGGGCCACGAGGATGATCAGGGGACTGGAGCATCTCCTGTATGAAGATAGGCTGAGAAAGTTCAGCCTGGAGAAGAGAAGGCTGCGTGGAGACCTCATAGCAGCCTTCCAGTGTCTGAAGGGGGCTTACAAGGATCCTAGGGAGGGACTCTTCATTAGGGACTGTAGTGATAGGACAAGGGGTAATGGGTTCAAAATTCAACAGGGGAAGTTTAGATTGGATATAAGGAGGAAGTTCTTTACTGTTAGGGTGGTGAGGCACTGAAATGGGTTGCCCAGAGAGGTTGTGAATGCTCCATCCCTGGCAGTGTTCAAGACCAGGTTGGACAAAGCCTTGGTTTAGCGTGAGGTGTCCCTGCCCATGGCAGGGGGGTTGGAACTGCATGATCTTAAGGTCCTTTCCAATCCTAACTATTCTATGATAATCTGTAACTACTGAAAAGGACACAACAACTAAATTAGACAAGGCATATCAAGTAGCTTAACCTGTTACAGCCTATAATTAAAACATTAAACCAGTTGTTTTTTTTAGAAGCAGGACTGCCTGCTGGAACATCCTGGAATCTCAAAGATGCGAGGACAAAAGAAGTAAAAGGGAGACATATTTTACCTTTATTGAGCATTTCATCTGCTTCATCCAAAACGAGCATTTTGATGGCACGAGTTCTTAAACTTCGACGACGAATCATATCTGTAAGATTGCACTTGGTAAGATGGAAAAGCTCTGAAAGGAAGTAAGCTTATGCTGCTCCCAGGTCCTGCCAGGGCATGTTGGTGGAAGAGGGACAGACCCTTCCTTTGCTGCCAACAGGGACAGCTGTTTGGTGATAGAAGTCACACCCAAGAACCACACTGTGCCCATAGTATCCTTCAACCTAGGGGGATGTCTCTGGAGCCCAGCTAAGGGAGCACTGACTGCAGGGAAGCTCCTAGTGTCCAAGCTGTGGGCTGACTTGCTAAGTGCATAGGACAGGTGACCTGGTCTCCCACAGTGTGAGAAATGCAAAATGCTGCATGAACTTTTCATCAACAAACTAGCCAAATCCACATCCTGTTTGGAAGAGCAGAGTTTTGTGTAATCCCTTAATACTGCTGTAGAAAGCATCTGTTATTTGTTGCTCTTCAAAGCCAGCCCAGTTCTATAGTTGCTAATTATTTATTTTTCACTTGTGAAGACTGTCTCTGTGTTCTCCCAGTGACAGGAGCTTGAAGGCTAACACTATCCCTGTGGTAACTGCCACCAACAGCAAATATAAAAAACTTCATGCAATGAAACCAGAAGTACCAGCTACAACTGCATCCAATTTAACAAACAGAGAATGATGGTCAGTACACAGAAAACATGGACCTGACTTTGATATTCAAGTAGACCCAGCTCCTTTCTCCCCCGAGATTCTAAAGTATATCCTGGGATTGTAGTATTTTCTCCTTAAAAAACACTTTGTTCCCATGCCACCATATGAAGAAACATGTCAACAATGAAAAGCAGAGAAAATCCACACACTATTCCCACTGATTTCTAATCTTTTCCAAATATTGCTACAGTAAGTTGCTACCCTGTTATACTTCACATTAACATGAATTGTGTCAGATTAATGTAATTTTCGTGTTATTTCAAATCTAAGCTCACAAAAGTTGCAAGTGACTCCCATGGCTCAATTCAGGTCTGAAGCCTCCCACATGTCCTTACCAAACACACGGCCTGGAGTGCCAGCAACAACATGCTGCCCATAATCCAGCTTTCGGATATCTTCACCCACATTGGTCCCTCCGATGCAGGCGTGACACTGGACATTCATGTAGTCTCCCAGAGCAAGAAGACCCTGTGTTGATACAGAGGAATGGCTTAAATAACTGATCTCCCATGAAGTCTGTATTTGTGAAGGGATGCAGGTCTGCCAGACAGTGGGTTTTAAAAGAGATGCAAGCACAAGCAGTTAGGATTTTTTATGTTTGTTACCCAAACCTCCTCAAAAGCAGGTTCCCAACCTATGGGGCTCACAACTAGTTCCCTGGGGGCTCACAACTGCTCTAAAAGTGCTGTTCTTCAAAAGCAGCAGCTTTGAGCTCTGCTGGGGAACACCTGAGGGTCAGCCTCAAGCCTTGCAAGTGCTTTACAGATGGTGATTTAAATGCTCCTACCTTCTGAATCTGTACAGCCAGCTCCCGAGTTGGTGCCAAGATCAATGCCTGGGTCTCACGAACCTGATTAAAACAAGTGATCACAGAGCAGTTAATCACAGGGCAGATATCTTATGTGCAAGAGAGACTACGGACCCATAGTGCTCTGAAATGTCACACTGGAATGATTAACTGGAATTTTGTCATAAAACCTAGTGTTTGCAAGGATCAGTACTCCTAAGAAGCTGCTCACAAAGAGAACACTTACACAGTAATAGCCTCTTAGTGAAGTTACTTTTGACAAGACTTATGCAGTGCTTTGAGAGCTATTTTTCATTCCTACCTAATTTCTAAAAACAATTATACAAGTGTGTATTATTGCAAAAAGAGAGATACGATTTTAAATCACTTTAATTTTGTACGTTCAGATCAGATAAAATCTTTGCATTGCACATGGACAGTCTCATGCTTGAAAAATATTATAAGCACTTTACAGTAATTAAGCAAAAAGATCAACTTTTAAATTAGAACATGCAACATCTATTTTATATCCCAGGCACTAAGGGGTGAATAACAATCTAAGCCTTATTTAAGAGGGCCCACAGAAATCATCATTTTATTCAACAGCATGTACACATTTAAGTTGTAATTAAAAAGCAATTGCATAGACATGACACTCCCAACTATAACAAAAGCAAGCATTTGTCAAGTCAAAAATCCAGGTTTGATGCTGTGCAATGTGTACCAATTGTTCAGACAGGTTGCTGATGCTGTTAGGATCATTTGAGGACAGTTCTGTCTGCTGGGAGACTAATTTAGCCCTCTAATATGTGAAAGAGATCAGCTGTTATAGCCAACTTTGTAACTGCAAGATTTTATCAGGACAGATTTTGCACTGTTAAACAGCGTGAGTTTAATAGTGAAATTGTTCAGAATCTGCTGAAATTTTCAGCCAGAAGTTTGTCTGAGGTTCACTGCCCATAATTAAAAGATTTCAATGTGAAATTTCATTTATATACTTTAAAAAAATAAGGCTTTTCTGAAGAAGATTCTAGCAATTTAGTTTAAAATACCTTTTACCACATGTTATGAGAGTACCTGTATATCCAGGCATTGTAGAACAGAGATGGAGAATGTTGCCGTCTTCCCTGTTCCTGACTGTGACCTGAGAAACAGATGCTTGGTGAACACTCTGGAAGTCTGGATAAACAATTCAGGCAATTTCAACACATTCCACCCCTCTGCTCTTTGCCACTCGTTCACTGCAAAGAAGTCTTGCCAACACTCTATCTGACAAAGGTATCATAGAATTGAATAACGGTTTGGGTTGGAAAGGACCTTTAAGCTCATTTGGTTCCAACTCCCTGCCATGGGCAGGGACACCTTCAACTAGACCAGGCTGGTCCAAGCCCCATCCAAAGTTGCAGGAATGGGGCATCCACAGCTTCCTGGGCAACCTTTTCCAGTACCTCATGACCTTCACAGTAAAGAATTTAATCCCAGTATCTCATAAACCTCCTCTCTGTCAGTCTAAAGCCATTCCCTCTCATCATGTCAGTACACGTCCTTGTCAAAAGCCCCTCTCCACGTTTCTTGTTGGCCTCTTTAGGCACTGGAAGCTGCTCTAAGGTATCCACGGAGCCTTCTCTTCTCCAGGCTGAACAAGCCCAGCTCTCTCAGCCTGTCTCCACTGCAGAGGTTATGGTCACAGCGTGATGTGCAGACAAGCAGCTTTGACAACTACAGTATCAGAGACAGAGCACTGTGTTGCAGGGTCCTCAGCTTCTGCATTTCTACTCCTTATAAGACCAACACTTAAAATTCCTACAATTCATCATTCTTTTTTTCTTTTAAGGTATATGGTCGATAAGCCAGTACAATTTGGAAGGTCAGCAATTCCCTCTAGTGACCTAGAAAGATTTCTTTTTCAGTGGGATACACATCCTTCTTTATTTCTAAAAACATAATAGGTTTTCTTCTGCTTACTTTTTTCCTTGAGACTGCAGTTATCTCTCTTCCTCCCTGCCTTTGCTAGAAAACATTCCCAAGAGTTTCAGAGCCCTACTGTTTGAGAACACATGGTTCTCAACACATCCTAACTGAACCTTTATTATCTAAACATAAGTAACATTAGCAACTGTTTGGATCACTGTGCTACGTGCATGCTAGCCACTTTCACCCCGTTTGATCATGATGTGACTTCCCTAATCCTGCCATGCAGCAGCATGAGACCATGACCAATATCTGAATGGGGCCTACAAGGATGCCAGAGAGGGACTCTTTATCAGGGACAACAGCAATAGGACAAGGAGTAACGGATTCAAACTTAAACAGGTGACACTGAGGTTAGATATAAGAAAGAAATCCTTCACTATGGGAGCTGTGAGGCCCTGGCACAGGCTGCCCTGATAAGTGGTAAATTCCTCATCCCTGGAACTGTTCAAGGCCAGGTTGGACAGGGCTCAGAGCAACCTGGTCTACTAGAAGGTGTCCCTGTCTGTGACATGGGGTTGGAACCGGATGAGCTTTAAGGTCCCTTCCAACCCAAACCAGACTGTGATTCTATGAGTGACAGACCTTGCTTCTAGCTTAAAGATGAGTGCCCCCGCCCCGAGCTCGCAGCTTCCTCACGGCCCACGCCCCCCCGCCGGCAGCCCCACTTACTGGGCGATCACGTCTCTGCCCTTGATGATCTGTTTGATGGCTCTTTGCTGGATGGCCGAGGGCTTCTCAAAACCTGCGGAATCGGAAGTTACCATCAACGGGACAGTCCCGGAACCGAGCGATCGGCGGCCTCACCGCGCAGGCGCCTTGCCCGACATCCGGGTGCCGGCCCCGCCGACAGGCCTCGGCACCTCTCCCGGCCACATGCCCCCCTTTCCCCCTTCCCTCCGCCCCTGGTCGCCGCCGCCCAGCCACACACCGTAGGCGTAGATGCCCCGCAGCAGGTCCTCCCGCAGGCCCATGGTGTCGAAGGTGGGCGTCACGTCCACCTCCTCGCTCGTCTCGAACTCCACCTTCGTCATGTCCTCCTCCTTCATCAGCCGCTTCCGCGCCGAGCCGGTCGTGCCGCCGGACCCCGCTGACCCCGACATGGCTGAGGGCTGCCCTCTCCCACCTCACGCACACCCAATGGCGCCGCCGCCGAACACCGACAGGCCACTGGGCATGCGCGGAGGGTCCGTGGCTGGGCGGGGGGTATGAGGTGTGCGCATGCGCTTAGGGGAGAGGGCGGGAAGACTGCGCGCTGCTCGCGCATGCGCGGGGCGAGATCAGCGCGGCGCGAGATCAGCGCGTGCGCAAAGGTCGGGGTTGGCGCATGCGCGGGGCGAGATCAGAGCGTGCGCAAAGGTGAGGATTGGCGCATGCGCGGGGGTCGGTGAGTGGGGGCCGCGAGGTGGGTTTAGACCGGGTGCAGTGGCGGCTCCTGCGCTTGGGTCACAAGAACTCCGTGCACTGCTACGGGGTCGGGGAGGAGCGGCTGGGAAGCTGCTCTTGGAAAACGAGCTGGGGGTGCCGATTGACGGAGCTGAACATGAGCAGCTTGTATCATGTTCATCCTGGCCTGTATCTGCAGTAGTGTGGCAGCAGGGCCAGGGCAATGATCATCCTCCTGTACTGAGCACTGGTGAGGCCGCAGCTCAAATCCTGTGTTCAGTTCTGGGTCCCTCACTACAAGAGAGACATTGAGGTGCTGGAGCAGGGCCAGAGAAGGGCAGTGGGGTTGGTGAAGGGTCTGCAGCACACATGTGATGGCGAACAGCTGAGAGACCTGGGGGTGTTTAGTCTGGAGAACAGAAGGCTCAGGGGAAACCTTACCGCTTTCTGCAACTACCTGAAAAGAGGATGGAGAGAAGAGGTGACTGGTGTCTTCTCTCAGGTAACAAGCGACAGGACAAGAGGAACAGCCTCAAGGTGCACCAGGGGAGGTTTAGATTGGGTAGTAGGAAAAATTTTTCTCAGAAAAGGTGCTCAGGCATTGGAACAGGCTACTCAGGGCAGTGGTGGAATCATCATCCCTGAAAGTGTTCAAAAACTGTAGATGAGGCACTCATTGACATGGGGTAGTGGTGGCCTTGGCAGTGCTAGGGTAACGGTTGGACTAATGATCTTAAAGGCCTTTTCCAACCCAGTTGATTTTATGGTTCTATGATCTATGACTCTGGAATGTGCTGTGGGTTGGCTGTCATCACCCTGCCAGCCAGGTCAGCTCCATACAGGGTCCTGAGCAAAACTGTTAAAAAAAAAACCCGAAAATTTAAAAAAAAAAATTGTTTCATGTTCTTTTGGCTAAATACTTTGAGGTAAGAGTTCTCTGAAGACAGGTTTCTTCAAGCCTAGTATGAAATCAGTGCCCTTGGGAGATGTCACCAATTCTGTATTGGCTTCCTGGGTTCTGCTTTTCAGTTCCGCTTGGCTGAATCTCATTTACCTTTGAAGCTGATCTCAGCCCGAATTTATCTTCTGGAGCAAACAGAATGTTGTCTGGCAATCCCAATCTGACAGTTTTCACAAGACCTTCTCATGTTCCATGTTGGGCTTTCTTGTGGATACCGAGTTTTCATTGCTTAGCAGGGAGATAAAAGCACATGGTCTGTGCCTGCCAAACTGTTCCCTATGGCTGCTTTAAAGGCAGCTCAGGGTATCTTCCTGGCAGCTTGGGGTTGTTTCTAGAGCATTTTCTAGTACTGATGGGGTTCCTTTCAGTATCCAAAGCTGTCAGTTTTTCTCTACCAGTTTCCCCCACTGACTTACCTCTGCTACTTTCTTCCTCAGAGGAGAATGCACAGGGAAGCAGTGCATCCTTCCAGCATCAGCACTAGGTTTGCAAAGCCTCATCTTATTCCAGTGTGAGCCCTGGAAGAACTTAGAGGAGATCCTCAAGGTCTCTGGTGCTGTCTTGGTGGGTGAAGTGAGCAGCAAGGTCTTTCAGCAAACAGGCAGACAGGGTGGATGAAGCACTTCCAGTCCGGTTTGTGATGGGGTGGCAGGATTTGGCCACCCTAGGGCTGGGGAAAATCGGGGGTAAATGTGATCTAAGCCTGTCTGTGAGATGGGAGGGAGATCTCTGAAAGACTGGAGGGTGGTGAAATGGTGTAACAAAAGAAGTCCTCTTGCACTGTTAGAAGAGGGAGAGAGTGATTTCAGGCTGTGCTGTCCTTGCAGAGGCTGAGTAGCACGTGGAGGAGCAGGTGAGCCTGGCAGAGCTGCCTGCAGCGTTGGACAACACACTCATGGTTTCCAGGAGTGGGCTTCAGTGTGCAGCTCTCATGTCCTACAGATACAAACTGCAGTGCCTCAAGTAAGGGTGTTGCTCCCTGTAAAAACAGGCCTTCTCTGGGGTGCCTGAGATGTTTCTTAATGCACTGCTCACCATGCCTGCAGGATCCAGGTGAGGCAGGTTGCCAGGGAGAGGGACAAGGCGAGGCTGGACTTGCAGAAAGCGGAGAGACGCTGCCTGCGGCTCGGCAGGGAGCTGGATAAGCAATACGTTGCTCTCGAGCACACCCAGAGCAAGCTCAGGTAGGAGGGGTCCTTTTGGTGGAGCAGTGAAAATGTTTTCTTGTTCCTTGCAGCCTCTCCCTCCCTTCTCTTTATGAATCTCCCAATTGTTTTGCCATTGTGTCAGCGACAGAGAAAGAAGTCCCTGAAGCCCCATACCGTCTACTGAGGGGGGGTGTCTGGACCTTGTGGCCATCTGAGATCACACTCCAGGTGCCCCAGTCTTGTTGCTTTTTCCCCCCAGGGATTTTCAAGCAGAAACAGAGGCAAAAGACGTGCTTTTGCAGCAAGCACTCAGTCACCAAGCAAAGCTGGAGGCTGATACACAGCTCTTCCGGGGCACAGAGGCCAGCTGGCAAGGGAGACTGAACCACACCATGAAAGTAAGTAGAATGGCCCTGGTGAAACATCTTCACTTCTTCAGAGGAGGCAGAGCAGAGGTGCTGATAAAGATGAGCCGTTTGTGTTGCTCTTGCTGGGAAGGAAGAAGTTTTATGCAGAAACATCATCAGACACATCCATACTATTGATTTAAATACAGAACTTTTTCCCTTCCCATGACATTATTAAACACCCATGTTGTCTGTCAGGAGTGGTTTGGCCCTTGCCAACACCTGAACACCTGGTGGCTGAGGCTAAAATTGTGCCAAGGACCATGCCAAAAGCAAATGGGATACTGTCCATGTGCCTGGCATTTTCCCAGTGCTGTTCAATGTACAAGTACAGATGGAGACAGCTCAGAACTTGTTGCCTTTGTTGACTGTGGGGAAAGCATAGTTTTGTGAAGTAGAGGTGGAGATGAGCCTTGTGGGGCTGTAAGCTCTTACTCTGCAAAACCCACTCCTATGTCTGTCTTTTGGAGATAAACCAAACATCAGCCCATGTGGTGTGTGTCAGCAGCATGCTGGCTGAAGCAGGATCTCTTGGGAACTGTGCTGTGTTTTACATGCCTATTGTTTTACAGCTTCCTCATGAAGTCCCGTGGCTGGTGAACCCCTCCTGCAATGTGAGGACCCACAATATCCCAAAAATCTTCTCCCTTTTGTCTGCAGGAGAACATAGAGCTGCAAAACAAGGTCACGGAGATGACTGAGAAACTGGCAGCCTCTGAGAAGCTGATGTTGGAGTTGCAGAAACAACTAAACTTTGTTGTGAAAGACAAGGTAACCTTTCTTTCTCTATTGCAGTTAAATAGGAACTTTAGAGGAACTCATCAAAAGATTGGTCTTTTTCTGTGAAATCTTGTGTATTTTGGGTCAGTTGTTATGGTCTTCCCATCTTCAAACTCTCCTGCACATTAATGGCAACTGGGAAAGAAAAAATACTGACTTTTAACTTAGGCCTTTTGAAGCTTGAAAAAAAAAGAAGAAGGATTAGCAAAGTTTGCAATTGCAGAAAATTCTACTAATCTGCAGTCTTCAAATGAAGGACTTCGGAGTTTGGTTTCCAGAAAAGAAAATATTTCTTTTTCAAAAGTATTGATATAAGTGGTTACTTTTAGTGTCTTCCACTCCAGAAAGGCACCTGGTAAAATGGATGTGGGGAGAGAAATGCATCTATGATCTTGTTAGGCAGTTTGGGAAGGCTGGCTGCCTGCAGTTTGGTACCTCATACATGAAAGAAAATGCTTTTCCTCTTTCTGCATCTAACCCATCCCACAGGTGTCCATATGAACCCCTCCACTGAATCTATGTAGGCTGTAGCACTGTGAGCTTATGGCTCTCCAGTTGGAGAGGTGTTCATTCCCTTGATGATGTTTCCCTGTGCTTGTGCAGCTGGGCCAGGTGGGGTCCCACAGTCCAGAGCTCCTGAACCAGAGTGAGTGCTTCGCAGAGATTGTCCTGGAGTACGAGCGACAGTGCCAGGTACAGATGGGCAGCTCTCCAGCGGAGCTGTTGTGAAAGCACAGCTCCCATCAGCACGTCCATTGGCTTGGGGGAGAGGAAGGAGGCAGCTCTGATCAGAGTGCAGAGGGGTGATACCTCCTGTTTTGCTCAGAGTCCTTTGCCAGGAGGCAGGACACAGCAGTGCCCCCAGTAAAGCAGCCTGTCTCCTTCTCCTGCAGCCCTCCATGGGGTATGGAGGTATACCTTCCTGGTATACTGGCAGGGGGAAGTAGGGCTGGATTGTAAATTCTTCCTTTCCTGCCATACTGTAGCCACAGGCTTATTGTTTGGGAACAGTGTAGCTCTGTGTATGAGGACAGACCACCTTGCATCTGAAATGCAAGGAGAAAGCTGTTCTCCCTGTGTGGAAAGCATGTTGTCAGCTAAATTCTATCTTTTTGTTTTTCCCTTCTTCCTTTTGGCCCACATTTTAACAACTCCCACAAAAATTGTTGCTGATGGGCTCTGCTAGAGAGTCAAGGTGAGCTTGTCCTGAGCACACACCTGGTGTATGTGTGTGGCCCAGGCATTGGTGTTGTGTGTATTGTACTTTATGCAGGGTGCTGTGCCCCTGCCCAGAGCTTTGGGCTTTCTGGGAAGTCAGCACCGCCTCCATTTCCCTTCTCTTCTCTTGTGTATCTTGCATGCTTTGAGTTGCTGGATGCTCTGTGCCTCGACTCCTGAGTCCTGTGCTCATTGCACTGCCCGTGTTTCCAAGTCCTGTGTGTGACTGGGGAGCACCACTGAGTAGAGACGATGAGTTACCAAATCCCCCCAGCAGGGGCAGAAATCTGCAGTTTCAGCGAAGCCATTTCATGGATGCAGCAGACTCTTGAAGCTGTAATTAAAGGCAAACATGCTGGAGCACTACCCAGTGCAACATTGCTCCAGGTGGCACCAGAGGGTTGAAGATGCTCTGTGCTGCAATTTTTCCTCCCATTGAGCAGCCCCAGAGTTGCCTGTGAGAATGCTGATGGAGGAACAGATTTATCCTTGTTGGATGCTGTTAGCCCCCCTCCTCCTCTGCTCTCCTGTTTAGAATGGAGGTTAAACAAGCTGCGTTTGCATTTGTCTAGATCTGCTCAATAATATTTATTAATGGGGATCTTTGGAAGTATCGTAGTTCAGTCTCCATCATTTTCCTGGGTGGCAGCATATGGGATATAATTTGATGTCTGTTCAAAGTGGAACATTCAGAGCCTGGAAACGTTCCCTTCCTGAGCCCTGTTGGACTTGTCTTACTGCAAATACTGCTCTTGCTTTGTCTGCATACAGTAATGCTTGTTGGCTAGCCCAGATACCCACAGGAATGTCTTGAGAATGTAGCACAAACCTCTGGTCTATGTAAGGGGTTATACTGAGATCATGGTGTTTCTTGTGTGTTGTTCACTAGCACGGGTTGTGTTTAGATGAGGAGGGGTCTCAGGAGGTTCAGCCTTCTGAGGTGTCTGCAGAAACCCATGGTTTTGTGTGATTTTGCATGCAGGGGCATTTGCTTGTGGCTCTTCGTGCTTCACATTGTGTAATGATGGTAGTCACAATCATATGGGCTTGTATTTTTTTTCTGTCTTTTCAAAAATCTCTCATTTCTGCCTGTTGGGGGAGGAAGACAATTCTTCTGCCTTATTCTGACTGTGCTGGTGAGGGGACTATGCACTTCATGCTGCAAGATCCTCTGAGTACACATGGCTGTTGGGAGTCATGGGTGCTCAGCCCCCTGCAGCCCTGGGGAGCTTTGTAGCTGCATCAGTCTCTGCTTCAGGTGCTGTGTGACCAGAATGGATTGCTGCGAAGGGAGCTGGAAAGGCTGTATCTCCAACTACAGGAGAGCAGGGCTGAGAGAGGGCTGCCAGCAGGAGGTAAAATGGAGGAGGGTTTGATGCCTCTCCATGTTCTCAGCAAGGACAAGGTCCTCTCCACACTGGAGTTTCCATGGGTGTGTGTGGTGGTTTATTGTGCCTGAGCTGCTGCTGCCAGTTCTCATACTGAGCAGCCATGGGAGGGAAGAAGGGGATAATGGGTGGTGAGGATGAGGGAGATCAGGGAAAGGAGACTCTTCCATCTCGAAGGCTGGTGATGGTGACCTGTGGACTAGGCAGCTGGGAGTGAACAGGAAGATTTTCACTGTGATGAATGTTGAAGAAACACAGTATGATGAAGAGGAAGTAGCCCCACACTGTGGGTTGTGAGGTTAGGTTGAGCATTAGGAAAAAACCTTTTGGCCCAAGGGGGCGATGCAGCCCTGAGACTGGTTGCCAGATAGATGGGAGATCTCTGTCTTTTGGGGTTGCATGAGCTTGACTAGATGAAGTTGCATCCATCCTGATCAGGACAGCCTGTCTTGTCTTGTAGGCCTGTCCTCACAGGACTCCTCTCCTGTGTGCCACCATCCCAGCCCTCTGCATCCCACTTCTGTGTGCGCAGAGACATCACTCTCAGTGGAGCAGCTCCAAGAGCAGATGCGGGACCTGAAGGTGCAGCTGGAAATGAAGGTGAGGGGAGTGGGGGGAAATTTCCTGACTTCTTGGCACAACTGCTTGGCAGACACCCTGCTACAGCTTGGCTGATGGGGTGTCTGCTGGAGATTTCAGGCTGGGGAGCAGACTGGTACCTTGTCTCTCTGCTGGGAGCATGTGCTTCTCTTAGCTGGTAGGAGGATTTGAAGCCCTCACTGGCTGGCAAAGGCTTTGTGGAAATCTCTGTCATCCTGCAAAATACTTGTGTGGGTCTTGCTCTTTATGGGGAGCCAGAGATTACTCAGTGTTGGTGTCACAGTAAAACCAGTGGCAGGACTAAGATGTGAAGCAGATGGGTGTCTCCTGGGAGCATGGCGGGTATTAGAGCCCTGTCTCCCTGGGCTTGCAGCACACTTTTAAGCAGCTTGCCTAAGTTGACAGTATGAGCCCAGCCACACTGGGCTCTAGACAGCAGTGAGTGCTCATGTGAGAAGGCTCAGTTTCCACTTTCACTCCTGCTTTTGCTGCTGAACTGGGAGGTCAGGGATGCTTGCTGGGTTTCCACTGCAGCACTACAAGAGTGAATCCTAGACTGTCACAGCTGATGCAGAGTTCAAGGCACACAAAGCTGTTTGCAGATCTGCCCGCTTTGTAGTCCTGCCTTTGTGCTGATCAAATCCTGGAGTTTCCGGCATTTACAGGGAAGCCTTGGGGAGTAGCAGCTACACATCTTGACAAGGAACCACTCTGTGGGGTGGAGGAGGAATATGAGGAGCAGAGGCAGATGATGCCCTCACATCTCCCTTCTCCTCTCTGGGGTCCCTTGCAAAAAATGGAGAAGGGAGAAGGTTGTTGGGAAAAGCTGGGGACTACCAATATCTGCCTATTAGAGGCTGCTGTGTGAGACTTGGTTATTGCTCTAAGTTCAGTAGGGCCTAGAACTGCCTGAAGAGTGTCCCCTGTTGAGAGGGATCAAGAGGATTAATCTGAGCAGAGCTATTGGATGAGAGGGGAGCTCTCAGGATTACGGTGCTAATACCCAAATCCTGTCTTCTCCCAACAGATAAACTATTACGAGGAGAAAATCAAGTTAATGAGGAAAAACTTTGAGAGTGAGAGGAAGGACAGTGAGGAAAGCTTCAGGACTGAGATATGCAAGATGGAAGACCAGAAAAGAGACCTGGAAGAAACAGTTGCAAAGTACCAGGCTGTAATTGATCACCTGAAAGAGAAAAAATGTGTGTGCAGCATGGAGCTGGAGGAGAGGTTTGAGGTGGAGCAGTCCAGGGTGGGACAGCAGCACACTGAAGACATTTACCATCCAGGGCAGCAGCTGGACCAGGAGGGAGGAGAGCTGAGGATGTGGCGCAGGGACAGAGAGAGCCTGAGGTCTGGTACTGATCTCTTTCTCTGGCTAAGAGGGAGACTAGGAGTGCATCCCCTGCTCATACCAGAGTAGGTTGGGCTGATTCCTCCTGGGGATGGATAACTGCTTTAATTTGGAAGAAAATTTGGACAGTATTGCAGGGCTGCAGCTGTTTGGAATGCGGTGTCTGAACTCACCTTAAGTGAATGTTTGATATTTCAAGACTTAAGTTTCCCTGCATGTTCCACAAGCTTGCGTCAGAGGCAGTGCCCACCAAAGATTGTACCTCAAAACAGTGGGAGGAGTGAGAGCTTTCATCAGCGTTTTCTTAGTATTTCTTCTCTTTCTTGGTCCTTCAGCAAACTTGCACCTACTTGCTAGATCATCGCAACTGGCTGTCTTTAAAGCAGAAAAAAATAGCTTAAATTTCTCTTTATAGCAAAACAGACTGGCTTGTGGGAGGGTAAGGTTGTCACTAAATGGCTGTTCATCTTTCTCTTCTTGTGCTTTTGGTGCTAGTTCTGCAAACTCCCCAGGATGGCCTTGCAGAGGAGACTGAAGGAGAATTGGACAGGAAACTTCCCTGTCCATGCCTGCCCCCTCTTGCTTCCCAGCACACCCCACCACTACCCTTAGGCTTTCCTCATGTCTCTTTGCTGGTGTACGTCCCTTCAGGAGCAGAGTCCCCTTTGGCAATAACCAAGCAGAGGGTTTTACTAAGTCATTATCCCTGTTTTAGGGATGAGGAGCTGAGATACGGGGTAGGTGTGGCAGAAAGGAGGTGACTTCACTGAAGTTTGTGTCAGACCAGGGGAGCAAACCCAAATAACAGGAATACAAGGCATTTGAGCTGTGTTACCACCATCTCTGGTGACTGGTGGAGGGACTGGCTGTGGTAGGGAGCTTTCAGAGTTGTTGGACAACCTCTGATGGATGAGTGAGAAGTGTAGAACTTCTCAAAGTGGTGTGGGAGCTTTCTGTAATGTTTAAGTAATTGCCTTGACTTTGCAACCTAAAGAAAACTTCTCATTGCCTCTCCAGCAAAAGTATGTTCTGAAGCTGGCTGAGCTCTTCAAGCTGTGTTATCAAATCCAGGTCAGCAAAACGGCTTTTATGTTTTGGAAAGACGCAGAGGTTGAGCATGGTCAAGAGCTGTTATGGAGTGTATGGCTGTGTGACAACAGCTGTAAGGCTCTGTAGCAGCAGCATTGGTGTGAGAGGTGATTTCCCAATGATAAAGGCTGCAAGGCTAGGACCTCAGGAGCCCAGGAGAGGCAGCAATGGAAGCGAAAGGAAAAGGACATGGTCTCTGTGGAAGAAGAGGCAGCTAAAATTGGAAGAGAAGATTAATGAGGAGCAAGTTAAGATGTGTGAGATGCTGGCTGCTGAGAAGGAAAAGAGAAAAAAAGCAATGAGATGAAATCGGAATAATGCAGAGATCATGGGGCTCACAGCTCAGGTACTTGAAGGGACAAGGTGTCTGGAGGGCTGCCCTCTGGGGAAAAAGGAGTGCATCCCCAAGGCTCAGATGAGCAGGTGGACCAAAGTCTGCTGCCTGTTGCAACTTTAGCACCAAAGGAACAGGAAAGAAATAAAAAACACTGTGATGGATGGACCAGTGTGGACATCTGTTGCAGTGAATGGCCTGCTCAATCTAGAAGCTGGAGCCAGAGCAGAAAGCTTTTGTCAAGGAGAAATGAAATCTTGATAGACAAGGGAATGTGCTTGGGAAGGAGGCAGAGAGAGCAAAGTTAAATGTCTGCCTTCACACAGCATGCAAAAGCAGTATGTTAGGACATAGACTTGATCTGAAGGGCAACAAGAGGGAAAACAGCCCTGCGAGGCAGAGTGGCACAGCAGCATAGAAAGAAACATGACATTCAGGCTGTCAAAATTGAGCTGAAAAAGGAAAGGAAAGGGGTGAAACTGGAGCTGATGTAGCTGAAACATGTGCACTGCTTGGAAAATGACCCAGAGCTCAAGAGAGTAGCAGGTTTGCAGAACTGTGCTGCTGCTGAAGAAAAGCAGATGCCTTGTGAAACGTGAAGCTGCTTAACAACATGATTGTCCAAAGACACTCTTAACAGCAGCTGTGTTCTCTCTTGACACTCTCTAGCAGCAGCTATGTTCTTGCTGTGCCCCGCATGCCTTTTACTAACCACGGGAGTGTGGTCAGAGAGCTGGGATGTGATAACGTGGCTGTAGCTGGCTGTGCATTTGTCTCCTCTGCCTTGTACTGCTGTCTGTGGGTTGCTGGAGCTGCCACGGGAAGCACAGCATGTGAATCCTGATGTGAAACTGACTTTTAAAGCAGCTGCTGTGAGGAGCACCCTGCCAAGCAGGGGGAGCAAGCAGCTCACAGTCTGTGTGCTCCCTCTTGTACAAGAGAGGAAGAACTTCCCCACTCAGCTCCTCTGCTTCACACATAGAATCATAGAATAGTTAGGGTTGGAAAGGACCTTAAGATCATCTAGTTCCAACCCCCCTGCCATGGGCAGGGACACCTCACACTAAACCATGTCACCTAAGGCTTTGTCCAACCTGGCCTTGAATGCTGTCAGGGATGGAGCATTCACAGCCTCTCTGGGCAACCCATTCCCATGCCTTACCACCCTAACAGGAAAGAATTTCTTCCTTACATCCAATCTAAACTTCCCCTGTTTAAGTTTGAACCCATTACCCCTTGTCCTGTCACTACAGTAACACTACAGTAACTACATGCAACACCACAAACTGCAGTGCTGTCTACGATGGACAGTCCATTCTCCTGCACTTTTCCCTGAGGAATTTGGGTCCTGTATGGGGTTTAGCAGTAGTTGTTAGATATGACTGTCTGATTGACACAGGACTGAGCTTCCTACCCACAAGTTCCAGTATTCGTGGCCTCATGAGAGACTGGGATACCAGTAGGGATGGAAGGATAAGGAGGCATAGAGGCTGCCTTGGCTTTGGGGTCATAGCTGTTACATCCAGCAGTGTAAAATCACAAAGGCCACATAAGCAAGCTGACTTATTCAGATGTGGCTTTGTTGCAGTTGAAGGGTTGGACTTAACCACCTGGTTATCCTTAGTGAAGTCTTGGTGTGTCTTAATGAGCCAGATCTCTTAGTTTCTACTTCTTGGCAGGCCTGCAAAATAATTTCAGTCACCTGGAAGCCAAACAGATTGAGGGTCTGATGCTTTTTGTCCTTATTCACCTTTATTTCCCTTTTCTTGAAGACCTACTCCTTCTCTGCCAGTCTCTTGATGGTCCTCACATTTTGCGTGAGTTATTGGATGGTTTCTTTAGTTTCTGCTGTCCTTGCAAGTCAAATGGGGATGGAGCAGGGAGCCAGTGTAGAACGCCAAGATCAAACTGGGCTTTTGCATGGTGTTCTCACACTGTCTCTCCCTGCAGGGAAGAGCTGTGCCAGCTGCTGGAGGAGAACAGTGTGCTGAAAAGTCAGCTTGGGAGACTTCAGCAAGAGCTGAGGCTGGCAAAGGAGAAGGGCAGTGAACACAATGGGTAAGAGAGGAGCCAGCTGTAGGAAGCTGCAAATGGGCGGAGAGCTGATGCACGTAAAAGGAACAGCCACTCAGGTGCATTTACCAGATTTCAGATGACTTGTTCCTGCCTTTTGTTTTCTTGTTTCTGAGCAAGCCAGCACTCTCACACCCTTTGCTCACTTAAAAGCAGCCAGCCAGTGCTGGGACAGGCTTGAGGAGGTCAGAGCACAGGAACCAGAGCTGGGTTTGGGGAAGGCTGTGGGGATAGGTATGCTGATGGAGGAAACTATGGGCTTCTTCACTACACAAGCATGTTGGCCTGCTGCTGCCTTAGGAAGCTTGAGGTAGGTACTAAGGTCACCCACTGAACCATAAATCCAAGGAGAGCCATGTTTCTGGTGTGGATAGTCCCAAGACTTTGCTAAGATGGCTCTCCTACTGTTCTTCATCCCCTGATTTTTAGGTCTCCGAGAGTGCTGCAGGACTTTGGGTGTCCCCAACTGTCTGCCCTGGGTTGGGCTGAGTGACCTGTTGGATCAGAGACACCTGACCCACTGATGAATCAGTTCAGGACCATATCTGTTATGGCCTGTCTTTGCTTCCTCTTGCAAACCAAAACCAGACATGTGGCTCCCCAGAACGAGGCCCTTCCCTGGGGGGGACATGGTTTCCTTGTCTCTGGCTTGAAGCTCATAATTTTCCTCTCCCTGACAGGAAGCACAGGAGTCAGTTGGGCAGAGAGAAGTTGGAAGAACTGGCTGAAATACCAGAGTTAACAGCGTTGGTAAGAAGCCGTTAACACTGACAGGCTCTTGGCTGAAGGATATAGGAGGACAAAGCCTAAGTGTGCTTATAGAGAATGGGAATGTTTGTTTCAAATGTTCAAACCCAGTCTTGCTTTGAAAAGCCAACTTCATTTTATAGCTTGTCAAGTAGAGACAATTTGGGTGACAAAAGCCAGTGAAGGTCTTACAGAGGGTGTTACTACAAAATCTTTAATGAGGTTCTTTTTACCTGCTTGTACTCTTCCTCCTAGAGGTTTTGCTCACTCCCAGCCGCAAACATGCATGCTAACAAGCCCTTGGACATGTGTGCACACAAGCCCTGGCCAGGATTCCTTGTGTGTAACATGGACAAGGGTTGCAGGCTGTTCATTCCTCATCCCATTCCTCATTCCTGGGAACCACAACCTGTTTTTTGGACATGTCTTGTACTCTCTGGGGCCTTCAGCTGCAGCAGTGTGGCTTTTGCTGGCCCTTGCTGGTTACATCTTCCGTTAATTATCAGCCACAAGCCTGCTGCCTGTTGTTTGCTTTTTCTCCTTTGGAGCAACGCTCTCTGGGTTTCCCGTTTTCCTGGGATGCTAGCAGAGGAATGGGGTGTAGGGTGTGTTGCTGCCCTGCTGTTAGATGCAGATTTTCTCCTGACATGTTACCTGTGCAGTGGTCTGGTCAGAGCATGGGGCAGAAACAGCACATTGCTCAGCATTACCGCTAGGGATAGTGTCCTAGGAGCAATGTCTAAGGGGTGGATACCCTTTAGTGTTGATGCACGCTGCTCTTGTAACCCTTACTCTGCTCCTTCATCTGGTACTTTTACACATGCACGTGTCCATTTATACTGTATTGTTTCCAGTCTAAGTATTTCTATTTAACATCATGAAATCACAGAATGTTTTGGGTTGGAAGGGACCTTAAAGGTCATTTTAGTTCCAACACCCTGCCGCAGGCAGGGACACCTTCTGCTAGACCTGTCACTATCCCCCTTGTAAAAGGTCCCTCTCCAGATTTCTTGTTGGCCGCTTCAGGCACTAGAAGCTGCTCGGAGCCTTCTCTTCTCCAGGTTGAACAAGCCCAACTCTCAGCCAGTTTCTGTAGCAGAGGTGCTCCAGCCCGTGGAGCATCTCTGTGGCCTCCTCTGGACTTGCTTGAGCAGGTCCACGTCTCTCTTGTGCTGTTACCCACAGAGCTGGATGCAGCACTGCGGGGGGGGGGGGGGTCTCACAAGAGCAGAGTAGAGGGGGAGTATCCCTTGTCCTCAGAAACATCCCCCAGTGACTTCCTCCAGAGCTTCCATCCGTTGAGGAATTTCTCACCTTGAATGTTGTGCTGCTTTGGTCAGGCTGGGAAATGAGGGCTCTTGTCCTGAGTGTCCACAAAGCCTTGCAGCAACAGCTGTGTTCCTGAGTGGAAACCCAGTGGGGACAGTATGGGACAGGTTAAGTCTCTGCTGCCTCTCACCCCACCCCAAGCCTCTGTGCATGAATTGGTTTCTTTTTCCTCAATCTTTTCCAGAGTGAGAAGAGCAGCAGGGAGATCTCCCACCTGAATGTAAGGATGTGTCGACTGGGCTGTGAAGTCACTGAACACCAGGCTGGCCATGGTGTTCAGTGCCCTGACACCAGCCCATTGTGGAGCCAGAGGCTTGCAGAGGCTGAGCGGCTACGAGACGCAGAGATGGCTGCAAGGCTGGAGCACCACCAGCAGCATGCAGCATGTTGGATGGAGATGGAGCTGCTTCAACAGCAGCTCAAGGCCTCGCAAGAGAAGGTGACTGTCATTCAGTTGGTGACAGGGTGGCTGCTGAGCTGTCCTTGTGATGTTGGTATTGTCCATCTCAGGACTGTATTGGACACCTTCCCTAGCAGAAAAGAGGGTCCGCTTCCTTTCTGTGGGGGACAAAGGACTCACCCTCCCACTCAGATATGTCTGAAGCAAGTTCAGGTGCAGCTTGGGATAAGTCCTTACTTGCAGCTAACCTTGTTTCCTCTGTCCTTGTCCTGTGCAGGCTGGCTGGGCAGAGGAGATGGAGGCTGAGTGAAGGTGGCTCATTTGGGAGTGCCAGGAGCTGTGGTTTCCCCATGGCTCAGCTGACAGAGGAACGAGAGGGGTGGCAGGATCAGGCAGAGATGACAGGGCCAGGCAGGCCATGTTTGAGGTGGGGGAAGTCAGAGCAGGCAAACAAGGACCACTAGGACAGAGGAAAGCCAATGTGAGAAACCTCAAAATGTATTAATATCCCTCTCCTGCTTTCTACCCTGGGAAAAGGCTCAGGGACTGGCTTTCCAGAGTACAGCTTGTGCCAGCCACTCCTAGAGCAAAGGTGGACCAAACTTGCTTCCCCTTTTGCTAGTGGCAGGAAGCAGAGGGCATGATGTACAGGCAGCGATTGAAGCCCAGCTTGCCTGTGATATATCTAAGAACAAATGCAAGCGAGCAGCCCCCTCTGCCTCCTGCCATTGCAGCACTTGAAGCTAGGACTCCCTCCCAGAGGATCCCACCAGTAACTCCTGCTTCTTGCTGCTCAGCAAGGGGAGCATCCTTCAGCAAGGGGTGTCTGTTTCTCCTGCAGCTCTCAGTGCTCTCCATTCTGGCTTTGTAGGCTTGCCCAGCACACACCACTTCCACAGTCCTGCTGCTCTGCTGTGGCCATGTTGGCATGGGAGCCAAGTGGGGGCTGAGGGTGCTTCCCAACCTCTCCCTCACCTTCGGCACACCCTGTGCCTGTCCCATTGCTGGCAAAAAGCTGTAATCGGCTATTGGCCTTTCTGTGTTGCAGCTTTTAGAAGCCAAAGCAAGCCTGAGCCTGGCCCAGACTCGGCATGCTTTGCAGTTGCAGCAGGTCAAAGCCCAGATGAACAACATGGTGCCAAGGAAACATTTTGAGGAGCTGCAAACCAGCTTGAGAGCAGAGCAATGCAAGGCTCAGCAGCTCCAGGAAAACCTCCACCGGCAGGCTGAGCAGACATGCAGGCAGCTGCTCAGGACGCAGGTAAGCAGGGAATTGCGGGAACTCAGTCAGGGGTAATAGGGTGGGAGCACTCCCAGCCGGGAAGCCACCAGAGGTTTGGGTATATCAAAGCCTATGTGGAAAATGCACTTCAACGTGCATCTGCAGTTTTCATTCTTCATGAATGTAGTCACAGCCCTGCACTCAAACAGGAACCCTCCCCTCTCTAATCCACCTACCCCAGGCTAGGTACCTTGTGCTTGAGGAGCAGGAGTTACCAGGCAGACACTCTGTTGACTCAAGCTGGGGAAAGTTTGAGCCCTGTATGTGGAGATGTAGCCTGCATATAGTGCTGTGGTTTTGTCTCAAGAGCACTGGGCAACAAGGTGTTGGGGTTTTGTTAGTTTGTGTTTTGTTTCAGGACAGTGTAATTCAATTGCACTAACCTGAGCAAAGGGAGGAAATTGTAACCTAAGGAATTAAAATGAGCAGACACAAAAACTGTATCCAAGGAAACTATGTCTCTTCTTCGGCTTTTCTGGACATGACCCAGTGATCCCCTCATGCTCTTCTTCAGAGTGTGAGGATCTCTGAGCAGGGCCCTGGGGAAATGGATAGTCCTGGATTGCCTGGGAACAACCCAACATTAGTCTTTGTTGCCTGCTGCAGGAGGAACATGAGCGTCAGCTGCAGGCAGCTATGGATCAGGCAGAGGCGCTGGAGCACAACCTCAGGAGTACTGAAGCTGTGCTGGCAGAGAGAGCAGCTCAGCTTAAAGATGCCCAGGTGAGTGGAAGAGGGGTTAGCACTGCGTGTTCCTGCCTGGCTGGGAGCCCAGCATGGGGACCGTGAACCTTTAGCCTTCTGTCCTTGCTGTAGTCCCAACTCTCCAGGAACAACCTGCTGATTGAAGAACTCTGTGAAGAGAACAGGGGGGTTGCAATGGCCCTGCAGGCAGCTGAGCTGAAGCAGAAGAGTACTGAGGAGAAGAACCAGCTGTTGGAGGAGCAAGCCTCAGCTCTGAAGCAGGTCATTGGAAAAATCACACCAGCATCTTTGAATGGGTGATAGGGCACGTGCTGTGGCAGCCTTGCCCCTGGTCCTGGCCAGGCTTTGTCAGGTATGGAAAAGATATGTCTAGGTTGGGAAATAAACCTTTTCCTCCCTGGTCTTGCCAGGATTTTCCTGGGTAGAAAGTAGAAAATGAAGAAACCAGACAGAGTCCTTTAAGGAAATTGATCCTGTGGATGGCTGAATTTTCCTACTGAAAGCAGCAGTGTTTGTGCCTTTCTCAGTGGCAGTGTGCTGTTGTAACTCAGGTCTGCCTAAGGGCAGCCATCCCACAGGAGCTGCCTGCGCTCTGCCAGCAGGTTGAGTGGTGGTGCAAAAGCTCTCTCTCTATGGAAGGCTGCTGTTGGGGCCATGATGTTGCAGCTGAAAAGCCAGGGCAGGAAAGCTTGCAAGTTCTTGCATTTGGCTTTCTCCAAACAGGAAATCTGGATTGTGGCATTAAAATGTCTGCAGTATTGCAGTACCTCCTGCCACCTCCATCTGCTCTGTATTTCAGCTGTTGTTAAACTTTTATTCCCTACAGCTTCTCTTGGGCTTTAGGAAACTCTGGCCCTCCTAAAGCCTGAGCCTACGATCAAAACCAACCTGATGCCAGATTGTTGCCTCTGTGGTGAACAGATCAGAAGGGCTGAGGGAAAAGCCTTTTTTCAGTTTGAACCTTCAAGGCTTGGGGCAGGGCTGGTGACCCATCATCAGGAGCACTGCCCTCCTTCAAAGGATACCAGAAGACATGGTAAGTGAACTGCATCATCTTGCCTTCTTTGTGGCCCTCACACACTGGCAGTGAGCACTGCTCTTGCCAAAATAAGTTGTATAAAAGGTCACAAAGTCAAGCATTCACATTAGCAAATGCCCAAATTTTTTATCTGCCCATAGTGTTGCCCTCTGGATCATTGTCACCAGCGCCCTGCCTTGCTCTGTGCAGAGCAGAGGGTATTTACATGGGTGCTGTGGTTGCCACTAGTTGTGAAAGGACTCCTAGGGTTTTGGGGACTATGGAGACCACTGTACAAGACAGACTACACAAGCCTGTCTGGATCAGGGTAGCAAAGCTGGACAAAGTTAATACAAAGAAGAGGGCTTAAAAATAGCTTAAGCTGTTGCTGGTAGTTCAAGAATAAAAAGGGACAAATAGGCTGAGCTGAAACTCAGCCACTGCTTTTAAGTCCCAGCATGCCAGGGCAGAGGGGTTCCCAGGCCCTGGGACAGTAACAGGAGGTGGGTGGAGGCTGACTAAGGCTTCCTTGATCGAAGACTGTTTTTTCTCCCTGGTGGATGAATGCTGAGACTCGAGTCTTACCTAGGGCTTATGTTTTTGGAAGTGTTACCTCTCAGCCACTACTCAAGAGCGAACACCTCCATTAGGAACACCAGACAGGGAGAGCGGTTCTTCAGCCTTGCTCTGACTTTGTGCTAAGTAAAAACCTTATAATCTTCTCCCTTATCCATTCCCACTCCAAATAATCCCTATACCCTGCCAGATTGTGCTCTGGAGAATGTGATTCTTCCCAGAGGAACACAAGCACAGCCCAGGTGTGCTGTGTGAAACCATGGTGAGGCCCATGACCCGAACTGCAGCCAGTGCTCATTCACTCAGCACCTTAAGAAACATTTATAGGCTTTTGGTGAGAGTCAAGGCTTCATGTGTATCTTAGAAAGAAGCTTATACAGCCTCATCTGACACTTGGAAGAGCAGCTGCACTGAGACACCTAAATAACCAGTTGAGCATCAACCTGCAAGGTCCAGATGGGTTGGGCCAGAGAACCAGGTCAGAGTGTTTAAACAAACAATGTTAACTCTTGAAAAACACTCAATTGAAGGTGAAGCCATTTTTATTTTGCAATCTTGGAGCTGTCCTGCCTTCTGGAGCCCACCTGGTTGGTGTCTTACATGCACAGTGTGAACAAAGAACTGCTCTAGACAAAAATGCATTCATAAAACCTACTTGTAGCTGAGGGCCTTGGATAGACTCCCCTCACCCCCCAGTGCCACCCCCACTGTGCTGGATTCCCAGAATGGTTACACCACCAGGATGCACTGTGGTCAAGAAGAGCCAGCCAGTGTGGTTTGCATACTTTATAAACTCAGGGCTGATCTTAGTGTCAGGTATCGAAGAGGAGTCGCAGGGTGTGCACTGCAGAAATGGAAAGGTATCTGAAGTCCTGCACATACCAGAGTTGAGTCCCCACTGTGGGCAAGCAAAGGTTGTCCCTTCTGTCCTGCATGCTTATGAAAGAACATGCTCAAGGACTCCTTGTCTGATTAACTGCTCACATTTCCAGCGGGGTAAGAAGTGCTGCATGGAAACACAGACAGACTTTTCTTGCAACCCAGGCAGAGTGGATCTGTCACTGCACACAACCAGCTCTGTTGTGCTGTGTGCTCACTGCATTGTGGTACCAGATCAGAGCTGGGCCACACAGACAGCTTGCAGCATGTGCAAGGAGACATGCTGTGAAGCTGGGGTAAGCAGGGGGATGTCATGGGAGTGAAAGGGAAGGAAGAGAAAGGACCACACACTCTTGACATGGGTACCTGGCTATTCTTCTTCAACAGGATCGTGGTACCGTCATCGATCTCAAACTCTCCATAGTCTTTTAAACACCGCACCTACAAAGCAGAAATGCAGCTCTCAGATCATCAGATCTCCCACAGAAAACACCAGGCATCACTGCTGACTTAAAACACATGCCCCAGAACTGTAAGTATGGACACATTCCTATCTGCCTGCTGGATCCTCAACATGGAGCAGATCTGGAAATGCACAACTGGACTGATTCCATGCTCTATAGACTCTGCCTGATGTTTTCTTCCTGCCTCTGCCTGGACCAAGAAGCACCAGCGCGTCCAGTCCTCCAGAGACTAGAGGAAGAGCAGCAAGAGACACAATGTAGGAAGCAGCAGCATTTCCAGAACTTCTCCACACACATACCAGAAAAACTGTGAAACTCTTAAGGAGCAGGTTTATTGCCACTACATCTTCTTTTGAAGAGAACATCAGAGTAGAGCACTTCAGCTACTGACTTTGATGTTTCACATGCTCTTGCTTTGTTCTATCAATTGTATAAAAAGATTTATAGTTTCGTTTGTCAAAGTCCATTTAAAATAACAAGGAAAACCAATTAACATTCCTTAGCATGGGAACAAAGTTTCTAGTTGATGTAGATTTGGTTAAGTTTCTGCAAAATGCCACAAACCTTCTCATCGGGATTCAGACCACTCGCCCTACCACACAAATTCCCTTCAGAGTAGAAATGCTATCTTTCAACAGACTTTGAGCCCTCAGTAGAAGAGGGAGTAAAATGCTGACAGGCAGAACGTAAAGAGTAAATGCAGAAGCCTGTGGAAGCTTTGGTGCTCTTGAAGGCTTTGCTCAATAACATGGCTTGGGATGGGGGTGAAATTCTCTAAAAAACAATAGTTGGGCAAAAAGTTTGTTCACAAACAAAAAACACTTGCACTTACTTCTATGTACAGGCTTTTAGGAGGTTTTATGTCCTGTGTAAGGTCCAGCCCCTCTTCTCCTCCTACTGACTTCATGTAGGTAGCCAGAGACTTTTTGTACCGATTGAACCATTCCACCTGCATATATTGACATTGATTCCTCAGGCAAAGCTGAACAGCTAATGCTGAAAGAGAGGTCCCCAGTGAGTGATACCTAGTTTATCTGTGCTGTCAGACCACTGTTCCAGAGCATGTTTGTACCAGCCAAAGGTGAACGCAAGCTTTTCTAAAGGGAAAGACTGCCACGGAGAGCAATCTGGATTCAGGACACATTCTGCTAATGTTAGCATCTTTGTACATTGGTCTAGAGATGGCATTTGAGAGCAGCATGGGAAGACTTAAGTTCTGCTGGCTTTGAGTTTGATCTTCCACCTGATCCTTGA
The DNA here is from genome assembly GCF_034315485.1 of Pezoporus occidentalis. Taxonomy (NCBI): domain Eukaryota; kingdom Metazoa; phylum Chordata; class Aves; order Psittaciformes; family Psittacidae; genus Pezoporus; species Pezoporus occidentalis. The sequence continues at coordinate 1,222,272 of NW_026913586.1, read as the reverse complement.
AAGTGCCAAGCATTACCTGCACTTGGTAGCTGTCTGGGGTTGTACCCGTAGACAATGAATAAACATATTGTTGTTTACAGGAAGACATGTTAAGTGTCACATTTATAGTGGGGGAATTGTACCTTATTTTGATTCTACTAAATAGATAATCCATCAGGAGGAGTAAGGAAAGAGAGGAAGAATTTAAGACAAGGCTGACTCACTTCCTCTGCTGACATGTGAAACTGGATGGCATTTGGCAGGACACTGCCATACTCCCACCTCAGTGCGCGGATCCGCAGCAACCGGTCATACCTGGGGGAAGAAACAAGGGGCAAGCCCAGCATCTTTGCTGAGGCAAACTTTGGCAATATCCCGAGGCAACAAAGCAGAGAGCAAAACCTTAGGTCATTCCACCCACCTTCCTTTAAAAGATGCGATTTTGGACCTATCCAGTAATTAAAGCGTTTAAAGAGCAGGAATAAACAGGGCCAGCGTCTGATGGTACCAGCAATGTGCACTGGGAGAGCCAGTCCCGCAGCTGCCCTGCTACCGCATCCTGCATAGGAACCGCTCGCCAGAGCCGAGCGTCCCAATACCCAGTGCTCCGAGACCTTGTCTCCTCTCAGTGGGTAAGAAGCGACGCTCTGTGACCCCGAAGGCCCGCCGTAGCCCCCCGTGCTCCGCGCCGCACTCACAGGTAGGCCAGGATGCAGCGCTGGTTCCGGAGCAGGCAGCAGTGCCGAAACCGGATGAGGAAAATGAGGTCCGTGCGTCCCGACTTCGCTTCGGACCTGGAGGAGGAGCTGCGTTACCGAGCTGCGGGACGGCTGGGAGAGAAGGGCACACTGTCGGGTTGTGCAGGACGGGACAGGACACCCCGGTACGGGCCGCGACACTCACACATCCGCTTGGTTCTGCTCGTACAGCGCGCGCATCTCTTCCAGTGCCTGTCGCAGCTCCTCCGTCTGCAACACGGGAGAGGGTCAGCGAGAGCAGACCGCCGCCGGGGCCCGTCCCGCTCCCCCCCGGCCCCGCTCACCCGGAAGGGCGGCAGGCTCCCGCCGGTGGTACGATGCAGCTCCCGCACCAGCCCCACCGCGCGCTCCCCCGCCATGCCGCCCCGCCGAGCGCGCGCGCGGGAAGACCCGGCCGCCCCCGCAGCCAATGGGAGTGGTGGGCGGGGATTCGCGGAGCGCGGGGCTGCGCGCCCCCCGCGGGAAACACCGCCGCAGTTACTTGAACCGCGCTCCGCCGGGGCTGTGTGCGGTGCGGGACGGGGGTAGAGCGCAGAGCGGTTAACCGTGAGCGGATCAGGTGGCCCCAGCCCAAGCCTGTCGTGGAGCAGCGCTGCCCCTGTGCTGGGTGAAAAGGACCTGGGTCCTTTCCCACACTAACCGTTGGTGGATGGCTTGGCTTCGCGAGCGAAGATTTGGGAAGGGCTTTAACCACGCTTACTAAGGCATGATGACCAAGGGCAAGTGGGATGTGCAAATCTGGTTGGAAAAAAGGGTGCTTAGGCAATCAGGAAGTGTCTGACCAGGACTGTCATCTCCTGAGGGATCTTGAGCTACCCATGCGCTGGTCCGCGCGCATGCAGTGTTGGATCTGCAGCTTCCCATGCACCTTGTCACCTACTGTTTAGACCCTCACCTGTCCATACAGACAAGTGAGAGTGAGCCCTTCCAGCCTGCACAGTGGATTTTTTTAGGTGAAGAGCAGCTTGCGCAGAACTGGCCTCACCCTTTACACCTGAGGTTTAACTGCCACGGCCTAGTTAGCTAGGACAGTGACAGCAAAGTCTGCAGGCTGTGGGTTTTGTAACAGTGTCCTTCTCTGATGGAAGACCATACAAGGCTAGCCGAGCTCTGTCAGCCCGGGTTTGAAGATAGGAGTTTTCCTTCTCCTTTGAGGAAGGTCTGTCTTTGCTAATGAAGATTTGGGAAGACCTTCACCCATGCAATATGAACAAGGCTGTCATCTCCTGGGTCAGTCACAAGCGACCGAAGACGCAATAGCACAACAACCAGTGTCTAGGTGGGATTCTTAGAGGTGTTCAGTCATAAGCCCGCAGATGGTAGCCTCGTGCCAGTGGCTCCTCAGCCAAGCGCAAGCACCAGGGGTTTGAACCTGTGGTTCCTCTCGTACTGAGCAGGATTACTATTGCAACAACACATCATCAGTAGGGTAAAACTAACCTGTCTCACGGTGGTCTAAACCCAGCTCACGTTCCCTATTTGTGGGTGAACAATCCAACATTTGGTGAATTCTGCTTCACAATGATAGGAAGAGCCGACATTGAAGGATCAAAAAGCGACTTCTCTATGAATGCTTGGCCGCCACAAGCCAGTTATTCCTGTGGTAACTTTCCTGACACCTCCTGCTTAAAACCCAAAAAGCCAGAATGATCGTGAGGCCCTGCTTTCACGGTCTGTATTCGTACTGAAAATCAAGATCAAGCGAGCTTTTGCCCTTCTGCTCTGCGGGAGGTTTCCATCCTCCCTGAGCTCACTTAGGACACCTATGTTACGCTTTGACAGGTGTACCACCCCAGTCAAACTCCCCACCTGCCGCTGTTCCCGGAGTAGGTCGCGCCTGGCATGTCCTGGGCACTTGGTGCCAGAAGCGAGAGCCCCCCATGGGGCTCGCTCCCCCTCCTCACCAGGTAAGTGAAAAGACAGTCAGAGTAGTGGTATTTCACCTATGGCCGGGACACCGGCGGGCTTGATGTGTGACAGGTCAGGTCCGCTGTGGACAAGCCCTGTCCCCATCACCATCTCAGAAGATAACCTCCTGCACTGTGACCTTCTTTAAGTGAGCCAAGGACATGGCAGGTAAAAATTGTTATCAACATTATTCTCAGACTAAAGCCAAATCGCGACACTGCACCAGCTACTGGGAAGAAAAGTAACTCTATCCCAACCAAAACCAGGATTGAGGGCAACAGGGCTAATGGGGGTTCAGGATGCTGCGAGGAGTTCACCAAAAGCTGGGGGGTCTCTTCCCTTTCCTTCCATGACTTCCAAATGATGCCTTTCATCAGCAGGGATTGAAGCAGGGAATGGTAGGGTGTTACCACAGACACTTTTGGGGTCTTGCTGAGAGCCCCCAGATGGATAAGGCAAAACTTTCGCATTTTTACCCTGCACTTAAAACCCAGAAAAAGTGGAGGGTGCCTGTAGCAAAACTGGTGTTACCATTCCTCTTGTCCATCTTTTCTGGGATGCTGCTCTGACAGCCTCCTCCATGTACTACCGCAGCCTTTCCCAGTGCATCTCCCTTCCACCAGCAGTGTCCTTGAAACCTGATGCCGGCAAAAACTAAAGGGAGAATAAGGAAAAAAGTGAGGTGTGTTTCTGGATGGGACAGGACATTTTTTAGCACAGGAAGCCCTGAAAAGGGAATCAATAACCCAGCACCAAGGCTTGTTCTGCTCCAGGAGTTTAGTTCCCTCACCATGAGTTTCTATGGTTACTGAGCAGTGTTTCATGCAGTGCAGTTATGCAGTGATGGGCAAAAACTGGAGGAGTGGGGACTGCACAGCAGGGCTTCTACACCATGATTGTGACACCTCAGTGTGGTTTATTATGCTTGAAGCATTTATTCTGCTCGTGTTCAGGATGATGTGGTACCTGTACAACTGAGTGGGGACCGTGGCTGGCTCTGCCAGGAGTGTTCTAAAGCTCTCAACAACTGTTTTATTTGGCATTTTAGGCATGGAGGGAAAATGCTCAGAAATACTCTGTTCAACTGAGGGCTGGGGTTGGGCTTCTGTTTCTTGGCCACATGGTGCTGCAACCAAGAGACACTGCAGTTGTGTCTTGGGGGGACAAGAGGGGTGATATGGCAGAGCTGCATGGGGGTATTGGGTCACCTCTTGTCCTTGTGCTGTCGTTGAAACAGATTCATGTCTGCCTTGTGCTGCTTCCTTCCGTAGTGCTGCATGTTTTCCAAAGGGTCTGACCTGTACATGATATATTAGTGTCTACATGGGGAGCACATTGCTGTTAACCAGACACGGAGTAATATGATCACGGCTTGAACCCAAAGCCATTGTGGGGGATTTTGCACAGCAGCAGGACAGGATGTTGGTCTTCAGAGATATGCTGCAGCCATGGGATTAATGAATAGGATCATGGAATAGTTTGGGCTGGAAGGGACCTTCAAAGGTCATCTAGTTCCAACCCCCTGCAATGAGCAGGAACATCTTCAACTAGACCAGGTTGCCCAGAACTGCAGTAGAAAAGATGTGTTTTTTATGGCCAGGGTATCATGCAGGAGTGTAGCACAGTCTTGGGGTACCGTATGTAAGGAAAAAAAGCTCTTTGAAGCCAGGATTAGTAAACAGCATCTCTCCCCTTTCTCCTCCAGGCTGTCTGGCTGTGGCAGGGACATCTACCCTCTCCCTTCCCACCCAACCCATGTCACAGCGGAGGTGTGGGGCCTGAAGAAGCTGCTGTAAAGCGCCTGGTTCCCAGAGGGCTGTCACTGCAGAAGCAGCACGCCTGGCTTGTCATTAATCATTGTGTTCTGCAGTGATAATGGCCCATCTGAGCCAGAGGAGATAATAGCAATAAACACACATCCCTAATTCCGACTGTGGCTGCTGCAAATTGTTTGTTGCGTCTTGCTGAGGGATCGAATGTAACTGAGCCTTGATTGAAAAATTTGAGGGAAGCTGCCTTCTCTTCCTCCTTTGCCAGATTAAAAAAGCCTCGTACATAAAAATAGACAAAATGAATGAAGAATTTACAAACATCTATATTTTATGTTAGGAATTGTGATAAAATTAGGAAAACAGCTGAAGACACTGATTTATACAACTCTGACTATTTCAGGCAATGAGAGGTTTACATATCACAGTTTAACAAGATAAAAGGTCTCCCACGAAATACATAGATGACAGACAACTCATCTGAATTTGACATAACACAGCATCAAGTACACATGTAATGTGATGAACAGTGCCAGGTCATTCCCAAGTTAGGTAACATACAACCTCTTGAATAAGGCAATTCAAATATAACTCTTAATTCAAATCACAACATACCCAGGCAGCATGCAGGGAAAAAGTCATTTATTTTGTACATTGGAATGACACAACTTGCAACATGTTTCCATTTTATGTAGTTAGAGCAACAGGATATAAACCATTCAAATAATATATATATATTTATATATTTCAAGTCAACAGTTGTCTTTACTGGAATAAAGATTATCTGTTTTTGGTAAAAATAAAACTATTTGAATTCACTAATTAACAAAATGCACAGTGATCAGAAATCCAATTCTTCTCACACTTGTCTTCCCGGCTCACTCGCTTTTGCAGCTCCTACCCCTGGGTTCAGAGAGCTCATTGCACAGAGGAATACCAGTGCTCTGGATGTGGTTCCCAGTGCGCTGCGTGCTTTGCTGCGTGGTTGCCTGACCCGATGGATGGCGGTGCTTCCATCACACCCGTATGTACCCCACAGCTTGGAAACTGCATTTCACATCTCCGTTTCTAGGTGCCTGTTCAGTAAAGCACTTGCACACGTCTGACCTGCTGTGAGTCAACAGTTGTAGTGCACGTGGAAACCCATGCACTGGAACAGGGCCCCATTTCTTTATTACCAGTTAATTCCTGCAGACTTTTCTGAACAATAAATTCAAGAAACTGAGAATCTGCTCAGAAGCACAATAAAAACCTGAGCCAAAAATCTCTCTGATGTGCTGCAGCCTAATGGATGTGGATATATTTCCACTGCGACAGACTTGGGGATCACAGAAGATAATGGAGGCTCTTCCTAGCATTGAAAAGTTCTTTCAAGGGGAAGAAATGAAGAAGGGAAATGAGGCTTTTCTCTATTACAAAAAAAAGAATTGTAATTTATGAACAGACTAATCTGAGCAGCTTGTCCCTGGTAAAGGGCTGTACCTCCCTCTGTTTAACTGTGTACTTGCAGGGATAGACCCTCTTGATAAGATACTGTGTCCTGCAGTGGCTGAGTCTCCTCTGCCCCTGTCCCCATGAGGGCAAGGGGACAGATCTGGGTGTCAGCAGAATTCCTTCTTGCTGCAGGTGCTGCATGTGTTATGGGAACGGCTTTGGCATGGGTCAGACCTCATCAGGCTGAGTCCCTGCAAAGCCCTGAGCAGGGGTTACCTATATGCCACAGGGCCTTAAGGGCTAATAAAGGTATCGTGCTCATAAATAATGAAGAGGCAGAAGTTACCCATGAGGGGGTTCAAATGCCCCGAGACTGAAAATGGGTGGTTGAAAGATTTCTGTCCTTCAAGTGAGCAACAACGGCAGAACAGCAGCTGAAACCGACACCTTCCTGCTAGAGAATTGTCCCAGCCTTCAAACCCCAATTGTCTGCGGGAGGAACTACGGGAGAAACTGGATTTTGAGAGTGTGACTGGATTCCATTCATCACCTTTATAAAGTTGTCTCGTACCTCCTGACTACTCTATTTACTGCTCCAGTAAAAAAATCATGGGCATATTTGCCCTTAAACATACAAAAAAGCAGATCTTCAAAAGATAGTGGGGAGCAAGGTGCTTTCACAATGACATTCAGAGCAAAGAGAGAGAAACAACATTTTTGCAGACCATTAGAGAGCTATCTTTGGCAGAATATTTCAAATAAATCATTTCTTACAAGCATTTTCTGCAGTTGTATATTTATTCTGAACAGTTCACTCTCAGCTATAGGGTTACTGGTTCACTACTCTCTATGAATCGGAAAACACCACAAATATAAAAATAGATGAGCTCAGCACGATTTTGAGGCTACCACAACTGTCTCCAATGGTTCCAAAAGTTGTAGATCGATACCACGGAAAATATGAAACAGTTTTTCTAACAGTGTGTGTCAGGTTAGAGAATCACAGCTTGTCACTGTCATAGACACGCTGGGGAGGGCGGCCGGTGCCGCTGCATGGGGTTAGCACGGAAACGAGTCGGAGCAGCCGGGTGCTCAGAGCCAGTCTCTGCCACCACTGGAATATTGTCCCATGGGGAATTGTCTCTCTCTGACCGTAAGGCTTAGAGATATCACGCTGGGTGGCGGCTGACGGGTTTCCACCCTGGGCAGGGGAGGAGGGAGGCAGGGCTTGCTGCGCTGAGGGTTTCTGAGAACCAAAGCCATATCCAGTCCTGTGCTTTACCCGCAGGAGGAAGATGGAGCGTGGCTGCAGAGTTGCCTCCTTTCGCCTTCGCGTGGGGAAAAGCACCCAGGGAGCCACAGGTCAGACCCTGCCCCGTGGGCTTTGGCCAGGACCCCAGTGGGATGGTGACTCTACCCTGAGCCTGGGCTACGGTGGCCCAAGGAGTGGGCTTGCCCAGTCCCAGGCTCCCTCTCCAGCACACGCTACCAAGTCCACCAAACACTTAGATTTAAATATTTTGCTTTGTTTATACAACATGTACAAAATATACAGCATCGGAATATTATTTCCCAGTAGACTACAAGTGTCTCCCAAAATGACCTCTTTTATCAACAAATATATATATATCGAAGGTAATAAAAGAGTCGTACCAACAGATATTATGGCTTTTCAAATAGTGTAGCTGCATTGTGCCATCGAACTTAGGAGGAACCATGAGAGAGACAGAGAGATCAGGAGGCTTCAGTTGCTGAGCCCAAAGGTGACCCTCAGCTTTGATGCTGCTGGGGCAGCGATGCAGGCAGCACGAGGAAGGTGGGGTAGAATTTACGACCCATGCTCTGGTTTCTGTCCCCAGGCAAGCCAGTTCTAATGCAAACATCCTTTCAGCAGTCCTTGGCAAAACTTGGCTGTTCCCAGTTGGGCTCTGCCTGCCCCATCCCCAGCAGGGGGAACTGTGTGGCACATTGGGCAGTCAGAAATCTCTCTGTCTTTCTCAGCCCAGGTTTGCACAAGGCATCTGTCTGCCCTACAGTGCCCTGTGGCTGTGAGGGGAAGGACTCAACAAGGTGACGGTGACACAGGATGTGGGGAGTGACTGTGGTGGGTCGCTGGGCTGACTGGTGCTTCAGGTGCATCAGAGGTGGTGGCAGCCTCCTCCCTGCCTGCCTCCCTGTGTTCATCCTGGGGAGATGGGGAGCTCCCCTGGGGCTGCTGGGCAAGGGGACAGTGGCTGCTGCCAGAGGAGAGCAGGAAAGCGTGAGCATCACTTCTGGAGCACATCACAAATACCAGAGGACAGCCTTGCCTCGGCAGTGACCTGGCATGGTGTGCCCATGAGGTATGTTACCTGTGCCCCAGCACTGCATCCTTGCTGCCTGCTGTGCCTCATGGGGTGCATCTAACCAATAGCTGTTCCCCTCACTTTTTAAGATCCATTTTGAGCTCTTTCTCTTCTGCATCCTGCAGTTACAGGGGGTCCTGGCTGCCTCATCCATGGGGAGCATCCATCATCCCTGGGACAGGCTGTGCAGGCAGCACCCAGCTCCCTGCCTGAGTAACCCTCCATTCCTAAGTGGGACAGAAGAAGGTGCTGATTTGAATTACATCTATGTCAAGACAGATGCATTTTTGTGTATTCTCCAAGCTCATAGCAACAGCCTGTTTTCTGCTCCAGAAAGAGGAGCAGTTGCTTTCCCTGCGCTTCAAGTGTGTAGAAATGGCTTTTAAAAACTGGAGCGTTTTGAGAACTCAAGCACTGAGATAACTGGACCACTTAATTACAGCAGTAAATTAGTAACAGATCCAAATTACTGCTACTGTCATTTTTGACTGATTCCCATCTTGTTTTCTTCTTCTTTAGAATATTATAGCTGGTCCCTGCAGGCCTCTGGCTGAAATCAAGGCTGATGCTCAGATGAACAAGCCTGGGCAGCCCAGGCCCTTCCTTTGGCTCTGCCTGCAGGCTGCTGAGCAGGATGGTGGCTCTGCCTGCTGTGGCAGTGGTATGGAAAGCAGCACACAGAGTCCCATGGGGAAACTGCTCCCTTTGAGATGTGTGTGCTTTCATGGAACCACAGAATCACAGAATGGTTTGGGTTGAAAGGGACCTTAAAGCTCATCCAGTTCCAACCCCCTGCCACAGACAGGGACACCTTCCATTAGACCAGGTTGCTCCAAGACCTGTCCAACCTGGCCTTGAACACTGCCAGGGATGGGGCAGCCACAGCTTCTCTGGGCAACCTGTGCCAGGGCCTCACCAACCTCACAGGGAAGAACTTCTGCCTAAGATCTCATCTCAATCTCCCCTCTGTCAGGTTAAAGCCATTTCCCCTTGTCCTGTCCCTACAGGCCCTTGTCGAAAGCCCCTCTCCAGCTTTCTTGTAGCCCCTTTAGGCACTGGAAGCTGCTCTAAGGTCTCCCCAGAGCCTTCTCTTCTCCAGGCTGAACAAGCCCAGCTCTCTCAGCCTATCTCCATAGCAGAGGTGCTCCAGCCCTCAGAGCATCTCTCCTGATGACAGCTTTGTTCCCTGACTGCTTCTTGCGGGAGTATCTCTTAGGCTTGCTTGTTGTGTTGGGGTAGAGGTAGCACATGGCATCCTCCTTGTCCTCTTCTTGCTTGATTACATGTACTACCTCCGCACCATGCATGCCTCTTACCAAACTCAGCATTCTGTAGCTTTTACCAGCATGTATTTGTTTCTTCCAGCAGGAGCTAGGAGTCTTAGGAGAATTCACCAACTTTTCACCTTCATCCACAAACGAAACCATTTCACTGGATTGCTGAACAATGCCCTCAACAGGTAGTCTTGAAAGCCGGGTTATTTGCAGAGCTATGCCTCCTAATGCTTAATGCATTACAGAAAATAGACAAGTGTTGTCAGAAGATGAGCTGTTGTCAGGGAAAAAATAACTAACGTTTTCTCTCTTGCTAACACAGTGGCTCTAATGTACGAGGTATTATCTCAATCTTTTGCTCTCTAGAGCAGCCAGAAGTAGTGAATGTTTCCTGATTAAGAGCAAGACAAGTAGTTCTCCTGCATGGCTTGCTGTGTGCGCGTTTTTCTCAAGAGCTCAGAAGATGAAGGAAGCAACATGGGGCAAACAAATGAAGACACAACAGGCATCAATTCATTTTCATCTGTACAGGGGAAATTCATCCAACAGGCATCTAATAGCAGCTCTTATTGCAAGGCAAGACTGTGGCAATGCACAGGGCTATAGCTGAAAGCAAGGGGCGAGGGAGACAGCATCACACCAAGCATGGAGAAATCCAATTGTGCACGTCCCTACATACATGGGAGTCACAAACCCACTGGTTTGCAAAAGCCTTTAGTAACAGTCCCAAATGAGTCTGATAGCAACACGTTGGCACCTCCAGGATCCAATCTTTCTTGTGCTAGTGCAGCAGTTTAGCAGTGACTCAGCAACTCCCCACGTTTCTAAGTATTTCTGCAAAGAAAGAAGTTCATCTGCCAGGAACTCACATTTCTGTAAGCAAGGAGCCTGCTGGGCGCTTTGGGCTGGGGCAGAGGGGCACAAGCTCTGGGTGATGACAGTGCCATGGGCTGTCAAGAAAACAGAGGAGCAGAGCAAGGTTGTATTTCCATGCAGGTCTCGCCATGCCTTCATCTGTAGACGATTCATCTGGGCTAGAAATTAACCCAACCTCAATAAAGAGGTCAGGAGGGGCAAGGAAAATGCCCTGTGGCAGTACTCTGTGTCCTGCAAGGGTTCAGGAGCTCTAAGTGTGGATAAGCACCCCAAGCCATTGCAACTTTCTTTACTTAAACTCTACCCATTTTAAGCAGGGGCAGGAAAGTTTTGTAGGCAGGTAGATAGATAAGTGTTAGAGAATTTAGAGCACCAAGAACAGGCTTCATTCTGAAAGAAAGGAGTTGAGGTGGACCTTGAGCCCCCAGTTCAAATTAGTTTGCTCTGGAAGCGTAGAGAAAGGGTTGGGGTGGAGTTTGAGCCTCTGTGGGACTTGATAATGGTGGAAATAAAGCAGAAATGTTTAAACTCCAAAAAACTCATGAGTGAGGGACAGCAGCATGATAAAAATCAGTGCCTGTGGGTAGCAGCTGTGATGGTGCCTGGGTGATGAGCAGGAAGGGCTCAGCATGCTGAAGTTTAAGTTTGCCTCTGATGCATGGAAACTTGCATGGTCCTTTGCTTGCAGGAGCTCAAATCCAAGATGCCTTCTGGAGTGGTTAATCTTTGCCCTGAGATACAGACAGCCTGAGCTAACAAGCACTGCTGTTTGGTCCAGTGGGAGGGGAGACTTCACTCAAATGGAAGCTCCAGTTGTGGGGCAGGAGGAAAAAAAGAAGGCTCCTCTGCAGGGAGCCTGAAGGAAGAGGGCATGTGAAGAGGCTCTACATGGGCGACCAGCACAAAGAAAGCCCACGCTGGATTATCTCCTTGATCAGTCAGCCTCTGTGGGGCCTTGAGATAGCTCTATGTGGATGCTGGAGGACCACAGCATCAGGTAGCATATATGTTCCTGGTGCATTGCTCCTTCCCAGCACTACCTGCTGGGGCTGGGTTATGTGTGTTCTGGGATGTCCAAGAGCTGTCCTAATGCAGTACTGTTGACAAGGGCTTTTTTGAATCAAATAGATAAAAATACCGCCTGGGGTTGGTACCCATAGACAGCCAAAAATGCTAGAGGCTCTGCTATAGCTGTGTAGAAATGAAGATGCATGTCTGTAGCTACAGTAGCTGGCTACATGGGGGAGACATGCTGTGGCAGTGACTAAAATGGGGTTTCCAGGTCTGGGTGGGACCCCACAGCACTTTACCCTTCCCTGTGCCCTCTGATGCTGGGCATCCCACTGACATCTCCCCAAGAGAGGGGAGCCCCACGTTGATGTTCACTTTGGGAGGGTGGGAAGGAGCCAAGGGGGGGTGCAGGAGAGAGCAGTGAACTACCCTGGGGGCCCTGGGTGCTCAGAGGAAGGGCTGGCCATTCTTGAGGTGCTCCAGAGAGATAAGACACTATGGAGACTCCTTAGATGCTCTCAGGGACGTGTCATAGGCAGCAAATCCTGTCAGTAACAGCAGTCTTCTGGGTATCTTTGCTGATAACAGCTTGTCCAGATGGGCCCTTTCCCTTTGCAATGTCCGTTCCCTCTGCATGAGGGGTGTTGCTGGCTGATGAAAGGCTCTTGGCACCTCTAGTTCCAAAAGGAGGCAGGCTCAAGTCCTTAAAAGGTGAGGAATCTCACTGTATTTATTGTCCCCTAGTGCTTTTTGCAAGAATACGGATGCCTTTGGATGCTTTCCTGTGCAAGTCAGATTTTCACAAGATAAACAGGGTGCACTGTGTACATGTGTGTGTGGTCGGTCATCACATGCTCGGAGAGGCCAGAGAGGTTCCCTGTGCTCCATAAACATGCTTCTCAAAATGGTGCCAAAGCCAACGCAAAAATAACACAGGGATTTCTCCTGGAATAATACCCTTGGCATTAAGTTTTCCCTCTTTCCGTCACTTTCTGGCCATGCCCAGCTCTGCCCTCCTGGAATGCAGCTGAGCGTCCTCCTTAGGTACGTATATGGCCCCCACTGCCATTGCACTTGATTCTGACCCAAGCATTTAAAAATAGCTGTAACAATAACACACGGGCTCTGTTTCTCCTTTCCCTGCCTGTAGCAGAAATAGCATGGTGAGTTTATAGCCTCCATCCACACTCGTTACCAGAAAGGGCTCAAAGCCTCCCTTTTCCCTATTGTCCTTTAAGGAAGTGATGAAAGCAGGGGGAAGGATGCACAAATGACTCTTGCAACCTGCCCTTGCTCCAGAGCCACTGCTGGAAATGGGGGACACATGAGCAGAAATGTTGTTTGGAGACAAGGGATTTACATCTCTGGAGCAAGTGGTTCCCTCTCTGCCCTGGCACAGGGGCAGGTAGGAGCTAGTAGTTTGGATAGGCTCAGCCATGAGATGCTGCTGGTTTGTGGCTCCTATTGGCACCAGCGACTTTCAGAGTCCCGGGCTCTTTTGCACCTTTTCCATGTGTTTAGGTTGTGCCTGGGATTTGCCTCCATTCCCATTGGCCCCTGAAGAGCTGGGGATATGGTTTTGCCAAGATGCTCAGGGCTGTCACTGCTCTGTGCGCTCCTTCCATTTGTCCGCAGGCACTTTGCAGTATCCTGTTGATTTATTTGGATGTCGGCCTCTGAATGTCCATTGTGCCATGCTGCATCCTCTTCCATGGAGAGGTTTGCCTTTGGCTAATCGGGTGATAAGAGGGGGTGAGAGCAGCTGGGGCAGGTGAATGGACAGAGGCTGAGGGTTTAAAGTGCTGTTTCTGGAAACCTCCCTGAGCGTGGAGCTTTATCAGAGGTACCCCATGCCTTTCTCTTCTGGAAGGGGAAGGAGAGGCTGGCAGAGATGGGAAAACACTGGCATCAGAGAGGGGACATGGAGAGGCAGGTGCCCCACAGGGTGGGTGTGAGGGCAAGATGCACCCCATGCTGGGGCTGTGCTCCTTGCTGCCAGCTGCAGGTGTCTCGTGGAGGAGGGCAGTTTGCTTTTGCCTTCGGAGGGTTTGGTTTAAAGATGAGGTTGGTGCAGAAAGGCAGGCATTACACCCTTGCAAACACAGGCTGGGGCTTGGTGGAGAGGTCCTTCCCCTCCTCAGCATGGAAGGTGGCAGCCAGGTAGAAAGATCGCTGCTCATCCGTGGCTCCTCCTGGGCAAATACACACCATGCTTTCACAAGCTTGTTAAAGACGCCAGAAAGCACATGGCTGGCCGAGAATAATTGCATAAACAAGGCTGGTGTTTACTGTGTGATTTAGGCCTTGTCCTAAGCAAGCAATGCTCCATCATTCCCTTCGGAAAGCTCTCTGAGCACAACAGTTATTTACTGCCTGTTAAACCGAGCTGCTGCACAAGCCCGGTTTGACTTGTTAATGACTTCAGCAACAGCAATTCATTCTGAAGAAGCAAATGATGAGAGTAAAATACCAACATCACCTTTCAGCAGATGTAATTACTGGGTCAGGAGAGCTGCTTTGCTTCTGTGATTCACTGCCTGGGAGAAGCACGTGGATGTGACCAGCTGTGCTCGCCTGCGGCTTGATGAGCATTGGAGCTTGACCTGCACTCATCCTGGAGGGTGCTGAGAACCCACAGGCATCGTGGGGCTAGTGGCATAGCTCCAAGAAGCAGCATAGAGTGTGGGGAAGGGCCAGGTTTGCGCGAGAGCATCCTAGAGATGATGTTAAATCCTCTGGCTGCTGGGGTGCGTTACCTGCTCTGCCGTGCATCCCTTCACAATGGGAATTTTACTGCCTCTGGGCCTTTACAAACACGGTCACACTGCAACGAAATCAACCACCTCCTATCCTCTCTCTTTCTGCTTGGTGGCATGTGTCCAGCCTGGAGCTTGAAAGTCAGGCCCTGCTGGTGGTGTCAGTGTGACTGGCTGTGTGGTCTCATCCTGACCCTGCATAGTGGAGGGGCAGGAGCATGGGCAGACCCCCAGGAACATGCACTCCAAGCATGTGCATCACACTGGGAGGAGCAAGGGGAGCCCCACCAGATGAAGGCAGCACTTGCCTGGGACCTATCTCTGGAGCTGCTGTTTGAGTTCAGCTGTCAGAGCGGGACCTTGGAAGCATCCTAGGGAGGGTTTATCTCAGGACACTTCAACAGATGCTGGATGAAACACAAGAAGGAGCAACATCCCTGGCTATGCGGAGGCTTTTCTCCTCCTCACTGCTGGCTCAGAAAACATGTGGCCATGTGGATCAGAAACAGCCCATGGCTTCTGGACTGAAGCATGGGCAGGAAGCTGCCCAGAGCAGACCAGCTCCAGCTTTGCTCAGCAACTTCATGGGGTGTCTCAGATCTCTGTTTGCACCCACAGACCCTGTCCTGGTAGTGCATCTCTTGCATTCCCACTTATCCTTAGCTAGTGGCTTAATGTAGTGCAAGTCACCTTGAGGCTGAAACAGCAGAAGCAGTTCTATGTAACTAGAAGACAGAAGCAGAAAGAGCTGCTGAGTACCATATGTATGGCTCTCCCTCAATCTAGGGCAAGCCAGCACTGATGGGAGACCCAGCACAGGAGAAACTCAGTTGCCCTGCAGCTTTGCCCCCGGGTCCTGCATCCCTCTGAGAGCTGGGTGGCCTGCGAGCCCTGTCTGTACCGCAGCACACCAAGCCCGAGGCACAATGGAGATGGAGCAGGAGGAAAGCTGTGAGATGGGACAAGAGCAGGCGTGCGGAGGCATGTTTGCCTCCCATCAGTGGCAGAAACACAGTGAAGGCAAACCAATAAGTAAAGAAGAGATGGGTGTAACAAAAGGGGAGACAATGGGAGGGGAGGGTTTTCCACAGAGAATATGCAGGAGCACTACTGGATCCATCAGGAATCATTACAAACTTTATTCGTCTGTGCATTGTGTACCATTTATAAGGATCATCACAATTAGTGGACTCACTGCCTATAGTGGTGGGCAATACACACAAAAGAAAAGTCAATGAAGCCAAACAGATGAAAATGAAATCATTGTACATAAAGGTAATCATAAACCTGAACAACCTGTGCCTGGGTTTGATTCTTCCCTCAAAACAATGAGAAACAAAAAGACCCCCCCCCCAAAAAAAAAAAAAACAACTTGTCAAAAGTGAAAAAAAGGTTTGAGAAGAAAAAAAAAAAACAAACCCACAACTTCATTTTCCTGGAGAAAAACCTTACAACACGTTAATTAAAATTTCCACAGATGTTCAAGATGAGTACAAATACTCCCAGCCAATTGGTTATGGTACAAGCATCAGATGTGGTTTTCAGCTGGGTGGGAAAAGCTCATCAGCGGATGTGCAGGCTGGGCATTAGCCTGGCTGGGACACCAGGATGCCCGGCAAAGGGCATAGGGAAAGAAGACATCTCTCAACACCAGTGCACAATGTCATCCCTGTGCCGTGTGCAGGGGAGTTCTATGTCCACACCTTCCCAGGCTTGGCTCGCTACCCCAGTCCACACTACTGGAGTTGGGAGGTGATGCTGAGTTACACCTCCCTGTCTCATCCTTCCCACTGGTTGCAGATTTGGACAGTGCAAAATGTGGCCTTTTTCCCTGGGGGACACTTACTGGTTATGCTCCCAGTGGTGTGGGAGATCTTGGTACAGCCTTCAGCTCTTGCACTGAATTATTTTGCCTCCAAATGGCTGTGGGAAAGGACCAGCTTTAGGGACTGATCCTGATGGCTTAACGCTCAGAAACAGGGGCTGTCACTAGACCTCTGGGGACACAGGGAATAGCAGGGGGCTAAGGGGTTTTGAGGCAGCCACCAGCTATAAAGGCAGAGGCAGGCAAGGTGCTGGGAGCCAGTCACGCTCGTTCCCCTTGGGCTCAGCCGCTGCTCATCCCACTCAGGTTCACTGGGACCTTGTGAAAACCTCCTGCATATGGTGGAAGCCTTCACACCAGCTTCAGTATGTCCTGGACTGGCCAATGTGGGGGAACCCCAACCACATGGGGAGACAGAGCCTGCAGCCTCTGGAGTGTGGGTTTTCCTCCCCTGAAAACCTACATCTGCATGGCTGTTATTGCTTCTTGTGGACCCACATGCAGAGCAATAAATGGGGACAGCTTTCCCTCCTTATATTCCCACTAAGAGGAAACAAATGAACAAACAAAAAACCTATGGCAAAACTAAACTAACTAAAATAAATAAAACCTGGTGAAAAGAAAACACTTGTATCTGCAATGCTCAATCCACATGGCTGGAAGGACTATCCTATAGGATGCTATATACAGATAGGGTTCATTTCATTCATGCAAATGTTACAAGTACCACGACAGCATGCCCGAGGAGGCGGATGAGGCAGGAGGAATGCCCCTGCAGCTCCGCACAGCCTCAGCTTAGGACACTGGACACGAGGTTGCGGCTGCGCATCCCCGAAGCACGGAGGGGAAGAGGTGAGGGGCATGTGGGGGGAAATGCTACTTGTACACACGCCAAAACAAAACAAAAAAACCCAACCCCAAATCAATGACGAAAACGGTTTGTGTTCTATCCTTAGAAAGCTCCCAATTTCCCCTTGTCTTCAGTCCGGTCTCTCGCTTCTCTCCAACAGGGCCAGAGGGGATGTTCCCGAGTGGTGAAGGCAGGCGGATGGTGGTCGGACATCAGGACCCTCACTTTCCTCTCCTTCCCTCGCCCACTGCTCTGTTTCTTACCAGCTACTCTGGCCTTCCCTGTACTGATGCACCCCGGTTGCCTTCGCATCCATCCTCCCGGGGAGCCAGCAGGCAGGAGAGAGCGATGGGGAAGGGCTCGGTGGCTACCAGCTGCTCTTGTTGGTAGAGTTGCAGAGAGGGCCCTGCTGCTGGGCTCCTGGCCGGGGCCGCCGCCCGGGGAGGGGTCCTGCTGGCTTTGGGGTCCTGCCTAGTTCAAAGGATGCTCCAAAGCCGCTTTCCGTCAGCAGGTGTGTGAACATGGCAAATCTCTTTTATTCTTTCTCTGTTCATTATACACAGCTTTATATCTATATCTATACCTATATATCATTCTATATAGATACATATAGATATACATATATTTACTATCTCTGATTGTCCCTTTAGAAGCCCTTTATGTGGCAGTAGGCTTCCAGAGATGAGAAGAATATGTACAAGAGCCAGAGGAGGATAAAGAGTGAGGACGTGAGCAGCTTGGAAGTCCGCGGCCCGCCCAGCTCACCTCCAATCTCAGGTCTCCGCCGGTAGAGCAGCACACCCACACTGATAAAAGCAAAAATGGTGAAGAGGGTGACGGAGAAGGCCAGGGTGCCAGGTGAGACTTGGAAAGCTTGTCCGTGCGCCGCATGGTAGATGGCTGCGATCGACCAGGCCACCCCGATGCCCAGGAAAACGTTCACGGCATTGCTCCCAGTGACATTCCCGATGGAGGCATCTGCATACTGGTCCTGCGTCGCTGCTACTTTGCTGGCAAAGGTGTCTGTAAAGGGAAGATGGAGAGAAACCTTCAGAAAACAGCCAGGTAAGGAGGGACATCACCAGGCAGCTTGGGGACGAATGTCCCTTTTGGGGAATGAAGATAGTGGGTAAAGGGACAAGGTACAGCCCTGTCTATATGCACTCCCAAGTAAGGCACATCTGGCCAGAGCTAGCGTGACAGTCAGGGTCCAGAAATGCCTAGGAGGGAAATCATAATGTCCAGAAATATGGGACTTCCCCCACTATGGCCCCAGATGCCCTACAGTGATTCAAGCATGAGACAACGCTTCTCAGTACTACCCTATATTGGCCGTTTCTCCCACATGCACTAATTTGTTGACTTGCAAAACACCTTAAAAGGTTGGAAAAGCTTTGTGGGTGCCACAGTGGTTTGTATTTGGTCTCCTGAAGTTTTCTTTTTGTGTCTTAGTGTTTGCTTTAATGATGTCTCTCCAAAAGCTTTTTCCACACTAAAGTCAGTGCCCTGTGCAGACCCTGACACTTTGGTAAGCAAGTGGTCATCTTTCACCCCACAGGGAGAAAAACCATGCAGGTGGGTGTACGCTTGCCTGAATTCTCCACCAGCTTTAATACTGGTGGCAAAAGAGCTGTGATAAAACTCAGCTAGCCTTTTATATGGCAGATCTTGTGTCAAGTAGACCAGCACGATGCTGCTCTGCACCATAGAAAAGTGTTGATTTTACATCCAAACACACTCTGGATCTGCAGGGGGGTGAGTAGGAGGGGGATAAGCATCTGGGTTTTGTCTGGGTGAACTCTCTGAGCTGACAATGAAATGAATCCTTAACATGTCTGCACTCCCAGATCACCTCGGCTACAGGCAGCTCAGAAAGAGAAAATGGAGAGGTCAGATTTCATGTTTCTAATTCTACAGAGTTTCCTTTACACTCCTCAGTGGGGCTCCAAGGCGAGATGGTGAAATGCAGCCTGGCACAAAGACCCAGTTTCATGTAACAGGAGGGGCTGGGCACCTATAAGCACAGCGAGAGTGGGCATTTGCAGCAAAGAAGTCAAAAGGCTGCTTTATTTTTTAAAGAAGCTCTCATGGAAATGCATCTGACTGCTGAGGTAAGGAAAAGGCAATTCCCCTTGTTCTCAGCCTTGGTTACAGTGCAGTAAAGGGGCTGTGGGGCAGTGGTGATGCCTCTGTGGCTCTCCAGGTGCCCCCATGGGAGGAAGAGGATGAGCAAAGGAGGCTGGGTTGCAGCAAGTCAATGTGCATTGGGAGGACAAAGTAGCATGTGGGTATGGAACTCGTGGTTATTTTCTCTCCCTGGTCAGTCCTCAATCTCTGTGTCTTCTGAGGCTGGGTGACCACTCAACTGGAGACACGTCTCCAAACATTTGTGGGGTCAGGGCCTTCTGGGGGCTTCATAAGTCGCATTTTGAGCAACCTCACCTTGATCCATTTGAGCCAAAGCTGAACCTGGTCTCACACAAAGGTGTCCATGCTAGGCAGTGTGCCCTGAGTATGGCCTAGTACCTAACTCACCTGGAAGGCAAGGTGAAAGGAGCAGATTCTGAGAAAGAAAGTGCAGGATTGCCAACATAGACAGCATTTTAATGGAAAACCAATTTCCTACTCTAAAAGTGGATGTCATGGAGGCTGTCCACAGAAACAGACACCTCACAGTCTTTGCAAGGGGAAGGTCCTTGAAATAATTTCATCTTGGTTCAATCCTCCTGGCCCATCTGAGAATGAAAACCAGCTTCCACATACACCTGAAATCTGTCCTCAAGGGTCCTGCACAGCACAGCCAAGGACCTTGCTGTTCCCAGCTTTTCCAACCCAGACCCAAACCCAGGCTGGACAGAGATGGACCTTTACAACAAGCCCTGCTGTTGGCCTTACCTGGCACTGATGTCCCCAGCGCGACAAACACGACCGCGGTGACCGAGTCCTTCAAGCCAATGGTGCAGCCAAAGTGGGATGCCAGGTCACCGATGAAAGCTGTCAGGAGGCCGATCATGAGGATGGAGACAACGAAGCAAGCCCAGCCATTCCAGTAGTCTGTTGGGGGCACGAAGGCAAAAAGGACCTTCCAGAAGACGGTCAGAAAGTGCATCACATAGTCAAAGCAGGAGGGCAGCTTCTCCTCCCCACATTCATCGTCATCGTCATCTTCACCTGCAGAAAACCACCAGTGCCTGATGAGACTTGCCCATCCTAGGGGAGGCTGGGCAAAGCTCCCATGCATTCTGCATACTCCTGCTTGTGCTGGAACCACCCCTGGGCATGAAGAGGAGGTGACACTTTCCCAATTAAATCAGTGGGAGTTTTCCTGCAGCCCTCAAGGAACAAAGACGGGTTTCTAAGCCACAGATGTTGGAGATTCCAAGGCAATTGCAAGTTGTGTTAAAGACATACCTTGCACTTGGGTTGGTGATTTGTCATTGCCTTTAATGCATTTTTTTCCCTCCAAGCATGTGGAACAGCAGATCTCCCTGCCTGGCTGTCAGCAGAGCTTCTTACCAATGGGTAACACATGATATGTTACCTCATGAGCACACAATGTGCTGTTCATCCCCATCAGACAGCACCACTGAGCTTGGCTCTCCTTCCCCAGAGAACACCTCTGGATGGCAGAAAGAAGTCACTAAGTTCCACAGTAGCCAAGAGCACGCAGTGAAACCAGAGCCTTTGCTCTGCTCCACCACAGTGGATGAGAGGACAAGGTCCCATCTTGCCAGACACTGGGTTCAAGTCTGCTTCTCCCAGCAGCCACAGTACTGATGAGCCTGGCATAAGCCTTTGAATGAGACCATGCTGTTTTTATCTGCCCCACTGCTGGCCAGGGTGGACATTTCTCCTTTCACATCTTCCTTCACAATGTGGATGTTTAATTGAGTAACAAGATGTATAAAGCCTCCACAGGGAGGATAAAATGGTCTTGCTTTTTGCTGTGTACCAGCATGTGCCTATCAATGAATCCCGTGTTTAAATAGTGGCTCTGTGCCATGACAGCAGGGTTCCTGGGGGAGCTGCTGGTGCACATGCCGCACACAGTAGCAAGAAAAGCAAAAGGCCCAGGGATCACTCAGACCACGATCAAGAGAGATCAAGAGATTTGGTAACCTGTAAGGGGAATCAACCTGCTCTTGGTCTGGGGCAGCTCTAGCATACGTAAACCTCGCACTCTGCTAGCATCCTTGGGGTTCTCAGCAGAGATGCAGCTGCAGGAGAGAGTGTAGTGACAGAGCCACGGGGAGCAAGAGAGGAGGGAACCCCTAATGCAGATGTCTCTGTACACAGGGCATATGGCATCCCACATGAGGGCTGGGCTGAAGTTAGAAGGCATTCAAACTGGGGCCCCCAAGATGACTGGAGCCTGGAAGGTGTTTCCTATGGGGAGAGGTGGAAGCAGCTGGCTTGGGGAAATAGGAGAAAAGGAGGTTGGAGGGAACTAAGCAACAGCATTCAGCAACTTGGAGGGCATGTGCAGAGAGGAGGAAGCAAACTCTCTTCTGTGCTGACAGAGGCAATGGCCACAAACTGCAGCTTGGGTGGTAACATCAGGAGATAACATTTTCTCCAGGAGGGTGGTGCAGCCCTGGGACACATAACCTGGCTGATGGACATCATCTTCAATATTCAGTTAAAAAAAGCCATGACCAACCAGGGAAAACTCCTACCCAGCACCCTGTTGGAGGGAAATTTTGCACAATTCTTTTTGTATTAAAAGCACCTTTGCAGACCAAGACCAACAGATGAGACAGAGGCAATGGGAAACTTGGTGTCTCTACAATAACTTGATGGAAAATGATACGTTGCTTGGCTCGAAAGCTTCAAATTCACTATGGCAGAAACAGTAGAATCAGTGCCATGATGGTATTATTTTGGCAGATATAAATATCCTATTCCTGTGCATTGTTGTGAAGACAAGGAACAGTTTTCAGCCTGGGAAGCTTATGCTGGCCTCCCCCCCTGCCCCATTGCACAAAGGCTGGTACTGACAGGCTACACTGTGCTGTGCTGTAATTTTGCAGCAGGTATTTTAATCCCCTCCCAAGCTGCATGGCAGCAGGACTGTCATGGATATAAACCTTCAAGGAAATAATAAAACAGGCTGAAAAATGAACATGGGTGCCACTGTCATAACACTCATCCAGATCTGTCTATCATTTCCTTAAGCAGCAATAGCATCTCTCTTTCAAATTGCTGCCCAGATCCTGTGTAGGTGACTTGAAACGCAGAGTGAGGTCGAGTGGTGACCTAGGGGTGCATTCAGGAACAGGCTCACAAACCCCATGATGTTTTTGCTCCAGAAGAAACCTGATGGGCTGTTGGTGCCCCATGGACAGCATAGGATGGTCTGACCACGGTGTGGCACAATCCTGCCTGAACCAGCTCTGCCTTTCCACAGACCTGACCAGCATTGCCAGCAGTTGATCACTGGATGGGAAATGGGGTTTTAATGTTTCTTTTCTCAGCTGGGATGTTACCTTTTGAAGTGTGACTTTCACCTGCCCTCTATGATGGGATGCAGGTAAAAATTTAAACCCTCAGCACGAAGTTTGAGGAGCTAAATCCTGGCAAAAAAAAAGTAGGTCCAGATCTCTGATAAAAACTGCTGTTCCCCAAGTGCAAGGGACAGCTCATGTCCACCCAAAATGCCACTTTTATTATATGTTTATTCATCGTCCTGTTAGCACTGATGGTGGCAACAGGGCTTTCACTTGACTACAGTCTTTACATGTGTCACAGAGATCGGATCCAAGTAGCAGTGATTACCTTTGCTTTAATATAGAATGCAATTAAATAATTGATTCTGGCATAGATTAGTTGAGCTACAAAACCTTCAGCAAGGACTGTCTTGTGTGATATGTTCATGCTGTATCCGAAATAATGGGAAGCTTTTGGCTGGAGGCTCTAAGAATAGCTATGCTACAAGAGGAGACATCACATTTTGAGGAGATAGCTGCTGCACAATGTCCTGTCCTCATTTTCAGAGGTGGAGGGGTAAATGGAATGGTAGGGCCATCCCTTTTAATTACGTTGTGCTGGGCAGAGGTTACCCTGTACAGCAGAGCTTGAGCTAGGAAAGGAGAGTGCTTCCCCATGCATTTCAATGCACAATTAGTCAAATGAGCTCAGATTGCATTCCCCAGTAGTTTAATTTAAGCTCATTGATTTTGTCCTAATGTGTGTGCAACCCAGGCTGGGCTGTGAAGTTGTAACATCCAGCTAGTGAGTTATAGTACCTCCAGCTCTTAGAAATACATCTGGAGGGGGCCTCCTTTCTTTCAATGTGGGAATACTAATTTGTGCTACACTGGGCATACTGGTAACTGTAGCACTGGCACCTGTGAGAACAGTATAACAGGGCATTTCTGAGGGAAAAGCAATTCTCCAAGAGAGGGAAGATATGATCAGATATGATCCATAGAACCACAAGTATCACATGCTGCTGCCACTATTGGCCTGCTGAGCCATAACCTCCAGCCTCAGCTGGCTGAAGCAGAAGGTGTTCCTGAAAGCCAGGGATCAAGGGCAAATTTTGGTCCACCGATTTGGGATTCAGTGGCTGTCTTCGGGGCTTGGCACCCTCACTACTGCGGTGAGGACAACATGGTACTGTGGGGAACACCAAGGATGGGAAGCACTGCTGGCTGCACCAGCATCATTTATACCACTCTACATTTAAACATTGTATTTGCCTCCCAGATCTCTCCCACTGAAATGAGTTTTCCCCTCTGCCATTTGGCAACAGTCAGGCAGTTTCTCTTCCAAACACAGTGCAGGAGGTTTCCTACACATCAGACAAGGTGCTCTCACAAAAGGCTTTACTCAGCAGTCTTATTTATGCAGACCCTGTAAATTACTCTGCCACCTGGTTTGCCTATGGCTGCTCCACTATGGTCTGTATTAATGATATAGCAAAGTGGAGTCACAAGCAAGGTTGATCATAATTCACTAGGAGTTGTGGTCCAAACTCACCTGCGCTAACAGTAATAGCCTCAATAAACTGCTCCCTCCAGCTGTTTGTGCCAACCACCAGGGCCAGGTTTGTCTTCTTAATGAGCTTGTCCACTGTGTTCTGCAGATGGAGATTCATAGGAGAGAATTAGGGACTATAGGGCTAGAGATGCTGGGCTAAAACCCACTGGCACTACTGCTCACAGCCATAAACTTATGGAAAAAGCTTAGCAGATTTTAAGCTCTGGCCTACAACTCCAGCAGTGAAAGCGAATGTAAATACTTGCAATTCCCCTTAGTGCTGCTCAAAAAGACCTCCTGAAACCTGCTCATGATAAGAGTCTGAACCATCTCAGTGAAGGTTTAACAACAAATGGTGCTGAAGTGCCAGGGCCTCAGGAAGAATTTTTACTGAGCAGCAGCATCAAAGCATTAACTGGGGCTTGATCAATGCCCATTTGAGAAGCTGTGCTCTACCTAGGAGTTCCAGGCTCAGGGCTCACTCAAGACTGCCTGTAAGTAAGACCTGGGGGTAGCACACCACTGTGAGAACAAGGTTATTATTTTAAAGCCACCTGCATCATTTTGGAGCCCAGTCAGCTCTTAGGCTCACCAGATTGATGTGCTTGTACAATAATAATAACCACCACAAGCAGTCTGTGAATGGGACAGAAAGTCTGGCATCATCCCCCAAGGACCATGGCTGTGGGCTAATGGACAGAGTGTATTTTAACCCACCACCATCTCACTGGAGTGACCCTCACCCTTTCATCATGCCTTGACTTGACCATCTTTCAAAGCACCCCTTGGTCTTGCTCTGAGACCTTCTGATGCCAGGAGCTGCCTTGCTTTGCTGTGATTCCATAAAAATGTGCTTGCCTGTGCAAACCCAAAAGGAGAGAAGGGAAGAACAGGAACAAGGGACATGGACAGTACCTTGAACTCGTAAGATTCCTCAATGATGACTTCGAGCTTGGTGTGCTCCCCCAGGACCGGGCGCCCCATTTCCGCGATCCGACGCTCTTCTTCCTCCTTGCTGGTCAGGGGATGCTTTTCTTCATTCTCCTCTGCAAATCAAAGAGCCCATAGGTGAGCCAGGCCCAGCTGGTCACTCTCTGGAGCTGGCTTCCCATCAGAGGGCAAGGTCAGGAAGCCTCCGGGTGGGAGCATGAGCGACAGAGCAGCTGAGAAGGAGCAGGTCATGGAGCAACAGAGAAGGTAGTACAGGTGGGAAATGCTGGTAAGGTCTGTAACCTCAGAAGTTCACCCTCACAGGTGGGGAATAGCTTATCACTGGTACTTGCTGTCTGTCCCATAGGGACACTGAGAGGGGATAGATCATCACTAAGGCTGCTTTATTTTCCAGGTCTGCATCAGAGCATGGACTTAATTTCTCTCAGCCTTTTACAACCAGAGAGAGATGCCAGCAGCCCCAGGGCTGAGAAGGGTATGAAATCTTGGCTCTGCCTCCTTCTAAGCAGGTCTTTACCTTAGGAAGAGGGCTGGCAGCTGGAGAGCATGAAACTCCTGCTGCAGTCTTGGGGCTGGAGGAAATAGAGCTGGGCCATACAGGTGTGAGGAGCCATGCACAGGGCATGGCCTGGCCTCATGCCCTGGGAGACAAGGCAGTGGAGGAACTGCAAGAGCAATGGAGGAGGCCAGCATCTCCACTGGCATCCATGCAAGCTGTGGGACATGGGGACCTCAGCCAGCATGGCTTTTGTCACTGTCCCTGCATAGACCCTTACTGAGTCCCCTTCCATCCCAGGAATGAGCAGAAGGACATCAGGGCTAAGAAGGGCTGGATTCAATTGAGACAGGAGTTAAGCTATCAGTAGGCAAACACCCCAGTCAGTCCATGTTAGACCACCATGGCCCTTGGGCATCACACTGCAGGTACCTTGGATGGTGATCACGGTGCAAGGAAGAGGATGATCTCTAGGCTGGACCTTCCTGAAGATGGGTTTGCCTATCAAAGCGATCAGCAGGAGATCAGCAGGAGGGACCGTACACCCCACACAAGCCACTGCCATGTGGTTAGTAAACTACTCCTACTTCACACAGTGTTAATGTTGCTGCTTCTTGGTTGCACAGACAGCACCAAACCACCAAAAAAGCCCCTTCTCCTGATGGTCAAAGGGACTGACCCTATGGCCAGAGCCTTGTTAGTCTGAGTTATTTTTTCCAGGGCTCCTGAAGGACTGCTCTGCAATATGTGGGACCTGGAACCTTCTCCTCCTGAAGTGCTTGGCCTAATGACAGATGCTCAGCTGGCTAATGACGAAGGAGCAAACCTTGCTGCCAGGTCTCACTGGTGGTAAGAGCAGGGGATGAGTACCTGAAGCAGCCTCAAGCTGCAGTAGGGCAGGTTTAGATTGGATATTAGGAAAACATTTTTCGCCGAGAGGGTGCTCAGGCATTGGAACAGGCTGCCTAGGGCAGTGGTGGAATCACCATCCCTGGAAGTGTTCAAAAACTGTGTAGATAAGGCCTTAGTGGCATGGGTTAGTGGTGGACTTGACAGTGCTGGGGAACAGTTGGACTTAATGATCTTAAAGGTCAACCTAGCTGATTCCATCATCTATGGTTCTATGTGGTCCCACACCTCCCACAGTGCTCAGGCACTGTGAGGACAGGCTTCCTGCTCCGTGCAGAGTCCTGCGCACACCTCTTGTTTGGGCAGCAGGGAGGGCTGGACCAAATGGAGAAGCCCTCCCTTCTCCAAGAGATGGAGGGGGGCTGCCTGTCATTGCAGGGGTGATGGCTCACTCTCCCTGAGGTGGGTTAAGTGCATGTGGCAGGCAGAGCACTCCGTGAAAGGACACTGTTAGTGTGACCGGCTGTGGCATGGCACCTTCTTACCCTTCCAGAGTTTTCCTCCAGGGCAGAACAAAAGCAAAGAGGAAACCAAGAGGAAAGAGCAGGGTAAGCATATGGACATTAAGAAGAGGGTAAGGAGGGGTGGGGGGAGAGCAGAAATCCATACCTGTGATGGTGAAGCCACCTAGATGAAACCAAAAATATGGGAGAGAGAAAGAGAAAGAGAGAGGGAGAATTAGTATTGGCACAGCAACACAGACACCCTGCGGCCCACAGGGACATGGTGATCCTTCCCTGACCACAATGGGGACTGTGGACATGGGGAGCTTCTCCCCAGCACACACCCCTGGGACAGTGGTAGGGAGACCTGAACACAGGCTTTTCAACCCACATCTGCAAGCTGCCTCTCGCCAGTATCTAATATATGCTGTGGATTGGGTCAAAACAGTGTGAGCCTGCTTTGGGGCTAGGGGTATTTCAGGGAGTGAGGGCACCTTTGCTTCCTTCCCTGCTGTTCTATCCTGGGGATGGCCAGCAAGGAAACTCAGGGGCTGGGTGAGCTCTAAATCTCCCCAAGACTGGAGGCAAAGTTTGCACCATCTCTTCAAAAGGGGTGGGCCAAATTTCCTGTTGAGCCGCAAGCATCCCTAAGTCACCAGGCAATCCTTCCTCTGCCATGTAAGAGGCAATGGGTTAATTTGCATGGTGCGGGTTTGTAACGCGGGGTATTGGCAGTTTACTATGACTGTAGAAACACCACCCCCAGAAATGCTCCTTGCCACAGTGTGTTACTGCTTGTTAACAGTAGTGACTTTGAGGCTCTGCACCAAGGAAAGATGTGGCATTAGATACCTGAGCTTACTTAAATAGTGCTGACCACCCTAAAAGAGAATGGCGTGAGCAAAGGAAAACATCAAGCAAAATCAATTCTTGTCAGAAAATATGCAAACTGGAAAAATGGAAAAGAAAAAACGAATGCACGCTTACCAAGCTCATTCAACAACAGGGCTGTGAAGGAGACAGACAGAGACAAACACAGAAGAAGAAAAGTAAATGAATAATGAAATCAAAAGGGATATCCACAGAAAGACTCCAGATCCAAGGGAAGACATTTCAGACCTGTAAAGCTGCAGGATACCATTAGTGTTGAAGGCACTAAAAATAAAGGAACAGAAATGTCTCATGGAACTATGGATTTTAAATAAAAACTATTGCAAACATGAGGTGGATATGGGATTACAAGGCACACTTCCAAAATTCATTTTCCCCCTTTGAATTGCATGTGCAAGATCTTCCATTGGCCTTGGGAGGCAGTTCTGCCCCAGGGGAGGATACAAGTTGTCCCATGTACAGTGGCTACTGGCTTTGACCTCCTCCACCTGCCTAATGGGGAACAATAGTTCCAGCATGTAGCTGTGCTTCTGATGTATATGACACAAGAAAAATTCTTGGCAAGGCTTGGCTCAGGGATCTTGTTGCTCAACATTTTAGGTCTCCAAAGAAAAAGCCTCACCCTTAATGTACCAGTTTGTCTCTAGCCCCTGCGGTGCAGACCCCACCATAGCTACATGGCCCAAGGGCAACATTTCAGAGATGCTCTCATCTCCAGGGTGCCAAGCACATTGCTTGCTCTGTCTCACTGCCTCTTGTACAAAACCAAGCACAAAAAATGAGTTTAAAATAAATAAATAAATAAATGAAATCATTGCATGGCCAAAGCAGCAAACAGCATCCTTTCAAATCTTGGCTTGCCTTTGTTAGTGAGTCTGCAAAGCTGATCTTCACTCAGATTTCCTCTGTTACCTATGTGACCAAGAAGATGAGGGACTTTCTTTCCTTTTCCTTTGTTTTTAATTTCAGCTGGGACCTCCTGGGTTGGCACAATGATTATCAAACCTGGGTCCTGGAAAGCATGTTTCCTCCTGCCAGACTCGTAAGGCTGAGCGCACACTGGCCCCCATGAAGGTAGGTAAGCTGGAGCCACTGATCTTACCTGTCCATGTGTCACTTTATCCTGGCAACACCGGCTATGTTCCACAGATGCCATCAGCATCATTTAATGATACAAATCCCACTAGCAGAGCTGGGCCATGTCAGTATGTCTGATTTTTTAGCCCTGCTTCTGGTAGTTGGTCACATAAATCAGCAGGAAATCTGGTGCAGCTGACCTAGATGGCACCTGCACTGAAGGGGAACGTGACAACACTGCCTGATGTGCTTTCAGACTGAAATATAGTAGCAGGTCCCCACTCAGCATGGGGACCACTGCAGGCCCTTTTTGTCCTGAACAAATAATGTATTACAGCCCCATGCCTGCTGAAGGGAGAGCTTATGTCCCAGAAATTAGGAAGCAGCTCCAAGGCAGACAGACCAAATCCTGCTGCCAATTTTTCACAAAGGCTTTGATAAGGGTCTGTTGTAGGGCAACTAATTATCTTAAGTAACTCTAAAATTGCTTCTGCTCAGCCACCAATAGCGCACAGAATTAGCTGCTGCCATTAATTTTCACTTAATTTCCTAGCAGAAAAATAATGCATAGAAAAACAAGTAAACTCTGTATTTTCGGGAAGTTTTGCAGTTGGTTAAGAGATGTGCTGAAAGAGGAAATTGTTTTTATTAATCCTATGAGAAGCTATTATCCAGTGCAGAGCCATGAAACTTTATTTGAGTATAACCTGATTTCTCCTAGAGTGATTGCATCTTATGGTATTACCTGCTTGTGCTGTGATTCTTACCTATTTTCGGATCCTACTGCCAGTATAAAAAGGCTGGAATTACTGTTCTGGCCATGCATTTTATCTCCAGAGAAAACTATTTTATGTTCTGATAAAAATAATGCAGCATTGCCTTTTTAATTCTCAAGACTGAAGTTTCTACTCAATTAAATGAATGTGTAGCTGTGATGTGGCAGGGTATTGCTCTCAAAATGTCTCTGGTGGTGCTCACTGTCCCCTGCCTGGGTGCTCTGGGAGTCATCCAAGGAGCTCATCTTGCTCCTGGGGTCCCTTGTGAGTGAGACGGAGTCCTCCCGAAATGAAAGAGGAAAGAAAACAGAGCAAAAAGTGGCCAAGCTTCAGAGGAGGGAGGGCAAAACGGCCGGGAGCCAAAGTGCGAGGAGAAAGGAGTGTGAGAGTAGGGAGACACAGAGAAAGCGGACGGCAGCGTCTCGAGAGCTGGTCTGGTTTTACTCTCACACCTTTCACTCCTCGTCGTAGCCACACCGGGTCCCCAAGCACAAGGAAGAAACTGCACTCTTTCTCATACTCCTCACGGTCAAGTACTCTAAGGGTAATGAATTTCCTGTGGGAACACAAGACAAAGGCAAACACATGATTGGCATCACACATGCATGCAGTTCACATCTGCCCGGGTGCCGTGGTGCCGGAGATGGTTGGATGGGGGAAAGCGGCTGCACATCCCTCCTGGGGCGTATGGGTAAGGGCAGGAGCATCCCCTCCACCTGGCCATGGTTGGACCATGGTGGGATGGGGCATGTCTGATTTCAGGGGAGATGGGAAGTGTCCTCACTCCTGCCCTTTTCCATAGGCATTGGTGATGTGAGCTCGGAGTTGCATGTGCCAGGTATGAGTGAGCCAGACAGGGACACACAGGCTGGGCTCAGCCCCGGAACACGTCCCCCAC
Organism: Pezoporus occidentalis; assembly: GCF_034315485.1. Taxonomy (NCBI): domain Eukaryota; kingdom Metazoa; phylum Chordata; class Aves; order Psittaciformes; family Psittacidae; genus Pezoporus; species Pezoporus occidentalis. Next base: position 1,192,065 of record NW_026913586.1, on the reverse strand, counting down.
CTTTCTTCTCACTCATCTCCACCAGCCGGGGCTCCCCGATCTCTAGGTAGAAGGTCTTGTTTTTCTCATACTCCTCATCATCTATCACCTTGATTGATATCGTTTTGCTGGAACAGAGAAGAAGAAATAAAGATTCAAGAGTAAGGGGGAAAAAGGGAAGGGGGGAGACAAGGAGGAGGGTAGAAATGGCAGGAGAAGGGTGCTGCAGACATAAAACAGCGGGTTTGGTAGCACAGGCTGGAAGGGGCAACACAGCTGAAAGCAAAGGGCAGGAGCTGATCGGCCGAGGTTGCTTCAGGATAAGCATAGATCACAGGATCAAAGCACCAGCAGCTCACGGGGTTCCATCCTCCCCGGCACGGCCAGGGACCATGACTGGATATGACACAGCCTGGACCAGCCTCCTCTAGAAATGCCTCAGCACAGGGGCAGCAAGACAAGTTCCTTTCCAAACACCCAGGGTACAGAACAGTTTGCACACACTGCTTGGGCTCCTGGGGGCATGAGCACTGGGAACCAGCACAGATCAAGCCTCTGAAAGCACAATTCACTGCTTAAACCATCCCCTGCGCACAGAAAAGGCTGTCTCACCAGGAGTAGCAGATCTATGCACAACATCGTGATGACCTGATCAGTTTGGGCTTTGAAGGCTCCAATTTACAAGCACGAAAGAGATGCTGGAGTTCGGGTATTTTCTGTGCAGGGAACATATGGGAAAGATGGCCTTTCTGGTTAGGACAGGCTGAAGGAAAGCTTTACTGAGAGTGAGATTTCACTTCTTTATTTTCCTTTGCAAGCACCACATCCTTCCCCAAGCCTCAAAGGTTTGGTGTTTTCCTGTTAGAGAGTATTGAAGCAAGTCTCTCTTCTCACATGGCCAGGGCTGCTGAACTTGCCCCTGTATCATCAGCAGGGCAGGTCCATAGGCAGAGCTCCTGCTCAGAGCACAGCCACGAAGCATGCACCATGAAGGGCAAAAGCCTCGCAGGAGGCTGTGGCCATCAGCAGAGATTTACTCCTTGGGGCACCCCATAGAGTGAAAATTCCTTTACCAGGATTAAAAAAATAGCACAGAAGCTGTTTTCCAGCTCTTTTCAGGGACTCATCATGTAAGTGATCCAGAAACCCAGCTGAAAGCTGCTTGCCAGAAGGTGACTAAACCTGAAGTACAAGAGGGAACTGGGTAGGAAGGGGACACAACACTACTCTGATCTTTCCTATAGGGCAAAGCCCTCACAAAGTCATGATGTGGGACATAAATCCAGCATCCCCTGCTCCCACCTGGAGCTCCCTGTTCACTATTCACATGGGACAGGATCTCCTGCTGGCTCTGACCTTGTCCCAGACAAGGAATAAGAAGGCAATACCAACAAGAAACCAAAAGGCAATGGAGTGACTGTCTGCAGCCCTCTGCTTGCAGGTGACCTCCTGGCTGGGTTTGCTTCTCCACTGCTCTTGTTGGCACTGCCCTCCTGTGAATGCTCTTAAACCAGTCACAGTCACTCTCCCCCTGCCCAAGCTTCATAAGAATGCTTCAGAGAAAAAGCCTCTTGTCCCATCTCTGACTCCTCTGTGCTTTCCATGGGCAGCCAGCAGAAGCCAGAGTAGCCCTGAGGCTGATCTAATATATAATCAAGGAGGTTCCTAGCAGGTCCCAGCGCTGAAACCCCATAAACATGGAAGAAAGCCACGCTCTAGGGGAGTGAAATTCAGGCCATGCTGCCGTAATTTCTGGCTTTCTCCCTTCCTTGCACATCTGTACTGCCACCCAGAGCCCCTCTGTTAAGCTGACAAGTATCTGGCAGCAGAGTTGACACTATATTCAGAGCAAACACCGCCAAGCGCTCTGAGGAACAGCCAGGATGATTTCTTGTGCTGTTTGCTATGAGTCAGAAGTGCATTAAGTTTGCCCTTCATGCTTATAATGAAACCATTTACTCAAGAGCAAGCGATGGCTATGAAAATTGTAACAGTGCAGCACGGCTCGGTGAATTGTATTTTATAATGAATATCTGTAATAATTTGTTCTGTTTATAATTATTTCTGCAATAAGTTTGTACATAGGAAAAAATGGTTACCAAGCACGCAGCTGATCTTGCTTTGCATTGAAGAGTTAGGGGAAATTATTGTGCATTAAAAAACTAATGAAGGATGCAAAAATGCTCTCAGCAGCGCTCTCGAAGAGGACCTGACAGAATTAACGGAATGGCATGATTTCAAAAGCATTACTAACAAAATCGGTAATTTTCTTGACAACTCCCATTAAAATGTACACTGCACCCTGCCCCCATGTATGAAAAAAGGCCTTTCTCAGGAAAATTAATTTAAAAAGCTGCCTTCATCAATTCTGAAGGCAGCAAATGTATCAAGATATAAACTTCCTATGGGCGTCCTCTGCCTTGCAGCGTGTGACCTTCCCCAGAGCCCCACAAAATAATTCTCACCAGTTAAAAACCCTGTTACTAATGCTTATACCCAGCATCAATAGGGCTTCCTTGAATAATGTGGCCTTAGGGCCTTAAATGCCACTGCCAGAGGGTGCTGCTATTCTGTAGTTTTCCAGGTGATCTTTGTAGGATGCGAGCAAGTGCTCTTTATTGGGTAGATATGTGCATGGCTGCTGTTCCTGCTGTAGAAGTTTGCTGAGGAAAGAGGTGGGCAAAACAAATGCTAAGTCTGCTCTCTATGGGCAAGAATTGCTGAGGTCAGTGTGTCCCTGGGATGAGATTGCAATCCCAGAAAAAAGGATTTCCTCCCGATAGTGTTTGAGATCACACCTGTTTGAGAAATAGCGAATTATGTGAAAATAACACAGGCTATTCTTAGAGCATACCTGATCTCCACTGCGCTGCCTTTTACCTGCTGCAAACCCCCTCTGCAGCCATGCATGTGGCAAGGTTTGATCAGTGGGGAAGGAGGAGGATGTGGCAGCTCCACACTGTATCCTGCATTAGAGCAAGGACTGCTCTCTACGGTAATTTAGGATGTGCACTGGTTGCACTGATGACACCCTGCTCTTGCAGGATCCTCTGACATGGTCTCTGCTTCTCACTCCTCTCCCAGGCAGAGATTTGCTGGATAGCAAGGCTGTAATAATGTAAGCAGCATTGAGCTAACACAGGGCTGTGTCCATGGCCCGTGCATTTGCAGCCATTGTTCCCAGTGGCCTTGCTTAGTCCTGTGCTCTTGCTGCATTCAGTGTCCAGTTTTGTAAGCCTACTGCCTGCAGTCCTCCTTTCCAGAGGTACATAGAACCATAGGGTTATTTGAGTTGGACCTTGACCTTAAAGCTCATTTGACCTTAAAGCTCATAAATTGACCTTAAAGCTCATTCAGTTCCACCCCCCCACCACAGACAGGGACACCTTCCACTAGAGCAGGTTGCTCCAAGCCCCATCCAACCTGGCCTTGAGCACTGCCAGGGATGGGGCAGCCACAGCTTCTCTGGGCACCCTGTGCCAGAGCTTCTCCACCGTCACAGGAGAGAGCTTCTGCCTAAGATCTCATCTCAGTCTCCCCTCTGTCAGTTTAAAGCCATTCCCCCTTGTCTTGACCCTACAGGCCCTTGTCAAAAGCCTCTCTCTGGCTTTCTTGTAGCCCATTTAGGTACTGGAAGTTGCTGTGCAAGGCTGATTTTCTTGCCTTAGAATACATGGTGTGAATGAAGCAGACCAGGAGTGCCTGGCAGAGCCAGGACAGCTTGCTAAGGCTCATGGTGTGATGTGGGCTGCAGTGCTGAGTGCAGCAGCTGAGATGTCTGCTCTTTGGTTTCCCTGGCCGAACACAGTGGGATGAAGTATGCCAATACCTGAAGTCCCAACAGTGCAAGTATGTGCTGAAAGGTGCGCTTAAAATCTTTCTCCTGTGGCTTGGGGTCTCTTTCAGCACCACAAAAGGGACTGTATATCACCCTGAAAAACCCACTGCTGAGTCACTGCAGGGACAGAAACCAGGAGTCCCAAATCCGTGGGACAGAGGGAAAAACCCAGAATATTAAAATAGAAGATTAAAGAAGCCTCTAAACCATTGCACATTTTCTTCTCCTCATGTAAATCTGGGGTCAATCTAGATGGCGTTTCCAAGCTGTTCCTCAAGTTTCCCCAGAGGTCTGGAATCAGCTTTGATTTGAGGATGAAAGTGGTGTTTCTGCCATAATCTAACATCTCCAGGAGCTGGGAATTTAAGCCAAACACTCAGGATCCCACGAGTGTGCAACACCGCAGCCCTTGAAAAAGCTGAAATTTTTTTTCCTGCCTTGTCCCTTGGTCACACTGCAGGTGGGAAAGAACAATTCCTGGAGCATCTCTCCAACAGATTTAGGTGTAGGGGGGTAGAGGTCCCCCTGCTGACCCAGGTTGTGTGTTGGCCTAAACCACCAGGCTTGGCACATCTCCTGCCTTCCTCCCTGCCACTGCAGTAAGCCCCAGTGACACCATGGGCCAATTTTGCAGCAAACCACTGCTGCTGCTGGGGTTCTCCTTCCATTGGCGCTGAGTTCATTTCACCTGAGCTAAAGAGCCCTGCTCTGGCATGAAGGCTGAAGGCATCCCATAGTGCATTCAACTGCCTGCATTTCTGTACTGGAGATTGCTCTTCCCTGAGCCTTCAGCCAAGGCAATTGCTGAGGGAATGAATTTCATCTCATTTCCATGTACGGGAAATCAAAGAATAAAACAAATCTTGCAGAACTGCAGCTCCAGCTCTTCTCCTCTTGCTGACACCCAGCATCAAAAAGAGAAGGATGGTGTCTTCGTGAACGCTGCATACGAATCTTTGACATAGTTCCAGGTCCAACACTCTCCATCAGGATTTATTCATTTCAAACCATTTTATTTCATTTGAACTGTAAAGGTGTTTTAACAGAGCATTCCTACATAACCCTTAGTTACAACAGCCCACATAAAAGTCCTCCTGGCTGATGATGCTGGTGTCTCAAGGGAAGAGCTGCTACACCCTATCAGACCCAATGGCCATCCAGCACAGCCTCATCTTCTACCTGCCATGAGCACCTTGGAGTAGGAGGATATAAGAGCAGGATGGGCATATATACAGCATTTCCAACTGATGCTCTCCCAACTCCCAGATTTCCCTAGCCAGACCAGGTTTCTGTGTGTTTAGCTGATTTCTCCCATTTCCCTTTGAGCTTGGCTAAGCTTTTGGCATTTATGGTATCTATCTCATATGCTAGGGAGAGAGATGTGGTTGATAATTCCAGCTCAGTGTCATGGACAGCAAGCAGATGCTCTGGGGAAGTGATCTGTACTTTGCACGCCAGCCCACCTGTGATTTTTGGGCACACCTCTGGAAAGGGCCAGATTTCAAGGAGCAGAGATGTCTCAGCTCCAGCACTCACTTCCTACTGCTGCTCAGTTTCATCATGGTGGTAGGTGCTTTTCATTGCTTCATAATGTATCTCTAGCTCTCTTTCAGAACTGTAGTCATGCCTTTTTAACACTATTTTCTTCTTTTTTTTTAAAAATCATTGAGAGAATAAGGCCATCTACCTCCATTCTTGGAGGTGTTCAAAGTTGCCTGAGTAACTTGCTTTAGCTTTGATGTTGGCCCTCTGATCCAGAGACCTTCCAATCTGGTTATCTTGCCCACCTCAATGCTTCAGCGCACCTAGATCAGAGATCTAGTAGCTAAGAAAGCATCACTGCGCCTAGATCACCCACGAGCTGGAGCTGGAATAGATAAGAAGTACTGCACATAGCCAGTAATGGTGTCTCCAGTGGGCCAGGAAAATGTTCAATTCTAAACACACAACCAACAAGTAACTAGCTGGCCAGTGAGAATATGGCATGCTGTCACTGCCTGGATGGACAGACACTTATTCCTGAATTAATAGAGGGAACAGTATACTTATGGAGCTTGTCACCCATCCAGCTTTCACTGATCACCCTGATCAGTGATCACTGAACACACTATTACTCATATACGAGAGCTATATGAGTAGCTTGGAAGACGTTCAACTGCAGATTCATAGTTACAACATCGAGGGTAAGCAGTCAGGGGTGGATCCTGTTGCCTAAACCCAGTGCTGCCAGCTCTGATCCCCCAACAGCCAAATACTTCCCACCCAGAGGCTCAGTGATCACAGTGAAAATGTACTGCTGTGATTGAGGGATGCACATTCTGGAGGCGGTATTTAAGTGCTACAACCAGTGGTGCTGCCCATTCCAGCATGTGCTCTGATACTGCTGCAGGAAGCTGCCACACTGATTTCTCGTACATCTGCTTGCCAGCCAGTCAATTAATTAGCTGAAGTTAAAGCTTGCCATGAGGGACGGGCACGTGGCTTGGGAGACTCCTCGCCTCGTGCAGCTCGTGTGAGCGTGTACAGGGCTGTACAGCAGTGCCTGTGCAGAAGGGCAAGCAGGATTCTCTATGGGATGTGGTGCTGCAGGGAAGAAAGTTCCAAATCATTCCCCTCACTGCAAGAGATATTGAGGTGCTGGAGCAGGTTCAGAGAAGGGCAACAGAAGTTGTGAAGGGCCTGGAGCCTAAGTGTGATGAGGAACAGCTGAGGGAACTGGAGGTGTTCAGTCTGGAGGAGGCTCAGGGGGACCTTATCGCTCTCTACAACTGCCTGAAAGGAGCATGAAGTAGGTGGGGGTCAGTCTCTCATCCCAAGTGACAAGTGATAAGAGAAGAGGAAATGGCCTCAAGCTGCACCAGGGAGGTTTAGACTGGATGTGAGGAAAAATCTCTTCATGGAAAGGATGCTCAGGCATTGGAACAGGCTGCCCAGAGAAGTGGTGGAATTGTTTTGCCTGGACGTGTTCACAAACTGTGTATATGAGGACCTCAGTGACATGGGTTAGTGGTGGACTTGGCAGTCCTGGAGTAACGGGTGGACTTGATGATCTTACAGGTCTTTTCCAACCTAGCTGATTCTACAATTCTATGTTCATCATCAGAGCTGGGCACCGCCAGAGCCAGCAGCCAGGGCCATGCAAACTGTCCTGGACCAGACCTCAGGGCATGGCGGGAGTCCACCACTAACAGCAAGGCAGCTCTTTAACTCCTCATACCCACCTTCACTATATTTTGCTCTTCATCCCCCTATACCCACCTTCACTATATTTTGCTCTTCATCTCCCTGTACCCACCTTCACCACGTTTTGCTCTTCATCTCCCTGGGTGTCCTTACATCTGCTTGGTGAGCCTTCCTGGAAGCTGCAGGAGCTTGAGGCCCTGTCTGTGCTGCTATAGATGCAATAAAGCCTAGCTGCTCCCCTGTTTGTCCCTGCAGCTGATAACTCTTCTGACTACGGCACCAGGGAGTGCTTTCATGCACTAATCATCTTTATTCCTCAAACTTCTGACAGCTACTTGAGAAGGGAAGTTGTCTTGTTGCTGGGAGCGAAAAGGAGCAGATCAGGCTTTTATTTCACCAGCTGACAACAAAATTGCACCTGATGGTGAGGATGACAGCCTCACATGCAGAGAGACACCCAGGTCTGCGGTGGAGTCATTCATCCCCGTGCAGGGTATCTGTGCCTGGCAAGGGATACACGAGAGGGCAACGCGATGCCTGTTCAGCCAGCACAGGGATGCACCTTTCTGAGGGACAGAAGATGCACAGAAATAGGCCAGATTACGCAAACAGCCTTGTGTCACACATGATTTTAACTGCTACCCAGTGGTCTCTGACAGAGGAAGGCTCACGAGGGTTTCTGTCCTTGCTGATGGTATCCCATGAATCATGTTTGCGGGGTCCTTCACTGATTCATGCCTTGCTTAATGAGAGGTCTGTACTTCATGAAAACTGTGCCTGCAGCGTGCTGCAAACATGGCGTGGAGGGCAAAGGAAAACCTGCCTGAAGCTAAGCCTGGCGTATGCATTGGGAACTGTGGATGTGAGCTGATCTGATGTGGCAGCTTGCTTTGCTGGTCCAGCAGCCTAGGTCTGCACAGTCCAGTGCCTACCAAGCCCATGATCAAGCACACCAGCCTGGGTAGTGCAAACAGAGGGAGGGGGAATGGGTCCCTCTATCCTACCCCCATCTCTGGAGCCAAAATTAATCTGGCTGCTCTTATTTTCTTGTTGCTCTCCACCTCTTTCTCCAAGGTTTGCTGAATCAATCTTTGTAAGACCACAGGGCTGTGTTGTCACTCTCATGGCCGCATAAACCAACTGCTCCCCTGGCCTCAGGATGCATTGATTTTAAATGACAGCATAAGGCTCAAATATATAACACTGGCCTGCTCCAGAGCATCACTACCAGGAAAATGCTGGAAAAGGATCCAGCCTGCTCTTTCTTGTCCTAAGGGAGATGCAAGATGTGAGAGGTGGTTTGCATAGACAGGAGGACTGAGAGTTGTTGCTGCTCAGAGCTGGCAAATGACAGGTGCAGCTGATGCTCAGTGCCTCAGAAAACACTTTTCAGGAGCAACAATTGCCAGGTAGGATGATTTCACATGCTAGACTGAATGCTGCTTGACTCTCCTCTTAGGAAGACCATATTGGGCAGGATTTGTCAGACCAGAAATGCTTTTCTGGGGAATCTCAATGTTTGCTCTGACTGGCCGTGAGTTTTGACTCTGGCTAACACACTTCTTCATTCTTCTGTCAATGTCTCATCTTGCAGAGGGCCAGCTAGGCAAAGATGCATGGCACTCTCTTGATGCTATGCTTAAATGTTCTGCTGTCCCAGGACAGCTGAACGAGTGACCTTTCCTTTCCCATGGCTCTGAATGCAGTAATACCCAGTATGCTAGAGATTGGAAGGGACCTCGAAAGATCATCTAGTCCAATCCCCCTGCCAGAGCAGGAACTCCTAGATAATGTTACACAGGAATGTGTCCAGTAAACAGTGCACTGCTCTTCTTTCCCAGTCCCATTGCTGTCATGTCTAGTGATCTAGAGATCGTGATGCAGTCCTTAAAGCTCCCAGGGTACCTGCTGGAGGCAGGACCACTGGGGGATCAAACAGGACAGGGTCCATCTAGATCAGCATCTCAATCTCCAAGGACATCAGGCGCAAACAGTGCAATACAAGTGACAACAACTACAAGGGAAAACACATTTGTTGTGAATTTGAACAAAACCACCCCTAGCATCAATTGCTTAAGGCACCTGGGAAAGCTGACAGAGCAGAAATAACTCCTCCTCTGGCCTAGCACAACACTGCCTGTGCCAGCTAAAAACTAACATTAGTCCCTAAAAATTCAGCCCACACTGCAAGCAAATGATTGACTGCCCAGGGCTCAGCCCAGCCCAGCATCCTTGCTCAGTATAAAACCCTGCAAAGCACAGTTCTAAGTCTGCAGGGTTCAAAACCAAAACCTGGCATTTCCCCCATTCTGCCTTTCTGGGATTTTCTCCTAGTGCTTGGCTGCTCAGCTGGGTCTGTGGATAATGCAGGCAGCTAACAAAGGGGACAGAAGCTCAGCTCCAGTGTTTCATAATGCTCCACCAGCAAGATCATCCCTGGTTCACACAGAGGTGAGGGATAGGGGTGGTGTATTGCAGAGAAGAAATGTCTGCTGAGCTGGGCTAAAGAGAGGTCGAGACTGGATTTGAAACCTCTGCTGGAACACCTGAAGTGGAAAACAAGAATGGTAAGAAATAAAATAATGAAGGGGTTTGTACAGGAGAGGACCTCTCGGTCAAACCCCCATCCCTTTCCCTGATCGTCCTCATGCATATTTTCCCCAAGGAAAACAACTGGAAACTTACAAGTGCTTCTTGCTTCTCTAGGCAGGTGAATGCGCATGTGGGTTTTCTTTACAGCCAGGTTCCCCCTTATGGCAATAATTGCTCTAACCTTTCCAACAAATAGGAGTTGCTCTTCCCTGTGTGCCCCTGGCATAGTTGCCATGACAATGCTCCTCAAACAGGAGACGTCACTCTTAGTGAAAAGGCTTTGACACGTGCCCAAATGTATTTCAATGAGCAACTGCCAGAAAGGGGACATTTCTGCAGCCCCGTAAGTCATTTAGCAAACTTTGCTGAGCTAAAGCTGACTAAACAAAACATTGGGATTATGCAAAATGAGAGGTCCATGTCTAAAGCATGGTTTCGGCACCAGGAATTGGGATTTGAGGAAGCCCAAAATACATCAGCTGCTCCAGCACCACCACCGCAGCAAGGTTTTGTATAAATCATAGCAGTGCTTCCGTCCCAGGGAAGGCACATTTTGAATCCTGCTTGTCTGGCTTTCAGGGCAAGGAAGACACTGGACAAGGGGTCTCAATTGTGCCCTGCCACTCTGCCAGGGCTGCTGACAGGTAGTTCTGCTGCTGGAAATGCAGCTGCATGTTGGAAAAAGAGAGGATGAGGGGGTGCTCAGTGACAGCAGAAGGCATGCCATAGAAATTAAAAGGGCAAACATCAGTATCAAATGTGCATGTTCCCTTTCAGGAGCAGTATTCATCTTCATTTTAACTCCATGCTCAGTCAGTGATGCATCTGACCCCTGTTATTCACTGGCTGGTCCCAAAGATCAGCCCCCTCTTTTCAAGACGCCCCCAAAACTGTTGGAGTGGTGACCCAAATGCAGGATCTGGTCCTCCTGATGGTGTTGCAGAAATAAGGACTTCACCATCACCACCACATTTAGCATCCTTTGCCTAGCGATGCAAGAGACTGACTCACGACTTGGAAGGTACCTGTGACTGAACCTGTGACTGCTTACACTGGCGTGCCCCTCTGCTCTCAACAGCTTCTGTGCCAACTTGGCAAAACACATGTGCGTGCACACACACATGCACACAAGTTGCAGTCAAACTGCTGAACAAAATGACATCCGTTTCAACACATGGTGTGTGCATGTGTGCAGATGTGATTTGCATTTGCAAGCACAGCACACAGCAAACATCCTACCTGCTCTCCCTGTGTGGGCCCTGCTTGATGTTAGTGGACTCCTAAGCTACAGAAAATCCTTTTGACCTTTCATGAACGTGTCACTGTCATGCTCAACTTTTATCAGAAGTTGTAAGTAATCTCCTGTCAAGTGAGGTTCAAGTGCAGAGCTCACATTTTGGCAATTTAAATGACTGGCTGCAGAGTCACTGGTCCTTTGGCAATTCACCCCTGCTGGACCAATACTGAGGGTTACCTGGCTGTATAAAAGACATGAAACCTCTGAGTACTAGCATATGAAATGTGTCATTATACAGGCCTGAAGCATCAGGGATGCTAATTTCTGAAGACCACAACCTAAGATGTGAGCTACACCCCAGTGCCATGCAGTGCCGTCACTTTGCCCCAAGGCATACCCTGCTAGGGAGGTGATGCACAGCTGCCCAGAGATAAGGCCAGCAAACTCAGAACAAGCCCTGCAAAATACTCCACAGCCACCCTTAGAAGAGCTGCTGCTATGGCAATGCTGCCTTAAACAGTGACAGTGTTTGGAGCATAAAGTCAAGAAATGACTTAATGTCATTTAATGTCACCTTGATCCTAAGGTCCTTTCCAACCCTAACCTTTCTATTATCCTGTGAAATGACTCCAAAATCCCAGCTGTAAGTTCTCACTAAAGGTGCTGCTGGGTGTTTTCACACTGCTGTTCCCATCCTTTGGGTATGGATCTGGCCAAGAAAGAGCATGTGCTGAAGTAGACTGGCAACAGCAGAGTTCCTCTCTGTCCCAAGCCTAGAAAGACATTACAGGGAGGGGACAAACTTGGCCCCAAGGCTTGGCTCTGAACGGAGCAGAGCAATGGGGAAAGCTGTTCTGCCTTTGAAATCTGTCTCTCTGGACACAACTTGTTTTCACAAATAGGGAATAGAAAAAGAAAGGAAAGAGCTGATTTTACCTCCCCTGGCTGGAAACACAGCCAAGCCTTCAGACAGTCTGGGAGTTGTTTTCATTTTACTATTTTCTCTCCCCCTTCCTTTCCAAAGAGTTGCCTCTCCAGAAGGCAGAGGTAAAAACAGTGTCAGATGAGACCTGAGATGGGGCATTTACCCTGCCTTTTCAAACACCTCCAGATCTTCAGGATCTGCCAGCTATTAATGCCCACCCCCTTGCAGGGACCTTTCTGAAACTGCCTCAAGAAGACCTCAATGTCCTTGAGCTGTCGTGTCCCGGCAGAGGCAAGTACTACAAGATGTGCAGGGCTGGGGTACCCACGGTAGAGAGTGTCACAGCAAGGAGCTGTTTTCTGTCCATGACAAAGGGTTTTGCCACAGTGGTAGCTGCAGCATCTGGACAAAGGCCACTCCAGTAGAGATTCCCTGCTGCTGGACACGCTCAAAGCTGGGAGCACATGGACAATTGTAAGAGCCACTGTTCACACTGTGTGACTGACACGCTCTCTGTTTACTGCCAAATAAATTAAACTGTGAAATATGGCCCTGTCAACTGGAACTCTGTTTATAAAAACCCTTTGAAAGGGACACCGGGTCTTCTTTAATCCCCAGTGATACATGGGGTTGAAGCTTTGTGAGAGCACAAAGCAAACACATATTTGCCAAGGCTCCCTCCTAGTGCTGAGATAGGCAGGAAACCAACCCTATGAAGAGGATAAAAAAATTCTGTTTCTGTCTCCAGTTACCAAGGAGATTGTTTAAACAAAGCTAAAATAAGAGGAACCAAGTGGCCAAGAGAAACGTGAGCGTGGAAGAACACTCAAGTGCTTTGTGACATCCTGCTGCCTTACATGATGGGCAGGCTCCATGTGATGTGCTAAACCTTGGCCAGCAGCCCTTCCCCTCCTCCTGGGGGAAAAAGCCCATGTTTCATTTTGCATGCCCTGGGTGAAAATGGCAAGGAGCATTTACAAATGGCAACACAGAAAAGTTTTTGCCCACAGAGTCCTCAGCCATGTGTCAGCCCCATTTATGGCAGCAGGATGCAGTGTTTGGTGCCCTCAGCCTGGACCCATCTTTGTGTGTTCAGGCCATCAGAGGACACCTCCCATGGGAGCAAGCTAAATCCAGCTATATGTGGGGCTAAAAATGACTTCTCTTTGTGGCCAGTTCAGCAGTGCCAGTGCCCATCTATGAGCTGGGAGGACTGGTGGGTATAGGGAATGCTAGATGGAAAATCCTACTGCAGGGCCCTGTGGACACACACATTGCTGGATTTGCTCCTGAGACAGTCAAAGGTGAGAAGCCAAAGCCCACCAAAGACAGGGCTCTCTCAAGCCCCACAGGTTGTACACCCCATGTCAGGGGCTGCTCTATGTCCAGCTGCATATTGCTGTTATGCTGGAAACTGCTGATATTATGTGGAAGAAATGATTCCCACACAAACTCCAGAGCCTGGGAGCTTCTTACCATCCCTTGGCAATCCTTAGTCAAGACAAGAAGAGGGGAGAGTTCCTGAATGCCATTTCTCCAGCTGATCCCCACATCTTACATATGCTTATGCAGATGCCTGATGCCATCCAGGCTTTGAGTCAAAAGCAGAGCATGCCAAAGTGCCTGCCATTAAACTTGCTCATGACTTTCCACTGTTTTAGAGTTTCAGTTCCTTGCTCCTTTACCCATTCAGAGTGAAACTTTTCACGTGGAGTGACCACTGCTGAGACAGCTATGAGAAGCCCTACTATTTTCACCAGTGAAGACTCAGCTTTGGGAAAAAAAGATACTCTGCTTTACCCATGCAAACATTTTTTTTCCAAACCCATATTGAGTAATTCTGTCTTTCTCATTCTTTCCTGCAGAGGATAAAACTCAGCAGAAGGATCTCTCCAGAGTTTAAAATGTGCCAATCCCATAAAAATCTGCTTAAATTAGACCAAGTTCTAAGGCTCTAAAAACTTGCAAAATGCGTAGGATTCTTCGATCTGGCAGCTCAAGGTCTTGGAAGATTTCATCTGCTCTGGAAATGCTCCATCCTCTCCCAGTGCCAAACCTGCCTTTACATGGGCTGTGTCCTCAGCAGGGCTTTCCCTGTGCCTAGGAGCCACTTGGGAGCTCTGTCTGCAACAGGGATGCTGGCTGGCCTGGGTGCCCATAGTAGGGTCAGGCACAGGGCCTGGGGATATTCCATATCTTTGCCTCCTCCCCTTTACCAATGGCCTCTCAGCTATGAATCATAGAATGGTTAGGGGTGGAAAGCACCTTAAGATCATCTAGTTCCAACCCCCGGCCACAGGCAGAGAGTCCAAGTACATGAAGTCCCACTTGATGCGAGGGTGACAGGCTCTCCACAGTAATTTTGGTAGCACTCCTCATCAGCTTGTGCTAGGTGGGCAATGAAGCTTGCTGGGGCATCTCCACCTGCCCCCTCGTACTCAGCCTGGGATCTGCAGGGGATGAGTCTCCTTTTACAGCTATCCTGATCCTGAGATCAGTGTAGTGAGCCAGGGCTGCTGGGGAAAGCCAGAGGCACATGGCTGGAATTTAACTCTGGGCCAAAGCACTTATCTTGACAGGACCATGCCCCAGCCTGCTCGTTGTGTTGGCTGGCTGCAGATGGAGTGATGCTACAGAAAAAAGCTGGGAAGGGCAATCTAAAACCAGAAGAGTTTGAAACATTTAAAGCACAAAGAGGTTGAAACGCATCACGGTACATTGTGCTCAGGAGTTTCTCCCTAGCCTGGGCCTGGTGGGAACCACAGGGATGGTTTAAGAGCCATTGGGTGGAAGTAAGGAAGGAGGGAGGGAAAGGGAACATGACAGACCTCTACCAGTGCAAGGCCTGTTAGAGGAAGAAACAAAGCTAGCATTAATGCCTGCATCCATGCTGTCAATGGCAATTGAGTATAAAGTAAAAGAGGTGCTTTTAAGAAGATTTCCTTGTCAGGATTCAAGGGGATTGTAGCGAAGTGTAATAAGAGGAAAACAAATTGACCAAACCAACCACCCAGAAAATAAAAGCTGCTTTTTTTTTTTTTATTCTGCCCTTCTTCCTCTCTGAAACTCATTAGCTTTTCCTTCAAGCATGGGTAGGTGCTGTTGGGAGGATATCAGTGTTTTCAAAGAAGAGAGTGAAATTTCAGCAGGATTCAAAGTCCCTGTTTCAAACAAGGCTGAGATGCCTTTCTAAATGCTCTGCGGTGCAGCCCCCACTGCTGAAATTCTTCACACCAGTCCACACCATCTCTTTGTGATGCCTGTTTTTTAAATGAATACCAGGATGCTTCACTCACCATGAGCATGTTTATTTACTACAGCCAGGTAGGGATCCTCTAGTAGCTGCACACAGTTCTGTTTCCTCACCAGAGCTCACATTTTCAAAGCTATTTAGGTGTTTAAGGTTAATTTAAGCCACAATAGCTGTGTCAGGGCTCAAGCACAGTCAGGGTTTCTGGCCATGTGCCTGCAGTCTCCAGCCTGAGCCTGAACGGCCAAGAATGCCTGTGGCAGCTCAGTCCCAAAGACTCAGATGATGGTACCATCATGTGCAGCAAAATGTGCTGGGATCTGGACCAAATCAGGAAAGAAGGGCTGTAAGGATGCACAATTAAGTCAAATTTGCCCCACTGCAGTTTTTAGCATGTTTTGACTGCATGATCACCATGGTCTAGTGGAAAGTGTCCGTGTCCATGGCAGGGGTTTGGAAGTGGATGATCTTAAGGTCCTTTCCAACTCAAACCATTCTGTGACTCTATGTTTGGCCAAGCCAATGTGCCTGGGCACAGTTGCTGCAGCCTTGGACTCGGAGTCCTCCATCTGTAGAGGTGAGCATTTGTTTGCAGTTGCTGTTTCCCCAGAGGTACCTTTGCAGAGCACATTATCAAAAGTCTCTAATTTTATTGGAATTACTCAGGGAAGATGCCAGGAAATGGGGTGGAAAAGAAAAAGCTCAGGAATTTGGAACGGTGCAGCATACAATGTATTTGCTGAGAGACATTTTTAATTTGCTGCCTCCTTTTCTGATAGCTACACTATATATCAAAAAGCATGCATTTTTTTTTTAATAGAACCCTCTAGTAATGGTCTTTACTGTTTTACAATTCATAGCTGCTAGAGAGCCTGGAGAATTATTCTGCACAGAGCTATAAATGATGCCCCATATTAATGATTGGTTTCACTGATCTTTGCAGGAAAATTCCAGGGGAGCTGGTAAAGATGAGATTTCCATTTCTACACCTCAGATAAACAGCTTCATGTCAGAATCCAAGCAGATAGATAGGCAGAAAAGTGTGCTTCCAAGCTCCCAGAAACCCAGATAAAAACGCCCAAGGTGTATTCCAAGTTGCTTCCAATTTATGTGGATAGGCCCTGCCAGAAAAGCCGTGAATAAAACCCATCTCCATCTGAAAAGCAAGGAGAACCCTCCACCATGTCCTTGGGCTAGGCAGCATGCTCAGCCATGAGGGAAGACCACAGCTTTTCATGGGGCCAAAATATGTCAGTTTCCGAACTGAAACAGCTGTGCTATAAACTAGATCAGAGGGAGGCTGGTTTGAAAGCTGAAGATAATACAGGTTTACTTCCAATTCACGCAAGATCAAGGTAAAGCCACCAATTCCTCTGTGCTTCCTAAGAGGCAGAGCAAGTCAGGCTGGTTATTTCCTGTCGTACATATAATGTCCCACAAATAGCAGGACCATGTGTATTTAATAGGCACTGGCACACACAGGCACACGCAGCCTGGAGGCATGCAGAGCTGCAGCAGACACTTGTAGCCTCAATGCTGGCTTGTGTTGGTTTTGCCTTTTAAAGTTCAGAGCAGCCCTGGTTCCCTTCTGCTACTGCTGTTCAGGACCATCAGCCAACCACAGGTAAGGGCTTGTTTTCCAGCTGATGGGCACACACAAACCCTGTAAACACAGTGTGTCAGGAAGGGAGGGTAATGCCACAAGCAGCACAAGCCTGTTTGCTGATGTGATGGGAGTTATATTCACATGGATTTTGTCCTGTATAAGGCCTCCTGTGTTCACTGTATTATTCATGAATCCAGCCTCATTTCCTCAAACTGCATGGAAAGCCAAGAACCAATCGGGATGATTAATTTTTGGGCTGGCACCCTTCACCTGCCAGTGCACCATGGGGAAGCACCCGGTACCAGGGGAGCCAGGATCTCCGTTCTAGGGCTGTTGTGAGAGCTAGGAAAATGAGCAATATCCAAGCAATATCCAGGCAAATCAAGACCAGCTGCAAAAGTCACTGCAGCGATTGGGAAAAATTTGACCAGCCCATGGGGCTTCCCTTTTCCTAGCATGGTGATAGCTACAGGAAACAGACTTTTAAAAGTTTTCACAACTGGGTTTCAGGAGGACTCATCAGACTTATTAAATAAAATATCTCACTCCACAAACCCTTATTTATTTATTTATCTTGGCCCTGCCATCCCCACCGAGCTGCCTGGAAGTGGGGAAACACAGCCCCACTGAACTGCAGATTGAAGCGGGTCTGCAAGCCAAGGAAGAACAGAAGCCAAGTTAAAAATACGCATGCATATATTTGTATATATATTTGCAATTATTCTTTGTGGCAAGGGTTTGGGAATTTTTTTTTATTGCTTTCATTGTGTTTATAGACCTTCTTTCCAAATCTGATGCTTAGGGAAACATATTTTGTTACTATATCCAGCAACCATTATGATACTTTGGTTTGCAATGTGACAGGCTATTCCACAAACACAGCTCCAGCCAGGCCCTGGTAAACAAGAGAAACAAGGCTGGAATCAAGCTATGTGGAAGGCTTGCTTGTGTGGTTTGTAGCTGTTTATTTAACAAAGATCTTTGCATAAGCTGGATTCCATCTATGGATGCAACCAAAACAGATGCGCTTCAGTAAGCTCATCCAGGCAGTGCTTGATTTTTCCCACTCTTCCCTTGCTGTTTGCTTCAGCTATGTGCTCAGATCACAAGTGGGTTCATCCTGTTCCTCTGTGTAGATACTAAAAAGGAGCCTAAATGCCTAAGAGGAAATGAAAGCACCTCACTTTGGAGCTGGCTGTGCACACCAGCCATTTGCACCAATTGCATATGATTTGCATTTCATCACTAATCACTGCACAAATGTGCGGAATATACCATTTGAGTCAGCTGACTGTGGGCAAACAAAGTAATCCCTCTCACAGTTTGGAGCCAGCAATCTCCTGTCATGGCATCAGACGTGATGTGAATTGCTGCTCAGATGCCCTGGGCTTTAAGCAGGCAAACCAAGCTGTCAGCCCATGGCCATAGGACACCCTGCCCTGCCCTGCTCTTCTCTGGTCCTTCTCCCTGGCAGTGATAATTTAATTTAGGAAAGCAGTGTGATGCTTTGTATGACCCACGCAGTTGTTACTGTCAAGTGTGTATCAGCATCCCAGAGCTTGTGCCTGCAATCAGAGGTTGAAAGCACCAAGGCACAGGGCTCATCCCAGCCCTGATGAAACTGATAGACTTGCTCTCACCAACTCCCTCCACCACTGGACAGACAGATATCTCCAGAGGACACCATTCAGGCTAATAGGAGGCCAAACATTGCAGAGAAAACTGCTTTCAGACCTGAAGATGGGCAGCTCAGTAGCAGTAGGCTCTGTGGGAGCACCAGCAGTTTCTTCTCCTGAACCATTGGTTTTCTTGTCTTTTGCTTTGCATTTCAGCTTTCTAAACTCTGCTTGTGTCTTTCAAAAGTTGCCACATGAAAACCTGAGCAGCTCACAAAGCGTTGTGCTTTTGGATGTCCATGGCAAAGGGAACCACGACCACATAGAGCTACTTGGGGAGGATGAAGGTGGGTGCCTGTCACCAAACAGGCAGTGAATTGCAGTGATTTCGGGGTGGTAAATGAGCCTGTCTGTCAAACTGCAGAGGCTGTCAGAGTGATGCATGTGCCCCTTATAAAGCCAGCTACTTTTTGGATAGGTATTTTAAAAGTTTTCTTACCAGAAAGAAATAACCTAGCAGTGATTTACACCTCTCTTTGCATTGCTTGGCACAGTGGGAAAGAAATCTCCTTTCTGCTAAGGCAGTGGGAGGTGGGGCACTGTCAGATGGCTTTTACTGATGCTAGGTGGTCTCAGACACCACCAGCACCTTTTGTAGCCCCGCTCACCAGCATGGTTCTGCCCCTGCACCATCAGAGGAGATGGTGCTCAGGACCTGCACTGCACACTATGGGGTGTCCCAGAAGAGATCATAGTCTCTTTGATGGGAGAGGGAGGCTTATAGGATCACCAATGCACACTTGTTTCCCTGCCCTGCCTCCCTCCTCCCTCCTCTCCTTGAGAAGTCCATGGCTGACCAGGTGTTTTGAAGGGTGACCTTCAAAACCACATTTTGCTTTGAGCAACCTGCTCTAGTGGAAGGTATCTCTGACTCTGGCAGGGGGGTTGCAACTAGATGAGCTTTAAGGTCCCTTCAACCCAAACCATTCTGTGACTCTGATTGTGAAAGTGTCATCTTTCTAATGATTAGTCATTAGAAAGTTATGGCCTGACAGCAAGCTTTCTGCTGCTAACCATGTGCAAACTCCACATGCAACTTTTTCTGCAGCAGGGTCATGCCTGATGTCTATTTCCTGTATGAGTTTTCAGGTGTCTAATACTGGGTTAAGCTGCTCCAGCCTCCACATAATTCACTTGAAATATCAGCCAGCCGTAGCAAGCCAACTGTCATCAATCAGTCAAATCACAAACTGAGCCTTATTCATGCCAGTGCATGCAGAATGGCTGATTTTCCTTACTGGATCTCTCAAAACCAGGCAAACTGGTTCCATTCACCACCTAAAGATTTGCTGACGGAACAAGACAGCAGATGGGAAGTTTTGACCAAAAGAGGACATTTCCGGGCAAGTCCAGTGTGACTGGTTTTCCTCAGGACAGAAGTGGATGTTTGTGAGCCTGGGGCAGAGAAATCCCAGCTTTGCTCGTGACCCACTGTCTGAGGTCTCAGGAGAAGGAGCCAAGCCAGCATTTCATCACAGCCTTTGGAGAAGGATGCTGAAGTCACCCGGTCAAACTGGCCAGGTGCCCAGTGGCCAGTGTCACCCCTGTGGGCAATGGGCCAGGTCGGCAGCTCTGTAAATACAGCCTTTTAATGAAAGTCCTGAACTGGATCTGGGTGTCTGGCCTAGACAAACCCAGATTAACCAAGGACTGACTGCACTCTGCCGCTATTTTCAGCTTCCCAAAACAGTGTGACCATGTGCGCCTGTGAACCCTTTCAGTTTGATTTGACTCAGAAACCCATTAGACGCAAGCATTCCTGTATCTGATCCTCAACGTTCCTGTGGTGCTGATCTTCCCTTTCTTCCCACGTCATGCTGGATCCCAGCCGTATTTCAATCCACATGAGCGAGTGGGTGTCTCCAAGTGTTGGTGGACAAATTCCACAGGAGCTACCTCAGAGCAACCATGCTGCCAGGCTCAGAGGGATGCTTCACAGCAAAGATGCCTGAATGCGCACTCAGCGACTCCTCTGAGCCTCAGGCGCTTTGTTAATCTAACGAACTGATAGAATCATAGAATCATGGAATGGTTTGGGTTGGAAATGACCTTAAGATCATCAAGTTCCAACCCCCTGCCATGGGCAGGGATGCCTCACACTATACCATGTTGCCCGAGGCTCTGGCCAACCTGGCCTTGATAAACGCAGTGCCTCTTGGGTTTGTTTTGCCACTGACAAAGCACGTCTCCGGAAGCAGGAGCTTTCTGGGCTTATGCACCAAATCACTCACCAGCTTTAGAGAAGGAAGAACCAGTTGAGAGGCAGAAATGGTTTAGCCACCTTGCATTTGACCGAGCTGCCTTGGTAGGAGCCAGCTAAAAGGTCCCAGACAGCTGGTGGCAAAGGGAGGGCTGCTTGCACATCAAGATGTCCATATCCACTTAGAGCATGCTGGAAAAGTGTTGTCCTGCTGGGTTAAAGCCAAGCATATACAGGCCCAGCTTTTCTCTCAATACTTCCAGGGCTGAGTGCCAGTACTCCAAGCAGAAATGCCATGTGCCTCTTCCCAGATAGGTGAGGCACTACACACACAGAAACTTGCTGATATAGAGGTGTGAAACCCAGCACTGAACTCGTGCTTAGAAACAGAGGTCCTGCAGGACTCCTTATCTCTCCTGCTCCATGAAACACAGTCAGATGAAGCTCTGAAAAACAAGTCATGTGTTTTTTTTCCCCCATTTGTGATTCTCAGAGGAAGACAGGATCTCTAAAATCATAGGCAATTATTAGAGGTCTGGTGCTGTTTTTTCCCAAATCTTCCCAGCACCAGAAGAGCACCATTAATTTTGGACCTGAAAGTCAAAATCTACTTGAAAAAAACACACTCAACCCTACCCCAAAACCCTTCAATGTGAGATACACATCCTGCTGGACTGGGAGCCGCTCCTTTCTAACTACCGGGTTTTGTAAGAGGAAGGAAGAAGTTTTTCCACTGCAGTTCAATGAGGCTTCCTTTTTACTTTCCCTTCTTATTTTGTTTGTCAGAAGGTACAAGATGAAAACTTATGAAAGATAAATATTTCCTGGAACACAGATGGAGCCCTGTTGTACAGATGTGAGCATTAAGCCTTATCTGCATCATAGTTTCCAGGAAGCTGCTCATTTTAACTCCCCGATCAGCAGCAACACACAGCCTGTATCTCCTCCCTGGACACAAGTGATCTTGCCTTGCTGAGGACTGTGGTCACCACCAAGCCATCCACAAGCAATGGTGGGGAGGATGGCTACACACATGGAAGTTCAGTGCCTGCTCTGGCTTAGTGGTGGCATCATCTGCCCCCAGTTCTGGGGACAGTTGGTAGCAAAAGTGGGAATGCATCTGCTGACACTGGAGGCTGGACTGGCCCTGTTACCTCTCCCATCCTCAAAACCTCCTTGCCCTGGAGGAACAAGATGCTGAAGGAGGGGAGATCACTACAGATTTGTTTCTCAACCATGCTCTTTGTGTATAGTTTCCATTTTTATCGAAAATGACGCATTGCTCTATGTCCTAGGATCCACTTAGCATACCTTATGCTATTGGTAAAATGCCAATTCATTTACAACCTTACTTTCTATGTTCAGAACATAAGTCACAGTGCCCATAAAAACACCCTCATCACGTTCTTGCCAAAATGGTTGAAGCTCTTACTTGTATGAAAGCAACCTCACTGTCCTAAATCAGGGTATCCTTACCTTGTCAATTAAATACCCACCACCATATCATAAAAGCTTCTGGCCCAAATAACAAAACTCAAATCTCTTTCCCCACATCAAAGGCAAACTGTGGGTTTCCAATCTGTGTTGCACCACTCATCATGGTTTCCAGGCAGACGGGACCCAGCTCCACCCTACTTACATCACTCCAACTAACCACAGATGGACACAGCAATCCCATCCAACAGACATCATGGAACGAACTCCATGATATGACCAATCATCTAAAAATACAGCTGTTTTACAAGGGGAGGGCCTGGGTGGGAAAGTGCCAGTATTTTGGCTCTGGCACACTTTGGTCTGGCCCTGCTCAGTTTTCAGCCTGCTCAGCATTACAAAACAGTAATTACAAATAACACAGTTAAATAGAAACCTCTCGTTCCTGCACGGGATCATCTGTCATGGAGAGGGAGTGTGTGAGATGGATGCCCTCAATGCTCACCATCTCCAAGGAACATGCAAAAAGACTTTGCCAATCTCTCTTTTCTTCCCCAGGTGGCAGTTCCTGTCTGCTTTCTGCTAACAACCTGGCTTTTGTGGGATGATGGAGAACTGTATGCAGGAGGTTTGGGGAGACCAGACAGAAATTTCTGTGACCCTGTGAAATCAGTGGGAAATGTGCTGCTGGTGCCAGACATGGCGGTGCTTTGTCCCTTGCCCATTGCTCCCAAATCCTTCCTCACACTCTCCCTGTCAAATGCACCCATACCATTTGGCTCTTCATTTAATCCCAAAAGCATCTGGACTGAGGCTGCTGTTCCTGTCCTTGAATTGTGCATCTTCTCTCCAGCTAGGGCTGTGGGCAGCGTACAGCCTGTGGGTGTCTCAGACCTTGGCAGACCTGGGCATTTTTTACCCCCCTGAACGTGCAGGATCAGTCATCTTACAGAATACCCATCCCTTTGATTAAAACATATTTATTATCCCTTTCTGATCCCTGCAGTCCATGCAAGGAGCAGTGCCACTTGCCAGGTATCATTCAATAGAATGCCCCCATGGGCAGGGTAGCCTCCAGTTGACCTGAGCCCTTCCCCAGTGTATTCACTGTTGAGCCCCACTAGCTGGGGTTGCATGCAGTCCTGCTCCCTGGCACTTCTCCTCCTGATGCCTCCATCCCTCCCTCCCTAGCAGCAGGGGCTGATGGGGACACCCATCCCAGGAGGCATGCTGAATTATGCTGGAGTCAGCAGCGAGAGCTAAGTCCTTGGCTCATCCCTGAGTCTTGATCCGCCAAGACAAACCCAGACTGGTCACAGAGGCCTCCTGGCAGCATGCCCAGGTGCAGCTCTTGCTTTAAGTGCATTTCCTCTGAGTTCACGCCTGGTGGAAACAGCGTTAAGGGAGAACTTTGCTGCACATTCCTTCTCTCAAGGAGCCAGGTACTTCCCACTTGCTGGATTGCCACAGAGAGAATTATGAGCTGCAATTAATGCCTGGCTTGTTTCCATGGGTTGTCTTTTCCTTCCTGAGAGGAAAGGGAGTAGCATGGTCACACCAGCCCCACCAGATGATGGAAGTGCTATTGTGCATCTCAGGGACATTCCTGGAGTCCAGCATCAGGCAGACGCAAGCTACCACTCAGGCTGGTGGAGCAGAAAGCAGTGCGCATCCCAGCCTTCATCTTCTGCTAGGCTGCAATACCAGGGAGTGCCTGGAGCATACACCGAGAGATGCAGTTGCCTCTGCCCTTCCCAGAGGCATAGCCTTGGTTATGGAGAATGTGCAACATCACTGGGGTAGTGGAAACACCTGACTGGCCAGCAGCTCTTCAAGCAAGAACACCAAGGGTAGAGGATTTGTTGGGAATCAGTGGGAGTTACTTTGGCAGTAATAAGGAAGGCGTACAGCACACAGGGGTGTGTAGAGGGCTGCCATCTGGAAGATGACAGGGCATGCAACTGCTTTTCTCCAAGCCCACCCTGAAGGCTGCATCCATGACACAGTATCTTTGGAAAGATGAAGGTGACCTTGAGATATGTTGGAGGATGCTCAGGAGGGGGCAGGCATGGAAGAGGAAAGTTTTCCTTAATAAAACTGAGGGTATCAGGGCAAAACCGCCCTGTCTCTTGGGCATGTTAAGCAGTGGTACTGGTCAGGCTGCCTGGCAGGGAACATCTGTGTCAGTCTAGGCTAGAAGTACATATCAATGCAGCAGAGACCATGCTGGAATTACTCGTTACCAGATCTCCCCATTTTCACTTTTTTCCCTATTTTCTCCCCATCGCTTCATCCTCTTTTGCAGTGAGGGAAACCTTTTCTCTGCCTGCATCAGCTGCCAGCAGCCCGATGAGCAAAATGGGGCCAGAGCAGGGACTGTGGTACCAGGAGGCTTTGGCGCAGTGGAACCTAGGGGGGAAACATGCATGTCACAGCCCGGACCCAGGGAAGAGATTATAATGCTCCTGTTGTGCATCAGGCTTGATATCCAACATAGTTAATGCTTTCTTAATCACTCATAAGCCACTCTGCTCTGAAAGAGTAATAATAATAATATAAAAACCCTCTTTAGTCTCCTTGCTTTCTATTTTCCGGTTTGTAAATCTGAAGGCCTTCAACAGAGCACTGCCACTGCTAAAGTGAACTGAACTGTTAAGATACAAAGAGCCACCAATGATTATGACTCTGAAAATAGATTTTATCCATTCCATCCACTCCCCTTTACTGATCTAGACAGAAATGCTTAGTGATTGTTACTTGGCAACCATGGTAAAAATGTACTGAGCCACAAGTGGCTACAAAGGATGAAATCACTGTCATGAAAATTCCAAAATAAGTACTGTAATACCAGAACTCTTATTCCTAAGAGGAACAAATAAATCCTTTCCTTCTTTATAACCTTCTGGTTTGCTTGTTTTAAAAATATTTTTATTAGTGGATACAATTTTTCTTCTTCCCTCTTTGTGAAGTTTATTTGTGAATTGATTCAGCTTATTCTGCTGCAGTGAGTATCAAATACATTTCTGTGTGTAAATGGGCCCACAGCATTTGAAAAAGCACATATACCCTCTCCTGAAGACTGGTTAGAAATACGCAGTTGTAGAAGGGCTCAGGGGGGCAGGGACCTCTGAAGGTCTTTTGCCAAAGCAAGGCCAACCCCAGAGCTAGGGCAGAGTGCTCATATATGTCTCCATATAGATGCGTGCACGTTCACACACACCATCTGGCACACTTTGCAGACTCTCAGAAGCAAGCCCAGAGCACATAATAAAAGGTTAATCCATCTGAGACTGCATTAAACTAGATATCAGTAGTGCAATGAAAAGCTGGGATGGATACCAGTTATTGATTAATCAAGTGCCTGAACCTACAGCTGTCAAACATCCAACTCACATCTCCATAAATCCGTTCTTCTCCTGTATCTTAGGTCCTGTATTTAATGCTATGTAGCCCCAAGGACTACCGAAAAGAAGATGCAACTTGTAGGAGATACTTTTCCAGATAACAAAAATCTGAGCTTTAATTTTTGATAAAATATTTTACAGTAAGAAAATGTACTGTGGCTCTTCCATGGAAAACTCTATGCCTTTATACCTGATTGAAAGCTGGTTTTGATAGCCTTTGATTAATAGATGTTTCTCTGTTGGTCTCTCAATAAAGCAGGAAGGAAATTAATGTTTTTGCTTTGCTCAAAGGTCTGGAGGCTGTCCAGCTTCTGGACAGACTGAACACCACACGATCAGAGAGATCTAAAACTGACATACCCCAAGCTTAATTTTTCAAACAAGAGCCTCTTGAAGTTGTCTAGCTTCTCACCAGGGAAATATTTAATTCCAGAGATTAAACATTCTGTCTGCAAACTCAGAAGAAAAATGTAATTCTGATTAGCATTTGTCTCAAAGCCTGATTATTCATACTGTTCCCCTTTTAGGGAACATACTTCTTTCAAGCTCACACATAAATTTGTGCCCACAGATCTGTTTTCTTCTCTGATCAATACCCATTAGTTGCAAGTTTTCCTAGATCTCAGTAGCAAGGACATCCGTTCCTCTTCAGAGCAGTGCTAGATGGGATCAGCAATCTGAAATCAGATTAACCCCAGTCTTTAACCCAGCCCAGCCCCAGAGCCATGCACTCTCAAATGCAGCTTTCCTATACTCTTGTCTGGTTGTAATGCAAGTACAAGTCTGGAAAGACATCTCCCTGGACTTCCCCCTACAAGGCTTTGAGACCAGCACCTAGAAATCTCTGGGAGGTCCTTGCAGACAGTGAAATGTTGGAAGAAGAAGCTTAACTCTGTGAAAATATACGATGCCAAATAAACATGTTCTTCCCTCTTCTCTGGATTCATCTTCCCCACCAATCTGCCCCCACTTTGTGCCTGGCCAGAGGTTGTGGGCTCCTGGGCCAGACAGGCTGTGGGACAAGGCTGCTTTGATGGACACAGCCCTGGCATCTGGCCCACCTTGCTGGGATTTCATCCTAGGCAAAGCTGGGAAGGAGGATCCCCAGCTCCCTGTGGTTCTTTTATGCCTCCTCCCCAAAACTTTCCAAAAGCAACTGCCAGAAATCCCATGGGCACAGGGAGTAGCTCTGGGGCTTTCCAGCTTAGCGGGAGATGCTTTCATTTGCAAAGTAGCATGAAACAATGCTGAGAAGGAAAGAGATCCACACAAACAGGCAGAGTTTTTAACTAACCGGCCCAGGCCAGTGACACAAAACTAGCTTTAGAAAACAGCATACTACGAAACCACACAGCATTTTGCATGTGCTTCCTGAAGCCTAGGTTCAGTTGGGCTCTGAACTCCCCCAGGAAACATTTCTGCTTCCTACTTAGCACTTTAGAAATGGGTTTGAAGGCTGGCTTTTTAATCGGTGACAACTACTGGGCCATATTGAATTCCCCATACTTAAAAACTGTTTTTTCACCAGCACACTTTAAAAAGATTCTTTCAAAAGATAAAAAACCCCCTGGCCTGCTAAATTGCATCTGCTTCCTAAACTTACAGTGCAGACATGCAGAGCTATGGGTGACTAATAGGTATTTAAACTGTTCTTTTCTTCTGCAAACAGTGGCAAACCACAAACGTTAATTGTATGGGATTTCATTATCTCACATGCCAAAGACCTAGCACTCCAAAGAGCTGATGTGCAGGGAGAAATTAAAACCTGCATCTCAAAAAGCCCTAAATGAGCTGCTCTGAAGAACGATGACCAAACCCACCTCATCAGCTCTTCCTCAAGGTCAACTTGCTAGCATTGACTTGCTGGCAAATTCCTGGCAGGAGCAGTTTGTGGGTATTTAATGCTTTGATTGCAAAAGAGGTGCCCAGCAGCAGGGCAATGAGAGCATACAGACACAGCATCGTCCCATGGCCTTCTCAAGTGCTGTTTTACCCCAAGTGAGCACCCTTGATACGTCACACCATGTTCTTGGTGTCTCGGCTGTAGCTGCATTGCGCTGAGGAGACATGTAGAGAGCTACATCTGCACAGAAGTGCCTATGGGCAGGAAATCAAAGGCTGTCCATATAAACTTAACTCTGCACAGATGCATGTGGTCATGCACCTCAGGTTCAGTGTTCATGTACTACATCTCCAACAGCCAAATGTAATGGTACCACCTGCATAAACCATTCTGACCACACAGGGACAAGGCCAACACACACACCTGAGTGCTCCTGAGACTGTGTGTGTGGAGCATTCATTTTAAACCGTTCCATCACTGGGGGCATTCTGAGCTCAGCAGCACTTTTAAAACACAGCCACAACAAAACCTCATTTTCTGGCCAACAGACAATTTTGGCATAAAAACCAGGCCCTGCCCACCCCTGCTCTGCACTCCAAGGCAGACAAAGAGCAGGAGGCAGGAGCTGTTCTTTCTGTCGCACAGGCAGCAGCGGCAGCCATTTCTGTGAGATATTAGAAAGGTGCTTTATTTTTTGTTTTGTTCTGCTTTCCCCAACACTTGGAACACAAAATGTTTCCTATTTCAGTCCCCTAAGAGCTGATGACCTCCCTGTGTTGGGGCCAGCTCATCCCCACCTGCCAGCAAGTGACAGTTTAGAACAGCCACTTTCACTGTGGTTCTCCTGTCTGGGAGCTCTTTGACTAAAAATGAGACAAGTTATTTGCCAATTCACTTTTAAATAAAGCATGGCTTTCAGTGGGGCAGCAGGAAGGGACAGCGTCTCCTGCCCCCTGCTCTATGCTAGCAGCAGGCTTGGGCATATCACACACAGGGCACAGAAGCAGGGATGCAGCAAAGGGGCGACTGAGGTACCAGTGCTGGCAGGGGTCCTGTGTCCACCTTCTTCTTCCACTTCTTTGTTCTAGTTCCTGTTAGGCTCATCTCTGCTCTCCTTTCTGTCTGCCTGAGCTTCCAGCTTTCTTAAGGACCAGAATCCCAGCAAGCCCATGGGGCAAGCCGCACAGCAGCAGCCATTGGCAGGAAGGGAGGTCTGCATAGCTTGGACAAGCAGGGCATGGACTCGATAGCTTGTCCAAACAACTATGTGCAGTTCCCTTTCTCCACTGTTCCTTCTCCCTACCATTCCCTCTCCCCTTCCACTGAAGACAGGATCACTCCAGGGAGAAAGCTTAATAACCTGTCCCCAGCCCACAATAAGAGCAGTATCCTTTAAATAACTATTAGTTGAGCCAAAAGAAGACCCAGTTCCCTCCAGCCTCCTAGCCAGTGGGAGTGGGGAGCAATGAACTGCTGCCCATTGGGATCACTGGGAGTGGGTGGGAGCTCCACATGGCACAGGCAGCACTGGGGTTGGGCTGGCACCCCTAACCTTGGTCCCACCACAGCCTCATGTGTGCAGCTGGTGGAGAAGAGCAGTGATGCTGGCTGTGCCATTGGCATGCAGCAGTGTTTGAAACTCTGCCAGCTAGCAGAAGAAACCGATTATGTTTTAACACAGGTTTTGATTCCCTCCTCTCTTTTAAGAGCCTGGGAGCAGCTCAGCAGTCCACCAGGCTCTGGCCAAAGATAGTTCTGTAATTTGTCTTTCTGTCTAGAACAACATCCTACAACAGGCAAATGAGTTGCCCCAGCCTCCATCCTGGGACACACGAGGATGCCAGAAAAAAAGACGTGTTGTCTCAAAGGCTCTAAAACTGCTTGGAGACAAAGAAAGGGGTAAATGCAGGAGGTGCCAGGAAGGCAGCAGTTGTTGAAGGAACCAAAGGATGGATTAGTTTGCATAATTCATTCCTGCACTTCAAGGGGAGGCTCAGGAGCCAAGGTCTCCCTCGTGCTGAAGTTGCTCTCCTCTGTCGGTGTGCAGCAGAGATGCGATCAATCACGACCGCTGCAGCTCTCCGGTGACATTTCTAAGTGCTCCGCTGAGCTGAGCTGAATTAGAGATGGTCGCAGTGTAACTGTGGGGTGCCCAGGTCTCTCTCCCAGGCTTCTGCAGCCACTGAGCTCCATCCTTGCTCTCCTCTCAATCTCATTTCCTGAGACAGATGGAATCAAGAAGGTAACACTTGTACATAGCAGCACCACTCCTAATAATGAGCTATTAACAAGAGGCACTTTCAGACTGTACCCTTTTAACAGGTGACTGACAACTCTGGAGTAAATAAGGTAAATCAGATAAAACTCAGTGGTTCTCTCTCTGCTGCTCACAGCCACAGGGCGGACTGTGAGCCACATGCTGGAAAACTCAGCCATGTGGTCTGATCCAGCACACATCACCTCTGTCTCAGTTCTTCTGTGCCTCTGTTTCTCCTACCCCTGTGACAACAGTCAGGCTGGGGACCTCTAAGCTGGAAGTGATGCATAAAACTCCAGATGTTGATGTAAACTGCTGGACTAGTACAGATTTAAGCCTGTGGCTTCCTTGGGTTAAGTATGGGATGTAGACAGCAGCATGACCACTTGGGATTTGGCCTTAGGAGCCTAAACATGTTCTGGATTCCTTCTATGATCACTTCAGCCCTGTCGGTATCAGCTGCCCCTTTGTAAGCAAGAAAAAAATCCTTTTCCAGGATCCTCATCCTTGCTCACAGTGCATTCCCCAGGGCTGCAGCTGCTCTTTACACTGTTTGTCCAGCCATCCTGATATCAAGAAGAAAGCCCTGCACTGTGACACATTGCCCCTTAGTTCTCTTTGGAGCCTCAGCTCCTGCAATGAAAGGATAGGAGAGCTGTGTGTGCCCTCTGTTCCCACCAAGGTCAAGCATTCTGCAAGCGCCTGCTCATGGCATCATGGCCTCTGCCCAGAGGGATGCATCCCTGTTGGGGCTGTGTTCCCCAGTGCCAGGCACAGCTCCCAGCTGCAGCTATATTTTACTGGGCTGTTTTTTTTACTGGGTAATATTTCTGCAGATCACAGGACCTTCCATTCTGCAGCCATCAGTCTGCTGGGCAGCTGTTTCTGTATCTGGGAAGGAAGGAAGGAGCCTTTGGGCTGAGACAGCACAGTTTGAATGTAGTGCCCTCTGTTGCCTGCTACATACATTCCTGCAGCATCCTGGGAGGACCTTTATTTCTCACCAGCATTACCAGGGCCACAAACCTCCTGCAAGAGGTCCAGAGTACCCAAGGAGCAGATAGGAGACCTTCCAGGGCATGAGGAAAGCAAAGGGGTAATGCAGCACTGCTAATGCAATGGCTGGATCCAGGCATGATCCTACCTCTCCACCCACGCTCACAAGCACACTCATTCCAGCTGATTGCAGAAGCCATGCCCCAGCAATTTAAGTGCCAGTGAAACCCTGACACTGCTGGACCAGAGGGTCAGCATGGCAGGGGCGAGTGAGAAGACAGACGTAACCTCGAACTGCAGGGCAAGCAAGCAGCTCTTGAAAGCTGATGGAAGGAAAGATCTCTTCTGAAACGGTAAAGAAAGTGTGAATTAATGAAGCTGCTGAGTGAGGAGACAACATCCCTGTTCGTGCCAAGTGCTGCAGAGGCAGCTTGCGAATGGAGAGCAGCAGATGTGGTGGGAACTGGCAGTGCCCCGGGGAGCCAAAGGCCCCGCCGCCTCGCAGACACCCAGCCCAGGCACCAAGAGCTAAAAATACACTGCTCCCAGCATGACGCCTGGGAAAGAGTGGGATTCCCATGGCACAGCCACAAAAGCAGGAAGCATGGGGGAGGGCAGGGCTGCCATGTTAACCCACCGTCATCCCTGCGAGGGAGCTGGGCTGGGAAGCGAAAGGCTCTGGAAGGAAGCAAGAGGAAAATGCTTCATCAGTGATTCCCATTCAGGGCACAATCCAGATGCATCGAAGGCAGTTTCAGCCCTGACACTGCAGCTTTAGTTGACGCCTGCGGTTTGAGCTTTTGCTTATTTCCCATTGGAAGTCCCTGCCTCCATTGGCAAACTTTTACGACTGTGAGTGACATCTGCCCAGGCTCAGTGTCAGCCCCTCATGGACTCTGGTGGGTCACTTGGGTGGTGCAGTGCATCAGCCCTCCCCATTCGTAACAGCCTTCCAATATTTGAAGGGGGCCTGCAAGGGTGCTGGAGAGGGACTCTTTATCAGGGACTGTAGCGATAGGAGAAGGGGTAATGGATTCAGACTTAAACAGGGGAAGTTCAGGTTGGATATATGGAAGAAGTTCTTTACTGTGAGGGTGGTGAGGCACCGGAGCAGGTTGCCCAAAGGTGTGGTAAATGCCCCATCCCTGGCCATGCTGAACAGAGTCTTGGGTGACATGGTCTAGAGTGAGGTGTCCCTGACCATGGCAGGGGGTGGAACTAGATGATTTATGGTCTTTTCCAACACAAATCATTCTATTGCTTTTATCTATCTATTCTATGATTCTGTGATTCACAGGACTATGGCACTGCACTGCTGGCATGATGGTGCAGCCCCTTCCACCCACCACTTTCTCACCCAGCTCTGCTGCCCATCTGAGAGGGGCAGTTGCTTCCTACAGGAAGCCAGTGTGTCTTCTATAAGGTTTGGGAGATTCTGTATGTATGGGATGAGGGTGGGCAGTAGGGAGAGGGCAGCCTTGAGCACTGCTCAGCACTCCTGGGGAAGAGCATCCAGTGAAACTGGTAGCCTTGCTCTCAGCTCAGTTCGGCAGGCAAGTCATTGCCAATCCACAAAGCCATAAGCCAAGCAAGGAGTTTAAGTAGATGACATCTATTAAACAGCTGTTGCTTGTCATTTCAGGGGATGAGATCTAGTCCCTCCACTGGAAGAAGCACATGTTTGAGTCACAGGCAGCAGCATTTTTGAGGTCGCCCAACCACCTGCTTGTGTTGGCATGAGGGCGTGCACGCTGGATACGACTTGCTTTGTTCAGAGGTGTTCTTGCCAATCTCAGTAGTACAGGATGATGTAAGTATATCATCCATTATTAGTATTTTCATACTTGACACAGGGAAAATTAATTTTCTTTCAAAAAGTGATGTACAAAGAACCCAGATTTGCCTGAATAATATACAAACCTATAATCTGGATGTTACCCTTTGTCTGAAGCATTAACATTAGCAGAAGGCAATTTAGGATGATTGCTTTTAAGTTGTAAAGCCAATGTTCAATTAGAGCATGAAATGAAAGACCTATCACTAGCACTGGCACAGAGATTTATTCTCAAAGTATTTCTTCTCAGCCATAAAGATGCTGGTTTTGTTGAAAGTGACATGTTTAGAACTAGACACTTTTGTTTAATATTACTATGAAAAATGGTTTGGAATCAAACATTTTTATATTTAGGATAACAACAGTGCTTTGTTAAAAAAAAATCAACATCATGCTTTGAATTTCAGATACAGTTTGGTTTAAGGAGATTTGCTTTCCTTTAGTATGCCCTACCGCGTCATGTAGAGGACACTGTTCACTGCCTCTGACACCTCTTTTTCCACTAGTGGCAGTGGAAGCCTCAGTGATGCCACAAATGTTTTAACGACCAAACAGAGATCCCAGCAGTCTTCCATAAGTCTGAAGCTTTGTGGGATCCCAAAAAGAACTACCTGTGAATGAAGTCTTTGTGCAGTGCTGGGGACCAGAGCTGCAGGCAGCCTTCACCCCACCAAACAAAGAAATAACTGCAAGTCGTGACTGAAAGGCACAGGAGTGAGTATCCAGGCTGAGCAGAGCAGGGAAGCCCAGGCTCTGCTTCAGTACCTGCCAGCACTGCCAGTAGTGCCTTGAGTTTAAACCCTCATCTGCCTGAAGACCCTGGGGCTTTCAGGGTGCTTTGGAATGGTAATACCCATTTTGCTTGCATCTTTAAATGTCCAAGGCCTCCAGCTTTCTAGTGAGCTCTCAAGAGAGGTGTGGTGAGGGATGGATTTCTGAAGGTGCAGCAAGTACAGTAGGGAAAATTGTGCATGCAACACATGGAGTTTCACTGGGAAATAAGAGACAGCAGTGACAAATAGCCTGCTGGTATGTAACGTTACACAGCAGCTGGTCTGCATGCTGCACAGGGCTGTTTCAGTGATTGCTTTATCCCAGATGTTGCTGCATGCAGTGCCATTTCTTTGCCCAAGTGACCATTCATTCAGTCCCACACTTTCCAAAGGGAAAATGCACTGGGAGCAGACTTGGGGTCTGTGCTGGGCTAGGCACAGGATAACAAAAAGAGGGCACTTCACTGCTTGCTCTTCCATCAGTGCTTGGAAATATCTGGAGGGGGTGTGCAAAGCCCAAGCCACATGTAGGGGATGGCCATGGTCAGGGGTGCTTGAGCCACACAGCACTGGCAGTGGGGGAACGCAGGAGGTGCACATCTCTGCAACTCACCTCTCCCTGATTCCTGTCAAATCAGAAAGGGATGAGAACCTGTCCCTTAAGGGATGCTGGAGCTTCCAGAGCTGTGAGAGAACAAGGCCATCAGGGCTGAGCTCTCCCTTTGCTGTCTCCCATGGAGGCAGCAATAATCTGCCTGGTCCCAGGGAAGCTCACCAGTACGTCTTGTTCCCACTCGGCACTATTAATTTGGCTAAGCGGCCAGAGCTGGCAACTCGTCTGCACAGAGTCCTGCACTGAATAATAAGCCCCAATGTCAAGACACAAAGTAGAGCCAGCAAGCTCTGTGAGCTGCCCCTCTCAGCCTGGCACTGCCCACCATGCCTAGGAGTCTGGCACTACCACGCTTCTTGGTCCTCTAAACTGCATCACTGCCTCCCAGATTCTTCCCTATTCACAAGCTGTAATGCAGATGCCCATGTAGGCTGCTCTCAGCCTAGAAACACATTACAGACCAGAGTTTAACTTCCTGAGACTGCAGCTCACCTCTTTCTATGATCTTTTGCAATATTCATGTAAACAACATGCATGCAAGCAATAACACACACAGCAGCTCTCTACTGGCATAAAATGGCCAAGGACCATTCATACTCAACCGAGAGGCACTGATTTCTGCAAAGAGAAGGTCTAGACCTGAATTGCTACCAGGACTTTTTCTTTTTGGTAGAAACTTTATCCAGCCATGCTTTCACGTGCTCAAGTTGGCAGTTGTTTAGTTTAACGGCGTGATATGGCTAATGAGAGCAAGATGGCTGGGTATCTGCAATAAATCCGTGCCTGAAACAGACTGAAAATGAGCATACAGTCTACTTGGATCTTAGCGTGCTGATATGGAAATCCCAGGGAAAAGATTAATGGAGGAAAAGGACGTAATATTTCCAAGGGAAGTTTATTCCTGCAAAAGAAACCTCTGCATTCATTTATACAAAGCTGTTTCCCAAGGCTATAACGATTATCACCTTGCTGAGATATTTTCCAGCTGCACTTTGCAGAGGTCTGGATGGATCAGAATTACACCTTAGTTCTGGGCAGCCTCTGGCAAAAGTTCATACAGCATCAAGAAATAGGGAAAAAAAACGTACTAGAAAGTTTCTCGCAGTGAGAACATTTGTCACTGAGATGTTTCATGGAATAAACCCTGGGCATGGGACCAAGAGAAGTAATTGGACTGGCCATGCTCCATGTTTAAGATACTCGTCTTGGGCTTTTCAAACGTGTAAAGAGTATCAGGTCTTTCTTCCAGAGAGCAAGGAAGAGCGGGGTTGATGGCATTTGTTTCTCAGGCTTACATATCCTTTAGGCCTTTACCCTGAAGCTATGCCAGCATGAAAACCTGCTGTTTAATGCTGTCCTGAAAGCCCTGTAATGCACCAAGCTGTCTGCACAGTGTTGCCAGAGCTGGAAGGAGCGGGCAGAACCATGCCCATGTGGGAGCATGCCACGTGGAAGTCACACTGCAGCACATTGTGACATTAGCCCTGGTGTCGTGCAAGGACAGTGTCTCCAGAGAGGCACCTCGCTCACCACATGCCTATGGCTCAGGAGAGCCAACAGAGATGTTTTCAGCATGCCTTTTGCTGGCGGCTCCTGCAGGCTACCCATCTGCCACCTTGGTCCTGAGGGTGCATCCAGGCTGCAGAGGAGCAGACAAACCCTAGCCCTCCATGCACAAACCCCTGTCCCTGCCCAGGTTCCTGATGATGGGAAAGGAGGGGGAGAAGACAATGTGCAACACAGTGGGAACAATGAGAGGGTAGAGAAGACTGTGGCCAGAGCTAATACTGTGCATCAGGAAATTAAGGAGACCATAGCTAGACCTAACGTACCTGGGGGACAACAACCCACCTCACACACTGCCAGCTCTACATAGGCTGGCTTGTAAACATCTCTGCTTCTCAAGACCATGCTGTGGATTAAACATCTGGGTTGACACATGCAATGGACCCTGCTGTCTGCTGAGCTGAGTACCCAACATCTCACTTCAGGAATGACTCCTGTGAGGCGCTCAGGCCACATGGATGGGCCCAGCAAGAGGCTGAGAGGGTGATGGGGGAGAAAGAAAGCAGATCCACAGCTTTGGGGTTCACCTGGGACAGTCCCAAATTATCCTCATGCAGGCAGCCCCTCTTGGTCTGCTGGGCTTGTGTCTGATTTGGGGGATCCAGTTCCTGATGCAGGTGTAAGGTAGGGGTGGGATCTGCCTGGGAAATTGGAAGTTCTACAAGTCCGTGTGTTTGGAAAGACTGAGTGTGGCTGGCTTGGGTAGCAGGGGAGAGACTGTGCCAGTTGTATGCAGCCAAGCCTTGACTTGGGAATCTGCTTCTCACTGTGCTAGTCTCTCAATGCAGCAACTCCCCAGGCTCTCTAGCATCACATTGCCTTTCGCAGCAGGGATCTGTTGATTTGGACTTTTAAAAACTAATCCTCCATACTAATATGTGCCTGGCAGGTCTTGAAGTAAAATAATAGCAACCAGAGCCACCAGTTACCCAATCAGTAACACAGACGTAACAGCAGCCCCGTGATGATGGGACCTGCCGCAGCCCCTGCTGAGATTGCCCATGCTTCTTAGGGATGTTGTAAGGATCAGCATATTAAAGACTGATGCTGTATTGCCACGTTGGTAAGTACTCAAGCACAGAGTGATTGCTAGCTTCAGGAGGTAATTAAAGGGACTTTGGGTCCCCCTTCCATCCCAGGCAGCACAGACCACACTGTTCAGCCCATGTGGCTGTGACTGCACAAACCCTCTGTCTCCTGAGCTGTGGCAATGAGCTGAGATGGATAGATTTACACAATATTTGTTTGCCAACAGGCGATCTGCCATCAATATTTAAAGCTGAATGAGTCTCAAGAGTGGGATGAAGAGCCCTTCATAAGTCAGCATCCATCATTTTGGGTTTTAATTTTGTGCTTGCTCACTTGCTGCACAACATTATATGCACATCAGGTAAATGAATAATAGATAAATAATTCACCAAATTGCTCAGCCTCTTGGTTCTTCGAATCATCATGGAGCTTGGGAGCCTGGCATGGGGATCCTGGAAGTACCAAGTGCAGGGAGATGGGTTTTGGGGGGTAGTATCATATGCATTACTCAACACTTCTGAAATCCCTCTGTTAACAGCTACAGCACCACAGTTGCCCAGATGGCTCTACAGCAGTAAGTCAATGCTTCTTGTCCTCCCAGCTCTACTCAGGAACTCTCAGGAACATCAGCAGTCCCATAGCCATGTCTCTGCTTGTTCCTTCCATGTAGTGAGCACTAGACACTCATCCCTGCCATTCCCAGTGTGCTGCAGGGATTCCAGCAGCACCATGGGTAGGTGCCTGGTGCTTCTTGCTGCGCCATTTCCATGCTCCAAGGGCAGCTAGAGAAATCCCAGTCCTCCTGAGGACTGTGCTGAAACTCTGCTGGCCAGACAAACAGAAACATCAGCCTCTGATGCCATTGCTGAATGGGGAGGATGGGCTTTTGTTACCCCCCGGGTTGTTTGGCACAAGGGCCTTGGACATGACTTCACAGCTCTCATCAGCACTTTTTAAAGTGGCACTTCCCAAGTCACAGATAGAAGGGAGAATGGTGCCAGTGTCTGCTCTAGGAAAGGCAACAAAACCAAGGCTGCAGCTCTGCTGGCTGCACCCCGCTCTGCAGCCGTAACACATTTACTCCTGTCCCTTCTGTGTATGGGGTGGCTGCCCAAGGTTTGGTAGGTCCCTTCTGCTCTAGCACAGCCCTCTGCTCACCCTTCCCTTCCCATAAGCAACACTGAAGTCTGCAGGCCATGTATTCCCAGTTCAAATGCTGCAGGATCATTTGCAGGAGCACCCAGAAGCCTTATCTGCAGGAAATGCTAACAAATGTGTAACTGGATGATAAGAGCCTGAGAGGCATGGGAGAAGCTGTGGAGCAGGGATTTAACACGTGCAGATTTCTGTCAGACTTCTCCAGGGACCAGACATCCATCCTCACCAGCACTCTGCTAGTCACGCTGCCACCATTCAAGAGACCTTCATCTGTCTCACAGGCTTCCTACCATTGGACTAAGCTGATCTCCAGTGATGGAACAATCACAGCCTAAGCCCTGGGCTGGGCTACCCAAGCAGGCCCTACCAGCTCCTCCCTGGTGGACAAAAGCAGAGCAGCGAACATCCAGAGCCCTGATGCCATGGCTGGAAAGGATCCATCTGCCCATTTTTGCTGGGTGCTGCTGTTCCTGCAGCAGGGACACTGCCACATCACTGCCCCTTTGCAATTCTGGCATGGCCAGCTCATTGCCTCTCAAGCATCATCTCAGCATGAGCTCTGTTTTGAGATCTTAATATTAGCTAGACTTCACCAGCACACCGCCAGAGAAACTTAATTCTGCTGTGAGAGTCCCCTGGGACACTGCGGGGGAGCAAATTTGCCAGAAGTGCTGCAAAGCTTCTGTGGTCCAGCTTCTCCTTTTGGGCACCAGACACACAGCTGAGCTGCTTGGAACAGCCTCGGTCCCCAGCCCCTCACTGGGACCTGACTTAGTTTATAGTTGCAAATAGAAAATCAGCTCCATGTGTTTGGTGCAAAGGGCTCAGCAGTTCCCGCTTGAAGATGTTGTGTGCAGAGGAGCTGATTTTTCTCCAGCAGTGATCATCAGGCTCTGAACCTCTCTGAAACAGCTTGCTTTGTGCTGAAAGCTTTACAGCTACACTTCTACAATCTCTGATCCCAGAGGGGTGCACAGGTATCACCTCTTCCAGAGCAATCTCTTCCCCCCTCTGCCTGCAGAAGTGCTGATCTATCGTGACAGTCATGATTGAGGTCTGCTCTGGCTTCTGACCTGGTTTGTAAGAGAGCTGCAACCTTTTAGCTTTGTGCATTTCTGGGTCTTCAGGTGAGATGTTAGGGCTCACCAGCTACACCTGGCAAAGTGAGCCAGCAGGATACACGGCACACCTTAAAGTTTAGCAACCAGATTCCTAAAACATGGATCCTGAAACACAGAAGGATGCACAGAAATGTTTTTGGCTTCACTTTCTGCTCCCCTCCTCACAGCTCTTCTGCATTTCTATTTCTCCCAATTGCAGCTGCCACACAGGCATGCACAGAAACTTACTGCTGCAGTAAAAGTGTTGCACAGCTCCAGCAGGAAACGTGCAGGAAGTCCCTGGTGGAAGCCATGCGCAGCCAAGCAGTGGCAGGGGCTAGGAGAAAGGCTTTCCAAACCACCCCACCAGGAAAAGCCGAGACCTTGCTCCAGCCCCCGCTGTGCCATTGCAGGGACTGTAATTTCAGCACTAGGGATTACAGGGGGCATAGAGGTGACATAGCCAAGGGGTCAGTGTTAAGGCAGTAAGGTAAGGAGCAAACTAGTGCTGTGGCAAGAGGGGATCTCTCAAGAGCCAGTATAGCCTGGCAGTAAAATCTGACCTTTTTTTTTGACAGTGTTTTTATTATCCTGTTTTTTTTTGCCCCCATTTTTGTTGTTTTTTAGTACGCAAGAACCACAAAAGTCATTCTTTTGGCAGGCGCACGGACCTGTGTTTTGCCATGAGAAAGGGTTCAGCATGTGGTAGCAGAATTAATGAGCAGTGTCTTTAATACACTGCATGGATACCTCTTTTAACAGGAAAATTTGTGGAAGTGCAAATGAGCAGAGAGCAGAAGGCAGTGATGGGAGAGAGCCCTCACCAGGATCCATGGACAGGGCTCCCAGCAGTGACAGTCAAGGCCAGGTCTCTGGCCAGCACTGTGCCCAGGGTGCACACACAGGGGAACAAGCAAAGATGGGGCAGGTTACCCTATTCCTTCCCCCCACCACAATTCAAGGAAAAGAAATAAGAACCCAGCATCAAAGGAAAAGGCAACCAGATCCCTTTGCACATCCTTGGTTCATTTTGTGCTGACCTTTAATAATTGCGGAAGGGGAAACGGGCTGGTCAGTTTGCATTAGAAATTCACTAAAGAGTGCTTTCTCCTGCTTATCAAATCCAAGCTGCCTGGATGAGCCCAGTGAGCAATTAGTGCTACAACCTACAGCCAGAACTCCATTTGCATGTAGTTAAGGAAGGAGAACGCTGATTAATTTGTTCTGATATACTCCAGAAAAAATCCTCGAATAACATGAGGGAGCTTAGGCAGATTATAAATTGCATTGCTCAAGATTGTAAATATTGTATCTGTGCCTCCCTGTGTGTTTTAAAGACATCTTCATGGGCTGTGCCTGCGTGGAAGAGATTTGTTTTAATATTTTACCAAGGAATGCATATTTCATCTGTGTGGTGCTTGGGAGGGAGGGATCTTTCATACTGAAAGGCTTCTTCAGCAGCGAGGAGAGGGAGTGTGGATGATACACAGACATGCAATTGCAATAAGCCAGGATGCTGTGGCTGCCCTGAGATGTGATTAAAAATGTACAGGGCAGGAGGGCAGAAAAAAAAGGACAAAAAAGAGAGCAAGAAAAATGGAGCAGGTGATGCCTCAGCAATGAGGGAAGCAAGGCACGAAGCACAGTGCTGAGCCTTGAGCCTCTCATCACTGCAACTGCCAGTGCAGCAGGGGCCAGCCGAGAAGGGATTTTAAGTAGTGGCTGCTGTTAATTCAAAGCAGTCACCTCTTGCCATCAATTATCTAGGCATTTACTGATCAGGGCTGTTATGGCATTGACATCAAGGGATCTTATATCTATATTTGTATCAGAGGATGGTCAATGAAATATGTTGATCCCTCCAATGCAGAATGACAAATCTTTAAGGCACTTGGACCTGCTGATGGCCTCTTGTGCCACATTAGCAGCTGATCCCATGTTTTCTCTTTTCCTCTAAGGAAGAAGCTTCAAGCTTCAAATAACTTTTTGACCACGAGGGTAACGGATTCAAGCTCCCTGGCCTTGTGGAGTGACTTTAGAGGTCACTCATGGTCCCTCAACAAGTCAAAAACAGTGGTGCTCAGTGCAAGATGTTGCCCAGGATGTGCAGGGCCCCTTTTCTAAGGTGCAGCTCCCACGGCCAATACAAGAGCCTTCCATTGTCACTAAACCAGTTGTTTCTCATTCAAGGGTACTCTGACCCAGGAGGTTTCTTGCAGCCCCAGGAGTGCGTGAGTTGATACCCCTACACTGAGCTGTGAAAGCTGGATCCCCAGTCAAGTTTGTGTCTCCTGCAGATCCTTGCTGTGGTGGGCTGTTCATCCTGTACCTGCTCCTGCTTCTACTGCGGATGAAGCTAGCAGGAGGAGAAAGGAAGGGAGTAGTCAGAAGCCCTGTACAGCAGGGTGCACAGCCAGCCCCCAGTAAGATATTTGCTGGGACAAGCGATGAGACTGGATTCTGATGCATCTCAAGACCAGAAAGAGACCCCTTGCTTTGCCAGAACTAAGGGTCTACCTGAGCAGAGGACTCCATTTCTGGGGCAGCAGAAATGTCCCTGAGCCCTGCTCTCCCAGTGAGACCCTTAAGGGACCCTACCATAGTGACAGCTCCAGATGCCAGCAAAGCTGCAGACTGAGAGAAAACAGGGCCTATTCTGTGCATCAAGCAGTATTTAGGGAAAAAGTTAGGAAGACAGATTGAAAGAGCTGCCTTTTAAAGAGCTGCTAACATTTAGAGGATGCCTTAAAGAATTTTGTCTATTTTTGTACTGTGAGTTGAGCTCTTCTGATCTAAATCCAGATCGGCTGCACTTCACAAACACAGCAGCTTTGAGTTCAGCCTGGTTTAGCTCTGGCTTTTTATCCCTGGGAAATGTGGCCTCCTCCAAAGACGGGAGGAAGCAGATAGAAGAGAACAATGCTATGAAAAACGCTTGGTGTTCAGTCTTTGAAGCCAAAGAAACAGGCTTACAGGGGATAAAATCCATGTGCAGCTAACAGCAGTTATTATGAGACACTGCAAGCAAATGGCTAAATTCAGCAGCCAGCCTATCCATCCAAGGCAGCTAAGAAGTGGAAAGACCTAACAGAAATTACACTGCATCTCACTCGTGGTGCTACCAGGGATGGGCTCTCCTTGGCAGGTGATACAGTTTGCCAGCGTTCAATCTGCCATTAACAGCAAGATGTTGAAGACCTATGCCAGAAAAGGGCCCCTTTAGTCCTTCCTCTAAGCCTCTCCAGCTTCCAGTACCTGACACCCTCTGGCCTCACCAGTAATACCTGTGCAGGTTGGAGAGATGCTTACGAGCCATCTTCAAACTGGGCTTCACAAAGGATGCCTGCCATGTGTCATGGCCATGTTTGCCAGGGTGGTGACTGTGCTGCGGGGTCTTTGCAGAAACACAGACCTGAGGGCTGGGATAACACAGCCAGAGGAGGCAGGGAGCACACAGCCCTGCAGGTTCACACCAATACCTGACCTCTGTCAAGGCCTTTAGCCCATCTCTTCTGGGCACTGGCAAGGATTCAGAGCAGCATGAACATCAAGCAAAGCCTACACGCAGCTGGAAAGAGCCCAGCACACTGCTCCTTGGTGCTTACTCAGGCCTTTCACTAAACCCCTCCACCTTTTTAATGCATACTGCTCCAAGGTAGAGCAATGCTGTTGTACAGAGAGCAGACATGAGACATGGCCAGAACTTGTCTTCTGCATGGGTCAGGACACACCTCAACACCAGAGCTCCCTCCTAATACAGCCTTAGACACATCCCTCTGGTGAGCTGCTCATGGCCAAGATGGTGGCCTGGCTTTCAGTTCTCTGATTTCAATTGCAAAGCACTGAGCAAGGCAGACTGTTGCTCCCTGTTGGAGCATCTCCAGGCTTGGATCAA
The DNA here is from genome assembly GCF_034315485.1 of Pezoporus occidentalis. Classification (NCBI taxonomy): domain Eukaryota; kingdom Metazoa; phylum Chordata; class Aves; order Psittaciformes; family Psittacidae; genus Pezoporus; species Pezoporus occidentalis. The sequence goes on along the minus strand of NW_026913586.1, from coordinate 1,149,677 downwards.
TATGCACTGAAAACCACTGCTCTGAGTGCTCAAATTGCACCTTAAATCAGCTGTTTGTATTAAGTGGGGCCAAAGACCCACAGCTGCCTCCCTGGGAGAAGGAAAGCTCTGCTGCTGCTACACAGCAATTATCCTGCAGAGTGTCTTCCAGGTACTGACAGCTTATCTAGCAGACATAATCTGCCCAAAATTGTTCACATTCATCATTTTTCCGTGGTATTTCAGTGCCTTGCAATCTTCACCAGCTCTCTGTGATGAAGGGAGCTGCTGCTATCTGCTGGGAGGTGGTGGGTGGAACTGATGGAGATGTGGACCTGCTCAAGTGAGTCCAGAGGAGGCCATGAAGATGATCAGAAGGCTGGAGCACCTGTGCTATGGAGACAGTGTGAGAGAGCTGGGCTTGTTCAGCCTGGAGAAGAGAAAGGTCTGGGGAGACCTTAGAGCTAGTTCCAGTGCCTAAAGAGGCTGACAAGAAATCTGGAGCGGGGCTTTTGACAAGGGCCCGTAGGGACAGGACAAACTTTAAATTTGACTTTAAACTGGGGAGGGGAGACTTAGTTTAGGTATTAGGAAGTTCTTCCCTGTGAGGGTGGTGAGGCCCTGGCACAGGTTGCCCAGAGAAGCTGGGCAGTGTTCAAGGCAGTGTTCAAGGCCAGGTTGGACGGGGCTTGGACCAACCTGCTCTAGTGGAAGGTGTCCATGGCCATGGCATGAGTCTTTGGGGTGGGAGACATCCCCCCAGCCCCTCCTCACCCAGCTGCCCAAACCCCGCTCCTCCTGCCCACAATGGTTGACTCCAGAGCATGGCCATCTTCACCGTGGGGGAAGCAGCAAGGACAAAGAGGTTGACTTCTGCTCCTCATTTCTCCTCTCCTGCTTCAATCTCCTCTCCTTGGCTGCCATAAAAAGCCCTGTCACAGCACAGGAGGGGCAGCTGAATGAGATGTTTGGGTGGCCACATATTTGGGTGGTCTCTGTCAGCCAGGCCCTGAGGAGAAGGCTAAACTGCTCACTCAAAACCATAGCCTTGTGTCTGGATGTGCAAGGGAGGTCTCCAACAAAGTCCATGCACCACTGATAGGGTGCTGCAGAGACAGAATATGTAGTTGTTTCATGTGCCTCTGGTTTCATCTCTGTTGAGTGGCATAAACAATCAAATCAACATTACTAAGGGCATTTGGTAGAGGCTTTTAGGTTCTTATCTTGCTTTTAATGATTCATTAAGCTTCCCTTGGTTCTTGCAATCCAAGCCCTCTCCATGTTTTCCTTCCTGTACAAAACCTGCTGGGAGCAATACCAGGACCTCTCAGCACTGTCTGGAGAAATTAAAGGGGCTTGGGTTATGTACCGGCTGCGAGGACTAAAGGACTCATATGGGGAGGATGATTTCTCTACAGGGGCACACAGAAAACCGCTGCGTTCGTTTGAGCTTGTTAATTCTTAATTAGCTGCTCCGCAGACCTGCAACACCAAGATATTCCTGCTGCCACAGTGATCAGCCTCACCACGGTTCGTGATGGCTTGCTGGCATCATCATCACCAGCCCCCAGCCTCCTCCCACCTCTACCATGGAAGGGGGGCATGCCACTGTGCCGTAGCCCCACAGCCAGGCTGATGCTCTGCTGCTGCAGTGGACACCACGGTGGCCATGGGGGTGCTGATCCCTCTGTTCCCTGTCTAACTGCAGCAAAGGTGGGAGGCAGCCACCTTCACCTCTGCAGCATGTCAGCCTGAGCAGCTCTTGCCCTGGTTCATCTGTCGTGGAGAAACCCTCCAGCGCATCTCACATCCATCAGGCAGCTCTCCCCGCTCCTTGACGCTGATTTATGGTCTTCTTGTCCAGCTGCCAGAGGAACCCTTTATACCAGATAGCTTTTATCTCAAAATAAGCCCTGGAAAAATACCACAGGGTTTATTTGTCATTCGCTCTGGGAAAGTTTTGAGCTAATAAATAAAGTGAAGTTATTTTAAAGGGCAGCAGCCTTCCTGAAAACTTAAACTCAGGGCTCTGACAGAAACAATAATACCTCAGTTGCCTGAATAATACCCATAACCTCAGCTCCTGCAAGATTTGATTTCTCAGGCTGCAAAGAACAAAACTTTGCAAATCAAATTGTGTCACACTCACGTAATTAGTAATTATCTCCCTGGTGGAAAATGATTCCCCCACACAATATTTGGGTGAATCATATCCAAGTAAGTTTTTATCTGCTTGTTTTTTTTTTTTTCTGTATGCATACACAAAAACACAGAAGCACATCAGGATTTTTGCCAAGGTGTCCCCTTAAATCTGCCCTTTATTTCAGTGCAATTCAAACCACAGGTCTCAGATCTTAAACCACCAGAGACTTCCAAGTGTTAATGTTGGTATTAGCAATCCCATTGCCCCACTGGCACTGACAGAAAAGGCAGGAACGTGGTCCTGCTCTCTGATGTGGTCAGGCGGAGGACAGATGAAGAGTTTCACCATATTTTTGCAGAGCTATTTAGAGTGCTTAGGCAAAGAAGTGAGGACATAACTGCCCCATGGAGGTGCAGACATGCAGGTGGCACAGCATCATGCAGGAGAAGGACCCTTCACTATGAGCTAGATTTTGAGTCCTCATTTTCACCCAATAGATCCGAGCTACCACATCCTCTGCCAGGACTTGATTTTGCCTTAACCTCGCTGGAGCAGCAGCCTGGTGAGACACCCCTCCAGGAACAACCATATTTCTCCTTATTCTCCTGGTCTTGTGGGAGCAGATACGGCCTTTCATCACTTTTCCAGCTGGAAATATTGGCAGGATTACAAGAAAATGCATGGACCTCAGTAAATTCACCCAGTGATGTCGGCCAAGACTGAATCCCCCTGCTCAGGACACTAACACAACCATAAGAACTCAACAGAGCCATTAGAGCAATGTATATCCGTGTGTGTAACTTTATTTTGATGGCAACTCATGAAGAGCTGGGCTTCAAAGCTCATTTAAACTCGTGAATTGGTTCAGTTCCCAAATCAACAAGAAAAACACAAAGAACCAGACCACATGCTAGCATAAATCAGCATTTATGCCTCCACCATCCTCTGAAAAACACAGCCTTAGGCTCTGCCCTCATAGACAGGGTTTACGTACACTTGGGATCTAATCCATGAAGCCTTAGTCACCTCTCAAAGGTGACAAAAGTCCCTGTAGCCCTGCAAAGCAGCATGACATTTGTACCTATGACAGGAATGCAGAATGGGAACCACAGGAGAGTTTTTGCTTTCTCTTTAGACTAGCTGAGACAGGGACCTGTGGGAGTAGTGGAAAGCCACCTGCGCCTAACAGAGAAACCAAATACAGCTCTGGGCTGGAGGGTGCTTGGGGCAGGATCACATTACATGAAGAACTCCCCCTGGACTTCATTTATCTACCTCATGCACCAGCCCTTTCCTGCCTTATTTCAACACAGAGCTTGGTCAGAACTGCTCATTTCAAGTTGCTGTTGGAACTTCTGCTCACCGAGTGAACAGTTCACAGCTACCTAGGTCTTTTTTGTTAGGCTGGTTTCCCAGTTTGAAGGGAAACGTGACTTCATTGAAATGTGACAATTCTGAGTTCTACCCCCACCACACACATTGCAATGCTCTGGGATAAAAAAAGCCCATAATCTGTTCTTAAGTTCTCTTTCCCTTCTACACTATTGAATACTGTTTCACAGTGGCTCAGTAAAAGCATGCATGATACACTCCATTTCTCCCCGCATGGTGAACCTGAATTTTATGTATGAAACTACTAAGAGAGAAACTCCTCATGCTGAATGAGACACCAGACCTTGTTAGAGCAAAACACTCTGCCCTTGGCTTGCTATCAAGTAACTTGACACAGGGACTTACCGAACATGAAGTTATTTTTTTTTTTAAATAAAAACTTCATAAAATGAAGGAATATGGCTCCTCTCAAGGTGGGTCTAAAGCTGAAAGGCTACAACACGAGGCAAGAAATGTAGAAGCCCTCATCATGTTCACCAAGGGGGCCAACACTCATCTTATTTCAGGACCTAGAGTAGCAAGACATCTCCACTGCTTTATGTAAAACTTGCTTGTGTTGCTCCTGACCCCCCTAAGGATTCCCAAAGATGCTGTCCACACTTTGCTGAGGGAGGCTTTCTAGATCTGTAGTGGTGGTATCACAGAATCATAGAATGGTTTGGGTTGGAAAGGACCTTACTAAGATCATCAAATTCCAGCCCTCCTGCCATGGGCAAGGACACCTTTCACTAGACCAGGCTGGTCAAGGCTCTGTCCAGCCTGGCTTTGGACACTGCCAGGGATGGAGTGTTCCAACCTGTTCCAGTGCCTCACCACTCTCACAAGGAAGAACTTCTTCCTTACATCTAACCTGAACTTCCCCTGTTTTAGTTTTAACCCATTACCCCTTGTCCTACCACTACAGTCCCTAATGAAGAGTCCCTCTCCAGCATCCTTGTAGGCCCCCTTCAGACACTGGAAGGCTGCTATGAGGTCTCCACGCAGCCTTCTCTTCTCCAGGCTGAACAGCCCCAACTTTCTTAGCCTGTATCACCTTATGGTCCACCTAGAAAACAGAAAGTCTGGCCTACATCGTCCATAGACACTATGAAGAGCTGGCTGTTTGCCTCTGGGTGGGTTGCGGGTTGCAAATTAGATCTGATTGTGTGCTTGCTGATTCAGGTTTTGATGCATCAAGTGGGGCAGCTGTTCTGTGGGACAGGCAGCCCACAGCCACGTGGGGTGGTGAAGCTCTAAGCCCTGGATCTGCTCAGCCTCATTACTTTGCTGGTAGAGCAATAACAGGACTTTGACATTTTGGCTTCATCTCCTGATCCCAGCTCACATGTGGCACAAAATTTTCCAATGTTTTATTTTTTCAGTGTGCAAAGTGTCTTTGTGCAGATTAAATTTGGAGAGAGGGTGAGCCATCAGCCGGAGGCGTCTGGTGTCAGAGCAGGAAATTTGAGGATAAGCATCTAAGAGCACTCTGTGCAGCACTAGCTCATGTGCAGTTCAGATGGCTTCAGCCAGGTCCAGGCCCTCACGAAAGGCAACAAAAGCCAGTGATCAATATTTAAGAGATCTGAGAGGTGTCACAGTATTGAAAGCAGCTCAGAAGTGGAAAACAAGGAAGAAGAATAAATGGTCAATTTTCAAGAGAACAAGCTCATCAGCAGGTGCCGTGCAGTTGCATGGGAGAATATACAGGGCTTCATGAGTTCTTTAACAGTCTGACAACAAAGCCCATACACCCCCCCCCCCCCCCTTCATATATGTATACATATATATATGCCTACAAATATGCATATATGCATGTATATGCATATTTGACTCAAATTCCAAGAGAACTGTGGGAATCTTCAAAGGGTGAGGGAGTAGGAAGATGAAGACTGAAGAAATGAATGCAAAGCAACGCACACATCGATGGGAAAAAACCCAAACTACTCCTACATGCCCTACATTGTAAATCAGCTGTAGCTGCTGGTGGAAAGGGCTTCTCAGCAGTCAGCCCAGTGAAGAACTCTGCTCTGACATCTAGAAAACAACAGAAACCCTCGGACATGGAAGCAGTAGATTGAGAAAAAATAGCATCAAACCAGCATGACAGCTTTCAGTAAATTTGCAGTGAGGGCACATAGGTGGTTTCTGTCATTCTATTTCAGAAAGGCAGAACATCAAGTAACAGGGTGACAACTGATAAAGGAGTGCAGAGATTTCCATAGTAAGCCAGGCTGCACACAGTGGATTTGTTTAGCTTGAAGATAAAGTAATATATGAAAGGTCTGCCTGACACTTCTCATTTATCCTTCCTTGACACAAGAATAAGTGATCTGTTGGTGGAATTACAAAGCAACGGATTTAGAAGAAACAAAAGGAACTTTATATTCTCACGTAAAGCACTCCAAATTGTGGCACTAACTGACAGAGTATTTTTGAGGTCAGGAGATTAATATGATTAAAGACAGAATCAGATGTTTAGGTGGAAAATTAGTTACTTTATATGAATGTTTAGAAAAAAGCATGGAAGTGCCTGTGTTTTTATGAGGAGGTATTAACAATGTGCTTTCTTATTCAGTTCAGCTCAAACAACTAGGAATAAACAATTGGTCCAGCGATGCTAAATGAAGGTTTGTAGCACCAAAGCAGTGGCCCTGGGAATGGTGCAGTTCTCTCACCACTATGTTGCGTGTCCTGAGCTGGGTGCATAGAAAGGGAGATGCTGTGTCTGCAGACAGAAAAAAGGGTTGAATTTACTGGGTAAGGGGAGTAACTTAACTCCCTTTTCTCTGGACTGTGTAAGACTCAGCATTCCCCCCCGAAGAAGGTTTCCCCAGGCTCCCAGTGGGTAGGATTTCACCCATCAGCTGTTTTTATCCTACAGCAGCCTTATTCCCCTATCCTCCCTCTCTAGCTTGATTCCTGTCAACCTTGTGCTTCATGGCTGTGTACTTTGGTCAGAAGAGATGGATTTGGAAATGAAATTACTGCAAGATGCAGAGGGGGAGCAGGCAGCCCAGGGTGCACTTCCAGAGGTTGTGTCCTCCTGGCCTTTCCTATGGGAAAGTGCTCTCTAAACCTGGTCACACTCTCCCCCAACAGCTTCAGAGCCTGAAGCAGATCCCCCAGTTACATGCCTGTGATGCCATTCTCCAGCTGGGTCACCCTGGAAGGACAGTTCTGCTGCAGGGAGCAAAAGGCTTTTTCTCCCCTCCTTGCTGGGACCCTGATGGTGTTGCTTAGAGTCAAAAAAGTGGCTCTCCCTGGGGAAACATGAGCAGTGCGGCTGCTGCATGTGAGTGACGGGGATGCAGAAAGGGAAGAGATCTCCCCATGGTGGGCTCAGCTTTGTGGTAGGAACGAAACTCCTGTTCCTGGCTGCTGAGAGGCAGGATCCACAGACTAAGCCCAAGCCAACCACTTGCCGTAGTGGAGGGATGTTCACAGACTGAAATAGCTTAATTTCTTAGCTTCATGTACCCTTGGATAGATCAAATGTTTTCCTCTTGTGCCACAGAAGTGTTGACAGCCTTCATATGGAGCAGCTCTGGGATGACAGGCAGGCGAGGAGCAGAATCACAGAAGCAATGTGACTGCTGAGGTCCTGCTCAGCACTTGGACTGGGCACAGGACTAAATCTGTTGGTGCTTAGTGGGCTCTTCCCACTGCCTCTTTCCTGTAGAGTCCCAGACGTGCTCTGCAGCAAGAGCAACAGAGACTGCAGTGGGCTCAGGACTTCCCAGCCACAGGAACAAAACTGAGTTTTGCCTGGTACTGAGCAAGTGCAGCCAGTGCCTGGGAAAGGCGATGCCTGCAGCAGGAAAAGGGTGCAGAAATTCCTGCTGGTCACTGGAGTTGGTTACTAGCTCCCTTTCAACGGTCCCACCAAAGGGAAAAAGATCCTAATGCTTACATATAATAACATAATGCTATGTCCTGTCCTTGGTAACCCTGTTGGGCCACCATCTATAGTCCTCTTCTGTTTGCTATGGGGTGATGCAAAAAGATGGGTGACATCTAAAAGCCAGCCTTCTCCTGGGACTGCTCAAGCGCACTTGCCTGCAAGAAATCTCCATTGCAGATTTCCCTTATGCCTCTTTATTCTAGCAATAGTGGAGTGATAAGATCTATGCACAGTTTTCAGCTGCTGCTTTGTTTTCAAAGGCAGCAGTGGTTCACCAGATAGAGACGTGTGCTCGCCCTTCCTCTCTGTGAGGTGCTTTGTTTGTGGGAGAACCAGTACAGTCACCAGTCACAGTTACACTGTGACCCTGTGGCCTGCAACTGGTTTAGGGACTGTCTCTCAGGGGACCCATGAAAGGTGACGGAACAAGCATGTCATGCCTTCCTGCATTGGTCTAGGGGGTACCACATGCCTGACATGATGAGGACATTGCTGACCTATACCAGTAGCTTTGCTAACCATGCCTGAGTGTGAAATCCCCAATGCACAGGTTTCCTTCAGCTCATCCTCACCATCCACAGCTCCTGCAGGCAGATGCAGGGAAGCCAAGAGGGACAGTAACCTGTCAGGCTGCACCTCACAGGGAGCCTGGTGCTGTTCACAGCCATTTTCAGTGCTGCTGAAACAATACACTTAGTGCAACACAGAGCTGAAGGGGAAGGTGAACGGCTCCTGGTGCTACCGAGCCACTGCCAAAGTCCACGTTCCCCAACATCTGCAGTGAAGGGGGAACTTGCACATCCTTGATTTCTTCCCATTGGACTCTCTTCATCCCATTTGCTATCAACAGGCTTAAACTGTTCAGACAACTTAAGTTTGTGAATTTTCTTTTCCAAAGGCATCTCATGGAAGATATTTAGAGGTTTTCAGCCCCAAAGCAGCTGCAAAACAGTACACAGAGGGGCTGGAGAGTTTCCTTCCTTGCCCACCATCAGGGCTGTTTCACCAAGGGGCAGTAGGAAGGCCTCCAAGCCCCTTCACTCACCTTGCAATGCCCCTGTGAGATAAACAGTCCCCTTTTGTGTATGTGAGCAGCTTCATCATCAGCCACACAAGGAGAATCATGTCTGGCTGAGACTCAGTTCCACCACTGCATTGGGGCAGGGAGAATGGCAGGCTGCAACACATCCACATGTAAGTCAGTGGGGCTTGGAGAGGTCCCCTGGTCCCTGGAGCATCCAATGGCTCATGGTAAACTGCAACTCGGAGCTGGAACACCACTGAGAAAGAAAGAGGGCTCTGGGTTTTGCATGGACAGAAAAAAGGCACAGAACAGGCAGAGACATCATCGTCACCAGCGGCTGCAGAGTCCTCCCCATCCCATAAAACCCTGTCAGAAAAACATGGAAAGGGGCTGGGGTAGCAACTAATAGGAGGAAAGTGCCAGAGCAGAGCCCAAGATCTGGAATATACAGAAGTGCAGCTGGCCTGTGTCTGGCACATCCCCAGCAATTCCCCCAAAGCTAGGAATCAGACAGATTTAAATATAAGGTATCTTGATCCTTATTGAAGATCTAACCCTACACTGGAGTCCTCTGGGAAATAAAACCAACAACCACAACTCCCTTCCCTTTACAGCATGAGCAGGAGCTATGGCTTTGCATCCTTGAACACATCATGGAGATGCTTTCCTATAGCCCCAGCTACTATTTTTGTCCCTGGGTTTCCGCAGCTTCTTCCGGAGATGACAGTGTGGTGTCCAATTAAATCATCAGTCACAGCTCCACAAGCTTTGCTGGGTGCAAACTCTCAACTACATAAATAATAAATAGGAAAATTAACATCTTGTCTCTGTTTCTCTGCTCCTCTCAATTGCAAATTCATCTGGTGTAGGCATTAGTGTATACACATGCACACGCACACACATGCACTCGCATGGAGATGCTAAGTTCCAACACTCCAGTTTGATTAATTCTGCATTTGGTGATGAGTTCAGTTTGTGGCAAGGTTGTGCACACAAATAGAAAATAACATTGGCTTTAATAGACCTAATTTTCATTAATCTTGCTGCTTCTCTCTCTGCCTCACCAAAGAAAGGAGCTGAGGTTAATCATTAATAAAGGAGTCTCCTTCGCAGAGCTGGTGGGAGTTTGCAACAAGGCTGCATTGGTTATTTTCCATATTCCCCCGAGGCCCAGTAGGAACAGACATTTAGCCCAAACTATATTACTTGGCTAACAAGATTTACAAGCAGTTTGAGATAATGCAATCATTTCCAAAATGAAAGAAAGGCATTCTCTAAAAAGTAAAGCTGGGAGGGAGCTGAAGGCTCATCTTCTCAAAATCCATTATGTGCAGCCTGGGTTTTGTGTGTGTGTGTGTGTTGGTTTCAGACTATGAAGACTGAATTAAAGGCCAGCTCTGTATATTTACCACTAGTCTTTATCTGCAGCATCATTTTTCATCTTCATCTGGCTTTTTCCCTCTCTTTTCCTCCCATGAATCTTACACAAACAAACAACAAAATCTAATGAGGCTGCCCAGCCTCCCCTCATCGCTGCTGTGCTTTACTCCATACAGCCTTTGCCTGTCAGCAGCAATGCAAGAGAAGAGCATGTATCAATTCAAACAGGGATGCTTAGCTAATGCAATAACGCTCTCACAGGCGGATGCCTGCTTTGCTGTGTGTCAGATCTCCAGAGATCGTGCCTGCTCCTTATTCACCTGACCTGTGGAGTAATGTGGTTAGCTGTCCAAAATGATTGATAGTCATTGAATCATAGAACTCAGGGATGGAAAAACAAACTGCATCATACTTCTGTCTACCACCTCACCCCTGTATGCATCCATGCAAGTACACACAAGTTCCCTGCTGCCATTGCAGGATCTCTCCTGCAAAAAGGAAGGGCTGAGTACAGTTGGGTTTTAAATTACAATGGGGAGAATCCAGGTCTCCCTGGGAGTCTGTGAGCTACCCAGGCAGATGTCCCCCACTGTACTGACAGTCCTTCCTTCTCGAATGACTGTTTTCAATTGCTCCATCATCCTTGCTATGCATCCTGTTGAGTTCCCTGTCAGGAAGAAACCTTGACCCAGCTCCACCAATCCCTGCACACACATTTCTGCTATTTTACTACAAGCAAATCCCTCAGGCTTTTCCCCTTGTCCATGGTCCTCCTGTGGCTGTGCCCACGTAGGCGGTTGAAGTTTTACTGCAGAGGGATGAGGAAATGCAGGTGGCTGTGGTGAAAGGGGCAGGATGGCCAAGGCAGAGAACCATGCATTGAGGTGTGGCTGGAGAAGCAGAGGGAAGATGAAGAGAGCAAACTATTCTCCTTCCCCAAAAACGAAGGTGGCATGTTAGAAGTCCCATCCAGCTTTAAAGACAAACTCCCTTCATCCACTTCATTTGCCAGGTTTCACGTGCGCAACAAGCTCTGGTAAGTAGACAGGATGTTTAATATTAAATTTGTTATTTATTATTTACACAGCAAAAAGCGCATGCTAAGGAGCTCTTCCAAGGCAGACGCACTGAGCTTGGCCTCAAAAAACCTTCCTTGCTCCTCCCAGCAAGGCTAAGAGAACAAGCTCTTTAAAAGTCTGGGAATACCTCCACCTACAGCACGGGTGTATGGAGGTCATGGCAACACAGTGGAGCATTGAAGCAGGACAATGCTGTACATCAAAGAAAAGGGAAGAGTGAGTCTAGGTTGGGAGCTCAGCAATCCAGGGTGTGAGCACAGGGGGACTTTCTCTGGGGCTCTGGATAATGAGCGTGGAGGGACAAGACTGTAAGGCTGCAGGGAGGGATTCTTGCCAGAGACAATGGGGAAAAGATCCAGATCTTTTTGGAAATCCCTCTCATTTCAAGTGGTTACACAATAGCGCTGGGCTGCCAATTAAGTACAAGAGATGTTAAAGCTAAAGGTACCTGCAAAAGCCCAAAGCCCATGCAACATTTCTTTGACAGAAAAAAAGCGTATTTCTCTTAACTGGTTAATATTCAGACTCTCGCTAAATTTGTAGCAGCCTACAGTAAAGCCAGTGGCCAGCTAGCATTGCTGTCTGCCCAACATCCTTCACCACCCTTATGCTTCTGCTGGGAGCACAGGACAGCTCCTTCCTACTGTGGCAGCTTTTTCTCCTGGGGTGTCATTTCCTGGCAGCCACAAACCCAGCCCTGCTGTGTCCAAAACCACATTGCTGCTCAGGGCCAGGCAAGCAGGTTGCCCACCCTCCATACCCTTGAAAGTCCTGAGCGCTTTATATTGGAGACGTTGGTAGCAGGAATCATCTTCCAAACCTCCTGGGTTATGCCACCAACAAGGTTTGTCTCCTGGCATGCCACTGAGATGGCTGTGACATAAATGGTCACGATGGCTTCGAGTGGGTTTCGTGTTGATGCATTTCGAGTATCTCACTGCCTGCTTCCCAGGCACAGGAACCGTTTAGTAGGCATAACTTTTTTAAGAAAGCAGCTGTGATATTCTCCCCTTGCACAGAGCAGTTTCTGGCAACTTCTGAAGAGAAAAAAATAGCAGCAACAGCCAGCACACAGTGTAAGAGACTTTGAGCTCATGACACTGAGCCAAAGTTTGACACTTTCATGTCAGCGCTTCTCTCATGTAACTTCCATCAGACTCTTCTCCAGCACTTCAGAGCTTTTCATTCCTGCACAGACTTGTATTTGTTGATGAGAAAATGTAAATCACATCTCCAGAAAATACATCTAAAACCCTATTGCACCCAAATACATTGCAGATCAGACAGAGGCTGTGCTTCCTCATGACCAATGTATGTGTGCTAAGCCTCAAACCAGAGGCAGATAGCTGGTGAAAATTCCTGACCCAAATCCCACAATGCTGAAAATATCTATATATACACGATGGAAGCCCACACCTTTTAGCTTCCAGATACCCTGTGGTTTGCACAACGCATGTCAAAACTGCTGACTGGCAGGGCTGTGTTTCACTGGGCCAGCAGAAGCAGCCCACAGGTCAGTGATGGAAGCAGCAGCAGGCAGAACACCACCATCAGACAAGCACTGTCAGCAGACAGTGTAAGATATCATAAGTAATAAGCAACAGCAGCAGTCTACTAAGTGGTTTAAAAAGAACTTGATGAGTAACTCAGCTGGGTCTCTGGATTACACACAAGACAAATCATTTAATTTCTGTCCTTATGCAGCAGCCCATCAGCAGCGTGCAAGGAACATCCCTGCTCCTCTCATTTCAGGGGCTTCAGATAAAAGGGTGAGAATAGCTATTACAACATGGCAACACAAGTCTAATTTTTCACTTAGTCCTGAAAGAAATGAGTGATTCTGATTCCTGATTCCTATAACTGGGGAGTACTTGATATGCACAGATGTGCAGAGCTCTAAATGGACACAGAACTGTGAAAAGTTCAATGAGCAGGCTGTGCTGGCTGATAGCTGTTCCCAAATTCAAAACAGGGGTTGGCAGGAGGCACTGACTTGTACCTTATAAAGCTGCACTGATTTCTTCCCTGTGCAATACTGTTGAAATGCAGGAACAAAGTATTCTGCAAGCATGGTGAACCTGCATGCTGTCAGGTGTGGAAGCTACAGCCACCCAATTCTCTGACCCCATCCAGCCATCACCCCTGACACATCAGTCCTGCTTCCTCAGCAGAGCCTCCCTGGCTGTCTGCCCAGGGGTGTCCTACTGCTTCAGCTTCCTTAATATCCCAGGATTTTTTCCCAGGGTGTCTCCATTCTGAATTCTCATGAAGGGTCCCTGAGTAACCTACTTTGTACTTGGAATTGTGTGAATCATGCAGAGACACAGACAAGCCAACAAAGAACTTGCTTTGTTCTCCTGAGGGATTTGAGTCAGCATCTTTGGAAGTGTTTCCTCTACTTTCAACCAGGAAAGTCCTGCTGCACATTAAGAACTGTGTGCAGGACACATTACAACTCGGGCAAATAGCTTCTTGCAGCTTGATCTGCAAATGCACAGTGAGGCTGATGTGACCAATAGGCACTTGGCTCCTAACAGAGCACTCCTACAGTCAGACCCACAGTGGGATGTGTGAATTCACCTGGGATCAACAGGTCCCTGGGACTTTAGTCTTGATAGTCCCTTTGCTCTTCTTGCACAGTGTTGTGAAGGTCCTGTCTGGAAAGAAGCAGGTTCCTGAAGTCTGAGCCTGCCGCCTGGCTAAAAGACACATGAAGGGAAAGGTGAACCTCTACTAGGAATGGCATCTGTAGTTTCCAAGTTACACAGATGAGACCAAGCGTTTGGAGTGTAACACCCCCAAATGTTGCTCAACAAAGCAAGCTTAATTAGTTGGGTGACATGGTCTAACGGAACGTGTCCCTTCAAATGGCAGGGGGGTTGGAACTAGATGATCTTAAGGTCCTCTCCAACACCAACCATTCTATGATTCTAATTGCATTTGCCACAAAACATCCAGGGGTGTTGATCTTGCCAGGAGAGCTGGGGCATTCCTCGGAGGTGTTGAGTTTGGGGTACATGTAAAGCTCACTCTCTAGTGAAGCCCAGGCTATGCTACATGGAGGCCCACAGACACCCTTCCTTTCCCCTTGTGTGATGGGTGGGTGAGCAGCTCCCTTCCTTAGGCATGGGCTCTGTCAGTGGGCCGAGCTGCCAGGGACTGGGAGAGCAGCCAACCATGTGCTAGCTCACCCCTTTGGTCTCTGCCCTCCACTCTGCGCTCATGTGTGCCTGCAAAAGCACCCAGATGGGATTTGGCATCTCTGACATGCCTCAGGCATGGGGATGGCAGGTCCTTGCTCACCCAAAGGAGAGCCATTCCCCAAAACTCATCTGTTTCTCACATGTAGCTGCTCCATGCAGCACAGACAACATCCTTTGGCCCCCTCAAGCTCACTTGGCTCATGCTCAGCAGCAGCAGGCAGGCTTTCGGCTGCAGATTTCACCAGAAGCCCCAAAGTGGAGCTCTCCATGCCAAGACATTTCAAGGCAGCCCCACTGTTCCAGAGCCTTTTGCTCTGGATGATTCAGCATTACCCAGAGCTCATTTTAAACGTTAAAGGGTTGGTTTTCACCATGCCACAAAGAGCCATCACCTTGTTGCTGAAGGAGAAGGGGTTGTTATGAAGGACAAAAAAATGCCTTGGAGCTCCTGGTAAAAAAAGTAACTTCCCCCCCCCAGCAATCAAATGGTTAATGCTGGCTTTAACCCCTGGGCTGCCATTGCTCCTGGCTGATTGCGGGCAGGAGCCTCTGCAGGTCATGAAGTGTGGGAGAAGGCTGTGCAGAGCTTGCGCTGTAGCTGACATTTCCAAGCACAGTTGTATCAGCATGGCTGGCTGGGTGTGAGACCAGGAGCACACTGAGCCGTACGGAGGGAGCAGTCTGACTTCCCAGATCATGGCAAAATAACAGCACAGTCCAGTCTTCCCTCCAAACATACATACAACCATGAGACATCTGTGTTTTGCTGCCTTCATCCATCTGCTTCCAAACAAAGACCCACATCCCTAATGGTGAAGAACAAGGCACAAACAGTTCCCCTTCACCTGAGAACCCCAAAGCTAACCGCGGAGGTGCGCAAACCCTGCTTTATCCTGCTCTACAGCTGGTGGTTTGTCAGTAAGGCAAGGAGAACAAACCCATTCTGGCTGAAAAACGGCTTTCAAGAGGGCTGTGGCGAGGGAGAGTGTTTCTATTCTGAGCCACATCTCCCAAGGTCTCCAGCACCCGGCTGCTTTCCCAGAACTTGCTTTAATTTCTCAGGAATGAAGGGAGGGAGGGGCAGGCCACAGAGACCCCCTTTTCGGGGGACTGCCTTTTGGCACCATGACAGTGGGCTCTCAGCTTCAAGGTGTTTGCAGGGAGGCAGGGTCACACAAGTATGCCAGAGCGCTGCGGGTGCTGCTGTTTGCTCAGTGAGGTACTCCTAATTCTGCACCATCACACACCAACACATGTCAGGCGCTCCAATTCTCTTTATTTCCTAATTTATTCTCCCAGGCTAAGATGTTGGCTGGTTTGTTCCAGTGCAAATCCTCTCCAAGGCAGGTTCGGAGACTATCCCAGTTTCCACCAGCTGGGTAATAAACCAGCATAATAATGCGTTGCGGCAGAACAATTAGTAGAGGGAAAGGAAAGCAGAGCAAGCGAACGAGCATGAATGAGAGCTGGCATGAGCCACCATGTCTGCAGTGATTTATTTTCAATTTCACTTATTAAAACCTCTCTGGGTACAGATTGCCTTTCCCTACTTTGTCTTCGTTATTGCTCCACATTGAGATTGGGTGACAAGGGTGTGTTGATCAGCTAACTGGAAGCCTGGCTAATTGCCCTGGTGTTCCCTCTGTGGTGTGGTGAAACCACTGCCCCAGAGAGTCTCAGCAGCCACGCCAGGCAAAGCCCTTGCTTTTCCTGAGGCAGGTCTGGGCTGCAGTGTCATGAAACACAAGGTCACCGTTGAGGTGATCTCCATTTGCACTGGCATTCACAGGTCAATAAAACAGTGGGCAAACATATTTCTGCTCTCTCCAGATGTCCTGCCATCAGAATCAGGGACAAGAGGATACAGGTGGACCCCTGTGACTTGCTGCTTCAGGTATGGCAAAGGGGGCTGTCAGGACCATGGAGAAACCAGGCTCTGCCCCACATGGAAACTGCCCAGTCAGGAGCAAACCCACATCATCCACCTGTAGTGCTTTGCCCTGACTAAGAGGCTGGTGCCAGCATGGACCCGGGGCCAGCAGGATGGCCTGTTCTCATGGGGTTCCAGGGTGGTTACTCGAGGATGATCACTTGAGACATTACAGCCCTCATGTGACCTGAGGGCTGATGTTGCACAGATTTTTGCTCCACTTAAGACCCCTATTTCAGTACTGCAGAAGAAACAAGGTTTCGCTACAGTCCATGACTAGCACTCCTTCCATCTTTTCAGAACAGGGTGTAGGATGCCTAGTACAACATCTCCCACTGGTCACAGTCGTACCCTGGTCTTCAGCATTTCCTTGAGTCATACTTGGCAGACACAAGGGCTTGCTCTGTGCTGGAGGCAGTTCAAGGCAAAGGCACTTTACAGCACCAGATGTTAGAGTGGTCAAATCTGTCTTTCCCATAGAAAAACAAGATTGTGCTAGAGACACGCATCTTGACCCCTCACCAGTGGAGAGCCTGCACATCAGCCAGCATGGAAACTGTTTGAGTGGGAAGCAAAAAGCAAACAGGGAGTTTCTCCCTCTAGCACTGATGGAGACCATGAATATCTCCCTTGCAGGTAGCAAGCTGCCAACGACTCCCAAACATGCTGTGGTCTGGACCATGCTCAAGGAAGCATCTTTTCACATTAATAGCTTCATCAGATCAATCAGCTTTTTTTCTCTCCTGCTTTTAGGTCACCAAAGAGTTGAGGGCTTGTATTGCTCCAGAGGGATTGAATTTCTTCCACAACAGTTTTGCATCCACCTCTTCTCCCCAGCTTGCTCGTGTCTTCCACATCTCCAATGGCTTATGAGACCTCATCAGCCAATTCAAAGGTGTTCATGGCCAGATCTAGCAGCATCTGCCATCCTGCATTTTGGACCCTGAATGGGACATACTGCAGCAAAACCAAATAAAGGGCACTGATTTCACAAATCCAAGGCTTCTTTGGATAAATTGAAAAACACCTGCTTCCCGTGCTAAACTAAGATTCATGCACCTGTCTTCAGTGCCTCACGCAATGAGTTATGGCTGCCTCATCTGCAGGATTTAAAGCTGCATTCAGTTCAGAAAGATCACGAGGCTGTATTTCCTTTCTGACAGATGTATTGGTTTATCAAATCCTCTCCCTTGAATATGTATGCCCTTGAGTTTATACACACTCAAGGTGTCTCTGAGCAAAACTCTGAGAACACGACTGAGAGAAGATCCTGGCCTTTTCCTGGGCAGTTAAGCTTTCTATCCAAGCATAGCAGGATTGATAGCACAAGACATGCTGGAAAACAGCTTTCCTCACTCCTTCATTACACCAGTTTGGGTCTAATTTGCCCTGGCTGCCAGCTGCTAATACAAGTACTTCCGGCAGACATGTTCTTAGAGTGCTCTCCTTGTTCATGCATGCTGGGCTATATGGTTGCACACTGTGATTGTGCATCTAAACTTATGGCAGCTGATAAACTGAAGGCAGAAAAGGAAGTTAGAGCTCAAGTAAAAGTCTGCCAAGTTTCTAATAAAATTCAAAACACAGAAGTATTTAAGAGCATACATGAAGCCAGCGTTTGTCTGTGTTTCAGTCTGCCTTGAAATCCCCTGAGCAATCAACCCACGTGGATGAAGCTTAAGGAATGGAAAAATCAGTCACTTCCATTTCTCATGTCTTTTTTAGTCTGCAAAGTACAATATGCAGTGGGAAAATGAGATCTAAACCACTTACTCGGCAACAAAAGTAATTTTGATTGTTTTCAACAAGAGAAAACCAATGATACCTTTTCCTAAGGCCTCTCATGACACAATCTATGGATACTTGACCAACTACCTATCCTCAAATATGAAAGTTTCTCAGAAAAGTGCACTCTTTTTCACTAGCTCCCCAAATGATCCTTTAGTTCCATTGTCCATGGGCATGCGTTGCGGTCCAAGAGGCTTGTTCACAAGTCTAAGTAACAGAGAAATTACTTCCTCCCACTATTTCTAGCTATTTAGTACTGCACTCCCAAGCACAGGTTGTTAGACAGTTCTTGTTAAATATCCAAAAGGGAAGACGCCCCTGGGCATTTGTGTTGGGTCTGCAGTTGTGTTCTCTACCTTCTACAGAGAAGGTATGGGAGATCTCAGCCTCTAAGGTCCCTGTTCACCCCAGCCTTGCAAAGAAAACAGTTTCTCTATGATGGAAGACACACGTGGATAGTCAGGAGGAAGGTGAGGGTAACATCTATCTCTTGGATATCACTCTGTCAGCACATCCGTGTGCTCTGAGCTAAGCCTGGAAGGAGAGTGCAAATGTGAAACCCTGGTGGTTTCCAATTCTGCAAATGCCTCAGCAAGAATATTTCTCTCAAGTCCAAGTGAGGAAGACAAGGTTGCTCTCTTTAGCATAACCAGTGTCTCTGCAGGGATTGCTGTAGCGGGAGCTGGGCCAGCATGAGTCAGAGGGCCACCTGCAGAATTTGCTGTGTTGCCACAAATACCGTTGGTACAGGAGAGCAAGTACAGCGGGAAAGGCCAGTCTGGCATAGGGCATCTACAGAAGTATCCTAAGATGTTATTCTCTGCATGAAAGAAGGTGACAAGGTGTTTGGATCAGTTGGTACCGTGGCATCGTGCAGAAGAGTACAAGGACAATGCCATAGATATCTTCACCTAGGTGGAGGGGAAAGCTTCTTGTAAACTCTTAATCTCAACCCTAACAAGTTTATGGCTATGAGGAGGTCCTCCCTACAATATGGGGAGCAAGCTCCAATCCCAAGACAATATAGGACATTGCAGTTGATAGCAACCTAATATTGGGGTCAAAAGAGACCAAAGTGTCCTAAGTAGTCTAACGTAGATCAAGGTAAGAATTTGGTGGGTGGAGAGAGGACAACCTTGAAGCTGCAGAGAAGTGAGAACCTGGAAAGAGGCAGACAGAGCTGTAGTCACCCACGGCTATGCAGAGACTCTCTGTTTCCTTTTCCATCTGGGAAAGCAAGCTCTTCATTGACATTTTGACTCTCATAAACATGTTTGCAGCTTTCCCTACTCTTTGAGAAGAGGGGAAAACTCATGAGAAACAGCTCCTAGGTCCAAAGGAAGTGCCTCTTGGGGGTCTTATCTAGGCCAAGGTGGACAGCTTTCACTAAACAAGGTGCCAACGAGCCTGAGTTGCAGCTGCTATTTCCTGAGCTCTGATGATGCTAAGTCATGTGCTGGTGTTTGGCTGTGGTGTTGGCACCACTTTGTGCAATAAGACCAGTTTTCTAAATACCATACTTCACATTTTAGCTGCTTGTTTTATCAACTGTAAAACCAGCTCACTTGATATGAGAAGTAATGCCCTAATATCTTTTTATTTATATTACAGTTTTGGTTCTAAATTTCATCTCTGAAATACTAAATACCCTTGTGGTGGGAGTTTTTCCCATTATTCCTTATGAATATGTAGGATCTCACATCTTTAAAAGGGCAGAGTGAATCACTGCATTTTAGTACAGGTCACTTGCTATTCTGGCTTAAGGAAAATTTCTTTATTTCCTCTAAGTGTTCTCTTTAAAGGAATAATATTTACTACCAGAGCTGTCCAAAAATGTCTCTTTAAAAGTTCTTTTTCCCTCTCAAAACTTGTCTTGCGATTATATTCTAAAAGCCCTCTCTATCCTCAAAAGTCTGAACACCGTATTTCCCCTGCCTCTTCTTATATTATTTTAAATATTATTAATTTTTATTCCTAATTTTATTATTATATAGCTATTTCCTTGCCACTTCTTTAAGTCCTCACTGTTGCTGTTTCCTACCCATTTCTTGGACTTTCCTTCCAGAATTTAGTTAATTTTTCACAACTGTCAAAAAACAGGGGAAAAAAGGAAAAACTGCTCTTTCATTTCTTTTTGCTAAACAGACTCTCTAAAGCTGCTGAAACTCCAAAATGCTACAAAGTTACCAGAGCCACGGTCTTACTTTTTATTTTCCATATCAGAGATTCTTTCCCATAAACCCAAGGAACTTTGGAAAAGATGGAGAATAATAAAAGGAGTTTAAGGAACAAAGGAAAATTTCTTTCCCAACCCTCCCTGTGACTTGACAGTCACCAACAGTCCTCATTGTAAAGATGGAATAAGAGCCAGAAAGTAAGAAAAAGGTGAAGATTCTAAGTTTTGGGATTTTTCCTGGGGTGATCTTGCATTTTCCTATGTCAACACCGTGAGGTTTTGTATTTTTTCAATTAAATTTCTTTCCTTCCTCTTCAACCGGCTCTACCCTTCAGACTATGCAATAATTTTCCCTCTTTAATATTTCGCTAGCTCATCTTGCGTTTGCTTCCAAAATTAGGGCTCAGCACTAATTGCTTCTGGTTCTGGGAATAATTAACTCAGAAAAGATCTCTTCCCATATGCAACCTGCATTGCTCCTGCCCACAGAGCGCGTTGTGTCTACATTTATCACATCCAAACACAGCTCCCTAATTCCCTGTACAAAAACCAGTGTAAGACACGAAGCCCCCATCCTGGTGAACCCCTGTCTCCAAGGACACACTACTCCCCGGAAGTCCAGGGCCAGGCAGTTTCCTAGTTACAAGGTATTTGTCTTCTACACCAAGTGTCCATTTATCACTGGTAAGATACGGAGAGCTAACGTTCTGGGGCATTATCAGTCTAAGTCAACACATACTATTAATAATCATTACTTCTGCACTGCATATTACGTGGCACCCTCAGCAAGATTAGCTCTGCTTTTTGCATCACAGCTGTACACATGCTTATTACCACTCAGTTTACAACCAATGCAATTACTTGGGCAATTACTAAAAACAACAGATATGGCAGAAAGACTTCTTTTATCTCTTGAAACATCAGAAAACCTCCAGGGCTAGAAAACCCCCAGGGATAAAAATACCAACAATAAAATGATTATTATAGGTATTAAATGATTCCTCTCCCACCCTCATACTTGCTGGAGTGTTTGTTTTTTTTCTGATTTACATGCAGAACTACCTTAATCATTATGGCAATAGCATTGCCAGGCCCCATTTCTTATGGAGAGAAGGGAAGCAGGGGAGCGTGAGCTGCCTGCCTGGGTGCAGCTGACTTGGTGGAGAGCAGCAGCTGAGGGCAGGATAGGTGAGAGGTGCCAAAGTGACAAGCTCAGACAGGGACAGAGGGAATCGCTGCCCCATAGAATGATAGAATGGTTTGGGTTGGAAAGGACCAACCCTGCTGCCATAGGCAGGGATGCCTCACACTATACCAAGGCTCTGTCCATCCTGGCCTTGAACACTGCCAAGGATGGAGCATTTGCCACTTTGGACAGCCTGTTCCAGTGCCTCACCATCCTAACAGTAAAGAACTTCTTCCTTATATCTCACCTGAACTTCCCTAACAATTGCAAGTTTGCCTGCTTTTAATTCTGAAGTGTCATATTTGCAGCCATTTAAACTACCTTAATTAAGAGAAGGGGAAAAAGGGAAAATAGGACCTGGAATAAGGACAAAGCAAACAGAAATCATGTTGAGAGAATTCTCCTGATACCTCTCAATGTCTCATGATGGAAAGAAAGACAAATGCTAAAATCTTAAACTTACCTACTTCCAGCATGTCATAGAAAATCCTGGCTTTGCAAGAGGATGCCAGGGACCTACAGTGTTTCAGCCCATTATACCTTGTGTTTCTCTGTCCATCATCCTGTCCATCCTGCCTGATACAGGTGTGTCCTTGTGTGGACCAGCAAATCAATGCTCATAGGTTTTTGGAAAGACACATGTCTCCTGGTACAGGGCTCAGGACTCCCAGGCCGTGAGTAGCTGCCCTGGTTTTGTCCTTAACAGTGCACATTAGGAGAACAGGCAAGATGAAAAATCTTAGTGAACTCGTTCAAACAAACCATGGCCAAAGACCATGAGCTTCTGCTTCAGGTTAGAAGGGTGGTGTGGAGAGCCAAACCCAGTGTTTCAGACCAGCAATTAATAAAGCATATTAGAAAACCCATGAAGGTCCATTGGTTTCCCTCGAGAGCTGCTTGGTGATTGAAGCTGGCTGGAGGAGGCTGTGGGCAGGACATGGCTGGTGTTCTTGTCCCAGGGAGAAAACTCACCCCAAAGCCCGCAGGCTGGCAGGGGACCTTGAACAATGTTGCATGCCAGGAGGTTCCCATGGGCTAGTCCCAGACCCCTGTGCCTCCATTTCCCACCTGCAAGGGCAAGATTAATGCTGTTTATAGGCCTGTACAAAGTTCTTTGGGCAGGATGCGGTGTTATCATCTGCTAGCATGGCAGGACCCTGCTTTAAGTCCCTGGATGTGGAAATACAGCAATAAACTGTATGAGTGCTGGGGGAGAGGGGGCAAAAGCATGTGGCCCGCATGGTGACAGGTAGAGGCACATCTCTGGGCTGCAGAGGAGGTGAAGGCCAGCAGAGCAAAGCAAGGATAACCTGTCTGACCGAGGTACTCTCATGAACCCACATTGTGGTTAAACTACCCGAGGAGAGCCAATAACACACCACATATAAAGGATCCTACATGCATCATGAGTACATTCCCAGCACAGGCAGGATGATTATACAGCAAGGAGAGCCAGGCTGTGCTGGATAAATCCCACCACTGCTGGGCTAGTATGGGAACACAAGCAGGAGCAGGCTGGTTTTCCCTGCATGCTGCCTGTGCTGGAGGACAGGAGCCGAGAGGAACACTTCTGCCGCAGCATCCCCCATGCACACAGGTTCTCATTCACAGTCTTAGGCAAATGGAAGATGCTGGATGCTGGCTCCAGCCACACACACAGCAGGGAAAAATCTTCCTCGTTGCCCTGACACATCTATTTTTAAACTCTTGCATTTGTTTCCTTTCACTACCAGTCATACTCATCTGCTTTAAAAGGAGGTTACAAATCAGGAGAAAGCCCCTCATTAATTAAGTGACTGGATGGGTCCATGCCTTTGGCTGAAGTGATTTATTGCCTCCTCCCTCTCTTAGCAGCCACACAGGCTTAAAGGCTGCACTAGGAAGAGCTGCTTAGCTCTTGTTTGGAAATGAACTGGGTGAAGACCAACACGGAGGAGATGGGATTGACCCCAGTATTTGGCTGCCTGCCTTTTAACCTCTAGACAGTTCTTTGGATGGGAGGTCCCAAAAAAGGGAGCCCTTCCTGCGTCATGCAGATCACAATTCGAAACCTGACAGTGTTTGGTGTTATTTACTCCAGAGCATCAAATTTTAATCCTGTTTGGCATTTCTGAGAGGTGTAAACACAGACAGAATAAATGGATAGAGATTTCCTAAAACCTCAGCTACTGGCTTTTTTCAATGCACAAAAGTCCCCCTACTTTCTGCTAACCCCACAGGGCAACTTGTGCCATCCTAAAAGTCAGACCCAGCAACTGATTTATCAGACAGGTTTCTGTGTGCCTTCAGAGAGAAGGCCAGACAGTTCCACAGGGAATTGGGCTTCCCTGGGTGACGAGAGGGAGGGGAAAGATAGAAGAAGGCCTAAAGGAAAAAAGGTATAAGGAATAACATAATGGAAAGCGGGAAGGGGAAAAAGAAGATGGAAACAAAGTTTAAAACAAGCTTCAACAGCCATCAGCGGAGCAGAAAATAAAATGAACCCCTGGCCTCCAACAAGGTGTTCCAATGGCTCAGTTCTGGGTATCAACAGAAGAGCCCAGACAGGCAAACCAGAGGGATGATATTTAGAGCAGCTTGCTGGCTTTCCCTAGAGTTTAATAATAGCAACTGTATTTATACGACTAAAATGTTTTTGTTAAAAGGCTAAGTACTGGTATGTCACGCTAGTCACTTTAATTTAAAATAAATTCTAAAAGTTCTCACTGGAAAGGCTTGCAGCTAACTATAAATATATGCAATATGCAGATGGGTTTTTTTGAAAGCAGTTTTATTCTTCTTCAGAGGCACTAAATTGCACAACGGTGCAGTGTTTCTATGGCACAAATTTCTAGAGGCCCTGGGAGCCAGGATTTCAAACTGATCTTGCTGCATTATTTTTTTTTTAGCCCTTCTGCATGGAGCAGCAGCTCTGGCTGATTTTATGTGGGTTTTCAGGTTTTTTGTTTTTTTCTTTTTTTTGATATGTGAAGATATTTTAAAAGATAGACAAGAGAGGGAGGAAGGGGAAAATAAAAAAGGAAGAATCCTGGCCAGGGTGACAGCCCTTATCCACCTTGTTACTCTGAGTATTCAGAGGAATAACTGGTCAGTGAAGCAGCTGCCCAGACTCCCGTCCCAGGACTTCTCTAGATGAGTGACAATGCCCCCAAATGCTCACTGCATTCATTACTTTAACCTAAAAATGGAAACCACAGAAAGTCTCCTCCAGAAAGGTCCAGCCTATGTGCTCCACTGGCTGCACTTAAGGGGGGACATCACCCCATGCAATAAGGATAGATGGATGGTGTGCTGGATGGCACCCAGGTGCAGGTTGCTTTTGCTGGTGGTCAGCAGTGAGCAGAACCTGGGTGAATCCTTTGATTCCCCACGGTGTAAGAGTGCCCATCCCCTATGTGGCCACAGCAGAGAAATCACAGGAGGGCGCAGGTGTCCCTTTTCATTCAACACTTCCTTCACCTTTGCAAGCCTCAAGATGGGACAAAGGAGGCTCATCTGCGTTTCAAACCCCAGCTCCTGGAAACAGGACCCACTCCACCAGCACCCTGCCAGGAAGGGGAAAACAGCCAGGCAGGTTCCACCCTGCAAAGCAAACAGCAGTGTCCCCTCTTTTTGTACTTGCAGAGCCTAAACCCATCACCAGTGGTCTTTGCACACGCTTACTTTGGCTTGTAAGCATTGCTGGAGCGTGTGGCATCAGACACTGGCGTTGCCCTAGCAGCGGTCCCATAGCAAAGCAACAGAGCTGCGGCTCCCGGCGCAGAGGCCAGCAGCACCGTGGTGGGCTTTGCAGCAGAGCTCTGCCCTCCCCTGAGCCTTCAGCCCCTCCGACAGTGCCATAGCCCCATCCCACTGGAGCAGCTGGAGGGCAGGCTCCATCCATAGGCTTTTGCCAGGAGCAGAGTTTTCATTGCAGCTGTTATAAAAGATAATTACGGTGAATTCCTTAGAAGGGACTGAAGTCAGCCTTGCTACCAGATAGCAGGAAATATTCATAACAATCACTTCCAACTGCAGCTTTTAATCTAAAATCTAAACAGAAAGCTGAAATCCCCAGGCCTGTAAGTTGATACTGTGGCTATATATGGTCAAAGAACTACACAAGGGAGAAAAAGATGCTAAAAGTCCCCAGGAATCCTCCTACACGTGGCACCACAGAGATCCATTAGCCTCTGTAAAATTAACAAGCCTGTATCATCAATCAGCTTTGAAGTATGATTGTCACGCTGTTGCATTAAGAGCTCTGCTCTCCCAGGGGTGTCTCAGCATGCCACACTTGCAACCACGTGTACAACAGGGCATAGCACACTGGAGATGCGCAGAGACATCCCCAAGCCTCATGTGCCTGCAACAGCAGTTCCAAATTATAAAGCACTATTAACTACTGCAAAGTCATTGGGGGACCCACTGTGCACTCTTGAGGTAAAGCCCTGCCAAGCAGAGGCAGGGCATTTTATAAGATGCTCACTGGCAAATAGGAGAATGTTTTTTTTCTGGTATTCAGGCTTGCAGAAATTAGAGTAAAACCAACTCCTGCGTGAAGATGGACTTAGAAAAGGCATTGAAAGGCTTTGCTTCAGACAGTTGTAGTGACTATGACTTACACATTGTGCACATAACCTTCCAATAGCAAAAGTCCACATTTTCCACTAAAATTTCAAACTATTTTAAGAATCCTCCCAGTGTCCCTCTGCAGCAGTAAATGAGCTGCAGAGCTTTACTAAGAGAGGTGCTTCGTGTGTCACCCATGCTCCTGCATCTGCTGCATGGCCGGGAACAATAGCATGGAGTGGAGGTGTCCTCAGTGTGGGGCACACGGCCTGGTACAAGGTCCTTCTTCACTACCCAGGGACTAATAAACTGGAGCCTGGCTGGGACAGTGGTGTTTTCTTGTCCTCTTCTGCCTTTAGCTGAGTGTTCACAAACCTAGCACCGTGGATGTCAGCTGTGTCCTCCCTTCCCCTTCAGCTTGTAAGCTGTTGCCTCCCAGATTTCAGGTTTACTGTAGTGCTGGAAGAGTCACTATTTCTGCCTTTGCTGTGTGTTTGGGAAGGCAGGGATGTTGCCTTTTAGGTGAGACACATAGTAGGGATGCATGCTCACAGATGGGCTCGAAAAACACCATTGCAAGTTTTCCTTCCAGGAGAGAACAGGTTCATAGTTTCTGAAAAATCAGCAGCTTTGGCCCTGAGATACCAAGTGCTTTCTCTCTCCAAGACACTGCTGTGCACATGCACTCCATCACAGAGACTGTCTTATGCTAAAAGCAAAGAGCTGCCATTCCTGCTCTCAGTCTGCTGCATGTAGACTTTTAACAGCTCACCTGTAACATTAATCGTGAACCAGTCAAGTGAGTTCACCAACATTCATAAGCCTTGAGACAGAGCTCACAATGCTTGGTCCTCATCAAGAGATCAGCTTCTGCATAGGACATCTCATAAAGCCGGCTGTCAGGCAGAGGAACCCGTATGCCCCTGGGGATAGCCTGTTTCTTTTTCATTGCAGTTGAATGCCTTCCTGCCCACTCCCAATTCAATACTTGCAACTCACTTTCAAGATAACAGCAGTGAACATCTGAATTGAAAAACGAGAGACTATAAAAGTCTTATTTCCTTTTGTGAGATCTAACATACTGTCTCAACCTGCTTATTGTTACTAGGCAAGCAGCAGCAAATTAATTTCTGCATATGTCCTTGCCATATGTGGTGGCAAAACCACGAGAACCATTTCTATTTAAATACAAACCCTCTTTTGTTTCTCTTTCAGTAACTTGTGCTGTATCTCAGCAGGGCACGGTCGTGAAACCACCAACCAAATTTTGGTCTCAGCAGTAACACCAGCGAGCTCTGCCACAGCAAAAGGTGGGCTTGCAGGATAGAAACAACCATCAAGCACAACAAACCTCTTTGCAGTGATGGTAAGAGAAAAGATGCAGGCTTGAGAACTGCAGTTTGAAATACAAAATCCAATAGCTTTTGCTGGTAGCTGTTATGGGGGCTGCATCACAGTGCACATTTGGCTTATCCAGCCAGTACCAGAGTGTTTGCAGCAGATCATACTGCACCATCAGGCTGTGCAGATGTGCATCACCATGCATCCCAGTGCAGCCTGGGGCATGTGGCCAAATGACACTGAGGCATCCTGATTTAGAACCTAGTAAAACACAGCTCTTTTATTAATTTCTGACACCTGAGGACTAAGCCTATTGGATGCAAGTTCTTTTGCAAGGGGCCTGCAAGGCCAAACCGAGAGCAGTATTAGGCCTATGTAGGTAGCCACAGCACTCTCTGTGGCAGGATGAATCAGGTCTGCCTGGTTTGAAGCAGGGTACAAGCTGCCTTCTGAGCCCTTAACACTCAGAAGGTGAGCAGAGGAAACTGGAGTGGTGAGACCGAGGGGAGGAAGGTGGGAAACAGGGACAACATGAGGAAAAACATGAGGTTTCTGTAGGAAGGAGAGTTTTTCCAGCCTCACAGGAAGACTAGGTGTAGTGAGAAAAGACCTTGATGCCTGATGATGCTTCTGAGCTTCCTCACATATTCCAGAGCCACTTTGCTGTCAATCTTCATTCTGCATGCCTCAGAAGCCTTGTTCCCCCTGACCACCAGTCTGCATTGCTCCCTGCCTGCATGTCACAACCAAGCAAGTGGTGCTTGTGGACACTGATTAGGAAACGTGAAACGACAGATCTGAAAAGGAAGGAACAGCTAAACTGCTAGATGTGCCCAGCCACAAGCCAGAGCATCGGTATTTGCATGCAGACTCATGCAGTTGCAACCCAGGCATTACACTCCCTAGCTGACAGACAAGAGTTCTATGCACTCGTTCAGTATGCAGCATCCTTCATAGGAAATAGGGGTGTTACAAACATTTGTTGAATCTTCTCTCAACAATTTCAACACATATAACCCGGGGGTTTAGCTACTAGGGAAAATTCTTCAGGTTTATCTGCAGTCTTTTATACTCTAGACTTCAAAAATGCACTGCTTTGCAGCCAATAGCTTTGAGATTTGAAAAGAGCTCCTTTGCCAAAAGCTGTGGAGCCTATCAACAGAAGCAGTGGCCAGATGATTCTGGACTTGGCAGTCCTTCGGTAGAGGTTGGACTTGATGATCTTGAAAGTCTTTTCCAACCTAGCTGATTCTGTGATCCTATGATTAACCCTCCAGCTTCAAGGCATTTTCAGCCACAGATGCGGCTGAGCTGGTTTCCCAGTCCCAGGCTACAGCCACTCTTGCAACTCTTCTGGCAAAAAAGGAAATTCTTGTCCCCATACCTGGCAGGAGCTGTGCCCAAGACCTCAGTGCCCACATCTACAGGGCAAAGACAAAATATCCTCATGTTCCCTGCCAATACGTTCTCCTTCCTCCACAAGCTCCCATTGACAAGATAATGGGAAGGAAGAAGCACAAGCCTGAAAAACAGATCTGTAATGGCAGCATTTCGGAAGGCACACTGCTTCCAGAAGTCAAGAGCTATTCTCCACCACCATCTCTACCAAGATGCAAGAAACTGGTTGATGATGAGAAATTAGATAATAAAAGCTCTGATTTAACTCATTAAGGTTTCTGTTATGGCTCCAGGTATGTGTAGTCCCAGTGGGTGTTGAATTTCATTTGTGCTTGCACTGCAACCCCCTTTGGAGAGCACTGCTACAGGGCGCAGAGCAACAGAAGAAGAAACTGAAGATAATTTTGTTCTGCAGCTCAAGAGTCGTGATCTATTTCCAATGTCGCAGTGTGCAAGCAAACCTCCACCTCCTGCACAACTGAACCTACACCCCTACAGCAGGATCATGGCCCAGGGCCTTCTCAGCACAGTAAATCTCGGCAGGTCACTCAGTATTAGTGTTGTGATGTAATTTCTGCCACTGAGGGCTGAAGTAGGCAAGGATGATATTTATTTTGTTCCAGGTGTCTTCTCTAACAAACAAGCCCTCCAGTCTATACGGTTCCTCTTCCTCCAGCTTTCTAAACGAAAACCAAGTACACTTCTGTGGAGTTTCCAATTTTCCTCATTTTCACTGAAAGGAGAAAACGCGGTGAGGTACTTCTGGGGAAAACCCCCCAATCAAACATCTCCCCAGTTCCAGCTGTTGTAGGAATGACAGCCAGCAAGCCTGTACAAGCTCTGTCACACAGGGAGCTAAGCCAAGTGACCTTTACAGGCCTTCTCTAGCAACTTTGACGTATGAAGCCATGCTGTATTTGTAGTTTGGACCAGCTGTGAGATGAAGTCTTTCTCCACAGTGTATCATTTACATTTAAGAATCAGTGGCCTCCATCTTCACCAAATCTGCCTGCAGCCAGCAGAGAGATACCACAGAGCAATGAAGAAAGCCTCATTCGAATGTCAATATCACCCAGGCTGCTGGAACACACCAGTAGGCAGAGAAGATCCTCAGGAGATATGGGGTGGGTTTTCCTGGGAGTGGCTTGCCCTCCTGGGCTTTGCCTCTCCTGGCAAAACCTGAAGAGAAATCTTTATGCTGGATCCCCCTTTCTTGTATTGCTGGGGCTGCGTGACCTGTTTTGTAATGGGACTGATGCAGAAACCAAGGGAGGAGCAGGAGAGAGCAATGCTTGTGCTGGCTTGTCTCCAGACCCACTTTGCTCACCCTGCAGCATGCCCTCATCCTCGGGAGGATGTTCATGTGGAAAGGGCTTCCCCTCATGGGTCAGCAAATGTTTTGGCTTCCAGCCTCCCAAGGGTTTAAATTCAGTCTGTCCCAGGTTTGTTACAAGCTCATCATAAACTAGTCTGTCTCAGCCTCTTCTTTTCATACAGTAGCTTCACACAACTCTATTGCATTAATGACACACTTTCTGTGTTAGAAGTCATTAGTGCAGTGGTGTTGGGGAGATAACTGCTGCCAAATCAAGGCCCCTGCTCACAGTAACTGGTGCAAAGAAAACACCATTTTACTCCATTTTTAATGACCCAAATGCAAGCCTAAAGCTACCTATGTTCAAATGCATTATCAGAGCTCACCAGTTCTCCTCTAATTAGTTCATATGCCTAAGCTCAAAAAGAAATAAATGAATAAAACTCATGCCACAGATCAAAGGGTGCTGTACCCCAGCAAGGACTGGAGGGCAGGCCCTACCCTCACTCTCCATGGTTACTGGTAAAGATCACTAACATGCTGAGCTCCAGATCCAAAGCTGACATGTGCCTTTGTGACTCCCACCTGCTCCTTTGCAGGATTTTCCATCACATAGCTAGGGTGCTAGAAGCAAATCCCTACTTGCAAAGAGCTGCTGCACAAGGTGCCTGACTTGATATATACCTTTTCAATGTAGTGGCTTTCACAGAGAAATTGAGATGCTGAAGTGTTGCTGCTTCACCTTCTGACACAGTTGCTGATCGGCTTTCAAAACACTTGGCCTGAAATCCATTTCCTGCTCATGTTTCCAGAGTTAATGAAGGAAATTTTAGTTCAAAATGCAACTTGATTTTTTTTGTGAGGTAATAAATAATAATATAAAAGTCCTCACAACCCCAAAATTCAATTAATTTCTTCAGACTTCCAAACTAACTGATTCAGTTGCAACTTTCCTTAAAGGTAAAGCTTTCTTCCCTAATTAAATACCATTCACACAGATCAGTACATTCCCCCTCACATCCAGCAAAGGAACTTTAAACCTCTGCTCTAGCTGGGAGGGAAGAGATTATCAACAATATTAAATATGGAGTTCTTTGTGTTACGTTTTTCCTTTCCCTCTCTCACATGCGTGTACCCATCCACACAGAGTGTGACTTCCTTGCCACCAAAATGCTGACCAACAGCAGGAAAATTCAGATCACTTTAGTTCTTCCTTTCCCATGCACAGTGATTTTTCTTGGAAAGGCTGGAAAAATTCTCTTTTCCTCATTGCTTTTATGTTTGCTGCCTAATGCCAAGCCAGAGCTCTCCCTGCAAGCACACTGAAGCTGAAACTTGTGCAATATCAGCTCAACTCATTAAAACATGGATGTCAAACTCAATTCTCTAGCAAGAGCCAAACTTTTTCCAACTAATTGTTGCAAAGTTGAGCAGCCCAACCTTGGTCTAAGCTTTGATGGCATCAGGAGCCTTTGAACATCACCCTGAGCATGCTGCAGCTCTGGAAGGGCTCACCAGCAGCTGAGAGGAAGCACTCATACAAACCACTGTGATTTCAGGCTTTCTTCCACACCTCCTTTTCCAATTTTCATCATGTATTCATCTCTCTTTTACCTTATGTCTCTTCATCCCCATATATGCACTTCCCTGGTCAGCCTTTCACCTACTCTCATTGCTGGGGCATAGGCACATGCAACCCTTAAGTATTTGGGCACCTTGATATATATACATCCTTTTTGGAGATGGCTACAGTTGCTGCATGAGTAATCCCATCTACTAACACTAAGAGGAAAGGGCAGTGGTGTGAATTAGCTTTGTAACTGAGCTGTGCAGTTGCTGAAAGTGGCAAATGCCCTGCACCCATGAAGCAGAGCAGTGCCACACTCCCTTTGAGGTATGGGATTAAGTGCCTGGTTTTTAATCCCTGGGAGTCTGAGTGTATTTTCCAGAAGGTCTCAGTTTTACACCACATGTGTGGTGAAGTATCTGGAGTAGGGGTGGAAATCAGTGCCTCATGTCCCACCTGCATGGCATGGCTGTCCTCATCATGAGCCAGGCCAGTGCTTGTGCCCACAGAGGCAATAGACGTCTCCTCTCACAGGTTCCCTTCCAGTGCTGCCAAGCAGCTCGCCCTGCATCACAGTCAACAGCTAACAGCATCCCAGCATCTCCACTAAAAATGCACTACTTTAGCAGCGTAATGAGCTCCCCAGGTTGAGTCTTTTACTGACTCCCCACAAATCACTGAAAGGACAAACTGCTGGTTTGGTTCATTAGCAAGTGCTTTGTAGAAATCTGTTTGTGTATTGCAAGAGACCAGCATGCTCATTCATACTAGGTCTAGCAAGACTTGAATTGAGAAACAACTTAAGCTTCCCCCTTCTCTTCCACCTCTGCAGGATTAATAATAGAAACCAATTCTCCCCTCAAAACACGTAAATTCTCCCCTGGCACCTCAAGGGCCAGACAGAGCCTTCTAGAAGCTGGTTAACATTTTTCTTAAAACCCCAACTCTTGGAGCTCTGGGATTCAACAAGAAATTTAATTTTCACCTAAAACACAAGTGCAGAACTCCCTGAGGCTTTAGCTCTTGGCATGGCAGAGTAAAACATAACCAGAAAGGCTCAGGCAAATAAAATGAACCTCAGTGGCACTGGCATCACTTTCAGGTCTTGCAACATTTTAAAGAAGCCAAATTACCAGGAAAACTATTGGTATTCCATCTCATGGAACTCATGGATTCTGTACATGGGCATAGAAGAAAATGGGAGAAAAGACCAAGCAAAAGACCAGGAGAGAAGGATGGAGGAAAAGGAGCCTTTTGCTTGTGCTTTTCGAAGTTGATACCTTCAGGAAGCAGAAGTCCTCCTCCACTTTGTATTTGCAAATCAAAACAGACACCACCTCCTTTAGCACCCAAGGATGAACAAAAGCCTTCCTTAAGGGTGTGAAGTTGCTGAGGAAGGGGAATTCTGGAAAACTTCAGGCTGGTTCTGCAGTTCTACTCTGCCAGATTGTATGAATCTGTCCAAGCTTTCCCTCGTTGTGGTTTTACTGCATTAGCACCCAGAAGCAGCTATGGGATGAAAGCTACTGCTACAATCCACAAAGCTTGATGCCCAGCTGGCACAGTGTGCAACAGTGGATTTCTGAACACAAGGCAAGCACTTTACAGGGAAGTCAAACTGCTCTCCTGGCTTGGAGAGGGCAGGCTAAGGGATCAGAAATCAGGGACTGTATATATGCTGTAGCAAAGGAGCAGGAAGAAGAAAGTAGCTGCTTTAGTGGCTAGAGCAAACTAGCCACTGAATAACCTAAGATAACTAACGTTGGAGGACTGTGGAGCAAAGGGAAATATCTGTGCCCGGCTGAGTGGAAGAGCAGAGCAATCTCCCTTTCAGCCAGAGCTCTGGGTTCCCATTACCTCTTCTGGGAGAGGTAGAACACCACAGAGAAGTAAGGAGCCTGTGGTCCAAGGAATGTTCCTAGCTTTTCTCTTTAGATGTGTTTCCCAGACGAAGTTTAATAAGCGCAGCCCCTAGCCCACCACTGCCTTCAGATTTGTTCATTAACACCTTGGTGAGGGCTTTCCAAGGCTGCCAGTTCTCAGGGGGCTGAGGAGCAGTGTTTTAATTGTATATAATTAAATACTGCTCCCTTATCTAGATTTCAAATTTTACTGTTGGGGCTTCAGTACCAATGCTCTCGTCCCCTCTAATTAGCTTCCTTAATCTGTGCAGCCTTGCTTCTTCCCCCTTGGGGACAGGGCTCTCCTGTAGGGAAGCTTGGATTGCATCTAATTATTAGCAAAGGAGACAGATGGCAGGCAAACACAATGGATATCTGGTCCTGTCCCAGATACCCACTGAAAGCAAAAAGCCCAGATTGGGTGGCCACAGGAAAGTTCTAAAGGTTGCATGTGTAAGCACGCATTTGGACTTCCTGCTCCATCTCTAGGTTGCTTTGCATGTTACCTCTTCACACATTTGTGGCAGAAGACCATGCCGGACAAAGGCCACCTGACTGAAGTGTAACTCACACGATGGGTGCTTTTGCCTGGCTAACACATAACAACAGGAGAGAAAGAGTTCCCAAGACCTCATCTGACCCAAACGTGTCCTAAAAGAGACAATACATCTGGTATCTTCAGTGAAGTTTTCAACATAGTCTCTAAGCTGTCCTCTGCTGTTGACAGAGGTCACCCGCTCCTCCAAGCTACTGCTGAGTGGACCCATCTGTACTAGGAGGAAGTTTCCCCTCCTGTGTAACCTGAATTGACTCTGTTGCTTCCTCAAGACCCTGCAGACACAGAGAATATCTTATTGCCATTTATATAGCTAAGGGCTTAGACCTTTACGCCTGTGTATTTCTAAATTAAACAGCCCCACTTCCCACCTTGAGTCACATTTCTTAGACTACTAGTCATTTTCTGTGCTTTCCGCTGGACTCTTCCCAACTTCTTCTGGAGCCGAGTGCTCAAAGCTGGACACAGCTGGGCAGAGAGAGTGTAAGGATGGCTGCACTCCCCATGAATATCTGCAGGATGATGTCTGTCTCATTCATTGCAAGAGCATGACGTTGTGAGCTCAAATTTGATTGCAGGGTCACGATGGCACCCCCTGACTCAATTGTTCCCCTCTCACTTGGATTTATGCTCATGACTGCTATTGCACAAGCACTTTAGAGTGTCTTCCTTCTGCTCAGGCTACTTCCCAGCCCACCTCTGTAAATCCCCAGCCTACCTTCCGTAATGCTTCCAGCCTCTCCACTCCTCTTATCTTCAAGTTTATACACCAAACTTTTCCCTCCCTTGCCCAACAAGCTCCAGGTCAGGACAAGCATCTGCTGATCACCTTTTCATCCCATTCAGTGCTTCACTCCTTTTTCCAGGCAGGTCTGACCCCATCACCCCTGTGGCCCATTTAGTTACTGCTTCCTTACAACAATACTGGACAAGGCAACATTAAAAGCTCCTCTGAAGCTGAGTGATATGACAACCACTGCTTCTCCCTTAACAGAAAGGCTGGCATAAATGGCAATTAGGTTGGCTTGCTAGGATTTGTTCTTGACAAATATATATAGTGGCTGTTATGCATTTCCTTGTTATCTCTGAGGTACTTACAAATAGGATTACAGTCATAGGATCTTAATGATCATCTAGTTCCAACCCCCTGCCATGAGTACCAACACCTTCCAGTAGACCAACTTGCTCAAAGCTTCATTCGACCTGGCTTGAACACTGCCAGGGATGTGGCAGCCACAGCTTTTCTGAGCAACTTGTGCTAAATCTCGCCTTTGGAAGTTTAAAGCCATCCCTCCTTGTCCCATCCCTACATGTCCCTGTCAAAAGTCCCTCTTCAGATTTCTTGTTGGCCCCTTTAGGCACTGGAAGCTGCTCTAAGGTCTCCTTGAAGCCTTCTCTTCTCCAGACTGAACCAGCCCAGCTCCCTCAGCCTGTCTCCATAGTAGAGCTGCTCCAGCCCTCACAGCATATGTGTGAACTCCTCTGGACTCACTCCAACAGCTCCATGTCCTTCTGCACCCAGAGCTGGATGCAGTACTGCAGGTGGGCTCTCACCAAAGCAGAGCAGAGGGGGAGAATCCCCTCCCTCGACCTGCTGGTCACACTGCTGGTGATGCAGCCCAGGACATGGTTGGTTTCTGGGCTCAAGTGCACACTGCTGGGTCATGGTGAGCTTCTCATCAACCAACACCCCCAAGGCCTTCTCCTCAGGGCTACTCCCAATGCAGTCTCTGTCCAGCCTGTATTTGTGCTTGGGATTGCCCTGACCCAGTTGCAGGACCTTGCACTTCACTATGCTGAACTTCATGAAGTTCACAGTGGCCCACCTCACAGGTGTTTCCAGGTCCCTCTGGATGGCATACCTTCCCTCCAGCGTGTCGACCACACTACACAGCTCGGTGTTGTTGCAAACTTGCTGAGGGTGCTTGATCCCACTGCCCATGTCGCTGACAGTTGTTGGATAGGACTGGTCCCAGCACTGATCCCGGACGGACACCACTCATCACTGATCTCCACTTGGACATTGAGCTATTGGCAAAGAGTGTGACCACCCATCTAATTCGTTATCCACTGAGTGGTTCATCTGTCACATCCATGCCATAATGGATAACATGATGATTTATGCTAGGCTCTTTCAGATACAGAAAGCAGACCTAATCTGGCTGAGCTGCTTTTCAAGGCAGTTCCTGAGCTTGCCTGCAGATCTTACCTACTGCCCACGAAACCTTCCAGGGGGATTGCTAGCAGCTCAAAGAGCCCCTCAGGCATTCTCCTAACAACGAAGCTAGATTTCAGTATGCTCACTGAGTGTGAGGACCGCTATGTTATATCATCTCTGTCCTACACCTGCAGGCCTCATGAACACAGATGTCTACAGAGGGATCTGCTTCTTGGTGGAATCTGTTGTCCAGCTCCCTTCCCCTTCTCCCTCTGCATTGCTAAGGCATGGATAAGATAACTCTTTCCCCTCTAATTCTTGTCCAGCTCATGCTCAGTCTGCCTTTGACCCCACACTCCCACACTGCTCTGTTACAATCCTCCCTACTAAACTGACCCATTTTCAGGTTTTTGTATGATTCTTCCTGAGTTCCAGGTCACTGGAGAGCTCATGAGTCAGGTAAATCAATCTCCTGTTACACTTCGCTCCCTTTCCCCTCTGGTAGGATCATTTGTGCTTGTGGCATTAATACTGACTTTGTTTATATTATTTTTACCTTATGTAGGAGTGATACTTTATCCCCCTAGGTCCCACCACATATCCAGGCACTAAAGAGGACATAAATTTCAATAACCAAGCCTAAAGTGTGAATGCAAATCTACTGAACTAAGCAAATATAATGCCCTGTGCAGACTCTGGTGCAAGGCAAAACCTGCTCCCAACCTGCTTGAGCCAAAGTAACAGGTTTTGTCTCAGATCCAGCCTCTCATTCTCAATGAAACTTGCACATCTCTCCCCTGCTCATCACAGTTCTATTTATTCCAGACTCCCTGCAGAACAGACTTTTTTCTCCCTCTCATGCTGTGACAGGGCTGCACATTCATGTGAGAGCTGTGCCGTATTAGGATATCAGAGTCAGGCCTGCCAAATGGCATTGTCAAGAGGGAAAGGAGGGCTGCGGCTTAGGACGCACAGCTCTTCAGAACATGATGTCCGCAGTCTCCAGAGGGGCATATTTCTTGCCCATATCTAAAGGCATGCAGGGTAAGTCATCTGTCACAACAATGGTGAGAGGAGCACTTGGCCTGCATGGGTAAGGTCTTGGTCAGAGGATGGCAGAGCCAAGGCCACATGGGTAGTGGAGAGATGGGAAGGTGAGTGCTGGGGAGAAGAGGTAGGCAGGGCAGATGCTTGCACATGCTGAGCAAGCTGAGCCATTAGCACATAAAGCTGAGACTGCCTGGGTAGCTTGAGGGGCTGATGAGTGCTTTAATGAATCAATATATTTCATCAGGGACAAGGGTAATGGGTTCAAATTAAAACAGGGGAGATTTACCTTAGATATAAGAAAGAAATTCTTCACTGTGTAAAGAATTAAGGTAATTAAGGTAAGGCACTGGAATAGGCTGCCCAAGGAAGTTGTGGATGCTCTATCCCTGGCAGTGTTCCAAGAGGCTTTGAGCAACCTGGAAGGTGTCCCTGCCCTTGGTAAGGGGATTGGAACTAGACAATCTTAAGGTCCTTTCCAACCTAAACCATTCTATGATTCTACTTCTACTCCAGATTGTTTGCAGAGGCCCCATGTATAACTATTTTGTTCTCCTGGAAGCAAGCAACAGAGTTTGGAAAAGAACTCAGAGAAAATCAATCATTTCTGTTTTGTTTTGTTTTGTTCTGGACCCAGCAAGAAACTTCATGTCCTTCTTATGTCCCAGCCAGCGAGACAACAGATTTGTCACCTGGTGATGGTACATCTGGCCTCCGGGACAAGCCTCTCCTCAGGGTGTACTGGGCCTGTGGTTAATTTAGAACCACATCGCATGACCCCAAAATAGTGCAGCATATGACTACTGCACACCAGTGTTGTACAGGAGCTAATGACCAGAGGAATCACTTGAGAACTCCAAAGGGCAAAGAAGCTTCCTGACAATAATGCTGTAAAATTTAAACCACATCAAGAGAAAAACAAATGTAGTATCTCTGCACTGGACTACACTCAGCCTATCTCCATCCGTGTCTTCAGCTATCTGAGAGCGTCTGCGCTCAAAAGACCTTCCCATGGAAAGGTCTTTACTCTGATGGGGCAGGCATATCCTGTCAGTTCCATGTGTCTCCTTCCAGCACCCACTTCATGGGGATCCAGTCTGTGTCCCCATTCTTTGTTATTGCTTTGTTTCTCATTGCCAGACACATTTTATTGTTACTTTGATTGTGTAGGAAGGAGTCCAGACACTATGCGAATGGAACCATATAGGGACTGGACAGACGAGGCACATGCTGGTCACCCTCTTATTTGCACAGCAGTGGGAATATTTTCTCTCTTATGCTAAGATATTTTTAAAACAGAGACTGCTGTTATTATTTGTTGTCACCCAGGATCCAGCATTGCCATTCTTGGAAACCAATGCAATGCCTCCAATGTCAGTGTCAGAAACATTATTAGTAGAGTTTTTGATATCTCCCAAGTTGCCCTCAGGCTAAATGTCATTTATGACTTGGAGAGGGCAGACCTTAACTCCAGCCATTCCTGAGACTGCAAAGCAGATGACATACCCACTAATACCACTGCTGCTAGGTCATGCACCCGGCTAGCACAATCACTGTGGCTGTGAAAGACTAACTTTTAATAACAGCTCCTCACCCAAGAGTACTGTTAGAAATACAGGTGGTTCAGCAAGCCTGGGCTGTGAAGGTTAACACAGTTATCCTATAGTGCTAAAGAACAGGGGAAGGAGCAGAGACAAGGGATAAAACATGTGTGTTTCCCCTTGCATGGCACTGATAGGCATGTCATTGCTGTGAACATGCAATTTTGTCCCTGGTCTGATCAAAGCCAGCAAGAACATACACAAGACAGACCCAAACATGTACATCACCTCTGGTGGGCCTGCCTTCCAGGGGCACAGCACATTGCGTATTCCCAGTGGCAGAAAGCCGGCTGATAGAGCTCCATCCTCTTGAAGCATGCGGGACGATGCCTCTGGGCTTAGCCTCTTACCCCAGGGAGGGTCTGATTCTGACTCAGCCAGTTGTCTGCCAGGTCCAGCTTCTCCTCTCTGGCTCTGGATGACGGCAGATGTTTCTCTGCCCATCTGCACAGATGCTTGAATGCCAGCTGTGGTCAGCTCTCAGTTTTTTGTTCTTCTATTCTTGTTTTAAGCCCACAAATGCAGCCCTGCTGCTGGAAGATAACTACTGAGTGCCATCCACCCTGGTCGAATCTGAGGCCAAAGTGTCAGAGGAAAGAAGCCTGTTCCCAAGGCAAATGCACAATTTGAACTCAGCACTTGCATCGGGGTCCTGTGTACCTACTATTTACCTCGCCCTGCTCAAGGATTTGCCACTGTAAAGCACTCCATGTGCACAGCAGGGAAAGGGATGTATCTCTGCTCTGTTGACCTGCCCATCACAGCTGGTGCTAAAGCTGCTGCCAGCAGTGCTCAAGTGCGTGCCAGGGAAAGAAGAGTGGCATGGCTGCAAAGGGCAACAGGGCTTCTCCTATACCCCAATCTCATCTCCCTGGCAAGGAGCTGCAGAGCAGCACTTCAAGATAACTTTCTCCCTGCCAACAGCTTCGCTGGAGTTGCTGCTTTGATTTCTTAAAACAAGCCTAGATCCTGTGTTTCATAAATTACTACAATGCATTTAATAGGTAGTCTTTTCATAAAGGAGCACAGCGGATGTGTACACAGGCCCTGATGAAGCTAATAACTGCCTCTCAATGGCTTTCAGAGTGTTATTATATATTTAAGATCCGAGCTCCCTTAATCAACCACAGAGATGCAGCTGGCAGCAGTAAATTGCCAACAACAGCTCATTACAAATAAGGCAAGATTAGTTTTTCAAGGACAAAAACCATGTCAGTTCTTCACTGAGAGCTAACCACTCTTGTCCTCACCCTTCTCCCCCCAACTCCCTCCAGTGATGTGCCGGCACAACTTGCTTCATCTCATAATACAATGTCATTGCCCAATCCCCTTCCCAGGGGACATCACCAAATCAGGTTCCTAGATTTCATTACTTATTTGGGCAAACGGCACAGACTGCATCCCTTGCTCTCCCTCCTCAAGCAAGCTACAGGCAGAACATGTCCCATAACACCATGACGATATGCCACAGGAGCACAAGCACTGGCCTTACTCTGGGGAGAAGAGGAACATATTGGGCCGTAAGACCCTTAGAGACACAGTTGTGAGTATGTGCTTTGCAGGCTTGAGACCTGACATGGCACTTGGGAATGATTTTTTGGGTACACACCATGTGTGTGTCACTCAGTACACAGTCTGTATGCACAGGAAAACAGCAAGCACCTGTAGGAACTTGGGTGCAGGAGAAAGGGGAAGATCTGTAAACACCACATGGTGTTCACACTTGTTTCCTTGCTGTCTCCTGAAAGAAATGTGGGGGTGCCCAGTGCAGCCAAGACAAGAGCACAGCAGTTTTAAGGGAGATGCATGTAGCTGGGAGATTTTAAGACTAACATTTTAAGGGGGTTCAGGAAAGACTAAGCATTGTGTGAATGAAGAGGAGAAAAAGAAAACACAGTTCACCCTGTTACAGCTGTATCTTCCACCCTGAAGAGGGGATGACCAGCTTCTGGCCTCCAGGACCCAAAGCAATGATACATTTCAGCCCCAGGGAAATTCTCCTCCCCAGATTTCCCCTGGAAATGAAAACGGTCCCCTGTGCCATGCCCTAGCCTGGTGCCACACACGTGCTCTGCTTCATGCTATGGGCCATGCCCAGGGCCACCTCTCATGGGAAAGACCCGGGGCACTGGATGCTCCAGCCAAGGACTCAAGATCTAGATCCTGGTGGTGGTATTTGAACTGCCTGCAAATCCCTCTGGGCCAGGTAAGACTGCCAGTGGTGAGGGGAAAACATAGAATCAGAGAATAATACGGATTTGAAAGGACCTTCAGATCATCCAGTTCCAACCCCCTGTCATGGGCAGGAACACCTTTCACTAGAGCAGGTTGTTCAATGCCCTGTCCAACCTAGCCATGAACACTGCCAAGGACCCTGAGGTAGGTGCTGGAAGCAGGCTGAATAAGAGTTTAATCTTTGCTTGGTCTGTCATGATACCTTATCCTGTGGCTTCAGACATTAACCTTGTGCAAGCCAGGGAGGTGATGCACACTTACCCATGCAAACAAAGTGGGACAGACAAAGAGATAATGTGCTCAACGATGAAATGTGAAACGGGGAATGTCTTTCCTTCACACTCAGCCTGGTTTACAAAGGTCTCTCTGCCACACCAGAAGACTCTCTGCTCTTTGATGTGTTCTACTGCGAGGATGAACATGCTGGAGGTTCCATTTTTTTTTCTCTGAAGCTGCAGGCCACAGATGAAAAGCTGAGATCAAGAGGTCCAAATGCTGAGTCAGGGGTTTATTTTTGCTGTTTCTTTAGAAACACCTCACCCAACTTCCCTTGGAAAAGAAAGGAGAAGCTTAAAAAAGCAGTACTGCTTTGCTCTCCCCCTGCCACAATGTATATATTGACACTGACAATTTTAAAGGACTTTTGGGAGGGAGGCTACATGGTCTCTGGGGACACTTTCCTTAAAAACATCAGAGAATTTGGCTTATATTTGTGTGACTGTTGGCATCTGGCTCCTAGATTTATGCTTCCAGAGAAATTCCAAAGATGACTTGGAAAAGTCAAATGCAGTGGGCCAAGGGTGTAATTTCCTAAACCTTCAGCAGGCAACTATCAGCTAAGTTATATATTATGAAGAACAGGGTCTATTGACACAGAATTCTCCATGAATTTACAGATGTAAATTGCATAGGTGAAATACCACTTTAATTTGTTTTCCATGTAATTGTGTGCATTACCTTCCTCACTGACTTACTAATGCAGTAAGAACTTTTGAGGGGTGGTGGTACAGATGTAAGAATGCAGACTGTAACAGAACTCCAGTTGCAATGTTGTCTCTGGAAAAACTACTGTTTTTTGAACACGAAAGGACACACAGTTTTTGTATAGCTTTGCAGTGACATCTGAGAAGATGCCCCTCCTGTTATTTCGAGACAGTAAGGAGAAGAGACACCAGGAGATGGGGGAAGGATTGCTTCCTCCTTTAAGATAGGAGCTGGACTTCTTTTGAGTTATTTGGCATTGAGTCAGGAGATAAAAATACAGTGTCTAGATGAATCAGTGACCTCTTGTATGATCATGGTAGCTGTGGTAGATGGTTGGGCATGAAGAGCCTGGAACTACACATCTTCTCCATGTTCTCATCAAGAAACTTTGAATCTTTAACAAAGATGCAAGACAAGGCTGGAATCACTGTGTTGAGGATGTCTCCAGAGGGAAGACTCTGCCTCACACTTTAAGTAATACCACCATGTCCTATACCAATGTCTCAGAGTCACAGGTACCTGTGAAGCATCAGTTAAGACTGACCTTGCTGGGACCCAAATCAGACAACTTCAGCTTTCCCACACAGCTTGGAACAATCTGTTTCACAAACCCAGCTAACCCCTTTGCAAAACACATTTAAATGCCATTTCTTTCACTTGCCAACATGCACCCATTGAACACACAAGCTGTGCTTCAGGAGCAAGGAGAACAAAAGCATCACTCCAAGATGCTTACAGGCATTTGTTGGAATAAAATGTTCCATAGAAGGACCAATACCTTCTCCATTATGCATCCTTTTTGATAGCATCAGAATAAGATCCTGGTTTAAATGCACAGGAATGGCGTGGCTTCAGCAGTTACACAGCTATTCTGTGTGCTCTGGGAAAGGGGACATCAACAGATTGCAAAATGGGAAAGTCTCTCTGGATGCTGCAAACAAACATGTTACGTAATTGGGCCTTTTGGGAACTGAAAGAAGGTCTCCAGAAGATCAGGGCCCTCACAGCACTTACTAATTTTACTGGAACTTACCAGCAGTCTAATAATAGAGGCTTTTACATGGTTTTCTTTTATTGTTGTGTCCCCCTGCACTGCCCTACCTTTGTTGTTAGTGCCCCACAAAAACACAACACATCTTACCCTCTTTTATCAAGCTGATTGATACAGCCTAGAATGGCAAAGAGGCACTAAACACCTTTAGAAAGGGAAGCAAAACCATCTCTTGGCCACCAAAGCATGGGAAATCCTCAAGGTTTAGAACTCAACTGAATCAAATATGCTGGGGAATTGCACCATTCTACATAGCTGCATTTTAGCTGAAGGACAGCGCTAACAAGGAATGACATAGCAAAAGGGCTTTAGCTCTATAATCCACATACTGTGCTAGCACATATCTTTACTCCCATTAGAGCAAATTCTTCCAAGGGATGATGCCTGTAAGCAGCACTTCAGCTTCAGGACTATACTGCACTTTTGCTGGAGGGCTGTCCTAAACTTGTGCCCTGGCAAACAGACATGCAGGGAATTTTCTGCAAGTCAGTTGTACCATTCTATGCCTGAACGTAGACTGTAGCAGCCAAGCTTTAGATGAGTACCTACCGCCTTTCAGGCACATGAATAGACTGCAATTTCTACAACCAGTTTCATCCTTCTCCCAGGAAAATGAAGTATGTGCATGTCCTCTCCTACCTGAATGAAGCAAGCCTCTTGGTCAACATATGGCCCTGCAGTTGCCACCTCTTTTCACCCCATTCCCCAAGCCCTGATCTGTACCAGGCTGCTAACTCCTAAAGTGGTGCTTCCCATGTACCATCCCTCCCAGCGATTCCAGGGAGAGATAGTTTAAAGGCAATAGAGAGATGATGCAAAGCCCTGGCATCTGCACAGAAAAAACACCCTCGGGTTTCTAAGAAAGCTGTTTTCCCCCTGTTTCTTGCTTGCTGTGCACATGCTGACAGCCAGT
Organism: Pezoporus occidentalis; assembly: GCF_034315485.1. Classification (NCBI taxonomy): domain Eukaryota; kingdom Metazoa; phylum Chordata; class Aves; order Psittaciformes; family Psittacidae; genus Pezoporus; species Pezoporus occidentalis. The sequence continues at coordinate 1,105,896 of NW_026913586.1, read as the reverse complement.
AAGAAAAGGAGGGAGGAGGCTTGCCGGCATGTGGAGGGCACATCAGCACACCCCGGGAGGCCAGGCAGTAGTGCCGGCAGGATGTGGTCAGCCTCTTCCCAGAACACCCGTTGGTTACTGGGCTGTTGGCAAAAGGCAGCAGTGAACAGATTAGTGGAGGAAAGACCACCAGCAGAGGCACAGCACAGAGGGTCCTGGTGCAAAGCCTTGGAGAAGACACCACTGTCCCACTGCAAAACGCCCCATCACAGCCTGAGCACCAACAGACAGGTGACACTACCTGTCTTGAATGAAGGAAAACACAGAGGTCCTGGCCAGAGTGATGGATCCAAGACATGGGGAAGCCTAAGCGCCTCTGAGCCCTCTGTGGTTCTGTGTTTAGCCTGCCAAGTAAACATGTCACATCCCAGGGGAACTGAGATCAGACTTCAAAGTCTTCCTGCCAGTAGCCCAGTTTTGCTAGTGCCGAGCGACCTGGTTAAAAAGTAAAGAACCTTCTGGGGGTATCCTTATAGCCTACTTCATTGCACCTCTGCAGGCAACTCCCTGCTTCCCCAAAATGAAAAATACCAAGAACTGCATTCCTTGCTACTACAGTTATCATTCTGGAGCCAGGAACAATGGCGTATCATGTGCCCTCGACCCTTGTGTGAGCAACATGCATGTTCTGGCCTCCGGATTGCTGGAGCTGTGAAGTTCTTGCTCAGTTTTTCCTGAGAAGTCAAACCCCCAACTTGTCTAACTAATATCCTTCCTGAGAACTACAAAGCATTTTTTTCTCTCCCCCTACTTCAAGAAGTTTTATGATTCCTTCTTTTGCTTCATTCTCCCTGTGAATGCAGAGCAAGTAACAGAACATAAGGCTTTCTCTCGTCAACCATCATGGGTCTGTCTCAGCTGTTAAGAGACCAATTGTATGATATGCAGCACCCAAGCTAACATTTACTTCTCCCTTGACACAGCAGTGCCCTTTATCAGTGACGGCTCCAAGTTCTACGCAGTGGTTTTGTGTTACAGAGTCTACTGCTGGCAGGGACTGATGTACAGACACAGACTTCACTATAGGAAGAGCCTGAGGCTGGAACAATGCAACTCCCAATCCTCACTCCTCCCAGAGCCCCAGCTGGGCAAGGAAATATCTTCACAGCATATCCAAGGATAGATGTTTTCTATCATGATTTACTGGGCTAATTTATATGCTCCACATAATGTAATAAAGCAGGGTACAGCGCTAATTTTTCCACCATCCACCTAACAACAGTCAGGATTAGCTTCCAACAGCTTTCAGCCTCTTTATCATTTGCAAGCAGCCAAATGTAGCTGCAGTTGCATCCTAACCATGAGGCTTCTCTGCATGACAGTACTATTTCAGGAGATGCATTGGCCAGTGATAAAGAACTGCAGACTTTAGAAGAGTACGAGGTGAAGTTACCTTCACCAAAGCCCTGAACAGAGCATCAGTAGAACAGGCTGTGACCCAGTTTCAGATGACCTGACTTTCAACAGGCAAGGGGAAGTAGGTACCACAATTCATACATTCAGTTTTGGCCCTTCACAAGATAGATCCTTGTGACTGGACGGTAACAGCCAGCTCGGTTTTGTTCTCTACTGCACTGTAGAGCTGAGGCCATAGAGATGTGCTCGGCACATGTGAGAAGCTGGGCTCACAAACCAGTCCAACCTTGCTGCTGCTGGAAGAGTGGAGTGCCCCTGAGAAGGCATCACTCTCTGGTCTGTTACCAAGGCAGGAATGCAGCATTTCAGGCTCCCCAAAGCACATAAGGCCATTCATGGCTTTCTGTAATGCACTTGTACCCAAACACCTCCAGTGCAGCTCTGGGAGCCATGTGCATTTAATGTCAGGAGAACCAGAGACTGTAAGTAACAAATAAAACCTTCACTTACACTATCTCATCATTCTGGAACTCCAGCTCCCCACAGGTGTCTTCAAAGTCCTCTCCTCCACCTTTGGCTGAGCCTTCTATGGTTTTGTAGGGCACAATAACATTTCCTCGTGCACCAGAGGTTCGCAACACTTTCACTTCCATGGTCCCCACACTTTCACTGATGTGCATTACTGGCTCCTCAAAAGTGAAGATGCCAGCATGGTCATCATCAAAGATGGTGACGGTGGCAGTAGATGGTGATCCCAGGCAGGCAAGCGTTGAGACACGACTGGCCTCAAGAATGGCCTCATCTGAGGCCTCAGTGCTCACACGGACGTTACTGAGATGAACCAGGAAGTTCTCATCCTCCTCAAATATGTCATCATCGATTATGCCAACACGGATTTCCTTCTGGGTCTCTCCAGGCTTGAAGACCACTGTCCCTTCAGTGAACTCATAGTCAGAGCCAGCATTGGCCGTCCCATCCTCTGTCCGGAAGTCCACGTACACTGTGTTGGTCAAGTCACCTCCCCGGCGAATGATGGTCAAGGCGACCGTGCCACAGTTCTCCAGACACTGGTAGGTCCCCTGCTCAAAGTAGAGCTTGCTGATGGGATCGTTTTCTGCCACCTCGCTATTGACCTCATGCATGCTGACAGCTTTGCGGGCCTGGTCTGCAGCATGTCTCTTCAAGATGTTGCCAGCTCCTGTCATGAGCCGAGTAGCCTGAATGCGGTAAAAGGCCCTGCTCTTTTGCTGCTGACTCAGGACCTGGTAGTTGGCCAACTCGATAAGCTGTTCAATTTCCTTGTCGGGGTGCTTCTGTTTCAGCTCCTTCAGGATCCGAGCCATTTCCCTCCTGGCTTCCTCATCGTCCTGGTCTTTCTCATCCACCTCCAACACCAGTGTCCCATCCAAAAAGTTCTCCACATGAGAGTTAGCAACCTTTCCATCCATCTCGATATCAGCTTTGGAGGAGGGCCGGTCACCCTCATGCTCAATGATCATGCCTCTCTGTTTGCCAGCTCGGTACTTCTTGTAGACATACTTGTAAAATAAAAGCCTCCTGTCAGCTATCCAGGCAAACACCACACAAATGGGGAAGAAGAAGAAGGTGAGCAAGCCTTCCCAAACCTCTACAATCCCAGGAGAAGACACAGATAAAATAATGTAAAGCCAAGTGTAGGCAAAGATGCTCCAGGCCGCTGTAACAAAAAACACTCTCAAGTGCTTGATCTTCCTTATCTCTCCATCTGGAACCACATAAACACAGATCGCAATGATGACAAACATGTTAAAAGCAGCACTCCCCACAATTGTGCTTGGTCCCAAGTCTCCTGCCGTGAAGCCGTGGCCACACACTTCAATAACAGACAGGAGAATCTCAGGGGCAGACGAGCCCAAGGCCATTAGTGTGAGGTTGGAAACGGTCTCATTCCAGATCCTCACTGTGGTTTTGCTGGTCTCGCCATTGGGCTTCTTGATGGTTATTTCCCTCTCTTGGGACGTAATGACTTCGATGGAGGACATGAAGCGGTCAGCAATGATGGATACTCCCAGGAACATGTACACCATTGCTACAAAATATACCGTTGCCCGAGCAATTTTGTCACCGAATGAGGGGTCTTGCGGTTCCCATATTGGTAAAATCACACCCTTTTTGCAGATGTATGAGCCAGTGCACTCCTCGGTGTCGTTCACGGGCAATTCGCTGGGGCCCTCCGCATGTATGCCATCTGCATGGAAGAGCAACACCAGCACCACGCTCAGGAGTTGGAAGCTCACTGGGAAGGTGGGTGGGTGAGTTGCTTGCGACATGGCCGCTTCCACAGAACAGGTCCCAGATGTCCTCAGCCTGCAGAGACAAAAGTAAAGATCATTAAGTGAGGCTGACCAGAGTGATCAGATTTTTCCTCTACAGCCTGTTTATTTCTCATCTTTCCAAACATATAATCAGCTTGCCCTGTTACTCAAGAAGACACATCTGATGAGCCCATTTGTGTTATTACCGCAGTTTTCCATGTACACATCATCTAGTTCAGTTATCTGAACAACGACTGATTCAGATGCTATCAGTGGGCCATCACCTTCCCCCTTTAGCTACTAAGATGTTTAACGCCACTCTCTTTCTCTTCACTGAAAGCCTATTTGTTCAATTGCATTTTCTTGTTTCTCATCTAATTAAAGCCTATCATTCTGCTTCACAGATGGCAGAAGTGTTTCCCATTTCAAAATTACAATGCACTCACTCACTGGTGTTCAGGGCAAGAGCAGGAGAGGAGAGGGAAATCTATTATCCCCTCTTGTTTAAAAAAAAAAAAAAAAAGTTTCTATATTTGCCATTTTTAGTCACTGTAAACTATGTATTTCACAGCCTTTTCTTGCTCACAATCCTCCCAGGCATCTACTCCACATCAGAAATCTGCACAAAGTGAGCTCAAGCCCTGGCAAAACCTTATTCTTAACAGTAACTTGGTCATAAGGTGCACCAGAAGGACAGTCTTTAATTAATGATTTTGGAGCCATTCCTTCCACAGTGCATCACTTTGCACCTTCCTGAAACTGGAAAGAACCCCATATGCATCCAAGCCTGGCTCTCTTGGCATGCTTCAAGAGGAAACCTGTTCCTGTGCTTTTTTCCCACTAGGTCAGCTTTGACGTCTTCCCCTTCAAGGGCCTTTCTCACTCCATTTACAACATCAGTCAACAGGCACAACAGCAGTACTTGCCCTTCTCCTGTCCCAGGATTTTCCAGCAGTGTAGAGGAGCTGTTAAAGAGGTTTGCAGTTAGTTAACAGTGCATAAACTGACTGAACAGATGCCTTTAGTGCAAAAAACTGAGCATGCTCAGTGCTACATTCTCAATTTTACTAGGCAATAAAAGCCAGATTCCTAGTTATTAAAGCAGTTTTTTTCTCCTCAAGGAGAGCCTTTGCCATGCTTCTCCAATACAAGTTAATTTAATCACATGGTCTCTATGAAGAGAGGAAAATGAGTACATCAATACCTTCAATTTCCTGGAGAATACAAAAGGCTGAAATGGTTTTTGCTCATAAAAAACACACCCCAGAAAGGAAAAATAAAAATGAAAGGTTTCAGCCATGAAAGGTTTCAACTTCTAACAGAAGGATCGTATTCCCAAGCCCATATCAGAGATGGGACACAAGCAGAAGAACCAGTCAATGCCTCCCAAAACCCAGCCTCCGCAATGCCTGGCAAGTCTCACCCTACCATTTGCCATCTGCCTGGTCTCCAGCAAACACAATGCCAGGTCTGACAGCTGCATGCAGTGGGAGACACAGACCAACCCATCCACGCTAAAGGCAGTACCCAGCAACAGCATCCCAGCTGTCACCTGGGCCCCATCACAGCGAGTGTGACGCAAGCAGGATGGCTAAGCACACCTTCCCTCTTCCTTCTTAAGAAGTGCTTGTTTCACAGCACAGCTGGGAACCAGGCTGGCTCTCCACCATGAAACAGCTACACCCATGCTGCATTGCTGACTGCAGAAGTACAGGCCTGCCACCATTCCTGGGGAGAAGCATTTACCCTCCTGAACAGCATCAACATCTACTTGAAGAAAAGCACCTGGTCACCACGACACATCTCCTTATCCCCCATGACACAGAAATCACCCTTCCTCATCAGGATAGGGGCGTATTACACAGGGAGAGGGCTGCACACAAATGACAAACTGTCTGGAAGAACCAATGGGAACCATCCTACACCCATGTTACAGGACCTACTCCACAAAGAGACATCGTAATAATGGATCAAATCCCTCTCCTCCATTTGTTTTATTTAAGGATGCTGTAGTGGTATTATCAGGCTAGAAGAATAGTACTGAGAATTTATCAAGACAGTTTTGTACAAATGGCATTATACAAATGAAATTTCCAAGTTCTTCTGCCTTGCCCCTACCACCCCCTATTTTCTAATTAAGAAAAAGGTACACAGAGCAGGAAGCGAACAAACCAGAGAACTGGGTGATAAGAACAGATAAAATGAACAAGAAGCACCAAGTCTCTTGTATGAAGGCAGATTTAAAAGAAATGAGTTGTTTGCAGTTGTAGCTGTTAATGCTATAAAAAGCTCTAGTGCTGGCGTGAGAACCCTCAACATTGCTCCCTTGATCACAGTCCCTGGGTACCTCCTGCTTCCCAGAACTCAGGCAGTAGGCATAGCTAACAAATCTGAAGTAAAAAACTGAAAACATGATGTTAAAGAAGAGTGCCTTGTTACAGGCTATTTGGTGAATAGCTAAGTTGAAACAGATGTGTGTTCATGGTCACTGAAGTTTAGCCAATTAGTCACCTAACATCTGTACTCCTGTGTTTCACACTGCTCCAAACCAAGTCTCAGAGACATTTGATAAAGGAGCTGTCAAATAGAAGCCGACTTGGTATCTACTCTGTTTACTCTAGATAGCTCCTAAGTGTAGTTGGGTTTTGATTTGTTTTTAATTTAAATATGTAGGTTTAAAAAAGACTTAGTGTGGGCATAAAATATTACTCAGCTGCATGGGTCTTCACCCTCTCCTTCTAAAGGGTAGTAGTTTCAACAGAAAACTCAAGAGTATCCACCTGCCCTTGTTCAGTTAATTTTCTCCCTGTGGCATGTCATATCCTTGCACATGTACAATTATTCAGATCAGCCAGGCATTGTGAAATCCCCTTGGCAAGAAGAGGAAACAGATGGTTCTAGAGAATATATTATGCTTTGGGTCACTGATTTAGGTCAGAAAGATAGGAGAGTCCCATCACACTTTGGACCAACTCTACAGTCTTAAAAGGGTTTGAGCACTGGAAGTCTCAGCCAGCAAAAAAAAGACAGCCACTAAATCAGATTAATAAGGCACTTCAAGATTATTTGCCATGCTCCTCCCTTTCAACCATTCCAGTATAAGTCTGTTTGTTTTTTTGGAGGGTGATTTTTCTTTTGGGGTTTGTTTGATCTGTTTTCTAATCAAGCCCCATATTACATTAAACAGGAGGGAAAGAGACATCTGAGCAATCCATCTTTCTGGCCTTCCCATCCACCTCTCCACGTACAAACAACATTTTTCCCTCTGATGGCAGGAGATAAGAAGCATGTAACTTTTCTGGAGAGTTCAGAAGGGTGGGGAAAGGCTGAAGCTTTGGAAGAGAAACCCACCAGCCTTGGCAATGTGCTGGGACCCTTCTTTGAGCAGCAGCAGCATCCTCCAACTCTGTTGGACTTTCTCCAGCATTTTGTGGCAGAGTAATCAAGGAAGATTCACATACCCTCACCAGCTTTTCTACGGGTTAAAACTTAAACAGGGGAAGTTTAGATTGGATATAAGGAAGAAATTCTTTACTGTGAGGGTGGTGAGGCACTGGAATGGGTTGCCCAGGGAAGTTGTGAATGCTCCATCCCTGGCAGTGTTCAAGGCCAGGTTGGACAGAGCCTTGGGTGACATGGTTTAGTGTGAGGTGTCCCTGCCCATGGCAGGAGGGTTGAAACTGGATGATCTTAAGGTCCTTTCCAACCCTAACTATTCTATGATTCTATGATACTTGGACCAATTCACAATGAGTGTTATTAACACCGGACTCGGGAATTACAGAAGGCTAGAAGATGTTTGGCCCCAGCATGCTGTTTATATACACACAATCAGAGCGCGACACTAAAAATATCTCTGAGAAGCAGCTGCTATAAGATTAGCAAAATTTCTTTATTTGTAGAATCCAAAATAAACACTTTAGTCCTCAAAGACCCTCTTTCACTGCATTTGCATAGGGTCTCAGCCCATGGTCAGCCCACTGCTGCAGGCACAGGGTTAGGAATATTCCCAGTAAAATCATTCCTATTATTCTCTAATGAGAAGCAAGGCTACCAGAATGCCAGCCCTCTGTCCAAACCCAACTTTGTTAGCTTTTCATTAAGGTGGCTCAATTGCATTTCCCATCCCAGCCATCAACAATAAAAGCAAATGTGGTAGCTGATTCACAGCATGCGAGGTTAGCAGCCCGGCAAACGCTGCCTGCCACAGTGCTCGTGGCCTCCCCATCACTCCCCCAATGCCTCTTGGCTTAGATTTATCACAGCAGCACTGTGCAGGGGTTCAAGCTGCTCTTATGCTCAGTGCTAGCAAATGTGTGTGGTGAAGGGTCCCAAACCACCACCCTAGGCCAGAAAAACCTTGCCCATAATCACTACACCCTGCCCAGGGATAGCACCCAGAGCCCTTTTCAGCACCAAAGGAGCCAGGTTGTCCTGCGGATCCCTGGAACAGGCTGGCTGAGAACTTTCAAAGGGAGCTGGAGCTAAACAGGAGAGCCAGATCCTAACGTATGCTCTCCTGAAGTAGTAGCTGTGCTACCATGGACAAGCTCCCTCGAGGGTTCTAGCAGTTGGTTTTGCACAGTCATGGAAGAAAACCTTCAAGAGGCTACATGGCTCTTCGGGGAGTATATCCAGCTCCCAGCCAAGGATTTCTGGTCCAGCCTTTATGCCAACCCTTGGTGTTGTCAAACACCATGAGGGCAGTACCTGCCCACATTGACACACACTTCCTTGCTGGGCATGGGGAGCTCTAGATTTTATGGACCGGTAGGACAGAGCTCCTGCTGCCAGCTTGTGCTCCAGGCCTCCAGCTCAGGAGCTGCCAGATAGGGAGAAAACATCCTTTAGACTCTGCCCTAACCTTTCCCTGGCAGCAACACTTTCAGGCTGGCTGGTTGCTGTATGTGAAGTGAGCCTAGAAGCTGCTCTATGTTTCAGCAAAGCACAGCTTTTCCTTTGCAGCAGCCTCCCCAAAGTCCAATCTCTATTTGGGTACTTCACCCTTGAAATACCCACTGTAAGACCCTTGCAGTTATTTTCCTACGCCTTTGTATCGCATGCAGTTTTATGACCATCTGCAACAAACTGGTAGCACCATTATTTTTCAGAGTACTGGAGAAACGCTGCTAGCCCAGACTCTTTATTACACAAGAAGGTTTGGGGAGGGAAGGAAACGGCCTGGGCTCACAAGGAATGAGCGGCCACAGAAAGAGAGAATTTCCACAGTGATTTTTTTCCACAGCATTCAACAGAAAACCCAGACAGAGAACTGCAACTCAGCAGTGTTCACACCATTACAGCCACCACCGATGCCAGCCAACGGTGACGACCCCAGTGAGATATCAGATTCGTAATAGCCATCGTTACTGTGAATTTACTGCCGGCTTGCATGGGAAAGGGTGTCCCCACAGCCCTGTCACTGGTGTGCGGGAGGTAGGAGCAGCCCCCTGTCCCCACAGGGTGACTGCTGGGTTGTTGAGGGGCAGAAGGAAGTTTGCCCTTCACATGAGAGCAGCTGCTTTTTGACATGCTGTGGGGACATGACCAGGACCGTGTTGCAACACTGCGGGGACTCCCAGCCAGCTCTTCCCCATCCCACAGTCAGAGACAGACAGAGAGGAGCTAGTGAGGGTGCTTCGCTGCTCAAAACCCCCTTTGCTGCTGCAGGAGCAGAAGAAAGATAGAAAGATGGTCTCTCTTCAGCTAGAGGGGCCAAAAACTTTGACAAGGAAGAAGCTAGCAGCTGCTGCAAGGCACAGCTAGCCTGCAAGCTAGAGAGACAGAGCCTTCAAACAAGACAACTACTCACTCCTCTGCCAGTGTCCCTGATGAAGACAGCAACCCCCAAGTGAGATGACAGGCTCTCCTAGCCAGCAAGTGTGTGTGTCATCCCCGCTTCACAGCAAGAATGGCTGTTTCAAGTTATGTGCCCCTATGCTTCTACCCCAAGGTCAAACCTTAAGTCTCCAAGTCACAGCACCCCTTTCCAGTTTCTCTTGCAGAATAGCACCTAAGAGTCTACCGCAAGTAATAACCAGCCTTTCCTGAGGGAAGCACTGCGCACCTCACCTCCACGGGTGGGATTCATACCCGCTGCCCCATCTCCACAGGGCTAGCAAACCTCTCCTCTCCTGCTGACCCTCCCTGGCCATGTCAAAGCCTGCAGACCTGTGCCTTATTGAAAGCAGCAATTGGCTTCACAGCAGGGCAACTTAAGCAAAGCCTGCAGTGGGAAAAGACATGACGGTGGGGTTAAAAAAAGAAGCCCAAACAAATTGTCTGGTGTCTCACCATCAATCAGTAAACCAGCCAAGAGCCTGCGTCCAGCTTCCTACAGACAAGGGACACAAAATGGATTCCAGCAGCCCTGAAAGGTACAGAGTGGTTGGAGATTTGTCAGGGCAGCCACAGGCTCTGCTAGCTTCACTTATGATCTTGATGCTGAGCTGTGGCACACCTCTGGTAAAAAGCAGCTCCTGTCAGCTGTGATTTTTACCCATTAAAAGAAGAGTATCCTACTGCCATGCTGGCTGTGCATCCGGACCTGTGGAGGAAAGCTACTATGTCCAAATACCATTTTGCCACTCAGGCTGCACAGTGTGACAGCACTTTAAACACAGCTTGGAAAACCCTTGGCTCACAGCCCTGCTCTGACTCTGCCCAGCTCCTTCTCCCTTCCACCCAGTCCTGCTACCCCAGAACAGACACAGCCTGTTGGTAACCCTGCCTATGACCCTCTACATCTTCACATCAGGAGAACGATGTTCAGGCCATCAGCACCCTCATTGCGTTAGTACAAAAAACCCATTAAAACCTTTCCAGATATAGTCAGAGGCACAAGCCCTCCATGAAGCCAATCAAGTAAAATACACACCAGGCCACCCTCTTTTCTGTAAAGGACATAAAAAAGAACAATTATCAGTGTGCAACTGATTTTTCCAAGTATCCTATCTCTTCAATGAAACATCCTATCTCCTCCCACAATTTCCCCAGCAACTTTCCAAAATAAACATAAATAGAGAAAATAAAACATCCTCGAGATAAAATTTTCAGCCAGATTGGATGGATTTGGGGGCAGCTTGTAAAGACAGAGCTTGAAAGTGTTTGTCAGGGAATTCCAGCCTTGCTTTTTAATGCGTGGAGACCAAACGGCAAGTCGTCCCTTTGCCCCAGGATTCAAGATCTCAGCAAGGAAAATGTCAGGAAATGAGAACCAAAGGAGAAATATTTTCTAGGGTCATATTTTTATTTATTTATTTTTATACATACATATATGTATCTATATATCTCCTCTCCTACTCACTGCTCTTTCCAGACTAGTTCTTTGTCCCTGCCACCTGCTTTTGTCCTCGTCTTTATTAAGCAGCATCAGCCGCTTTTCGATTATTCCTCCTGGGCTGTTAATGCCTTCCTCTGCCTGCGGATCTCCCCTGCTGGTTTAAGCAAGGTGCTATCTTCCTGTTCTCCAAGAGCCACCTCTGAGGCTGCCCTGCAGACAGACTCCCTCTGCGTTCTCAGGGCAGCCCTTCACCTCCCTGTGCTCTGTGTCTTCCTCTGTAAAACGGGAAGAGCACCTCCTCTGAGTGTTGGGGAATAAAACAGTGTTAATAAGCCTGAGGCTCCTGGGCAGCCTGGAAGGAAGCATCTGCCCAGAGATATCCCATAGGGGCCAGGAGAGATGAATTAGCAGGCCTGTTGCTTTCCTCTCTGTCTGCCTGTGTCCACTCTTCCCTCTGGGTCCATTTTTGCACTTGGTTTGTAGCTGTGTGTGGGTCCCCTGTGCAGTGGGATGCTCTCCTGGGCTCTGTGGGAAGGAGGAACAGAAAGCTTCAAGGGAGCAGAGACAAGTCAGCAGCCCCATATTCTTGCACCCATCCAGGGATGAAGAGGTGGGAGACATCCCTGGGAGTGTGTGTGTAGTAAGGCTGAGGTGAATACAGGTTGTGGACCTGGGTGATTTGGACATGGTCCTAGACAGGAGGTGAGCAGATTAGTTTGGGCTGGAGACCCACCCTGGCACGCTCCGTCAGTCAGCTGGGTGCCTTGTCCTGGCTGGTGAAGGGTGGTAAAAGGAGAGTCTCCATCCAGAGGTACAGTTCTTGAACTGCTGACTCTAGAGGGAGCTGAACCCTAGTGCCGAGCAGATGCTCAGCTCTTAAACCACCACATCTCAGGAAAGGGAGCCTAACCCACGTGTTTGCCAGGTCTTGGCTGCTTATCTCAAAAGCAAGATTTAACCACCTGTCCCTCCTGCCCAGTGTTCCCCACCTTCTCTGTTTCCCCAGGAGCTCCTTGCAGCAGCAAATCTCACCTCTATTAATCAGCCAGGTTTCCTTAGGAAGCCAGGCATATGAATTCAGTTTCCACCTCTGCCTGCCTTTTCAGATTGCTCTCCCTAATTTCAGTTAAAATCACTAGAGGACTAGAGATAGCAGAGAAAGCTAAGTTCCTACAAGCTGCCTGAAAATAGCTGGAGAGATAGCACTCACACCCTTGGTGAGAGAAAAGCCAGTCGGTGAGCTCAGCCTATATTGGATGCCAGATTCCCAATGGCACAGCACACTGAGCACCCTGCAGCAGACCCAGTATTCGCACAGCTGTGGGCACCAATGTCCATGAGCTGGGAGTACATGTAGATCACGGCACCCTGAGACTGAACAGAGCTCCAGGTTTTTCACTGTACTGGTTACAAGGAGAGCCAGTATTGCATGCCATGTGTGTTGTCTATGACCAGCCTGTTGGTTGGTTGCCCAGTGATGTTCATGCCTGGGGCACACTAGGCTTTATTATAGGATCTGAGTTTCATTAGGATGCTGGAGAAGAGTGGCTTTTCCCTGGCAAGCCAGCAGGACTGTATCCCCCCCTCAAAAAAATATCTCCAGCAGAAAACCACATTCTGTCCTAGGTGTAAGACTGGAACATTGCAACCCAGACAATGCTGAGCAGATCAGGACAATACTAAAGGCCCAAACAGGCAGAGAAATGGCTGTGCCTTTATGGCATCATGCAAGGTGCTGTGAAGACTCCCAAGAACTCCAACATGAGCCAACTTCATGCTTTGCCATGTACAGCAGTGCCAGGAGAGCAAACTACGTACAGCCTGGCCAGCTGCAGAACAGTGAATATTGAACTCTCGGGAGCAGTTCACAGCCAGAAGATCACAAAAAGCTTAGGGAAAGTGGGGGAGAGAGAAGCAAGCAAAGTTTTATCAGCTTAAAAGTGCGTTACTCAGTGTTGGCGTTCAGGGATGCTGAGCACAAAGAGTACCTCCAGTCTCCTCAAACATCTGCAACACAAACCCTGCTACAGAGGAAGCTTTGAGCAGCGTGGTTCCCCAGCACTGGCTTAGGAGCTGTTTATGCCTCCAGAGAAGCAAAGCTGGTGGGGTATAAGAGGAGTTAGGCAGTGCATCAACTTTCCTGGGGAGACAGTGGTGGGGGTTCATGATAATGGCTCTAGAAATGCTGAGTTATTTCCCTATTTGGGCTAAATACCTCTGCTGGAAAATGGGCAAAGCTGCTATTGAAGAACCAATCAGAAGGAAAAGGGGAGAAAGAAACATTTATCAGATGCACCCAGAGGAACACAAATGCCTTTCTTTGGTGATGTCCACTGCCCCAGCCAAAGTGATATAGCACAGCTCTTTTTTTCCCTGGCTGCCATCAACATGCAAGTGTCCAAGCTTCCCTTTTCTAAATAAGTGTGCACCTCTTCCCTTTGTGCTGGTGAGAAAAAGCACATGAATGCTTGGGCAGGTGTTGGGAGAGTGCGCAGAGAACCCCAGCCTGTCTCAGCCCCCATTTCCATTGCCTGGCTCATGGATGTCCAACGTCTGGGACTGGAGACACAGCATCCTGCGAAGCGCAAGCAGAGGAGCCCTGAAATCACTCGCACCCACATGCCTGTGACCTTGTGGTTTTACTACAGCTTTCATTTTTAGACTCCAGTTCTCCCTAGTGCTTGCTGCATTTCTGCAACGTTTTGGCAGTTGGCTCTCGCCCTGGAGACAGAGCTGAGTGTGGGGAAGCAACAAGGCTACGGTTAAAGAATTAAACTCTAGATGACAGAAGAGCCCCAGCCATGCTTCCACCTAGACAAAGCCTACGTGATGAGCGCAGTTTAACGCCAGCCCTTAACAACACATGCTGGTCGGGACGAAAACGGGAATTTCATCGTGGCTGCAGGTGGCTCCGGCCGCTCAGCTCGGAAACCGTTTCAAGGCAGAAAGCCCGGGGCTGGAGAAAAAGCAGCCCTGCCCGGAGGCACGAACAGCCACGCCGGGCGGAGGCACCGCTCTCCGCCGCGTCGTGCGGGCGAAGATGCCCGTAAGCCCCCCGAGGGGAGCCGCTTTGCTCCCGCATCCTTCCCATCCCCACCTGCCCAGCAGTGCCCGGCCCCAGGGGTAGAGGAGGAGGCAGCCCTCCGTCGCAGCCGCGCCTCCTGTCGCGACATATTGCGATTGGCCGGCGGGGGAGGGGGGCGAGCCCCACCGTCTTCCCAAAGGTGCCATGCCTGGGCTGGAAAACGCATTCCCGAGGCCGGAGGGAGCGGGAAGCATCCTACCCCCTCCTCCCCATCATCTCCCACACGGCTCCTGGCCCCCCATCCCTCCGCCCCCATCCTCCCCGACACCAGGGACCCCAGTGTAGAAACCGGTGTCGGGGCCGGGCTGGGTCCGGCCGGTCGCGGTCCTACCTGTCGGAGGGCGGGGGGTGCAGGAGCGGGCGCCCGGGGGCCGGCTCAGCAGCGGCGAGGCATCGCGGTGGGACGAGGGGCGGGTGCCGGAGCCCCGGTGCGCGGCTGCGGCGCGGCGGCGGCGGGCGGGAGAGAGGGAGGGAGAGAAGGAGGAAGGGAGGGATGGAGGGAGAGATGGAGGGAGCGCGCGCGCACGCACACACACACACAGCCCCGGGGATGCGCTCAGCCGGCCCGCCCCGCAGGCAGCCTCCCCTCCCTCCGCATCCCGGAGAGAGAAACCCGCCGTCCCTCCTCCGCGGTGGCAGCTTCAACCCCCCTCCTGCTGCTACTGCTGCTGCTGCTGCCGCTGGAAATATTTCCCTATTTCCTCCTCGGAGCGAAGGACTTTGAAAGGCAGGGCTGGATGCGGACCCACCCCCAGCAGCCCTGCCCGCCCTGCCTGGGGCAGCCCCCAGCCCTGCCCTGACTGCCCCCTGTGCTGCCCTGGACAGTCCCCACTGATGCTCTGCCTGCCCTCAGCCGTGGCTCGTCGCATCCTCCCAGCCAGGCCAAGCCCGTCCCCACTTGTGAGTGAGCCCTGCGAGAGGTAGTGAGAAGAGAAGCAAGAAGGGGGGTGTCTTGCTGTGTCTGTCATTGTGCCCCACTGTTGCCCATGGTTGCTATGGGGAGGTAGGAGCATCCCAAGGAGCCTTAGGTTGTGGTTCACTCCCCAGTTGCATCACCAGTGTTGTGGTGTCCGCAAAGGACAGTGCAGGCAAGGGGGTGACAAACAAGGGGCATTTGGGGCCCTCCTGGGAACTGACCCCACATCTGGCTATGTGCAGGTCAGCCCCTTGAACCCACAGAGCCTCCTGTTCTGCAAAGGGAAAGTTCATCAGTGTTGGGGAGATCCTGCAGAAAGCCAGCAGCCTGGAACAAAATGAGTTGCTTACACCTCAGGCTGGCCTAAGTGTCCTTCCTGGGGGCAATTCCCCTTTCACCATGCCTGAATGAGTCCTCCACCCACTGCTGGCTCCAGCAAGGAGCAGATGAACCCATTGTCCCACCCTCCAGGCAAAATTCTGTCTTTAAGAACTTAAAATAGGACCAAAGCTAATAACTCACACACTGGTATTTGCAAATACCCAGTGACCTTCAGTAGCCCTCTACACCCATATCCTCAGGTGCAATAAGAACCATGGAGAAGCAGAGCCATTATACTAGCTCCTGCACCCTCTTACATCTTCTCTGTCTTATCTTGTCAGCTGTGCCTGTAATTTTTGTCACCACTGGCAAGACAGCAAGCCAGAATTTTACCTTTGGCTTTCAGTTGTTCTTTTCATCCTCTCACTCCTTTCATTATTTTTTTTTATTTAATTAAAAAAAAACCAAACAACCCAAACTCAAAAGATCTCTGCATCATCATGTCCTTCTGAGATGGGAAACTAAATTTCTCTGTTCAAGATGAGGTGTAAGATGTGGAAAACATCACAAAACTCTTTCGTAAAGCACTTTGTGATGAACTGACCAACCAAAACCACAGCTACTTGTTATTAGACTGGCAGCTGTTAGTGATATTACTTAGCTTTGGTTTCACTTTAAGAGCTTATTACCTACACATGGGATGACAGGCATTTCCAAATATGGATTTGGTTTAGGAAAAACCCATGGTTTGTGTCCAGTAGCTAACTCTGATTGTCTGTCTCACCTCTTTTGATTTAAAATTCTTTAGAGAAGGGATAAAGTTGCATCTGGCCATATGTGGTACTTTCATGGGACTCAATTCTCCCAGCAGGGCCGCTGATATAAAATGAGCTCAATTTAATGTGTAGACAATCCACAGTGCTGCCCTCTGATCAGGGCCAGAGCAGAGCAGTGGATGTGTACCAGTGGCATTTGGTTTGGCAGTGGCTGCAGGATGCAAGACTGATGCCAGTCAACAAGATGTCATAGCAAATGGACAGTGTGAGCAGAAGAGAATGCTCACGCTATCCAACACAGGTTGGACAATAATTTGTTGTTTGCTGCAACAAAGGTTGCAGCAAACACAATCCCTGCTGTTGCTTTTCACCCTGCACACTGAAATGTAATCACTGCAATAGTAAGCAGTGGAACTCAGTTTAATTAGCTGTCAGCCATGAAGTTCTCCATAAAGCTCCCCCTCTCCCTCAGTTATGTTGCTGACCTACTTCCCAGCTCTTTCACTGAATATAGTACCAAACTCCTCTGGAACTCTAAGACATTAACTCTACTAATGGGGATCCACTGGTGAGCTTCTCTCTGAAGATCCAGCACATCCCCAGTTCACTTCTCTCTGCAGCTTGCAGTGTATGTTCCTGTCTCCCAGTGCCTCCTGCTGAAACCCTCAGAAAGCTTGCTTCAGGTGAGTGATTTCTGTGACCTTTGAGGGGAGCTGAAAGAAACAAGAGTTTCTCAGTGTATGTGGTGATGCTCATTAGTCCATATAAATAAACCCTTTTTATCACCCTGCCTTAATGGCACTGGGACAGAAAGGGTGAAGCAGAGATGCAGCATTATCCCATCTGCACCTGAGAGCAGCTTTCATATTGAAGTGACTGGTTAGGAGGGATATGACTCTGAAAGGCTGGGAGAAGGTGAAGACCACTCCCCAGTCCCTCACACCCATTTCCACGCACATTCAGACTTACATCTTTCACAGCCTCCAAGAGAAAGGTGAGGCTGGGCTCTGAAAGAAAGAGTGGAAGTCTGGGAGTAGGGAGGACAGTGAGCCCAAATGGTGAGAGGAGATACTGTGTTATAGGGCTGCTCCACACTGCAATGGCTGTGGTTCATATGGCTTTTTCTCAGGCAAGATAGCTGAAGTGGGAGCTGTAACAGCACAGAGCTCTGCATGGGCTCTGAGATCTGCTGGTGAAGCTGAGCAAATGTTCCTGTATTCTGCTGGGTGCTCCAGGCAGAAATGCAACAAGACTGCTCATGTCCTGACACAGCAAGTTTGTTGTCGTGTGGGCACATCCATGCTTCATCATGACTGCAGCCTAAGCTATGGTGGGAGAGGCAGTGGTTTGCTCTGGTTGCTTTTCCTTACCTGTCTCTCTTTGCAGCCATGTAAGTGAACACCTACCATTGCAAACTCACTTACAACCACTAATTAGTAGTCTCACAACCATGGAGATTCTCATGCCAGTACTAACGAATGGTTCATTCATTCATTCATGCACACCCACAGCTTGCTATGACAGCAGCCTGCATCTCTCTGCAGTTGCTGGGGGAGGTTTCAGGGTATTGTCTACATATGCTGAGCAGAAAGACAATTCCTCCCTGCAAAGAATGGGGTTAGTGGACTGTGATGTCTCAAGCACTGGAAAGAATAGCGCAGGCCAGTTCTCTGCCCAGTGCCTTGTGAAAAAAAGATATTTGAGCTCCTGCACATTTTAGAGAAAGGGGAAAAGAAAAAACCCTCAGTATTTCTTGCTTAAAAAATTCCTGCCTTATATTCCCTATAAGAGACAAGTGGTCAGGACAAGGTCAGTCTTCAGCTCAGCCACAGCATGTTCACTTCTGAGCAGCTGTCCCACCACTCTTTCTTGGCCTGTCTGGAACACGTCCACCATGGGATGCTTTGGTTTCTGCTCTAGCTTCTGCAGGTTCAGATAATGCTGGAGGATAACCAGTGAATCCTCATTGGTTATTTATATCTGGTCATTGTTTTCCTTGAGTCCCTCAGGAGATGGCAAAGAGACCCTGCAGGAGCAGATGGGATGTCACCTCTGGCTTGCCACCCATCTGTCTTTGCTGCTCACTGCAGCAGACTTGAGGATGAGCCCACTGAACCTTCTCTGGCTCTCCTCTGCATGTTCTTGGCAGAGACCCGAAGATCCCTGAGAGTGGTGTTTCTAAAAAAGATGCTCAAAAATATAGTTTCCAACAGTTTGAGCATTCTCTTTTACTGTCACCTTTGAAACTGCCTTTGCTCTTTGGAGAATAAATTTAGAAATGTGGTGGATGGAGTGGGACACAGCAGTGAATATGAAGGGCAATTCAGTGTGCTGGAAAACACACACGTCTTTTTAAGCTCTCCAGGCAGTGCCTCCTTAGTTGTTTCCAAGTAGCTGGTACAGTCTGAGTCCTGATGACCCCAGGAAGGTCTAAATGCATGACAGTTGTCCATTGGCCAGCCAGAAGTCTTGGGTGTGGAAGGTGTTTTCTATCCCTGTAAAACCGAGAGTAAAGCCTATACCCCAGGGAGACAGCAGTGCTCAATGGGATGTTTTGGCACACCAATGAAAAATCAGTAGCATAAGGTTTGCTCCCACTGCAATGCTTTGGAAGCCCAGAGAGGTAACTGAAGAAACCATGCTTATGCTGCTTTCGAGTTTTTTCCCAAGTACTTGCCCCACGCTACGTTTTATGCAGGTTTAAACAATAAATCCATAGCACTAATGGATGAGCATAGCGTTTAACAGCTTGTGAGAGAGTTTTCCTGGAAGAAGACTGGCATTGACTGGCCAATTTTGCAGAGCTTTGCTTGTCTGTGGCAGACAGAGAAGAGTATTTGCACTGGAAACCACCTGCCATGTGGGTGTTGAAAGCAGAGCTTGTTAGAGGGGCCGGGCATGAATTTAGGGAGCTTGGGAATGGGGATAGTTGCATGTATTTTGCAAACATTTACTGGACGAAACAAGCCATATGCTCTTCAAATTCTGCTTCAGAGTTTTCTTTTGGAAAAACAACCAACCAGGGAAAATGCAATATGTGTGCAGAATGACTTCAGTGCCTGGGCTTAATGTAAGAGATGTAAAAGGTGCAAACTGTCTTCTTACTCTTCTCAAAGGAGTAGAAACTCAGCAGCCTTCTGACAGCTGTCATTTGTCTCAAGAGCAGTGCATGTAATGTTGGCATCTCACTCCCATCCCATTTCACAGGCAAAAAACAGTTTCTAGCCTGTGTCACTGGAAAACGAAGGACCAGATGTCACCTGCTGAACTGCCTGTCCCTTAGCATCTTTTCCCACTAAAACCAGCAAAGCTTTTTGCTGTAACAAAAATGCAGAATACAGGAATTAAAAATGCAGGTGCAAGGTCAACTTAAATGCATTTCCCAGTGAAAGCGATAGACTAGGGACTTCACTGCTTCAAGATGAGTGTCCTGCAAGGGGCCATGGAGCTACAGTATGCCAGCCTGAGGGCACCACTACAACCGAGCAGGCACCAGTACTCCCTGCTTGAGGTTCCAGCTCTTTTCACCGTCATCCCAAGGCTGCACTGGCCTGAAAGAAATTTGGCTGGGAACAAAAAAACATCCTCCCAAATCCAGGATTAAAAAACACCAAATACCGTGTTCTCTGGATTTGACTTCTACTTTGAAATCTAGAAGTCTGATTTGTTCCAATTTACTTGGTAACCAGAAGTAAGTTAAATAAGAGAGATGAAATAGCGATATGCAATCAAGGACTTTAAGAGCTGGGACTTTAAGAAAAAAAACCAAAGTGAAAATACCATGATAATGTGGCAAGATTTGGGAGCTATGTCCTTCAAACTGAGGACCATGATGTTTCTTCAACAGCTCTGGTGTCACACGAGGCCATATCCTTCATCTGACCTGTGTGCAAGGTTCCCGTTGCTATCAGTGGGAGATGCAGGGTGAATCGGATGTAGTGCATGACTTTGGCTGTGGCCCCTGGTTGTGAAGGCAATTTGGCCTCCTCTGTACCATCTGTTTGCCAGCCCTGAGCGAGGCTGGATATTCCAAGGAAAACAGACTTTTTTATTAAAAGTGAGAAGTGAATGGCCTCAGCTGCATAAAGCACCTTATTTATATTTTATTTATATATTCCAGGTCAAGAAAGCTGATGGAACACTTTGCAAAAACCAAGCCCATTAGGCAAGAGGACGTGAAATAACTTCTGTTAAAGTGAAACTTGTCTTCACTATAATGGGCTCTAATCTGTGCTGTCCTTGCAGGATGGTCAGAAATCTTCCTTGCCTCCTTATCGCTTTGACTTCACCAGCCTGTGCCTTAGCTCTGCCTTGTTTCACCTCCAAATGGCATTAGAAACATCAGGATGAGACCTCTGTTGAGGTCAGATGAGATGTAAATGACGTTGTTCTCAACATCATTTCATCAGGAAGATGCATCTGAGAGGTGAACAATCAGGAGATGTTCAGCACATCACAAGAAGAAAACCACTGTTGTGGTTAGTAGGGTGAAAGAAAAGAAAACCTGCCTTTAAGCTTTGGACAAAGATTTGGGGTAGGAAAACAGAGCATTGGAATTTAGGGCTCTGCTGGAAGAGCAGATCTAGGTGGCCATGCTATCTGAGCTCATGCAACCAGGGAGCAGACTGGCCTTGGTTCCAGGCTGTGGCCTGTTTCCTGGATGGATGAGCAATTTAGCCAGTTGGACACTGGGCAAGAGAGCTTTTTGCTGCTCTGAAGACCGTAATATATCCTACTTTTATTTTGTCCTGTCAAGCTTTGTTCCAGGCTCATAACCATTTACCTCAGACACATTTTCCATTAGTTTTTCTGTCTCAGCCATAGGTACCTGGAAGCTTACCCAATGCTGTCAGGAGCTGGAAGCACAGGAAGACTTGTGTTGGAAACACTTGTTCTGCTGTGATGATTCCTTTCACTTGCCCTGCTGGAAGCCTGAACTGCAGGTAGTATGCAAGTGTCTTGCTCTGACCAAACTGCAACTCTAATGAGACAACTGCACAAGGGCACACATGGGCACTCCTCATAAAAAAGGCAAAATAATGTCTTGGTTAACCCTGATTTATGGCTGTATCAGATACAACTTGAAGTAAGGGGATGAGAAGCAACCAGAGCCTGCAGATCATAAGGAGTAATGTATATGCAGCAGACTGTCCCTGACAAGTTGTTGTTACACTAACTATACAGCAGCATGAAAAATGGTAGAAAAGAGGAAAATTGCATATAACAAAAGCAGGTTACTAGCTTAATTGCTTACTGAAGTAGAAATTACCAAGGCAACCATATCATGAGTAGCAAATAACTGTATGAAGTCAGGAAACCTGGGGCCAGTGGGGGAAAAGTAAATACAGGTGTATGGCTTGTCTGGGAGGAAAAACACTTGATAAAGAAGCAAAACCTGGGAAGAATAGAAGGGGCAAATGCAGAATACAAGGTAAAGCAAGTGACATACTCAGGACTGACTGGGGGCTGTCGATCAGCCCTGTGCTTAGTTGTGACAGTTTGAAGCAGAAAAACAAACCTACTGTTTCCACCTCTTGTGTCCAGCTTGCCTTCATGGTCAGGAGGGACTTAGTCCCCATTTCTCCTGACTCTACAGAGGGTCTTAAGTGTGGGCATTGGCACCACAAGAGTTCAACAGCTGAGGAACAATACAGGGAAACACAAGTGAGCTAAGCTACGCATGTCTGTGGCTGTATCTTAAGTCAATCAGGCCATGCACAACTGCCACATTCAACACACCTCCAGCTCTTCAAAGAGCCCAACTCAGCAGTGTCTTCCTGCAAATGTTTTGGGTAGAAAAAACTAGCTAAAGTTGCAGCCACAAAAGAAAAGACACGTGTCAAATAGAATCTACTCCAAAGACAAGAGATGGAGTTACAACTCAGGATGAAGGCAGTTTGTGCTGGCAAAACATCAGCTTTATTAATGTTAGAGTCTTCAAGCTTGTCTTGTTCTGTAATTTTCCGTAGGCTGCAGACATCAAGGCACGTTTCAAAATAATCAGATTGTCTGTTTCAAATAAAAGAATGTTAAAATCAGGTATGTTTTAACCAGCAGGGACAGAAAACGTCTAGAAAACATGAGTAGTGGCACAGCTTTGTAGCATTCTTCTAGGTGTGTGCATCAAAGCATGCTCAAAGATAGTCTGCTTGGTTATTTTTAAGGTAAGAACTCTGAAATTAAAGGTCAAGGACCAAATTTTTCCAGTGCATTATCAGGGAGGTACATCTTCAGGCATTTTAACACACTAAGGCACTTTCCAGGCACACATGAAGCGAAGTGCACACCTAGACAGCTTGCCCCAGCCTCTAAAAATGCAATGATTGTCACTGAATTATGGATCCTCAGGGGGGGGCTTCAGTTTGTAAGATTCTCAAGTGTCTAGAAAGGGACTAACTAATTTTTCTAAAGTACTCATGATTTGTCCTGAACCTTACCCGGCAATGTGTAGCTGAAGAGACAAATCCTTGCTCACTAAGCAGATAAGAAGTTTTCTCATATAATAAAACGTGCTTGCTCTCCACAGAACCACAGATCCTCATACACACTCGCAGCAGAGAACTTTCAAGGTTAACTGTTTTGTCTAGGATAAGTTGAAGATATGTCACACTTCAGGGGAATGATGAGGTTATCAGCAAGGCTCTAAAATGCTCTAAGTATTGGTTAGTCTCAGTCTCAGAAATTCACTTCAGATTAAATCAACTCAACCCAAAAGGCAAATCTCTCAGTTATTGAGAAAGATGTTTCTTGAAGCATCTATTTCCTGTAACTTTTTAATGTCTTTGCTTTCCAAGCTGTGGACAAGGGCTGTTGCACAGCACAGCAAGAACCCAAGTGCAGGACATCACACAAGGGTCCACTGTGGTGCTGGAGCTCATTGTATTAAAGCTTTGAGTACTGTAGCCAGAGAGTGCAATGAGGACAACTTTCACAGCTGCGTATCTCCTTTTGCAGTATTTTGCCCATGAATTAACACTACCAAGATGACTTAGAAAGCCTGCTAGGTTTCCACAAAGATATGGCTCATCAGCAACTTGAAAGAACACATATGGGAGGTAAATGCTAGAAGTTGAATCTGTATTAACTCCTTGGGTTACATCTGAAATGTGTCACAGCAGATCAGCAGTAAACATCACTATTCTGGACAATCAATAAAAATGGAGACCTACTTAATCCAGCTATAGATAAGGCAACTGAGAACATCTGTCTTGCTCCTGAACTGGGCATTTATCCTGGGCAGGAGAGGTTTTCAGAGCCTTGTTTCAAACAGCTATGCTCTGAAAAGTAGGCTAAATCCAGGAGGTCATCTTGAAATAACTGTTGGCAGGCCAAAATTACTTAATATTTGACATGCTTTAAAGGACCATATGGAATAAATTACACCAGAGTAAAGCAAACACTTGTCTCTCACATCCACTCTTATTGTTAGCAACTTACTTGGCTGTGTGTTTCTCAGCAGCAACAATGATTCACTAAATAACAGGATAATACCATGGATCACTAGCATGTTGTGGTCTGTGGCTGCAGGAAGGGTTTACTTTCACTGTGTACATGTTGGCAGTCTCAACAAACTAGCAGCAAATCCAAATGTTTATTGCTGCACCTAGGGCAGAAGAACAAGGTCTCTGCTTGGTGCCTTTCTGTAAGTCAAAAAGATATTATGGGGTATTTCTAATACTATGCTGGCCAAACTGCAGGAGAAGTGATGAGCTGAGAATTAGATGCTGGGAAAGTAGATGTCACCTTGGTTTTGCTTCCTTGTTCCAATGTAGAGATACAGCAATTGCTGATGATGGGAATGACAGAGGCTCCCTATTCCCACACTGAAGCCGAAGCCTTGATGCATCATTGCTGCTTTTGGAAACAGGCATCAAAGTAAGCTGATCTGGAAAGGTGAAGAGGTTTTAGACCAAGAGATAAGACTGGCCCATCAAGCCCTAGGCCCCTTCAGAAGGCCTGAGAGTGGTCAGAGCTGCTTCAGGTGGACCAGCACCTCTCCTCAGCTGCTTCAGGACTCTTCAGGCTTCTGCCTGAGGCCTGACACACTGAATCCCTGTTCAGATCACTGTGGGCCATGCCCATCACCTCCTGTATGCTCATGTCCTGCCCCTTGCTCCCTAACGCTTGCTGAACATTACAGATGAAATTCTGGATCTTGGTGAGATCTCCCTGTAGCTTGGAAGACCTAAGTGCCTGGAGGAGCATTTTCAGGTAGACTGCACCTAAGGACCCCATCCCATCTCCCAGTGAGTTAGATACAGGTAGCCCAGGATGATGCCATGCCATTCGCCTCCTTGCACATTGCTGTCCAGGCAGTCTGCAGGGACCTACCTAGCTGACAAAGAGGAGACCACAACCCCTTTCTGGCCATGTTGCAACAGAAGGGTGTCCAATACACCCCAAGATAGAGAAGAAAGCAAAAAGGGAACATTTAGTGTGCAGAAGTTTCCAACAGGGACTCAAGGAAGCCTCAAGTAAGGTGGTGGGATAGAAAGGCAACAATAGCTTTGCAGGCCACATTCCTGCACTTTCCATATTTTTCTGTTTTCACATTTTCCTCTAGTTTCCTGATTTTGCTTATATGAGAGGGAAAGGAAAGCCAATCTGGTGCTCTGATGAAAGGAAGGACAGTTTTCTGGAAAAGCAGAAAATGATGTGTGGTGGTGGTGTCATGTGGGATTAGTCTTGCAGCCTTCAGGATATGCCATGGTCTGTGGGTTAACATGGGAAACATACCAGGGACAAAACTTCTGGTCAAACTAATATTTCTCATCCTCCTCTTCTCTTCTCTTCTCTTCTCTTCTCTTCTCTTCTCTTCTCTTCTCTTCTCTTCTCTTCTCTTCTCTTCTCTTCTCTTCTCTTCTCTTCTCTTCTCTTCTCTTCTCTTCTCTTCTCTTCTCTTCTCTTCTCTCTCCTCTCCTCTCCTCTCCTCTCCTCTCCTCTCCTCTCCTCTCCTCTCCTCTCCTCTCCTCTCCTCTCTTCTCTCTCTGACTCTGGAAAAGGCTCAGCTAGAGACATCAGAAACCAAACCTGCATTTTATGTTAGCAACGTCAGAGTTCAGCATTCCAAGGATTTTAGAAAGATCCTAAAAACAAACATCCCAAACTCAGGAGGAAGTTCAGCATTAAATATAAAAGAAATCCAAATATGCTGAAGGGTGGAAAACCAAACAACTTCAGCTTTGCCCTGCAGTGACCCCATGCAATAAGAATACATTTACGATTAGATCACAGTGATGGTTGGAGCCCTAGATATGAATAAACAGTTTTGAAGACCTCCAGATTTACTGTATTGTCGCTGTGCTTTTCCTCCATGTGTTGCCAGAATAACACTGAGTTTCTTAAAGGATGAACTCCAAAATGAATGTCAATTCATAAATTTCCTGCTTTACCTGTAGGTTGGCAGAAGACACCACCACTGCTCAAAGCTGTCACGTTGTTGCCTCTTCCCATAGAGGCACAGATCAGCAGATGGTGGGTCTGAAGAGTGAGGCTCATGGCTGGAGCCTGTCTGAAGCACCTTGGAACAGCGGAAGGTCTCTGCAGCCATACCCAGCTGGCACATCTTGCTGTCTGCTTAGGGTAAATACCAAGGGCACCTCTAAAACAGAGCTTTTTAGCTCCGGGGCACGCAACTTTACATTCAGATTATTATTTTCTTCCCTGCATTTGTAAAGAGGCTTTCCTCATTTGCTGAATGCCTTGTCTTCAAACCCCAGTCCCAGGATTCCTACCATGTGAGCACAATTCAGCAGTACCATGGTTCAGCATGTTGAATACCTGAAAACTTACTATCATCTAAATGTATGTTGTAAAAACTGAACTCCAGCTTGGCATTGAAAGCAGTTTCTATCATAGGATCATAAAATCATAGAACACCAGGTTGGAAGGGACCTCAAGGATCATCTGGTCCAACCTCTCTAGGCAAAGCATGACCTAGACTAGATAGCCCAGCACCCTGTCCGGCTGAATCTTAACAGTGTCCAGTGTTTGGGAATCCACCACTGGATAATAATCTCCCTGGGGAGATTATTCCAATGGCTGCTGTTCTCACTGTGAATAATTTTTCTCTTGTGTCCAGTTGGAATCTCCCCAGGATTATCTTGTGTCCACCACCCTGAGCCTTCTTTTCTCCAGGCTGAATAAACCCAGTTCTCTCAGCCTTTTCTCATATGGCCAGCTTCCAGTGCTTTGATCATCTCTGTGGCCCTTCCATGAACCCTTTCCAGCCTGTCCACATCTTTTTTTGTGTAGCAGGGATCAAAGCTGAACACAGTATTCCAAGATCTGAGTAGAGTGGGATAATGACATCTTCATCTTTGCTGGTGATGCTCGTGTCGATATAGCACACTCTTGGCTTTCTTTGCTACACTGCACACTGTTCACTCATGTTAAGCTTATATCCCTCAGGAGCCCTTTCCACAGAGTTTCTCCCTAGCCAGGCAGATCCCAGCCTGTGCTGCACTCCTGGATTGTGTTTACCCAGGTGCAAGGCCTTACACTTGTCCTTGTTGGACTTCATAAGGTTCTTGCTACCCCACTCTTCCAGCCTATCCAGGTCACCTCTGGCCATCCCATCAGGGGATGGAAATTTAGGAGTGGTTCATGTCTGTAAGTGACCAAAAATGACAGCTGGATTCAGACCAGCTGAGGTCCCTGGGGGTTATTTACTCATTTCTTCATGCTGTGCAGTCAGTTATTATAAACAAAATTTTCATAAAGTAGAAGAGGTTTGTACGCCTGGATCACCCAGAGTTTAACACAGTGAAACAAAAATGGCAGCACAGTTTCTCTAAAACACAGGCTATTTTCACTTCCCATTCTAGTCTAATTCAAAGGTTATGAAGGTACAAGAAGCATATATGATACTGGGCATATCTGTGCTGCTAAGCATGAGACTGCAAGCAGCGAGCATCAAGGTGCACGCTACAGTACTTACATGTGGTGCTTACAGCCTGCAAACACAGACTTCTCCTAAAATACCATTCCTTCTAGAAAACTGCCTGTCTTTGTTAGTGCTCTGGTGAAACCCTCTCTGGATAGATCATTGTTCCTTACCCTGAAGGAAGAGAAACAAGAAAAGAAAGATGATGTTTTGGGAGCAAGAAAAGCAGAGAAGACAGCTGCCCATTTTTAGGTATTTGGTTTGGAACATCATATTCTTCGAGCTTCATTTCCTCGGGCAAACCAGATTTGAATTGGCACATGGGTCTGCAGGTTTCTAGGTTGGGAACAGGCTGAATCATTACATAAAGCTCCTTTCTCTATCATATAGGCAATAAAATGTATCTGGCCAGAGCAGTGGATCAGTCTCTCAATGTGTCCCCAGAATCTGCTCCAAACTCCTGACTTACTAGAGAAAAGACAGAGGTGGTGTCCAAACTCCATCCTTTGGGAATTACCATAAAAAACATTGAAGTTGTCTGAAGGAGAAGAATGCACACCGGCATTACTTTAAGCCAGAGCCAGTTTGTGAAATCCTCCTTCAGTGACTTCACGGTGTAGCTCTCCTCTGTGAGGTGTATTTCAGGAATGCTCTCTTCTTGTATGCACTATAAACCACAAACATGGCTTTCCCTTCTTACAGGAAAGTCTGAATTCAGGAACCAGCTGTGGTTATGTGATGCAAAGACTTCTCCAGACCCAATGTCTGAACCCCACGTGTGTGGGCATTTCTTTTAAATGAAAGACACTAAGATTTAGGAACAAAACCCACTAGTGGCCCCAAGGCGTCCCGTGTGCCTTTGGCTCCTTGCACGAGACACACAACATACTCTTGCTTGCTGCAAGTGCCACCGGGGCAAGCGCGGCTTTCCCCTTGTCCACAGCTAGTGAAAATAAGCACTGAGCTCAGCTCTGCCCTTGTTACTCGACTGCTGGGTTTTGTGCTGCCCTGGCTCAGCTCAGTGGCCTCGCTCTGTCTGATTGTGAGAAAGAGCAGAACTCCCCCTTCCCCCTCTCGTCCTGTACTCTGGCAAAGAATGGTTTGTGGGAGGACCTTGTGGCGGGTGCTCAGAGGCTGCAGCACTCATAAGGGGTAGTCACTTATAAAAGACATCTAGTGATACTATTGCTAGAGCTTTGTATGACTATTCATATTCTAGGGGCTCTGAATGAGATCCCATCAGCTTTGCACAAGATAAAAAACACTAGCAATGGCCATGACTAATCAATAGTAAATATTAATAATAATTAGTACATTGATGATGATAATAATAATAATACTACTAGTAATAGTAGCAATAATAAACACTAGTGATTAACACAACCTGCCTGAAAATGCTTTTGATAGAGGGATGGAAAGAGGGGGCACAAGGGATAACCTGCCCTGGGGCAGGGAGCCAAATGATGACTCCTGCCACCAGGGCTTTGTCTACTGGGCCACACTGTCCCAGGCCCTGGGCCAGATGGGAAGATCAAATTAAACAGGTCCCAGCTTTTCCAGTTCTATCCTGACATCGTCTTCTTGACATGCCCAGCACAACTGTAATGCCTTACTCAGGGACCATGCACATCAGCTAGTTGTCGTCTCTGGGAAAGGGGAAGCATATAGTCTTGAAGAGAGGGGGAAAAAAAGGGGGAAAATTGGGGAATACCTTTTGTTTATCACCAGGCTCACAGCAATTTATGAAACAGAACCATATCCAACAGAAAGTAGATGCAATCTGACTGTGAAATCAGACATGTTCTTCATAGCAATAACAGCAAAAAGATTTATTTTCCAATGACTCAATAGCAATTAAAAAGCTATTTATTGACCCCAATTACTTAAAGATTAATTACTGTACTTGTATTTCTATAGAACTTTACATAGGCCCATATGTATTTAAAAGGTAAAAAAAAAGAGAAATTTGCCTGGCACAGACAAATTTCAGCTGCAGCTTAATTTTGAGTATTTTCTTTACAGTACTTGAGAGGAAATCAGACAGAGAGAGATTCGTATTTCAGTGAGTATAAAAAAAGAGGAAGGTGGGAATATCCATTGAAATGCTAGCTTAGTAAGGGGAAATGAGAGCTGTACGCATGGGCCCTCTCAGCTGCAGGCTTTACAATGGAGTTACAAGCAAACACTTTCATTATATGTTCTAATGTAAGGACGAGGGAAAGTGTTTTCATTCATTAGTGGAGATGTTTGACATTTGCGGTCTAGTAATTTCCTTTTACAACCATCCTTCAAATTTCTGGAAATCTCCTACAATTTCAGTCATATTCCTGATATTATTTTTAGTTCTTTCTGTATGATTTCACTTCACCTGTTCTAGTGTTTTTTTCCAGTCTATTAACCACCTGAAAAATGAGAAAGATTTACCTAGCACTTTGCAGTGGGAGTATGAATACTGTATTATAACACCTGAAAGCACATGAACTGTTACCCAAATGCCATTCTGTAGCATTTAAAGAAAAATCTCACATTTAACTGTACCAGTGCAAACCGACAAGATTTTAAGCCAAGGTTGCAGAAAGCTTTTTTTGTGTGTTCTTTTAAACAAAACACTTCCGTGGAGAAAGCCTTTCTGCCAAGGGTTTACTTGGCTTTTCTGACAGTGCCCAGTTCGCAGCACTAACACATTTCAGTGCTAGTTTGAAAGTGAGCTGCTACTTCAGTGCTTTGGAAGTATTCACAATAGCACACAGCTGTTTTTGCTGGGGTCAATTTTCACAACACTGCAATGGCAGTTAAAACTGTACCAAAAATCCTTGCACAGGATGTAATCAACCTCAAATCTACAGAGGAACATTGAGAAACTGCCTCCAAGTGCCAAGAAAAACAACAGTCATTTACAACAAACTCTTCCTAATGTCCAGTCAGCTCAACCCAAATAAGACATGTTTCTCAAAACGAAAGTAGGGCAGACCAGAGAAGAAGCCCTTGACTATTTGTATGAATTTTTCTAAATAGAAACACTGAAAGGCTCAGGCCCTGGAAACCACCTCCCATCCCTCCTGCCCCTCTCCCTGTGTTCTGAAGCTCTAACATCAGTCAGCCTGTACATCCAGTCCACGAGTGATAAAAAGCTTCTTTTCCAACATTTTTCTCCCGCCTGTTTCAGACACTTGGAAAGTTTCTGTCCCTCCAGCGGCAAAGCTGTTATATGTCATGTTCCGTACTTGGAGAGTTTAACCACTATCCAGCTATTGGAGTCATCCCACAGCCCAAGATTTACGGCTTTTCTCAGGATGTCAGTCTAGCTGAATACCTAGGTGTTCCCAAGAAATACTTGAATTGCTTTTCACTTACCCCAGCCGAGTCTCAGCAGTTGTGGGTAAAGCAGAATGGAAAAAAGCCCACATATGATAGTGTCTCTAAATTTACCAGAAAGAAAGGAGCTGGGGTGCTTGTCCTTTAAGTGTCTCTAAAGATGGTTTGCATAGCTGGATCTCAGCTTATCTATGCTTTTCTGCTTTTGCTTCCATACATGGATCTGTTCCCAACAGTAACTCCAAGCTGTCGAAAAGAAGCTATCTGGCAGCTTTCAGCTTCATCTGACACGTAAATGAATGAAAATAAATAAATAATGATACATTCTGCTGGCTTCCCCCCCCCCCTTTTTTTTTATTTGCACCTCAGAACAACTTCTGTTTTTTAGCTTCTCCCCAGATTAACATTTTATTATCTTCTCCAAAGTAACTCCCAGGCAAGGGCAAACAGAAGTGACTGAGGCAGATTTCGCTTCTCCCTTTCCGGTAGGCTCACATAATTTTATTCTCAGAAATATCCCCCCCTCCCTTTGCTTTACTTTCAGGTCAGGATTTTGCTTGTTTGCTAATTGGAAGCATGTCAAGGCAATATACATTATGTCTGCAGCGAGGGAAAGTTAAGAGTCAAATTTTTGGAGAGAGAGAGATTACAGAAGAGCCACGTGACTGCTCCCAGATTAGCAGCAGTAGCAGGAGTAAGCATTCCTCTGATATTACAGTAGCCAATGTGGGACATGCCTGGAACAATGAAGAGTGGGAGCTGCAGTTTGGAAGCTCCTTGAAGATATATTCATGAACAAATCACTCCTTGTTCTCCTTCCTACCTTCTATACTTCCTAGGTTTAAGTTTCAGAAAGGACTGATAAAGGACAAAAATGCGTACAGGGAGCCCTATGTCACAGGTTGGGAAAGTAGTCAGATAATTAACCTTAATCCTGCCCTTTGTTATCTCTGCTGAGCAAATGGGAATGTTAAGGTCTCCAGTGAAAGGGCAGGACTGAGTATATGTAATTTTTATTGTATGTTATAGTGGCTGCTGTGAGTAAAGACGGTATTAGTGACCTAATCGATTGCTCTAGACTAGGCTCCCTGGATGAAAGAAAACTGGTGAAGGCACTTAGATATCTAAGGCTAAATGTAGGTGTCCATACTGAGACCACGTGAATTGAAAATGCCATTCTCAAACTTCATGATTTAGATTCATTGCAGGAAAAGGAAATTCCTTGTATATTCCCACACACGAATGACCTTGACTGTTTCAGATTTTTCCTAAACATCTGTTGAACACTTGGCAGAATAAATGTTTTTTTTTTAAGGGCTCACCAGCTCACCAGCTACAATTACTGATAAAACTACATTATTTCATTATTATGTTACAAATTGCCCAATTAGAGATACTGCTTCGTGTGGGTGTATTTGTGTTTCACAGTCTCTCCTTACTTCCATGTATTGCCGGTCAGAAATCTCAGGGCTAACCAAAATGGGCTAAGGAAAGCAAGACTGTTGCCTCAATTCATTGCGTGTGCTCTCCTTTCGATGAAGGACACATTGAAAAGCACAAGTATGCATAACTAAAGAAAAACGTATGTGGCTTTGAGAATAACATGTTAACGCTGCACTCAGGGTTCCAGTAACCACCAGGCTGAGGGGGTAAGCTGTTTTCTGGCTTTGATCTGCCCTTCTGCACAGCCGCCACATGTCACCCTCTGGATGAATGACACCACCCTTTTTGAACTCCACTCCCTACATGGAGTGGCCAAACAGCTTCTCATATTTTCCATTGAGAGCTTTTCCATTTGCCCCTGCTGGGAGAGGTGAAATGTGTATCAGGGTCTGTAGATCATAAGGTGAAAGACATTTTCCTAAAGCAAAGGGAAAAACAGTCGGTGGTGTTGCCAAGCACTGAGTGGGCCACAGGGGAGATAGAAGTAAGCCACCATTGAACTTCGTGCCTACTGACTCGTCTCGTCCTCTCCAAAACAATCAGGACAGAGGGACGAAGTCCACCTTTGGTGGTCAGACATGTGAAGGACATCAGCAGCTCTGCTTAGCCTGGTACCACGCTTCCGGAAGTGTGAGCACAGGTCTGGGATCAGGACTGATGCCTGCATCAGGCAAGGGTGGTTGGGGTTCATCTGCTAAGTCCTGGTCCCTTGACAGGCATCCACCCCCGTCCACCCAGGTCCCCTTCCAGGGCTGCACACCCTCCTGGGGAAAATCCATCTTTCCACTGAGCAGCTGAGTGCTGTGTCTCCAGGATTCTGTTCCAGGAGGTAGTGCTTTTGTGTGCTGCCTGTCATCTGCCTGCCACAGACCTTGAGATGAAATGGGGCCCTGGTCTTCAGATGGGCTAGTGCTATTTCCCATGCTGTGTGCTGCAGTTATAAGCCACCAAAGAGGTATTGAAGTGTCTTTTATGAATATCAATGTGCATTTTGCAAGAGTGATTTAAATATAGCTGCCTGCTTTCCTGGGAGACCCGGTAGTGGTATTCTCACTGCAGCAAAAGCTGCACCATATGCCCAGCATTCGCAGCCATTTCCCAGAGACCGCCTGGGACTTGTTGTTCTGCATTTGGCTTGTACAGGGCTCCAAAATAAAGGCTTGCTGTGGAGAAAAGGTGGAGGTGCAGAATGCAGCTGATGTCTTCAACATGTCCAGATGTGTTGCTCAGGTCCGTTTGTGCAGCATTACGTGCTATGAAAGCTGGACATGGCTCTGAGCAACCTGATATAATGTGGAAGTCAGCCCAGCTTTCAGCAGGGGCTGCACCTCCAGAGGTCCCTCATGACCTAAATTATCCTGTGACTCAGTGGGAAGCTCAGGTTAGGATATGTTCCTCATATGGCAGATGAATAGTAAGGAAATCTGAACTCCTAGGGCACTTGGGTAATTTTCTGCTTTCCTGTTGTTTTCTATGACTATCTCTGAGCATGGACCATCTCTCATTCCACATACACAGCTTGTCTCCAGTGTAGTTAAAACCTTACTGCACTGCAAGTGAAAATCCACTATTTCCCCCCTTTTCTTAAAGCACAGTGATTAAAATGCAGTTGGGCCTGTGCCCAGGTAAAGCACAAGAAAGTCAGGCAGCCATTCTTTCCTTGTATTAAGTATGTAAAGCTTTGCAAGCGAATAAGACCTTTTCTGGTTAGGGTAAGCAAATACGCTTCAGACCTGGGGAGTGTCCAATTCTGAGTGATCATTAAGTGATTGTTTATTTCACCAAGGCATAAATTACTGTGCCTTCAGGACAAAGCTAATAGAAAAATGCTAATTAGTGCTAGGCAGAAATTTTCCAGTGGAACATTTTTCTGTCAGAAACTCTCCTGATTAGTCAAAGTTGAAATGTTCCAGAAGAACATGTTGATTTTACTGACTCTCCAATACCACACGGTGGGCTGAGATGGGGAGGGGTGAAAGTAAGTAAGGAAAGAGGGAATCATAAAATCATGGAATAGTTTGAGTTGGAAAGAACCTTAAGATCACCCAGTTCCAACCCCCCTGCCATGGGCAGGGACACCACACACTAAACCATGTCACCCAAGTCTCTGTCCAACCTGGCATCCACTGATGCCCTACATAGTTAGAAGTCAAGCAGCCTGCCTTGTATCCCCAGCTCCCTTCCACTGGACACCAGCCTCAGAGCGTGCATGCAAAATGACATACCAACATTTCTAAATGAGATGCTTCCATCAGCTAAACCGGAACTTCTCCTTGGCTTCCAAAAAAGAAGACATGAATTTTGTTCTGGAATTTGTTCTGGAAGGAAAGGAGGTCTGATACTCACTGTATGCATTTGGATTCTGGTTTCTACAGGAGTAGCTTCTCCACCCCTGTCATAAAATCCACACACGGTGCTTTTTTGTCATCTCACATTTTCTTGCCTTCTGACAGAGCTGCCTCTGAGGCTGAAGAGATGAGGATCATAGCAGCCCGGTCCCTGTGATATTCCTAAATTCATGAAGAGCCACATGGGCTCCAATTTACATGTAACTTGTGAAACACTTGAAGGCTCTATGGCCAGACTGGAACTGAAAAGCCCACAAGCACTGCGCTCCTGTGGTGATGACTGGAGGAGTCTGCAGGTAGCAGCTTACTCTGGACTTGCACCGCAGGACTTGGGCACATACAATCAGCAGCATGCTTAGATGGTGCATTCATCACTGTATGTTTGCTCCGGGCTCTGCTTGTACCTGCTCACTCCTTTGCTCTATTCCTGCAGTTTGGACTTCTACATTTCCCTGCTGAAAAGAACACCCCTGAAGCCAAGCACCCATGGGGGCGGTGGAAATGACCCTTCCCTTAGCTAGTACCACCTCTTCTGCAAAGGGCTGGCATAGAATGGTTCTGATGCTGATCAGAATACTGCAGTAACCAGGACTAAGGATACTCTGAATTGCCAAGCATTAATATTTGATGCATTTCAATATTTAAAGAGCTTGATAAGATAATTTAAGAAACACTGTCACTTTCTAAATTATTTGTAGGCAATTTATAATGGAGTAAATCCACTTGGAATGAACAATATTTTGGCTTGGGTAGTCTATGGCTCAGACAGCTGCCTACATTTATTTAAAAACATCAGAGAGATGACAATTCTGAAATTCTCTGCTAGAAACCTCAGGTCTCAACAGGCTAGATTCCCAGCCAGCAGGAGCAAGTGGAGGATCCAGGCTGTGCCCTGACACTGGTTGCCATTTCTTTCAAAGAAAAGTTTCGCCTTTGGAAATAAAAGACACAGAGGGTTTCCCTGAAAGTTTTGTTTTCAGTGAAAATATTTGGGTTGTCATATAAAAGTCAACAACCACAGCTGGAATGAAATTAACTGCTGGTTGCCAAGAAAGAAGAGAAAACCCGCTGCCTTCTTTTCCTTGATTTATTCATTTTCCTGGAAACATCCTGATGCGAGTGGCTGCAGCACTTTGCACTTGATCAGGATCAGGCCCAATACTGATAGCACAGTCGCTTGCTTGATAAAAGCTATATGAGTCTGCACAGACTTCAGTATGGCAGTCACGTTTGTGATACGTATCACATAGCTGCTCTGTGTCTGAAGCAGAGGACAGGGAGGCACCGGCACAATTCATGCAACATTAAGATGAGCTGCTTTATGTAACACAATATGCTTCAAACGTACCCAACGCACCACGGAAACTATGCAAGGGAAGCCAAGAAACCTCTGCACAATAGCACAAACACAGCCTGCAAAGGACAGCACATTCGGTTACCAGGGAGGGAACATTCTTCATAAAACATCCCCTTTGTTTCTGATTTTCCCATTCTGATCATCAGTGGAGATCTCCAAACGTGCCATCAAAAGATGAGACTTGGAGGAAAAATTCATATGTGCAGTGGATCCTGGAAAATAGGAGGTGCTGGTTTTACAGTGCAGAGGAATTTTCTTCAGCCACCCCTCGATGGTTCAGAGAGAAACATCACACTTCCTTTTCTTCCTGAACCACCACTGGGCTCTAAGCCACTTCTTCACCTCCTTTGTCTCCGATGCTCCTGTCTGCTGCCCAAACACTGCCCTGTTCTCTCAAACTGTGTGAGTCCAAGAGATTCAAAAAAATCATTTTTAACCTGCATTTGATATGAAAGGGTAAAGCGAAAGTTCTCTCTCGCATGGTTCTTCCTGCTGCAGTGCTAGCTCAGTCCAACTCACTGCCTCTGCCTACAAACCATGCCTTATGTATAGCCTCTGGTCTTTGCCAGTCCTGCAGTCCAGTTGCTTCATACAGCCAGTTCACAAGAGCAGTGCAGGGAGAGGGAGAGGATTACTTTGTGGTGGCGTTGAGTGTTTCCTATGAAGAGCAGCCTATTGCTTCACAGATGCCTGGGCCAGGTACGCTATCAACTGGAAGCTTGGTTTACAAGTAGAAGCTGGGTATCTCATTTGGCTTTTCTTTGTTCTGGTTCATTCCTGTGAGAAACAGAAATTGCAAGACTTTTTTCCACTATTGTGTCTCTTTGGATTTAGGGGGCAAATTCCATCTGTTACTGGAGGTATGCAGGGACTTAGTCCAGAAAGGTCTTATTCTGCTGGGTTCCTAGGTACAGCTATAACACAGTTAGGAAAAGCAGTTCTTTTTTCACCAGTGAAGCAGGTGGCATATGCAACAACTATTATGGCAAAAAGAAAATCATGCCCATAAAACATGAGCAAACATGACGGAAGTGTAGCAACACAACAGCTGAAGGTTTCAAAATGTTCACAGTCTTATTCTGGACAAAGGGAAGAGGGAGGCAGAAAGAATGGAGTTTCATGCTTCCAATCGCAGCAAACCACCTAGGAGCAGGCATCCAAGGGCAGGTTTGTTCAGCTAGTGACCTCAGCCATGAGGTCACTGCCAAAATACTGCAGCTGGAGGGGATTTTGGAGATCTGAATGATTGAATATTGTGCTTTCCAGAAATTACTCTACTCTACACTTTGCTTATGGCCTGATGATACTCCTTTTTCCTGAACAGACAGGACATCCCACCTGCTGGTTTCTTTCTCTGCCATGAAACCATGACCAGATCCACCACTGTGGAGCTGCCAGGATAAAAGTGATGCTGTATCTGAAGAAAACTTGGATACAGAATTCTGCCTGAAGGTGTACATTTTCCTGGGAATCCCAGAGAATATTTTTAGCCCTCTGGGATTAGGAAGGAGTTTTCCATCCCGTGGAAGAAGGAATGTGGCTCGGGGTCTCTCTTGCTTCTGCAGTTATGTTGAGGTGATGGATTCCAACAACTTTTCTCTGGAGTGTTTTTGTTTCTGTTCATCGGCTTGTTGGTGTGATAACATTAATCAGCACTTCTGTGGAAACAGTGCTTTTGGAGATGAACATTGTAATCAGAATGAAGAGACACTGATGAGTATTGATAAAATTAAAGAGTCTAAATTCAGCAGAATTGCTTTCACTGGGAAAATGTATTTTCATCCGTAGCCACCGTTATCCACTAGCTCCATGCTAGCCTGACAAAGCCAGGCATGGCCACAGTCAGAGGGGGTGGCACCTCTGGAAGCCCCAGCAAAGATGCTCCTCACACCTCACATTTTTCCCAGTGGTAACTTCATCAGCGTTGTCAGTAGTCTCCCTCTTATGCTGTCATATGGCCAGACACTTGCCGCAAATACCTTTGGCTCCCAGAGGGAAGACATTCCAGGAACAGAAAATCTGGCCCATGTTTGTGCTGGAAGAGCTGGCAGTTGCCCACTGGTTGCTGCAACACCACTCATTCCTGCCTGTTGAAGAGATCTGGGGCTTCTCTCTGGTGTTGTCAACTTTGTATGGTCCATAGATGTACAGGGCTCTCTGTGACAATGTCCCATCTGCATGGTAGGGAGACAAGTATCAAGGTGACACCGAGATGCCCTTAAGATGCCATGTACAGGTACTCCATTGACCTTGCTGTCAGATCTCTTGCCATCACCAGAAAGAAATGCTATTAAGTCTTCCGTGGAGGAAAGACTTTGCCTAAGGCAACTTGAGCCCTTCTTCCATTTCTGACAGCTTCTCACACAGTGCCTGCCCTCTCTGTTCATGGTGCGCAGTGTTTCTCAGCTCAGCTAGGTATGATAGTCTCACTATAGAAAAGTGCCCGTGTTGAGCATGCTACATGATCCTGCTCCTCATCCCCTTGAACTCTCTGGCCCACTCACGGCACTGCTGACTCTTCATCAGAGATCCCAACACCCTCATGCCCCACTCCTGAAGGGGATGGGTAAGGGGAGATGCCCTCCCAGCTTTATTAATCTACCTTTTACCTCAGTCAAAATGAATGTCCCAATTCAGCGTGCTGGTGACTTGCAGCACATCATTGAGCTCAATGAAACCATGCATGCATTTCAAGGCAAAAGGCAAAACTGAAATCCCCTACTAATGCTTTCCTTATTGAGGCTGCAAAGGTCTCCCAGTAGAAAAGGTTGTTTCTGATTTCTCTCTGGCAACACTGTGCTTCAGGGTCTGATCTCTCCTGTGTGTGTGTAAGCTTTGCTGGAGGCAGCAGCTACAGCTATAGCAATTGGAAAAGGGCAGCTCTTTACATCCTTCAGGTGCAATAGCACAGACTGGAGCAGATAAATATTTAAATCCAGAGAGTGATGCAAGGGTGTAATGTCAGTGTTAGTGTGACTAGAATTGGGTAATTTGTGCATGAACGTGACTAAATATTAAAGGAAGATACCTATTTGCCCATAAACCTGTCAAAGGTGAAGCATTTCAGAAGTACTTCATGGCCTATAAAACTGAAACACAAAGCCTAAAAGTATCACGTCCCACTGAAAAGCGTGGAATGGCTCACACTGGTTGTGCTGAGACCATAAAACTTCAAGTGCACTGCTCTGGGGCATCTGAAACCTCTGTTTCCCATTCCCTGCTCAGGGAAAGTGAGAGCTGCTTCAGCTCCATGAGTGGTTTCCTGCTTTACCACCTTTCTGGAAAGAGTGAGGAAAGCAGGGGAGAAAACAGATTTCTTACTGCTGGGTGTTACTGCTTATACTTCACACATTGAGACTTAATATTGTTATTGCAGTTCATACAACACAGGGCATATTTAATGAGCAATTAATATAATTACTAGGAAATCGTTAATAATTTCCTGCATGTTCTCAGGGGCCTGAAAACAAGCCCCAGGCTGACAAAGCAGCAGTTGTCCTACACAACATGTCTGATCAATGATTACGCTTTCCCCTTCCTCAAGACTATCTTCCCCAAATGTTTGCTTCACTCTCAGTTGGAGGGCAGGAAGGGGAAGAAGGGAGAGTATTTTGCCTGCTGTTTTCTTTTGTACTGTCAGAAACATGCCCCAGACACCTCATTTTTTGTGAGCTGATTAAATGGTGGCCCCTGGCCTCTCAGAAGTGAAAAACCTGCCTGGCTCTGGGTGAAGAAGTGTCTCCTCCACTCATCATGAGCCATGCATTTGTGGGTGGGAAGATGATGCTCAAGGGAGGACTTTTCAGGAGTATTTTAGGCATCACAGACAACTTTTATCTTCCCACTCTTGCTAATCAGTAATGATAACCAGAAGACTCTACCCATGTGAGGCACAGCACTGTCCTTCACCATGTTAGCACTGCCCCCAACATCCCCACTCTCTCAAGCCATAAAAAAGAGGATGATGACAGCAGCCAGAGGAAAATAAGAAGATATACTAGGAAACCATTTTTTCCCAATGGGGATGGTCAAACATGGGCATGGAAGCCCAGAGAGGCTGTAGGATCTCCATGCTTGCAACCACTCAAACCTCAGCTGGACATGGCCCTGAGCAACCTCATCCAACCTGACCACAGTGGCTTCCCACCTCAATTATTCTGTAATTCTCTGTATTTACAAGTTCCAAAGGTTTGATAGAGAAATCTTCCTGGAATTGATGACTGTCACTTACCCACCAGCAGGCGCAGAGCTGAGCACTTCTTTCATGGGAGAGGGCCGTCTCTGGATTTACCCCCATGACAGACACCTTAATCTTTGCACAGTATTTTGTCTTCTGCTAGTTTAATATTCAGGATTGGAAGGCGGTGGAGACAGAGATTGATGACTTGATACTTCAGCAGTGATTACTATGAATTCATTCATTTAAACTAATTTGAAATTTATTTTTCTTGCTTTTGAAGGCTGCCTTTAGATGGTTTAATAACATTACTTCCAGTGACTGCAAAAATAAATATCTGTCAGCTCTCGTTTACCAATGGCTCATCTGTATGGATGTTTTCTGATATGTAATAATAAATACATGCTTGTTAGGAATACATGATCTATAAATCAAAATTTCCAAGGTCTTCAATTAATCTTTGTGTGTGGTGTAAGGAAGATTGCTTTCACCCTGTCACAAGCAATTCCTGTTCTGGGATCTAATAGCAATGATTGGCACTAAAGTCACAAAACAGTTTCTATTCAATCCCTTTTGTTTTCATTTCCTTGTAACTTTCTGAGGCATTCACCTCTGGAGCTAGAATTTTCCATGCTGAGCCTCTGCCTGACGAAGACTTTAGGCATCTGTATATTGGGAGGCAGAGTGCAGAGGGCAGCAAGGCATTTTCCCGTCCCTCCTATGGCAAGCATAGTGGAATAACATTTGCAAAGTGGCATAGAAGTCCTTCTTCTCTCCAAAGAGATGGATACAACCCACAAGTGGAAGGAGCTGGCTGAGGCAGCCTTAGAAGCACACAAAAAGTATTGTTTCAAGCATGAACTCAAAGGAGTTGCATCTGAAATGGTTTGGTATACCCCCAGACCAAGATTCCATCCTTGCACAGGCAATGCCTGCTCTCATTTGTCAGTTGCTCCACCCCCCAGGCATCATCCCCAGGACGTGGATGGAGCAGGAGGCTGGGGCATCTCCAGGACAACCTAACAGTCTGAGAAAAATGCCTGGATCTCCCTGAAACTAACAGGTTTTCTGTTTCAGTTTTACTACAGACCATGAGTTTTCATGCACTGTTCACAGAGCTCAATAAACCTTTTAACTGGGGCTCTTGGAGCAATGAGTTTCATGGAAGGAGGAAGCATTGTCTCTAGACCTGTCAGTCCTGTGAGGTTGTCTGCATGTTATAATGGATGGGACAGAGATGTGAAGGAAAGACATGGTCCTTTCCAAAGCTGTCTTTGCTTGGTGCCGCAGAACGTGGCTTGTCTGCTGTGTGGCAAAAGAAGGTAGGGGTTTCTTGTGCTGCAAATGTAGGTGCTGATGTCTCACAAAAGGAGGAAATGGGCATACATCTTGCTGTGTGCAAGTCTGCCTGTGCATACAGATCAGGGCAGCAGCTTGGAGGTTTATTCAGATGAGCTCTCGTTCTAGTGTCCTACCCTCCCTTCCCCTGGGTATGTTGTTTCCACTAATCAAGGTGATGCTAATTAACAAAAGCTCTTTGTAACTTAGCTCTTGGTTTAGAAATGGCCCACCACACTTCCCAAGAGCATTCATTTCCTCAGAACTGTTTCAGATTTCTTTTTTTCTTCTAACCTTGTTATTGTGCTGTGCTCTGAAAAAGCCTGGTGTAGCCTGGGAAAACCTGGCTGGCAGAGAGGCCGTCTTTGCTGATACCCATGCTCTCTGCTGAGAAAGCAGTGGCAGTTTGATGTTTGTCTTCCTCTCTGTCCACTCCCCACAATTATCACTGGCTAACAGTGCCACAGCCTTCTTGGTGTCATGTCCTAACTAGTAAGAGATTAAATAGCACAAGCAGCTGAGGATGTATGGATGTGCGCCAAAGAGGGAAACCGGAATTATAGTTTATTAAGTGCAGTGACACACTGAGGACTGCCCATAAAAGCTTTTAGATAACTTCAGTCATTTTAAGGTCATCTTTTTGTAGAGTTTAGTAGCCTGTTATAGTTCTTGATGGACTGTCAGGGGGAGACTATTGGCTGCTCTATTGTGTAGCTTCAGGTGTTGGACTCATGGATATGCAGGTGGGAAGTTACGTACGGTGTCTCTAGTCCAGTGGGTGCCTTACTGAGGAGTTTGACCACATATACAAAGTTCATATGATTCCTAAGTCTATCCATTTCTAGAATTCATGGCTAGGTATGCAGTGCAAGAACTGAAACAGATCCAGTTCCAGTCCATTG
Source organism: Pezoporus occidentalis (assembly GCF_034315485.1). NCBI lineage: Eukaryota > Metazoa > Chordata > Aves > Psittaciformes > Psittacidae > Pezoporus > Pezoporus occidentalis. Next base: position 1,064,062 of record NW_026913586.1, on the reverse strand, counting down.
TAATTTCCATCTTACGATCAACCATCTGATCCAACCAAAAATTTTCCAGTGCTGCCCAGCATGTTTATGACCATGTGTTAGTCCTCCTGTAAACCTGGGTGACCACATAGCATGTTTTCTTCTGCAGCATTAGATTTGCCGGTTTAGATGAGAAGATGTGGTGTCTTCACACATGGATTTAGCAAGACAATAAAAAATCTACATAAACCCCTACCATTTCTGCAATGGAATTATGCTTTTAGTTGATCTCTGCCTTAGCTTAAAGTGCAGCAAGGTCTTCTGGATAAAACCTTGTCTTTTCAAGCCCATAGAGTTTTTCTTAGTCATCTAAGCTCTTAAGGTTGCCAGAAGTGTAAAGATTCTGGTTTTAAAACATCCAAGCAATTCTATGCCTGTGCTGCCAGTGTATCTGGAAGCAGTGACAGGTTCTTAATAATTCCAACTCTGCTGAAGAGCTGAACTGCGGTGTGATCCTGCTAAAGCTTCCTATCAGCCTGGAAATGAGTCAACTGGTGCTATGACAAGCATGGGAGCAGCCGGTGCGCTGTTGGCGTCAGCAGGAGTGTCTCTACAGAATGAACATATGTTCTCCAGTGCAGTCACTTCATTCGCTGTTCCCCTGTTAACTTTTATGGTATGATGTTTTTTTCCATCTTAATTAAGAACTTTGACTTTCTGAGATGTTCTTATATTTCCCCTTATCTGTAGGGGTGGGAAGGGCAGATGCTGGGAGGCAGAAGCTCTCATTGATGAAACTAATGAGATTTTTCATGTCCTACCTAAGAAGGAAATTGGAATAAAGACACTAGTAACTTGAGCGGTGTTCTGAAAGATCTTTATGATTGGCAGGTTGCTAAATTTGCAATCCTGCTGTCTGGTAAAAAGGGAGGAAAATTAGATGGAGTTACATTAGATTGGTGAATAAATCTCTAAAGACTACCAAGTCCTTAGTTTAGCTCAGAAATGTTCTGCAAACTTGGTGGTGGTGTTGCAGGGGACTGGATCTACTAGGCACATTAATAAGAAGTTATCATAAAGAACAGAATTAGTGGGGACATGGTAATAAGAAATGGAGTTGTAATGGAGTTAGAAGAAAAACGTATTAATAAATATTTTAAAGGGTAGAGAAGGAATAAATGCTTATTTTTGCCATGGAAAGAGCTTGCCTGTGGAATCTCCTGTATGTCTTGGAAAGGGATCTAGAAGGTAGGCAAGCTTGCTGTTGGTGCAGACCTGTTCTGGATGGCCCAAACTGACTGAAGAGCTTGAATGTTCTTGCAAATAAAATTCACTTTATTTAACTGCAAAATGATGTCTCTGCGTGGGGGGGAGCCTTCAATATGCTTATGTGCTCTTTGTCTCTAAATTATCATGTACCATTTACAAGGAAGATCTGAGGATTTGTGAGACATTTTGTGTAGCTCTCTGAAAACATCAATTCACAGCTCATCATGGTCAAAAAGGCAAATGGAATATGAGTAATTATTGGAAAGACGTCCAGAGAACAGACAACAATGTTAGCTTGCTGTATAAACCCCACATGTGCCTCAGACTTGCACATGGCATGTAGATTTGTGCACTCTGTCTCAGAGAATATTATGGGAGCAATAAAGGAGCAGGAATAGGGGATTTGGGAACCAAGGTATGCATGAATGCTGTTTAAGAAGAGTTTAAATATGACTAAGAAAGAAAACAACTGAAAGGTTGTGATGAAGCCTTCTATGTTCATGAATAAGAGTGAGAGCAGAGAAACAGCAGATGCTGCTTCTTATAACTGAAAAATACTCAAATAATGCTTTAATAAAGCAGTATTAAAACAGACCGAAGGAAGGATTCTTTTGCATGGATCCTTTGTTGCATAGCGAAACTGTGGAGCTCCCTGCCATAACATGCTGAACAGACTAAAAGTCTAAATGAGAGAAAGCTTTAAAAACATAAAATAGAAAACTCTTCCAGAGTTGATCTGTCACAAGTTTTTAAACAAAATGATTTCTACTATGGCCTACACTGTGGGCTAAGATACTGGGCAAATATAGCAAGGAAGAGGTGTTTGTGTGGTGTTTCCCCTAGAATTTGTGCCTTACAGCATATGATCACACAAAATGCAAACAGATGTCTAATGACTATGTCTGGTCTGTATACCTCCTGAAAGAATAACTTTTATCCCTGTGGATTTTCCTTCCTGCCATTGAGATTTCAGTCTCAGAGAGGGGCTGTGTCACTATATGAATTTGTAGAAATAAGCGTGGTGAAGCCCTTTCTTGGTTTAACTCTCCCTTTTAATTCCTCCAAGGACAGTCAGATATTTGCAGTATATTTGAGAAAATAAAGTCTGTTTTGTTCTACACAATCTCAAGAGCCCATGTACAAGGTGTCTTGCAGTCAGCATTTTCCACGTGCCCCTGAATGACTTGAAACAAGAATGTGAAATGCAATTTAACAGTTTCAATGCTTGTCCTCAAAAGTGGCGGCATTTTGGTGGCATAGGATCCCATCACGTGTATTTTCTCCTGAGCCTGAGTATCTTCCAAAGTGAAAGCACTTTGCACATTGTGAGTTACTCTAGCAGTGGTTGCTTTCACTGCTAGAGTGGAAGTGTGAAAATTGCTTTTTATTTCTACCACTTGCTAATCCTGTTTTGGCTGGTGCAGCCCCTGCAAAAAGCTCTTTCCATGGGATGTGTTACTCAGAAATGATCCGTACTATTGCTGAGATTCAGGAAATGCTTTGATCTGTTTTACGAAGGGCTTCACTTACAAAGCAAACCTGGGGCGCATTTGCTGTCTGCCAGTTTGGTGGAAAGGAGTAAAAACTTAGCTCTTTTATTTTTACCCCTTTCCCTGACATGGACAATTTTGCCTCTTGTATATCTACTAGTCTTCAACCTAGAGAAGTTTTAAAAGTAGTTATTTTTTGGTGCAATCTAAACTCCCACAGCTCAGCATCAGGTGAATATGTTTGTGATGCCTCCCAGACTGCTCCTGCTCTTCATGGTGGGTGGCAGATGAGCCAGGAGTGTGTACAGAGATTGAATAAGTTATTTAACTGTTTAAAGAAGAAACTGGGAGAAGGATGGAGCCGCTTGGTGAGCTCAAAAATGAATCACATAGGAGTTGCTCCATCAATTCAATGTCCAGGATTAGCTGCTTAGGAAAGGAAGGTTGAGTTTGCAACTGTAGACTCCAGCATCTTCTCCAGTCTGGGAGAAGCCAAGTTTGGGAGGGTTTTCAAAAAATGGGGAGCTGTGTACCTCTGAGGGAAGCAATTGCTCTTTAAATCCCTTGGATGGGCAGTGGTTGAAATCAGATTTCTTAGTGTTTTCTGCTATAAGGCTGTCCCTGACTTTGTAGTTTAAGGAATTCGGTCTCTGTTTCTCCTATCATCTTGTGGATGTATGATCATATTCACCCATCTCAGTGTAGCATAGCATTGCTCTGTCAGGGAGGGGGTTCAGCCTTTTTTCTGGAACAAGACAGACAGTGGAGGTGGCTTGTCCAAGCTTGGCCTGGCAATGAGCTGCTCTTCTTACTGCAGACAGGGCAGTTTAGCAGATCCGCTACCATCCACAGTCACCCACCCCATGTCTGTAGTCATTTGCCCTGTTCCTGTCTCCCATAAACAGGGCTGCTGGGAAGGCAGAAAGCCTGGGTCCCAGGATGTAGAAGGCAGTCTCAGGGACAATAGAAGATGTATGGTCTTGGTTCTCTGAGAAACAGGAAAAGCAGGCCTGTTAGGGCTAAGCCAGATGGTACATGAGGTCTATTTACCGTCCCCTTTCCTCCTGTGTGCTGTGTACTGAATACTGAGAAACAAATCCATAACTAAGATAGATACTGCAGTGGTTAGTTAGGATGATAGGTAAAACGTCCTGTTAGTGCACATGAGCATGGGCATTGGTGGCAGCGATAACAAAGTTCTGGCAGACCCTCAGAGAAGGGGAAACAGCTTGTACTGCAAAAGGTAGGGAGAGAGATGGGGGTAGGATTTGAAAGGATGGGGAGAGGATTTTGAGTGGTAAGCAAAGAAAGAGTCTGACTTTGAGGTGAAGAGAGAGAGCTGGGCAAAGGGCATATGAGTAGAGAAGAAGACTGGGTTACCCAGGCTAGTTGGAGGGAGGCTTGAGAAAAGACACTGAAACAAAAAAGTACCACAGATAGAGATCAAGTAAGAGGAGAAAAACATTGTAGAGGTGAGGGTAGGGGAGCCTGTACCACTTCAAATGTGATTTTTCTCTCTGAAAACCTGAAAACTTGAAAAGGAATCCCTGTTTCATTCTCTGGAGCCAAATCTCTATTATAGCTTCTATTCAGTAAAAAGTGAATAATATAACTTTGGTTAATAGTGGTGTGGTGAAAACAGGTGCACTTGTGGGGTGAAGCACAAGCACTAGAACTGGGAAAAATGAGAAAAGTTACCTGCAAAGTAGGCATTGTGCTGTGTGATAAGTAGCATCCAAAACTGTGGATGATGCAGAATGCTGAATTTTAAACTAGTTGAGAGACCTTCATCTGTCTCATCTACAAGGCAAAAATCTTGTGGATAAAATAAATATTTTATTTAAAAAACAAACCAAACCATCTAATACACACAGGAGGTAATGACTTAGGGATGGACAGACTTGCAGGTTCATTTCCAGGGACTTTCTTAGTTGTATTTTGAACTGGGTAGATGTGAAGGTCATAGCACCTCTTCCCAAAAGCTGTGTTAGAAATGTAACTTAAAATATGCCTTAGATACAAGAAAGATGTAAAAAACACTTTTAGAATACCTAAATATCTCTTATCTTCATGGTACAGTAATTTATTATCAAGCCCTGTGCCTGGAGACAGAAGAACAAATTTGCTGTTTCTGCTTTTCTGTTGATGGACTCTGATATCTGTCTGGTAGCTGATACATATGGCTTATTGTTTTTCCTTCCTTATTTCTTTTCCTATCACTACCTTTTCCATACTAATAACATCCTTGCTTTTCTGACATATTTCTTATGAGAGCTGTCAATTCCTTTTACCCTCATTTGTGAACAAGTCTGGCAAATGGGTTTAAACACTGGATCAGCCAGCCCTCCAGAGCAGGGAAATGAGCCTAGGTCAGGAAATGGTCAAGGCAGGACCAAAGCATGATGCTGAGTGGTAGATAGAAAAGAGACTTTAAATGAGTCCAATGTCACTAGCATGGAGGAAAGGATTCCTCAGTTCCCCTTTGGAATTAACAAATGAAATGTACCCAAGGGCAAAGGCAATTACTGCCAGACACATTTGGAGCTTAGACTACTCTTACACTTTGTTAATGGTCTAGGCTCTTTCTAGCGCTGAATTGTGAAATCTTTGCAGACAATTCTAATTGAGTTTCTTTAAAGTACAGCAATTATGGTGATTGATATGGACATATCTGATCTTGAAAGAGCAATAATGAGACAATATAGCTCAATACTAAAGAAAATGCATCTCAAAAATCAATTTTTGAAATTATGATTGCGTTAAAAATCATGCAAGTGTGTGTCTTTGTGCCTGGCTTTTGCTCTGTAAAACTTATAGAAGTGACTTCAAACGCACTGATGTGGATTATTACTCTCTCAGAAGGCTGTACTGTGACAGATGTGCTTACCTGCTTACACCAAAGGCTGGAAGTTTGTTTTGCTGTCTAACAAGATATACTTTTTTGTATCATTTTTAGAGGGAGTGAAAATGCTCTGGAAAATGTTTAGCAATATCAAGAGGAAAATGGGAATGCCTTATGGGAACACAGATAAAAACTCACTAAAAAAACTTGTGTGATCAAAAGAGTTCAAAGCAGACACTTTACAGAAAAGCAAAATGGGCAGAGTTAGGCTCAACTGTGGTTCTGACCCAGCAAACGAGTTTGCAAACACGTGTTCCAAGTGGCACTATACACAACCAGTGCAGAAGAGAAATATGTGACCAGTTCTTTGAAAGCAGGGAACTGATCCGTAGCAATTTTCTCATTTATCACCAGATTCTTATCAAACCTCAGTAGCTCTGAAAGTTTTCAAACCTCAGAGTGCTTCTCCTCCCGTGCTGAGCTACATGGGGAGCGTGGTGTTTTTTGCTGGTATTTGCGCATGATGAAATCATCCTCACAGGCTCAGTGAAAATGTCAAGCTCTTGCTTTCCTTCTCTTGGAGTTTCTGACAGCTCCTGCTGTACAGGCTGCACTCCCCTCTGCTGGAGGGAAACTTGGTGCTCGGTGGGCGAGGTGCCTTGGGTTGCTTTGGAAGACAGAAACCCTGCTCTTTCTTCAGTCAGGGAGATTTTCATTCCACTGACTGGTGAAAGGCTCCATGTGAGGCAGAAGATGCTGTGTCCTGTCCCTGGCAATGCACGTGTACAGTATTTTGCTGGCACGGATTTCTTACTCTTGTCACTGTAAGATTTTTCTCTCTCAAATACTATATTTAACTTGCTGTTTTGCCAGGCTGCTGTCTCTGAACAACAAGCACACGTCTTTAGTGAGCTAGCTGCAGTATTTCCCAGATCTGTGCAGTTTTGTGACCTTACCAGATTTTTCTTGCTAGTACGTATCATTATGCCTTTATCCAAAGCATGGAAAGAAGATTTCATATGATTTCCATCTCCTCAGCATATCTGAATATGTTTGGAGCTACAGTGCTCCAGGATTTGAACTAGCATGAATCAGCGATAGATAAGACAGAGACATGCTCAGGAAATAGAAGTACTTATTTTAAATCCTCAAGAAACTCATGTATACATCAGGAAAAAGTGATGCAACATGGGCCACCAAAATTCACCCAATTACCAGATAATGTGCTCCCAACAGGTCTGTGTCCAGAAAGACAGGAAGACAATGCCAGGTCATTTTGAAGGTGACAAAGCACTGTAGATCTGTCCCATTGCTCTGACTGTACTCACTATGACTGCCGGGGGGGATGGACGACGACACCGCATAATTACACAGCATCAGTTTCTAGTTTTCTGCCTGTAAAAGGATCTTTAGCCTGCTGGAAGAAAGAGCACATTAGTACCCACTGTCTTCTGGTGATGGTATCTCTAGCTAGCAAGGGTAGGGACCACTTCACACAGGCTGTCTTTCCTGATGCATCCAAGGAGCATCCTTCACAATTGCTAATTCATCATTCACTGTGTCCACAGTTTCTTTTTCTGTGATTACAGATGAACACTGAATATCTGAGCATGGCTGAAATTCCTGTGCAGGGGTCTAAACTGTATCCACTCTCAGTAAAGCTACACTTGCTTTTGATTCTGACCAGAAAGTTCTCTCTCTTCCCTGTGGAAGATAAAAAGGAAAAGTCACAGGAGGATAGTGTATTTGGGATTTGGCACTGGAGACTAAATCAGGAAAATGTGGCCCTAGTGATCAGATTTCTTACTTTTGTTGTTACAGTTTTAAGCATTTGATTTATTTTAGTGATGGTGGTTTTCATTAATGGTGTGTCAAACTCAGCAAAGCAAACTGTGCTGGAATCTGTTGTCCTCAAATCACCTCTCTTCATGAGTTCATGTGTTAGAAAGGATAGACACTACCAGCAGGAAAATGGTGTCTTTTCACCACTGATATGCTGGAGCCTGACACTGAGGCTTCAAGAAGCTTTCCTTAGTGCAAAGCCAAAAATCCGTGACTTGACCCACAGATCTTGCAAGCCAAGAATATTCCAACCTTAACAGCAAATATTATTCAGTTGTTTGTCAGCAGAGTTACATTTGATAATGGAATTTTCAAAGCTAAATCAAAATTGGCCCCAAAAGACAATTAATTCTGGGCTTTCCAACCTGAGAAAAGAAATGAACCCATAAACATCCACTTACCTGAAGTTTGACTTGGACATCAAAAGTCTTCCTTCATAAACATCCCACAAATACTTCTTAATAGTTTTTAATATCTGTTGGAGGCTGCACAGAGGGTCTGTAAAATGCCCAAGAACAGAACCCAGAGGCTTTGTCCCACATGGTGTGCTGCTTTATTATTCTTTCAGCCATTGTGTTTTTTCTTGGCAGTCTTCTTGGGAGCTGTTCTGGAAATACTTTACCTACTAAGTATCAGTCTTACCATTTCATGGTAGTTTGCAGGTCATTGGCACATACCCTTCCTTCCCCAGCTTCCGGGTGCACCACATCATTTCCCAAAGCAGGAACCAAGGATGTTTTCCTGCCTGCTCTTCCTCTACCATCTGATTCAAGGAGTTCTGCTGGGGCTTGCAAATTTAACACAATGTCCTCAAATTCCTATGTTCCTGCAGCCAGCGTCATTCTTTTGTGTTTTGCCTAGATTTGCTCAAGCAGTTCCCAAAAAAAGTCTTCATCAAAGTTTCTGGAAAGGCTTCCCTCAGGTGTAGGAAGCTGCCCAGACCAAATTATCTGGTCTAGAAGAAAGCTTCAGAGGCTGTGCCAAGGCATGAAAATGTGTCATCACCTGTAACATCTGCTCTTCAAATTCAGTGTCTCCAAATGTCAGTATTTCAGAGCAGACTAGCACTAGGATGGTGATAAGTTATCCAATGGTGCATGCGTGGTACTTTGCTCCTGGGCTTTTTTACTGTTATTATAAAGGGTTTGAACTAATCCTATGAGGAAACTACATTTGGAGTGTTCATTCATTTATTAAGGCAGAGCCAGTGTTTAACTTTTCTTCAGCACAGTATTAGAGGGAAGTGAATGAATTATTGAATGAGCAATCTTCAAAAGTTCCCCGAGGCTTATATCATCCTGCACTTATCAAAAGCATAATGCCTGCTGTGCTCAGATAATCCATTTACAAAGCTTTTAAAAATATTTAAGGGTGAACTTTGTAGGTTTCCTGCTTCCAATTAAGCAAAGCACTGACTTCTTTTAGAGAAGCCTTTAAGAAGCACAAAATCTCATTGTTTATAATAATTTTGGAAATTTATTCCCAGTTCCCAACAGCCATCTCTGTTCTTCGAACTGATTTTTTCTATAATGTTATTCTGAATAAGTCAGTTTATCTTGAATTTCACATCTCTAATTGCCTCATATTGTTCAAGATGCAGCATATACCTAGAGATCGCATGTCTCAGGATGTGCTGAAATTGCTGTTTGCTGGAAAGAGTGTGAGGTGCTAAGGAAAGGCATTTTTGTGATGCTTTAGACTCCCAGCAGTGTTGGTGGGAAAGACTGCTGGAGATCTGTAATCCAGATCAGGGTGGCTGCAGCTTTGTCACAACTCTAACGAAACCTCTAGTGGTCAGACATTTCTCTGGATGTCCAGCCTGAACCTGCTACGCTACAGCAGGTTGCTCCCTGCTGCACTGTATTACAAGAGTGTGACTCATTGATGCTCTAACTGCCCTACATGAACATATTAATCTAGTGGAAGGTGCCCCTGCTTATGGCAGTGGGGGTCAAACTCAATGATCTTTAAGGTCCCTTCCAACCCAAACCATTCTATACGATGAGATGAGATTTCTTCACCTCTTCACTTACTGCTAAAAAGCAGCTTGTGACGCTTTTCCAAACTACGTGCTGCTTGGCCACCACTGTGGACAGGGTGGTGAGTGTTGCCTCCTCCAGAGGTTTTCGCTCTTTTTCTGCAACTACTGAATTTTAGACCCCTACTTAGAAAGGTCATTCCCAAAACTGACAATATGATTTACCTCAAAGTCTCAAATTGCACAACCAAACACTCTGCACATGCCATTTTAGTGTCCAAAGATCTAGACTAGATGTTGCTCCTCAGTGGAATTTGAAGACAATTCTGTGACAATGAATGAAAAACATTAGTGATTTCAGTAATATTGGTTTAAAACAGGCATAAAGCTTATTTATTGATCCTGGATTCTTGTTTAAGCTGGATATGTTTCAAACATTGCAAAATCAAACATTTTTTTTTATTGATTCAGGTCTTTCCCTCTTTTTGCCCTGTTCTCACAGAATGAGCTGTAAGTATTTGAAAGCACGAAATAGAACTGCTTTGCTAGAAAGGTTGAAAATGTGATCCTAGAGGTTAACCTACAGCAGCAGTTGTGCTACAGAATAGGAACTTTTGCCTTAATGTCCTAGGGTTTGCTGTCCTAATGGGTGGTATGCGCTGTGACTAAACCATGCTGCTGTGGAGGCAGCAGATGCAAGGAAACACCTTCTTTATAGCAGTGGGCTGCTTGATGAGCCAGTAACCAGGTCTCTTGTGTCAACATGCTACTTGCTTATGCTGGGAGTGCTCTCTTCCCTAGCAGGAGAAGCAGCACTTGTCCTTTTAAGAACAACAAAAGGTGCTCTTACAGCAGAGTGGACAATACTGGTATATGTGGAGTTCAGGAAAAGCTGAATGTGATTTAAAAGAGGCTCCAAGTTATTCCAGTTCCTGAGAGCAAGTAGCTAAATGACTGCATGACTAATAAATAATTTTAATCCTAAATTGAATTATAAACCCCATCATATAAAATCCAGTTTTTGGTTCTATATATATTCTGCGGTCCCTTCATATCTTGCTATGGTCCATCAAGTTGCAAAGACATCCAATACAAACAGCTAGGAATCATTTGCCTTGATTTAGGGTTTTCATCTGCTACACAAACTGCAAAATTAATTGGAATGGGTGTTCACACTTCAAGGGAAGAAGATCTGAGCTGATTGGGACACACAGCGACAACTTCCACTTTGTAAAGGGCAGCCTTCAGATGACTATGATTTCTGGTTCCTTGAGTGAGCAGCCCAATCCCATTTCCACAGCCTCTTTTCAATATTTGGGCAACAGTGGAGAAATGGAAAAAGGGTTCTTTATAACAGGGATTTTTAAGTGATTTTGGACACTGTTGTCATCTGATTTATAAAGGAGTTGAAGTAATGAGTCTTGAAGGTAAATAGGACCAAAAACATTTATGCAAAGGCCTCCAATGCCTGTTAATTCTGGAAAAATCTATGGCAGTGTGAGGCATGCTCAGCTCTCTTCTGACTCTGGTTCTGCTTGTGAGCACACAGGTTTGTCAGACCTGAAGATGCTTGGATATCAGTTAGAACCTTTCTAAACTCCTCTGAGACTGTTGACATTGCAGTCACCAAAGATCCTGAGGTAAAAGTGCAAAGGGAGGGGATCTCCACACAGCAGGTGCTAAAGTTGATTTGCTGATGAAGCAAAGGTGAGTCTTGCAATGACATGATGATTATATTGCATGGGGCCAGAAAAGGTGTCTGAACCTTCAGAGACATCAAAAATGTGCTTTTGAGGAAGAAGGTGGAAAGAAGTGCATGGTAGATCATGTTGATGCCTTTAAGTATATGAAAAACGTTATCACATAGTACACTGCTTTCCTACATAAGGTGTTGTTGGATTGTTGAACAAGAGAAACTGGCTGCCTGTTCAAAGAGAAAACCTGCTGAGAAGGTATAAAACATCACAATTTAATATACCCTTGGTGGATAGCCCATTCAAATTGCCTTCCTCTTGCGGTTCATGGTTTAATATGAAGTCACAGGACAACCTGTACAATCTGAGACTTGTCCAAAACAAGTCTCAGTGTTTTATTACCAATTTTGGTCTCTCCATTTAGGTTTCAGATATTAGACGTTGTCTTTGGATGAAGACTTGATATGTTTAGCTGGAAACCAGGCCTTTTTTTGGAAAACATCATTTAACTGAAACCCCAATTTTTCAGCGCACATCACTTGACTGTGCACAGCTAGCCGCTTCTCATGTCCCACTGTGCCTGTTTCACTTGTGACCACAGGATTCCTCAGCGGGCTGAATATCTTCTGAGTTATTCATATCTACTTAAGCTTTGCAAAGCCAAGCTCAGGTAGAAGTATCCACAGATATTTCGTAAATAAAACACACAGACTCACTCCGAGGAGACCCAGAACAGTTTCTAAACTCCCTGCCAACTTTCAGGTTGTGAAGAATGTTAATTGAAAGCAAACCCACCACTGATTCCCTTAGATGTGTTCATGCCATCTATTCTGGAAGATTGAGTAATTTGAAGGTGTAAGGAAGGCAGTGCTAATGATGAAACAAGAACAACAAAACTCTCATGGCAAATAACTCCAAAAGTGCCAATTAATCTGAGCAGCAGGGGTGGTGAGGTAGAGAACTCAAGGGTGTTTATAAGTCTTCTTGCAAGTCACCAGCCCAAAGGCACTTGGAAAAGGAGCATCCATACCCCAGTAGGATGAGTGCTGGGAGGGCTGTTGATCAACAGTGATTTCCCAGGGTGGTCATTGTGTTCATTGCCTGGAAGATGGGCATGATATGCTGTTGCAAGTCCTCTGTTACAAGCAGTCAAAGCTAGTGTCCCTCCAGTGGGGCACAGCAATGGTGATGTAAACTCAGGCATCACACTCAATGTGTTTTTGCTGTCTAGCACCACTTTTTTCTTGACACATTTCACACCTTTTTCCTCCCGTTCATTATGTTCTGGATCTGTTCTTGTCCACCTAGACCTGTATATCTCTGCCCATTGCCCCTCCATTTCCTTCTTTTTACTGGTCTAACCAAGGTCCTGTCACAGTCTTGTTAGTTTGACCTGTCATGGACATGACATGTGATACGCAATACCCTGCCTTTTTGGAAGGCAAATCAGTCTTCTGTTGGCCTTAGTGTTGTCAGAGTTTCACCTGAGTATATACACTGTACTTACCTCTAAGGGGAATTTCCCATTAGGTAGCTGGAGGGACCCAAGTAACGCTAGAGTGTTTGCTAGTAATGCTAGTACCAAGCAGGAGTTGGGCTAGACACCTTCAGCAGTCTATTCCCACCTCAGGGTTGCAACTTGCTGCTGTAATAGTCAAGTTCGTCATAAGAAAAGAATAAGCTTTCTGGCAGTGAGGTGATCTGCTCCTGATAACTACTACAGTAAGTCTGGAGCCATACATCGCAAATGAATTCCTGTGATGACTCTATTTGCTCTTATGGAGAACTTTGCCAGACCTGGCAATGCTAAAGGAAGCAGGCAAATGAACATATCTGTGCTGACTGTGCTGACTGAGACTGTTTTGAATTAACTTCCTATTTCTCTTTATTTCCCTGAGGCAAGGTCACTTGAAGGTATTGGAAAATTTCTAGGCAAAGAAACTCAACACCTTAACCTTTGTATAAAATAGAATTTAATATGGATGAAACCATGGGATATTTGGCAGCTTGGCTAATCTCTAAGCAACAACTAAGGGTTTAAATGCTTTCTCAGAAAATCTAAAGGATTTAATTCTGTCAAAATTACTGTCAACACACTGTCAGTTGCCTCTTGGTAGGTAATTGCAGAGAGCAATAAATGTTTTCAAACTCCTAGATGTGGGCTACATCAAGGGGAGAAGGATAAAGCATTGAAATTGTTAAAGGCAATCCATCTCCTGACTTGGAAAGATATGAATCTGGCAGATGATTCAGCTGCCAGGTCACATATTAGCACAGTGCATCCAAAAAGCTATAAGCTTTGTGCAAATAGTTTGCCTCAATATTGTGAAGCCCAGGTGGCTTGGCTAAAGTGGAGGGACTCAGCATTTGTGATGTTCTCTTGCAGTTCCTCTGCACCTCGCCTTGCCGGGTGAATGGGTTCTAAAACTACAGTTGAGAGAGTTGTTTAAAAGAAGATAGAAAGCAGCTTTTAACTAAAATACCTGCGTAAATGTACCAATATAGTGCTGTATTCGGAGATATTTATCTTGAATTAGGTAGAAGTCAGGTGTAACGGAGAAGACAGCGCTGTGCAAAGACTGTTTTTTAATTTGAGAAGTGCCCTAGTCTCATTAACGATACATTTTTGCTTTTATACATGATATTACCACTTTTTCACGCCACATACAGGAAGTTCAAGAAATCTGGGGAGGGGTTGTTGGCCTTTCTAAACACTATTTTATGTTTTTAGTGTAACTTCAGGTGTGGGAGCAGAGCACATAATGTAATTTTCCCTTTCCTGTTCACCTGTGTCCTTGCAAGCTCACAGTTCTTGAACCCATTTGCCAAACTTAATGAGATCTGACCAAAGGGAAGAGATCTCAAAGCTGTCAACTTAAATTATATCCCAGTTACTTCCTAGCTGCTACATTACTTTCTGTATGCTTAATGAAAATTGACATTTACATGGAGGTAATAGCTCCTTGTGGGCTCATACTCAGTTGAAAAAAGGCTAAGAAGAGTGCTTGTCCCTCCCATGTCATGTGGATCATCGGTCCAATAGAAGCTGTCGAAAATATTTTTTCTGAGTAATAAGGTTTTTTAGTCTTAAAAAATGTCTATATTAGCATTTGTAATTCACTAGTAATGATCATAGATGGGACTGTTCCACCCTGGTGGTGTGAGAAGGAAGATCGACCTTTATTTGGTTGAATGCTGATTTTCTTCCCTTTCAAGAGCTGCATTTGTTGTGTGAATTGCGTACTGTCAGAAACATAAGCTGGAGGAATAGGCACGCAAGAAAACAGTGAGTAAAAAAGGAATGGAAAACAACGTTGCCAGGGCAACTTTCTCTTGGTTTCCAAAGATGATATTTTTTTTTAATTGATGAAAATGTTAGTCACACTTTTTATTAATACATAATTTTAATCTATTAATTTGGAGTTTGATTTGCCACAGCATGGAGACACAAGATGACCTCTCTAGGATGAGTTGATTTGTCAGTGAGTTCTCAGGGCTGAGTTTGCAGTTAACCCAGACTGCAGCACTCTATGTACCTACAAGAAACCTGCTGAAGGTGTGTGGACTGACATGTTGTTATGCACTGGGAGGTGGTGCTTTGTTATGATCCCAGTAAGAAAGGCATTCAGATGCTGTGAAGCATAATTTAAATGCTGTTTGTTAGAGCCCGCACCGTAAAGGACAGTAGAGAGAATGCTATTCCTTCAGATACTGGGAACCCCTACTTGTGTGGCACTGATGAGAGTACAGTATGTCATGCAGACCCCATCCATGTACAGGTTCTACTAGTTTGATTGCAAGAAAAAGCTCCATGTTCCATTTCTACCATCAGAAAGAAGGATGGTGTCATCAGGACTTCTTGCTGCGCTTGTAGGTAAGGGTAAGTCCACATAGGTCCATAGTTTCTGGCACCATGTGGGAGCTAGCAGCAAGCTCCTCCATCACCATGAATTGGTGATGGATGTGCTTGGCCGAGGGCCATGTGCAGCACATCCTGGAGAGCACACTGAGCATGCAGCACAGCACAAGCTGTTTTCCCCCCGGGGACAGCTGTGATAAGGATCTCTGTCTTCCCTGTGTGCAGGGGTATGCAAGTCAGAACCATGACATGTGCATCCCTGTAATGATGGCTGTGGAAACACATTGCAGGGGGGACAGGGGGGGACGGGCCCTTCCTTGGCTGTTGCACTCCGGGAAGACTCTGCAAACCAGAAATGCTAGTTTCCATGCTGAAAACAGTCCAGAATGTGCCGTTCACAGATATCTTTGCACTCTGGTTTTGCTAAAGAAGCTGTGATACTTTCTGTAACTGCACAGTGGCTGCAATAAAGCTAAGTTATTCATTTATTGTCCTCTTGGATACCTAATCTAAACCAGAGTATTTCCAGCATACCTTGAAAGAAAAGCTATTTTTGCTGATGGAATTTTTCATCTTACTTTAGCTTAAAGCAAGCTACATTTAACCTAACTTATTTTAGGTTAAATGTAGTTAGGAAATCACCATTATTCCTTCCATGAGGGCTGTGGGGGCTGTGGTAAATCCCACATGGGAGACTCTAAAACCATAAAAAGGAAAGCATTTGGCAAATGGAAAATCAAAATAATACTTTCATCAGTGAAATGAGATTTTTTGCTTTGATAGCAAGTGATTTCTTTACTTGAAAGAGAAGGAGAAATATAGAAAAAGTTGTTGTGACTGAACAGACACATTTAATCCTTAAAATGCAGAGAAGGGAGGTTGGCATTTATCTGAATTATGTAACCAATCCCTCAGTGGAACTGACAAGATTTTCAGGAGCACGTCACTCCCCAAATTCCTTGCAAATCCTCGTATCACCTGTAGGGCCATAGAAATTTTCAAAGCCACTGAATGATACGTATCCTTTCCCTCACAAGTACACCCGTTGTCTCTCTGCTCTGACCTGTAGATGTTCACGTGCCTCTTCACACCAACGTTTGAGAAGTCTGTGCTGGCAGAAACACAGGCTGTCATTGATGAGAGCGAATCCCCTACTGCACTCAGTACATTGTGACAGGAACTGTGCTTCCTTGTCTCTCCGATTCACTCCACCTGAGTGCAAAACTGGTTCTTTCCCCAGCCCACTGGGAATGTAGAAGTATGGAACCAAGCTGGCTACTAGCTGGCAGTAGCAAAGCAACTTGCTCATCTTGCTCAGAAGTCTTGCTTCAAATTTTGACCATTCGTTTCCTAACAACAGGTGGACATAGTCAAGAAGAGATGCTGAAGACTGGATTTGCATTAGTGATGGAGACCATCCCTAGCCTAAACTGCATGCAAGCCAAAGCAGTCTCAGATACAGAACATCAGGAACTGAAGGTAGAGACTGCAAGGGATTTCCGAGTGGAAAAGGAAGACAAGATTCCTGCATAGTTGCTGTGTAGAAGAGTAGCTGGGTTTTTTTGTGAAATGAAAGAAAGAGCAGGTGCGAATTGGCCCCTTGCTCACAGCATTCCTGAACTAAAAATTGACATGGTCCTTGCAAATCCTATTGTACACAAAGAAAGACTTCATGATTCAGGGTTGCAGTTGCCCAGTGCTCCATGTGCTTGCTTTGGAGTGGTAGTGGTTTTGGGTTTTGTTTCTTATGAGGAAAAATGTGTATGTGGGCCACCCAAACAGTGTAAGGTTGGGTTCCCTGCTCTGAAATGGAAGCCACTAATGTAGGGTATCTGCGTGGCCTCAGTACCTGCTGTTAATGGTGTTTGCACAGAAAACACTTGTGAAATCCAACCGAACTGAGACACAGCAGTTCCCAGACATATCCTTCAGCTCTTCCCACAGTATAACCAAAACTCTGAAAGCACATGAGATGGTAGGACAATATAGTAGGAATAACATGTTCAGCCAATCTTGAAAGTGTAGCAGATTGTCAGTTTTTAACATAGGCTTTGGGGTGGTGGGCTTCAGAAATAATGCTACTAGCAAATGTGGTCCCTTCAAGGGTTGATACGTTCCTTCTGCAGGAATGAGCCCACCCTGTTTGTTTGCTGAATGAATTTATTTGCTAAATGGTTTGGACAAATCATTTTGTGAGTATGAATGTTCAGCCAGCCGTTTGCATCCTGGTTGCTGGTTACCTGAGCTGCACGACATTATTCCTGCTCGCTACCAGAAGGGTGGCAATAGAATAAATGGTAAAGCTTGCTTCAGGTAAACAGCTGTGTCTAGAATTCACAAGATTTTGATAGATACCTGGACATTTATCATGGTCCATAGGGTAAGCTGTGACATATGTGATGTCAGATTGAGTATATGTATTCATAAAAAGTCATCCAGGAGCAAGGCCAACAGTTCATCTATTTCAACATTGTTAAGTTATAAGATCTTGTCTCACGAAATTATGAACAATGGAAACATGAACAAACTTGGTACGTGGCTTCAGGAAGTTATTCCTTGCAACAGCTTCCTAGAGCCACTGGCTCCAAACTCTCCTCATCTGGCTGATGTGGAGGGAAAATGCTCATCCTCTATACAGAACAAGGCATAGGCAGGTAACATACAGACTGTGCCTGACATGGCCAGGAGGTTTGATATCCTCAGCCTTCGTGGGGCTTTTTTTTCAGAGAAAAGGTTATCTAGAACAGAATATTTCAGTTGGAAGGGACCTACAATGTTCATTATGATCATCATTTAGTTAAATTGGCAAGGTATAACTACGGCTCAGCTCCGAGCTGCTTTATTCAGGGATAGTTAGGAATATCTGAAAGACTGAGAGAGATCCTGTGTTTTCCCACTTCTCTCTGCAAGATTGATGATGAGTTTAAATGTAACTTAAGATAAAAACATTTGTTATTCTTCACGTAAATATGTTCTGATATCCTCCAACTGATTGAGAGTCAGACAGACCAGAAGACAAACTGAAGGCATTTTAAGCGGTTACTGTTTATACTTGGAACGGGGGTAACTGTTTCCCACTCTTATGAGTCATGACTAGAGGTAATAAAAAAATCCTTCAGGACGTGATGATGACTGAAAATGAGTTGTAGATGTTCATACCTTTTCAGCAAAAACTGAGAAAAGGATGTTATAGACTGGCAGGATTGTTAAGATCTTATGAAAAATTCACATTTGCCAAATTAGCTGACAAGAGCCTAAAGCACTGTCTGTAATTGGTATTGTTATTCTAATTCATTATTTACATTGCATTCATGCTTGGAGAGCTTAATCATGGATTTGTGTAAGGTGCAGGCACATGGTCAGTAATTAAGTGAAATGCCATCTCACAACTTGTTTCACTTTGCCTGCTGCCCAACTGAGTAGAGAGGGCAAGGGGTAGGCTGTCCCTCTGACGGTCATGTTCAGTGCTTGCTTTTGGCCTTTTGGAATTAAACTGTGGGTTTGAATGACTCCTCTGAGGGGCTGGGTTCCATGTGCTTCTTTTCTGTGTAAAGCAGCTTCCTCTGAGCCATCACTGAAGTGCTAACAGTGGTCTGGCTGGGCTGGTCGCCTAACTAAAGGTTAATGTGAATCAAAGCTAGGGCAGCATTGCTTGCTTAAGCCAGCTGAAAGGCTTGCCTTCACTGCAAAGGGAAGTCTTCTTAAATATAAAACTTGACATGTTCTTGCAATCACCTTGTTTTCTTATGGTAATCATATCCTACCCTTTCCTCTTCAAGGTGCTATTTGCAGACATTGCATATCCTTCTCCTTCTGTATGTTTTCTGTCACAGTCAGGTACTTTTTGACCTTTGGAAAGCCTGTGAGAGCTGAGAGAAGACTTGAATGTAGCACTGCTGAATATGGTAGGACTGAGTTTCACCAATGTGGCTCAAGTATGGTTTTTGTCCTTCTTAAAACTTCTGCTCTTCCTCCTTCCAGCTCTACCATTTGGTGACATCCCAGTGCATAATAACTTTGGTTCCATTGGCAAATGTTATTCATATAGATATTATGAATACTCTTTTCTAATATGGATACTATTAAAATGCTTTACATAGATGAATTTTGTCTTGTAGGGCACTCTATCTATGATAATTCATATAAGGGGTAAAACTAATACCCAGTGGTACTGAGTGGGTTCAGACTTTGATAACTAAAAGGAAGTCACAATGCAACTGTCTGGTTTCTGTACGAATGGAATTAGTAATATTAGTTTTAACAACTCCCTTATGATGGCTGGTGTCTTAACCAAACCGTTATTACACTTAACTAAAATATTCCCAAATCTAACTTGTTTGGTTTCAGTTCCTGTTTCCCCTCACAGTCTGCAAACTTGGCTGTTGCATAAGGGTGCCAGCTCAGTCACAGTGCTGAACAGGTCTGGGAGGCTTTCAAGTGGAGAGATCTAAATCCATGGCACATAACTATATGCCCAACTTCAAACATGCATCAGAATTCACAAAGAAACCTGTCATCTCCAAGGTACACAGTAGGGAAAAGTTCCAGGATACTGAGGGTCTAGCTTTAAGGAAACCCCAAAGCAATCTCATTCTCCCCTGCTCTGGTGGAAGACGCGACCAGAGACTAAGGATGCTCCCTCCTTGGCAATTGCCAGGATCCCGCAGATAAAGCTGGGGCCTCCCTTACCTAATGTCTGGGAGTTCTGCTCCACGTGGGAGCTGGGAGAGGAGCAAGAGACTTAGGAGGTCTCCTGCTGTGCTGTATGCAGGTTGGATACCCTGGGCAGAACACGGAAAGGTGTAAGAGCAGTGAACTGTTTCCAACTGTCCCTGCTGCCCCATGGCTCTATGGAGCAGGTTTGTGTGTAAGCACTTGGGTTGTCCATGCAGCATCCCTGTGCAGCAGGATCCTCTTGTCTGTCTATTGCCAGGATGTGCTTACTGCACTTCACTGGTTTGTTTTTGGCAAAGCCAGACTATATCTGGGTCTTTTCAGATCTGTCATCTGAGTCACTGGGGTGCATTCCTGAGCCATCTACACCACCAAGAGCTACACTCAAAATGTAGCTCTGGCATCCATCTCCTGAGCCTCCTTTCTGGTTCCCTGCCTGCTCCCTAGGCTGTGTTCTCTGACATGACTATCTTTTCTGATTTGGTACAGGCTGTTGGTGGGTTTACATTTTAAGCACTTTCTAATGTAAAGAACCCCTGTGCTCTGCCTCACCGAAGGAGTTGCTAACAGATGGCTAGCATTTGCTTTTCCATTCAAAAGGTTCAAAGCAACTATGATCCCTGAAGGGTTAGTGAGATGCCTAGGCTCTGCTGCTGTAGCTAGGTTACTTGATTGCATTGCTGTTCCCCCTTCTACTAGGCTTCAGTCAGCACTGTGCTCTGCTTCTAACCAGAGTCTTCACTCACCCTGTCAGGAGTTTAGTTCCACTCCCTGGTCTGTGACTACTGAACTGACTGCAGTGTTTCTGCACATCAGCTCTGTCTGGCTCTTGGGGCAATAGTGTTTGTTCCTCACCAGGGTCACTGTAGCAAGCATTATTTGCTTTCTGGTCCTGCATGAGTGAAGGTCAAATGTTTCTTCATGGTGGTGGCAGATACGCCTTTCTTCCTAGAAAAGATCAAAGTGGTGTTACCATGTGCAAAATAAATATTCATACAAAAAAAAAAATAAAAAAGGCAAACGAAGCAAAGTAAGTTTGGTTTGGGGTTTGTTTTGTTTTTCTTTTTTTCAATTACCTAAAGCTATAGTAGCTTCTGCTGCATCTATGGAAAGAAATAGGTAATGTGTGCACCCCTACCACACTGGGTGTGCACATTTTGTATCTCCACAGGTGAGATGCGAAGACTTTGCTGGAGAAAATCCAGACACATGACAAAGAATTAGTTTGCTGCTCTGTAGGGTGAGTAAGTGCTGGTGGTATGACCAGTGCTCACTTGCTCTGATGGTTCCCTGAACCACCAGAACCCCTGAACCATTATAAAGAGATCTTCACTGGAAAGAGCTGCTGTCCTGTAGAGAGCTCTTGACTGTACTGGTATGGTATAGTGACATGTACTGGTAAAGATTTTCCTGCCTCCAAAGTCTTATCATTTTGTACATTCCTCTTTTTCTGAATAGTGCTGCCATGTGAGACAGGACACACCACAAGGATGTCAATGTCCTATAAAACAAGGTGTTCAATTAGCAGAAGAACTAATTAAAACTCGTTTCCTGCAGTAACCTGGTTCCTGTCCTGTTTTCTTTATAGGCAGCTCCTGTTCTGTCATCTGTGATGTCTGTAGGTAATGATAAACTACATCCACGCTCGTTAGCCAGCCAGCACACTTGTGCTGATGGGTCACAAGCTGCTGCCAAGCACAGTCTATAACAGACAGCAGGAACATTTTCTGGACTGCTTTCCTCTAGCCAGAAGATGATTTTCACAAAACCTGCAGGGATATAAAATTCTGGGAACATCAACTGCTCAGTGATATTCATTAGAGAGTTAAAATTTATTAGTCCAGGATTGAAAGGAGTATGAACAGTGTGGTCTCTTAAACATTATGGATGCAAGGAATCAAGCCAAAACGGAAGAGAAGCATATATTATATGTGCAACCAGGAGTGATTACTTTTGTCTTTATCCCCTTTAGAAGATCTGATGTAACATAGTTTAAATTCTGTAATCCTTTGATCAAGATTAAGAACACAACTTGTTTCCACTTACTGCTTCTGCAGCAGAATGGATGCTTTTACATGGATGCTCTGCAAGAATCGAATAACTTTACCTTGTTCTCAACTTCTCTAAAATGCAAGTTTCATCTGTGAGTGACCTGCACCGCCTGTTACAAAAGTTATCTACTTCGTCGGAACAGCAAGGAATATGCTCTCTGAAGGATTAAAGAATATTTTTTTTGTTAGTTAATCAAAATCTAGATGAAGACTTACAATAGACTGCTGAGCTTAAACTGCTGTGATTTAGTGTGTTGCATTTGCAATGATACTTAAAACTGACCACATAAAATATGCCTGCTCCTTTTAAAGGGCTGGATGGCAAAACCCCTGCCTCGTGTTGTAATTGACTGGATTGCTTTGTCTAAAGCCTTTTTCTTTGTGTAAGGCATTTATGACCCAATCCACTTGCATATCATTGCCTGCTCATGGGGCACATTTGCCTGCATACAGCACCAAGTTTATGCACCTTCTAGCCTCTGAAACCAAAGCTGGTGACTTCTGGACAGCTTAGACAAGCTATCTCCTGGCTCCTGCCTTCACTACATCGTATGACATATGTCCTATACCCTCAAAATTAGGTATAGCCCAATTGCAAAACCTGTCAAAGCTTGCATGGATGTCTTCTTGAACCAAGTACCTTTCGGGATATATGTGGGCTGCTTTCCTGACTTTGAGTGCAAGTAAAAAATTTCTACTGAATGTTATCATTGCCAAAGCAGAGTTACAGCATCCCATGAGCATGGCTTTCAGTCTCATCTCAGTCTAGCCCAATAGCTGGAGGTGTATTGAACATCTCACTGTTCAGAATAAATAAAGTTTTTTCAAGTCACCAACTTTTCTCCCATCTTCACAAACCCAGCTGAAAACCAGGTTGCCTTGTGTGAAGATTGAAAAAAATTACTAGTTAGATTCTGTTTTTCTGATAACACCGGAACCCACTCCCTTTTCTGAAACTCTTGCAAGAACCTGCTGTTCTTTGGTTTAATTTCAAGCTTTCTTGAAGTTCCTGAAGTGTCTTTGGCTTCTCAGCCCTGGCTTGTGGATATCAGCGTGCACAAAACCATTTGTCTTGCTTTATTAAAAAGCCAAACAAAATATCCTCCTTCCTCCATGTAGGATCGTGTTTGAAATACGTACTTTTACAGTTTTATTTTGCATGCAAATACATTGGTTGTCTTACGGAGTGCCTTTAGGATGAAAGGGAAGAATACAGCTATAACAGATGTTAACTGATGAAGAACTAACTGTGTCAGTCCCTGAAGGGTTGCTAGTGTCTAATTGCAACCCATTAGGCCAAACCCACTTTATTTTGGCAAAACTGAAAGGGTGATGTGAGAGCCCTCCTTGTGTATGTAATGAGGAATGCATCATCTCTAATATTACTGGAAAGCAGCTGATGCTTCTATGAATTGTGTCAAATGGCAAAGCAAAATCTTATTTTACCATAAGCAGCTGAAATTGATCCAGCACCAGTCAGTGTTACAACCTTAGCCTTGATAAGAATCAAGAAGCACATGAGCTTTGTGTTGCATGATCCAGGGTACTGAGAAGGGTAAGGAGTCTTGCCAATCTGAATCACTGTTCTGGCTCCTGTAGTAGAATTGGGAAGCTCTCAGGGTGTCCATCTGACCTCAACAGAGGAAAGAAAGGTATGTGTCTCAGTGCTATTGCTCAGATTTGTTTTATGACAAAGTTTTCACAAGCTGGGAGATTCCCTTCTGTGATGATAAACTTCGTATTAAGTGAAAGATCTCTAACATTTTGCCTTATGAAACAGACATGCATGAAAAATAATTTAAAAATGCAGCAGCTTAACTTACACAAGACAAATGCCTCAGTGCCCACTGGAAGTACTTCAAGCCTGAATTTTGAAAAGAAGAAAAAATACCAAAATATTGCTTTGAACAAAATTAGGGGTATGCAGCTTTCTGCATTTGATTTGTTAAGGCAATAGATTGTTCTTTGTAGACAGAAAAAGCGATTCCTGAAAGATAGTGTACCTACTCAGCTTGTTTTAGAGAGTTGACATGTCCTTTAAGAATTAGACAAGCATATATATTACATATGTAAGCAATCATAGGGAGAATAAATATGAGGATTAAAAACCTCTGAGGGTGGGTGTCTTGTCAGAGCCTCTTTGCACTTTGAAGTGGCAAAGCAAAGGAAAGGATGCAGCTAAACCTTGTTGGTTATGGTGATCCAGGAAGGACTGAGATTGTTCTATTGACTTTGAGGGGGTTTGGATCAGACCCTTGCTTCCTCACAACAGCAAGGTCATGTATTTTGAGTGTGGCATTTGAAGTATGCTCCTTATCTCCAGCCCATGAACTATGGCTGTTGTCAGTTGCCATTGTTGTAACTGTCTCTCAGCTCAGAAACCCTGCTGCATAGTTCCTTGTAAGGTCACCCTTTCCCTGGGTACTTTCACACCAGGATCTTTTTACAGGTTGTTATGGTCAAACTTGTCTGGCCCTTTTGCATCTTCTGGCAAAAATAGACTTAAACCAGTATTACACTAAAGCTGACTGATTGCAGGTAAGCTGCTGTCTGATGGCTTTGCTCTGGCCATGGCGGTACCTGGAATTTTGAGATAGCAAGTTCTCCCTCATGCTGGCACTAACATCAGTTTCATTTTGATGGAAAGAAAGGCAGCCAGGGCCTTTTGGCACCACTGTGGTTCTCTGAGAGAGTGGTGCTGTGATTTGTTTCTTATGCATAGGGCTTTTTGGGGCTAGCAGGGTGCATTTGCCAGCTCAGCTGCCATCTCATCCCTCTTGGCCAAGACAGCGAAGTCTCGCCTGCAGGGCTGGTTGATATGCCTGTAAGGGAATAGGGGAGCAGTCTGAATGAACTTTGAACAGGAAAGAGTTTGAAGATGTCCAGTATTTATCTTCGGCTAGAAGATGAAACATATCTTCCTCGTCATGCTCTGATGACCACCAGACCAGAGAGAAAAGAAACAGCTCTACTGAAAAAGCTGCACATCCCCTCTCTTACAGTCCACTGCCAAGCACAGTAAACCTTGTTTTGGTGTAGACTGAAGTATCACAAAAAAAACTTGATTTCATTATTACATTTCATTTGTTTCCTTGGCATAGTCTTGTTCCTGTCAGGCTCCCTGATAATCCATTTTTCTTTTCATTTTGCATTTTTTTCCGTCCACTTAACATTTTCTTAATGCCCAAATCAATCTCCTGTTACCAGTCATTCATTCAAATCCTTCCACCTTATAGAGACTACAAATGACCTGGAGAAGTCACTTGTGTTTTATTTTTATAGGTAATTTGCCAGTAGCAATGAAACATCATATCTGGTTTCATACTTGGAGGAAATCAGCAAAATAGAGTTTTTTTTTCCTCCCATAGATGAACTCTACACTTGCCTATCTGTATTTAAGCTTTCGTCTTGGACACCAGTGAATGATATTTGCAAGTGCTCCAGTGGCACTTGGAGCAGCAAACTTAATGGGGAGCCTGATTTTAGGTGTGTTTCTTCTCTTGTTTTTATCTGGTTATGATAGCTGACGCATTCTGACAAGGATTGCTTTAAATCAGAATGGTCCTACTAATAGTAGCCGACAGTTTAATTGATGTCTTGGCTTTCCTCTTCGTTGTTTTTGGCAGCAGCACCCCTTCTACTGCATGATGTCTAATATAGCACTATTAATACACTAAGTTCAGCAGCCCATACCTGCTATCCATTTCATTAAAAGAACATGTATAAATGACCAAGCAATGGGATTTCTTTGTGGAGTGGCTATTGGTTATTTGTGCAGTCAAACACATACTCTTAACAACTGTCCAGGTTGAAAGACTGGCAGTAAGTCATTGGAAAGAGGGGGACAGATATTGTAATAGCATTATACATTTCAATGATAATTTTGAAGGGTTGTTAGATTCAGCCCCCCTCTCCCCAGGGTTTCTCTTATTTGCAATCTTGTGATGTTTTTTTTTTTGGGTAGGAAAGGGCCAAAACTTTGGAACTGGAGCCCTGGAGCAGAAAGTGAAGAGAACAGGGCCCCACAGACCTATCAGAAATAGGTGATTAAGTGGAAAAGTGAAGTCCTACTAGTATTCTTCTGAGGAAAAGACTGGAGAAGAGATTTAGCCCTTATCAGACATCAGAGAACCTATGCAAAGACTCCTTTCAATTCTCTCCTTCCAGAACCACCATTTTCTCGGACAGCCTTTCCTTTAAAAGACAGGAAATTAACAGCACTAAAATATGAAATTCGTACATGTCAATACGACGCATTGATTTGTGTATATTTCAGTTAAGTTTTCAAACACTTATATTTTAAAATAGTCCTTTGTCTTCCTCTGAGCTTTGTTGGTTGTGATTTGTTTTCTTTTTCTTGCCCTTTGGAAGGAGTTGGTTATTGCCTGTGTTAATTTCTTTCTGTTTCCTTTCGCCTTATCTAACACATCTAATTGCAGCAGACACCTCAGGTCCTTTGAATTTTCTTTTTAATTATTGGTTTTTAACACCAAATTCAGCAGCAACAGCTCTTGTTTCTTCAGATGATTTCATCATGGTGCTCCTGACATTTCCCTGTCTTTGTATCACCTATTTATGTTTGAGATACACTGCTATGGCTGCAGTCATAAGAATATGTTGCAGAAAGTTTGTAGTCTGTTTGGTAATTCTTCTGGCTGCACAGAGAAGATGATCTTCTTTCAAGTGGCCAGCAGGTGAAACCACAAAGATGGCATACGTCAGGGAAAGATTTTACGCTAAGCACTGCTTCCTCATCCTTCCTTATCCCTCTGGCTGATTTCATTTCCCAGGTGAGGCAAACAAATCCAAAAAAGAGGGTGTTTCTTGGAAATAAGAAAAACCAAAGCTCTTGGAAGAGCCCAGAGGCTGTGCCAGGCCTGCTGGCACCGTGTGGTGATGTCCCGTGAATACTTCTTGCTGTGAGTCCTGCTTTCTATCAAATTCTCTTTTTGTTCCACAAAGAAATAATGATGTGAGAGAGAACCCCTGGGAAAAGTGTTCATTTGGCCAGAACATGCAGAGAGAAATGGGGATCTCTGCTCTTTGTGCCCAAGAGAATCCAGAACATGGACTCATGGCACCTTTTAGATAGTATCTCCAAGAAGACAGCCGTGATGTTAAAGCTGGCCCTGGATGACTGAGGGGAAATAGCATAGCTATTTCAGTATCACTTCATCAGATGTGGGAAATGTTGTCTGGAAGGAAATGCCAGGCATGCATGCTGTGGGGTAGTCAGGCATGCAGGGGAGGATGGGAAACATATGCTGAGCTTCAAGCCTTGGCTTAGATGCTGTTCAGCATCAGAGCCTATGCTTGCTCACTGGGGTGGGGACATGGCCCCTTTTCTGGTGTACAGCAAAGCCTGGAAGGTGAATGCATGGCAGGTACAGTGTCCAGCACCACCAGTGCAAGTGCTGTCTGATAGCTGTGCCTGTGGTGGGAGATCCTTGAGTTCTAGTGTGTGATACCCTAAAGGGTGAGCAGGCAATGGCATGGGTTTTACCTTATCAAACCTTCCTTACTCCCTCTTTGACAGGCATTCTCTCCCAGAGTCTTTATCAAGGTTCAAAATCCTATGCCTGTGTTTCCCTGCTGGTCAATTCTTGTGTTTGCAAACCCCAGGAGCAATTTCTCCTGCCCTTTGCAGACCCTGGTGGCTGCCCCAAAATCCTGGAAGAGCTGTGAAACCCCAGGAGCAGCATTATAACACCTTGGGACAGGGCAGGCTGGAGGGAAGAGTTGCTTATAGATGGACACACCAGTGTCAGCACTCAGGATCTGCCCAACTGCTGTGGCCTTGAAGAGAGAGAAATTGTATTACTGAGTGTCAGCTGTGCTGGAAGGTTTCCTTCCCTGCATGTTCCTGGCCTGGCTGAGTTGCGATGAGAAAAGATCTGGCTTTGAATTTACATGTACCAGCTCCCATTTCTATCGACTTCCTTGCTGATTTTGTTCTGCTTGAGAGTGGTCTCTGATAATGGGAAAAATGAAGAAACTCATAGCAGATTTACCTTCCTATGTTGTTGCTGTTTTGCACATGCCTCTGTTTTAAAATGTGAAGTCAAGCTAATTGTTTACATTTTAATGTCCTTTTCTTCCAGTGTTTTGGGGAAAAAATCCACCTGTAATGTAAAAAACAAAAGGGTGTGTGTGTGTGTAAGAATAGAAAATAGGGATATGTTGTTTAAGAAATGTAAAAGCAGAAGAAAGCAGACTCTCCAGCTGCCACCACTATGCCTCTCACTACTGCAACATCCTGCTGTATTTGCTGCTAGTTCCCTTTGCTGGGAATATTGGCAAATGTGCTGTTTGTTCAAATATCACTCTCTAAAAGCTTACTCCTGATCTAGCAGACTGGAGGCCTGACTGATGTAGTTGGGCTGAAACAACTCCAAGGTAATCACTCCTTTGTGCGTCTGGTACATAGAGATAGGAGAGGGGGAGGCGCTGAGGACACACATGGTGAGGTTGTATGGATGCTTTTTGGCAATGGTGTAGCATGGAAAGACAGCAGTACCCTGGTTCATGGCTGTCTTCCTTCGCAGTGGTAGGTCACATAGCTAATCCATGAACCAAGCAGAGAGCTGCCCATAGCCTTTAGAGATGCACAGCTGGCTGATAGCTGATTGCATCACCCCACTGTAAAAGGATGAGATCCAGCTGTTCCCCGGTGCCAGTTTTAACTCCACTTTATCTTTCCAGCAGTTTTTTAGGTGATTTCTGGCAGGCCCAATGCACATTGCCAGTTTCTCTCCCAAGGAAGAGCATATTTGCTGAGGCAGGTTTCTTTTCTTGTGGGACAGCTTTGGGGATCTGAGCAGAGAGATTTTGATCAGTAGCAAACTAACAGAGAAAAGGCATTCAGGGAGGTGCAAACTGTTTATGGGTTGAATTTAGCAAGTGGTCTTGTCTGAGAGAATAGTTTCCCTGAGTGCTGAAACACTTTATTTCAGACACAGCTTTAAGCAGGTTTCCTGTGTCGTGCTGTGCAAAATCAGAGTGCGTAGTGATTGAGTGTAGACAGTTTTTGGGAGGGGCGATGAGTTTTACTACAGCTCAAATACCTCTTTTTGTGCCCCAGAGTGCAATTAAAATGGTTCTAAGCACTTAATAGGTTAGAATATTTTTAATGTCAGGTGTGCCTGGGCAGATTGATCCACACTGACTAAGTTCCTCCTTGTGAAGCATTTAACTTTATGCCATCTGCCAATGCTACGAAAGCACCAGACTTGTGAAGATGAACTGAAGTTCTGCTCCCTGCTCTGTAGTTCCAGTTTCACAATTTTTTAATCCCATGCCAAACACAGAGTAGCTCAGAACTAGATATGTAAAGACTTATTTGATTTTGCTGGTTTTCTCCATTAGATGTAAGACATAGAAGTACCATGACCATATGGTGCACTGTCATTCATTTCCTGAGCTTGCTTTCTTTGCTCAGGTAGCTTCTTCAGCTTTACCTTAGTCAGACTCTATTTTCTTTAATATACAGGCTGTATTAAAAAAGCTAATCCAACCAACTTTTCAATACCTTAATAAGAATTTATTTTTGAGCTATACATTTATAGCTTATGTTTTTCTAGTGCAAAGACAGATCCATCACAAGGTGGGAGGGTGTCATCAGTAAGAGTAAAATCATAATTTCTCACCAACAGGTTGACAAGACTGTAGTGCAGCTGCACACCACAACCAAGTTTACAACATAGGTATCCTGGAAAACATCATTGTACCTTGTCATCCCACACCATACCAACAACTGCAGTATTTACTTTTACTTATTTAATTATTGGCTACTGAAAGAAAAAGTGTATTTGCTTCTTGGGAGCTGCTAATTCTCTCATGTTTACTAGGCAAAGAGAGGAGAGAAGGAGCAGGGAGCAGTGACCCCTCTGTGTTGTTCCTGTGTTCAGCTCTGTGGCAGTCTCCTGGGCAGGAGCAAAGGGAAGCCAGGCTGGATGAAGGAGAAAGTGCTGCTAACAAGAGCCTCTCCCACCTTCAGGGCTGTGGCAGATGGGGCTATGCAAAGCTCTTCTGGACGTGAATGTGATCTCTATACTTATCTCTGTTTGACTTAGCAGACAGCATTCCCCCTGGCACATCAGATTCTGCTGCTCAGGTAGTTATTATGTCTTCCTAAAGGCCATTCATAACAGATCTGGGCAGGTATCTAGTTATGCTGTCCACTTTGAGCTGGACTGGCCAGCCAGTTTTCCACCCATCTTGTGCTCCAAAATGGTATCTTGGTTGGATGGATGCATTTACTTAGGGGGTGGAAGGTGTACAACTTTGTGTATGGGAGCAAGGAGAAGAAGCATCATCATACTGCAGCTGCTGAGCTAGATTTCAGGTACCAGGAGCACCACTGCATCTCACTGCATGTTGCTTCTCTAAATTTAGCCCTGTCAGTACCTCATGGGTTAGCTCTGGTCTGTGTCTAGACTTGGGAGTGAGCCAAGGACTGAGGGAGAGAATGGAATGCCATGGTTCATAGATCACACTTCTGTTTGGTGCCTAGCTCTCTGAGCCAAGGACCACTTCTCTCCTTACGTGGAAGAGAGAGAAAACTATGTCCACAATTAGAAAGATGTGCTGCCTGTGGCAGGGTGAATGAACTCTCCCATTCCTGACACAAAGAGATGCCACAAAATTGGTGCTTCAGTAGAGGGAATTAGGCATTTCACTTTGGGGTTAAACCACAAAACATTTTTACTGCCTTTCAGCACATTGCAAATAACAAAATGGTTATAAATAAAGCTACCCTGCTAAGTAACTTAGGCTGGTGCTAGGAAGAAGAGATCGATTAATTTCTGTTCACAGCAGGAAACTCCCTTAGAATTTCAGCTCCCTTAGATCATAAGCTTATTTGAGGACAGCATCACCATATCAATATACATTTATCTGACTAGTAATCAGGATGCAGGTTGGGATGTGTTTGGGAAATCCAGTGTTCTGTGGTGAAAGGACAAGAGTACTGTAATAAGAAATAGAAGGAATTTACTTTTTTATCTTTCAATGTATTTTCTAGGGAGGTGAAATAGACCAACACCTATCCAAAATGTCCCTACTTTCTCATCATAGTGAAAAGTGCTATTTATCAGCATGGCTGAGTGTTAGGAAAACCTAATAACGGAAACGTAATGCAACTGTAAGGAAGTGAAATTTAGCAACATGCACATGAAGCTTTTCTTCCATTAAAATGCTGCTTCAGGCGTGAATGTATTGCTTGATTAGTTTTTTTGGAAGAGCAGATTTTCCTTCATAATGAGAACACACATTTCAGCCACTGTTATTAATGTGAACATGCTCTAAAATGAAAATAGAAAGAAGTCAAAGCCAGGAAGCTGTCAGGACAGTATAAAACAGCCTCAGATCTTGACAAGGTGGGCTGTCCAGTCTTATAATAGTGTTTAGGTACCATCAGAGGCATGTGTTGTGCAAGAACCACTGATACCAGCAGAGTAGTTATTCACATAGCAGTCAAGATGGATCATCCAAAGGTCTTGGTACTCCTCTCCAGTCTTTCTCTACTGTTCTTAGCTTTTAGGATGTTGTGGACAGAATTGCACACTTTCTGGGATGGCATGCCTGCTTCTTGACTGTCGGCTTAAGAGGTGAGTGATTTTTCCAGAGCTTACATAAAAAGAGGGCTCCTTGCTGCAATACCTTGCAAAGGATTTGCTTTTGTTACGCAGATTGGAAGTATCTCTCTTTGTCAAGTGAAAGGTGAAATACAAAAGTATTAAACCAGAGCATTCCTTCAAACAGTTACTTCAATGGAAAAGACCAACTTCAATTTATTTTCTTATGATCATCTATGTTGCAATGCATAAGACAGAACCAGTGAGTCCTGCTGTTCAGCACTGTCACTCCCCTGCTCATTGCACAGCATGGTGATTTGCACCTTGGCACGTGCACCATGCAGAGAGGAGAGTGGGATAATGCTGCTCTGTTTGCATGTTGCCTTGGCTGGATGAATGCGTCAGCAGTGAGAGATAACACAACAGAAACTGGAATGAAGTGAAATTGCAGTGTCTTCTAGAGAGAGCATTACATGAAGGACTTGCTCTTCCCTTGTGGGTATGAGGTTGACAAGAGAGTTAGAGATGTGAAAGGTTAAGCACAGATGGCAAGAAGTAGTTTCCAGCAATGAGGATGAAAACCCTGTGCCTCATGAGCACTACAGAGGCTGAAAGGGCACCTTTTGCAGCTGATGGGTGAGCTTGAGTCCTTCCCAATCTTCACTTTGGTTCCTCTTCCCCCTCCTCAGTGAATTCCTTCCCAGCCCCACACTAAAACTAGATTGAGCGCAGGATTGAAGGCACAGGGTTAAAGGTAAGATCATCAGGCTGGAGCTTACATGAGAAGTAGATAACCAAATAAGAACAGCCAGTATGTCTGCTTGAACTAGCAGAGCCTCCAGTCCCTCTGCCCCGAGGGGAAATACGCGCTTGCTAATTAGAGGTACAGACTTTCAAATTGCTCTGCTGTCTTTCTGGAATCTGCTATTGGGGATGCTCCCTGGAGATCTGAGTTCAGAGTGTTTGCATGGGGGATCCTGATTGCTCCCAAAGGTTCCCCTCTGATTACCTCCCAGCCTGGCTGAGAAAGACAAAAGACGTACACCCCCTTCCTTGCTGTCCAGCTAACAATGTGACTGTGGCCAGGCTGACAAAGCATAATAGTTGAATAGTTTTTCCTGTAAAACCATCCAGACTTTTTTTCTTCTTGAGTATAGTATTTCTGCAACCATATGAGTTTTGGAATCACATAGAATCATGGAGTCACAGAATGGTTAGGATTGGAAAGGACCTTAAGATCATGTTCCAACCCCCCTGCCATGGG
Organism: Pezoporus occidentalis; assembly: GCF_034315485.1. Classification (NCBI taxonomy): domain Eukaryota; kingdom Metazoa; phylum Chordata; class Aves; order Psittaciformes; family Psittacidae; genus Pezoporus; species Pezoporus occidentalis. The sequence continues at coordinate 1,031,566 of NW_026913586.1, read as the reverse complement.
CAGGGAAACCTCACACTAAACCGTGCCACCCAAGGCTCTGTCCAACCTGGCCTTGATCACCACCAGTGATGGAGCATTCATAACTTCCTTGGGCAACCCACTCCAGTGCCTCACCACCCTTACAGTGGTATAACTTGGATAACTTGTAAGTAAGATAACTTGGAGATAGTTCAATTTATTACTAGAAAAATCAAAATGGGCTCTTAAACATAAATGTGTGAATTACTTTTTTACCCTATTTGCATACTTCACTACTTGTGTGTTTCCTTCTGACATGGAAATTCTATTCTGATTGCAGCCTTGCCAGGAAAGCTAACAGCAGGAAATGCTGCTGGATAACTCATTCACAGGAGTTCTGTAGGCAAAGAGGTAAACTTACATATTTTAAGGCTCAGACTGATCTTGAATTAAGCTGCAATCCCTCTGCCCAACTTTGCTCATTCACTTCTTTCCTGTGTTTTTCCAGCATGGTTGACAAATTCCCACAGATTTCATGCAAGCTGCAGGATAACTGAAGTTTTTATTGTTCATGTTTTCCCTTCTTCCCTAAGTACTGGAGGTCCTAGCTCCTGAGCTTCATGCTTTCGCCCTGCTGCAGCATGAGCTGCTTGACAGATTCATAGTGAGTATTTTTTATCTGTCAGTTTTTAGTGTGCCGTGAACCTTGGGAGTATTTTTATTGCCTACCATTTTCTACAGAAAATGAGTGATTACTTGGGGTTTGTTTTGTTTGGTTGTTTGGTTTTTCCTACCATGAGAGTTCAGGCTGACACTGACACTTTCTGAGAACATCTCTGTGTGTAAGCACCCCTCACTGGCTTGCTCAACTATAATTCTGACGCTTTTTCATGTACTGAATCCTTTGGTTCACAGGCAGAAATGCCACTTTACAAAGCTGAGGAGAGAAAAGCAATGCAGTCCTTCATCCATTTTCCAGACTGGGATTTTCACCCAGGTCTGCAAAATCATCTTCAAGTTTGTCTTGCCCTTCAGTATACTGTGACATGCGTCTGTGCATCACAGGCATCGTGTCTGCATCAGATGAACTATGTAGGAGGTGTGGAAGTGTTTAAACACACAAGATTGTTATCTTGAAAGGCAGGAGTCACAGGGAGCTTCCTCTGATCTTTTCCCCATGAACTACATCTCTCCAGTTTAAAGTCTTGTGGCATCTTATGATCTTCAAGGATTTGTGGCAGGGGCTCTTGAACTTAATCTGGAGCTGAAAGCTCTTCAACATCCCATGGCTTTTGTGTTTGAGATCTGGCAATTTTTTCAAATCAAATTCGAAAAACTTTGTAGAAAAAAAAGTGAAAATAGACTGTGTACATCAGGTGCTGCTCATGGGGCCATGCTCACCAGCTGTTATGTTTTGTGGGACTGAAAAGGCACCTGGAGTTTGAAGGAGAACAATTTCTTTTCTAAGGCCTGGGAAAGTGGAATGTATGAGAGTGGCTGTTGAATGTACTCTACTGAAACCAGATTGCTGCTTAAGGCATTCTTTCCTCTTGGTCAGGGACTGTAGTGATAGGACAAGGGGCAATGGGTTCAAGCTTAAACAGGGGAGATTTAGGTTAGAAGCTTAAGTAGAAGGAAGAAATTCTTTACTGTGAGGGTGGTGAGGCCCTGGTACAGGTTGCTCAGAGAAGCTGTGGCTGCCCCATCCCTGGCAGTGTTCAAGGCCAGATTGGAGCAACCTGGTCTAGTGGAAGGTGTCCCTGCCCATGGCAGGAGGTTGGACAGGACACAGCAGGCTGAGTAAAGGAATTAGCACAGCAACAGCTTCAGGCATTTGAGGAACAATCATCCCATTTGTAAAAAAACCCACAACAAAACAAAAAACAAAACCAAACATGAACGCGTGTTGGATAACAACACTGGGAAACAAATCACAGAGAAAAGAGAAGCTGATATAATTGTAAACAAAGCCAACTATACAATTATAGCTGCTCAAGGCTTTTATTATGAGAAAGCCAGTTAATCCGGCAAAATCCTTCTTCAGCTCTTTTTAAAAACAAACCCAAGAAATTATGTGCCAGAGAAGCAAACTCCACGGAGAAGCTGTGTTTTATCTCCAATGAGATACAGTAAGGGAATAGAGAGCAAGACTGTACTTTTTTCTGGAGAGCTTTTGTCAGGAGAGATAACTGAACATCAAATATTAGCATCAAACCTAAGGATAAGGAATAGCAAAGATGAAATAGGCATTTCTTTTTTCAGGTTATCTGATCAGCTTTGCTCTTCCCCTGTGGCTGCACCCTTGTTCTTCAGTATTTTGTGCCCCAATAGCACTGAAGAGATCAGTGTCTGAAAAGCACCTTCATAATTTTGTAGCTGGGGAAAAGAAATAGCAATATGTCTGCCACAGAACCCCCGCCCCCCTTGGGTGGGTCTCCTTCATGCAGGTGAGGCAAGAGCACCAGAAGTTCCTGAGATAAAAGCAACAGACATCCTGGACTGTGATATTTATGATTTATAAGTAGGTGACCTTACCTGGGGGTTTTGCAGAGGAAAACAGTGCAGTGAGACCCAGTGGCACATGCAATTTGGAGTGTAGGGAGATGGGAATACATGCTGTTTGGGCTGCTTGAGTCTGCTATTTGCCACGCCTGACTCCCATCAGGACAGACATACACTTCTTCTATTGGGAAGCATTATCCTAAATAGGGTCAGCTGCATCAAGTTCATAGGTCAGGAGACATGTGCTGTTTGCGTTGGTGTAAATGTCTATCTGTGACCTGTGTGTCCAGCCGTGTATACATATATATGTGGTATATAAACATTCTCTGTGTGCATGTGCCTACTAGGAAAACATCTTTAGGCTCACTACAGTTTGGACCTGGGGGCATGGAGCTGCAGCAGCCTCACATCTCCTGGTCTATTGAATTCAGAGTGCTACATTTTGCTTGAATAGTACCAAGATTTTACCTTTGCTGGGGAACCTCTAAATATTATGTAGGCCTTGCTGAACTTGCTTGAGCTGTTCCTTGAAGTCAGCTATATCTTGAGCTGGTTAACAAAGCCCTATATCTTGGCAGGTTAACAAAGTCGAGCTGGTTAAGGTGCTTCAGAGGGCATCACAAGTTTGCCCCCTCTTCTCAGTCTGTAGATCCATCTTCCTTTAATGAAAGATATTGCAGGAAGCCATTGGATTGCTCATGATTTACATTTTATAGAAAGCTGAGCAAAGTGCGCTTTGGCTCACAGCCAGTGATAATCAAGATAAGAGTTTGTAGGGACTCTGAACTTCAATTTGAGAGGTGAAAAAGAAAAACTAGGTGTAAATGCAATTCAATGGCTTACTGGGCAACAGCACAATTTCTGCCACTTCCTGTCATTTGGGTAATGAGAAGGACATTTATCCTCATAGCAGGAACACTGTCATAGGGTGACTTTTCTTGATGCTCTGTCTGAAAAGACCCAGGCATTTAAGGAAAAGAAAACTTATTACAGTTAGTGCTGGTTGAGATCTTTTGCATGGTGTGTTCATTGCCTGCAAATCTCTGGTTCATCAAAACTGAAATTTGGTGTGAACAGGTTTTAGTGGTTCTTTCTCAAGGATGAATATACTTTGCACATCACAGACCAGCTAAGACCTTTGTGTCAGGGTTACAATTCTGCCACTGGTGACACAGAGCTCATAGAATCATAGAATCATAGAATAGTTAAGGCTCTAAAGGACCTCAAGATCATCTAGTTCCAACCCCCCTGCCGTGGGCAGGGACACCTCACACTAAACCATGTCACCAAAAGCTCTGTCCAGCCGGGCCTTAACACTGCCAGGGATGGAGCATTCACAACTTCCTTGGGCAACCCATTCCAGTGCCTCACCACCCTAACAGGAAAGAACTTCTTCTTTATAGCCAACCTAAACTTCCCCTGTTTAAGTTTGAACCCGTTACCCCTTGTCCTATCACTACATTCCCTAATGAAGAGTCCCTCCCCAACATCCCTATAGGCCCCCTTCAGATACTGGAAGGCTGCTATGAGGTCTCCACGCAGCCTTCTCTTCTCCAGGCTGAACAGCCCCAACTTCCTCAGCCTGTCTTCATACGGGAGGTGCTCCAGTCCCCTGATCATCCTCGTGGCCCTCCTCTGGACTTTTCCCAACATTTCCATGTCCTTTTTCTGTTGAGGACACCAGAACTGCACACAATACTCCAAGTGAGGTCTCACAAGAGCAGAGTACAGGGTCAGGATCACCTCCTTCGACCTGCTGGTCACACTCCTTTTGATGCAGCCCAGGATACGGTTGGCTTTCTGGGCTGGGAGCGCACACTGAAGCCGGCTCATGTTCGTTTTCTCACCAACCAACACCCCCAAGTCCTTCTCCACAGGGCTGCTCTGAATCTCTTCTCTGCCCAACCTGTAGCTGTGCCTGGGATTGCTCCAACCCAGGTGTAGGACCTTGCACTTGGCATGGTTAAACTTCATGAGGTTGGCATCAGCCCACCTCACAAGTGTGTCAAGGTCCCTCTGGATGGCATTCCTTCCCTCCAGCGTATCAACCAAACCACACAGCTTGGTGTCATCGGCAAACTTGCTGAGGGCGCACTCAATCCCACTGTCCATGTCAGCGACAAAGATGTTGAACAAGACCGGTCCCAACTCCGATCCCTGAGGGACACCACTCGTTACTGGTCTCCAGCCGGACATTGAGCCATTGACCACAACTCTTTGTGTGCGGCCATCCAGCCAGTTCTTTATCCACCGAGTGGTCCATCCATCAAATTGATGTCTCTCCAATTTAGAGACAAGGATGTCGTGTGGGTCAGTGTCGAACTCTTTGCACAAGTCCAGGTAGATGACGTCAACTGCTCTACCCCTGTCCATCAGTTCTGTAGCCCCATCATAGAAGGCCACCAAATTGGTCAGGCAGGATTTCCCCTTAGTGAAGCCATGCTGGCTGTCACCAAGCACCTTGTTGTTTTTCAGGTGCCTTAGCATGCCATCCAGGAGAATCTGCTCCAAGATTTTGCCAGCTGCTGCTGCTGCTTTCCTGAAAGTCTCAGAGAAAATATAACAAATATATTATAAACAAAAATATATATATAAAAATTAGAACAAATGCCTAATCCATTGCCTAGTCACTGTCCTGATGACCAGAAATGTCCCTAAAACCAGATTTTCTTAATCCTTGCAGCTCCTGAGAGCAGTAAAGCTGAAAAAAACAGAAGCAAAACACCCAAGAAGGATAGCTGAGAAAGGAAAGAGTGAAAAAAAACCCACACAGATTTCCTGGTGTCCTCTGGCAGAGAGCAGGCGCTCTGACAAATGGACAGGGTCATCCTTTGGCTATTGTGTTCTTTGCTTGTAGGCTGTCTCTGACATATTGTTTACCCTTAAATATCTGTCACCAGTCCTTCAAGGGAACTATCTATATCTAAAGGTACAAAAGCATCCTACTGAGGTAGTCTTCTAGGCTATTCAGTGCATCCAGCTGTCTGACTGAACTGTAGCTCTTAGGACCTTTTGATGCAGGGTTGTCTTAATTGTGGGCCACTGTGTGGTGTATGCATCAGCCTGAATTGGATACCTCTCAAGGAGGAAGGTGATGAAATGCTGCTGGGAAATATTTTTTTTTTTTTGGAGGCCACAGCACTGTGCTCACTGTCTCTGCATGAACTCTCCCACCTGCTCTGGGGGCTGTTGGGCATTAAAACAGTGTGAGCTTTTGGGAAACTGACCAAGAAAATGTCTCTGAAAAGCTCTTGGGGACAACAATTCTAAGCCTTTGTCTGGGCAGCAGGTCGAACGTCGCTTTGGTACATTATTATGATGTCTTTCACACATCTGGAAGAAAAGAACCTCAAGATTTAACCTTGTTTTTAATGTGTCCCATGGCTGAAGAGACACAGCTAATCTTCAACCTGTGTAGAGGATGCTCTGCTATATTGATAAATAGAAGAAATGTCATTTCTTCAGATGTAGCTGGACAGTCCCATAACACTATCAATCACATGTGCCACATAAATGCTACAACATATGTCTTTCAGCTGACCTTAACAGTATTTAACTTGGTTTCTTCCACCTTTTTACTTTGGTTTGACTGATTTATGGGTAATTTCTTCATTTTCAGAAAGTTTCACTTGCAAAGATTTTCAGTGACAGGGTGAAAATGCCTTCTCTGTGTAACCTGTTTCTGTCCAGAGAGCCTGCCACCCTTTACTGGCCTGAAGTTCAGTGAGGATCTGGTTTATGCCTAACTTTCTCATTGAGCACTAAAAATTTCCTCCTAAACTTCCTCCTGGACCTCTTACTCTCCCTTGCTTGCAGTCATCTGTGAAGGACTCCTGAATAATTCAACAGTACAAAGTGACTGTCAGTACCCTCGGATCAGCGCTGTACAAAGAAGAGCCTCGCAGTGCCAGAGGCTGTCTCTTCTCACCTGTCCCTTCGGGGATACGTAAAGCTCCTGGACCATTTCTTTCTCCATAAAAAGATCTCCAACTTTTATTAATTGTAGGTGTGTTCTGTATCAAGCAAGTAATCAACTCCCAATAATCTCAGTCAGCAGCCACTTTCCCACACTTGCCAAGCTGATGCCAGAGCTTGCAGTCAGCAGAGAGGCAGCCCTGTGTGTTGACATTAATTATACATCCCTGTCCATCTTAGATATATATATATATGTGTCTGCATGCCCTGTTGATGAGCATATTTCCCTCTAAAACTCAGTTGCCTCATTAAAAAGTGGTCAGAGGACACCTCCTTTTAACAGAGCATTGCAAATTATGTGTGGGTATTATTAACTTACTGATGGAAATTGCACGCTACAGTTCTGGGTTTTAATGCCAGCCTTACACAGGTTAAGGCTGTACAGAGAAGCACAACTACTCTGCCATCTGGGGCTCTGCACACATCTTATTTCCAAAACACTTGCAGAAAAATACCCTTTGCTGACAACCGAAGAGGCTGACTCCAGCTTCTCAGTACGTCTGCCTTTGAGCATGGGCAGATTTTAACACAATGGTGCTAGAAGCTAAGCTTCTCATAGCCTTTTTATGTACGTGCCCTGTGCTGCAAAGCTGTGGATAGCTGCAGAAGTCCCCTGGGAAATATGCCTTTGCTGTGAAACAGTCCATGGGGAAACAAATCCTAACCTGCTGCATTGAGCAAAAGGGGCTTCTTCCAATACAGTCCTTCATGGAGTCTTGTTTTGCTACTGGTCCTTGCTCACTTATCTTGGAGGACAGCAGTTGGTAGCAGCATGCACACATACACATATAGGTATATATTCACATATGCACGCATTCATGTAGAGAGTACAAACCAGGGAACCCAGTAATGATGCTGCTCTATGCATCTCCCTAAAACATTTGCACGCTCTTCAAAATGGGGGGATTCTTGTTGCACAGTATATAGCATCACCTTCAGCAGGTTTCCCTGGCATTACTACAGAGGTAACGTAGCAGTTGTTGATTATCAGCAAAGAGAGAGGTCTATACATTTAAAACAATCCTTTAACAGAGATCTGTACCAAACCTTATTCTTCCTGTAAGAATGACAAAATGCTTTGCAGGACAGGAAGGCAAATTCCCCCCCACACCTTTCATGAATCCACAAGCTGAATTTTGATCTTTCATTTTTTTGGTGATCCCTAAAAACATGGATTTTCCTGTGCTGAAAGCCAGACTTCTGCTAGCTTCTCTTCTGGCTTTTCTTTTTGCACTGAAATTCAGTATCTGGCTAATGAGTTTAAGCATGCCTGTCAGCACAGTAACTGTAGTGCAAAAGAGAGAAAAAGCTCTGGTTTGCTTCTGGAACAGACTTTTCTGCCTATGGGAAGAGAAAAAGATGCTTTGGTTTATAGCAGATGAGCCTTTCCGAATGAATTTGGCTGGGCATGCAACAGCATCTTCCTGTCACTGCAAAATTGATTCCCCCCTGAAAAAACATCCCTTTTGACAAACAGCTCTCAAAGTGACTTTGTCAGGTCAGAATTTAAACAAGAACTCTCCTGTCTGCAGCAGGCCAAAGTCAGGGAAAAGCAGTGATGGATTTTCTCTCAGCTATATGCATCTGGGTTTTTTTCATCCTGGATCCCCTTTCTTCACAGAGTGGTATGCTCCCAAAGCCAGATGCTCTGAGCACGCTTCATGGGCAGCTGCTGCTCTGGTTAACTAAGCAGGAGGCAAAGAAAAGCTGTGTTGTGAGTGAATCAAGAGAGCTGTGTCTCTGCACTAGCTAAGTACAGCCCTTGGAAGAGACAGATCTTCCCAAAGAGAAGCTCCAGCTTCACTAGACTGGGCCACAGCTTGTCAGCTCCATGGGGAGGAGATGCTCCCTCTGCATCAAGCAGGCTGGGTGAAATGCCATGCTCTTTGATACAGGATGACAGGGCTTTGCAAGCCATGGCAGGACATTTGGACCACTAGTTGAGGAGTCATAGGTCTGGTAATAGGGCAGGCATCTCCCTGAGCACCAGGAACTGCTCAGGCTAGTGCAGAGAAACATGGATTTTCCCTGTGTCCCTGGGAGAGTCAGCCTGGCCAAGCAGGGGTAGCATTTTCCTACCTGTAGTGCAGAATGCCTCACAGACATGGACAGTGTCCGTGACGGCTAAGTGGGCAAGCAAGCTTAAACCTCTCAGCACCCCATGCTGGCATTATGCTTCAGAAGAGCATCTGGGATTTACATTTTATTCTTCCAAAATGAAATTATTTTGCTTTCTGACATTCTTGGTCAAGCAACTGATTAATGCTGGTGAGCATCATGATCTCAAAAGATCCTGAAATGAGGGCTCCATTTTTTCTGAAGTGGTGAATCTGCCATACCTCTGTTTTCTTTTCTATCCACTGTAGAATAGCTACAAGTCAGCAGCAGTAGACAGCTGTTTGCCTGCATCTTCCCCCCCAAGTGTTTTTCAATGGATAACCTATGCTATTCAGTTTTGAGTTTATTTTAAGTTATTGATGAAGCTTTTGCTTCCTGGAACAAGAATGTGTAGAAAAGATCAACTGCTCTTGAAATCCATGGGCTCCTAATCCTTTTAACACCTCATAACCAGAGTGCACAGGAGATAGCAGGAGAATCTGGTAAAAATAAATTAGCAAGAAACAATAATGAAGATTTAAAACATGGAGCTCTGGTAAGCTGCTTAGAGCAGGACATTTAAATCTTCTTTTTGAAGTCATACATTCACCGATTTATACACTATTACAAAACTAATCAGGGTTCTGCAATATTTAATATCACCTTTTGTCATTACTGATGGCTGCAAAGCCTTTGAGTAGGCTGTGCATTCCGTTGCTGCTCTTTATCAAGAACTTCACCTCTTCTTGGGGTTTTGGAAGTTTTTTTGTAGGTTTTGTTGTTGATGTTAGGGTTTGGTTTTTTTTTAAATTTTATGCAGTGTTTTTCTTTCCCCCTTGAGTATTTTGAATTTATTCCACATTTTATTCACCAACCAGTGAACTTCTTATTTCCTTTGAGAATCATCTGCATAAAAAAAAAGCCTTTATTCATTTAACAGGGAGAGTCCAGATGTCTTCAGCTAAATTGATGCTGTATTTTGCACAAACCTATAAAATCAGGGCATTCAAAGACTTTAATCCCGCCTGCACCAGCTACTATAAAAGAGAAAAAGAACCGTTACAGCCAAAACCAGGACACACTCTTATTCTGTAAGGCCAGGAAGGAGCTGTAGAATAGCATTTATCTAGAAATGAGAAATATTTGAGATATTCTCACTATCCCCACAAGTTTCCCATTTCTCCTTCATGTTTTGGGTTCAAATACTCTGTTTGTGTTCTTTAAGTGGACACCGATCTCCATGTTAAGGTTTTTATATTTTAGAAAAAGCAACTCGTCTCTTTCTACTTTAAAACTTCTTAGACTGTAATAAACGTGGAAGTTGGAAGTTGGAATTAGCTGTATCACTGTAACACTAAGCCTAGCATGTACATTAAAATACATTTATACATCAGATGTTCTACTGCAGCACTAAAATTAACTTCATGTGGTTTCCCTACTTACTTTCTGTCTTATCCAAACCTTTGCCTCCATAAAGATGCCAATTAGCAAGATACATACGGAGCCATGAATCTTACTTCTGAACAGTGACTCAGTCTGTATGTGTAGCTGCAGAATTGGTGTGTTTACGTGACTATATAATTAGTAAGCTTGTGTGCATACCTGCCCCTCAGCCTCAACAGTTCATAAAACCAGAAGCCTCACAGAAGGCTCCTACGTCAGTATCTGCCCACTTATTTTTCAAGTGCCTGCAGCCACAAGCACATCCCTGACACATAGTTAATTGCTCAGAGTAAACTCTGTTTGCAGCATCAGTCTGGATAATCTTCGCTTTCTCCTTTGCCCATTCTAGAGATGGTGAGTAAGAGCAGATGTGTTGCTCCATCAGAGATGATTCAGCCTTCAGTTACAATTCAGCACGTCCCTTGCATTCAGGACCATGGCTCTCCACAAAAACAGCCATGCTCCATCTACATGGAGTACAACTGCATGGCCTCCCTCTTCTTGCAGGGCCCTGCAAACAGCAGTGCTGTGGTCCCTCCTGCATGGGGTTGTGGCATGGGGAGAGGTGTTAGGGCCCTGACTTGCAGCGAAGAACAATGTTTACTGGGGCTTTGGGCTCAAAAAGGCCCCAGGAGAAGTCATTTCCGTCAGATACTCTCTGTCTTTGTGACTCCTTTTAACCCTTTAACACAGGGTATGGGACATGTTTCCTGCCACATTGATCAGTGCTTGTAACTCAGATAAATGAGAGCTCTGGGTTCAGTGCATGGCACCACCAGGCTTACTAAGAGTAACATCTGCAAACTGCTTTCTGTGGCCATGAAGACCCTCAGCTCAGCTAAGTTGCTTTTTTTTTTTATACAATATATATGTCTGTAATACAATGGATTTTAAGAACATGCCTTTGGCATTACTTTATCTGGGACAACACTGTTATCCTGAACAGCCACTCAGCTGACTTGGAACCTGAAGCTGCCTGATTTTGAGTTGTTGAAAATTTGAGGGTTTGGTTGCTTTAATTAAATTTTCTTCAGCCTCAGGGGTACTGATGAGTTGCACAGGCAAAGGAACCTCTGGACTGCTCCTGATGCAGCCTATGCATTTTGAAGGCAGTGCCTTAACATGCTGAGGTTTAGCATGGTTTCCTAGAACACAAGCACATGTCATTGTGCTGCCTGTCAGTCAGTTGCACCTCAGAGCACTTGAGTCTCTTGACCAATCTTACTCAGATTTGACAGCAGTCTCACAGATACTGTCCCTTGAAATGTTGTGAAATGAGATGATAGACAGGGATAAACTAGTTTTTAACATGTGACCAGTGAGAAAGACTGCGTGTAAGATCACACACTTGGGCACTCAGTCACACTGCTAGGACAAGTGGTGTCAGAAGAGAAAAGCCTTTGGGGAACCAAGGCTTTGGTTCATTTATGACATGAAAGTAGGTCCTATCTTCCCCAGATCAGCCGGTAGTGAGGTAATCCAGACCTAAAGAGGCTACAGCTTACCAGGGCTGGTGGCTTCTTCAACAGCAAACAGCAGCGGTGATTCCCTGGGAGATGTCTGTGACTCTCAGGTGTGTGATATAAGTGGTAGCAGACAATTGGTCTAGCTGTCCAGCTGGGAACTGGTCACTTCAGGATATGCCATGATTTCTGCTTAATACAGTCACAGGAAACTCTTCTTACATACCTCATGTGCACAGAGAATATCATCTATGCAGCCTCAGAAAGTTTTTGGAAAAGCCCCCCACACTGTTCCATCTCCGTTGCCTTCTCCTTTCAGATGCTCGCTATCCAGGCACCCTCCCTATGCTTTGTTAAGACAGTGGCTTTGTTTCTTTTGGCAGGGAGAGCTCATGTTAACGATACGTTATGAGTTTTTCTTTGATACAGCCAGTGGTCAACAGCATATGCCATCTCTGTGCCCTCTGACAGTGTAATTAGGCACCTTTTTCCTCCCACAGTGACCTCTCCTCCTCTCCGAGGTCTGACCTGATAAATGAAACAAGGCAGGATAGAAATAACAAGGCTTTCCCTGGCTTCCCTGGTGTTGGATTTTGTTCTGGAGGGAGGCAGAGTGCAAGGACTCCACAGAGAAACAGTGGGACATGATGTGGATACAGAGCAAAGACAAAGAAAATGCTGCCTTGTCTTCAGGGTACAGCATTCTGGAAATGCTCAGCTCCCTCCACCACTGTGGCTGTGAGTGCGTTACCCATGGACAGGGATGTCATGTTTGCTTAGGCAAACAACACTGATGCACCCCCACACCCCTTTCTGTGCAGATATAGCTACCAGCCCTACAATTGCAAAACCACAATGTCTCATCTATGCAGGTGTGTACAGGCCAACCACACGAGCAGTGCTCTTCATTGCACGTGCACTGCCCCAGGCACATTGATAAATAGCCAAAACATAGATATGGAGCTCCTCTGGAATTCCCATCAGATTTGGACAAAACCAAGGGCCTTGCTGTGAAAATGCTTCAAGCCTTGCTAATTGGTTACAGGTCATCTCCTTCACACTGCTCCTTACTCAGTTAGTGACTCTATCATAGGGATCCTGGTGTTCTCCATCAGACAGCATTGTGCCAGGCCTGCAGATGTTGAGAGGGCTTTCTGTACGGCCACTTCCAAGTGAATTATGGACAACCAGCCCCAACTGTTCATTCTAATGCAAATTAGATGGAAAAAAGCAGAGATCATTTCTCTTTTATCTCCTAGAGTCTAAGCCATAAACACACGTTAAGCTTATACCTATAATTTATCTCTCTTTATAAGATAAATGTTCCTTGTAGAAACTAATTAAAAAGAAAAAAAGAAAAAATAATAAAAAAGGCACAAAACAAACCATAAAACAACTCTAGTTCCCAGGTTGGTTTTTTTTCCTAGATTCTTTTTTATTATTTCTCATTAAAGAATAGATGGACTAACTGCTGTTCTCAGTGTTCCAGTTAATTATGTGGCCAGCTTTACAACCTGGTAATACTCATCTGCTATTGCTTTGTCTGGTGCCAGTTTACTGCTAAAATGATGATTTATGGTGTGTTTATACTCTTACAGTTTACAATCTTCTGTAAAACATTCTCTCTAGAGATGAGTCCTAAACCGCTTTTCTGTCCCAGCTTTGCTTGTGACTGGGGGCAATGCAGCAAAGCCATGCCTCACATGGGTTTGGAGGGCATCTGCATAAATGCACGATTCATGTAGAGTGAAACACATCATCAGATGGACTCTGCAGAATGGGTCAGAAAGGAATATGTTTTTAAAAGGTATCTTCTGGGATGATTTTTGCAAACCCCAGCTGCTTTGGAAATGGAAAGGTATGGGACCACTACCTCTGTGACTCATGGGTCTGCAAGTCTGGCTAACTTCATTATTCCACTTTTCTCTGCAGACAAGATTCCAGGATAAAGTGTCCTTCTGCCTGATGCATACCTGGAAGAGTTTGTTTGCCCCAAGAGAGAAGAATGGTGACATGACAAACCTGTGCTGAAGTTGCCACAGAAGTTCCTGTGAGCTGTTCCACACTGATAGGTTTAGGTTAGGGGTGTTTTAGTAAAAAGTTTGATTTTATATAGAGTAAAGTGTTAGAGAGAAGTGACTGAACCCGAAATGTCAGAGGAAATGAAGGAGCTAGGAGGAAAGGGAGTAGACCAGCGCTATCTCCTCCAGCTTACCACACCAAAAATGACACAGGTTTGACTGACAGTTAAAACAACTGCCCTGCTGCATTTAACAGCCATTTTCAACCACTGTCACAAGCACAATGCAAAAACTGCTGACAAACGGCCTGGGGGAATAATAAGGAAAGACAGAAACTGGAAGAAGCCTTGACACATCAAGGTTTCCCTGTGACATGGGGAAAAGAGCCCATATGGTCATGCGAAACTAGCTAAGGCCATGTCTATGGAATTTGTTAAGGGTCTGGCTCTTTGTAGCACTTAAATGCATGCTTAGCTTGAATTCACATAGCGCTGTTTGCTTCATTTCTATGCTGACTTGGAGTCAAAGGCATAAAGGCCAGAGAGGAAGTCTTGGTGTCCCGGAGAATTCTGTGAACTGCTCCCTGAGCTTTTTAAAAGTGGTGGGAACATGTTATGCTATGGTTAGTCCAGACAGATCATTAAAATCTGTATCAAGAGGCAGCTGGTAAAAGAGCGTCTCTATTTAGCCAGCTAAGTAACATATCATACACAAGGTCATAGAGAAAATTTGAATTGTTTCTATATTACAAACACACAATTTACCTTCTTTTCTTTCAAGTCCAATATAAAGGAGATGCAAAGGGGTACTTCATATAAGAAAGGTTTGAAAACATTCAATAAAGGTTGAAAAAGAGATGTATGGCAATAACTACGTGAACAAATGTGTGTCTATATGAGTATTTCTGTCTGTGTGTGCAAATATGGAAACAATTTTAATTAAATTTCTGAAGAGGGTGGAAAAGTCACCTGATGCCTACATGTTTTTACCTGTCTGCTGCTAGTACATGTGTCAAACCCTGCAATATGGTAGCTGTTCTGGTAATTGCCACTATGATAACTTACCATACAGCCTCTAATTTTAATTTGTGAAGAACCAGGCATGGAAATTGACTGGCTGCAAGATCTCTAAGAGGTATGTTATGATGTACGAGGTTTTTTCCCCATAAGTTAGATGATGAAATTACTGAGTCAGCTGGAAACAAATCAGGAGAAACATAGAATAGTTAGGGTTGGAAAGGACCTTAAGATCATCAAGTTCCAAGCCCCCTGCCATGGGCAGGGACACCTCACACTAAACCATATCACCCAAGGCCTCGTCCAACCTGGCCTTGAACACTGTCAGGAATAGAGCATTCACAACTTCCTTGGGCAACCCATTCCAGTGCCTCACCACCCTAACAGGAAAGAACTTCTTCCTTATATCCAATCTAAACTTCCCCTGTTTAAGTTTTAACCCATTACCCCTTGTCCTGTCACTACAGTCCCTAATGAAGAGTCCCTCCCCAGCATCCCTATAGGCCCCCTTCAGATACTGGAAGGCTGCTATGAGGTCTCCATGCAGCCTTCTCTTCTCCAGGCTGAACAGCCCCAACTTCCTCAGCCTGTCTTCATACGGGAGGTGCTCCAGTCCCCTGATCATCCTCGTGGCCTTCCTCTGGACTTGTTCCAACAGTTCCATGTCCTTTTTCTGTTGAGGACACCAGAACTGCACACAATACTCCAGGTGAGGTCTCAGAAGAGCAGAGTAGAGGGGCAGGATCACCTCCTTCAACCTGCTGGTCACGCTCCTTTTGATGCAGCCCAGGATACAGTTGGCTTTCTGGGCTGGGAGCACACACTGAAGCTGACTCATGTTCATTTTCTCATCAACCAACACCCCCAAGTCCTTCTCTGCAGGGCTGCTCTGAATCTCTTCTCTGCCCAACCTGTAGCTGTGCCTGGGATTGCTCCAACCCAGGTGTAGGACCTTGCACTTGGCCTGGTTAAACTTCATCAGGTTGGCATTAGCCCACCTCACAAGTGTGTCAAGGTCCCTCTGGATGGCATTCCTTCCCTCCAGTGTATCAGCCAAACCACACACCCTGGTGTCATCGGCAAACTTGCTGAGGGCGCACTCAATCACACTGTCCATGTCAGCAACAAAGATGTTGAACAAGACCGGTCCCAACTCCGATCCCTGAGGGACACCACTCGTTACTGGTCTGCAGCTGGACATTGAGTCATTGACCACAACTCTTTGTGTGTGGCCATCCAGCCACTTCTTTATCCACGGAGTGGTCCATCCATCAAATTGATGTCTCTCCAATTTAGAGACAAGGATGTCGTGTGGGTCAGTGTCGAACACTTTGCACAAGTGCAGGTAGATGACATCAACTGCTCTACCCCTGTCCATCAGTTCTGTAGCCCCATCATAGAAGCCACCAAATTGGTCAGGCAGGATTTCCCCTTAGTGAAGCCATGCTGGCTGTCACCAAGCACCTTGTTGATTTTCAGGTGCCTTAGCATGCCTTCCAGGAGAGTCTGCTCCAAGATTTTGCTAGGCAAAGAGCCTATTATTGACACTGGTTTTGTTCATGAAGGCAAATAGGAGTGCAGGTCCCTCTGCATTTGTTTTTAATTCCAGAAGTATTTATTTTTTTGTGAGGGAAAGATTTTTTCCTATACCTAGGCACACAAAGCCATGGAATCCTTCCTGCTCACAAGGTGCACAACAAAGATCCTGGAAGTAGTCTGATAGAAAAAGATGCTGATTTCTTACTGGTGCAGCAGTTGGGATGAGGAACGACAGAAGAGGTAATTGAGAAACTGGATCTTCATTTGCAGGCTACAGATATGGAAAAATGTGCTCCATTTGCAGTCATTCTCATTAGAGGCCCTTTTTGCCTTGTCTGTGTGACAGCTTTCAAGCTGACATTTTTATCCAGAAGATGATCATTGGGAAAATGTATTCAATAGAGCTAACAAGAACTGAAACTGCCTATCATCTCAAACACTTCATGTTCCAGGAGTATTGCATTTCCCTGCTATATGTGTCCAATTGACACATATGTCCTGTCTTGCCAGATCGAAGCACACACCCAGTGCATGTGTTCTTCTGAAACACATCAAACAAATGAAGTTACTTTAGAAAAAGACCTGTGCTGTGCCTGAATTAAAATGCTGCTGATGTACAGTGTGCACAGGCAGCATGGACTAATGGGCTGGGCTGTATTTATGTGATTTCACTTGTAGTTACTAACTGAATAAAAGGTTGGGTAGTTCTTTTTAGCTGCTTTTTTTGCCCTCTTTCTATCTGCTTGCTTCATTTAGGTCACACCATTTTCAGAACCACAGATGCCTGTTACCAAACCTGTACTGCAGTGGGGTCCTGGGGCAATCAGATGATTGCTATAAAGGAATAAATCATTAGAAGTATGATGTCTTTGGAAAGTGTACATTAGTTTAAGCATTTTCCACTTGTATCTGCAGGTAACCGGCTCCCGTCATTAGCTGTGTAGAGTCTGGATTGATTGGCAGGTGACCTGCATCCATCACTGCAGGTATTTGGCAAGGCATGAGAATGCAGGTCTGCATCGCTGGCAATGCAACTGAGTGTGTGCTGATACTTGCCAGATTGTTCCTCAGAAACACTGGGGCTGTGGCTGTGATTCTTGTTGGATGGTCCTGTGCCAGTACTGAGGCACCTGGGGGCTTCAGGGTTTGGTCCAGGTGAGCAGAGCAGAGCCAGAGCACAGGCTTCAGAAGCAGAGCATCCAGGGAGGAAAATGATGTCAGCAGGAGGATCCCTGCCTGGGGTTTTGCAGACTTTGAACTGATCAACTCTCCAAGGGGAATGTCAGTGCTTTACTTACCACATATCTCAAGAAACCTCTAAAAACAGGGAAAATGAGAGAGAAAGAGAAGAAACCAAAGCTTTTGACTGGCACCTATTCCCTCTGCTTTGGGCCTTGTAAAATGACTGAAAGTCCTGGCACATCTGGGCACTTATTTATCCCATAAATCTGAGTGCATTTCATTTATGTCACACTTTTGAATACCCTTGCATGCACAGTGAGCTGTGCTGTCTGCCAGGGGAGGAAATGGAATAAAAGTAGAGCTGGCCAGAGCGCCGTAAGGTCTGTTCCAAGACCTAGCAAAATCTGGCTGTGTTTTCAGGTTATTTAATCTCCCCGCTGTTTTATACTAAAGGGATAATGGTCACAGACCAGAACTGCTGACACTTGTCAGGTAATGATCAACTGGAGTGTCTTGTCAGGTCTGGCTGTTAACCAAGATATAGCTTCCAGGAGCAAAGGCTCCCAAATGTCTCACCTGCTTCTTCTGCAGGGCTCCAGTATGCTCCAGCCATGCTTTTGATAGAGCTACTGCCAACTGTCAGTCAGAGGAGAGTTTAGGACATTGCAGGCTGCTCTTGAAAAATGCCCATTGCTGGTGCACAAACATGGGAAAATCTTTGTGTTCTTTTTGTGCTGATATGGAGAAGCCATGGCTCCTCTGAAGGGCTGGGGTGCTGTGACAGATACACTTGACCCCTTGTGTACTTTGGTTTAGGCTAAATAAGGAGCAACAGGACTCATACCCCATAGAACCTATGAGCTGGAAAGCTCCTGATTTATGTACAAGGGAATGAAGGTGTAAAATGAAGATGTGTCTTGTCTATACTATTGACTTGCAGCACTTGCTCTGTAAGTATTACCATTTGGATGAGCCCTGATCCTTCAGCTCTCGGTCAGCTGTTTATTCATCCCCCGGCAGAGCTCTGATGTCAACTGGTCATTGACATAGAAGGTGGCACCCCATCCTTGTCTCCCCATCCTGTCTTTCCTGAAGAGCCTGTATCTTTCCATTCCAGCACTTCAGTCATAGGAGGCATCCCACCATGTCTCTGTAACGTCAATGAGGTCATAACCAGCTCCCAGCAGACCAGGCTTCTCAGAGTCCTATGGTCTAAGTATCTGAACCCCTGGCTGTGACACCAGTCCCATAACCATTTGTTGATTCTACTGGCCTTTCAAATCCAATCCCTTCCCTTTGACCAGGAGGATTGATGAGTCCAGCATCATCCGGCCAGTGTGTCTCCTTTCCACAGTGCCACTGGACTAAAGCATGCTTCCTTCGTTGAACAAGCAGATTTATAGGTTTTCAAGGGCTTGAAGTCTCACAAGCCTTGTTCAGCATTTGTTTCAGACAATAAAGAGCTCTTCTTTGCCTAGCAAAGCCATGAATGCCTGTTTTCCACTGACTTAGGGCTTCTCTGAGCTCTTCAGCTGATAATCTGTTTGATGTCTAATCAGCCCTGCATGTTGCCTTCTTGGTCATGAAAATTCTTCATAATGCTCCCCTGTAGGCAGTACAATCACAGTCTAGTCACATTCTCAATATCTCAGTACATCTCTGGGGAGGTTTCTGGAGCAAAGCCAGTTTCCACCAGCTAATTCAGGTGGTTAAGTAATCATCAGTGTGTTTTGGATGTGCTTGATAAGGAAGGTCTGAAGGGGTAAGATCCCACTGATCCTGCTGTCTTCAACTGTCCATCCCTATCTGAAACAGTAAAAGACAAAATGGAATAATATAAAAAGCTTTTCTAGTTAATATCAAGTGAGCTGCCCACAACTGGCTAGGGAGATTTTCAAGTTATGATCAGAGGTGGCGTTCTGGAAATCTCTTTCTCCACCCTGAGGTGGTTTCTTTAGGAATAAGCAGTCAGCACTGGTGGCATTAGAGAGATCAGCTTTAACCTCTGAGTAGAAGATGAAAGGGGAGCATTTATTGTCTGCAAGATGTTTTCTGCAATATCAGCCAAGTAGCTCTGCAGCAGTTCACTTGCTTCAATGTCTGCAAGATTTTCTTTCTATGCAAAAGGGTTGCACGGCTCCTATCATCTTCAAAGAAGATATGAAAGCTCAGAAACAGCAGCAGACAGCATCAAACACTTAGCACAGGATCTGATGTGGGTCTCATTTTCATGTGTTTCTTGTTTCAGAAGATAGATACTGCAAATTAGAAAAAATCCTAAGGATCAATCTCCCCCAACCCCCCCCGATATGCAGTAGCTACTTCTGCTCAGACGAAACTTCAGCTGCAAGATAAGCAGGCAGCTCCTTTTTGGAGCATCACTCCAGAATAAGGCGCTGGGTGTCCTGGTGCAGAAAACACAGTGCAGGGAGATGGCTCAGTATCCTGCAGTATCTTGTCTGGAGACTCAAGGTGAACAAAAGCGTTAAGAACTCAAGGCTGCTGTTACAGGCAGTAATTGGGGGAAGCAGTTGGCAAGGCACAGAAAATTCTTCTAGCTCACACCTTTCAGCTGTCATCAGAACAAAATCCTAAATCAATACTATTGGTCCCCAGAGAGGTTCAGTGGAGCTAAATTAACATAACCTCGTAAATGACAGGCTTTCCCATTCATCTCAGTCCCTAGCAAGAAACTATCCGTTGCTGCTTTACTGCAGCAGTCCCCAGGAGCAGCCGCAGTGTTTCAGGTACTCCCACATAACATGTCACACAAAACAGCACTCCCCAGGTAATTCCAAAACCTTTGTTCAAAGTCAAAACAATATTAATCTCTTTGTGTTTATAGAAAGGGGAAAATATGCATCAATAGAACTCTCTCTGTTGGAGACCGACTTATGACACCACCTTCAAGAGCTTTCTTCTTCAGTAATGCAGATGCCTGTTTGCAGATCTGAAGGTGACAATGGACAAGTGGTGACTGCCATTAAACAGCTTGCCATCAATAATGGGAATATTTCTTTCCAGGCTTTTGTGCAATATGATATATGTCACGTCTGCCGCTGCAGCAGAGTATGCTGTCTTTCTTGCTCTACCTTTTCCCACCTGGGAAAAGAAGTGAAGTACTATTCAACCAGAACCCCGCTTCTTCAGGAGAAGATTCATTCCCTTCAAGCAGGTAATAATGGGAAGCAGGCAATAATTTATATATGGAAATAGCAAACACTTTTTTATCCTGGTATCCAGAAGAATGGCTCTTTTACTCTAGGTGCACAAAAGCAGGGCATCAGAAACATGAGCTGTTTCAAAAGCCACATGGGGAAACTGATACCATGGATGTGGGATGCTATCAGCACCCATTCTGCAACATGGTCAGGTAAGCTGCTTCTCCTCACAGTGCAGGCTGCAGCAAATCCTGGCTGTGCTCTGGGGGTCATGCTAGGCTGTATGTCTCTGTAACCCTGCCTGGGTTACACAGAGCTGCTATATAAGAGGTCCCCGGTTAATTGCATTAGCATCATGCAAGACAGAGAAAGGTCACAGAGAGTTTCTTCTTGAAGTCATGCAGTCTGTGGGATATTTTGAGTTGCCATGAGCTGGCACTACCAGTTAGTTCTCTGAGCCTTTAGCTGGGGCTTTTTCTTGCTGTTGGTGGTGGAAGGAAAGGTTTTAGTGAGAATGTCAAACATATGACAATCACTGGAGAGCTCAAACAAACTGCAGGGACATAGAGCAGTCTGAGTAAGATGTTTTCTTCATTTGAGAAGAAAAAAGAGCTCTTTGTGTTCTCAAAAAGTTTATTTATGGAAAGATCTGGAGAAGAAAAGGAAAAGAACAGAAACATCTCAAGTTTGGGATGAAAATTACTCTAGATGTGACCTATTTTCTACGCTAGGAAATGCTGTTTATTACTTATCTGTTGCTTTCACTTTTTAGTATGAATAGTAGACACTGCTAATTTTGAACAAAGCCCTCTTTGAAAAAGAAGTGATTTGTATGTGCACAGAGCTTTTCAGTCTTGAAGGTCTCAGGTGTTTTCATTGTATTTTTAAATATCTCAAGGTCATAGGGATATGATGAATAAGCAGGACTGAACTGCATTTTATTGTTCATGGGAGTTCATAGTGTGCGCAGCAATTTTCTCCATTGCAGTCAGACTATTGTGTCGTGTAACAGTGAGTTACACAGAGTGACAGCAAGATGCATCTCACCTGTGTTGTCAGGATTTTATAATGATGATCGGCCTGATGAAAATAGAGTAATCTCCTCACTTTTCCGTGTTTCCATCTTTCTGATTGTTTCAGGGAGGTTTTGAATTGTTTTTCTTAGTTTGACGAGTGTTTGGAGAGACAGAGAAAACCCCTGATTTATAACTTTACAACAAGATTCAGTAACCTGCTTGGCTTGCACCAAGCAATGCAGGATGACTCTGTGCTGCAAGTAGTCTCTCAAGCATCATTCCTGCATTGGTCACTGTGGTTTGTGGTACCAGGCTGGGTTCTGTTGTGCTAGGACTCTCCTGATACAGCTACACCCTCAGCCACATTGATGTGCAAGATTTCACCCCTGTGAAACCTTGGTTGTCTCTACACGTTATTTCATTTGCACAGTCCAGCCTGTGAACCCTTAGACTGGATACAGAACAGAGGAGCATTATGGGGGGAAGAAAGGGATCCAGAGAAGGTGCCTCCTCTAGGTACAACATTGCCTTTCTTCACTTACAACCACCCCAGGAGCAAAGGGAAAAGATCTGAGACTGGCGGTGTCTCCCTTGTCTCTCTTTTGTTACTGCCTTGCATCTTCCAGGAAGTCTTTCCAGTCAGTGTCAAGGTGACAAGAAGGAAGAACTTGGACTATTTTGTGCTATATGTGTAAACAGAAAGACCTCCAGCACCTTGCCATCCACACATCTCCTCCAGGTTTTGCAGTGTTGGTCTACCATCCTGAACTATTCTCTCAGCGGTCCTTCTGGGACATACTGTATTCAGGCAAGAACCTACTTTGAACATGGAGTACTGGGATAAGCATCCTTCACCAAGCCCTTTGGGAGCAGATACCAGGAAAGCTAAAGCAGGAGGGATTGCTAGGGAGAAGGGCATTGCAATGCAGACCTACAGACAGGAGGAAAAATGGGCAGAGATTCTGCCAGCTCTAGCCTGGGGAGGACGTGGAGTGTGGTGAGGAAGCAAGTGATAGCTGGTGACTGTCATGAACCTCTAGAACAAAACCAGGCATGGTACATTTTTCCATACCTTTACTTTAAAAACTGATTTAATTTGTGCAATAAAAATATACTTTAAAAGGATCCTAAAAGTGCCAAGGAACACAGAGCTCAGCTGGAATAAAAATGAAACACTGGTGCAAAACCATGAACCAGATAATAAATGGGTCCAAAGGAATCATAGACTCATAGAATCATGGAATGGTTATGGTCGGAAAGGCCCTTCAGGTCATCTAATTCCATCCCCCCTGCACAGCAATTCTTGGGTGGAAAACTGGTGACTGGCTTATTGTTAAAACAGTCCATATTTCTCGTGGGAAGTAACTGCGCAGAGTAGTAACACTAATGTAAATAGAAATTCTCTCCAGAAATTATTTCTGAGAGTGCCAACAGTGTGAAAATAGTTGCTTGCTCTCTCCAAATAGACACCACTGAACTTGAAAATTCCAGCAATGAGCCAGTAACTTTTCCCTGCAGTCATGTTGTTGATTTACTGGGTAAGAAACAGATACTCAGATCTAACACAGTAAGGCAAGTAAGGCTAGATTTTGCTTTGCAAAAGATGAGATGTTATGGCCAGGCACTCCTGCTACCTTGGAAGGTCTGAGAGGATGGGAGAAAGGAGCAGGAAAGACAGTGTTTGGGCAGACAATCCAACTCTCTGCTACTAGAAGGCATTCAAATTACCAGGAAGTCAGTGTATGTTTTCAAAATTTGGTTCTTCTTCTTCTTCTTTTAATCTTTGAATAACCTTTACTTTTACTGTAAGTAAATGACATTTAAGCTTTTTGAGTGGAGTCCAATTCCCTCTTTACAGTAAGGATTTTTGCTTCCCTTTTTGTTTATGTGCTTCCCCAGATTTGTATCTCTCTAACTCATAAGCCAAAACATCATTACAGTGCAACCTGCAACTTAGTTCATAGCCTTAAGAACGAGTTAATTTTGCAGGTCTTTCAGATTCTGACTCGTCTTTGGGTACTTTCATTAAGATATAGTTGTTTTAAAATGAGCCGCAGTTTTCAGTTACTCATCAGCCTATCTCAAACATATAAAGAATTACATCATAGAATCATAGAATAGTTAGGGTTGGAAAAGACCTTAAGATCATCAAGTTCCAACCCCCCTGATCAGCAATGTTGCTAATGACTGCTTTCCTCATGTTTCTCATGAAAGTAATGGTTTCCATCTCTATCTTCTCTTCCAGTGTTGAACTGAATGATTTTTATCCTCTATGGTCCTGCAGAGTGACCCCATGGAGCTGTCACGAGACAGCCTGAAATCCTGCTGACCCTTCCTTAGGCACTGAGAACCAGATATTTCCAGATGGATTGTGACTGAGGGGTAACAAAAGTGAGCACCAGTGTCCGTCACTTTCTGGGTCAGCTCTGTTAAGATCAGGGTCTGGTCTGCAATTTCAGCAGTGAAAATTTCATGAAAGCTGACAATTAACACAGCTAAACCATTGTTTGCAGGGGATGTGGTGTGGTTGAGGACAAACTGACCTATAAATAAATCATAGCAAGATACTCCTTTTCATATAATTTTTTAGGCTTTTGGTTTGAATATGCTTTCCTCCACTTCATACCATAAACTTTGTGATGAAGTATTGCATCTGCATTATTTCATTTCACACCTGTGTTCCCCCTTGTATTAATGGCATTTTATGCATTTAAATTTCAGGGGCATCAAAACAGAAAGCATTGTAAGCAAAGTAAATCTCACAGAATCATTTATCAGTGTCATTTGCCAGGAGAGGTGCTCTCTCTCCTGCGTCAGAAGGCCCATTGATTTCTTGACTGCCTGCTGTTTGGAGGAAGCTTTCTGTGAGTCATGGAGTCTAAAGCCTAAAAAGACTTTCCAATCACTTGCTCTGATTATCCACATGTTCCTTAGGGACCCTGGGACTTTTTTGGCTAGAAGGAAAACTCCCAGAAGTGGATCCAATGACACAAGGGATCACACCTTCACTGGAAGCTACAGCTTGCAAACACTGGCTCTTAGCTGTGTGTCTATTGGACCAATATTGCTCCAATACCTGATGTTTCTTTTATTCTGTGCAGCTGAAAATTAGCTGTCAAGTAACTGGTGAACCACTGGCGATTGTAAGAAATGATTCATTATTAAATTACCCTTATTAAAACATAAGAGGCTTATAGACAGTCTGTGTTGTAGTTTTCTGGTGTTACGCTGGGCAGGCTTGTGTGCACATGCTATGCAGTGCAATCATAGAATCATATAATTATTTAGATTGGAAAAGACCTTTAAAATCATTGAATCCAACCATTAATTTAGCACTACCAAGTCCAGCACTAAACCATGTGCTTAAGTGCCATGTCTACATGTCTTTTAAATACCTCCATGGATGGTGACTCAACCACTTCCCTGGGCAGCCTGTTCTTGGACAGCGGTGGTTCAGGTGGGATCTCCTACCCGTAACAGCTGTATCCTAGGTTAATAGTACCAGGTGGTATCTTGAAAGAGCCCCAGTCTTGCCATCAGGTTTAAGGTTTCATTTGTGTGTTAGTAATATGACTGACTTCAGAACCTTTCTATCCAGTTGAGAATAACTTGTTAGCTGGCATAACAGCTGAGTTGCCATGCTGGAATGCCATGCATTCCAGCTGGTCATTGACATAGAGGGTGACATCCCCTCCCTATCTCCTCTACCTGTCCTCCCTGAAGAGCCTGCATCCTTCCATTCTGACACTGTGGCCACAGAAGCCATCTCACCATGTCTTCGTGGTGCAAAAAAGATAATAGCCCTGCAGGCATGTGCATGTCTCTAACTCAGATTTATTCTCCATGCTATGTGTGTTGGTGTACAGGCATTTCAGTTGTGCCCCTGATGAAGCTGGCTCATTGGCTGGAGTGGATTTGAGAGGAATGGAAGGATGCTTTCATAGTGTAAATCCTATAAGGAACGGTGCTGCTGTTGTTTATTTGGGCTGGTAAACTGTTCAATGCTGAAATGGGGCTGGGTATCTGGATGTAGGGCTATTTATTTAAAATGGAAATCAGCAAATAAAACTGTATGACTGATTTCCAAACAGACCTTATCTGACCAGCAGCATTATTCATTTGCTTTAGCTCTTATGCACTGCAGTCAAGAAAATGGGGTGTTGTACACTTCCAGTGCAAGATACAGTCACTGTTCCTAACAATTTACCATTTGGACAGGTGATTTTTCAAATAGTCCAAATTTCTACGTTAAATCTCTCCTGGAAGATGCCCAGAGCACTTGGGAGTGTTGTATCCATGCAGACCCTATGTACTTGCTTTATTAGTTATCACTTGCAATCCTCAGAAGTCCATGAATCCTTGGCCTGGGGGTAAAAACCGCTGCCCCAGATATTGATGGAGAAGCAATCTGCTCGTGTAACCCAGCTGGAATGATATTGTCTATTAAGAAAACTGAACCTTGTGCAATTTGTCAAATGGTCAGTTTCTGTTACAGTGATTTCTAAATAAGCTTGCTCTATAGGTCAGAATTTTGTGCTGAACTCTCAGGCGCATTTATTTTTTCTTATGTATGTGAACTTAAATTATTTCTTGTCCCTATTCTGTCATGTTATGGATGGGCGCTGTAAACAGTACTAATGAGGAGATCTCTGCTACCTTGTAGTATATATGATTAATCTCCACCAAGTAAAATTAAGATTGGCTTAATTTCATTTTTAACCTTCTGAATGTTTTGAAACAGTGTGATTTAGTTAAAAATGAGACATGGATGAGCTGGGACTCCTGCATTTGCTTTCATGGTATATTCAGATTTGGAAATGGACTGTAGGTGTACCTTTTTCATAGGACCACTGAGCAGCTGCAGGAATATAAGGAAGTAAACAGCAGAGGCTGACTATTCTGAGTGTTATGCTGCATCTGTGAGCAATGGAAAAGCATTCACACTGCATATTGTACTGGCAGGGAGCACTTGGATCAGCGCTCTTAAGAATTCACAAAAAGCCTTATCTGCACAGAGGTTATGGCCTCCCTGTGGTATCAGATGAGCCTTCCTAAGGACCTTGCTTGTGGACGTAGGAGCTTGTGGGTCAGTCTTGGGCCAGGCTTGCTGGGATACTGGACTTGCAGTTGAATCCTCTCCTGTAACTTGCATCTCCTGTCCAGGCCCTGGTGAAAAGGAAAGAGTTGCTCCAAACCTCCTCTTCAAACCATAAGAAGTTCCCATGCACGGGTTGGAAGCAGGAAAGCCTATGGTTAATGGCAAATGGCAGACGTACTGGATGCTTGGTGCCTTACTGTTTTCGCTTCTCAAGAAACCTGTCTCAAGCCTTTCTGATTAATTTTGTTTAATCTTCAGGAGGCCTACACATCTCTGAGGAGCTGCATTGCATCACTTCATAAAACCAGTATGAAAGATCTTTTTTTTTTCTTATTTTATTTCATAATTGATTGACCAAACTCAGGTTTGCTAGAAAAACTTTATTTCTTCTCACTTGGCTCTTAAATTTACTCATACAGTGCTTTAGAAATACATGATATAGAGGAAAATCAATGGAAATATCTTGCCAACAGATTTATAATAGAGAAATAGGCCAGTGTTATATTTTTTAACAATCTTCCTGTGGAATGAGTGTCATATTTCCTGAAAACTAAATACAGCACTGTGCATTGAATGCTAATGGGCAGATTTCTCCTAGTAAAAATGTTACAGACAAGTCTTAAGAAAATCTGAAGAGGCTCAGTAAAGATACTAAAGGTAAGTGGTTGATCATATCTAAAATATTGTGAACCAGTTAAGGAAAGTGGTCAGAAGCATCTGTTTATCTTGTGTTTCTGGGGATGCTTGAAAGGGTAAGGAGTCAGAAGTGTTTAAATGAAAAATGCCCTGCTTGGGATAGTGTGCAATAGCCCACTCAAGATAGAATTTATGACTTAAATATCCCTGCCTTTCCCAGGGATGGGAACTTGCTTTGATTCCCTGTGCTTCATAGGTTTGCAGGAATTACCAAGGTACTATTAGGTCTTGAGACAGGGAACTCAGTTCTTTCCTACAGTGCTGCTCTTCTTCATCTCTGTTCTCTTAATGAGTACTGTTCAGCTAAATACAGCAGCAGTGGTGCCTAACCTGAGTGGTTTGACAACCACACCACGAGCTAAAGTTGCAAAGAGCGATCCTTCCCTAAGTTACGTTAGCTGATGTGTGTGTAGGAGGTGTTGGGCATGATTAGATAAGGCTGAGGAATTACTTAGCTCAGGATATGTAATAAAGATAGCTGGTTTGAGTTGTCCATCCTCTGACAGGGAGTGGGAGTCTGTGTCAAGCCTCTATGACAGAAGACTTCTCCTACATGACTCGAAGGGGGACAGGGTCTGCTCTGATATTTTCACAAGGAGGTGAAGCTCTCGTCAAACTTAGACCGCGGCCAGCAGCTATTTCCCTCTCCAGTGCTGCATGGAGGTGATCCAGTCCTTGCACAGCCTTGTAGGGCAAGCTAGAGAGGGAGTGAAATTGCCCTGTGGGACCACAGGCTTGCTTCAGCACTGCTGCACTTTCCTGTTCCTCAGAGACAGGCATTCAGCTCTGACATCTCCCTCTGCTACAGCCAGTGCCCCAGCTGTGCAGCACCTCTGCACACAGCTTCTCTAGCAAGAGCCTGTTTTCCAGGCATGCAAAGAAGGAACTGCCCAGACTATTCAGACAGGGCTCTAAAAACTTGTAGTGGCTTAATCCAGAGGCAGCCTGCAAGGAAGGGATGTGAGAACCCTGCTGCTCTGGCATTTTTGGAAGTTGCCAAGCATGCCTTTGAAAACAAAGCCTCGGAAGGAAGGCAATAGCTCCTGGGAGGTGTTAGTGAGCTTGTTAGCTGCACCTTGAGTATCTCTGGTTCAGGCACAGAACAAGGATGCTGAGTGAAGGCAATTCTGACACAGCTTTAAACGTAATGGCACAAAGCCTGACACTGAACTATTGTAGGATTTGCCTTATTTTGCTATTTTAAACCACAAAACACTTCTCTTGTGTGGTTTAATTTGTAGTAAATCTGAAACTAGGCAGGTGCTAAATCTACATGTAGTTGATTAGAAACAAGCTGAAAGCTCTCTTTTAAAGCCTAATCATACTATAGAGACAGTGCTATCAACATTGTACTCCCATGTGCATGCTAGGTTTGTTATCTTGTGTTAGTGAGAAAACTCAGATCCCTAATGCTTCCAGTTAGCAAGTAGCTAAGCTTGTTGTATATCATCCAGCCAGGCCTGATTAAAATGGTTCTTCACTGCTTGGCCCCAGAAGGGCATAAATTAAAGTAAATTCAGAGATGTTTCTTGCTCTGGGACCAGTCCTTGCACAGATGTAGGCTTTTTCTTCCTCCTAATCTCTACTTATTGAATTCTTCAATCTCAACACTTTTTCTTCAGGGAACAGGGATGGGTAAACTATTGGTCCTGTTGTACTGGCAGCACAGAGCAAGTTTGGGAGGGAAAGAAGTCCTGACCCTTGGCAGTGCTTGGGTCTCACCAGTAGCTGTGGGATTTTTTGCCAGCAGGAACAGGGCCAGCCTTTCCCCTTGACATCTAGGAGGTGGAGTGATGTAGTACTTTGGGAAGGGAAAGCCAGTGGCTGGGCTTTGGGTGATCTAGGAATCTGCAAAGTATTCAGGGTTGGTACACTAAAGACTGTTGCTGACAAGGTGCTTCTCTGTGCAGGAAAGCCAAGAATCAACATATCCCACAGAGCTTTTTTCTTGGTCCTTTTTTTTTGTTGTTGTTGGCTTTATTTCTGCCCTCACTGAAATTCACCTGATGCCCAGACCTTTCCTGAGAAAGGGACATAGAAGTGCTCAGTAAACATGAATAGCCAGGGTGCAGTGGTCACAAGTGGCCACAGGGTATGTGGATGAAGGCAAAGCCTTGGGTCCAAACTGACCAGGATCCCAATGTCCTCAGGGAGCAGACCTGTTCCTCAGTCCCTTGTTCAATGCTCCACTTTCCACTGGACTGGAGCGAGATATCAGCTGCTCCTGAATCTTCAGGAGACATCCTAGTATATGCCTCACAGTACCAGTGAGGAGGTAGAGTAGTGCAGGATAGCCCATGTATTGGAGGCTGAGGTGAGTATTAACAGAATCCCCTTTGCTCAGCTGCAGCAAGATAAATCCTTGCTGCCCTTTTGAGAGCAAATCTCAGAGAGGAAGCACTACCCCTGTCCTGCTCTGAAGACCACCTTCTGCTCCTCTGGTCAATATCCTATCTGTGCAAGGCTCTCCTCCCTCAAGGACCAGTGCAAGCACAGAAAAGGCAGCCTTGCAGGCAAGGCACAGAACTGGTGCATGGGGAGTGGGGAGCTTTCTAGGAGCTCAGTTAGACTAATGAACTAGTCCTGTTAGCTCTCTCATCAGACAGCTCACGTTGGCAAAATTAGCTCTTGAAGAAAAATGGGACAGGAATTTTAAGTGCCCTAAGAGATTTTTTAAAAGCACAAGTTGTGTTTGCACATCCAAAGCTGCAAATGTTTTGATGATCTCCAAATTAATTGAAGGATGTTTCAGTCTGATTTAATGTGTTCATTGCCCTGATAACAAATTATGTATCTCTGTCATATGGGTGGGTGCCTTTATACATTTGATCCTAATTATTGATAAGTAAGTGTGAGCAGTAATGGAGCTTAGCCTCCCTCAAGGGGACCAAGTATTTTTAATCATCGGGACTTCACTGACTGTGAATGGGGATGAGAGGATCATGTTATTTTAGGGCTGGGAAAGCAGGCTGCTTAGTGTGATTCTTCCTGTCAAAGGCTTAGGACTGAAGTTGCTTCCTGTTTATAAGCTTCATTGCCAGCTTACCAATTCTGTGAAAAACCTGTCATGAAACCAGGTTGGTTGGACATTCCTAAAGTGTGGGTCACCCCTTGGAGGACTTACAGAGAACAAGGGCTTAGGAAGGTTGTAGAAAATGGAACTGAATGGTTTTGGTGGTAGCAGAGTAAGGAATAGAAGATAACATGGGCTTGCTCAGTATCTTTAGTTGGAGGCTTTGAAATGGCATTGAGAAAGTTGGGAGCTGCCAACTTCTCTGCTCTAAGGAAGGCTTGTTCCTGTTGCAGCTCTCTGCTCCTTCTGGTGCTCACTTTGATATCAGAGTGTTAATAAAATTAAAAGCACTGTTAGTAGTTTATCTTTAAGAACAAATTATTTGTTAATAGTTAGTTCAGGTAATATGCATTTTTGTACGCTCTATTAAGCACCAGAAAATCCTTTTCTTTAAAGGAGGAACTCTAAGAGGAGTACCACCACAAGTTAGATGAGCTGACTGATTGTCTACCACAAGAAATGAGCTTAGCAAAACTAAGTAACTGAGGAAAGGTAATTGAGGTGGGAGGTTTGAAATCATGTAGGTTCCTATTTTGCGATCTACTCTACTGGAGTGAAAACAGTAAACTGGAGAAAAAGTATAGAAACACCTCACCTCGGCAGGGAGCTGAAGCTGCTCATCAGGTAACAAGCCTGCATGCGGGACAACTTCTGTGCAGGTATTTCGTATAAGCCTAGGAAAGCTGTGGTGTGGGACTTCTGATCATGATGTGGTACATAATCTATGTTGTAATTTGGTTTCCAGTTCTGTCTGCTCCTTACTCAAATCAGGCTGATGATAAGTAGAACGGTTGCACGTTCTTGTTGCTGATTGATTCAGTACAAGTAGGGTTTAAGAAAAAAGGGTGCTAATGTTAGGCAGTTGCATGTTCTTCATGCAAAGCTATCCTTCTAGGCGGCCTTCCAGAATTTATGTGGTTTCTTAAGAAGAATTTTGTCACTTCATAATGCACTGTGTAAGCCTAGCATATATGGACCATAAAATACTTACTCCAGCTGCAGGGCACTATGGTCATAATGAATATTAAAATTCAAAATAAAAAATCCTTGATTAAAAAGTAACGTGTACTCTAAGCTCAGGAATTTAAGTGCTGGAAGGAGATCAGATCTGGCCCTTTGTTGAAGTACTTAATTAACCTAATGTACCAAAAATCTTCCAATTTTTTGTTATGGAAAATATTTTGCAAACTTGAAGGTTTATGGAAGTGGAAAGACTGGGTTTTCTCATCTCATTCTGTAATAGGGACAAAAAATTAAGGAGAAGCAGAAATGAATGCTGTGGAATTTGTGCGTAAGAACTAGCCAGGCTTGGTCCCTTTCTCAAATTTAATGCAATTGCATGAAATATTTGAAGATACAAAGCAAGGTTGTCAGCCAGGACCCAAGTGCCCTGTCATGTTGTGGCAGTTAAAATCAGTAAACAAACTTTCTATTGAATATTAAAGTGCAATTTAACAAAATAACTCTGACAGGTCCTGACAAAGGAATTGCTCCTTTTTATTTTATAATTGTATTATTATTATTCCCCACAGTAAAATGTTCATGGAGGTTTCTGATGCTATCAGCTAGAGTATCAGTATGTGAAGCCTAGATGAACATGCTGAAGGAGACAATACTGGAGAGGGGGAAGCTATGTGTCTCATGCACATTAATTCCTGCATCATGAAATTGTGGAATCACAGAATGGTTTGGGTTGGAAAGGACCTTAATGCTCACCCAGTTCCAACCCCCTTCCACTAGACCAGGTTGCTCTAAGCCCCGTCCAACCTGGCATTGAACAGTGCCAGGGATGGGGCAGCCACAGCTTCTCTGGGCAACCTGTGCCAGTGCCTCACCACCCTCACAGTTCTTCCTAATACCTGATCTAAATTTACCCTCTTTCCATTTAAACCCATTGCCCTTTGTCCTATCGCTACATTTCATGATAGAATATATTCCCATTTTTCCTGACAATGAAATGGTGAGTTTGAGTCAGTGAAGAAAGGTCAGTGAAGAGGGCACACAGCAAGCTCACTTCCCTGAATTTCAAGAGAGCAGACTTGGGCCTGCTCAGTAGAGTACCATGGGATGAAGCCCTGGAGGGAAGAGGGGCCTAAGAAAGCTGGTTAATATTCAAGGATCACCTCCTCCCCATTCAGGAGTAATGCATTCCGACAAAGAGGAAGTCAGGCAAGAATGCCAGGAGGCCTGTGTGGTTGAACAAGGAGCTCCTGGACAAAACCCAGCACAAAAAGGAGGTTTACAAGGGGTGGAAACGAGGACAGGTAGACTAAGAGGAATACAGAGAAATTGTCTGAGAAGCCAGGGATCAGGTTAGGAAAGCTAAAGCCCTGACAGAATTAAATCTGGCATCAAGGACAACAAGAAAAACTTCTATGGGTACACTGGGGATAAAAGGAAGATGAGTTAAAATTGGGGCCCCTCTAGAAGGAAACAGGAGATCTGGTTACCCACCAAGAAGGCTGAGGTACTCGATGACATTTTTTGACTCCAACTTCACTGGCAAGTGCTCCAGCCACACTGCCCAAGCTGCAGAAGGCAAAGGCAGGGACTGGGAGAAAGAAGAACTGCCTGCTGTAGGAGAAGATCAGGTTTGAGAACATCTAAGGAGCCTGTAGGTCCACAAGTCCATTGGACCTCATGAGACGCATTTATGGGTCCTGAGGGAACTTGTGAATGAAGCTGCCAAGCCATTATCATATTTGAGAAGTCATGGCAGTGACTGGAGAGGCATGGATTTGGTGCATGGATGGCTCTGTGGATAAGGAAATTGGCTGGATGGTTGCACTCAGAGAATTGTGGTCAAGAGCTCAATGTCTGAATGGAGATCAGTGACAAGCAGTGTTTCTAAGGTTTTTGTACTGGGACTGTCACAGTTTAACATCTTTGTTGACAACATGGACAGTGGGATTGAGTGCACCCTCAGCAGTTTGTGATGACACCAAGCTGTGTGGTCGACATGCTGGATGGAAGGGATGCCATCCAGAGGGACCTGGACAGGCTGGAGTGGTGGGCCAGTGCAAAACTCATGGATTTCAACAAGGCCAAGTGCCTGTGTTTTGCACAGGTGCAGGCAGGTGATGTTGGTCACTCTTTCCTCATCCACAAGTGCTGTAACCCCATTAGTCACAATAGCCTGGGCTGTCTGTAGCGAGCTGCAGGTAAACGACATGACCATTGAGGAGCACTACCTTTCCAGGGTCTCCTGCTCGAAATGGATTTGTTCCTGTCTTCATTTCCAGCTTTTCCTTGCTCTCGCTGCAATGCTGAGAAGAAAGGGGTGCATAAGTTCACTGGGGGTCGGGGTTTACAAGCCTGCTGAGAAAAGCACAGCTTTCTGATGACGTTTTGTGCCCCTCAGATGTTGCTGTGTTGCAGCACAGTGTACAAAGTCCATGGGGTAGGACTTGAACTCCTCAGTATGTAAAGCCATAACAGATACTTATCAGTAGCTACTTATCAGCTTCTGCTGCTCTGTGGGCCTGTGGATAGGCAGCATTATCAGCTGCCTTGTAGGTTGCAATGAGCCTGACTGGGGAAGAGGACCAAAGGGCGACAGCAGGAGGTAGAAGAGTTAGTATTACATACTAGGAAGTCAAGGAAACTCAAGATAAGTGTCTTTCTTCTGCAGAAGCTCCATCTGGAGATGCCTCCAGAGCCTATCCTATCTCTCACACCTAGGCACACATTCTTTCCTTTTCTGGGGGTAAAAAAAAGCAGTCATCATTCTTCAATAATGGGTAAAAACCTAATCATGTCTAGTGTGACTGAGGAGAGCATTGTCTCAGTTACAGCTATGGTACAAAGGCCTCTGTCCTTCCAGTTGCCTCTGCAAGGAAGGGAGAGGTGGTTTGGCAATTTAGGGAAAATTTTCAGAAGGAAATTTTCAGTGAAAATCCTAAAACTCCCTGAAATCCCTTCTGCTTTGAAAAGAGAAAAAAAAAAAATATTGTCTGTGTGAAATCCTGCAATTCATCATCTGTTCTAGCTAGAAATGCTTCTAATTAGGATGATGAAGCAAAACTGGACAGTAATAATGTGGGGAAAATGAACAGAGGCTGTTCCATCTTCATATTCCTTCTGCTTTGTGGAAGGATTTAAACCCAAGGTGCAAGATCCCCATGTTAGCCATGGATATGTGTTTATTGCGGAGTTGCCTCTCCATAGCAACCCAAGCTAGAGTCGTTTGAGCGGGTGTTTAGTAACCTCCCTACTTCTGCATCTTTCTTTTTCCTTTTTAACATGTATCTCTGGAATCTAGGTATGATGCTGCAGTTCTTGTTTTCATGTCATGACTGCATAGCTGTCATTTTGAGTCTGCTTGGCAGGGTGACAAGATTGACAGCAAGGAGAGGTATGACTGGGTATTTCACCACTCTACCAACTTAAATATATTCTCTGAGTGTGCTGTAATTTACACTCTGGATGAAGGACTGCTGAGTCAGGTACCCGGGGTACCTGTGACAGCATGTTGATAGAAACAAGCCTTTTGTTTTCCAGCAGCTGCACAGTGGGGCTATGGGGATTAGTGGGCTGGTGTTAATTAGCACAGCACCCCGACTTTAGCAGTACTATGTTTGAGACTGTCTTCCTAGAGAAATAAGAATTGAGTGATCACTATGTCTCAGGTGAATCTGATTCATTGCTGCTGAAGCCATGGTCACTTCTGCTTTGTTGTTGTGGGATGCAGCAAGAATTTGCCAGCCTTAGGGCACAGAAGAATAGAAG
This sequence comes from Pezoporus occidentalis, assembly GCF_034315485.1. Taxonomy (NCBI): domain Eukaryota; kingdom Metazoa; phylum Chordata; class Aves; order Psittaciformes; family Psittacidae; genus Pezoporus; species Pezoporus occidentalis. The sequence goes on along the minus strand of NW_026913586.1, from coordinate 996,598 downwards.
GAAGATTCGTACCTAAAGCATGATCAGGTTTTGAATTAAAAAATTAAGTCACAGCTATATATTTGTATTTAAAAAAAAAAATAATCTGTTTTGAAACAGATTATACAGAAAGATAGCTCCTACCCACCACTTACAGTGTGAGTGGGTTGGCCTGCTGTGGAGGCTGGCTCAGGGGATGATGCAGCTGCATCTTTAATTGGTGCAAGTGCCAGTCAGTACCATACAGAGTTGTCATTCCTGTGCTAACCCAGCTCCTTGCTACCCTGTGGTATCCCATCCAGAGATGCCCTGGTTTTGAGAGTTTGTCAGTCCTCCAAGTTAGGAGATGATGGAGGGAAAACACATTTCTCTGCTTTAGCGAGACCCGTGCCTAAATCTGCCAGAGAGCTTTTAGGAACTTCAATCTTGGCTTCTCATCTCAAAGTGTAAAAAGCACATCAACAAAGGGCTGGGTTCAGATCTGGTGATGTCTTAGGCGCTTCATGAAGAGTGTAACATCAAGAGTTGAGTAAGTCTTTCTGACCAAACACAGTTAAAATTTTGTTATTGTATGGATATGTGTTATAGGGAGAAAATGCAAAGAAATTACAATGCTTCAATTTGGTAGACAAGACTAACACCAAAGCTATGCAAATTCAGACCGGATGCTGAGCATGAATCTTCCATACCGAGTAACTGCTGGAGTAAAGCATCCTCCAAAGCCTCCTTCAGCTCTTGATGTCTTTAAATTGCAAGTAGGTACCTTCCTTCTGGCAAGTTATTCGGTTTAGTAAAGGTAGTTGGGTGATGGCCTGTGGCTGGTTATAGAAAAAGTCAAAACTGATGATGTCCTGATCTGCTTTGGAATGAAATCTTATGCATAAATAAGAATTTTTCTTCAAGTTTTGTTTGCAAGTAAAAAGTCTTTAGCATTATTTAGCATTAATCTTCTCTTAGTATTTTTCTTCTAGTCTTTTCATGAAAGATTAATATGTGCTTTTATGAACAATATTAAAATAGGCTGTTAGCATCTTTTGTGAATAGTCATATTTTAAAATGAAACCTAAAAAGAACTAAAATCTTTCACTTCTTTGAGAAACAGAAGGAGCAAATAAAGAGCTGCAGCCACACTGACCACTGGTCTTATTCAAGAGCAAATTTTACTACTCAGCTGCTGTTCTGTTTTCTGCCAAAAAAGGTTTTTATAGTGAGTGTGAATGCTGTGGGGCTGCTGTCCAACTTGGAGGCACAAAATCTTGTAGCAGGTAACCAGTAAAGCCAACCAACAAAATGTACCTTTTGTAATGAAAAACAGAGGTGGTAAGACCAAAGAGAATTTCAGTTATGATAAGGAATATATATGTGATACAGCATGTACTGGAAATTATTGGAAAATTACCAAAAAGACTTGCTTGTGTTGAAGTGTTACTCGGCGTGAACAGCTGCATGTTGAAAACCTAGTCCATATTCTGGGTATTGTCCATCTCACACCTATAATCTCCATTTTATTATAGCAGGTGAGGATTTCAACAGAGCTCCAGGATTAGGCAGTGGGCCCCTCCTGTAAGTAAGAGCCAGCATTCCCAGTCAGCTCAGGCCTTGTCTGCAAGGGTGGCTTAGCCCTTTCTCTCAATCAGTTCTACTCAATTTAGTCATTCCAGCTGGGCAGCTCCTAACCTTTCTAAAATAAAATCACTACACCCAGTCACAGGTACCAGCATACATACTGACAACATGGAAATGTGCATACAAGAGTGAGGGATGCTGTTTGCTTTGTCACCTGTAATCTGTTTTGAGTACCTTCACCTAACCTCCTATGACTCTGCAGGATGTTATCACTCCCAGGTCTAGAAAGAACCTGGCTTGGAGGGGAAGCTGCCCGTCTTGGGCATGCACGCTTCTGTAGAAATAGCATCTTTCAAGTGCAATTGGAAATTAATGCTCTCTGATGATCTGAACAGGTCCTGATGATCAGAATCTAGGGAATATGGGGGTTTGCAGGATGAGTGTCACTGCTTTTTTTTGTGCTCTCTTACCCAGGTGTTCAGCTTGAATCTCAAATTCCAGAGCGCTGCTGGTTATTCACAGTGCCAGCATGGGTACTTTTGCTTTGCGGGATTAAGTGAAATGTCATTTCTAGAAATTGAGGGGAGGAGGCTGTTAAATGTCTCTCTAAGGCATCAGTCACTCAGGGCCTGTTGTTACCAGCATATGTGGGTGTGGTATATTATATCTGAGGGGCTTCTAAGATGTTTTTGTGCCCAGCTAATCATCGCTTGCTCTTGAGACTATTGTTGCACAAGGCTCATAATGCTTAGACTGATTTTTAAACAAAACAGTTGGAGGTGACACGCGGGGGATAAATTCCATAAAATTATTGCTGCAATTATGGTGGAGTTGCTGCTTGTGCACTGAATATATCCCTCGTGCTCTAAATGATTGCGGTATTTGTGCCAGAGCACGGGAGCTGATGTTGTAATCGCTGCCTCCCTTTTCTTTCTTTGCCGGGGTGGGCTGTGAAAGGAGAGCATGCTGGTTTAGGCAGGACACTGGGTTTTGTGTGCTTCTCAGCCTGGATGATTTCCTTCAGCTCAAAACTGTGTCTTCTGAATGTTCTGCAAAGTTTCTTGGGGTAACTAAATTTACCGTGGTGCATCAAAGCAATGAACTCAAGCTGACCCCTTCAACCAGCCTGCACCTTTGATAGGGAGAATTACATTCAAGCTGCCTCTGCACAGTGTTTAGGAGTGAGGCATTGTTCTTAAAATAGGCATATGGAATTCAATACAAAATTGGAGAGTTAAGCAAGGTTGTTTTTCAGAAAGCTGCGCTGTCAGTGGTGCAGGAGGCTTCCTTGTTTCACACAGTAGCAATGAAGCAATAGGTTTTTTTTTCTTGTTATGCTGGGTGGGTTAGCTCTACTGTTACCCATTGCTTACTAATTCTGTTGGGTTACTTTCCTCCCTAGTTCATTTATTTAAAAAAGCAAATGATGTTTTGGGGAGTATCTGTTGGGAAAGAGGGAGAAATCCCAATCCCTCTGGCAATCTCTGCTGTTGCAATGAAGTACCTTGCCATTGTTCTGCCCTCTTTTCTGATGTAGTCTCCCATGTATCTCAATTCTTTGCTCTTTGTCTGAGATGCCTTAGAATTCTGGTTGTTGGTTTCCTTGCCTGCTGCTCTGCTGCTTCCCACTCTACTCTCTTTGCTTCTCTGGTGTCTAGGATGGGGAATATCTTTTCCTCTTTTTTTCCCCCCCCATGTCCTTTAAGTGCTTCTTTCTTTTACTCTTCCTCTTACACCCCTGTCTGTGCCTTTGTTGGTGAATATCCGTCTAGACCTGTCCTGTATGACTCTTTCTCTCTAGGTGACCATCTTCACCTTCAGTCTGTGCCCACCACCTCTTACATGCTTTTAATCTGTTGACCCTCATTCCACACACAGTCCCATTCTTTCCCATTTAAAATACACATGAATTCCAACTGGTTCTTGCATAAGGCCACTCCACAAACATTCTCCAAAGCTATTTCAGTGACTTCCATCATACTGCTCCTGTGAATGTCACTGTTACAGCAGCTACAAGAAAAAAAAACAACCCTGACATTGTTTGGTCTGTAGCTCTATTGCTTGCTCCTGTTGAAGAAGAAATGAACAGCTTGCAGCAGTCCGTGTGCTGTGCCAAGTGCCAGGTATTAATGGATTATTTAGTGAGTGATGAGAGATTAGAGCTGGGGCTCAGACGTTTCTCAGAAGCTACATGGGTTGTCTGAATCACTTGCAATATATGAATCAAAAAGCTGTTTGCGAGCTGGTTTAACCCTAAGCGCTACAAGGATACATATGTGAATCTAAATGGGAGAGTAGTCAGATGTAGTTACAACCTGAACATACCCTATAAGCAGCTAGTAAATACATTTCCGAGAACCGGAGTGTACGGTTTAGGTAGCTGACAGTTTTGTCACTGTCTATAGGATCGCTATATCAACTCTAAAGTTTGATCAGCAAAATACTGCTGCTGATTAGGTTCCCCAAATAATAATAATAATAAAAAATCTGCAGGGGAACCCTACAGCCTGATAGGCTTTAAATTCTTTTGTTTTGGAACTGCTTCTCTGAACTGGTTAGTGCTGAGCTCTGTGAAGCTCTGGATTCCATCTTGTCTGGTTAAATTCAGCTCCTAGGTCTTTGCCACTCTTTGGTTGAGATCAGATCTTTCTTATTCTTCCTCAGTTAGATACAATTCTTCTCATAGATGTTCTGGCAATGCAAATAACCCACGTTATCATGGGCTGCAGAGTGCAAAAGCTTTTAGAGAAAACCCATTAAACAAACTGGTGGCAATTGTTAATTAGGGTCATTACACAGTTTATGGCTGTAGAGGCCATCTGAGCATACCTCTTGGCAGTCTGTGCAAAAATACTAAGCCACCTAGAACCATGGGCAGCTGCAGAATGATGTGAAAACATGCCTTTTATCACCCCATTGATGTGTCCCTCCTGGTATTAACTAGGACAGTGTGATGCAGTATTTTGCCACCTCCTGCTGCCACTATTCATCTTTACTATGAAAGCTCAGTGTTCTCCTATGTAAAATACTGCAGCTCAGCAGCTACCTTGATAAAGATGATCTTTATTCCACTGCCTGATAATATATCTCTCCAGAAAAACTTAATCTAAGGAGGGAGTTGAAAAAAAATGCATCTATGGGAGTCCATATTACTAGAGTTTTATTTTAGCAATTATTTTTCAGCTTCTTTTAACCCAGAAATAAATATGTGCAAAAAAAAAAAAATCCCAAAAATGTAAGTGAGAGTTTTGCTGGGAGAAATTCTAGGTCTGCTTGTTCGCTTAGAGGAGAGAAAAAATTTCCTTTCAGATCCATAATGGGCTTTTCTTTGGTACCAAGGGAAAAATCAGCTTTAGGAAGGGTGAGTGTGTGGTGGTTGTGGGGTATTTTTTTTAAGCGATATTGATCCTGCATTAAATGGACAACAGTCATGGTGAAATATGCATTTGGTTATTAGCCTATAGTCATGTCATGGCAACCCTCTCTTGTCTTGTAGAGACACAACTTTTGGTGACTTGGTTTAGCTTGGTATATTTGGTTTCACTTTGTGGAGGGAAAGATCCCTGAATATCTTAAAGTATTAGCCTCAAGCAACAGGAATATATTAAATACTTATTATCCATTGCTGTTGACAGCCCTTCGGTTAGGAGGGCAAGGAATTAGGCCAATGATACAGAGATGTAAAATATTCTACTCTGAATATCTGTGTTTGAGGCACAGATCATGCAAAAGCTAACATCATACTTGAGTTAAACCTGTGAGCAAGGTCACCTTTCTCTAGTCAGTCAGTGGCAAACCATAGCTGGAGACCCTGGGTGTGCCCATGTTCACAGGTAACCTTATTTTGTTTAGTCCTAACATGGCCTTAACTCATTACAAAGCCATTCAAGTCCTTTGACTTGGCCCAAATCTGAAAATGGTCATGCTCTTGCTCCTCAAAACTTGTGTTGAAATTGCTCTGAGATGAGAAGTCAACCCTTTACCTATGTCCAGATGAACACAAACATCCCTTTCCAAACTGCTGGAGTCTCCTGCAGAAGAAGAGGGGAGGTTGGGATGTCCCTGCTGACAGGAAGGTAGACAACGTTATTCCAGTTTACAAGAAGGTATGAAGGAAGACCCAAAAAACAACAAACCTGTTAGTTCAGTCTCAGTACGTGGAAAAAAAATATGGGGCAGATCGTTCTGGGTGCTACTGAAGGACATTTAAAGAACAATGCAACCGTCGGGCAGAGTCAACATAGGCTCACAAAGGGAAAGTCCTGTCTAACTACTTTGATATACCCTCCAATAAGGTCACCTCCCTAGTGGATGAAGGAAAGGTGATAGATGATAAGGTTTTTCTGTATTTTAGTAAGGCTTTTGATATGTCCCTCGCAGCATCTTTCTGGCCAACTTGTCCAGCTGAGCAGGTGCATGCTGTGCTCAGTGAAGAACTGGCTGAATGACAGGGCCTAAAGGTTTACAGTGAATGGGGCTACCTCTGCCTGGTGACTGGTCACCAGTGGTGCTCTTCAGGGTTCAGTTCTAGGGCCAGTGCTGTTCAATGTGTTTGCCAACGATCTGGATGCAGAAGTTGAATGCACCACTAGCCAATTTGCTCATGACACCAAACTGGGAGGTGGTGTTAACTATCTTGAGGGCCAAGATGCCTTGCAGATGGATCTAGATAGATTGGAGCATTAGGCAATGATTAATGGGGTGAAATTTAGCAAGTCCAAATGCTGGATTCTATACCTGGGATGGAGTAGGGATGGAATAAAGCTAGACAGAAGTATAAAGAATAAAGCTAGACAGAAGTATAAATTATATGAGGAGTGGCTAGAGAGCAGCCCTGCAGAAAGAGACCTGGGGGTGCTGGGATAGCAGCAGACTCAATATGATTGAGCAGTCAAGAGATCAAAACCACATCCTGGGGTGCATCAAGAGCAGTATAACCAGCTGGTCAAAAGAGGTGATTATCCTGCTGTATTTAGCATTGGTGCAGCCTCACTTTGAGTACCAGAACTCGTGCAGTTCTGGGCATTGCAATTTAAAAAGGATGTAAAGGTACCATAATGCATCCAGAGAAGGGCAACAAAGCTGGTGAAAGAGTGGAAGCATGTCTTGTGAGGAGTGGCTAGGGACTCTGGGCTTGTCTAGTTTGCAGGAGAGGAAGCTGAGGAATGACCTCATTGCTCTCTACAGCTTACCGAGAGGGGAAAGTGGAAAGAGAGCTGCTGATCGATTCTGCCTGGTATTCAGTGACAGGGAGGATGGGAATGGTTCAAAGCTATATTGGGGAGGTTCAGATTGGACATTAGGAAGCATTTCTTTACTGAGAGGGTGTTCAAAAGCAGGAACAGGCTGCCTAGAGAGTTGATCAATGTCCCATACCTCTGTCAGTGTTTAAGAGGCATTTGGACAATGCCCTTAGAAACATGTTTTCACTCTTGTTCAACTCTGAATTGATTAGGCAGTTGTCTAAATGATTGCTATAGATCCCTTACTACAGAAACATTCTATTCAAAGCTATTCTCCTGTTTCTGTCATGTCTCCTTTTCTCTTCCCCCATCGTTTCACTGAGGAATGCTGTGAGTCTTTGGTCCTATCCCTGCTGCAGCTAGCGGTTGAAGGTTCACAGGGGGCTAATGTTGAGTTCACAGCTGTTAAAAACATTTACACAGACAGTGGCTGTATTCAGTGTCCAAAGGCTAGTAAACCTGGAGTACCTAAGCAGGTAAAAATGCATTTGGGTTCCTTGTGTCTCAGACCAAGACAAAGTCTTTCACCTCCTCCTTGATATGATAAAAAGCATGCAGTGCAGAGGGAGAAACTAAGCTAAGTGGCAAACTTTAAAATATAATGACATACTCCCCAGCAAGCTGCAGAGATGTCCTTTGAGAGCACATGCTCTCAATTGCAGTTGTTTAACACATCTTTTTTTTCTAAAACTAAATTGAAAACCATACCCTTAAATAAATCTTAATCCTTTGGCTACAGTTATGTGCCTTGATGTGTAAGGAACCTTTTTTGCAATGGGGAATGTGTTCCACTCTGATTTTCTGTTCAGGATTATTGCAATTAACTTTTTAAAAATACTGATAACACTTGTTCACTGTTTCTTGTCCTTCAGGTATTTTTTTTTTAGTTCTCTTTTTAATTCCTTTCCCATCAGGAGAGATAAAACACACTGTCACCAGAGGAGTCAGTTGTTTCCAGCTTCTGTAGTTTGAAGTTCAAAGGCCTAGTGTTTTCATTCAGTGGCATTTTCCAAAAGGAAAAGGTTGCTTTTCATAGTGTATTTGAAAGACAGCATTTGGAAAGCATGTCTGTGAGGGGTAAATTTGTCCGGCTCTTTCTGTTTGCTTTTATTTCTAGCTGGATCCTGCCACCTTTCAGAACTGCCACCCTGTGCTCTGAGAGCTTTGTACAGGTCTGTTCCAGGACAGTGCTGTGCCTTGAATAGCAACTGAGTATCCTGGGAAAACAGCTGAGAGGAGGCAAGAAAGCTGTCTTGGTACAGGAAAGACAAGAGACTCTTGTATTCTGCACACAGAAGTCTCATCCTGCCAAAAACTTAGGTTTTGTGGTTCTTGACGGAGCCAGACTGCTCTTGGGAGACACATGTTAAAAGAACAGCATGAGCTGTAGGAAGGGAGTTTCCAATTGGACATAAGGGAGAAAGAAAACGTTCCCTTATGAGTGGTATAGTACTGAGAATAAGCCCAGAGAGGCTGTGGAGTCTTCATCCTTGCAAATATCCAAAGCTTGATGGGCTAAGCAGCCTGCCCTACTGTCCCAGTTGGTCCTACTGTGAGCAGAAGGTTGGATCAGAGACCTCCACAGGTCCTTACCCACTTAAACACATCTGTGGTGGTGCATCACCCATGTTCAATATGGTAGATCTTATGTGTATTAATACGTTTTGAGACAAGAAGAAATGTATGCATGAAGGAGCTTCCCAGGTAAGGAGGGGAACAAGTTGTGGGAGAGAGAAGTGAACATGTCACTCAGCATGTAGTGTCAGTGACATTTCTGGTTTGACTAAAATAGTTTCCTGTGATTTTGGTTAGGGGTGTTTTGATTTTTTTTTTCCAGGGCAGTAGGAATGATGAAAGTTCCAGTTTTAAAAATAGTGTAGGAAAAAGCCTGGGGGAAAAGTAAGTGCCTGGAGAGATTTAGAGACCAGCATGCACTTATCCAGTGAACAGTCCAGGAGACAAACACAACACAGACTAATTACTTAAAAGAGATTTTTGGAAGGAATGCTTCTCCCTCATCTGTATGGTGGGAGCCATAGTATAGCTCCCTCCAAAGCTGTGGCTGCCCTGACCCAATCCTTGTGATAGTCCTGTCTCTAATGGAAGGTTGGAGTAGAGATGTCCTGTGTTTGTAGAAGTAATGCTTTTGTGAGTCTTATCTATCAGTCTTATTAGAGAAAAGTATTAATGGGATTTTGTTCCTGCCCTTGGGGTTTTGAAGAGAATGAGACTGCCTACTAGTGAGAGAAGGCAGGACATGCCCCAGGCAGGTGTGCTGGCAGAAACCACCATCCTTGCCTTGGACAGATGTGGAAACTCCAGATGTCTACCTGTCTGGTCATGTTAAGCTTCCTCAGTTGGGAATGAGAGCAAAGCAGGTTTATGCCTGAAGAGTCAGGAAAAAAAAGGAAAGCAAGAAGAAGGGCATATACTGGCATCGCCTTCAGACACTGTACCAAGGTAGGGAATTACTGAACAGAGTGCCTCAACTGTGAAACTTACCTCTACTTGTTGGTCTTGTCTTGCCCAAGATCAGAGCAGCAGTGATTCTCCAGGGGCTCAGGTGAGCAGCATACCAGGGCTACTGGGGAGTAGAGGCTGTGTGAGCTCTCTCTATTGTCACTATACTTTCTCAGAGGAAAACTCTCCTTAAATGCCAGTAGGCAGGCAAGACTCGCTCTACGCAGGGGTTGCAGGAATCCTTCAGTGGTGGGACAGGCTCTCTTCTCAACTGATTTCACCTTGATTGGTCCTTGCAACCCAAATCTAGATTCTGAGTGACAACACCTAGGGTCTTAGTATAGCTCTTCTTGCTGTGACAATTTTCTCTATAAATCTCATACACTGATATCCTCTGTTGGCTGTCAGACTCTGTCCAGGCTCCCAGATACCGGGGAGCTGAAGATATTCTATGGAAAATTGTGTACAGATGCTTTCTCATTCACTCACTCATTTCGCACTCAGAGCTTCCTTAAATTATTGCATTATCTCTTCTCCTTGTCCTCTTATGTTTAGGCAAGCATCACTTGCACCCTCTCCCATGAGATTTTTCCATGAGCTGCTGTTTCCCCTCTCAGCAGACTAGCTACTTATCAGGGAGCTCTGGTGGCCCTGGCTTCCCTTTGTTCCTCAAATACACTCACTTGACAGCATCTGAATAAGCAGAGGCCTCTTAGAGCGGATGGGTATGGCTGTTAGATGCAAGTGTTTGCTGTCATTATTAGAAGCTGTTCTCAAATGGAGAAACATTGCCAGATTTGGTTGACTACATTGCAAGAGTTTCCAGTAACTTTAACAGCAGTGTATTTAGTGTTACAACACTACCATAAAACATAGATGGGGGATGGTCTTTTATTTCACTCTTTCATCAAATCTGTTCATCTTTTTTTTTTGTGTTGCGTTTTTTGTTTGGTTTAGGTTTTCATTTCTATCTGAGAAGGCTTTGTACTGCTGCATACAAATATTTCCAGGGGCCAGGAGCAGAGTGTGCCTCTCAGTGAACTTATGCTGAGTCAGAAAACACACTTGTTACACATAGTCCTACAAAGACTGGCAGCCAAAGCATGGAATATTTAGGAAGCTGTACCCAGGATGGACAAACATACTGACATCTGCAGAGGGGGCTTCAGGACTCCTGAATCTCATCCAACCACAGCACATTTGTGGAGGCAATCTACTTCTGTCTTCAAAGTTAGAAGCTTAAACATGTCAAGATTTTGCAGTTTCTCTCAACAAAAAGTGATGAAACTTGTTTTTTAAAACCAAAACAAAACAATAGTCTCTTCCTAAGCATGTGTAAATTACCAAAAGGAATCGAAGAAAAAGATGCAATTTTTAATGAAGCCACATGCCTCTGCAGACCTGCCTTGTTCCGTGCCCAAACACTGCTGTCCAAATACCACCTGTCTGTATCTACACTATCTACCGTGCCCCTTGGCAGCAGCTATGTGCTGGACTACCCTTGGAGTGTCAAGATGGGTGCTCATTGGTGTACTTTGGAAAGCTTGTTTGAACAGTTGTGTTTCCATCCTCACATTTGAGCTTTTTTATTACACTATCTGCTGCAAACTGAGTTTATAACAGTAAATAAAATATTAAGGACCCACATTCTGGTGACATTGGTGTTTGTAAGTACTTGACTACCCTGAGGACGTGCCCATGGGTGGATTTATTAGGCAAGCTACCCTGAAAAATGTCTAGTCCCTTTCGCGATGTGCTGTACAAAGGCAACTAAATCAGAACATCTATTATGGAGCAGAGGGGTAAACGTAATCTTTTATGCAGGTTTTCAACTTTTCTACATATCAATGTGTCTTTTATTCCCCAAAGCACAATGTGAGATCTTTTTAGAGTAGAAAATTCTGTTTAATGTGTCTCACAATGTATTTGAAGTCCAGCACAGAAACTCTTTCCTCATGCTCAGCTCTGACTAAATCTGCCTTGGTTTCTCAGGAGAAATGCTTAGTAGGAAGGAGAGAGCACTCTGAGCTCTCCTTTGATATACTGATGAAATCATTGCTACGTTTTGTATTCCAGCAGGCATGCCACTGTGCTTTATTTATATTTTTAATGCAATGGCATTTTATGTATATCAAAACTAGCAATGAAATTAATATACAGTATATAAATGCATTATAGAAAAAGAACTCTGGCAGCTGCTTTAGAGAGATGATTAAAATTTAAAAGGCAATTAGCCAGTAGGAGAAAACAAAATAAACTCATTATTTACTATGGCTACATCCCTAATGGAGTGTGGAAATGATTATATGAATGTTTTTGGTATTTCACAGGGTGGTGGGGTTTTTTTCTTGACAACTAGAAAAGATTTGCTGCTTTACAGGAGAGATGATTGCTCCAAAAGTTAACAGTTTCTGTTACAAACCCAGTTGCTCTGGCAACTGCTTCCATCCAGAAGATAATGTTCAAGAAACAATTCTCTTCCTCCATTTTGGGCCAATCTACTTGTAAATCAACTTGGTTTACTCCTTTAGATGCTCATGGCATTTCTTCTAGAAAGAAATCTGCGCAGATTTGTTGGTCCACCAGATCATTGGAGCTTTGTAAGAAGTGCACAGCAAAGGGTTTGGCTAACTTCTAAAGAAGGTCTTTGGACTTTTCAAAGTCTGGAAGGTGTCAATATCATAAGAAACAGAAAATAGGAAGATCTTTTTCAAAGTCCTGGTGAAACAGTCACAGGGCATAAGACTATTCACAAGGCACCCAGATCTGCAACCTGGCCCTTCTCAGCTAGACCTTTATATCCCTCAGTCATTTTCTTACAAGACTGAAAGCCAGGACTTTCCTGTGCAACACTTGTAAGGTCATTGTAAGGTCATTTCCTAAAACCTTCCACAACAATAAATTGTTGAAACCACTAATCTCTGTATTTCAGAGACTTTTTGCGACTTCTAGAGCTTTATTTGTAATGATGCTCCCAGTACAAGCTTACCTTACCTAAACTTACCCCTTTAAACAAACTGGGCTTCAGACCACCACACACTCTAGGCTGCTGACCCAGTAAAGAAAGATCATCTGGCACCTCAAACAGCAAGGAGGAGCTGTACCCATGAGAGATGTGGCCACCTGTGATTATTTTTAATTTTATTTTTACTTTTTTTAAATTGATTTAGCACAAAGGGAAATAGCAGCAATTTTCTTCTGACAAAGAAAAAACTTTAGGTTTTGTTAATTGGATAGCAAGGAAATAAAGACCTGAGATGTGTTAATTGCTTGTGTTGAGATGTCTATTGACTGAGCGATTAGGATGTCATTGCAAGAGGATGCTTGTGTAAGATGGTTGTAGGGCTGGACTGTTTTGGTGTAGACATTTTGAAGACTTTTACTAGTGAAGGTAACTGTTTCCTGAATAAGGTAAGTATAAATGTTGAAGGAGTGGAAGATAGTGCCCTGGATAGCCCTTGGGATATATATCTCTGCTGTGTGTTAAGTGTATGCGTGAATGAGATCAATCTCACTTCATTTTGCCTAGCTGTCTCTTTTACTTTTTTTCAGGAGGTTGTGAGTACAAAAGAGATAACAAGGCCGTGTGTTGTAAGAACAGATCTTTAATCTTGCTAATCAAAGGATATTAGTGATGCCTTCTGCTTTTGCATATGGCTCTTTGTAATAATTTTAGTAGAGCAGAAACCCCAACTGTAGCTAGGTCTTCTTTCTTCAAGCTAATCTAGCTGTCAGCAGATATATCTTATAATTAAATATGACTTTAGTCTATTCTAGCACCTAGATCTATTCCTCCAAGGCTTGGAACTAATTATATTCAGGTTTAACCTTAGCTTCCTCTGATAGACCTTGAAAGTGCTAAACTCCAGAGGCTGACTTTTACTTTTTCCTACAGTTATTTAGGTACAAAATTGTAGTAAGGTACAATTACAGGCTCTATTTCTGAGAAATTTTAACTGGTGCTTTCCTTGTAAATTTAAAGTCATGTTGTGAGCTAAGGACATAAAAAAATAGTCAACTCAGTGGAGCAAAATGTCGTGAAACAGTGTAATCTGAATGAACAAATCAGATGCTGACTGGGCTCTGCAGCAGGCAATTTGGCTTGGTCCCCTTGGTCTGGGGTTCCTGCAGTGAGATTGTGTACCCTTCTATCTGAGCAAGAAAATAGTCACATTTCATTACGTGACAGCTATGGTAACCCAGAGAGTATCATAGTTAGTCTACTTTACTGCTAGGATAATAGAAGTATCTTATGAGTCTACTCTTGTCTCTGCACCTTGTCTTAAGTGCCAGGTACTAGCCACTTCCCTCCCTGGGGCAGAAAAGACACCTGCCAATCATAGAATCACAGAATGGTTTGGGTTGGAAGGGATCTCAAATATCATCTAGCTCCAATCCCCCTGCCATGTGTAGGGACACCTTCCACTAGACCAGGTTGCTTCAAGCCCTGTCCAACCTGGCCTTGAACACTGCCAGGGATGGGGCAGCCACAGCTTCTTTGGGCAGCCTGTGCCAGGATGTCACCACCCTTACAGGAGAGAGTTTCTTCCTAATATCTAAATCTCCCCCCTGTCAGTTTAAAGCCATTCCCCCTTGTCTTGCTACTACAGGCCCGTGTCAAAAGTCACTCTCCAGATTTCTTGTAGGCACCCTTTAGGTATGGGAAGACTGCTTTAAGGTCTTCCTTGAGCTTTCTCTTCTCCAGGCTGAACAAGCCCAGCTCTCTCAGGTTATCTCCATAGCAGAGGTGCTCCAGTGCTCAGAGCATCTTCATGGCCCTTTCTGGGCTCACTTGAGCAGCTCCATGTCCCTCTTGTGTTGTTGCCCCAGAGCTGGATTCAGGACTGCAGGGGGGTCTCACCAGAGCAGAGCAGAGGGGGAGAATCCCCTCCCTCATCCTTCTGCTCACACTGCCGGTGATGCAGCCCATGACACAGCTGGTTTCTGGGCTGGAAGCGCACACTGTCACGTCATGTCAAGCTTTTTATCAACCAGCATCCTTCTCCAAGGGCTGCTCTCAATCTCCTTTTGCCCTCAAGTCTGAATGAGGAAACTGCCTGGTTTATTTTCTGTGAGAACTGCTGCTCTGGGTGGCAAGCTCATGAAAACTGTGCTCTGTGATTGAATCTTCTTGGGTAGGACTGACAGGTCTTCCCATGTATGATGCCTTTTAGGAATGAAACGTAGTTTGTTGGTAACTTCTGAGTTTGAGTCACTGAGGTTCTTAATTTGCTTCTTTGTTTCTTTATGTTTGGTTGGTTTGTTTTGGTGGTTTGTTATTTGGGAGGGGGTTCTGTCAAAGCCTGCTCAGCCCAGCAGTCTCTTGGTCATGCCCATGCCCTTATGTAGCATGCAGGAGAACTTGACAAGCCTGTAGGCAATTTCACCTGCTCTCAATAATTGTATGTGGTCTGTGATGTGACTATTTGTATTCTTTACCAACACACCTTTCACTCATATGCATGAAATAAAGATGTGCTGTTTCTCAGCTAGGAAAGGTGCACCGCAGAGACTTTTTGGGACTGTGTCCTCAGGCCCTCAGGTGCCCTTGGTCACTTGTTTCGAGTCCATCTGACTTGTCCAGGGTCACAGATAAACCAGTGTCTCCAAGGCTAGCTTTCAAATGCAAAACTAGGAGACAGCAGAGTGATTTTGGACAGTGGTTGAATTCTTAGGTGCTGCCTGATGCCAGCAGTTGAAGGACAACTCTTGAGGCAACACTTGAAGGGCAACCTATATTCCCTGACCCATGACTGCCCCGGCCATACCATGGGAGCCACTTGAAACTCTGAGAAATTGAAATATGCTAAATACATTTTTGTCAGATAGGAATCTTTCTTCCAAGCAGAGATTACCCAGAGGGTGAGCTGCTCAGGGCAAATTGACATTACAGAAATAATAAAGCAAGTTTAAACCTGTTTCTATTAATCTGGCAAGTGCTTTCAGGCTAATAATAGAAAGGGCAGCAGTATTGTGTAGTAATGGGCTTCCTTTCTGTTGTTCTGTGAAACTGCACTTCATTAAATGGCAACCATTCTCCTGTCCCTAAATAGTAAACTATAGAGGTAGCAATATAAAAGCACTTCAATATTTTATAGCAGCAAAGGGTGCCTGCTATCTATAATTGTAGTCAATACTTGGACTGGAGAGAAATGCCTTAATTTTTTTAATGCTTCATACATGGAAAACCAGTCAGGCTTTTTCTGTATTTCTAATTGCATTGGCTGGCTCTATATGAGTGTGCTTTTCCAAATTATTACCAGGCCCTGGCAAAAGTAGCACTGAAGTTAAACCTTCTTGCAATTAAATGCTAGTCCTTGTTGCAGCCTACTTGTGCAAGCCTCTAACCCAAGTCCCATTTAGCTTTGGGACCCCTAGTTCCACATTCGTGTGGAACATCTATGAAGGTGTAAAAGGTGTAAAACCTTCATAGGCTAAATCTTGAGGTTAAACCTTAATCTATGAAGAGTTAAATTTAATCAACTTAAACCTTGATTAAATTCTACCTAGAAAGCAATGAGGCTCAGAGTTCCTGTGCCCTAATGAGGGATAGGGATGAGAAATCTTGCCCAAATCAGGTGGAAGCCAGCAGGAAATTTTGGTACTGAAAGGACAATTAATTGAGAGGTGGAGAGCATCTTATAACTGATACTGCTTGGATGAGAGGAGTTGAAACAAAGGCACAGTGGGTTGTAACTGTCCCTGTTTCTTAGATCTGTCCTCAAAAGCCCCATCAGAAATATAAGTAATGTCATTTGCAGGTCCTTTCTAAGCAGTCTGGGTAGGTCTACTGTCTGGCTTTCCCACAGAGATCTGCAACCTACAAAAAGCATCACTTGAGTTGTCATAAACTAAAAGTTTTTGGCTGTGTGCTACAGAGAAATGACATCTGCAAACAACTGTTCTCTGTTGATGTCCCCCTCATCTCTCTCCTCAAGGGCTGGCAGATATATTCATGTTCAAGGAGTCCTCTGTCTTTGTGGTTAAAGTCTGCTTCCATCCAGCATAGGCTGTGGAGTCCAAGGTAGTGAGATATGGATGTGGTCACACAGATCCATTGTGCAAAACTGACTAGAAAGATGTGGCATCTTCTACAGCCTGTGTGCTGCCTGGACACCAAAGGACCCACCTCTTGGACCATCTACCTCTGTGTGACAGTGCAGAGCAGTCTGGCACTTGCACTGAAAAGACATGCTTGCTAATAAGTATTGTGCCAAAATGCATGAGATTTGCCTTCAAGAAAGTCCCTTGTTTGTTTGTTGCTGTAATTACTGTGTCCTTGTTACACTGATTGAGTTCTCAACGAGGAGAGATAGTTTAGGCTCAGCCGATACTGCAGGAGGTGCTGAATGCTTGTTATAAGTCTAATTTGGTTATTGCATTTGAGCACAATCCAGAGCTGATATTTCCTCACTGACCTCGCTGACACTCTTCTGTTACTGCTGGCTGCTACTATGCACCTGTCGTATAGGCTATCTAGGTATGTTACCAGCTTGCTGGAGTTAAACTCCAGTTGATTTGAAAGTTTTGATGGTAAGCAAAGATGAGGTGTTGAACTGAGAAAGAAATTATTTCTCTGTCTTGATAGAAACACTCATCCTGCTTAAGACCTATCAGGTATTAGCCATGTGTGTGTGAAAGTTAAGGGAAATAATGCACAGGTAGCCCTGTTACTGGGGACTGTGGGCCCTGAGCTGTGTGGTCCATCGGGACTAGGATGCTGTAGGGCTTGAGTTTTCCACTGTTGAAGATACGTGCTCGCTACTGGAGCAGCTGCAGATTCACTGTGCAATGGCAAAGAAGATGGAAGAAAGTGCTTGCTGCCTGTGAGCCTTTGACAAAAGCTTGGCAGCTCCATTCCCTGTGTTGGCAGCCGTGAATGTCAAGGCAGAGGCTGGAAGAGTAAACCCTGTCTCCCTATCTGAAGGCAAGGCTTTGGCAGGGATCTGGCATGGGCAAGGCAAGCAGTACATTTCCATGCAGGTCATGACTCCTCAGCAGTTCTGATCTGCTTGCTGCAGTTAACCATAGAATCACAGAATGGTTTGGGTTTCTAACCCATATCTAACCTAAATCTCCCCTGTTTAAGTTTGAACTCAGTAACCTTTGTCCTATCACTATAGTCCTGACGAAGAGTCCAGCATCCTTGTAGGCCACCTTCAGATACTGGAAGGCTGCTGTGAGGTCTCCACGCAGCTTTCTCTTCTCCAGGCTGAACAGCCCCAACTTTCTTTATTGCTGTGGTTTTGCCCATTTTGCCATCTTCTTTTCTTTCACAGGAGTGCATGGTAACACCTCAGCTTTACCAAGTAACAACAGCCCCATCCTACACACAGCACCTTGTGATCTTTGCACACAGCAGACGTGTAGCTCGATGCAACGTGGGTGGGTGCTTGGCTGTGGCTGGGCTGAGGACCAGGGTGCTGAGCTGCTCCAGGGCTAGCCACTGAATCCTCTCCATATGTTAGTCTCCTGTCCCCCTTCCAAAAAACTACAGTGATTATCTCCTCTGGGACAGACTCATCTAATCTCCTGCACATGCTTAGGAGACACTTCATGACCAATAAACATAGCCATTTGTTTCTAGTCTTCTTATAAATGAATACATTGGGTCTTTTGAGACCTGGTTTACCAGGACATTTATCACTGCTTTCTGCCTGTCACGGTTTTCTGACCACCAGCTGGGTTAAATACAGATTCCAGCCCCAATGTTTGTAGAGGGAGGACATTTCTGTGCAGGCAATTACAGATCTCCCAAGGATTTGTGTAGATTCAGCAATAAGGACCCCTGCTACCTATGGACTTTACCTACTAGTGGGTTTGTCCTCTGGTTATACTATATACTCTGATGTTTCCGTCTAAAATGCTGCATGTTAATTTTACATCCTGGTCATTTAGAGACTGGTGGGAGTTTCCATCTTCACAGGAGCTGGATTTACTGCTTAGATAAGTAGCATCTCGCAGACCTTAATAATTCTTTGCCTTATTTGTTGGGATTTTGTTTGTTTGGTCTGGGTTTGTTTGCTTGTTGTTTAGGGGGTTTATTCTTGCTTTATTTATTACCTATTTCAGAAAAGTGTCAGAGCAGAGTCTTTCTCTGGAAAACCCATTGAAGTCTTGAGAGGTTGCTCAGGATGCTGTGTCCCAGTGTACCTGTGGTTTGAAATGGTGCCCTGAGCCTCCCAGGGAGGTGCCCCAAGAAACACAAAGGCAGGATGACAAGAAAAAGAAACAAACATATTCAAACCTCACAACCCTGCTGTCAGAGAAATTGCTACAAAGTAGGGATGCCAGATTTGAACAAGATGACTGCCAGCAGCTTAGACAGGAGAGGAATTCACCAACCGTGTGTTCTGGGAAGAATCATTACATGTATGAGGAAAAAAGCTGCAACAAGCACACCCTGGTGTTATAAGTGGTTGTGGTGCCATTAGCACCAGAGTGAGTACTAAGTGGCACTTAGGACAAGCAAAAAATAAGAAAAGAGAAAAAAAAAATCTCAAAGCTCTTAATCTAACATCTTTCTACACTGTATAAAGTGGAGCTCAATAGCACCTAGATAAAGTTATCCTAGAGAAACACAGTTGTCTAATCACTTACATGGCATTTTGACATTGATGACAATGCCAGTTTTGTCAGCCTCCCTCATGTGAAATGTTGCACACCTGTCTGCTTCCATCCTCCGTGACAGCCAGGTCATATTTGACAATTCTTTCTCTAAACCAATGTACGTGTATTTTCTGTCTCCTTAGAAATGAGTTTGTGGCGTTTCTGTTGTGTTGAATAGAAGCCATTGTCTCTCTCACAACCGTTAGCTCCATTTAGCTCCATTTTGATCTTTTTCCATAACAAAAGATGTTACTGTAGCTGAAATATGTAATTTTACAAAATCCTGCACAGCCATAAAGCACACAGATATGCACTGTATCAATTTTACACAGCAAAGCCACAAGCCAAACTAAACTATTTAGGTAAAACGATGACCTAGTGGTGATCACGACAGGGAAAGAACCAGTTTTGTGCTGGGAGATGGCAGGGTGGTGTGCTTTGAACCAGACCACAAAGTCATCTGTTTTTATCTGCATGGTCACTGCTGGGATAGCACTGTCAACTGAAAAAGTCCTTCCCCACTGTAGCTGCTTGTGTGTGCCTTGTCAAGGATGTGCCCCTTGCAGCTGCCCAGACCCTACTGAACAGAGGATGAAAAAAACCCTGGGCAGGATCATCAGTGATGCCTTTTAATGTTGAGAGACATCCCAAAACAAGTGATGCTGCCGTGTGAGCCACTTTTCTGGGGGAAGACTGATCTCATGATGCTCAGGGACTAGTGATGGGACTAGTGCCAGTGAACTGGTCATCTCTATGATGGTGACAAATCCTCTTTCCCTTTCTCAGGACCATGGGCAGAAGGGCATTTTGTGTGCAGCTCTCGAATAAGAAATATCAGGGCATTTCTCAACTGAAAAGGAATGATGGTGAGGGGGAACATCATATATAGAGATGTTTTTTTTACTTAAAGACAGACAGCTAAGAGATAATAGCTGAATTATTTTTTCAAAAGCAAAATAATGGTTATACTTCTCAGCTAGCCATAAGACAGATAAATATATTTATATAGACATGTATTTATTTTGAGAATAAGAAAACATCTAAGTTCTTCACAAATGATTTTACAATCTTTCCTCATGTAAGACCATCTGTGATGCTTACTGAAGATTTGACCCCGTATCATTTGCACACAAATGGCAATGTACCAACCAGTGAAGCTAGGGCAAGAAGCAGTGCCAGCTCAAAGGCTGCATTCAGCCTAGCCAAAGTCACTTTGATTTGCAGAATAGTCCAGATTTCATTCTGAAAGTCTTCTCACTTCCACCTCCTCATTTCAGTTACTGAGTCAAAGAATCAGGTATTTGAAAAACTCCAGTTTTCCTCTACAGTTTGGCTTGGGGTATTGCTGTTGCCTTCAGGCTCCCTTTTTCTTTTCCTACTTCACATTTGATCATAAAATCGTAGAATAGTTTATGTTGGACGGGACCTTAAATATCATCCAGTTCCAACCTCCATGCTTCAAGCCCTGTCCAACCTGGACTTGAACACTGCCAGGGATGGGGCAGCCATAGCTTCTGTGGGCACCCTGTGCCAGGGCCCCATCACCCTCATAGTAAAGAATTTAATCCTAATGTCTTATCTAAATCTCCCCTCAGTCAGTTTAAAGCTATTGCCTCTTGTCCTGTCACTACAGGCCCTTGTAAAAAGTCTCTCTCCAGCTTTACTGTAGGACCCCTTTAGGTCCTGGAAGGCTATGATAAGGTCTTCCTGGAGCCTTGCCTTCTCCAGGCTGAAAAAAATCTACTCACTCAGCTTGCCTTCATAGGATAAGTGCTTTAGCCTTCTGATCATCTTTGTGGCCCTTCTCTGGTCTCACTTGAGCAGGTCCACACCCTTCTTGTGTTGGGGTCCCAGAGCTAGACACAGGACTGCAGGTGAGGTCCCATGAGAGCAGAGTATAGGGGGAAAATCCCCTCACTTGAACTCTGGTCATGCTTATGCCAAGCAAAAGCACATTTATTGCTCATCTAAGTGTACAGGACCCCCTTTCAAAGAAAAAAGCTGCACCTGTAGGTAAAATCAGCCCTCCTTCCACTTCATTACAAAAATCAAGAACGGGTTTCAAGTGTTCTTCTGAAATATAAGAGCTCGAATTTTCTTTCAGTCCCTTAAGGAAAAAAACATTCTGAGCGAGTGTTCTTTTATTTATTTTTTTTTTACTTTTTTTTTTTTTGTTCCTGGAAGAAGTTTTGTACAAATGGGAAGATTAATTAGGATGCAGAATGTAGCATCATGTTTATGTGAACATATTTGTTGAAAGTTTATGAAGGCTGAATATTGCAGTAATTGATGCATGCTTGTATTTCAGATACTCGTGGATGCCATCTGGTCCATAAGTTGTTCTGTTGTTTTATATGTGGTGTTGTGGTGGGTATTTTTCCTTTCTGATGATTTTGCGCTTACTGTCGTTGGGAGAGGAAGGGAGTGGGAGAGAGGAAAGTGTGGACAAGTTGGTGGAAGGATGAAGTATCTGTGAAAGCATGAGTACAGGATCAGTTCTGATTAAGTCAGTTTATATACGTGCTTTACATTAGGGACTGGCAGCATGTGACTAAGGATAGATACATCTCACCCAGTTTTTTGAACAGTAGTTGGCTAATGTCAGGCATGAGAGAGAATATCTGCTGAGCTGTTACTGAAAAGTATGCATCTTTTTATCCACTGCAAAAACAGACATTTCATAGCTGTAAATAGTATGTGTGGTGTGGGAATTGAATTCTTCCTGGAAGGGCCATATCTGGACAGTGCAACTACTCTGCTGAATGTGCTGTCTGCTCATGCATACTGCCTCTCAGCAAGCAAGGTATTTGTGGGTAGTGACATTTCTTTCTATTCTGCCTTGTCCTTGTGTAGAGGAGGAGTAACCCACTGCTCGGAACTCAAATCAAGGGGCTCGAGATCTCCTGTGCCCAAGGTGTTGTCTTTCCATCCTGAAGGCTCAGTCCCCTTGCTGCTAGTAAGGGACTCTTCCTTCTTTACACAGACCTTATTTAGCCCAGCAGAGTCCACGGGCAGCTCTGTGTTTGTACATGGTGATCTGGACCCTATTTCCATGCTGCTCCTTTGCTGACCAGCCACCATCCTTTCCCTTTGCCTTCCAGGTCCTCATCAGTCAGTGCTCACCCTGCTTTGGAGCTTTCATCTGTTCTCACCTCACCCCACATGGGCAGCAGCAGATTTATTACAAAACTGGTTTCTATTCTGCAGCAATAAACTCTTCTCCCCATCATGGCCTCAGGGAGAGCTGTGCTAGTACAGAAGCAGGCAGGGTTAGTCCAGGACTGGCTATGTGCTAAATGGCCAGCCACCACACACGTGCTAATCTGTTGACTGGCTACCACTTCTAAGGGGGTAAACCAGGTGATCGTGACATGCCTGTCTCCCCATGGGGACCTTGTTGAGTGTTTCCTTTTGCAGTCTGGCCGGTGATTTTTACTATACACAGAGGAGACTAAATTTTCTTTCAGGTGTCTCTGTCAAATTGGGCTGAAATCAGCTGATGGAGTCTAAGTGATCAGAGGGGACTGAAATGACTGCTTATTTATAAAGCCAGGAAGAATGTCCCTTCTCCCTATACCTTTATATATAAGGTTCAAAAATGCTCAGGAGAAGGTCTTTTCTTTGCAGATGAGGAAAAAAAAAAAGGTTTCTGAATCAAAAGATTAAGATGTGATTAGTAGGCTTCTTTACATAACACAGCAAAAATACATATGTGTAGAGGGCTGTATATCGCTTTGGAGAGACAAAGATTATTTGGTAGACTTTAAAATCTCTCTCTTATAATGACTTCTTAGATATTAGAGCCCTTTTACTCCCTACACATTTGCATGATAAGAAAGAGATGTTTTTAATTTACTAGAAAGAGGCAAAGCTTTGATAGATAAACGCTGATGGAAAAGGGCATAAATTCTGCTCTGAGCAGAGCTGGTTGGGAATTGTTCTTCCTTCCTGGGGAAAGTAAAAACTGCAATCTCTTTGAAAAGCCAGTATTTCTCACAGGACATTTCTGTTTTGCCAAAAAGTAGAAAATGAAGATAGACCAATAATAGCAATCTTTGGGCTGGGATCACTCACCAAGAAATGTCTCCCATGATGTCTTGTGTCTGGTTAGAAGGATGTGGTATACCCTGGACTACTATCCTGGACTTAGGACAAAACTACTTGTTCAAACATTGGAGTCATCCCAAGAATAGAAATACCCCACTCCCCACCTTGAAAAAGATGGAGGACCTGGAAGAAATGGCTGAAGAGATAAACAACACTTTCTTCCCAAAAGTAATGCTGAGTCATTTCTCTGTTGGATGGTGAGGCAGAAACTCAGTAATGGCAGAAGACAGACGGTGATGAAGCTTATCTGGCAGCACAACTATCTTGCATATTTGGAGAGCCAAGGTCCAAATACAGATTGGACTGGAAACTGGATTTTAAATCAGGTCTTTCCATCCAGGTGCTCCCACTGTCTCAGTAGCCATTTTTAAGATTCATGTGGTAATTTACCAGTGTTCTGCTTTGGGTGAAACAAATCTTTTTTATCTGCTCATTCTTGGCTGGTTGGTTGGCTTCAAAGTGTCCTGCCAAATGTAGGAAGTGTGGTGTCTGCTTTAGCTGCCCGGATAGCAGTACACTGGCATAGCAGATTGCTTAATTGTCTGGGTGTGCTGTCTTTTGTGCTATCTTGACCTTGTGTTGGCCACAAAGGCCATACAACCTACCCTGTTGTGTGCTATAATAAGGCCTAGAATCATTCTGTCCCTCCTTCAGTACATCCTTCACCATTCTTCTGATGAACCGCTGTCCCCAGGACTGTGATACTTTCCACAGTGCCAGCACAGGATGAAACTTGTTTCTCTTGTATTAATCCTTTTGCATGAAAGTCTACCCATGGTTGTATATCTAAGCATACCCATTGGTCTTAACTTTCTCTTCTTGTGCCAAGGGAGTCCCATGGATTGTCTCCCTTATCTCTACCACCCTGGACTCAGCATGCTCTTGGCTATAGGTTCTTAACCCTTCCGTAGTATTGAATGTCAAGAAGAGCAAAAAGCATTGCTCTTCTCTCGGATATTTCATCCACCCTAACTATAAGGGAAAGACCATGGTAGTTGCTTTTTGCATTTGTTAAATAAATATCTTCCATGAGTGTTTTGGTCAGACAGCTTTGCCACAGTTTCCTGTTCTGCACTTAGCCCTACCTGTCGAATGAGAGACTGGTTTCCATGAGACAGCTTTCTGAAGCTTTGAAAAAAGGAGATCAAAAATCTAATACATTGATCAACTTCCAGGGTTCTAGGAAAAACCTTACATAATAGTTCTATTTCGTTTCAGCAACAATTTCTATGCCAGCTGTTGCCAAATGGTCGAGCTTTTTGTTTAGTAGCCTTGTGTTGACAAGTAAAATGTGTATGTAATTACTTTGGTGAGTCAAAGCCCTGACGGTTTTGATCTTTCATACAGTGATCATTTGCTGTATTCCTGATCCTCAGGATATCTGGAACATGCAGGTGATGACTGCTCTACTTAGTCCAAAAATCCTTTTATGGTGGAGGTGTCTCTCTGACAAAGTAAATTCACAGCTTGGGGTTAAAGCTTATAGCAGTGTGCTTGGCTGACAACTGACGCAGCTAAAGCAGCAACCTTGCTGCTCCTATGGCAGAAGGCTGGAGCACACAGCTAAGAACTGTGTTGCCGAAGTGAGCCCTTTGACTATAGCAGATTAAACCCAAAAGGGATCACAATTCAAAGCCTTTGGACACTAATACAACAATGCTAATTTATTTGGAGTACTGTGCAACCTGGTCATCCTTTACCTAACAGGACCACTGAATAGGACTCCTCTCTGGAATGTGGGATAATCACACAATGCGTATGTTGCTCTTTAACAGCAACTTTGGAAAGATAGAGATCAGTTCTGGGAAAAAAAAGTTACTTTACAGTAATTCTTAAAGGGCTCAGTCTGGGTTTTTTTTAGAAGATCAAAAAGTAGCTTGATTACACGTACAAGAACTTCAAAGGGAAAAGACAGTGGGTATTAAGGACCTTATTGATCTAGTGGAGGAAACGAAGAAAAAACAATGTCTGGCAATGAAAGGCAGGAAAGTTCAGATGAGAAAAAAAGCACGTTTCTGACAAGGAGGAGGATCAGCCACTGGTGTGAGCTACTAGTGGGCTTAACGAATTCTCCTTTTGTGAGCACATTCAAATACAGATTTGGGGCCATATGAGGAAGATGATTTAGGTAGAAATGAATAGCTGAGCTATACCTTAAAAGGACTGGCCTAAGCACCATAGCTGGTGTTGGCAAAGCTCAGGACTAAAATGTGTCTTTCCTCAGAGGGGTCACTCAGGAAGACCCATCTCCCATCCTTGTGCCGTTGGTTAAGTTACCCAACCTTTCTGCATGAGCGCTCCCCTCTTCATCATGGTATTCTGCTGAGAGTCCTCTGAGGCAAGAGACAGTTTGTTGGGGTCTAGGCTGCAGAAAAAGACCTAATGTCCATGGCACCACAAATATGAGCCCCCAAAAAGCTGTATTTGAGTTTTATGAGCTTTTGGAAGTACAGTTCGTTCTCAAATGTTTATAACTCTCCCAGCAAGGAGGTAGGGGTTGCACTGGTTTAGAAACTAACAATTGGAGCCCTAAACATGCTCAGTTTTAGCTTTCTCCATATGGATGAGTTAGTAATAGGAGTTAGGGGAAATATACAGCTCTCAGTTTGAGTAGATGGGAGCTGTCATGTCAACCCAATTGGAGTCGGATGAGGGAAGGCTGCGTATGATGTCTAGAAAACCACTCTCATCTCATGTCCTGTTGCTAACAGCTCATTCTACACAAGCAGCCTCATGAGTGGGAGGAAATAGCAATTCCTCTAATGGAAAGCATCTCCTCACTCCAAGAACAGATTGCAGTCATTCTGGTAACACCTGCTGAAGCCAAATAAACTTGGAGTAACACAGCCATTGCTGAACCACATACCATGTTCCAGCTTTTAGAGAGCAGCCATTTGCCCACAGCAAAGAAGCTTTCTGCATCCTGCTGACTTTGCCCTCTGGAGGAGCTGGCACAGCCAAAGGAACATGCCAGATAGAGGTGTTCCTAGATTTAGTGGCCCCAGATGGAGGAGCTCATCTTGCTCAGCACTTGAAAAGGTCCCCCTGGAAACTGCTTCTTCCCCAAAGCATTCTCCATCCTGACTCTGTCACATGGCTTCTGCCCTGGAGTTAGTAGGGCTCATACCTTTAATTTGAGAGTTTGCCTTAAGGATTTTGTAGCTCTTAAAGTCTATATTCTGTGTATAAAATAAACTGGTTTGTTGGTTTGGGTTTTTTTTTAAGAAACTATTAATCTAGAAATTTTCACCACTTAATTTTTTTTTGTCTTGTAACTATTGGAAACACAGACATAGTCATACTGCAGACAGCTAATTTTTTTACATTGCTTTTGAGAAAAATAATGAGCTAATTAAGCAATCTCCCCTTTGGTCATGCATTACTATTTTACAGAATGCACCTCTTTCTGGTACACAGGATATGTTATTTCTAGTGAAATCTGTTAAATTCAGAGCTTACTTATTTGTTAGACAGGCCTTGAAATTAGTAAAATAACTGGAGGGGTGTGCTTGATTTTCAACAGCCAGACTTCTTTGTCTGAGTCACCAAGAAACAAAGATGCTACAGAAAGACATCTAGGGCTCTGTGTGTTCTTTCCCTATAACAATGATCTCTGATATTTTTTTTTGAGCTTTTCTTCAAAGCTTTTCTCTCCTTTTCTTCCCTTGCCCTTCCCCCAGCACAGCTTTTCAATAGCCTTGCAGCCACTAAAGAATTTCTTCGTTTGAATATTTTTTTCAAATAAGCCCTAGGAAGATTTCTGAGGTATTGCATTCAGTTACAATCACATCTCAATTCTTTCCATAGAAAAGACAGGTCTGCAAAAAAAAAATATGCAGTGTCCATTGAATGGCAATGTTTTGCTTTCCCACATCTTGGGCTACTTATCCATTGGGCTATTCTGTAAAAAACTAAGTAGGAATTCACTTGGATACACTGATGTGCATCTTAATCTTGAAGAGATTTATTTGTTTAGAGTGCTCTTACTTTAGCCTTTTTAAGACACAGTCACTTTCAGCTTCCTAGACTCTTGTTGGAAAATTATGCTGGGTGTTTAGTGAAGGCAGAGTACTTGGTGTGTTGCTGGGTTGTCCAGTCTTGGAAGGTTTAAAAATCTGGCTAGGCCAGACATGACAGACCAGATCCAGTGTCGTCAATGGTCCTGCTCCAAAGGCAAGGTGGGTCTGAAAGCCTCCAAATGTCCCTTCCAACTCAGATATAGGCAAAAAGTTATGACATCAGCAGTGGGGATTTAAAGGTGGATGCCAGCATCAAACTTCTCCTGCCCTCATAAGATTTGCACTGGAAAGCAGACTGAAAAGGATTATTTCTTATCATCCTCAGCATCTACAGCCTGTAAAGGCTTTTGAAAATGTTTATAAGACCAGCTGCTAAGTCTATCTTGGACAAGCTATCCAGACTATTTTTCCTGCATCTACCATTCAACAGTGAATGAAAATGGTAAAATCTGGGGTTTGAAAGCATCTGTGAGTTGCTGGGTGAGACAGTTTTCTTTTCAAGTCAGTCTGAGTTCTTTTCCTTACTGCTCATCCTCAGGCTGTCCAAGCTGCATCTTCTGAGTGACAGAAAACAGCTCTATGCTTTGTAGCAGCCAGGAGAGACAATGACTGGATTAAAGGCATTACAGTTCTGATCAAACAGACTCAAATAATCATTACATGTTACAGCTACTGCAATTGGGAAAGAAACACAGAAGCTGAATCCTGGTGAAGGAAAAGGTGCCAGAACATACATTGATATTTTTACCTTACAGTTTCTGACCTTCTTGCTAGGACCACCTCCCCTTACTTGTAGTTTTTTCTCCCTGTTTTTTTTTTTAATCCATCCATTTTGAATGGATGGAAATCTCTCTGTGTTTCTTAGCTGTAAGTTTAGTCTTCCTGGGATACCCTTTCAATAACTTACAGACCAGCAGTGGGGCACAGGTGCATGTGAGAGCTGACAGTAGAGGAGCTCAAATCTGTAATCTCCTTTCTGACACCTCTTTTCTTCAGTTTATGGTTGGGAATCAAGTGTATTTTGAAACGTCTTAAAATATTAATATAGCATAAGCGAGAACTGAGTAGGTGGGGATTCAATTTTTTCCAATGCCAGCAACTAAAATAAAACAGATTAACTCTAAGGATTTGTCAGAAAAACGTCATTTTTTTGTGTGTTTTCCTGTTAGTGCATACAAAAAGGAGATGTGGAAGCAAGATTCTCTCTTCCTTAGCACCCTACAGCAAAATTTGTCTGACTATTTAAATGGAAAGGCTGCTCACCTTCTCAAGAAAAGTCTCCTGCAGTACTATTCTAACAGTTTCCTTTTACAGATAAAAATTGGGCAAAACTTTGAGTGGTTATTTCCAACTTTTATTTTATCTTCTATTGATTTTAGGCTTGCATGACAGCATACTGAATTAAACACAGAATTATACACACAATACATCCATGCCCCCAGTTTGAAGTTTTTGGTTACTGGTAGAGAATTACCTGGTAGAAGACTTGCATGTAGTTTCAGAGGCATGGTGGATGAGACTGCTTTGTACTGGCATTAGGCGAGTTTATGGGCAATGGTCCTGAGTAGACAATCAGGCTCAGGGAGCTTGTCAGGCTCAACAGCTTGAAACTGAGTGGCAGTTGCTTACAAGTGATGTTTCTGAGAGGGTTAATACTAGGTTGATGCTATTTAACACCTTTATTAATGCTTTCAATGGTGGGACAGAGTGTGACCTAAAGCATGATGATACCCAACTAGGAGGTGCAAATGATATATTGGAGGACAGGACTACTATTCAAAGAGACCTGGAAAGAAGTTGGGCTGGCAGGGAGTTCAACCATAGCAAACGCTATGTGCTGCAGCTGAAATCCAACCACTCTGGAAGCAGGACAAATGGATCTAACAGATTAGAAAGCAGCTTTGCAAAAGAGATGAGAATCCTGGTGTACAAGTTGTGCACTGGCAAGGCCACATCTGGATGCTGTGCTCAGCATTGGGCTGCCTAGTACAGTAGGCAGCTCAATGTACTGCATCAAGTCCAGTAGAGGCCTTGGAGATGGTCAGGGCTGGAGAATGGGAAGAGAAGTGGAGGAGCTGAGCCTGTTCAGCATGGGAAGTGGAAGTTCCAAGTGCCTGTAATCACCTAACAAGAGGGTACAGAGGAAGCAGACCTGCACTCTTTTTGAAACTACACAGGGAAAGAACAGGAAGCTATGGGCAGACATTGCAAGTAGGGGAACTTCTGTTAGATGCTAGATGGTCTTGGGTTGTCGTTTGAGCCACACTCAAGGGGCAGAGAACAACCTGCTGAAGGCAGCAGATAAGAATTTGAACTCCTAGTCCAACATGGGATCACCCACAGCATTTGAGCTGTTTTGAGCAAATGGGTCAGTCTCTGTGCTTTTAGATCATCTTCCAAGGATGGGCTGATGAAACAGCAGTGTTTGTGTCTGCATTTCTGTAGAAAGTAGGAGGAAGATGAGCATCTCTTCTGGCTCACAGTGGTGGCTGTATGTTCTTCTAAAATACACCATCAAGAAAGTTTTGGTTGAGCCACACATCCATCACATCCTGGGGCTGCCTCCTGAAGAGCATTTCCCTCCTCTCACATTGAGGAAGAGCGGTTTTGGCAGTCCAATACTCAGATGATCAAAGGATATTGCTGCTTTTGCTCTTTAGTCTGCTACTGAGGGTGGATTTGATCCTTAACCTGGTTTTAAGATCAAAATTTCTCAGATAAATTATGTGCAACATTAGACTTCCATCAGAGCTGATGGGTTCTGGGGAACCTGATGTTAACAATGTCCTGGATCTTCCATCTAGCTCTAAAAAAAACCCCTTCATTATTTGAATGAGCTCTTTTTCAATCACTGAAAATCAGAGAAAATCTTGTTTTTTAAGTACGGAACTTAATAGTTAGTTAGTTCTGCACAGTAGAAGGGGAGTTAGAATAACAGTACCTTAAAACTGTGCCCATGGAAAAGCACCTGCCTGGTTTCTACCTACACTGAATACAACATTCAAGAAATGCAAAAAATAAGATTTCTGTTTTGCCACTCAGAGCAGGAGGAAATATCGTATCATTAATGTATCAAATGTTGTACAGATATTGAATTATTTGATCCTATTCAAACAAGCAAATACACATGTTGACTGTCTGTGTCACCAAGTACCCAGTAACAGCAATGATGGATTCTTGTTTGTGGAGAATCAATTCTGTAGGATCATTCCCGAGGAGCAAATCTGGAGCTCTACAGCTGCATGTATGCTAACTGTCATGGCACAGCACTGCACATAACTTCCTGGCAAAGGTTTCATTTAGTCTGTTATTTTTAGGACATCTAAGAATATCCCTATTGGGCTCTGTTAAAAGTACACTTTGTCAGGGGGTTTCTAGTAGCACCTGAGTGCACTTTCATACCTTCATGAATCGTTTCATGATTTCTTCATGAATGTCATGAAAAATCTCCCCTCAAATGTTTTAATCTCTTTGACCTTTTTTTTGCTTCTTTGTTATTATCATTGTTACTTTCAAAATAGCATTTCTCTTACTTTCCTTCTTTCTTTCTACCCCTCTAGTTTCTTTTCCCTTTTCTCTCCCCTCCTGCACTAGGAAGAGAAAGGAACACCACTTCCTGGTCAATTCTCTTCCAAACTTATTATGGCTTGAACCAGTTATCAGCTGGTGCTTGTCTACTATCTGCATCCTGTTTCTGCCTTTATTTCTTGTTACATGGTAAGTATTTGTTATAAGTCAGCTGAGGCAGTACAGGCAGGGCTTTCAAAAGTGATGGGTCCTAATCTTTGGTTTGGTAAGAAACACAAAGTACCCAGGGCCTGGGGGGCTAGTGCCATGATAAATAGTAAGCAAATTCCCTGCACAAACCTGCATCCTGTAATGCTGGGGTCAGAACTAGATATACATCATTTGGAAGTGACTTGGTGGGAAACTCCAAGTCTATAGTCTGTAACCCTTGAATCAAGTTTTATGTGTGATGGAAACAGCTTCGTCTGGCCATATTGCTAATGGAAAGCTCTCATTACTAGGCATGGCACAAAATGGGAGCACCTTTCTGCAGCTGTAGTAAGGCAGGGAAATGGGAGATGAAAAGCAGGTGGCCTGGATATGTGGAGGAGCTTGGACAAAACCACAGGCCCGTGACGAAATTAAGCAGACCTGAACACTGCTATCATCCTGCATTAGATCCTAGCTCCTGCAAAACACAAACTGTGTAATTAAATACATCAGTCAGCTTTAAAAGCGCCTTGTCTTTCCTCTAGGTCAGCAAGTTTTCTCTTTGTTTTAAGATGAAGGCAAAGGTGCAGTTCAGTGCAGGATTTCCTTTTCCCCAAAATTTGTAAGATTTCCACAGCTTTAGCAAACCTGTCTGAGCAGTTTCTGCTACTCACTTCCCCTGTTGTCCTCAGTAGCACAATTGTTCCCCCAACCTTTTTGCACATGGTGGATTTCCAGGTGATGTCTGCTTTATTTCCTCTGCAGGGAAATGGACGCATGTCTGATCTCTGTGCTAGTTACTTCTGAAAAGGAGGGGATGGAGGCAACCTGCACTAGTAGTGGAGAAATGCCTTTAATACTCAGCAACTTAATGCAGCATTCTCTGCTGCAGCCTATGTTATGGCAGTGATGAGATGCCTCAGTATCAAGTACTCTGTGAGCTCACATATAGCAGCACTCAGATCCTGTGATGCTGAGGTTATTATCTATTTGGTATTATCTACCCAAACAATGGCATCTCCACTGGCTAGTCAGTCATCAATGCCACTCTTGGTTTTCCTTTCTCTTCTCAAACCTGAAACTCTCACAGAGATTATTTGTGAGATGGGATAATTACAAAACAATGCTTCTTATTTATTAATGTGATTGTGCTGTGCTTGGTCTGACTTCCTATCTCACTCAGTGGCTGAATCAAGGCTGGCTCGTCCAGATCGCTACATCCTTTTAGGCAAAGCGGGTTTAAATTGGCCTGGTTTTTGTCTTCCAGGCTTATGCTAGTCCATGCATGACTGCTCCAGAGATGGCCATTACAGGCTCTGACCCTTGCTCGTGGCTTTCTTGCTAACAATGCATATGCACTAATAATAGGCAGAACAATCTTTTCTTCCCACTTGTAATGATTCTGTTCTTTCATAGCTGCTTCAGAGTTAACTGGGTTTGGTTCCAGAGGCTATAGACTCAAAAGACAACCTCTTTGAACACTAGAGTTAGTTTGAAAAGAGCCTTTTCAAACATAGATTGTTTGAGACAACATAATTGCCAAAAGAAGTTTGAAATTGAAATGAATGCTGCTGTTTCAATTGCACTTTTGAAAGTTATCGACATCAGTGTTAGAAGATGGATGATCCTGGGGTTATGTTTCCTTTTTCTTTCTTTTTTTTTTAACTCTCTCCGCAAGCTTTTACAATATCCTCAAGTTCAAAAAACATCAAGTTTAGAGAAAAAGCAACTTAGCTCCTTTCTGCCTCTGACAATGAAGATTGCCAGCAAATAAACAAACAAAAAACCTCTCCAAAACCTTCAAACCTGAAGATGGGGGAAAACAAGGAAAACATTTTGGGAGCACTTTGAACACATACAGTTAGTCCTGAGAAATCAGAAGTGGAGAAAACAATGACTCATACTCTTGCAGTTGTACTATCTGGAAGATTCGAAAAATGTGATCTTTTTTCACTTTGAATTCTATTGAAAGAAGAAATGAAAATTCATCACCTTAATGAGCACGGTTTCACAATTTCAACAATGCTTTTCTTTTTTTCTTATATTGGCATTGTGCATTTCTTCTGCTTAGTCTCAGCACCCCGATGGTAATTCTACAGGTTTCTCTTGATGTTGGTTTATCCAGTTTATGGTGAATTCTTCTTATTCCTTTCTGCTCCTGTGGAGCACAAACCTAGGAGCAGCTACTGATTCTTGCAAGGATTTTACAGAGAGGGTGGTTGTGACAGACATTATAACAAGGGGTAAGAGCCAGAAACTGTGTTTCTGAAAGTTCAAGTTTGGCAATGAGAAAAAAACCTGCGCGAGGATGGTGTCGAGACATGCAGGGTGAGCCCAGAGATATGGTGGATGTCCACTGTTGGAGGTTTACAAAGACCCTTTCCACCAGTGTGTGTCATGCTGTGGGTCAGAGAGATGCAAAAAGGCAATGGAAGCCAAGACTGTGCAGCAGGACTATGACTTTCAGTCAAGGAAACACAACCATCCACGCAAGGCTCAGCTATTGATGGCAAAATTGTTGTATTCTGCCACTGATACATTGCTCAGGTGCCATTGAGCAGTCTTCCTCTGTTCCTATGTTCCCATACCAGAAGGCTGTCCCAAAACTGCACTCCTCCCTGAGCTGGTACTTCCTAGATTAATGCAGACAGTGACAGTAGTTCATCCTCACCTCTGTGTTGCACCAAGCTCTTCTTGTCTCCTTTTTGCAATGGAACTGATGTCCCCATGTATAAAAGCATGCTCTTTATTGAATGCTTGATGAGGGCTGTAAGCAATGTTGCCTGTCTGTGTGAAGAGACACTAATAGGTGTGTCTAGAAAATAGCTAGCTTGATCCACTCACCCTTTTCATGCCTGCATTAGAAAGTGCGCATCTGACTAATGCAGCCAAACTTCCCTTTGCTTCCTCCAGGCACTGACATCCCTTCCTGTAGGAGCTGTGCTTTTATTTAGTACCTGAAAACACAGCCTTGCAGTTTGTGGCACAGAACTCCCTCCTCTACTTCCAGTTTTTATCACTCCAAGCTTTGAAATCATTGTGATCTTTCTGCTTTCCATCTGATGCCTTGCAAAAGCCTCCAATTTTGTATCATCATCAGTCAATCACAGCAGCTTATGGGCCAAGATCAATAATGACTAATAAGCTGTCTCATGGCATCAGCTCAAACGTTTTTCTCCTTCATCTTTGCATATGTTTGCAGCAGCTCTGAGACTCGCCATTCATCATGGAGCTTTGCACTGTGGGGTAGGGCACTAAAGGGAGGAATGGCAGGGGATTTGCAGAGAGCTAGACCTTGTTGTCTTGCTCTCTGACTTGGGCAAGTAAAATGCAGGTGCAACACAAGTTTTGTGGATGTGTAATGTGGAATGAAGCACTGTCCATGCCACCCAAGCTTGGGGACTGAGCTAGTCAGCCCCACAGCCCTTTGCCTGTGATAACTGACTACAGAAACTGAAAGCAGCTGCAAATTTGGGGTGTTTCAGGCACATAAGATATATAGTAGTAGCTGAAGTAAAAAAAAAAACAGTATTAGCACAAATGACCCAAGGAGGTCCAGTCAGAGCAGCATTACCTATCCAAACCAAATCTAGTTGCTATTTGGGAGTTACCTCCAGCTACTAACCTTGACAGATAGCAGGTGATTAGCATTCCACAACATTAGTGGTCTCTAGTTTCGATCACCACAAACTCTGTAATATTGCCAAATGGAAACATCCTGCCCTTTGACTGAAATGATCCTTGTGCAAGCTAAGACAGTTCTTAAAGGACTCACACTCAGTGAACTGAGGTGTGTGCCCATGTGCTGCTTTGGACTGGTGTGACCGGAGAGGAACCGCCTTAGGAAATCAAGCTCCTTCAAGAAGAGAGGCTCATACCTTCTGAGTCTATGAAAACCTGATGGTGTTCTGGTTTCTTTAGACCAGGATTTAAACAAATAATAATAAAAAAATGTAAAAAAAAGTGTTTTAGGCTTGGTGCAATTTGCAACTAATTGGATCTTCTCTAATGGCAAGTGAATAGCCAAAGGGTCAGAGAAAGCAAAGCTTGCTTACTGTGTAATAACAAGAACCACTGTGGGATAACAGTTTTCTGCTCCAGGACTTGGTCCTGTTTTGGCACAAATCTTCTGCATCCTTCACTGGCAACTAACTTGCATCTTAAAAGAGGGTGGCTGACCCCAGCACAAGTTTTGTGTCCCTGTGCTTCTTGCAAGCACAGAAGGAACACACACATGGCTTGTCTGTCTGCCTGGCAGCTATTTGTTATCCCTTTGAGTGGGAAGGCAGCACTGAGATGCCTAGCAGAGCTGGTAACATTGGCAAGGACCACTATCATGGCCCCTGCACAGCAGATCAGTTAACTACCACCTAACTCCGATCTTTAAGGAGGGAGGGCAGCACTTGAGTTCTGCTGTCAGGCTAATTACAATGGCTTCTTCCTTTCAAGTGGTGTTCATACAACCAGATTTCCAGTCATCTTCTGCTGTGCGTGCTCTGCATATTTAAATGAGCCTTGCTGGAGCCCTCTGTGAGACTGCTGACAAACTGGCTGCTCTCCCTCTCTTGCAAATTGGTGCAGAGACTGCCTTGCTGTGATCCCTCTCTGCCTGTTAGAAGCAGTCACTAGCCATGGTGAGAACAAGTAAGTTCTTGAGCAGATGAGATGACAGGTTTTCAGGAAGATAAAACCCGCTGTGAGCTTTCCCTATGGGGTTCCATTACAACACAGTACAGTGGAGGACTTGTGCTCTGTGGTGTATTCCTGTAGTATTTGTACAAAAAAGACTTTATCTAGTCCCTGTTCCTCTCTAGATCCAACCTTTAAGGTATCTGTGTTTGGGCTTAAGTCATGTGAATGATCTCTGTGTTTGGAGGTTTCCAAGGCATAAGCACAGCCAGCCAGATGTAGTAGTGGTGGACACAGTCCCACTCTAAGCAAAAGATTCAACTAGAGACTTGTAAAGACCCCTTTGCAACAGCACATATAAATTGATGGTAGCCTGATTCTCAAATTATTTTCATTGTTGTTGCTTTTTTCTAAAATGGGGTCATTTCACTTGAAAATGCAGTAGTGTTCCATCTGTTTCTGTGACTGGTCAGAAGGCAGATATGTACTTTTTATTTGAGAAAGTTCTCAGAATTTTAGATATATATTGTACAGGAATAAAAATGAATTCCAGAAAATGTGAGAAGCTCTTTCTGGCAGACCTGAGTCAGGTCCCACCTTTCTTCTAGCAGCTTAGAGACTGTACCAGTGGTGTGATCAGGGTGGAACTCCCAGTCCAAGTTTTGCTCCATCACTGTGTGCTTTGCAAAGTCCTGAAGTTCTCCGAAGCAAGTTGATTTGTTTCCCACTTGGAGCTAGGTATTAAATAATGCTCAAAATGCAAGTGTGATACACCCAACTTGCCTCCTGGCTTTGCATATTTACAGAGATGATTTTGCTGTAAGACTCTGTGTATATGTGTATGTCTTTTATTAACTAATATTGGTTCTTTGAGCATAGTGACAGCTCTAGTTAATTATAAATGATTCTTAAATATGTCCTTACTTCTGTATCATCTTGCCAATTGCCAGCTCTTTTCAGAAATATTTCTCATATTACAGCTGAAAAAGGCTGGCTGCTTGGAACCTCTTGAAATGAAATGTATTTCAAAAATACAGGAAAAGAATTTCAGCTGCAGACATTCATTTTCAGTTTAGCAGTTCAAAACACAGGAGCCCAGGGCTTCCAGCAAGCTCTGCCTTAACACCACCACTGCTTTCCGTCTGACCATAAGCAGTGCAGCCTATTGAAGGGAGGAGTTTAAATCAGCAGAGAAAAAAAAATATCAAAAGAAAATGCGAAGTGTCTTAATGATCCTTTCAGTTATCTGAAATGAAGAGGAAAAATTATTTCCAACTCCATTGCAGATGGATGTGATTTATAACTGATGCTTATCTGTAACTCAAACCAATCTGCGTTGTTCTCCAGAGAAGATAAGTTGATTTTTCCCATTGCCACAGTTTGATGTGTTACAATTACAGTAGCATAGACAGGGTGGTATTGGTATTTTCCTTCCCAGTAGCTGTCCTAGCAGTGTAAAAAGTGAGCAAGGAACTGAGTACTGGTTGGAGCAAGGCAAACTTCCTGGAGCAACCATGGAAAGAAAAGAAGAAAACAGGTTGGGTTGGTTTTTTTTATGTCTTTCATTTGAAGTTTCAACATTTCTGGTGCAAGTGAGTCTAAAAGTCAAGTGTAGGGGGGAAAAATATTTGCCTTTGGGCCCAGTTTGGTATTTTAATAGATAAGAAATGTGAGGGTTTCCTATGGAAAGGGTTTTCTGAATTTGGCCAAGATCTTCTTTCTTGCCTCATTCTTATGATGCCTGCAGTGACTAAAATATAGTGGAATGCTATATATTTATCTCTTGTTCTACATGAGTTTTCTGGCTCAGCTCTCTTGTCAGACTGACTGGTGGGATGGAGAGATGAGCAGCTCTACGCCCTCCCCTTCTGGAGCAGGTCTGCAGGGACTTCTAGAAGCACTCTGCTTGTGTTTGCATCATCTCCTTCACTGCTCAACTCTTCTGCACTGGACCGCCTGAGCAAGGAACAGAAATACATAGCCACTGTTGCAATTCAGTGCAAAAGCCTCTGATTAGGTACTTCGCATTTTTGGAAGCTGACACATACCTTATAATTGCTGATTTTTAAATAGCTTACTAAGCAGATTATGTGTCCATCAAGAAGGATTCCAAAGGGGTTTTATCCTCTTGCGTATTATTTTCTTCCATCTTGCAAAAAATGGGTTTTTCTAACGTGCTGCTATAAAACTTGAGGGCTTGGTGGTTTTGTTGTGTTATTCATCAATGGGGAAAATCTTGGCTGAAGCAGCATTTTTCTAGCTAATAAGGTAGAAATCCTGCCTGCATGAGAGAACTAACAAAGCACAAGAGAAGGCCTCTTGTGAAGACAGAAGAAACAACCATGGAGGATGAAATCCCTCTGAGTATTATTTTTCCAATAAGCTGCTCCATTTTGCATAAGCTCTTCAGAAAACTGATAGGTATTTCAGTTTGGAACTCAGGGAGGTAAGGAAAAGCAAAATGAAAACTCAAAGAGGCTCTCCCTCTTTGGAGTGGGATGAATCTCTCCACCTCACATGGTACAAAGTGCCATGACAAAGGCCTTTGTACATGAAGTGTGTATATCTGGAAAGACTGCCCTGCAAAGGAAACTTCCAAGAGGAATTCTGCCTCATATCTGCAGTGATAACCAAGGCAGTTGTCATGTGCTTTCAGATGACATGTATTTGAAGGCACAGATGAACTCTGTTTTGCTTGGTTGTGGGTTACTATTGGCCCAGGCTTTTGGAAGCCCTGTGCAATCATGACTGGCTGCTCTAAGCTATTGGCCTGTGGGCTTGGGAAGGAATGCAACAAAAAAGAGGGACAGACCTTTCCCATGGAGCTTTTCCCTATAAGATTGTTCAAATCCCAGGAACAAGAGTCTTGCTGGTTTTGATGTCGCCTATGAGTTCTGGTGAGGCTTTTGATCTCTCCCAGCTTGCTTTTCTCTTCTGAAAAGCGAGGTTATAAATCTGTCACATGCCGAAAAAGTTCTTCCAAGACAGAAAAGTGCTGCCATATAAACTCAGAGCAGTTATATGGGGTAATCACTACATTCCTCTGCTAATGTAATAGGGAGCTGGTGATGGTCTCTGCCTTCTCCAGTGCATATATGTGGAGCATAACCTCGCAGTGATTGTAAGTATGAAGCATGTGAAGCAGTGCCATATACTGACTTGATGAAGTTCAACTACACATCCAAGTTGTGTGAATTCAACACCTTGGGAAAGTGCACCAGGTACAGTCCTGCACAGGTCTTACATGGACACATGGACACACTGCCTGTTTTCAAGGAGAACAGTGCATCTCCTGAACATGGGGTGTGGAAGGTTGCGAGTGCCTGAAATGGGAGATTTGGCTGGCAGGCCAAGGAATCCTCTAATTTTCCACTCAGATGCAGATTCAAGTGGATGGTGAAGGCTCCAACATATACATATATAGTGTAATTTAAATTGAGATAGGAATAAATAAAACTATTTCTGAACAAACAAGTAAATGAAGATGATACTTTTCCAGATCATACTTTGCAGTGGTACTCAAGTGGTACTCAGATGAATACTGATGAATATTTCTTGGGATGAGCAGTGCTAGGGAGGGAGGTGCCGGTTCTTCGTAACTATTAATATTTATGCATTTTTTTTTAACATGTCATAACTTAAGTTCTTTTATAACCACAGTAGAATTTCCAATACTTCTCCCAGTAGTGCAAATTGTTTGTAGCAAGTAAGTTTTCTCATGAGTCCTGCTCCAAAACTACTAAGACATCCACTGGGAGCCCTGGGCAAGTAGAAAGCACTGAACACAGATCAGAATTGCTGGAGAAGCAGCCAAAGGCTGGGGAGGAGTGGGAGGAGTGGAAGGCACCCAGACAAACATTCAGGTAGGGCCATTCCCACCTACTTCTGCTAAGTAGATATTTGCTTCTTCATTCCTTGAGCTAAGTACTGTTCTGCTAAAGAACATTAAGCACAGCTTTGTGATACTTGGGTGTAAAATACTGCTATGGGAAAAGCTTTGTCCAGACTTGCAAAGTTTATGGTACTGGCTCCTATGGAGTGGTGTTGTAAATCCAGCATCAGGGCAGGTGACTCACATGCAGGCTGGCCTTTCCTGCTCACCAGACTGAAACCTCTGGCAGTTCAGCACACACAGTGACTCACAGGAGATGCTCACCTTCCTGCCAGGCAGTGATCCTCATCTTGCAGTCTGACTCCTGTAATTTATCAGTTTCCACAAAAGCTTCTCTACAGGCTCTGAGAAGTACTTTAACTTCTGCTGTGAAGAAATATATAAATAAGCTGTGTAAATAAATCAACCTGACATTCACAAGTGCTCAATGAAGTGACATATACCTGAAATCAAAGCAGTTCTGGGTGGCTAATCGATGGTAAGTGAATCTGCATTAAAATGGGTAAAAAGCACTGTGCTGCTGTGCTCCAGTTTCAACAGAGGCTTGAGATTTCATGGAGTGAGAGAAAGGCTCTGCAACATTCAGAAGACAGAGGCAGCATTTCCTCCCTTAGAAACTCCGTACTGTTGGAACTGAGACCTGTCTGCCTTCTTCCACTCTCTGGTCTTATCCATTTCTATCCAAATGCCAATCAGCAGGTCTTCCTCTGATTACAAGGAAGAACAACATCTTTAGTCAAAACCAGCATCTCTAGGTTGTATCCATAAATCATTTACTGCCTCCATATTTCAATCCAAAAAGGATTTGAATGAAATCCCAGAACCTATAATAATGTACAGATGTGCCACTATGGGAACAGACTTTGGATGACCTGTAAAACTTTTATACAGAGTCTGCCAGGACAAAACAAGCTATAATGTAAAAGGGCTCAACACCCAGTGTGGAGTTTTTCCTTTGACTTTGGGGCAGTAGAATAGGATGAAACTCCACAAATGTCAAGTCAACACACTAATGTCTGTGTGAAGGGTATAACAACCATTTATTTTTTGCTTTCCCTCTGATTCCTATTGGCATCATTCCCTGGAGTGTATGGCTGGCTACCAGTTCTCTGCTTCCTTGGAGGCAGCTGGGATCCCCATCCCCATGGGGTTTGCTCTGGGCCCAGTTATTACAGGCTCCCAAGTGGATGATACTCTCACCCCAGCTTACTTTGCTCTTTGCAGAAGTTCTTTCCATCTTCAACTCAAGACTTGGCTTAATGTTCTTTCTGCAGGACTCTAGAATAAAGACAAGGTACATCAGTCATGGCGGTGAAGACAAAGGAGGTAGACACGTCATTCCAACTCTGATGGCAAGCTGGACACACAGAAAGACAGCAGGGCTCTATGTCTCTGAATCTCCATGCTGAGAGTTTAGCAACTTTGTCCTCTGCCTATGAGACTCTACTGTGACACAGTCCTTGGCTGAAGGGTAGACAAGCATGTCTGCATCCTAAATTCACAGGAGTGCATTGGAGGGACATCAAGGACATGACAACAGCAGGGGAGATCCAGCTGGCTCTTCCTCCTCAGAGCCTGATAAGGAACCTGTCTTTCCTTGTATATGACAAGTGAAGGATACCCTGGCCATCTTCCCTTATCTCTACCTCATTTCACCTCCTCTTCCCTTTCTTTGCAAGTGGAGGAGGCTGGGAGCAGGATAGTGTGGATGAGAGGACCGCCTCTGCAGCTTAGTTCTCCTCTGAACCATAAGCGAAGACAGGTTCCAATGTCATGGCAATTCATGCATTGTGAATCCTCAAATCCTTCTGTTTTGATTAGAGCTGAGGTCCCAGATCTCTTGGGTGCCCTGTAAAATTTCATCCTGTGTTCAACACTGTCCTGGGCTTCCAGATCTGTGCATCAGCTGAAGCAGTATAGACCCCACTGACACACCATGCTCTTCCTTCAGCTTGTAGACATATCACTTATATCACTGCAGAATCCAAGCTGACTGCATTTCAACTGAGCCCACATGGAATCATGTGCATCACTGTGTGCAGACTACAGGGAGAGGGTAAGAGCCTCTCCAGAGAGGTTTCTGGAAGCTTTATGACAATCAGGCTATCTCCAACAGTTTCTGAGATCAATTCTCCCAGTAACCTTTGAAAAGCCTCTCATTTACATGCTTTAACCTTGCTTATTCAGAGGGTGAAGGCCATGCAGGGGAAGGCTTGCACAGAGCAACAGGACAACAAAGAAAAAAAGTATGGCAGAAAAGAGAAGCAGGATGACTCTATCTTGAGCTTTTATTAACATTTCCAGTTGTCCTGGGTTCAGCAGTAGCAGTCATGTTTCTCCTTCTTGGTAGCTGGTGCAGTGCAGTGTTTTGACTTTCGGCCTGGGTACAGAACTGATAGTGATGTTTTGGTTTGGCCAAGGACTTCGTGAGCCTCATGCTCTGCCAGGGAGGAAGGGAAGCCAGGAGGAAGCGGAGACAGGACACCTGACCCAAACTGACCAAAGAGGTATTCCATACCACAGCACGTCATGCCCAGGGTGTAACTGGGAGTGAGCTGGAAGGGCTGGGAGACTGCAGGGTTGGAGGAGGTATCGGTTGGTGCTTGGTCGGGCTGAGGGGGGTGAGTTATCGGTCAGCTGGTGCTGAGGTGTTGTATTCTCTTCCCTTGTTATTTCCTCTATCATTATTATCACTGGTGGTAGCAGTAGTGATCTGTGTTATACCTTAGTTACTAAACTGTTCTTATCTCAACCCGTGGGAGTTGCATTCTTTTCGATTCTCCTCTCTGTCCCTCCGAGAGCAGGGGGAGGGCAAGAAAGGGGGGGAAGTGAGCGAACGAGTTACCTGACTGGGTTTAAACCACGACACCAGTGACAGACCTTCAAGCACTGTCTATATATAGCAATTATTTAAACTT
Source organism: Pezoporus occidentalis (assembly GCF_034315485.1). Classification (NCBI taxonomy): domain Eukaryota; kingdom Metazoa; phylum Chordata; class Aves; order Psittaciformes; family Psittacidae; genus Pezoporus; species Pezoporus occidentalis. The sequence goes on along the minus strand of NW_026913586.1, from coordinate 954,459 downwards.
CGTAGTTAACTGACATGACTCTGAACTGCATCAGACAATCAAGCCTTCAGGTAAGAGTGCAGCAGCCACAAGCATGACATGGGTGCTTTTGAACAGAAATACCCAGCTCTTTCTATAAATTATTGTCCCATTTTCTCACCAACCTCCTAGCTGATTGAGAATGCTGCTGCAGTGATATTAGCTAAGCCTGTATGCATTTATTTCACAAACACTGCATAGTCAGCAGCAGAACAGGTAGAGATCTCCAATGACATCATGAGTGGGTTTTGACTCAGTGGAAGGGCTAGAATTATTTGTGGCTCTCCTCAAATATTTGTTGATAAACAAGGAAAATAACTGAAATCATTCCATTTATTTTGCTTGCTATTTACTGCCAATTAGGGATTAACAAATAATTGCCATCTTTAATGAGATGGTGACAATGAATGATACTGGTGGTGAGTTTTTCATGGCAGACTGTAAAGAGACTGTACAGGTCTGCTGGGCAAGCTGTGCTACCACAAACCTAAGAAATTAAGAGATCTGTAGGTTTGCAATTTATAAGCTGTGAAGAGGTGGGCCTGAGAAGTGCTTAGCAGATCCTGCTCCATGTGGTCATCCACACACTGCATAGCCAAGTCTGACCAGCGACCCTCAGTACCAGCAGTGACGGTATCTCCTTTCCTCTCTCCATTACTGCTGCATGTACAGCTTTCTGGTTTGAAGGGAAGAAGAGACACTTCTGCAGCTTTGACTGATGGACCTGTGCCCAAAGGAGCAGACTGTTTTAACTGCACTTTTGAGCATCTGAACATGAACCAAATTCATTAATTGTGCCCCTCAGAAGAATAACTGCATGCATGCAGCTATTCAGGGCAAAGAGGACTAGATCTTCAAGGGCTAACCTACGGCTAATACAATGCTTCAGCACAGCAGGGATTCACCCTGAATTATTCATCAGTCTGTTCTAGCTGACCAAAAAAATGTTTTTTATATTATTTTTTTAATGGATGATTCTGAACCCCCTAATGCAGTTGTAAGGGAATGTCATCAGCTTCTGGTAACATAAAACAGTGGTACTGGGGTAAAAAGAGGGTTGAGAAAGAAGGAGAGATTGTAGATTGAGCAAGAGAACTTAAATACTCTTCAATTCTACTTGCAATATAGAGAAAATTTGAAGGAAAGGCAGCATTTAAAATCTATTGTTGAAAAAACATACATTTATTCTAGGGTTTAGGCAGGAAGGACTCTGTGGGGGAGTCTCTGGTTCAACCTCTTACTTAAACCAGGGTCAGCTTCAAAAATAGATCAGGAAAGAAAGGCATCTTGAATCCCACCATAGTCAGACATGCTGCTTGGAGTGGAGGGGAGCCTTTCACATGAAAGCTGTACGAATACATATTCACATCAAGCATGTCCTCATTTAATACATGCAACTATTTCCACTAACTTAATCAGGAGATCGGTTAACTGGGAGATATTTTCAGTAGAGAGCTGCCTAGCTGCTCTTTTGGTCTTTGAAGAGTAAATGATAGGGAACAAGTTGGGCATAGGAGACAGGTACATTCTTGCTTTCAGAAAAGGGAAAATTGCTTCTCTCATTTTGGTTTCTTCTCCCCATCTCCTGAGCACTTCCTGGTCAAGAGTTGAATGTTATTTTGGAAGTTGAGAGCCTTAATATGTTCCACACATGAGATGAGAGAGGAGGGGAGCAGCCTTGGCTAAGAGAGTCGCAAAAAAGAAATCTGTAGCTGTCTGTTTTCAGTAAGCTAATATATTACCTTTGCAAATAGGCTGTTTGAAAACTATTTGTCATGGATTTCATCTGCAGCTGATTTCATCTAAGTTATCAGCAGTGATATAATGTGCACAGACCCTGTTGGTTGTCAGAAGGGTTGAGGGCAGACCTAAATTTAGCCCAGCTCTTTGGCTTCCTCCTTTGGAAGAAAAGTGTTCCTGATATCACAGGCCAGGATTTTAATCAGTGCTATGGTGAGAAAAGCAAAAAGAAGAACCTTGAGGCAGAATTGTCACCCTTGTGGAAAGGCTGACAGACTATGTGCTGTATGCACCGGGTAATGTCGCAGTCCTGTGCTTAATGGACAGCACTGGCGAGCCTAAGCTCCAGGTCCTACTCATTAATTTTTACTGAAGGGAGAGGAGAACATTTCTCACACTGGCCCCCTACAGTCTCACAGCTCTGACCTATCATGCTCTGCAGCAAGCATGCCAACACTGGAGGAGTACTTCTCTCTGCTTCTTTGCTCCTCTGCCTGTGGGTGGGCTCCCAAGAGCAGAGCGATGCACAAGCTGCTCAGCTACACCAGTGTTATGCTAACAAACTCAGCATTGCAGCTGAGCACCAAAGGTTGCTCTGGAGAGACATACTGGGTTGAATCCCATGTAGTTTGAAGCAGGTTTATCTAGCCTGGTTTGATTTGTTCATCCCAAAAAGCAGAGCCACAGATGCCTTTAACCAAGAAACGTTCTTGGTGTTTTCCACTGGCTGTTGGAGGCAGCCTAGGAGACATTTGGATCTTTCACTCTAAAAAGATCTTACAGCTCAGAGCAGCCTCCCCTGCCACCCTTTTTTTCACACTCTGCTCCTGCACAGAGCTGAAGGTGCTGTAGATGAGGGCATCTCTGCTCTGCTTCTGCATGCTGGGTGCAAGAGGCACAAAGAGCCAGGAGATGGGCAGCTTCCTCGATGAGCACATTGCTCCTGAATGGCTGGCGGTGCAAACCTTCCACTGTAGGTATTCCCAGTCTGGTCTAAGCAGCTGGATAAAGGTTCCTTGACTTATCCCTGAGACTTATGCTAGGCAGTCTTTTTCTGAAGAAAGGTAATAGCCTGACAATAGTGTGGTTACAAACCAATGTGTCAGCTTGCTTAGTTAAACCCTAACGTGTGCCTAAGTAAATTGCATGCATACAACTGTTAGACAGCACAAAGTGTTCAGATATTGGCCAGAGAGGTAAATTCAGTAAGTTGCTAAAAACCAAGCAAATAACCAAACAAAAAAAACGAAACAAAACAAAACCCAAACAAAACTGATCATCTCTAGTATGAATCCTAAAATTCTGATATTTCTACTGCCTTCCAAATAATTCAGATCCTCTGGTTTTGCACACAAGAAGTCTTCTACAAGTGACTTCTACCACAGGCTACAACCAGCTGTAGCGTTGCCTTATTCTCTTTTCAAGCTTTAATCAGCACAGAGCTGAACCAATCCATTTTGTGCAGACTCCCGGTAATATAATTAGTTAACTGAGGTTCCTTTGTCTCCTTAAATTCAAAAATGTTACACTTCCCTTCCCAAGCTCTTAAATGGGTACAAACTCAAATTATCTTTAGGGGTTGTTCTGGTGTTGGCATGCTGGATTTTTCAGAAGGCGTATCTGCAGCACCAGGACAATCTGCCCCTGGAAAGGCAAGAGTGGGGATATTTTATTTTCTCCTGCTTGCTCTGAAATCAGAGGTGTTCTTAATTAATTTTTAAAATGCTCTTTTAAAAACCTCTAAAGTAATTAAAAGCATGACAGGAGATGTGGTATATTACCAGTGCCAAATATGATTCAGACAAACTGTCACTAGAAAATGTCTCTGACAATTCAAAGTCCTCCAAAATCTATTATTAAAATTATTTGGGCTTTTTCTTTCTTTTTCCTTTTTTCTTTTGTTTTTTTTTTTTCTTCTTACCTGTCACAGAATCATAGAACAGTTAGGGTTGGAAAGGACCTTAAGATCATCTAGTTCCAGCCCCCCTGCCATGGGCAGGGACACCTCACACTAAACCATCTCACCCAAGGCTCTGTCCAACCTGGCCTTGAACACTGACAGGGATGAATCACTCACAGCTTCCCTGGGCAACCCATTCCAGTGCCTCACCACCCTAACAGGAAAGAATTTCCTCCTTATATCCAATCTAAACTTCCCCTGTTTAAGTTTTAACCCAGTTACTCTTGTCCTATCACTACAGTCCCTAATGAGGAGTCCCTCCCCAGCATCCTTATAGCCCCCCTTCAGATACTGGAAGGCTGCTATGAGGTCCTTTCTCAGCGCTCACCATAATCTCAGGTCTAGCAAAATAAAGATTACTTTAGAGGGCTTTTTTGTGCTTTAGCCTCTTTTTCGGCATTGGGAACTTCTGGGATTTTGGGGTTGCAGCCCTTACCAGCAGTCACAAAGCAACATGATTGCTGGGCAGTCAATTAATTTCCCCTAGCTCAGCTGGTCTAAAGGAGTGTAGGAATCTTCCCCCTCATGTCCCGTATTTCTGTTTTCAGCTTCCAGCGTGATATAGTCCAACAGCCAGTCCAACATCTCATTGCTCTCCGCTCTGGAATCAGCCCCATCAGTCTGGGGCCTCGTCCAGGTGATTCTGGAAAATAGCTGAAAGTCTCTGAAACTTTTGAAACTCTGGTTTCCAAAGGGCATTTTGGATGTTGTGGAAGAAATCTCCATAGCCCAGAAACGTACATTATTCTTTCAGGCTTTTCTTCATTTAGGGGGATGTCCTTGCTTCAAACCTGCCCATTCAGAGCTCAGCATGTTATTCTGGTCTGCATTCCTGTCTCATAACCTTGAGGCACAGGACTATTTTCAGACTATTCCTGGAACAAACAAGTCCATTTCCATCTTTCGAACCCCTCCTACAATTTTTCTTGTTTTCTGGCTGACATTCTACAAATACCCTCCTACCGCTGCTCATCCGTCATCTCCCAGCTCTCCCTTCAGTTAAGGTCATGCTAATAAACTGAAAAGCAAGTGGGGATTGACAGAATGTGATCCCTGCTCTGCTGTTCTGCAGTGATTGGGTTTTGATTGCTCCGGCTCACCTTTTGCTCTGGGTCACCTGGGTATAGACCCCAGATCAGAAGTCACAGCAGTTTTAATGTAGGGTGTTCTTCTTTTAATAGAATTATAGAATCAGCTATGTTGGAAAAGACCTTTAAGATCAAGTCCAACCATCACTGGATGTTTTCCATCTATACATGTCCTTTTACCTTCACAAATTCTGACACTAGCTGACATTTCCACAAATCCCAAACTCCCCATCAGAGAGGATGCAACTGCTTTCACTCCTCCATAGTAAAGCTAACACCAGGGCAGTGAGGGAACATGATTCTGGTCTAGCCCAAGCTACAGCTAACCTACACTAGGGTCTTCCAGGCTCTGCCTTTTGTAAGCTGGAGGGCCACTATGAGCCAGCACCTAGGCAGACTAGAGCATGGCTTTGCACAAGATCCTCCAGCCTTGGTTTGGTTAGACATTGCCAGGGTGGAGCCAAGGTTTTGGAACCAGTGATTTTGTTAAAAAATACAATGCAAAAACAGCACCTTAACTGTAAACACTTCATTCTCCAAGGTTTAGCTTTTGGTGGCTGAACTTTGAGTAATTTGATGACCTTCTGGCAGCAGGGGCTTTATTTCTTTGAGAGCACTTCCAGGAGGCAGTGCTATTTTTATGTCACCAGCTTGCTGAGCACATGGGGCACAGCCAGATCAGGGAAGGGCTATACTGGTTGGCTTTGAGTCTCTCAGGGAGCTTACACCTACCTTATATCACCTAAGTGTTATGAAGGTGTGTGGCCACCTTCAGCCAAGAGAAAGCAGATGTCTTGCAGCAATGGAAGTTGCTGCCACTCACTCTCTGCACATGTGGATTCTCCCATGAGGCTGTCCCATTGGGCTGGAAGGGTAAGGAGTAAGTATATGAGAGTTTGAGAGAGGTTTGCCCTAAAAATAGATAAGGCATGGAGGGGGAAGCACATGGGTAGAGAAAAAGGGTTAAGAGCCCTGGAGGGAGAGAGCTGGAGGAAAGCTGCATGCAGCAGTCCAGGTGGCTGCAGGATGTGAAAATCCTCCCACTGCTCAGATTTGCCTAGCAACTCTTTTCTTGGCTGCCAGTGTTGCTGGTGTTTTGCTATACAGATGCAGCCTCCATCTGATGGGGAACAGAGGAGGATGGGGTTGTAGGAACCCACCCCCACTCTAGAGATATCTGTGCCTGGTGCCTTGCAAAGAGGCTGCAGAGGTGGTGTTGACTCAGTGGTTGGCCCTGATCTGGTATCTGCCACCTTGTAAGTGATGGCTCTTTTACAGTCCTGCAATGCTCAGTAGCAAGTGTTAATTAGGAGACCAGCTTTACGTACTAATAGTGTCCTTCACCACTGTGAACACAGGGATATGGCAGCGTCATCTGCACAGTTCTCCAATTAGAAACACAGTGAAAACTACTAGCCATAGAAAAGTGCTGGTAGAAATCAACCAGTTTGACCTTGGTTTATCTCTGGTTACAGCAGGGTTAAAATCTAGTCACAAATCTTCAGCTCTTTTGAGAGTGTCAAATATGTAAGACCATCTCTCAGAGGGGGTCTTATATTCCAAACCAGTGGCACATATCTCCCAGGTTTTGTGCCTCTTGAGTAACAGGTCATATTAGTAAGTGGTACAGGATCCTCTCAGAGGTTGAATTGTCCTCATGCAGGATGAGAAAAAGTCATGAATCAGAGACAGAGGTAAATCCCTTTGGCAGCAATGGTGACAGAAAAGGGTGCTGACACCAGGCCCTGAGGTTCGTAACCAAAGGCAGCTGTGGGGAAGGTCTAAGACATAAAAAGAAAGGCAGCTGATGGGAATGGGAGGAGAAAATCTGGGCATCTGTGGCAGGGCCTGGGGAAAAGTGATGTCTGGCTCATGGGGCTGAGGAGGTGCAGAATGGCAAAAGGTTTGAAAGGGACCCCAGTGCAGTTCATAACCCACAGGAGATCACAGAAAGGAGTGGTATAGTGTGGCTTTGTGTAGGGTGAATGTTTCCATGGGATCTGTTGGAGGGGATTTGTATCCAAAGTCTCTGTTTGGTCTTCTCTTCCCTCTTCAGCTGTGGTTCACTGGAGGTAACAGTGCTCCCACTGGAGCCTCAGGCCCTTTCAGCATCTCTTGTTCTCTCTTTCCACTGGTCTTACTTGCCTGGAGGGCTTTTCTTTCAGCTTGCAGTATGTCAAGTTGTTCTCCTTGCTGTGCAGTGAAGACACTGTAAGTCCCAGTGAAATCCATTCAGGCATGGTGGGAATCTTTTCTGACTGCAGCGTTTCCCAACAGATGGAGCATCTGCAAGAGGCAAGTGAGGAGGTGTTTTCAATCAACAGAGACAAATGTCAGTGTCAAGTGCTCAGAAGCCTCCACACAAAGGAGCATGCAGGGGTCCCTCCATCCTGGACACTTCTATGGCCCGTGTAATGGGCCAAGCTCTATGGACTCCCAGTGCTGGTGGGAAGGGAACCTCCATTGTTCTGCAGTCCAACCACTCTCTCGGAGCAGGAATATCACAAAGGGACAAACCTGCTGGTGATTTTGCTGTCCAGTCTCCATAAACAAAGCAAGAGGTGGTGAAGCACAGGACCTTGTTGGAGATCCATGCTGCATGGCCTTCAGTAGCTTCCATGGGAGAAAGGTGTGTGAGATGCAGCACAGGCTGGCACTTGTGATTTCCCTGGGAAGAGGGCAGGAGCAAAGGCGTTTGGAGTCAGATGCTTTGTCTTCAACTTCCGTGCTTAAACCATGACAACGCAGCATTATGCACACACACAGTATTCAAGACAAAGCTGCTATGAATTTAAAGAGAGCACCAAGCTCCTCTTTCCAAAGTGCAACTCTTTCATCTTTTCACAGGACCGTGGTTTCTTTGACCCAGTAAGGAGGAATCTGACATGTCTCACCAGGAGCCCACAGCTTTGAATTCCAAGCCCCCTCACACACACGCCCTGTCCTCAAGGTCTTCACCCATGTAGTATTTTGGACTGAGGACAGAATTTGTGGCCTACAGACCACAGCTCAGTTAATGGGCAGAAGGAAAGGAGACCCATCTAAGTGAAGCACATCAAAGCAGCTTGATACACCCAAAATAGTCTCCGTGCCTGAGAAGTGAAAGGAACACCAAACCTCCATTTATTTCTCAGCAGCTTAGCAGCAGATGCACTGAGACATGGATCATCTTCAGACATACAGTGTCCCTGCAGTCATGTTTGAGTTGTGACCCCTCAAGTTGCTGAAACCACCCAAAAAAGCTGGAAAAAAAATACTTAACTGTTACTAAGCAGAGTTAGCTTCAGCCCAGCAAAGGGTCCCTGTGCACCATTTATACTGTTTTTCCATTTATGTACTCATGGTGTACATGGAAACTGATCATGGTGCTCTGTGCGGTAACACCTTATGACTATTAATAGCCACAAAACATAATAAATCCCTATTACCTGCTGTTCCAGGGAGGCAGAGTAATTCTTTCATGTAATGAAAAATACATAGTGCACATTTCTGAGAGTATTTCAGAAAGGTTTAAGAGAGCAGGAAGACTTTCCTTCAGGATTTAGCTTTATCTGACGAGCAAGCTGTAATGTTAAATCCTCTGGAAATCTGCCATCAGAAATTCAAGGCTGGGTATTATTAGAAGTGCTAGTCTTGGCAATTGTTGAGACAGGTATGGGAGTTTGACATCTTGACCTCTTTAGGGGAAAGATACTAATATACAGCTGGGCTAAGGAGCAGGGGAAGCTCTTCTGGCTCAACACCATGTGGTATGCATCACAACGTAAAGAGAAAGGAAACCTGTTTCCATCCTGTATCTAGAAAGCCTGCAGACAGCCAAAACTTGCTTCTGTGCAGTTAAATTCAAGGAGTTAAAGGCAAAAATCCAACAATGAAGGTACAGGTTTTTCTCTCTTTGTTCCTAGATTAATTCTAAGTCAAACTGTTTCCTTGTGAAGGGCCGCATCTGAAAGCACATCTGTAAAGTCATTGTTAATCTACAGGGGACTGAGGTTACAATCTGAGCCATTCATTTCTTGCTTCTTCCTATGGCAGTTTGTACCTGCACTGGCCAGTCCTCAGGGAGCCAAACCCCATCCAATAGTTGTTGCTTGAATCACTGTGCAGCTGAGTTCTGAGAAAGGCTTGGGAGGGAAGGAACACAGGAGAGGCAGCAATGCTCCTTTTCACCTGCAAGCTGGACCAAGCAGTATTCTTGCTCTCTGAATAGTCAGTGTACAGGAAAATTTTCTGTTTGTAGGTGAATAGAGAGGTGACAAGACTGGTATGTGATAAAACAGAGCTTGGTGCAGTGCCCTGTCTGAACATGGGAACAGCACGTATCTTTGCGCCTGGGACTCTGTCCTTGCCATGCCTGTCTCCTGCAACACACAGCTTTGAGCTCATCTGTTCCTCCCAAAGCCATAATACATCCCAAAGAACATCCAAGGGGCTACATGACCCTGACTTTCCCATGTGTCCATGGGCTGCTTACCATCACTAGCTGCTGTGGCAAGTGAAAAACCACGAGAAGACCAGCAAGCTATTGGGCCACTGCCCCATCCCTCCGTGTTGTTTGTCTCCCTCTCTCCCATTGCCTCTCTACAAACCAGCCTTCCACGAGGATGCAGAGCCCAGTCTGCGCCTCCACCTGATGCTTCCTTCCCAGACCCCTTTTTCCAGTAGAATGCTGATTTCTCCTTTCTTTAAAATGTGGCTCAGAGAGCTGTCTCTGTGGGGGTTGGCAGCTAACTGGCACAGCTGCTGGTGGGAGTTGAGCTTGGTTATTCACACTGCTGTGCTTGCCTATCAGCCTGAGTAAGACTGATGGGAGATGCAAAACCCAGCAAGACAATGGCAGATGAGATTAAAACCGTCTCTACTTCCCTTCCACAGCAAGGGCCTTCTCTGTATAACTTTAATACAACAGGTTCTGAATGTTCTGTCTGATGATAAGGCATTCAGTCCATTATCTGCTATTATAAACCAAACCAAAACCAAAACCAACCAACCAAATAATAAACCAACCAACCAAACAAAAGTCCAAGAGACTGCACTGCTGGTTTTTAATTGCTAAAACAGTTTTCCAGTCTTCAGATCTGGACTTGGTGCAGCTCTTGCTCTGCTTGTGTAAGACCTTCCCACTCTACAGTCATTTCTCACTTTGACTATTTAATGTACCCTCTTCGATTGTAATAGGTTACATGATCCCAATCCTGGTATAAAAGCAAAATGCTCTTCCTCGCAGCGCTAATTAACAGCCGTGCTTGGCTGTTCCCAACAGAATGGACCTTCCTTTGACTGCAAAAATATTAAAACAATAAAGAAAGTTAAATACTTTGTGTTAAAAAGCTAAAAATTGGTCATGTTGGACTCCCCTCTGTGCCTGGGGAGAAAAGCTTAACACTGATACACAGCTGAAAAAGGATTTCTGGTGGCCATTCCTTGCCGTTCTTTTGTTCCATGGGTTTGCAATGGAGGTGCATAAGTGGGAAATGTGAAAGAATTATCCATCTGTTGCTCCAGTGAGATGGGAACACCAGTGAGAGGGGTCTGGCATCTCCCATCCAGGAAAGCTCTCCATACAACTGATTGGCATTACTTTTGCCACCTCCTTTAATGCACCTTCAAAGAGAAGCAGCACTCATGGTAGTTTCCATTAAAATGAACAAGGTGCTGTCCTATCAGAACAAGCAGGAAAGAGGTTAAACACAGTTTTCCAAGCTGAAATCAGAGTCTTTGTAAGGACATGATGGCTCCAGTTACAACCAAGCCTGTCAGTTCCCACTATGGGTTGATATAGGCAGGTTTTTATGCCACAACAGCAACATGAACTAGGATCGTATCCAAAGCAACTGTGTTTGTACCTTGTCTGTTATAATGCTCAGTCTCTAAAATCAAGGTTGGTTGGTTGGTTTTCTTTTCTTTTCCTTTTGATAGGCCATTGACAAGCTAGCTAACACAGTCTGTGTGAGAGGGAGTACTTTAATACCATAAGGCCGTTCTCATTGCTGGCACATCTCATTAATAACTAACTGCCCTGCTATTGCGACTTCAATTTCATGGCTCCCATTTGCACTCTGTCTGGTTAATCATTGTAATTTTTAGCTTGCTGATATTAACTGGTAATTTATTGTGGCTCTGTCCATTTGATGGACACTGATTTCATCTCACCACCAATGCTCCTGCCCCACAGCCTCTCTGCAATCGACTGGTAAAACTAAAATCAATGAGAATTAATTTTGAAGCTGGTTTCAAATCAGAACCATTGCTGTAATTGATTCACTTTAATTGTGCTGTCTCAGCCTCCTAAAGTCAGTGCTTACATTCTCTGTTACCACCTGGAAGGATGCACACGGGTATCCTGCCCAAACCCTGTGGCTGGGATGTCTGGAGAGAATAATGACAGCAGGGAGCTGTGCTGATCTCTCTGACCCTCCACAGGGAAACCCAACCCATCCACACCAGATTTCGGGACTATCAGTGACTATAACAAATGCTCTTAGTCTCAGAAAACACACTTCCATGACCAGCATCCAAGGGGTACTAGGCTCTACTACACCTGGAAGCACAAAGAAAAGAGCCATGGCTGTGTGGTTACAGCTTCAATGGCTTGATGATAGGAGCAAGAGATTTGTTGGGACAGCGTATATCTTCTATTAGTTTAAGGAAAAGACTCTGCGTTTACCACTGATTAACACTTTTTATCAACCTGCAGGTGACCCTGGAGGCCAGCACACTTGCTCTGTCTCCAGGAAAGTTACAGCAGAAAACAGCACGCCATGGCCCACCTGCACTCACTGCCCCTGTGTGCAGTGACCAGGGAAGGCAAGGCTGGGCTGGCCATGTCTCCATGTGCCACCAAAAACGTGGATGGGCTGCACTGGCTACAGACCGCTCTGCTGTGGCTTGTGCAAGTGTGGATTTGCTGCAAGTAACAGCAACTGTTCTGAGTTAAGAGGAGTGATAGCACGGAGCTGAACCTCGTGTCTGGGGGCTGTAAATCTCATAGAGGCACTAGGCAATGGGCAAGGAGGAAGCAAGATCCTGCACTGGAAGAACGTTATGCAAAGAAACCTTTGGGCACCAGGCCAAGCCTTTTGTTACCCTGCAGCTGCATGTGCCTGTCACACAAGAGAGCTGTACATGTTTCATGTACCTTGGAGCTCTGAGCAGGGACCTAAGGTTTTCTGGGAAGATGCAATAGTTATTCCCTGCTCACCATCCCACTTCCTTCTGCCACCCAAAGCCTCTTGCTTGCATGCTGGATGATTCCTGCATCCTCAGTGAGTGCAGATATGAGAGAATCAATCACTCTTCCCTATGCGTTCTCTATATGTAGAAAATTGCTTTTTGTTTGGCAAACCCAGGGGACTTCTTGGATCATACCACTGCATATGAGTTTTGCACTCTGTCAAATATGCATTTGGGAAATTAACACAAAATTTAGGTGTGATTTGCAAGATGAATTTGCATGGACTTTATCAACTCCAAGGAAAGCAAGACTGAAGTCAGTGGCTTAAAGCAAGAGATGTGTTACAATCCTCACCTAGGAAAAGAGCATACCACATTCTTCCAGCCATGATGGGTTGGCAAGCCTCTCCTGCACTGACACCATATTTTAAAACAGCACAGCCAATTTGCTGCAGCTGTGTACATTACAGAGTCAGTGTTTGCAACTCAGCAAACACTCCATGAGTAAGCTTCCATCTAAATCCTAGGTGCAAAGCCAAGCACTTACCAGGAGTAAAATTGCTGGGTGAATGCTGACAGTAAATCAGTGCAGTTGCACCTCTGGGGTCTCAGAAGAGCAAGTGGTTGCTTTATGCTGTTAGGTTTTGCTTGACTTTCAGTGCTGCAAGAGCCCAAATTAATTATTCCCATAATTATATATACAAACAATAATAATACTGAAATTGAGGAGATAGCATTAACTTGTTACTGGTAGAACACTTCCTTAGCCAAAAGGAATGGAATTGAGAGCTTTATTTAACCATTGTAAAATCCAGGCAATAAAGGCTGTTGGAGATTACCACTCAGAGATGCAATTCAGTTAAATTACAGTTTCAGCTCCTTCCCTTTGTGTCCACTGGGAGAACAACAAACCAGCTTCTTCATCCCAATGCATGGAAGAATAGCTCCAACAGATGGTGACCCTGCAGACAGAGAGAGAAAATGTCAGGGAGCCAATGGAGGGGAGCAAACAAGACCCAAGATGAGATGAAGTAGGAGGGCAAATTGCTGCTGCACTGGCTAGGTACAGGACAGGCCAGTTGCTGCAGCAGATCTATCCCCTGCTAGTGAAGGCATGCAGCTCTCTGCTGCCCAGGAACCTGAGCTTTCCTGTGGATGAGATGTGCTGGGAGTCTGGAGGATCTTCCCCTGTCTTACATTTCTGTGCAGCCACAAACTGGTGGTGTCCACCTATGGTGAACCCCTATAGGATATGGTCAGATCCTGCTGCAGGGATCTGCAGCAGTCTGAGCCCATTACAACTTTGTCTCACCATTTTCCACAGCAAGGAAAGAAAAGGAGCAAATCCCACATGGCTTTCTCTCAGCTGGCAATGTTTCTCCCTCAATAGCATTTCCAAGAGAGACAGCAAGGGCTTCTGTCAGTGAATCAGAAAATTAATATCTTCCCCTCTGTATATCTTAAATTTTCATCTCAGCATTTTGCTGTTAGCATTTTTCCATGTTGACAGCTATAGGGCTGGAACACTTCTAGCAGATACCTGAGCACTTCGGAAAAACCCTCCTGGCCACATAGCTCTTAAAACATGCCCGAGTTTTCTAACTAGTGGAATAGTTTGTTAAAGTGGATGGAGAAATTCTTTAAAGAGCAGAGAAGGAAATAATAATAATGGGGGGAAAAATCTTGGAATGTGCCAAGGTCAGGCCAGAATTACCAGATCAAATCTGACCCTGGAAAAGACATGGAAATATCAAGTATTGTAAAAAATAATAGAGTTCAAATGCCTGGGTCAAATCACTCCTGTTACACCTTTCCTGTAGTTCCCTCTAAGAATGGAAAAAATGTGTAAACCTGAGTTACCTGATGCTTAATTTTAAAGCATGCTGAAATCCAGGGGAATTCCTAGCTGCTTTCTTAAGTGGCCTGCTATATTACTGTTGGCAAAGCAGTAATTACAGGTGGCTACTCACCCATGTATAGGGTAGGTTACACCCAGAGCTCAGGGGCTTTCAGAGCAGATATTGTTCAAATGCTCCTGGAGCAACTGGGAATGCATTTTCTATGGAAAGTCAATTAACTTGTTTCATACATCTTTTAGTCCCCCAGGAGAAGTCCTAAACTTTAGTAATGCAGAACTTTATGTCATATCCTCCAAGCAAGGTAGCTTCAGTCTCTCAGCCTCATGGTCACATGCATGGGGCTGTGCCCCTCCACCACAAGGTGGACTTACGTGTGCTTGCCTGCCTCAATATGACATACTCCTATCACAAAATGCACCCTGGCAGCAGAAAGTCAGCTAAGATAGATTTCAGATGTGTTGCCCATGGAGCAAATACTTGCCCGTCACTGCAATACATAGTCTCATGTGATAGGTAGTGATCTAGATGTGTCTGTACATCAGGCCACCACTGTGTGTCACTGAATGTGTCTGTGGCTGTCCATAGTCTCGCTGAAGCTGAGAAGCTGAGCTTTTCCCTTTGGTTAGGAGAAGCAGTGCTGGACCCTTGGCAGCAGCCAGAGGAACCAAATGACCTATGCTTGCCTAGTAAACATTTCCGCACATCACAGCCTATTTGCACACATTGGGCATGACTGTTTCCAATGAGATGCCATCTGGAATAAGAACAGCAATTTCAAGCATGTATTCAAGCATTCAGACAAGTTTAGAAAGCAGACAGGAATGTGGAAGTTAACATTCAGATATTTCCCAAGCTCCTATACCTGGAAGCCAAATGCTCCAGCTAAACAGATTGTGCCCTATTAAATCAAAGCAGTGCACTGACAAAAGCTTAGCCCACAAGATGTCATCTGGATCATTTGTTACACAACAGTGTGTCCATTGGCTATGGATATTCTTCCTGCATTCTTAATAAAAACATTAATGCATTGCTACCTTCCTTGCTCACCCCAGTCACATTTCAAGAGGAGGGATTAGTTTCATGGGAGGACAGACAGTACATTGAGATGCTGGGAGTGGTTTTGATGCTGATCTTTGCATTTGGAGTGGTCTTTTGCCCTGGGGCGCTTCTGTGCTCACACAGCACCAGACACAGTGGGGTCCTCATCCACCTCTGGATAACCTGAATAACTAAGTGATACTCTACCAGCTCTTTGAAAAGTGATAGTGAGCTACAATCAGAACCTATTAACCTAATTCTCAGGTAGACTAAAGCCATGCAGCAAATTATACTTATAGTCACTTCAGGGAAACGTTCTTAGACCTCTTCCTCCAGTTAATTGATAGACATTTAACTTAAGATATTGAACACCACTGCAAAGACTACAATAGATTCTCCTTCCTTGCATATTCATAGCTGCAAACAAAGCTGACATCTTGTTTTCTCTGGTTTTTGACCCTTAGAGGTTTTCCAATGCAAGTATATTTAATCTTCCTGGCAATGGACTTGCTCTTTTTTTGCAGATCTTTCAGAGCTGCCTTGTGCTTACAGGCAGCAAAAGACTGTTCTGGTACAAAAGTGGAAGAGATGGCAGTCTTGTTCAGAGAAAAAGACTAAAGAACATAAGCTTTTTAAGGACACTTTGCATATCAGAGGAATGTGATTTTGGTGTATTTATCCAAAATTATAATGTGCTTGTTGTCTTGGTATCTGAGCACTGAGCATTACATAATGGGTTTAAAACAAGAGCAGTGGCCTGGGGCTGTCATTTAAACCTACTTAGTTTTGAAGGCTGAGGTGGGATGGGGGAGAGGGAGCAGTGTGCAGAGATTAGAAATGTCATTAAAAGATCAAGCAGCCACTTTTAAGTCTTTCACAGCCAGATGCTGCCCCTCCTTTGCTGAAGCCAGGTTTACTTGCTGCATGCAGTACCAAGCGGTTGCTCTTGAAGTCTAACTCAGTAGAGTAGGTCAGTAGACATAAGTTGGGGTGGAAACACAGGTGGGAATTTCCTTATCTCAAGTACCCTGTGGCAGTCCAGGATTTGTCAACAGAAGCAAACTAATCTAAGTCTCTTTCTACTAGGTTAAAAGAGTGAGAAAAGTGAAGTGAAAGCCTATTCATCACGGTTTATGGTGCTGCTGTTCCAGGTGAAGAGATGTGTGCATGTACCTATGGTAAGAGGCTGGACCAGCAGCCAGAGCATGTACAAGAGCACAATGCATCAGCCATGACTGAAGAAGGGATTTTTCTGAGTGAATTTAGATCTAGGAGCATGAGCTGGCAGTCCCAGATGTCAGTGCTCTGCTTTTCTGATGCTGACATTACAGCTACCCCCTGGAGGCCTGCAAAAATGGATGTGGTTCTGTTCAGAGTCATGGTGCGGGTCTCTTGGTCCTGGCATTGCCCACCATTGCCCTTGGGTGTCCTGTGTTTGGAGGGAGAGGAGCAGACCTAACCATGGTGAGGCACCATGCCATTAGGTCCTTTCACCCATCTTCCTCCCACTCCCCATCTTGCTCTTTGCTGGGTTTCTCCCCACTTCCTACCAGTTCAGTTCTGCTCGTCCTCCATGGTTGGAGCAGGGGGAGGGCATGGGGCACCACACAGTGGGACCTGCTTTCTCCACAGCACTTGGCCAGCCAAACGCATCTGCATCACTCATTTCCATTGCACTGGTCTCAAGAATCTGCTGTTGGGTAAAGCAAACCCCCAGGCCCACTCCCAAGGTGCTGGCAGAAACATTAGCCTTTTCTTGCTCTAGTCAGTTAAAAAACCCTTTCAACATTTGTATCCCCTGAAGGCTGCATGCACTAAATCCAGTCACCTCACGCTCTTCTTCTCAATAATTGGAGCAGAAAAAGCTCTCTTTCCTCGTGAAGTATCATCTCCAGCTGCTGGCCAAATCTTATTGTCCTTTTCTGGATTTTCTCCAGCTTTTCAACAGCCTTCAGAGAAGCACAGATCTAAGCCTGGCACACAAGATGCTCAGGGCCAGGCTCCTCAGCACAGCTGGTGCTCTACTATGGCTCCTGGCACAACCAAAGGTAGTAATGTCCCTCTTTACCAAAGCATCCCAGCAATGCCCCCTCATCCTTCCTGGCTCTGTGTCCCTCACTAGCAGAGGCACCTGGAAATTAGGCCAAACATTTTTCCTTCCAAAAATGTTTGTGGATCAAAACCACATAAAACTGGAACCAGAGAAAACAGAACATTTCTATGAAATGGTGATTTTAAGCAAGAAGCAGCTCCCTCTGCCCCCAATTCCTCTGCTTTTCCCCTTTCATGTAAATAAAGTTGTATGTGATCCATTGATTAATCTGAGTTTGATATGACTACAGCAATGCATCATATTCTTCACTGAGACTAACATATTCCAAAATCCACACTCCATTAATCGTTTAGCTGGTAAAACCACATGTGATTTTAGCACACCTACGCCTTCAAGCAGTTGAAAGAATCCGGGTGGGAGGGGGAATTCATCTTCCAGAAGCAATGTTGAAATATTGCCTTTTCTTTCCAATTCATAATTAAATTAAGTATTGAAGCATGCGCATTTCCTGCATGGTGGAAACTGTCTGTCCAGTTCTACTTAAAGTGCACTTCTTTGAAAGTGAGATACTTACTAAGTTAACTAAATCGTCCATCATTTTAATTGTGTGCTCTTTTATGTGTTTATTGTACATGCATGTACTAATTACATGTAGTTCCTGGTAGTCTCCTATTCATCTGAAATTGTTATCAGCACTGATAACGTGAATAAATAGCAGTGAGTTATAAATGTCATGTATCCAGGTTGTCATCATTTTAGCATAGTCTTTGTGCGTTGTCCTAAGCCCACTTGTGCACAGAAACCTCTCAAGCACCCAGTCCTTTTGGATTTTGAGCGGCAGGTTATTTGTGCCTGTTGGGTGGTGGCTGGGGGTAGTAACCCCCTTGTGCTGAGCAGTGGCCAAGTGGCTTCCGGAAGCTTGAGCAGGGAAATATCAGACAGCTGAAAAACCTCTCTGAATAACAAAAACAGTCATGTGCTTTGGCTGCCAAGTCTGGGTGCCTCTCCTAGATGACACAGTCAAGTGCAAAGCCTCCAAGTGCTGTCTGTGGCTTTTTGCAATAGTAATAAGATAATTCGGTGGTATTAATAAAAGCATTTGATGAAAGCAGAGGTTTTTCAAGTGTTAGTGAACTCTTTTGGAGAAATCTCTTCTGTTCAAAGCTGGAGATGGAGCTTGCTCTGCTTCCTGCCTCCTGTTCAGCCTCCTTGGATTTCCTAGAGCAATAAATTTGTGAGTCTGGGGTTCATAGAATCATAGAATAGTTTGGCTGGAAGGGACCTTTAAATCATGGGTTTATGAGGGTTTTTCCACTTTATTGTTCACATCAGACTTGCTCTGAACCTGCACATGTATTCTGCAGTGTGTACTACTCAGTTTTAATACAAAGCATCAGTCATAGCAAAGCTCTGCTACAGAAAATATCTCTGCATACAGCAACAATTCTTCAATCTTAATGAAGTCTTGCAAGGAAAGCTGTTCCCTTTCTGCCCAGCCAAGGGCAGGGAAGTGGAGATGAACTTCATATTGCAAGCCCAAATAAAGTGGACTTTTTCCCATTCATTCCTGGGTCAGGCAGGTACATGCATATAGAAAATGGACTTTCAGCAGTCCCTGCTGATTTAGAACGCCTGGAGAAAAGTCCCTGGAACAGAACACAGATGCTACTTCTACCCCTGATACACCCTCCTTGAATATTATTACAGCTGTGCCAAAGATGCTTAGGTGGGGGTATAATCCACTTTGTGCTTGGCACTATCTATTGGCACACAGCAGAGAGACGGGCCTTGCCTCAAAGGGACTGGGGTCATTTTAGGTAGTTTTGTAGTAGGATGATGTTCATGGTTTTTGGAGGGTACCCATTCCGGGGGCTGAAGGACTTGGGCAAGGAATCCATAAATAGAAAAACAGTGTTTTCCTCCTTCTCCTCCACTGCTCCTGCTTGTAAGGACTGCTGTATCCTTATATCAATACCAGGGCTTCTTTCAGGATCAGTGCTGGGGAGGAGGCCCTGCAATTTGTGCAGTGGGCAGACCTTTTCAACCAAGATGAAAGTCATTGATAGGTCTTTATCTCAATGAAATAGTGTTTGCAACCTTCTTTACCACGGATAGTAATTGCACAGGAAAGTTCTGTAATGAGAAAGAACCTTTCTTTTGAGCAGCCAGCTAACCTGCACACTAATGAAACTGCACCAACACAAGGCTGTGGAACAGCAGGGAAATGAGGTGGTTCATTGGAACTCATTTTTCTGCTTTGACTGGAAACACTTATTTCCAGGCTTCTAGAGAGAGGTTAGACAGGGAGTCCAACCGAGCAAACTACCAGTTTCCTAATGCAGTGTTGTGTTTTTATGTGGGATGGAAGGCATATCCTATGAGGAGCAACTAAAGACTCTGGATTTGTCTAGTTTGCAGGAGAGGAGGCTGAGGGGTGACGTCATTGCTCTCTACAGATTCCTGAGGTGGGGAAGTGGAAAGAGAGCTGCTGATATCCCTGGTATCCAGACATAGAACATGTGGGAATGGTTCAAAGCTGTGTCAGGAGAGATTCAGACTGGACATTAGGAAATACTTCTCTACCACGAAGATGGTCAAACACAGCAACAGGCTGCCTAGAGAGGTGGTCAATGCTCTGTGCCTCTGTTAGCTCTTAAGAGGCATTTGGACAATGCCTTTAGTAACATGCTTTCACTTTTTTTCAGCCCTGCATTGGTCAGGCAGTTGGACTGGATGAATGCTGTAGGTCCTTTCCAGCTGAAATTTCTATTTTATTCTATTCTGTTCTGTTTTATCCTGTTTCGTTCTATTCTGTTCCGTTCCATTCCATTCCGTTCAGTTCTCTACAATGCTAAGTCTTTGCAGACAGGGGCATGTGTAATGCAAACGCCCAGCCACGGTTGCTAATTAGCACCTCACAGATCTCCAAAGGAGATCATTTTTCTTTTGTGAAGAAACTGGGTTAATATGACCTTTCATGAGCAAAAAGAGGCATTAAATAATTGAGATGAGAAATGTTGCAGCATGGCCAGGTCTGAAGTGAGCAGAGCATTGTGGGAGCCATGTGGAGTGAGTTTCTTCAAACAGTTTAAAACACTGGAGAGAAGGAAGAGGGTATAGGCAGCCCCAGTTTCTCTCTAAGCTATAGAAGTTACTGGTTCACATAATACCATAGCCTAAATTAAAGAGATGACTCATCCCTCTTAGTAGTTTTAAAGTATCATTAGGGATTTGTGGGTTATTTTAGAAACCAGATTATCAGCTGTGCATCATAGGGAGTTGGGTGAGCTGTAAGATGAACGTTGCTAAGAAATTCATGCACTAGGTGGAATGAACTCACTGCAGAGAGTAGAAATAAAATACCCATCCACAGCAAACTGCATTGCATGTTTTCAGGCATTCTCACACCTTCAATGGGTGCGTTTTGCAAAGCTCAGTCAGATGGAAAGACAATGTTTTTTTGTTCTCCCCAGCTCAAGGTGACAAACTGAATTATCAGTCCTGGGGGAAGCAGGTGAAAAATAATCTTGATTATTTTTCTATCATCTTTGTTTCTGAAGCCACCTGTGGTAGGTGGAAATTCCATTTTCCACTGGTCTAAGAGCCTTAATATCCCAATTGCCCTTAGAGAATGTGGCCTCTCTTCCTGTCAAAAGGAGTTAAGTGTAATTTCCTAACCCTTGCTCTTAACACATGGCCATGAGGTAGAAAAGAAATACGAAGCCCCTAGAAAAAGGGGGAAAAAAACCTGAACAAACAAACAAATAATGCTGCTTGGATAATGGTGGATCACTAAGGTTAATTACAATGCCTCTTTGCAGTGGTTTAGAAGGTATTAGAACATGACAGGCTATAGTACTGAGCAGTTTAGACAGCAGTGATTACTTGTGCAACACCATGTAATTGTTCAAAGAAGACACGGTGGCAGGCTGTTCTACAAGAAGGTGCCTTTATTAGGCAATTACTTTCATTAGCAGCATTTTCTCTACCACCAAGATCAACTCTATTAAACAGGTAATTTCTCCTGGCCCTCTTTGTCAGGTTGATGGGATTCAGAATCAATTTCTGTCAATCATCTTCTTTCACCAAGTATTTCAGAAAGTCATCTGTCCCCAGTGTTGTTTTATTTGGAGGGTGGCCAGTTAAAAAAAGAGAACAAAAACCAAAACAAAGCCCAACAAAACAAAACAAACCCAAGCAAAATAAAAATAACAAGAATCACAAATACTTCTGAAATTTTAATCAAAAATCATGCAAGGGATCACTATTTCAAAAGTGTTTTTTAAAATAAATGATCTATTACTGGAGAAAGGAGAACTGAAGGAGCAGATGAAAGGAGATATGAAGTGATGCAACAGGAAGGAACAATTGTATGTTCGTGTACAAAATGATGGGTTGAGAGCTGGCTGCTATCATTTGGGAGGGAGAGACCTGGTGGGCCTGTTAGAAACAAGGCATGAAAGTGCCAGCTTAATGCATCTCTAACTATAAGGAAAGAAATAAGCATGAAATAGAGAATATCACTGTGCTTTTCAAAACTATCCATGGACTGCCATCAGTCTGCATACAGTGTGTAGTTCTGGTCCCACATTTCTACGTTTCTGAAAGGATGGAGCAGAATGGGAGAAGGTTCAACAAAGGATGAGGAATGATTATAGACCTGGAACAACTTATCTATGTTCAATGATAAATCATGTAAGCTGTGGCTTTTCAGTTTGGAGAAGCAATGCTTTGAGAGGGCTCTCCCAAAGAGAGCGAGAAACTCTGCCAAACCCTGAGTGGTCTGAAGAAGGTGAATAAACACTGACTCTATAAGAACTAGGGGTCATAAAATAATGCTGCTTGAGATCAAGTCCAGAATAAATGAAAGGAGACAACTTATCAGACCTTAAGTGTAAACTCCCAGAACTCCTTTCTGAAGGACACTGTGGGTACAAGACAGTATTTGGAACAGACGTCTGCTAGGGTTATGAAAAAAAATGAAGCATAACTTCAGGAAACCCCCCTGCACTGAAAATAGATGACCAAATGAATATAAGCAGGGAAGGTATCATGTACGCTTGTCCTCTTATTCTTTTGAGATAGTTGAGAAAGCTCTGCGATGCACATGGAAAACTCACCTGTCAGGTCATGGCATTGCTGTGTTTTTTATTCAGTAATACCTGAATAACTGAATAAAAAGCACAGGATCAATAAAAAAGAAAAATAATGCTGTGTCTCATTGTGTTATTATCCATTTTAGAAATTCATCATGCTTGCAATGAAACTGGTGTCCACTGAAATAATACCCTGAAATAACCCTGATGTTGGGAGAGCAGATTCAGGCTGCTGAAGGAGCTAGTTAGTAAGGTCCCCATGGAATATGCTTTTGAAGGTACTGGGGTATATGAACGCTGGTCGGTCACTTTTTAAGAGCCTTTTCTTAGGAGCACAGCATTTAGTTATAGCCTCCCAGCAGCACTGGTGGGAAGGGACCCTGAGCTTTTGAGTCCCACTCCCTGCTGTCACCAGTTCTAGGTCTGAAAACCTCCAGGGTTGGAGATCTCTGACTCTGAACTGTTCCAGGGCTAAATTGAAACTCCTGGGGCAAAACAGGACTATCCAGTGCTTACCTACAAACCAGGGATGACCATAGGTAAGTGAAGGAGAGGTACTAGGAGAGGAAAAATGCCCACTGCTCTGTCCAACAGGACTCGTTATTAAGATATTCTGGCTTTTAGTTGTCTCAGCCTAAAAATAAACTAAAACACCCCTTGTCTGACATCAGCTAGGATTGACTTTGCAGTTCTGGCAAGTTTTACTTAAAATTCAGATCTCTTTCTACCCTAAGAGCAAAGTAATGATTTGAAGCTGGACTGGATAACATGAGATTTGAGGCTGATTTTAAGAGGTGTGGATATGAACTTGGGGGCATTGTGTCAGCTCGCTGCGCATGCTTGCCGTGATGGGAACCCTTCTCCGCAGAAACTGAGACTGCTCCTTCTTGCTTGTCCTTCGTATTGCCCTGAAAGAAAGTAGAAGACAGCAGTTCTCACAGAAATCCCATTCTCTTTTGCCTGGGGAAAACAGGGCAGCATCCCTCTGGGTGTGAACAGCTGGGTATTACCCAGGCACGGTCTACCACCTAGCTGGAAAATCACATGGGTATATGGAATTCTGGGGAGGTTGGAGAGGAATGGTTCCAGCAGGATGACTCCTGTACCAGCATTTTCTGACAGTAAAGTGCTCCTGCTAGGCCGCTTTCCACAGGGACAGGAGGTTCACTGGTCCATGCAGAATGCTTTGTTAATTTTCATTATTGTGGTGCCCAGTGCTGGGCTAGTGAGGCAGGAAAGCTCCTGACTTATTTGAGGGAACCTGTCAAAGCAAGCATTTCTCTATCTGGGAGTGAAACCAGTGTGGAAGCTTATCAGGCTGCGTGTTCAAAGCAGGGCTATCTGCACTTCAAACTGTTTATGGTGTGGGGAAAGCTCTGAGCTCCACAGCTCCAGCATACATCTCCAGCTCGCCTCATAAGATGTGACAGGCAATGTCCTGTCCTTAGCTGCTGCTTGGTGTGTATCACTCATCTGGCTGGGAAAATGGAACATCTTGATAGCCATGTGGCAGCTTCCAGCCTCACTGCATTTTCCAATGCACAGGTGCAGGTGGAGACAAACACTTCTGCACATCCCTGTCCCAATGGTAAATGCCCTATGACTCTGTGGGGGGCATCTGGTTGCCTCAGGAGCAGTAACACTCATGTCCCAAGCTTGGTTATATGGAGTTAGTACTTGCAGGTTGGTTTGTTGGATAGAGGCCAGCAGGGAGGGAGCATTAAAACATTCTGATGTATGCTGAAACTGTGCTGGGAAGTATGACCAGCTAGGGCTACCAGACAGTAGACAGCTAATAGCTGCTGAAACAGATGAGAATTGGCAGTGTTGTTTTTATAACTGACCCCCAACCAAGAAGGGCAAGCTGGGGAAAAGCATATTTCCATTCATTCAGGCAGCACTGAATATGTAGGAAGAATTTCAGTCTATTCATGGCTTTTGTCAGCTAGGAAAGGCGATGAATTCATGCAACAAATTATTCAGAAGAAATTGTTTGCCAGGCTCTCATTATGAGCTCTACAGACAGAAGAGTTGAAACATCAGATACAATTAACTTCATGTTATAAAACCCTTTTGGGATGTAAAGACTAGACCCTGCCAGCCCTACTGTACTCTAAGGGCCTCGTTACTGATGATTTTAATAGGAACCTATGTCTATTCAGCCTGTGTATATCTGCATGTAGCAAAATCCATGCAAATCCTATGAGATATTGTCCAGGATATGTCCGAGGAATAAAACAAGACCCCAGGCCAACACAAGCAGAATTCAAGTGTGAGTTTTGAACAGGACTAAGCACTCCTCAAAGCAGTGAAATATCAAGCTCATAAGCATTAGCACTGAAAAGGATTTGCAAAATGTGCTGCAGCTAGCAGGATTTTGCTGAGGGCAAAGCTAGACCAACACCAGTCTTCTTTCCTAATTGGATCCTTAATTACAATGCCTTTGCTTGATGCAGTTAATAAATCTCTTCAGGACAAGGCACTATGAGAACATGCATTCTGCTCAGCACAACATGGGGTCTGTGGTCAGAGCAGTCATCCACAATCTGCAGGGTGAAGAAAGGGCAACTGGTTCATAAGCATGGGAAAGCAACAAATCAGATTCCGCTGACAGGAAAATGTCCTACAGAGTCTGTGCCTTTTCACCAAATTGCTCACAGCAGCCCAGAAAATGTTGATCTTGCCTTTTTTACTGCACTGCATTGGGCTTTTAATGCAAATTTGTGTCCTCGTCAACTTCTATTGTTCAGTCTTGTTCCAGCTAAACATCACTGGCCAATGTGAAATGTATTTTTAACTTTTAGGGACCTCAGCTAAAAACAAATGTATTAATGGAAATTCCTTCTTTTTCTTAACTGCCAGGGAAATGAAAAATCAGTTAGTTGCACAGCTCTGGATAGAAGCAATAGGAGAACAAGGGAAGAACAAGTGCCGCAGCTGAGTAGAAAGCGTTTTGGAAGGTAAAGATCAATATAAATGGTCAGAAGCAAATCCTGTGTATTCCTAAGGAAAATATATGTTGGGCATTTCTACTATTTATGGCAATCATTTATCCTGAAAAAAAAAGATTTAGTGCTTTTAAAGTAAATACTGATCTTAGAATAATTCCACTTAATTAACCAAACCTGAAACAATGTTTGCATTAGCAACTAGCAAAAGAGAGACCCAAATCACTGCAATTATTCCCTGAAATCTCACATAAAGGAAACTTAATAGCATCTGTCACTTCCTCAGCTAGAGAAGAAAAAAGCCAAGAGGGATCCTGCTGAGATAGGGGCCTGAAGCATAATTCCTCTAGACTTATTTTCTTTTTTCCTAAAACAGCAACTGTGATGGTGACCCTTAGAATAACCTACAGTGATGATTCAGTTGCACAGCCTGTAAACAGCAGGGATCAGATTTGCTTCACGTCTATACACATTGCAATGTGGGATGAATGCTCTATAAAACACCACTTATAACTACTGTTAATAAATAGCCTTCATTTTGTGCTTGCAGAGAAGGGCTTCTTGAAGAAATGGCTGAGACCAATGGCTATGATGTAACTGCACCCAACAGGCTTAGGAAAAGAAAGGTTCCAAAAGGTTTTGCTTTGTTTCCTCAAGTATCAGAAGTATCCAACACAGGCAACTCATATGGAAATAAGAGAACAAAGCCAAAATAAGGAGGAGGTCAGGGTGGTGGGAACTGACTGGTGCACCCCCAAGCTCTAATAGGATTTAGGAATAAAATCAGCTGTTAAGACAGGTCTGGTTCATGCAGCTTTTGAGAATGCAAACTAGGTTTTGCAATCAAGAACACTGTGATCGTGGCAGAAAAAGACTTTGCAACTGTCACACCTAAATTACCCTCAGTGTGTAATTCCTGTGTATGAGGAATGTAACATTCTCCCTACACTTGAAAGGCTGAACTGGGACTAACACTTTTCTTGGGGACAAGCTGTTTAGAGGGTCGTGAAGTCTTCCCCTCTGGAGACATTCCAAACCCACCTGGAGGTGTTCCTATGTAACCTGCTCTAAGTGGTCCTGGCTTGGCAGGGGGTTGAACTGGATGACCTCCAGAAGTCCCTTCCAACCCTAATGATCTGGGATTCTGTAAAGTTCTCCTGTGGTTCTGCATGTGAGCTGCTGTATGTGTGCTGTGTTTGGGCAGATAGTGAAAAGAAAGCAGAAATGGAAATACTGAAAGTACTGCATTAAGAAGCAGAAGGAGTTTTGGAGCAGGGTCAAAATGAATAGAAAAGGAAAAAAAGAAAGTGTCTGTGATTGCTGGAGAAGTCGACAGTAGCAAATGTCAAGAATCAGGCTTTTTTCCTTAATCCCACTGAGATGCCCTTTTCCCTGTGGGAAGTTACTGTGATACTTTTAAACAGGGGTAAGAGGGCAACGGAATGGAAATTGGGTGACTTTCAGTGAAAGGCCCTGTGATGGCAGCTATTTCCTGGGCTGTCTCCTCTCATCATGGCTCTGCTATGTTTTAATTGAGTACAATTCTACCAGGGCCAGGCAAATGAGCAAACCAAGGGGACAGATACAACCATTCTCACAGGAGTGCCTGGTGTCAGGCATGCATTAAAATCAGCAAGACATCTGCAGAAGTCTTTACTATCACTGCTAATTGAATCTGGAGATTTGTTTAATTAAACTAAGCAGATGAGTGCAGAGATCCACAGGAGAAAGCTGTTGCTTGGCCTTAACAACTGAGAGGTTCAATAAGAACGTCTGTGTAGGTGAGACAGTGCCTGACGAGTTAGTGGGTGTCCCAGTAACCTCACTGGTGCACTCGCAGGATTTGAGGTCCAGCATTTGGCTCCTCAGCATTTGTAATTCTCTACTCATACAGGTTTATAATATGGCCACCATATATGTATGCCCATTATGATGTATAAACCAGCCCATCGGGTTTTTACACTGATACAATTAAAATTGAAGTTTTAAATTGTAGCTCAAACAGGCATGCTTTCTAGCCATTTCCAGTGTGTTGCAGGGGAAATAACCACAGGAGATGAAATCTGCAGGGATATGGCCTGGGGTAAACTCTGGCTCAATAAAATGTATAACAGGAAGCAACATTAAAGGAAAATGATTGCCATCACAAAAACCAAGTACTTGGGATTTAGCAGGTAACAGATCTAATATCTTCTGTGTGAGCTTTATTCTACCCCTCCTCCCCATAACAGTTGTTGATTGCAATATCACGAACAGGGTTTTTTTTTACTCCAGTGCTAATGCCTCTCTGATGGAGGAAATCTGATTTTTTAATTGCATAATATTAAACTATAATAGATTGTTAACATGAATTCCTGCAAAGCAGCCTGCATGCTGAACCAATGCTGAGAACTTGAAAGTGGCTGTGTAACATTATTTGTGACACTCAAGCTGCAAAGGTTTGTGTGATGTTTAATTTTCTTTGGATGTAGCAGAGAACAGTAAGCAGTATTTGCAAAATACAGTACATGGTACTTAATAAAAGAGAGAAAGGACTAATTCTAGACTAGATCCTGTTGAGATTAGTGCCTTGAAGAAGAGAGTCTGCAAAGCACCAAAACTTGGCACTGTATCATGGTATTTTATGCATGCTTCATGCAGGGCCCATTGCAGGATGGATGCTCATGAGAGAGGAAGGACTGGCAGCTTGGTGGCAGCTGGCAGGACAGTGCAGTGCAGCCAGCTGCCTCCATCTTCTGCACCAAGACCCAGCATCATGTGGGCTCCCAAGAGACCAGCACTGGGGCCCAACAGAGAAGGGGATGCCAAGGTTAATATAATGAAGCACTCAGGAAAAAGGAAAATTTATCTCAATGGTATGACACAGGGTGCTGCTCACAGGGCACTCAGCTCTTCACTCCACCCCTGTGCTCACACACTGGGTGGATTTCCAGCTGGCTTTGCATGGTTCACCACTTACTGGTGTACTCATATTGGTAAAACTGGGTGGTTTTTACACCAACCACGGACACAGATTCACCCATGAGCATGCAGAATGGACCCCAGGTCTATTTTGCTTGGTCAAGGCAGTAATATCTAGTTGTTGCCAGTTCACTGAGTAGTGGCTGCTCATCAGAGGATTTGCTGTCTGGAAGCCAGGTGGTTTGTGCATTCGTGTTGAATACACTGCATTATCTAGTATGCATGTGTGCATGTATTACACATGGTAAATTGCACAATTGCAGTAATATTATAGAAATATACTTACATTATGAATGTGTTCAGGTATATTGTGTTAGCTACTTTGCTAAGAGTTAGTGGAATCTATGCTCTGTGGAGAAAGCAACTGGGAAAAGCAGAGGCAGGGAAGCAGATGCTTTTTCACCATGCCTTTTTATCAGAACCACGCAATTCTCACAAGGTCTTTCTGCTTTGATAGAAAGGCATGTGCTGAGGTGTTACTGCTTAGTCTACACCTTTCCAGTCAGCTCTAACTCAGACTTCGGTCAGTGTATTGTGTGATGGGGTCCTGGCACACAGCCCAGCACCATATTCCTAATATAGGCTCTGAAATAAGAGCTTGTAATGAAGTGTTCGATTCTTTAACCCCTGTACTCCTCTGTGGCACTGAAGTATCTCTAACCAAAACACAATGATCCGTGAATGCCAGTACTGGGGGGATTGCTCTGACAGCATGGGGGATTAGTCCTCCAGAGAATCAGTTTATTTCTGCATGTGAATAAGTGTATGTGCCTGTATGTATACATACATATATACACACAAATACAGACATAAACATATTTATAGACAAATATACATATTTATGTATATAGGTAGGTATAAATACATGTACATATACATACATATATCATCCAACAAATACATGTTTTGAACTTATCTCCAATAAGAGCTATCCATTTTTGAACTGTCTGCTTTCCCAGAGCATCCACTGTATATTTCCAGCACCAAACTTTCTGAGCACAGATGCCTGCTTTACAGATGAAGGAGCTGGTTCAACTGCAAGTTTTGTCCTGGAGCTGAGAATAAACCTACTTCTTGCGAGTTCCCTACCAGGGCATTTTTGTGCTGCTCAGCTCTGCCTCCTGGTGTGCTGTTGCCCTGACTTGGAAGAACAAAGCCATACGAGCATTCTTTTACATGGAAATACCCATGCTGATGGCTATCAGACCCAGAGCACTTGTGCAGAGGGAGATGCCACAGTTTTCCCATCTTTTCTCCTTCATGCCGTTCTTTAGGTTTGCTGCA
Source organism: Pezoporus occidentalis (assembly GCF_034315485.1). Lineage (NCBI taxonomy): Eukaryota > Metazoa > Chordata > Aves > Psittaciformes > Psittacidae > Pezoporus > Pezoporus occidentalis. Next base: position 925,241 of record NW_026913586.1, on the reverse strand, counting down.
ACTTCCCTGAGCCATCTTCTTATAATTCTCCATCAGGATTGGGATAACAGGAGGAGGTCAACTCCAACCTACCCAAAACGGAGTGCCCTGGTCTCCCTGGACCTTACCAGCACATTGACCAGGATGCAAACCCACCCCATTTATTTTTCAGAAGTAGAGACTAGACGCAAGGTCATCGTATCAGTATGTCCTGGGTGCACCAGGAAGTTGGTGTTCTGCCTCCTTCCTATAGTCATGCAAGTTCTAGCTAATGCCAGTGCTATACATTCCATAGAAAATGTTTTGTTCTCAGAAGAAATCCCAAACCATGAATCTCACGGCCACAGAGCAAAACAAATCAGTTCTCTCTCAGTGCTCACAGGCCATGGAGATTGCTGGCCCATGCTCCCATTTTCTTCTCGGGGTGCTTGGACTCTGCTTGGACTACACAACCTGTGCCACTTTTTGTCCCTTGTGCGCATGAGGACACACAGGACTTGTCTTAGCAGGAACACCACACGCATGGAGTCTTGCAGTCCAGCCTCTGACTCACAGCTGCACTGATGTCAACACTAATAAGGAGAGCCATGGCTTTGGTTGTGTCTTGGTAGCCTCCACAGCTGGCAGTCCCCACCTCTGTGGAGACCTGCGGCTTCTCTCCCATGGATGCCAAACAAATCATTCCAAATGTGACAGCTGTCACTCTGGAGCTATCAGAAGAGGAACTTCTCCCCAGGGACTAACAGGCAAAGATGGTAGAGACAGCACAGAGCAACTCACGGTGAGACTGTGTAGAAGTGGAAGATGAAGCTAAGTATGAGACATTTCAGTTGCTCACCCATTCTTCAACAATGCAAGCACCAAGACATGTGAATGCTCCATCCCTGGCAGTGTTCAAGACCAGGCTGGATGAAGCCTTGGGTGACGTGGTTTAGTGTTGAGGTGTCCCTGCCTATGGCAGGGGGGGTTGGAACTTCATGATCTTAAGGTCCTTTCCAACCCTAACTATTCTATGATTCTGTGTCTGTTCAGGATTCCTTATGGTGATGCAGAGGATTAGGAACAACAGATTCTGAGTCCTCACCTTGTCTCCTGTTACCTCCCATGATACTGTGTGACTTATTTTTACAACTCAACCCAGCCCTGAGCCTGCTTCAGCAACAGGGGGAGAAGTCACACCAGTGGTGTTCCCACTCCAATGTGCACCCAGCATTCTTCCCAGTACCAATTCCTGACAGTTCCCAAGCATTATCTATATTCCACCCTGGATTTCACAGCTGCTTTCAGTCTCATGACTTGCTGCATATCCACTATTCATTGACTTCCTGCTCTGCCGTTTTGTCTGGTGCTTCCACGTATTCATTCTCCTACAAACAAATGTCAAGTTTCCTTTGTAAATCTCTATAGGGCTGGAAAGTTTACTTATTGTCACTGAAAAAGGCAGCTCTTCAATAAATACAAGAGAGTCAGAGACAGTAAAACCAGTGCATGAACCCAGCTGACCTGCAGAAACCTATATAAAATTATGACCCTAAAGACTGCTCCTCTTTGCTCTGTGTTTCATGCCTGGAGGAAAATGTCTGTGAGCCATAGGCAGAGAAAAAGAAACAAGACCTCTGCATTGGGCCTGAGGGATGAGAACAACTTGTTGCTTTGTGAAGCTATGTGCTCTTTGTCAGTCCACGAGTGCCATGGAAATCCAAGCCCTGGGCTTGTACGTGCTGGAAGGATTAAGGTTGGTGGGCCGGGGGCTATCCATGCTTCTCTTGTTTTTTCTCTATGTTTATTGCAGGGGCTGTTGCCTGCTGTAGTAACAGAATTGGAAGAAAGCAGAAAAGTCAGATGAAGAGGTTCAGTCCGCCCCAGCATCACTCCGAGGCATGCCAGCGATTGCCCATGACACTGTACTGCATTCAGAACAGTCAGCATTTTTGCTTTCCCATGTGGAAGACATCTGATGGTTAAGTTGGGTTATATCGCTCCACTGATGAAATGGTTTGTCAACAGAAAGGTAGTTTGCTGTGCTCAAACCTTTGGTGATCCCATAACAGTACTACTACTGTACTGAGGTGAGATCCCTCACCTAGTATCAAGATTTATCTTCTTGTAAGGGCAATGTCCAAAGGTGTTCCTTTCCAAGGCAGCCGGGCACCTTATCTCCTTGCTTGGGAGTTTTCTTGCTTTGATGTTGCTGCTTCTTTTTCCTCTAGTTCCACTTTAAGCAGTTTCTCCCAGCTCTCAGGGTTGCACTTGATTTACTCTGCACTAATTGAAGAGTAAGCAAACAAAGAAGCAGCTCACAGGAACCTGACTGGTATCCCAGTGTATTTTGTAATGCCTTAAAGTATCCAATCCCATATGTACAAAACAAACATTTAAAAACAGAGACAATTTCCAGTGTCTGACTTAACACAGCTTAAACACTAGCCTAAGTGGTCTTGGAAAAGAGGACCTCAGTATTGCCTGGCTTGTTTATGCCAAGAGAAAACCTCTTATTTATAACCACTGTAGTATGTATTGCTAGGCAGGCAAAAGCAGCATGGGAGCAGGCTATGGATACATAGAAGGTATGAACCATGCTGGTGCCACATGCAGAAAGTCAGTGCTGCCCCTGCTTGTGCAAAGAACACCCACAAGAGTTTGTCTTATAACAGAAAAATAAGCTTTGCAGAAAAGTCCACCTTTGTGACCATGCTAACACACAACTTAGTGTAATACATGTACTGAAGTTGGACACACTGAGCATGTCTGACAGCTTGTCTGGCACTGTATGTGCTGTGTCCCCAGTTGGGGTGCCTGTTGTGAAATCAGGAGCCTTGTGTTCTGCATGTAGCTGCTGGCTTACACTGCACTGTAGGGTGCACAGCAACTCTGCCTGTCCCTGGCTCTTCTCCTCTCCATGTGGCTAATGAGGGACACATTCTCATTCTTAATGCCCCTCCAGGTTAGTTCTGCTCTGACAAAGACTTGGATGGCCTCAGTTTTTGCTGGTTTGTTTTTATTCTCCAGTTTGTATCTCCTTTATTTTTTTTGAAGATGAGTAAAATATGGTTGTTATGGGGAGAAGCTGTGCCCAGAAGGCTAAATGCTTCAATAGAGAAAAATGGGAGAGAAAAATGCTGCTCTCTTTTGCCTGGCAGTAGCCAGGAAGAGCTGCAATTCTCCTGGGAAGTTTTGTTACTGAAGATCAAAGAGGCTCAGAGAAGCCTTGCCTGCTTTGGAAAAATTCTCCAAAAAGCTCTTAGCTCCATCCACAAGCTGTTTTCCATCCCCTAACACAGACAGCAAAATATTTTGTGAGTCTTCTTTAAAGCAGCGAACTAAAAAGTGCAGACTGTGAAGTGGGATTTTATGGCCCCACATATATTTCCAAAATATGTTTATACTCCTTATGGAGACTCAGCATGGAATTTTAATGCAGCGAGTGGGTGATACGAAAGGCAAGGTGGGGACACTTGTGGCTTGGATGCGAACCACTGAACTCACTCTGTACTCCCTGCTTTTGAGAAGAAAGCTGGTGCTGAGCAGGTTGCAGCTCTGGGGCCAGGGCTCTTGCAGGGCAGAGGAAAAGGCATTCAGTGAAGAAATGTGTTAGGCTGCAAGCATCAACATTCAGAGCATTTACTCATAGAGGGACTATAGAAACCTGAGCAGACAGCTGTAAACCAGAACTATCTCATAACAGGAATGTTTATCAAGAGATGGAGCCAATAGGCCTGGCCACTATTGCTGAGCAAGTCAGGATTTCCCTAGCACACAGGTGCTTTATTTCTTTTTCAGCATAGTTCTGCAATAAAAGCTCTTTTCCCTCTAGGCATCAGTGGCAGATGGCAGGCCGTAAGTGTAATTGCATAGCAAAGACATGGCCTTTGCCGCAGCTAATGGTTTCTTTCAATAAATGATATAGGCAAGCATGTTTGTACTTGGTCCTTCTCAAGGATTCTGAAAATCAGAAAAGACTAAAACATTTACCGAGCTCAAAATAGAATAATGAGTTCACAATTTGTATTCAAAGCACTGGCACTTTATTCTGAATAGGTAACAAACAGCAGGCAGACCAAGTATCCGTCAGCCTGATCATGTGCTCAGCACAAAGTGTTTCTGACTGCATTTGTAATGCATGGCAATCACTTACATAGCCCCAGACAAAATATTTGGCTTTGTTTATAGATGTGGAAAACCTCTCTGAAACTTATCTTCCCAAGTGACTGCGTTTCTTCTAAGCAAAGATAAACAAAGGCTTCTCAAGGTATTCTCAAATCTCTAAGCATTTCAGGTTGTCTCAACTTATCATGATACAGAAAGTCACTCTGAGGCAGTAGGAGACTCCTGGGGCAAGATCTCAGAGAAATACTGTCAATATGTTGCCCTTCTGACTGCTGGGCCCAAAAATCAAGACAGTCTCAACCATAAGGAGGTACAGGACTGAGACTTGAGATCAGCTCTAAGACTTAAGTCACCCAACCTATGCTCTGGTGGCTGAGGATTGTCTGAACATCTGTGTAGGTATATCATACGTGTGCCAGTGCAACATTTGGGTCACTCCGAATTTGGACAGGGGTGAGGCAATGCGTACAGCATGCTGAGAGAGGCTCTTGTACTTTCCCTGTTAAATCAGCACTGGGGGTCTGTCTCAAGTGGCTGAATGTGAATATGACATAGGGAGCCAACGGAAAGCACTTAGGAAGTAATAGTGTGTCTAATATTCAAAGGAAGCGTGACCAGCAGCTCAAAGGAGGTGATCCTGCCCCTCTACTCTGCTCTCGTGAGACCTCACCTGGAGTATTGTGTGCAGTTCTGGTGTCCTCAACATAAAAAGGACATGGAACTGTTGGAACAAGTCCAGAGAAGGCCACGAGGATGATCAGGGGACTGGAGCACCTCCCCTATGAATATAGGCTGAGAAAGTCAGGGCTGTTCAGCCTGGAGAAGAGAAGGATGCATGGAGTCCTCATAGCAGCCTTCCAGTATCTGAAGGGGGCCTATAGGGATGCTGGGGAGGGACTCTTCATTAGGGAATGTAGTGATAGGACAAGGGGTAACGGGTTAAAACTTAAACAGGGGAAGTTTAGATTGGATATAAGGAAGAAATTCTTTACTGTGAGGGTGGTGAGGCACTGGAATGGGTTGCCCAGGGAAGCTGTGAATGCTCCATCCCTGGAAGTGTTCAAGGCCAGGTTGGACAGTGCCTTGGGTGAGATGGTTTAGTGTGAGGTGTCCCTGCCCACGGCAGGGGAGTTGGAACTTGATGATCTTAAGGTCCTTTCCAACCCTAACTATTCTGTGATTCTATGATTCTGTAATAAGAATTATGTTCTTGCCATAGCAGAGGAGCATGGCCCAGAAGGACCTGCACACACCAGATACTGGGGTGCCTATGGTCAGCAAGTGCCACTTTGAAGGAAGCAGCAATAATCTCTTTTGTGAGCATTTTGAAGTTAATAGCCTGCCTCTGCACTGCTCATTTTCCCATTTCCTGAGACCATATAGAAGGTGCAGCTTGGTTAGGGAACAACGTTGAAGCTAGCATGAGATAATCATCATATGACTAGTTCATACAAAGCTGGTACGACCTTCTATACTGCAATGAAGATTTGTTGGGTCTACTAGACTGGTTTAACATCAGCCTGATGGATGATGGCTTATGGTAGGACTTCTGAGAAGCCAGTCTGGGTTTTATTCTGAAATAAGTAGATTTTTCTGGTTCATAGCTTTCATTTGTGCCTAATTCTTTTTCCTCAAACTGTAAGAGCAGAAGTACAAGGCAGCAGCTCCAGAAGCATACTCTTGACTCCTAATTGAAGGGCAGTACTTGTGTAGAGTTACAGGCAATCCTCACCTTGGCTTAAGAGAGCTACTCATGTGACCTGAGCCACAGTCGACCACAAGTAACTGCTGCCATGGAGAAGGCATGCCTCATACTGGGATGTATCACAGGCAGATGTCCTTCTTACATGTGTATAGTCAACTGGGTTTTCCTATTTGATATGGCTTAGCCACAGCGGGGAGAGCTGTGTCTGAGCTGGGGCATTCATCATGGAAGGGATGTAGGGTGCTGAAGAGAGTCACAGGGAAAGCGTGAGGTGGTTTTGAGGTCTGAGCCCTAGGAAATGGGCAATATGACAGAAAGAAAAAGGAAGCAGGAGTTGGCTTTATTTAACCTATCCTGGAACGGCCTTCTCTGTCACCAGCGTGACTGGCCTTGCAGTCTGCCCTGGAGGCTGCACAGTAGTGATAAGCATAAATATTTTAACACTTCATATTAATGAAATTGACTGCCATGTGCTGTAAACATAATAGGCGTCGAGCTGTCACTCAGAATATTTTAGGTGCAAACAGATGCATTTTCCCCTGCAGCAGTTTTCCTCTGTGAGAATAGTGATATTATTAAAGTTTGCCAAGAAAGCATTTCACTAGCTCATTAAACACAGCTGCGTATTTTCTGTAGCATTAAAGCAATTCACTTAGTAATTAACTAAATGTATGATAAGACATTTTAACTAATATTGATTTTCTCATGTGAGTGGTTTTCATTCATCTCAATCTAATGTCCTCCTAGCTGATAGCATGGCAGGGGAGGATCAACTGCCATTCAGGGTGGAGGAAGTCTATGAAACCACCGCATGGCCTTGACAGGCTTTTCATCTGAGCATGTAAGGTCATCCTCTAAAGCAACCATCCACCTCTGCACTGGACTTGCCAGCCTTATCCCTCTTGTCTCCATCCCATTCCTTCCAAATAGCAATCTTGATATTTCGCCAGATTTTGCTGTCCTCTTTTGGACTTTGGTTTCTCCTCTTGTGTCCATAGGTACATGCAGTTTCTCTCTTTATGCTGCTGCTGCTCGTGTATTCATCAAGGGCTTTTTGGGTAGTTTTACAGCTCTGTGGGTTGACCCATGTCCCACAGTGGCTCTTCCAGGTGCCTTTGCTCCTCGGGGCTGTCGGATGGCAAAACCAGAGCTGCTTTCTGCTCTGCAGTGGCCCCAGGCCCAAGGGAGCTTTGTTGAGCCGAATCCCCTGCCTAGTGAGCAGCCTGGGACTTGTTGGTCTTCTGAGCTTAAAGGGTTGTATTTGTCATTCCTTGCCCTGCTCCACTGCTGTGCTCAGCAACTTGAATCCCCAGCATTGCAACTGCAATTGCAACGGCCCAGCCATCACATACATGCATGTACATGGCACAGCAATGCATCTGCAGTTTCCAGCTTACTGTGCCTTCTGCAGGTGATCACCAAGATCTCCATCAAGAAAAGAAATAGTCAAAAAGTCTTCTGCTACATAGTCATGTGTTTTCTGCCCTTATGATTGAGCAGGTCTGTTCTGAAGTGTTCCTAGGGCTGGCATGGGGTCAGAGAGTCCCAGTTTGGGTCCATCACTGGAATCTTTGCTGATCTTGTTTAGTGTATGTCAGGTTTTCCTGCAGCCTGGATCCTGTCATTCAGTGCCAGGAAGGAGTTCCTGTGTAGGGAATCCACTGTGCCACCCTTCCTCCCTGAGCCAGCATCTGTCCAGTGGCTTCTTCTGGGGCACCTATAGCATTCATTTTGCAACCAAAGCAGGGTGACCCCAGAGACACTTCAGGGCAGATCCTGGTGGTGGGCAGCAATGTGGTGCTGCAGTTCTTATGGCAATGGGGAGCAGCAGGTCTGCTGCAAGGAAGCAGCTCTGGGATAGTCCAATGCTAGGTCAGCAACCTGCTGACCCATTAGGATGCAGAGCCATGGACTGTGGGGTGAGCTAAGCAGGAAGCAGGAAGGAAGATGGATAGGGAAGGCCCTGGCCATTCCTGTAGTTAGGTTTTTGCTCCGCAGCCAAATCTCAAGGGATCCTTTTGCTCAGCACATGGGAAAATGTGTGACAGATCCAGGGAAGTGTTATATATGCAGAGTTTGCATCCTTGACCTAGATGAAAAAAAAAGGTATTCAGAATTATCTGCAGAGAAGCCACCATGCATCAAAATCATAATTTCATCTCTTCTGTTCATAATGGTGACAGAATTTTGGTTTTCCTAACAAGTAATATGACATGGGGCATCCACTGAAAAAAAATGGAGTACTTTATTACACCACGATGTCCACCATTCCTAAAGATAGCTGGGATACTCTCCAAATTTAAAATGAATACCCCAACCTCAAGACAGAACTGAGTATAAAAACATGAGCATTGCTTTTAGCAGCTTCCCTGTATGTTATTTTGTAACCAGAAAATGAAAATTAATTGGTGTCAATCTTATTTGGAACATTTTGGCCTCATCCCAGAGTCATTCAGAAAGTTTTCTTTTGTTCACTTCCAGCAATACAGAGCATGTGTGATGTTTGTAGTGGAGATGGAAAACTCCTGGATCATCCCACTTTTCCTCACAAAGTAAGATGTAGTAAGTAAGCTAGTAAGTTTTCTTACTATCTTGCCATAGACTGGCAATGTAGCCTGCAAAGATCTGTGATAAATAGAAAACAGAGCAAGTTGAGGAGCTTGCCTCACCTTCTGAGCATTTAATGTAACTTCTCTGCTAGACTTCACTCACTGGACTGTGAAATGGTGTTTTGTGTGCTGGTGATAGGATGTAATGGAATCCCACAAAATGTTCCCATGTCACTGCTTAATGCGCTGCCGAGCAGAAATCTGGGAAAATGCTGACTATTATCTTTTTAGGCACTTGCAGCACCAGACCAGCACTGAAGCACTGTTGATAAAGACATCTCTGAAATACCTCTAGAGTCAAAGTCTGACACACACAAATGAACAGGCCATTGAAGGGATTATCACTAGCAGCCTTCCTCTGCTGAACAGCTTACTGAATTTCGATATTGTCAACTAGGAACGGTCACACATATGAATGTCAATAAACTTCCCCCCACCGCCACCAGTCCCCAAGGTATTATTTTTCCTTCTAGTTTAATGTAAGGAAGGTGCTGTGTACCTATGAAAACCTTCAAACTCACTTTACCCAAGTTTGGGAGGAAGGAGGCAGAGGCAGAGAAAGTGGAGAAGAGGTGTTTTTTTCTTTGGCAGATTTCTCACAAATCCCAGATCCCACAAAACAAAACATGGGTTCTTTCAGAGGAAGGGAGGAAGGCAATTTAATAATAATTTGAACACAGCCAAATTCTCTGTTTTAGTGTTTACGTCCTGGATCCTTCCACCCATCTGGCTGAGCCTGGGATTTTGGTGCCGGGGTGCTGCACAACTTACCACCCATGCAGGATGGAAACAGTGGGAAAATTATCAGGAGAATCAGAAGCATGGGAAATGTAGAGGCTTCTACAGCTTTCATGCTGGACTCACAGCAGGAGCAGAAACAGGAATCGGTTCATTACTCTCTCAGCCAACACATCCATTTGTGCATTCTTGCTTCCATTTCAAGGATAGAGTTTTTGGTCTTGCCCTTCCCTGTGAGAGTGTGAGTAGTGGAGACTGTGCAGCCCTTACCTACTCTTCAGGCAAAGGGGATGGTGAGAGAAGAGGAAGACACTGACAGCTAGGCAGGGTAAGCAGCACTTCTGCCCAAAGGCAGGATGAATTTGCCCTGTAGCGCTATACATGGAAAAAAGCTTCCTTTGGTTCAGGAGACAAATACAGCAGGTTTTGGTGAGACCAGAAGCAGAATATCCTGAAAGTACAACTACAGAAACTGAAGGTGAGTAAAAGTAAAGGCGATGCTGTTTTGTACTTCCTTTCTCAGCTGTATCAGCAATTGGGGTGGAAGCTAGTGCAGGCCCAGGACCCTTGTATTAACACCTGGTTATGATCCTAAGATCATAAGAGCAAAGATCATTACAGCCAGGTTATGATCAAAGAGTAGCTCTCACACAGGCTATTTGCACAGTATACTATTTGTCACACTGGTACCCCAGCTGTGGCCAGTGAAAACTTTAGCTCAAACTCTCCTGCTTAGGTGGAATATGAAGGCATGAAAAAAAATGAAAATAAAATAAAATTATAAACTGCATAAAAATTTGGTTGGCTTTCTGAGCTGTGAGCACACACTGATGCCACATGTCCAGCTTTTCATCCACCAGTACCCTCAAGTCTGTCTTCTCAGGGCTGCTATCAATCCCTTCATTTCCCAGCCTGTATTAATACTGGTGGTTGCCCTGACCCAGGTGCAGGACTTTGCACTTGGCCTTGCTGAACCTCATAAGGTTCATATGCGCCCACTTCTAGAGCTTGTCCAGTACCCTCCGGATGGCATCCCTCCCCTCACATTTGTCGACCATACCACACAGCTCTGTGTCACCTGCAAACTTACTGAAGGTGCACTTGATCCCACTGCCTATATCATAAAGACATTATGTAATAGACAATACAGGGCTTATTATGTCCCTGAGAGTGTGTGGCACTTGACTGGTGTGGGTGGCCAAGTCCCAAAGCCATATAGAGAGCTACTGTTCCTGTCAGCACTTTCCCTGGGTGCTCCCAGGAGCAGGGAACAGAAAGCGTTTTTGCCTGTTCTGCACGGAGTGGAAGTGCTGAAGTCGGCACTGGCAGGGTAGCTTTTCATAACCTCTTTTACAACATGATCATGCTTACTTAGAATGCACAAGAGAGAGACGTCCGAGATTGCCTTCCAGATGCTGGGATGTCTGAGGCAGACAGTACAGACCAGTCTCACATCTATTCTGCCTATGTTTGTTCTGTATGACAGACCCTGGCACAGTGCAGCCCAGATCACCTCCACCAGTTCACAGGACCTGCAGACAGGGGAAGGTTGGTTTTTGTTTTTGTTTTAATTTTTTGAGTGTTGCATTAATTTAAAGTTTTCTCAATCTCTAACACGTCAGGGAGGGAAGAACAAAAATCTCATCACCTCTTTTCTCTAGAAATGTAGTTCAAAGAGGAGATGACAGTATGTTTGAATTTCTTAAAAGTCACCTTAGGCAAAATGAGTATTTATTTTGTGCCTGAAAACATCTGTTTTCTGAGCCATAACTTCTAGTCTCTGCCATTCATAATAGCTTATTTGGCTTATTGACATTCCTTAGAGATATCCCAGTTCCTGACAACATGTCTACTAGGACTGATTTCTACACACGCTGAACAGCTTCTGGGAGGAGCTCTTAGCACTCCAGCCTCTTAATTTTGTGCTGCTACTGGGGGTAGCTGATATGAGAGTTGACTTTTTGCTTGGTTCTTCACTACATATCTCATGAATGAGCCTTTGGTGTGTAAGTTGAGCTGGGTGTTGCTCAGATGAGTTGTGCAGATAGGAAGCAACTGAATGCAAGATGTTTGACTGCCAGATGGCAGGACAGCCCTGGACAGCAGCCCAAAAGATCTTTGTGTCAGTCAGTTCACCAGCTCATGATGCTTCCTTGCCACCAGCACAGGAAAAAGGTAAAATCTGTTGGTCTGACATGCATCAATAAACCATATCAATAAAAGATGTATATGGGGTGACTCAACCACAGACACTTCAGTACTTGCTCTTACTTCTTTAAATACTGGTGCTTAAAGAAAGAAAACACCAAACAGTCAAAAGAGCAATTCTAATTTGGGCCCTGTAGATATAGTGCTGGTATTGAATGCCTTTGTCCTGTACAGAATTTCTGCCTTCCTTTGGGGTAACTACTATCTTACAGGATAACCAGTTGCCTGTTCTGTTCTTTATTTATACTCATGTGCCAGATAGAGTCATGGACTTGAGCATGCAAAGAAAAGCTTTGCACTTCATTTCATTTCCTGTGCCATGCAATTATGGCTCTAGCAAGGTAGCCTTTGCAAGAGGAGGTCTGCAGATGTGAGTGTCCAGCTTAAATGTAGTTTCTCTTCCTTATACAATTTCTCACTGCATCCTCTGTATCATGTCAGGTTTCGGGGAAGGCAAGTGTTGAACACCTGTAGTGAAGCCTAGTGTGACAAACCCCCTGTGAGCTCGTGCTTTTGGATTGTGTTCCTGCCAGCACAATAATGCCAATGGATTTGTGCTAAGCCCCTGGATTGGTCTGTCACTGCACAAACCTTGCCAGAGCAAATGCCCATGTCCCCCAGCAATGCTGCTAAGTATGGAGTTCAGCAGCAGCTCTTCACAGCCAGAGTCCTCTGTACACCTGAGCACTAGAGCTGGTTTTTGGGAACAACAGCCTTCTGCTTTGTACACGATCCATATGAGACAGGTGGAGCTTGGTTTGTTACTGCCAGCAAGAGGAAGGAGAATACATAATGTGGAGAGTTGAAGAGTTGTTTTGTTTACTGCTCCTTTATCTCTGGCTACTGCCATACAGAAATCAGCTATAATGCATCTGATGCCAGGTGGCAATAATATGTAGATCTCAGTGGAAATACGTACATCTTTAAAAGCTTGAGCACCATAGTCAGATAAATGCTGCCTTAGTTGCTGGTCTTAGAGCAGCCTTCTGGGCCTGCCAGACCCTCCTTTTCATGTATGTTTATTTCTCTGTATAACTCTTAGGCTACTTTTCCAATTGCACAGCCTTCAAACCAGACGCCTAGCAGTAGCCATCTATTTCAAGAGGCATGTAAATTACCTTCTGTCCTGCCAGGAATTCAGAATACCTTAATGGAGCTGGCCACAGGAAAGCTTCAATCTATTTCCAGCTTTCACTTTGGTAGGTTATTGATAGCTTGCAACACTGTACCTCAGCAACACAAGAGAAATGATGGCAGCAGTCACATTACACTTTCCAATCAGCTATATGCTGGTTTCACATTGCTCTGCTAAAAGCCTGGCAGTGGCTTTTGGCTCACAGATGCCATCTCAAAACAATTAAATATCAAGGAATGTCATTGCTGTCTGACTCATAACAGCAATGGCAGAAATACTGAGGCACCATCGGAACTGGAGGTCTGTTTATGACCTTTCTTTTGTCTCCATTTGCAATACTGCTGTGCAATTGCATGTCAATTGTTATGAATGGCCAGTGCACCTGCTCACTTCCCTGCTTGACTCTGAGCCCAACCAGCAGTTGCAAGGCCCATACTGACCACCTATGTATCAAAATTGGAAAAGCAACCAAGGCAGAGCAAGCCTAGATATGTATGCTCTAGATACATATGTTGGTATAATTTTGTATTGGGAAGAAGACAGGTTTTCACCTGGTACCACATCACACAGTGTTGTTAGATGCAGCATCACTACAGCTGCTATAGCTCTGTCATGCATATTCCTGGTAATGTGGACACCTGTGGTTCACATTGTCTCCTCCATAAAATTGATGCTCATGCACAAATAATAAGAAAAATCAAGCCCCAGAACTGTTGAAGAAAACAAGTGATCAGCAAAGTGTGAAACATATGGACTAAAAAAAGAAGGGTAGAGCAGAGAGACAGAGGGAGAATACTGACCAGGGCAGGAATGTTTCTGTCTACAATTCAGTGAGCAGGTGTATAAAACACCCATTGAAGATCTCAAATTACTGCAAGCTGTCTGGTTTCAGCAGCTCTGCAGCATCTCTAGGTTAGCCAAGACCTGTATTCTTGGCCACTCTCCTTGGCAGCTGATCTTTTGTCCCAGAGATACACTTCTGTAGCAATACTGGAGTTTTACAGCATGGGAGTCTCCACAGACGGGCACAGCTCGTTATCCGGTGGCCCAGGCAGGTAAAACTTGTATCTCCTCTACCTGGGGAAGGGGTTCTTAGTAGGCACATATTCCTGTTCTCTGGCATGCAGCTGTTTCTACCACATCTGGAGGATCTTCCCACTCCTTCTTCAAAATGCCTTGCTTAGCATTAGTTGCTAAACAGCTAAATACTCCTGAGGCTTCCACATTATAAGGCCACCCACAGTTGCCTGTGGTGTCTCACCTCAACTTCACCCCTGGGAGAAAATTCTGGCTGATTTTCTCAGGGACAGCATCATGCCCAGTGCCAAACAGCCAGTTCTGTTGTTTTGGAAATTTGTTTATCAGAAACTGTTCAAGACACCAGCCTCTTCCCTGCTGAAGCTGACCCAAAGTGCATGAAATCCTTCTAACCCCACTAGGTCTCAGAGCTCCTCATTAGAGATGTTTCTTGCACATCTGAAGTTCTTACCAAGGAAGAGCCAAAACATACAAGTGACATTGCTTTTACAATGGGAAAGCATATACAGAGGAGCTGTAATCAATAGAGATTTACAGGCAATGAGCCAGTCAAAAAACCAGTGTTTAGCCATTGTTAAAAATTAGCAGTCTTGCTGAAACAAATGAGCTAGATTGAGACTTTGCTATTATTAAGAGATAGGAAAACCCTAATCAAAATCACATCTCTGAAATTTTTGTCTGCTGGCATTGGAGTCCACTATTCATCCTTCATTGGAGCAGTCAGCCTGCCTTTGCATGGCCCATTATCAGCCTGTATTGCTGTCCCTCCCAGTGGCAGCACTGTTCACACATCAATGACTAATACTGTATCAAATCTATTTTACTGCCAAGCAAAACAGTTATCACTGGTGAAAAAATCCAAGCATGTAAGGTTTGCTCCAGAATGTAAATGACAGCATGCCCAGATAGCAGCCTTATTGTAATTGTTTTCAGTGCTGGTAGGTTATCAGATACAATAGGATTTTCCTCTACTCTGAAACAGCAAAGAAGTTGCTGATAACATCACTTTGCTGAAAGTATTCCAGTGCTGGACAGACTAGATACGTGTTTCAAGGGACTGCAGTGGGATACTGAAAGCACCAGACTGGCCTGCGGAGTGAGGATTTTCCCTCCTTAGCTTCTCACCACAGGGAGAATGGTGGCTGCACCATGGTGGTTTAACATCAGTTGTTCCCCCTTCACGACGTATCACCCCTCTGGGTCCTTTGCCCCACCATGCATACATCCTTTCCTGCCTGCCACAACAGCACCATGCTGGTGCTAACCAGGTGCTATTTTGTCATCTGTTTTCTCTCTAGCTTCTCGTGGAATCACCCACACCAGCTTCTTGCACAGCAATCAAGCACTAGGTGCTTTTCTGAAGCCTCAGCCCTAACATAAAGACTTTTGCAGTCTATTTCCAGTTCTAGGGAGAAAACTTGTAATTCAACCAGGTAAAGTAACAGTTCAGAGCTCTTGGAATCCAATTTTTAAAGAGAGTCTAAGTGAAATCCCCAAACCATTCTGAGTCAATTCAGAACTCTGTTAAATTTTCAGACTTGGAAGATTTTGTTCCAAGATGATCTAAATTTTTGAAAGACTTTTCTTAAAATGTAAGAGGGAGTAGGAGCAAAAGAATTGTAGTAACTCTCATGAAGGAAGATATTTGCCCACTCCTAGTTGGATCTTGAAGCTGAATGACTAGCACTGAACTCTGGGAACCGGCTTTTAGGGCTATTACTTTTTCTTCATCTTTTGTAGTCTGTATAGCATAGAGACTGGCATAAACTAGTTGACATAAGACATTGACACTACATTGCCGGCATTAAGCAGCTGTAGCAGTGTGACAAGGTACAATTGCTGAACAGCTATTTCACTGGCTGCATTTTGTTTTTTCTGTGTAACAAATCTGCACAAGGCAAATTCATTCTCCCCAGTAAATGATGTGCAGAAAGTGGCATTTCCATTAGAACACCCAGTGCATAAATAAAAAAGAGCTTAATTCTCTATGTGACACAATTACTTCCAAAAGAAAAAACTGGAAATAAATACTGCAGTGAACTTATCTGCAGGAATTTGTGAGACACTAATTGGTTTTATCCTTAGTGACACTGCTAGGGTTGCATCCTGAAATACTTGGTATCGCAATGCTGTGAGAATGGGCATATTAAAAGCGCCTGAAGATAAGATGAAAATCCTGTTTAAAAGATTATGTCTAGCATCTATTTTCTGCCAGCAGCTGGTCTGTCAGCACACTACAGGAAATTCTGCTCTACAGTTTCTCAGTGAATTTTTGTTCCATCAGATACACAGCAATCATTGTGTTATACATTGAATATATGACAAATACGGAACACATTGCAGGTTGTGTGCTTCTGCTCACTAATGCAAACTAACTACTGTAGTCTTCACTACTGGAACTAGTACATCAGGAGGAAGAATGTTTATGCAGTATATCAAAATACTTGTACTGCAGATGAGGGCAATCAGACCAAAAACTCCATTGGCCTTGCTGCACAGGAAAGAGAAAAATAAGGGGTGGGGGGGTGTAACTGCTTTGAATCGTTTGTAGCAAAATTTTTCCAAGTGCTCTGAAAAAGCACGAATTCTCTCCCTAGCATTCTGCTGCCTTTTCCTTCTTGGTGTAGCAATTCCTCACAGCCACAGCAGCAGGCACTATGCAGAACAGATGATTTCTGCCCCACGAGGACCGCACCGAAGGGTACTTGAACTGCCAAGTCTTGTTACATCTGCTGTGAGATTAGGGTCTTGAGCAGTTCCTAAAGCACATTTGATGCAGGTCAAGGGAGAAACAGACCTGCGGGGAGACTGCAAGCAGGGTTTGACAGCATTACTGTCAGGCACAGGGAAGCTCTGTCACAGGCAGAGTTCGTCTGCGTTACCACAGCATTTACTGGAGCCCGCCTGCCATGGAATACCAGGCACGCCTCGGTGCCAATGTGGCAACGCGGAGCCACAATACAGCTGTCTGCGAGGGTACACCAAATTAACCGAGCACTGCACGGCCCACTGCACCTCAGGTGCGTGAAAACGGAATGGAACCACGGGGACAGACATCGTGACTCCTAGGGAAGCCGTACGAGCTCCAGACAAGAGCTGCCCTGGTGCTCATGCGAACTTCGGGTTCGGGCAAAGCCCAGCACCGATAACTCTCCGCGCCCCGCTGCATCCATAGCCCGGTCCCGCAGCTGCCGGAGGTGGCAAGAGCAGCGAATACGGCGGCAGCAGCACACGGCGCTCCTCTTCCCCGGCCCTGGCCCACGGGCAGCAATGACAACCGCACCCCTACGTGAGGACAACCCATCGCCAACGCCGCGCACCGCCCCGGCCAACACCGGGGTCCTGCGACTGGCTTCTGCTGCGGGGCTGTTCGTCAGCTTGCCTGCTGACCGTTAGACATGCAGCTTCCCTTTGGGAAGCGGCCGGGCGGCGGGAGCGTTTCACTAAAGCTGCAGCTGAGGGCGAGCAGTTGGTTTTCTGCACTCAGCCCTAGTTCCCGCTCACCAGCCTGTCGCTTTTTCATCAGGCAGTGCTGGGGGCAGCAAAGGACGGTGGCCGAGAGCGGGGGAAGGGGCTAGTATGGCGGCGGCGGTGGCGGTCGGCCGGGCGTGCGCTTTTGGCGCCTTGCGAGCGGCGTGGCGAGGTGATGTTGAGCGCATGGTACCTGGGGCACCTCCTCGGGGAGGCGGTAATCGCTTGGAGGCTTGTCTCCAGTGGGAACGGCCTGGTACAGGTGGCCTCCGCGGGACCCAGGCCCTGTGTGGTTCCCCTCAGTCTGGGGTGGTGTGGTGTGTGTCCACATATGTGCACACATGTGTATGCGCCTAAGCCTGGAGGGTGGGTTTGTTGCGTCCCTGGAGGCTCAGGGGAGACCTTATCACTTACCACTCTCTATAACTTGAAAGGAGGTTGTAGTGAGGTGGGGGTCATTCTCTGCTCCCAAGTAACAAACGATAGGACAAGAGGTAACGACCTCAGACTGTGCCAGGGAGAAACGTCTTCTCTGAAAGGACAGTCGGGCATTGGAACAGGCTGGCCAGGGCAGTGGTGGAATCACTGTCCCAGTAAGTTTTCAGAAAACGTGTCGATGAGGCCCTCAGTGGTAAGGTTTAGTGGTGGTCTTGGCAGTCCCGGGGTGATGTTGGGCTTGATGATCCTAAAGGCCTTTTCCAACCTAGCTGATTCTGTGATCTGGAGCATGACCTGTTAAGGGCAACCCCCTGCGGCCTGCTGCCAGCTTGCACTGGTATGACCTCGGCAGCGCTGCTAGGGGATAGAAGGAAATCAGAGTGTGTGCTTCAGAGATCACTGTCATCCTGAGGTGTCTATACATATGCTTATTTGTGTTTTGTAAGCCCTGGTGATGGTTTCCCCTCTATTTTATTAATTCCAGCATGGAAGAAGTACTTTGCTGTTTGTTGGAGTCAGCTCCATCTGTGAGACTTTACAGTGGTTACTGTGGCACAGTATTAAATATCTAGTGATAAGAACAACACATAGAGAAGTGGGAGCTACTTGCTACGTGTGTGAATCAGAACACACCATAGTTTCATACATTCCCTTGTCAAGTCACTCCTGGGCCTGCAGGAGCTACAGGAATCCTCTTTTATATCTAAATAATGCTAATGGGAATTTCAAAACAAACTTTTTGCTCTTGCATGTTATTCTTCTCCAGGACAGGAAGCGTAATAAATACCTCATGAAATAAGTAGCTTTACACTTGCATTGTCATCAGTGGACAAGTTTGTTGTTGTCAGTACTTAGCAGTTACCATATTTTTTTTTCTTCACATGCAAGTAAACATGTACTTCAGATCATGAATGGGCGTTAGGCATGCAGATCTTGTTCATCGTTACAGGGTTTGGGGCAGGCCAGCTGTGCCTTTGGAAATCGCTGTCAGTCATCTGTTATCAGCTGTGCACCCTGCTAATAAATCTAGGTGAACCTGTCTCAGAATCCTTTATACAGCCTAGGTAGCTTGTGTGCACTTATGTTCTCTGCAAAAGTGATAATGAACTACATGAATGTGTTTTCCAGGGGAAGCTGGCAACTGAGGTGGGAAGAAAGGCCAGATTATATTGGTAAAAGTATATTCAAGCTTGGTATTTAGAACACCTGGGAGCTGAGCATATTTTTGGCTTTCAGCAGAGTATGTCCCTTTTTTCTCCCTCACCTTCAAAAGCAAAATAAAGTTCTTAGCTTTTTTGTAGCTTCTACAGTTTCCTGAAAACTTCCTTGCCTCCACTCCTAAAAAAAAAAAAAAATTAAAAAAAAAAACCCAAACCTAAGCAGTTAATGCATTTCTGGTCTCTTTCCTTTCTCAGGGTAATTGTTAATGAAGTGATGCCCATTCCATAGTCAAACTGCAGTTAAAGCCTTGGCATTCAAGGACTTTTGAAAGCAGGCAAGTGCTGTTTCCTTGGTGGAGGGAAACATCTTCCATGTCTAGTTACAGAGTATATCCTAAGAAAGAAATACTACTTCTTTCAAATAGACCAGGAAAAGTAAAAGGCTGCATCTGCTCCTAAATAATTTATTAAAATAATCTGTGACTTCAGGTGTGACCCTCTAACTCTTTCTGGTTTGATTACTTTGGTGTTCCATGCTTAGCCCAGGTAGAGAATGACCCTTTCCATATGCTGTGATTTTAAATTTGTGGGTTTTAGCTTGAGAAATTAAGTTCTTTACACCCAAAATTTTCCAAGGCAGCTGGAGGGTTTTTAAAAAGCAGTTTATGTTTTATAGTGGTTTTGTTAAGGGATTTTCTTTTTTTTTTTAGTGCTGAATGTATGAATGTATGTAAAACTTTGTATTTAGCCAGCACTTAACAAGTCAATGCAGGGTTTTAATTGTAATGTTTATAGCAGGAATGTAAGTGTCACTGAGAAGTTAATTTTATGTTAGTGCAGAGCATGGCTAAGAGAGACGTGTCTTTTGCTGGTGGCAAGACATCAGTCCAGCAGTCATGACCTGTCTTGCTATTATGTGTGATTCAGGTTTTAGATAAGAATCCCGTCATATGTTTGGAGGATGCATAGGGAATGGAGGATATGATGCATTAGCTGTACATACTTACATGTCAAAACACTGTTTTATTGAGATGTGACATTTCAGTGTTTACATTTCATACATTTATTCTTTGCTCTCCTTTCAAAGTATCTCTTCCCTTGGTAGCAGTGTGTGTACAGAAGTATGTGAGTATATTTTATTAAATACCAGTACTCAGTGTTTCAGACTTTGAGAATCATATAGATTTGGTTAGGTTAGGTTTTGGGTTGGGTTTTTTTTTCCCTGTCTTCCTCCTTCTTTTGTCCTGCTGCAATTCAGAGACCAAGTGTCTCATCTGGTGTTCAGAATATGGTCAACAAAACTCATAGGCTTTCCTAGACATGTAATTTTGATTGCCAGCCCGAAGCTGGTATTCTCTCACTGTGAGTCTTGTAAGTATAAATTGTTCTCACTTTAAAGAAGATTGAATCCTTAAAGAAAACAGGAGATTTGTCACTGGTTTCAGTTGAAGCCAGGATCACAGTATCACAGTATGCTAGAGATTGGAAGGGACCTCAAAAGATCATCTAGTCCAATCCCCCTGCCGGAGCAGGAACACCTAGATAATGTTACACAGGAATGTGTCCAGGTGGGTTTTGAAGGTCTCCAGGGAAGGAGACTCCACAACCTCCGTGGGCAGCCTGTTCCAGTGTTCCGTCACCCTCACTGAGAAGAAGTTTCTTCTCAAGTTTAAGTGGAACCTCTTGTGTTCCAGTTTGTACCCATTACCCCTTGTCCTATCATTGTTTGCCACTGAGTAGAGCCTGGCTCCATCCTCGTGACACTCCCCCTTTATATATTTATAGACACTAATAAGGTCACCCCTCAGTCTCCTCTTCTCCAAACTATAGAGACCCAGCTCCCTCAGTCTTTCCTCATAAGGGAGATGCTCCACTCCCTTAATCATCTTAGTTGCCCTGCGCTGGACTCTCTCTAGCAGCTCCCTGTCCTTCTTGAACTGAGGATCTCACAATGGTCTTTAGCAAGTTGTTATGAGTTGTAATAGTTGGATATTGTAGTACTTTTTAAAAATAACTTTGGATCACCAGACTTCTTGAGATCAACTGAAAGTCTTCTGACCTTTTTCTATCACACCAGTGATCATTTGGCTGTTTCTTTTTCTGACATTTGACTTTTTCCTTTTCTTCTGTTTGCTGGCCATAAAATAATAACCTAGCTCACGATGTGGTGAGCAGTAGATTTGTGTGACTCCTTATCAAGGAGTGTTGTGGATGCAAGATATCTGCATGGTTCTGAGGAAATCACCTGTACTGAAAGTAGTCAGAGACTGAGAAAATATAAAGGAGGACAGTATTGTACATATTTGATGACTTTTTACTCTTCCCAAGCCAGCTGCTTATAGTACTTACTGGAGACAGAATGTTGGGCTACTTAGGCTGCTAGCCTGAGCCACTGCATCTCTTCGTAAGCCTCCAGATTGTTTCTTTTCATCTTTCTCAAAAAGATGTTAAAACTAAGAATTACTATGCCTTTGTATTAAAAGAAGTTTGTTCAAAGAAATTATCAGGAGATATGTTTATTTATAGGCCAACAGGAAGTGTGTGAAGTGGGCAAAAGTGTGCCACCTAAAGTCACGTTTGAGGTATGACAAAATACGCAAGTGTGTGAGGAAGACAGGATTAGATTTTGCCAGTTATTTTGAAGCAGTTTCCAGCTGTAGGCAACTATAGGGTGCAACAGAAAATTATAAATACTGCCAAACAGTGTGAATTTGAATTTGTTGTAGATGCATGGAGTTCTTTTTTTAAAAAATAAGCTCTTTAATTGCACACCAGTCCAAGAAATAGATTACTACCTCATGTAATTTGGGGGAAGATTATTCTCAGATGGGCTGTTAATTTAGTCTTGTAGGTGAACAGTTTGTCATTAAATGTGTATTGAAAAAAAACCCCACAAAACAGCTCAATAATTGTGCGTGCTTATAGAGTTATTATTGTCTATGTAGTTTGTACTAGGAGTGACAACTAGTTCAGTAGCAGTTTGAACTGAAAGGAAGCGTTTGAGTAGTGACTGTAGCATATTGTTTGTATGCGTCTCATACTGTGACTCAGTGATATGTTCTGCATTCTCTGTGAATTTAACCAGATATTTAAGAACCTTCTATTCCCGTTTTTGCTTTTTTGTTTCTAGGCCACTTTTTATTTTGTGAAAATTGATAATTTTTCAAAAATTGTTCATGATGGTGTTTTACTGTCAACTTTAACTTTTTATAGTAGTAAATGATGATAAATTCACATTTTAAGATGACTTTGAATTTTTTTTAGATCTTCCTGCTACAGGAATTGATTTGCCTAGAAGGAGCTATTATCCTGACTTCAAAAAATGGTGGTTGTTTTATTGATACTGGATGGTAACAGAACATGATAAAAGTCATGCTTATTTTCTGCTTTTAAAAACCATCTGAAAAGATTTAATTTAAATGTACTTTGGGAAGAAGTAGGGTTTTTCTATTGTCATTTTCTGAATAGCATGTTGAAAACTTGATTTCAAGACAGTATAGCCCTTTTTAGTTTCTTGAATATGCACACTGAGGTTGCTGTCAACCCATTTCTCCAACCTGTCAAGGTCCATTTGTATAGCAGCATGACCCTCTGGTGCATCAGCCACTCCTCCCAGTTCTGTATAACCAGCAAACTTGCTGAGGGTGTGCTCTGCCCCATCATCCACATCATTAATGATGATATTGAGCAGGATTATTGGGCTGATTTCAGATTTGGTTTTCATAGCACGTACAGTATTTTGTAGTATATTTATCACTTTCAGTTGGGTACAGGATGTTATTGCACATTTTGCTGCAAGGACAATATTTCTACTTTTTGGGGGTGCATTCTCTATCACCAATATGTTAGAAGCCTTCTAGATTTCTTCTCTTTGTGACAATTTCCATTGCAATATTTCACCACCATAACCTCCTGCAACTTGCTTTGCACTTCAGGACAGACGGTTCAAGTTCGATTCCCTTTGGAAATTAAGCTGTATGAGTCGATACTGCTGATTTTTTCTTCTGGTGTGTATATTTGCACAAAATGCTGTTTTAAAGAAGAAAATGTCCCTTATATAAACACCTTTCTGTCTTTATTCTTAGGGTTTGCTTCTGTGCCGGTGAAAGGAAATTGTTGTTCATATTCTAGCCTGGCATGGGCTTTCCAGGCACGATGTTCCATCTCTGCCCCCTGGACTGTGACAGTAGAGCAACGCAGACAAAGCAGTTTCTTCAATACGTGTAAGTCTTGAGTTGGAGTAAAATTATTATCTGTAAAAAACAGAAGAAGAAAAGAAAATTTTGCTTTGGAGAGATACAGTCATGAAAATCTATGTATAGTAACTTTTTTTATCTATTCTAGCTACCTGTCTCCTAAGATTATAGTTGCAACTACACCTATTTGACAGAAGTGCATGCGCGAGGTCAGTTAATTATCTTTTAACAGCAAGCAAGGGTTTGTTTCACGTCACAGTGAATCAATCCATCTAATACCCATCATTGGGTTGAGGGGGGAAGTACCTTCCCCTCTGTTTCATACTCTTTTATTAAGAATAAATTGTGTGTTTATTTTCTAAATTAATTTTGAGGCACAGGCAGGACGTACCATTCCAGCTGTGCTGTCTCAAAAAAGAAATAACTAAAATGCAGTAATGTTTTAAACAAAAACCTGTTGACAGTGTCCTGCTAATTGTCTGGCCGGCTGCAGTTCTTTCTTCCACATGTACTTAACATAATTGAGAAATAGCTGTTTAAATTCACACTTGGGACTGTGAACTGAGATAGCTGAAGGGGCCATTCCACCTGTTTTGTGGCTCCTTATCCTATCCCAAAGGGGATAAGAAGGAATAGTAAGAACATAATCTCTGCAGGAGATAACTGCAGCAGTTCACAGTTCCTTGACTGTTTATAATCCATCAAATACAAGACTTCTGCAGAATCAGGCTGTCAGAACTGCTGGTGGTCTCTTCCTATTCCTGTCAACATCTAAGTGGCAGAATACTGTGTTTTCTACATTTTTAATGCAGAAAAATACAAGTTTTACTACATTTTCTAAAGAAATGGTTTAAACAGTCATGCTGGTTAGCTGTTCATCTTACTCAGTAAATTCTGATCACTGATTTCAGACAGCTGAGGGTAGGGAGGTCTTGAACTGCAAAAAGCTATGGTGTGTGAACTGGAGGTTCTGCATGGTAAAAGTTTTCTAAGGATGCTAACTGCAGAAAAATATCATGTAGAACTTTTTCTTAGGCACCCAACCAGTCACAAGAGATGAATATGTAAGAAGCTAAGCGCTGTTGTTATTTTGTTTATCTTAAATTTATAATTTAGCATTGCAAGTGATTGCAGTGTGATTACAGTTTGTAGGTTAGATCGTTTCCTTAGTTATGCCTGTGTTCATATTCATGAAGTCTAGATGAGCTCTGTTTTAGCAGAAAGTTTGCCAGCTGTCTTGTTAGATGACTTAATGAAAAATGTTTGTTAGACGACTGAATTAAAATGTTTGTTGTGATGGCACCTGCATTGTCTGAATCAACAAAATTTTGAACAAGTTATATTTAGGCAACCTACCTGTAACTATTGGCTTAATAAGACATAACAACTTGGAAGAATATAAGTGTGCCTCCTTTACGTATTCATCAGATTCAGAAGATTGAGGGTTTCTATTTGAAAGCACAGTCTAAGCACGTTTTCTCTTACAGAATTAAAAAAAAAAATCTTCAAAATTCAAATGGAGTAGATAGTAACAGTATAAATCATTCATATCCTCTAGCAGTGTAGTTGCTTCAGAAGTAGTAACATTAAAAATGCAGATATGACCATTTTATGTGAAACAATTTTCAAGTGAAATGTCAATCAAATGACAGGCTCTTTGTGACTGAGAAAGGTGACCATTCCTTTCTTTCTCATTAGTGAACGTTTATTTCTCTTCCATCATACCTATAAGAATATTAACATGCTCTTGTTAGTAGGCACATCTGTAGCTTCAACGTAACTATTAAAACAGTTTAACTCATTCAAATTGACAAAATTAATGTAAATAAGAGGAATGGCAACTACCCTCGGCACTCTGCGATCCTTACCTAGATAGTTGTCTCCTGCAACTCTGAGACAGAAATATACATGAGTTTATTCTTGTCCTATGACATATTTAAGTGAGTTTGTAATGAAATAATTTTAAATGATCTTGTTATCCCAGGCTTAACTTCCGTTCCTCCTTTTTGCTTTCCATTGTCCCCACTATGGGAAACAGGTTGGTTTCCATTTACTTAAGAATTTAGAGATGCTTATTTAGAGATGTGGAAGGGCCTGAGGTTTTTCAGCTCATGCTTTAAAAATATATAACTTCCTCTGAAAAATCTTGCCTCCTTTTTCAGTGTGTCTCAGTAGCCCTGGTATTTGCAGATAATGTCTTTATTGTGCCTGTTTCAGTCCAACTTTTGTCTGAGAGGATAGGGAGATCAGTTTTCCTTAACCGTCAGTACATTCCTGGGCTGTCATTTCTCAAAGAAGCGGAGGTACACACAGATGTATTTGCCTCCCAGCTATAAGAGTTATCTTTGATCCCAGTCATTCAAATCAGCTAGCATAATTTTCTCAATATCTGTTGTGTATCCAAGTGTATATGAAAATAATGAACTTTTATTTAATACTGTGACTATATAAAAATCATGCTTTCCAAATCAGAGTATCAATTCCATTAGCCTACCCTTGGGAACAAATGAAAAGACAAACTTAATTTCTCTGTTGCTAGGTGATACATCCTCTTAGTTAGAATACAGAGTAAGGAATAGGATGATTTTTTTCAGAGGTTATAGAACTAGATTGTAATGATCAAGGGAGAATCATTCAGGCCAACAATATAAAATCATACACACAGTAACATGTTTTGTCTCTAGAGGCTTTGCACACTGGAGGCAATTGTACTTGGTATAAATCTGTTCTTTCTTGGAAACATCAGCTCCTGAAAGCCCGCTCCTTTAAATTACATTTTACGTTAAATTTTTGTAGGGCTGTGTGAATTTTCTTTGTATTATATTGTTCATTTTTTTTCTGCTGTGCTTAATTTGATCACAGTGATTTTTATTTTTTTTATTCTTTAAGTGTGAACACTCCAGATAAGTAATTACCGAGTTACCACGTGTTACTGTCATTGGTATAATATGAAGAGTTCTGATGTTTCAGCATTAATATTATAAAGAGATCCAAATATACAACTGCCTTTTTTTTCTTTTTTTTTTTTTATTTTTACAAGGGTGGTGCCTGTGTGTCAAAGAATAGTTGGTTAATTGGAGGCAGAAAAAGGGGAGTGAATGTTAAATGCCTTACAGTTAGTTGTACTTAATGGGGAGGGCTATTTTATTGGGTTTTGCTATGTTTCTGTGCAGTGTGACTTTTGTGAAGGTGCTTGGCCTCTGGTTTTCATTTAGTTTTAGGGCAGTGATGTTTTGTTTACAAACCTCACCCAAATCTTTTCTTCGTATCCATCTGGTGACGCTAAGGCCGCTTTAGTAATTAAAGCAACCTTCAAAACATAGTGGCATTTACAACAGCATCTGTTAGCTAAGTTAAGGTCTTATTTTTTTAATAAGTTGCTATGAAGAAAACCCCCATAATTTCTCAGATGTTTGTCCAGATAATTTAGAGCAATTTTGGTTCCTTCTTTAAGACAACAAGTTTTTAGTCTGTCAACGACTAGGTTTGTAGATGGCTTTATTCAGCACTTGAATTGTGGCTAACTGGAAAATCTCATGTCTACAGCTTCCTGATGACATTGTGATAAAGTGTCAGTTTTGAAAAATGTGAAATTCTAATTCCAAGTACACTGCGAAAGCGTGCTTAGGGTTTGCAGTTAAGTGGAGAAATTCACTATGTCTGTGGAGCAGTATGGATGCATCTTTCAGAATAATATTTTCTAGCTCCAGAGGTTTTGTTGTACTACCATAATATGTAATACAGACATCTCTTGGCGACGAATGTGCAGACACACCTAAACTAATTTTTTAATGCAATCCAGATAATGAGAACTTTAACATTTTTAAATTATATTCTTCAACTTCTGTGATTAAGAAGGTAGCCCCTAAAGCTTCAGCCTTTTATTAGCAAAATTAAACAGAAGCCAGAAAATTTGTTCCTAGATTAGGGTTTTTTTCTGTTTTAGTCCTGTGGCAATTCGGTTAGCAGTGAGAAGTAGAAATGAGCTTAAGTTTTCAGCAGATACATTACAGATATGTGCAGTTCTAATTTTTAGTCTGTGAAGATTACCTAAAACCATCTTAAATCTGTCCCATGATTCTAATCTTTTACATGGCCTAATGTTCCTCTTTGTTGTATTGCAGTAGTCCTTGTCTTTCTTGGAACATTTTCAATGTCCATATTCTTGCAGTGCATAAGATACCACCTGCTATCCAAATTAATTTTGAGTTATTCAGTAGAAGGCTGTCTAGACTGAATGCTTAATATTCTTCACTATTTCTAGGTTTGTATAAAGGCCCTGTAGAACTAACAGATAATATCTGCAGAAGATGACATCTTAAGAGGCTGGAGGCAGAGTTATAAAGAAGAACACGTGCTGTGTTAAAGTAGCCGCCCATCACTTGCAGGGGTGGGAGGAATTTTTTCTTTTCATTATCTTTCAGCAGAACTTGTATCAGATGTACATCATACACGTCCATTTAGAATGTAAGAGGTGCCTTGCAGTAGAACAAACCAATGTTTTGAGTGTGTCACTGAGGAAATTCAAGAGTAATCCAGCATTATGTATCATTTCTTACGGACCTACACTTTTCTGCTTGCAGATTGAGGTTGGACACGCAGTCAAGAAACTATGATGTCACATGATGGCAGCCAGTTGCAGTTTGGTGATAAAGGAAGTAGCAAGGGCAGTTCTTGTTCAGGATGAGCACACTGATTTTGACAAAACTACTTTTGAATCTTTTGGGGATATTATGTAGGCTGATGTGATTTAAACACTGGTTCCCAAAAAGATTTTAATTGTAAATTTTGATTTCCCATAATGGATATATACATCACCTGCAATGATGGTGGTAGAATGATTAATTTTCTGAGATCAGCAGCATGCAGTTTTAACAAAATACAGCATTTTAAATTTTACAGTGATACAGCACCTTGGCATGTGACTGAGGATTCCTTTCATGGTGTACTTCACCAGAACTGGCAGGTTTATGCATCAGTCAGTTCTACTGAAAGGTAGAACTGGATGTGTAGCTTTACCAGAGGTTTGTAAGTTTTGATAATATTTCTGAACAGCATTTTAGTCATTGCTGTATTCCATTTTTCAAATTGAGGAAGCACCTGACCATAGTTCTTTTTGGCCTTGATAATTAGTTTTGGTTAAATTGATGAAAGAGTGCTAAAATATTGTTGTGATCTGTTGTCAAAAATAACAGAAGTATAGGGTAAAAGCCATCAAGGGTTTTAAGAAAAATTAGCTACTATTGGGCTTTGTAGGTTTCTGAAGAAAGCTGTCATTTTACAAGAAAAGCCTAATGTTTAAAACTCCTGTAGACTATTTCAGTTAGCTCTGATGAGACAGGGTTGCAGTTGTCTCTTTTTAAGAGATCATAAAATCCAATGTAATTGGAATAATCCAGCTCTGCCTGTTCCTCTGTGATGAAGCTGCTTAATAAATTAGTTTCATCATATCAGCACCATGATAAAAACTCCTGTTTGATGGGATATCAGTTTATTGGCAGTGAAGTTGTCACTAAGAACTTGTTTAATTTAAAAGTGAGTGGGTTACTCTGTTCACTTTAATTCCAATAGTAGATAATAGCGACATAGTAAAAGTTTTATGAAGATTAACTTCATTATCTTTCTGGACTCTCAGCACATCCTGCTTTAGAAGCATGACTTAATATTAATTGTTCATGAACGCTGTCAGAATGACCTTTCTCTTGAGGCTTTGCCTGCTCAGAACAAATACTGAAATGCAGTTCTTAGTAGTGAAGAATTTGTTTCTAAGCTGTCTGGGACATGAACAGACTTTTCACTGTCTACTGTACAGTTGCATAGTTCTTAACAGAGATGGACATCCTTAAAATGTTAGCCATAATGGTAGACTTTTGAAAGTACAACTGTGGCAGAGAATAAGAACGGGTATGGGTTTGTTTTTAACATCTTGCAGTGATGTCTTGTTTTACAGTGAACCTCGAAGGCAGAGTTGTACAAATTAAGTAATATATTGTTTTCCCTGTTCTCATCCAATTTCAGCTATACCTAGAGAACAGCTCTTAGGGCAGGCCCATCATTTGCTTTCCATACCTGTTTAATGCTTGGCCTATTCTTTTCAGTCCTCAGTGATCCCAGTTGTGGTAAGGTGATAGAAATGTGTGTGTTCTCTAAGAACTTACAGAATCCATACTGTTCTTTCAGAAATGTGTTTCAAAATCGACAGATACTGAGTATGAAAATTATACCTTAGAGTGATGTCTTAGAGCAGTAAAGTAAAAATGAACTTCTAGAGTGTGAGAAAAACCTCACCTCGTCAGACCAAATGCACATTTAACTGAGCATCCTGTCTCCAACAGCAGTTCATGCTATTGGAAGAAACTAAGAATTGGATGAGCATGTAGGGATGCTTCCTTAGGAAAACCTCACAACCTTCAGTGATTTGCAAATGGATTTTCTTTTTTTTTTTCATTTATTTCACTTCTAGGTGGCTTGAAATTGGCTGCTTTTGAGCCCATGTAAATGTTCTGACTAGAGCATCTTCTCTTTCCTATGGATGGGTAAGCATGTGTTCTTCAGGGAAGACAAGGTCAATGAAATGCCCTCTGCACCTGAGTATAGTGAGGCTTCTGCAGTTTGGTTCCTAGAGGAGTTGATTTTTAAGCCTTTAACCTCCTTCTGAGAAAAAATGTCTCCTTGTGGTCATTAAGCAGCTGAATCTAGACTGCGTAATTTATCATGCAATTTGTAATAGATTATGTAAGCAGCAGATTTCCTTTGCAGATGCTCTTCTACGTTTCTTGTGTGTGAAGTATTTTTTCCAAATCTTTTTTTTTTGTTCGGAGATGGCAAACCCACTGTCTGAAGAAGGCAAGGGGTTGAAATGCCATACCTTTTTAGAATTTGTCTGCTAATAAAAGTGTGTATTCCAGGCTGAAACCTGAAAGAGAATGTTAGTGATTGAAAAGACCTCAGTGAGTTCCTTGAGGTAATACAGATGTGTAGATGCAACAGCACTAGTGGGCAAAAGCACTTTGAAAGATGCATGTTTATTGTAACGTGTTCATTAGTCTTTTTATTATATAATTAATATTAATGTCTTTGGATTTCCACTGCTCTGATGCTACAAGACCATTTGTCATTAAAAAGCTTAAGGAAAAATTGCTTGTAAGTAGAAGTGAGCCTACTTATAAAATTGATTATTTCTTCTGCTTTTATTCCCTATAGTTTTCCAATTTACTGCTACTTATCTTTCTCTGTAGTTCATATTCTAAGCAAGCTGGGAACTCATCTTGCAGAAGGCAAAGAAATCTGCTGTTAATCTTTGTTTATCATGATCTAGGATACGGTTTTCTGGTACAGTTTAAAGCGAGTCTTTTCAGTAATAGTTGTGAGTTACTGAGGTGTGATCTAACACTCATCTTTCTCTGAAGTGTGCCCTGGGACTCTCAGGTTCCTGAAATTCAGGGACAGTCTAAAAAGACATGAAATCAAATCCTTTTCAGAATATTACAAACATCTTTTATGTGGGTTAAGAAGAATGGAATGGTGTCATGCAGACTTACTATTCGCAGTTGTTAGCAATCAGCTTGCATAAAGAATGCTCTCAGCAAAATTAAATAGTGGATCTTTTTCTAACTTATAAAATAAAATTTTATATATGACACATTTTTTTGTATTTCTTTTTTCAGTTAGTAGCTATGGACCTTTTGGTAACTGAGTAGAAATGTGGGGGCTTTTATGACAGGGTCTATTTTAGTTCTGTAGGAATGCATGCAAAAATCAAAGTTTAAAAAGGCAAAATAAAGGCCATAAATCACTAAGAGATTGCATACCTTCAGAGCATTTCTGAGCATTTACAAATGCAGAAAGGAGTACAGCAATCCCCAATTCTGTTTTGGGTTTTATCCACTACAGTTCATTTCTCCTGCCTATGTATGTGCTCTTGAATCGTTTTCGCGCTTTGCTGCCAAGTCAGATTGATCTTTCTTATGGTCAGGGTTTTTTTTGTTGTTGCTGTGTTGTCTGTCTATTGTAAGCAGTATCCCCACCATTGTAATCTTCTTGACTGCACCCTATCCTTTCCATATTCTGTTCTTGTCACTTTGTCTTGGAATCAGTGTGATATCTGCCATCTTACAAAGAACTCTCGGCTCTGCAGCCTGCAGGCTCCTGATGTTTCATTAAATGCAGCTGCTTTCCAAGCACATGATGGTATTATTATAGACTGATTAGATGAACTGCACTTTGCTACCGAATGTGATGTTTTCATCTGGTCTTAATTTTGTCAGAAGTTGTGCAATGCTTGAGGCCAAAACTTGACTCAAGTCTGACCTCATCTCGCGGGATCTGTTGGCATTGACTGATCTCCTTTGGTAGAAAACAATCTCCTTTTGCTTCTTTCCTCTATTGGGATTAAGTGATCTTATCATACAGATATTTAGAATACAGCTCAAAGTGCTGGAGTTTTTTTGAGTGTATAACCAGCTCAAGAGCTCTCTGTTCATGTGTCTCAACTGCTTGTTGCTGCCCCTGTGCAGCCTCCTTTGTAGCTGTTACAGCTCTTCATGAGGCCACATGAACTGCAGCAGATTGGGGAACTGTTCCAGTTTAAAAATAACCTGGCAAAGAAAATGTAAATACCTGTATTATAATTCCAAGTTTCCAGGCTAGCAGGATTATCATGAAGAAAAATAAATTGCTAGTTACACAGTGTTTTCTGAATAAGCTAAGAAGCTTAACATGATAGATCATTAAACTTCCAGCTCATGCAAGAATCCTGTAGTCCACTTTAGACCATCAAAAGCTGCATCATGCATTACCTACTTACCACCGGTCTTTTTTTGACTCAGCTTTAATGCAGTGTCATCTTAGGGTAATATCACTAGCTGTAGACAGCCTAGTACCTATCACCATTTGACCTTTATTGAAAGTAACATGTTGAGTCAGCAGTTAGGTTTTTCTGTTTGGTGAGTTCTGTGCAGCAGAAGATTTTTTTAATTACTATTATTTATTTAGCACACAGATACATGCATCAGTTTGTAATCAGCTGGAAACTTTTTTTAGTGGCTGACAGTTTAGATGCTGTTTTCAAGCCATTTGATACATTTACTGTTGATGGGATTTTTTTAACCATAAACCTACGTATGTTAGGGCTCACTTGAATGCCTAGAAAAGATAAAAATTTCTTTTCTGAAGGGACTAAAGCCTACCCAGGAGCAAATACAATTCTTGCCTCACAGCACATGGGAGCTGTGATAAACGCTGTTATCCATGGGCATTTCTGCTTGTCTATATTACGCTTTCTCCACTTGTCTGTAATACAGCTGAAATCTGTATTATACGTTTATTATATATTATGTTATTTGTGTATGTAGTACTTTCTAGGCTATTCTGCTGTTGTCCATCTTGAGGGAATGCTGGTTTGTAGCTTTCTGGCCTTGTGTTGTGTGTCCTTCCTTGTGCACTTGCTTTCCTAACGTACTGAGCTTTGGTTATTTGATTCAGGATTGAACTTCTCAAAAAAGAATCACAGTTAGAACCATAGAATAGCTTGGGTTGGAAGGGACCTTCAGAGCTCATCTAATCCAACCCCCTTGCAATCAACAGGGACATTTTCATCTAGATCAGGTTGCCCAGAACCACATCAGCCTGGCCTTAAAGTCTCCAGGGATAGCACATATACCACACAGTTCTGTATCCCACTTTGAAAAGGATTTTTGGCTGAAAAGATGGGTGTCATATCTTTGTATCTTAATACAAACTTACTCAATAAAAAAATAAACTTGGGCATTTAGTGATACCTCTGGAAATCTTGGGTAGCTCATGGCCCTCCCCATGTTGTCAGCGTAGCAGAGCTTCCCCAGTTCCAATGCATTTGCCAATCTGTGATCAGGACTCTTTATGTGCATTAATCTAGCAAGCATGAAATGCTGATGGGAAACTGTAGCTATTTGAGCATAGTTATTTTAATTCCCTTGGTTAAAAGCATTTACTGATTTTTATTTTTTTTTTTTTGTCCTATTTCAAATAAACAAAACCAGTTTCTAATTAGAGAAGACGAGATTTAAACTGCCATAGTAATGTTGCCCCTGGGTGAAACACAGAAGCAGATTTATGTTGTTGGTTAACTTCTTGTGTTTTGTGGCTTTTTAAAGCAGGCTAATCCTTGGATAATTTTAGGAGTGATTCAAGTTGGCTGTCATTGATATTTGTCCTTGGATAAGTGCTTACAGGTGTTGTTGCAGAGTTCTAATGAATTATTTTCTTTTAATGACTTGGGAATTAATAACCTTACTGATTACTGGTTAGGAATGTTTGCCTTCAAAGGATTTTCAAAATCGATTTAAAAACCCATGCACCTGCCTGTGTGCCTACCCGATCTCAGTCATGAGTAGAGGCACATCTCTGCACCAGATGTGTATACATAGAGAATCACTTAACAAGGCAGTAATCCTGCAGCATAAATCCCAGTGAAGGTCAAACAAGGGTTAACCTTTCAGGTTTGGGTTTTTTTTTTTATGTTCAGCTTCAGTTTCCTATATAAGCTATACTTGTACAATGCTTATGAAAGCTTTTTTTATTTCAGTGACAGCTGATGAGCTGTGGAAAGGAGTTTTGGCAGAGACTGGTGTGGGAGTAAGGAAAGGAAGAGGAAAGAGAAGGAAGAAAAAGCTAAGGAAGAATCTGAATAAAGGCCAGGCGATTGGTGAAGGTAGATTCATAAATAAGGGGTTGAAGACATGTCTTGACCTTTTCATGTATAATGTTTCTTGATTTAATAAATTGACAAATTGCTGTTAATTTCTTTGGTGTCAGAACTGCTTGATATATTTTTGTCTTTTTAAAAAAAATCCTGATTGTTTAATGTGTCCTTGGTTTTGAAATACAAATTCTGTATCATAAAACACACTTGAAATATGCGAGAACCTTCCGTTTTTATCGCATTTTTCCAGTGTGCAGCATTTCACTCTTAATCTGGCATAAACCATATTTTTTCTGTTATTTTTAAGGACGGGCTGGATTCCTCTGGCCTGGTCTTAACGCTCCTGTGATACAAGGTGGGAAAGTCCAGGCAATTAGCCAAAGAAAAAAAGAAGAACGAGAGAGAATTCAGTCTGAACTTATTCAGCAGAGGGATACGTATGAGAAGAGAAGAAAAATGAAAATTAAGAGGCAGGGAGGTTGGAGTGGAAAGTGTTGGGGAGGTGTCATCCTGGATCCTCCTGACCCAGGTCCTAATGGAGGTAAGAAAACTGATTATCTGTCTTAGTCTTACTTTTGTCTTTCTGATAAGGGGCTTGGAACAAGTGAGATCAAGGCTTTTTCTACAAATGAAAATTGATTTTGTACTTCTCTTTTACATGCCCATTCATGAAGCAAGGCAGCTAAATCAAAGAACAAGTGTTAACACAAGTGAAACTTGCTAAATCACAGCTAATATAGCTGTTAGACTGTATATTATAGACTGTAGGATGTTATATTATATTGCATTACGGTGTAACGTACCATGCTGTAGACTGTTACAGGAGTCTTGAAGCATGGAAATAGTTTTCTGTTTTCAACAATTGGAGTATGAAATACAGCCATGTTTTGGGTTGTTTGTGGTTTTTTTTGTAGCTTCTTAAAGGATCCTGTGGGATTAATCAGGCTTTTTGTCTTAGTTCAGATAATGAAATGTGGTTAAAGATGATGTAGTTTGAATGTAGCTAGTAGAATATATTTATTTGCTGCTGGTTAAATACAGTGAAACTAGAAGTCCTATATTTAGAGTGCTGACCTTAACATTTTTTTACAGTGCTCTGATTCAAACCACTAGAAATTCTGTAGTAGCTTTGTTTAACATTTAGAAACCTAATCCTTTTCAACTGATTAAATATGGAAATGAGTTGTTACTCAGCTGAGTTTTTCTTGTAATGCAGTTAATGATGCTTAAACTATTTAAACATTTTAAGTGTTTATTGTTGTCTTTCATTAGGCTTTTCTAGTAAGATGACCTAAGACAGTTGATTTTTACTTTTTTTTCCTAGCGCTGTTGTTTCAGGGTTGTTGCAGTCATTGTAAGTGTTAAGCTTGTTAATATTTTTGGAGCTATTTTTGCCCAGGAATATGTTCTCCCAGTGTAAGCTTGGATCTTGGAACATATGTTGCAACAAGTCAACATAAATGGGAAATTACGTGCATATAATCAGAATTATATTGTTGTCTCACCTTGCAGTCACCTTTGCGCCTCAGTCTTCCTGATGCTTTGTGTTGTTTCTTTTCTGTCTGTGAATATTACCTGGTTACATTCTATTGGACATTAACCAAAAATTCAACCATGCTTTGAGCTGAGCCATAAGGTAGTGACAGCATTGTCCTTCCAGGGTGATCTATTGCCTTTGTCCATGTAGATTGACGTTTTTCTGGCTTTATGCTTTACAAGCTAATGCCATTATTATTATCTACTACTTCTTTGTTCCCTTCTCAGGTTTTCCATTCCTGTAGCTGGTACAGATGTTTCTGTGGCTTGTGTCACTGTAGCGTCTGAGATACATGGTTTCCCTCAGATTTACCTTGTGCATTTAAGGAGAGTATGCCTGCCAATCTGTTCAAATATTTTTTTGATTGTCTTCAGTTTTAAGAGCAGTTAATTCTATTTTAATATCAGCATAATGCTTTAGTATACAAATGAAAGATTTCCTATAATTACTTCCCCGTGTTTCATTTTATTACCTTGACAGCAAATATTCCACGGAAGGCAGTGACGTAACAGTGGACTTGGCAACCGTCACAGAATCTTACAACTGAAAAATAGATGATTTGAGAAATTAATGAATTGTTCCAAATTCCCCATAATTCAGTGGTGGAATATATAGAAAGTTGAGAAAACTTCATATTTCTAGTTTCATACTTTGAACACAAGACTGTGTTGTTTTAAAATTTAAATCTATTTTCAAGTAGTTTATTCCACTAAAAGAAGTGGCAGCTGTTGCAAACAACATTTATGCACATAGGAATTTTATCTTCCGGTGTTTTTATTGATTTTGCTTTTGGCTGATACTGTTGGTGTTGATTACTTGCATTAAAGTTGGCTGTGTGGAGGCTGTAGTAAAGTTGTGCCAAAAAGAGGAAAGGGTAGTACAGTCAAAATAGGCAAATCAAGCTGTCAATTTATATTATAAATTTGCTTGGGAAAAAACAGTTTCTGATCAGTATGCACTGATTTCCTTTTAATCTGCTACAAATTTTGAGGATTTTCTGCTCCCCATAGTTCTTTCTGCATCCTTTTATTCAGATAATTAATGATTTTGCAGGGGATCTGGGACATTGACACTGGGAAGGTGTTAGGAGGAATAAAACAAATGAATCCTTTTGAGCTAAGACTATGGCATGGATTCCCTGTTGTCTAAGTAAGAATGAGTTCCGAGATTCTGCAGTTCAGCCCTTCCTAGTATTCTGATACTAGAATCTCTAGTAACAATTGGAGGTTGAGCATAAGCTGCAGCTTCCCTTCAGCAGCATTCATATTTTCCAGTGAAAATGGGTCCAAGAAGCTTGTAGAAACCTCAGTGTTGTTAGCCTTCAACATCTGACAAATTTGGTTGAAATTGACCAGTATATTAAAAAGAAAGAGATAATTGGGGACATACTGTGATTATATACACTTCATTCTTTCAGAGGGATCTTCCTCCACTGCACCTCTAATTATTGTGCTAGCTAGGAGCAGAGAAGGAACAGTATTGTTCCACTGGAAATAAAATCAATTTTCTTTCAAGTTTACAGTATGTCTTTGCAACTGAAGAGGCTTCAGAGAGGAAACAGGGTACCTGCTGATATTCGTATACTGTGAGCTAGAGCTCTGCTTCTTGTAGATTAACAGATCTCTAGATTATGCAGGAATGATTGTGTTTATAATTGTCTTGGAGGTTATGCGTAAATAATAAAGCAATGTTGGTGAAGGAGTGAGTCCCCAGTTCTTCATCGTTCTTCACCATTTTACTGTTTTCAGCTTTAATCCAAAATCTCACTGTAGCTACACCAAATAAAATAAGTATTAACTGCTTTCATTAACGCTAGTCTCCTATGTTCCACTGACATGCTCTTGTTCATGAGATAAATTGGAAAAGCAGGAGGTTGGAAGGGTCTCTGATCTGTTCTGGTTCTTATACCAAGATGTTGCATTTTACTTTGTTGCTTTCAAAGTCACTAATTTTTCCCACAGCCAAGCTGATAATAGGATACTCCTTTTGGAAAATGCATCTGTGTTAAAATACAGATCAAATATAAGTATGCTCTCAATTGCATGAAAGGAAACAAATATAGTTGCAATTTATATTCAGGTGTTTGTGTGGTCATCGGGTTTTGAAACAGAAACTCAGAGAAAATAGGATCTTTTTGGCACTATCTGTGATATGCAGCCTTTCTGCCTGCTTCTCTAAAATGGAGTTTGAGAAATGCTGATGGAACTGCTGAAAGCCAAGCCCAAGGGATTTGCTTGCTGACAATTCTTACAGTATGTGTCAGGGTGAAGGCCTATGGAGAGGATCTGAGTGGACCACAGTTTGCGCGGTTTTGTGCTCTCCTGTTTGACTTACTGCCTTTGAAGACAGTACATGTCATGCCCAGAGCTCTCCAGTATTCTTACTCTTCTCCCATTCTTCTCCCTTGTTGCAAGGTTGTAGGACATTTCAAAAACATCTTATTTTGAAGTTTCTTCTTCTGACAGAGCAGAAGCTTAGTAACTTTTAGTGCAGTGGAAAGGATATGTTTACCACTTAGGGCTGAATATATAATGTACACCTGAACTCTGTGTCTGGTGTTTCATTAGCACTGTGATGAAAAGACTTGAACATAGATGTGACATAAAAGTGATCTTTATTTTACAGTACAAAATGCCTTAACTATTACTAGACAAAATAAATGGTGCTGTAATTATCTTTGATTGCAAAGACATTTTTTTCATGCAGATTTTGAAATTGAAGGGGGGTGGGGGGCAGGAAAGTCTGGCTATGTGATACGTGATTATTTGAAGTGGCTGTATATTGTTTTGTGTTATTCTCCCCTTCTTGGTACTTAACAGAAATATGTATTAAGAAATACTTGCAATTTCTTTGTATCTTGCTGATACAAGTTTCAGAATATTCTGAATAATATTGGATAATACTTAGGTCATTATGGAAGTGACTAATTTGGTGATTTACTTTTTTCTTTTTAACCATTTACAGCCTTTGCGCAGTGGGTATGAAATTTGGGGTTCATTTGCAGTTTTAGAGCAGTATTTAGGGAAGGAAAGCAGTTTACTCTGCCAGCCAGTGAAAACCCAAGACATTGTTTTCATAACATATTGTGGATGGTTATTTTTCAAGGCATTTCTGCAGCTGTTAAGAATGAGGAAGAATATTGGATATAATATAAAAAAAATGCTTCAGTGTAAGTGGTGAGTTGCAGTGATTTCCAAAAGAAGGATGTATAGCTTAGCTTCTGATCAAAATACTCAACAGATCCTGGGGATGTCTCAGTTTTTCTGTCAACTTTGCTTTCTTTGTGATGTTCAGAGCAAGCAGTTAAATTTGTATGTCTTGCTGTACCATTTAAAAAGTGATTATTTTTCTTCCTGTGTGCTTCTCTGGTTATTTAGATTGGACAGTCCTTGGAGAGTGTTTCCATCTTAATTCTCTGCATGTATGGTACTTAAAAACATCAGATACTGATTGCAGTTGGAGGTTGGGGTCCCTAATGAAGCACAATGAATGCATTTAGCAGTTGTTATCTCTGAATTATAACAAGCTGTATTGTAATAACAAGCAGTATTAAACTTCTGAGAAGTTACCATTTAACTGATTTTTCTTAACTAGTTTTCTTCACATAAGTGGATTTTACTGAAGGAATTAATAAAACCCAAACCTGTGCTTTGTAAATATGAGCTATATGCTGTTTTTCAGTGGCCTTATTCTAAAAGATTGAATGATTGAGTGAATGGTGTCAAGTAAAAAAATGTATTTGAGGTCTTTTTAAAAAGAAGCAACTACTAAAGCTCACTTTAGATACATTTGTTCAAATTATTCTTACCTTTTCTACTTACTGCTGAGATTAATTTATAAATTACAGTTACATAAAAATTGTGTCCTTTTTAAATTATACCACCTGCAGAGAGCTGTGCTGTTAGATAAGTAATACAAGGAAATGTAATGCCCTATTTTCCTTCCAACAGAAACTTATGAAGATTTTGAAACAAGAGTCATTGAGGTAAGCATTACAAATCTTTTTAAGGACTTCAGATAATTGTCACTATTTTATATTGAGCTTGCAGTTATTTAAGTAGCCTTTGCCAAGTTGATCTTACAGCAATAGGAATTAGTCTGGTATTTTGTATCAACGGTCATTTATTTCTTTGGGGCCTTATCTTCTCTGTTGAGCAAATGATATATAGTTAAAAGGTAGTTTTGAGTATCTCTGAAATGGCAAATGCCTGCAAATAAAGCTTTAATAGTTCACAAACAACTATAAGAGGGAAAACATTACCGTAGTAAAGAGGTAGCGTTATTTCTCAGGCAAAACTACAGGTAGGAAGTTGTATAACTCTGCCTGTAAAACAAAGAATTAAAGAGGTGGGGAGCAGTTGCACAGGGCAGAGAGTGAGTAGAATAGAAATCCCATTTTGTGTGCCTCTCAAGTAATAACACTCACTTGTCCTAGATGTTTTAACTTATTCTATCTTCTGGGAAAAAAAATACTGTTAAATTTCATATGATCGATGATGGTCCAGCTCTCTATCCAGATCTCACTATAAGGTCACTCTACCAGTGAGGAAGTCCACAGTTCCTCCTAATTTAGCATCATTGGCAAATTTTCTTAATGTGCATTCCAATCCTGCATCCATATAATTTATAAAAATATTAGAGTACTGGCTCTAAAACTGAACCCACTGGTGATAGGCTGGCAGCCTGATGTAACCCCATTTACTGTAACCCTTTGAGCCAGACTTACCAGCTAATTGTTAACCCGGTTTATAGACATGTCTAGCCATATGCTGGACATCTTGTCCATAAAGATACTGGGAGAGACAATTTCAGAAGCTTTGCTAAAATCAAACAAAATCCCAATCTGTTGGCTTTCCTTGGTCAACTAGATGGGTGATCTTATCATAAAAGGAAATTAAGTTAGTTAAAGATGACTTTTCCCCTTGTGAACCCATGTTGGCTATGACTAATTGTGTAAACTTGTCACTTTAGAGCATTCTCCTGTTGTTTCCTTACCTACAGCTGAAATTGCCTGTTAAATTTATGTTCCTTTCAGGATTGTAATCAGAACCTTCATTTGCAACTAATACTTAACTGCTTTATTATTGAAAAACTATACTAGTCTAGCTGCTGCTTGGAGAAAAAGACACCTCTCATTTCTAATTATCATCTGAGAGCCAAGGTCTTAACCTGAATCAATATACGTTCTGTGATAGATACACATACGTGTATCTTTGCTTAATATGAACATTGACAGGCTTTTATCACTATGAAATTGTCTGTCTATTGAGTTGTTACACAGTTTTATATGCATAGAGATGACTGTTCATCACTTTACTCATTACTGCAGCTTAACTTACCAAACACATCTGTGAAACCTTACCTGTACTTTTAGCCAATATTATGTCGTACCTATGTCCATATGAGGTGTTTGTTCCAAAGAATCTATCTGTGTTTTGAATTTCTATTTAGTTTCACTCACAGTGTGTATCACTTTGTGTTCTACTACCAAAATGATGCCTTTTATTGGAGAGGATCACACTCTCTCTGTCCTCTATCATGCACTGTCATATACTGTTCCAAGAACTGATTTTCTTTCATGCAAATCCTTTGTTTGACAAAACTGGGTTTTAATTAGTAAGGCATGCTTGAAAACAGTTACTCAGTATCAAGATCTTGCATTGTGGTCATACTAAAATCTCATATTCAGACCTTAATCTCTTTGAGAGCAACTTCATCCTGCACTGCATATCTCTAAATAAGCTATAAATGCCAAGCACTGATTTTCTTGCCAGACCTCAATTGTATTTAAACTTTTTTGTCATCAAATTTTTTTTTTATTTTTAATTTTTTAGCATTCCAGCACCTGGACTAAGATGAGTGGTTGTAGGGTCCTTTCTGTTATCTTGACTATGATCACTCTCTATGTTAAAACCAAATGGCTATTTAAGATCAACTTTGACTTTTCAGAATCTTCTACAGAATGTGTAAAGTCATGGTGGTATGCACAAGAACAAATTAAATTAAAGTTACTTTAGTGAGGTGTATCTTTTTCCAATAGCGAGTGCATTCAGTGTAAGTCTTAAGATAACATTTATCAAAGGATCTGACCTTCACTGGCAGTTCATATATGACATGTATATCTAAACAGAAATGAATATAAACCTACACAAATGAGTTAGGTATCAAGATTTTTCCTGTTTTCTCAAGTATCTCTAATATATTATTGTCAGATTTGTCATTGGTGCCTAGAAATGACAAGAAATAAAATGAGCAGCAAACTTGCACTTAATGCCACGAGTGGTTTCTTTCAATAGTAAATGGGTAGCACGCTTCTGTTCTTTATTGCATATGCTGATGTGCATATGTCCGGGCTTCTCTGACACAGCCTTTATAGGATGACATTATTGGAAAAAAACCTGGTGATCTGATCATATCCAAGTGGATTAGATGATCCCTTTTATATACCAAATTCCCATTGAGTACTATTTTAAGGATTATATTGGGAATGATAAATTCAATAAAAATGAACATTTATGTGAGCATTAATGAGGTGTCCTGAAGTGCACCATACGCTTCATGCATTCTTATTTTAACACCCAAAATTAATCTATTATTCTCAGGTTTAAAACCACACAGGTGGTTTTATTTCCTCTTAGATCAGGAGTACCTATACACACAGTAGATTCTTGTGGGGTTTGGAAAACCCACACATATTGTTAAAGGTCCTTCAAGTAGCAGTTGGAAGTGCATTCAGTTAATTGAAAGGGTGCATTGCAGAAAAGTGGCTGTTGTTTTGTTACTGCGACATGTCACAACTGACTGTCAGTTGGCTACTATGGTAAGTATTTACTAAAGCTGGCCATTTTGTGCTGGCGTAATTATTTGCAGTCAAATTCATTAAACAAAATGCTATGCAGTACTTCCTTGTGCTATAAAAATAGTTTCAATGCTTTATTGTATCTGAGTAATAAAACAGCTTTTACAAGCAGGCTGAGACTGTACTGTTATATGAGGTTCTCAAGTGTGACCTGAGAAAGAGGAATGGGTTGTTGTTTTTTGGTTTATTATGTTTTTTTCAGAATAGCAGCAGCAGCAAAAAGTTGTACATTCAAAGCCAGTAGTGAGCACAAGATTACTGAGTCCTGTAATTTTCTGATAAGTATGAGTTTTGAAATAAACAGATCTTTTTTAGCATTCTTATTTTAAATAGACGGCATACATGATGCTATTTCTGTATGCCTTTTCCATTATCTTTACAGCACTACAGGAGATTAAAGTAATGTTTGTTGGGGAATTATACTTTGCAGCAAGAAACTGAAAGCCACTTTTAAATTACTGTTTTATGAACAAAGATACAAAAGCCCCTTTCTGACGTGGTTGTGCTACTAAAAAGATTGTGCTCCCTTGCTATAAGTGAGAAATTGTTTAATAAAGTGTTTTCTAATAGCGTAGAAACAGAAAAGCAAACTTGATTTTCCCCTGCTTGTAGGACAGAGTAAAAACAAGGTCAGATTTTCATGTAAATTAGAGCTGGAAGTTGTCAGAGAGATAAAGCTAGCTTGAGAGAGTGTTAAGGAACAACAGCAGAGATTTCATATTGGGTTTATTTCTGGCTTTCCTACAGACTGTTGTGTTACTTCGAGTAGATGACTTGGGCTACCTGTTTGTTTCTTTCCCTGCCAACCTGAAGGCACATTTTCTGTTTGTTCATACATTACATATAAGAATTTCTGTGAATAGAACTGGGGGTAGTATTTACTACCTTGTTTACATTCAACACAATGTAATCATAGTGGCAATTAAAAATTACAGCTGTAATTGATATATGCCATTCTTATACAAAATGATGCTTTCCAGTTAAAGTATCATCCAACCTCAGATACATTTTTATTCTGTTTTTCTCCAAAGTGAACATGGTAATGTAGTGAAAAAAGTAGCTTCATGGTACCCTGAGTTATAATACTACTTGCCTTGTAGTGCAATCAGAATTGGAAAGTGAGACCTAATAATCAGTAAGGGCTGAAAGTGGCCCTTTTGAATGTTTCATCAAGGGGAGCGTACTCTGGAATTTAAACTTTGTTTTATGAACTTACTAGGAAGGAGAACAAACATGTCATACAAGTGCTTAATCTCCTTTGTACTGACTAGTCTAACGTGTGAATTTGCTAGTTCATCACTTAATTCATGAGGTTTCTAAGTCAAAAGTTCTCAAATTCATAACTTGTAACTTGTGCATCTGTGAGTGAAATAGTTGCCAAACAGCAAGAGTTCTTATCCTTGCTCCTTTGTCACAATGCTTCCTATATCACAGGGGAAGCATGGAAACCTCAGCAGCCCACTGCTGGCAGATCCATTTCAAAATCTTTTTGGGTAAGCCAACATATTTGTACCTTCCAGCTTGGAAGTTTGGTCTGTACAACTGCCATGAGCTAGGGGATTCTGAATTTGGCTGCCTGGCAATCAGTGTGCAGGGATGATCACTGCAGGAGATGGTAAGCTGCAGGTGGAAGTGACTGCATAATGACCTTTAGCCCTTCTTCCACACGATATTTGTCTGTGTGTTGCTTTCCCTTTGACCTCATGGAGCTGTTCCCAGCATACATCAGGCCTTAGTATGAGCTGCGTGTTAGCCAAAATCTGAGCAGGAGCATTAACTTGCCTTAGAAACAGTAGCTCTACGTTGGCATGTGGAAAACAGAGATAAACCATAGGTTTGTTGGGTCAAAATGATATGAAGAACCTCTCTTAAGTATTCCTAAATGTCTCACCACAGAAGTGTATGCAACTGTAGGGAATATGAACACAGAAGAGAGTTGCAAACTGTCGCTCTGTAGTCATTTGTTCTGCATGCACTAGACAAAAATAAACTGTCTAGCTGCAGCAGGGGATTGTTCATAGGGAGTA
The DNA here is from genome assembly GCF_034315485.1 of Pezoporus occidentalis. NCBI lineage: Eukaryota > Metazoa > Chordata > Aves > Psittaciformes > Psittacidae > Pezoporus > Pezoporus occidentalis. The sequence continues at coordinate 881,353 of NW_026913586.1, read as the reverse complement.
TAAGACCATGGTTTCGATTTTCCATGAAGTAGTAGAAACCCCACAAGAACATACTTTTTTTTTAAGACCACAAAATTAATCTTGGTAGATTGGTTACTTGTAACAAAAAGAATATTCCTTAATATGTGGTCTAAACCCTTCGTTTCTTTTTGTGAATCATTGGAAATAGTTTTCTAGCTGTTGTTTTTGCAAAGGGTGCATTAAAAAAGGCTTGTGAAAAGGAAATGATGCATGAAATTACAGTGTCTGAGATCCACTGTTTGACATCTTTGACTGAAAAATTATGTGGTAGACAGGATACTGTCTGAGTAATAATTTATTTGAGCTATTCACTCAAAAGTACTTTTGGGGTATTGGAGCTCTAGATTTTGCTTTTAAAACTACAAGAAAGTTTTCTGTTCCCTGGATGATACTGACAGTGTCTTTAGACTGACAGTGAAAATTTCAGACAGTTTCTAAGATAGCATCTGAAGCAACCTGTCAGAGGAAAAAACGAGAGGTCAAGAGCTGTGTACGAGAATTCATTTCTGATATTCTTGGACTTGTCAAGTATTTTGGCCTGACTCTGAAGTAGCGTTTGGGGATGCCACCTTACACGGGTTCTGTTGATTAAATAATTAAATCTTTTATCTCTTCTTACCTCTCAGCCTGTATGGATGAAATAATTGGTATTTGGAACATTCAGAAGCTTTTAAGTGAGTTATAATTTGGCGTGAGATGGATCACCCTTTGAAAAGGAAACAAAGCCATTTCTGATGTAGTGTGGCTTTGAGCATGCGTTATTGTGGGGTTAATCCAAAGGATCTGAACTCAGATGTGAGCTGCAGTATGAAGCCACATTAGACAACATGCTGTGTCAGTCGGGCATATGAGCTATCATATTTTTCCTGATGAGTTATGAAAGAGAGAGTTTCACACATGTGAGGAAAACTATCAGCACTAACTAGTTTAGTCAGTAGTTTCTCTGCAGATTGGGCTCATTAATTTGGATAAGAACTGCACTTGGGGTTTATCCCAGAGCTGTGATGACTCAACCTGTACAAAAAACACTTCAAGTGCCCGGTCAAAAACTTTCATCTGTTTTGATGAGTGAGGGGTAGAGGAGTTTGGATTATTTCCTGTATTGCAGTTTCTCCACTGTCTTGAGTGCTTGGGGGGTGGGCGTACCGTAAGCAGGATGGCTGGTTCTAACCTTTCTGCTTCTCAAAGGTTATAGCTACTGAGTCAAATTCCTCGAGAGAAAATCATTCTACTTGTGACCAAGATGGAGAGAGTACTGACTTTTAGGTTGTGTGGTAAAAGACCTCTCTGCCCACACACGCAAAGGAGTGCAGGGGTAATAGCAGGTAGAGGAACCCAAGTAACACCCTGCCAGCACTCCTCCCAAGACCATCACAAGAGAGCTGTAACTGCATTGGTGGCTCATCTGCACAGACCAGAGGAGCACAGAGGCAGGCAGGGGAATCAAAATTGCAGACAGAGAAACAGGCACCCTGTTTGGCTTCTCCTTAGACTGTGCTGGAGTAGCCTTAGCCCTGTGGTCCAGGGGTAACATCTGTTAAGATGAGGCTTTCCAGAGCATGATGCAGACTATGGGGGAGGTTACTGCTGAGGAGTACAGGACACATTTTCGGGATGCAGGGGAAGAGCATTTCAGTATTATACAAGATGCATGGGATGTCAGGGGCAGGAACCAAAGGGAGAACAAGGGAGAGCTCTAGGTGAATTTGCATTCTGACCACTGGATAATGGATGCAGGGCAGCAGTCAGTTTGAGGTACGCTGTGGTTAAGCTTGAGCATGCATCTGTTTTCAAATTTAAAGAATTGTTAAATCCAGCTTGAGTGGCAATCTAGTAAATAGGGTAATTGTGTCTTAGTTTCAGTCACTTTTCAGAGGCCATGCTGTTTTAAAAGTCTCACGCTGTTTCATTGTATATTAATTAATTCCAATTCAGTTTAATGATAGGCTTTTAGCTGCATGCTTTATTTTCAAGATGGAAGGGAAGCATTGCTGAACATCCAGAAGGGCACTGCTTATTTAATGTGAGGAGGCATGGGGCTGTTGCAGGGAGAATCTAAGGACAATGTTGTTCGGTAGTCATAGCTGTCTGTGTACATGATCAAGCTTGAAAGGCCTTCACAGTGTTTCAGGAGAGATGCAGTAGCACTGATCGTGATGGGTGACTAAACACCTTTTCCTTCAGAGCTGCTCAGAAACAGCTGACAAGTGCAGTTTTAGGAAGCCTTCTGGAGAAATCATTGCATGTGTCTTTATTGCCATCTTCTGGAAAGGGAGAAAAATAATTCTTGAGTATATTTCTGCAAACATCATGTCCTTTAATTTTGACAATATGCATGCCAACTTTGGGGTTCCTGCAAGTGCTTATTCAGATTGGCAGTGGAAGACAAAAAGTATGTGCAAAGCTCTTGATGCTCCTGGGGAGATCACTCTGCTTCACTCTCTTCTTTCTTTCATAATCATTTTGCATTTTCTGTAAATAGCCTATTTCCACAGGCACTTTCATCTTAGGGGGCTTGTTTTTTTTTTTTTAGCATGCGCTTGTAAGCAGTAAGATTGGAGAAATAAAAATAGCTTGGAATAAGCCATTAGCAAAGCTGATCTTTGTTCAGTGCTCTCCAGAATATATGTGCACCTTGAATTTAACAGCATCTTTATTTTAATGAAAGCAGGGTGGATTTTTTCAGAAGTACTCATTCCTAACCTGTACCTTGTGGTGTCAGTGGAATTTTTGGGGGTGGGAGGGGGTGTTTGGGTGGGGGGTGGTGTATGAATTTCAGGAAGCAGGTTTAAGCCATGACCAAGTATTGTATAATAACCTGCTTTGAGATATAACAGTACAACTAGACTAGCTTACTGAAGAATTACATCTAGGGCAAAAGGGGGCACACTGCTTAATTCATGTATCAGTAATGCATGTTTAATTTAGCTCTTGTGATAAATTATGGAAATCATATTGAGGCTTCAAGAAAGTAGGCCCTGATGCATCTGAGAGAAAGAAATGAACCATTAAATAAGTTGTATCTTGTGACTGGTAATTCTGAGACACAGTCAAGCAATATCCCGTATGTTATTTTATATATGTATGCATGTTTTTGTATACTATGTATATTATATTACATTATATGTGGTAAACGTATATAGTTTATTATATACAGTATATAACCTACATATGAAAGGATGTATCTATATTTAAGTAAAAGATATATTTAAGTATGTAAACAAAGCCAGGGACACTAGAACAGGAGCCAATTGGACAGGATCATGGGTGACATATTCGGTCATTCAAGGTGGGAGACTCTAATGCAGTGACTTGCCTCTAGTCACATACGGGGAGTCTGTAGCAGAGGCGGAAGCAAATTTAGATTTCCAGAATGCTAACCATAAGGCCATCTATCTCACCAGTTGTTGTGTCCCTCCACTCCAAACTAAAGAGCTTTCTTGCATCTCTGCTTGAATTTCTTGCAGAGTTTCTGAAAACATTTCTAGTTCCAGGCGTGGAATACCATTTTCTTCTTCCACTTTCTTAAATGAAGTCTTTTTAGCAGCTGTCATCTCAGTAATGAGACTGCCTTCTGCAGTCTGCAAGTAGATTTCAGCGCTAAGTTATAACTCGTGTTAAGCAACAGCATGCCCTGAATAATTCTCTGAGTGCTTCTAAAATATGTTAAAACGTGAGGGGGGCAGTGAGATATTAATGTCACTTCCAGGTTTTTTCCATGTTGTTTCATCACAGTTGAAATCACATGTGAAGCTGGCAGCAGTAGAGCCATTATCTGTTGTGCAGCTAAATACAAAAGAGGATATTTTAATGAAACTTTATTGAGCTAACTTTGTCTGAGTATAGACTTCTAGCAGCCTTTACATATTTAATGCCTTGAAGCCAGTGTGCCACTTGCAGATGACAAAGACAGTTTATATTGTATAGTTTCATCACAGACCTCTAATTACTTTTTGGTAAACTGAATCTCTTTACAAACAAACAGAAAAAATTGGACTGTGCCATCACAAAATGCTTTGTGGTTTGTTTTTTTTTCTTCAGGTGAGAAATGTGTTTTGTATGAAAGCAAAGGAAGGCAGAAAAAAATCAATACGTGCCTTGGTGGCTATTGGAAACGGTAAAGGAGCTGCAGGTATGTGTATCTACTGTATGTAAAAGATGCCAAGCTAATCATTGTCTGTAGTCGGACTTTGGGAGGCAAGGTGACTTAAAGGGACTTTTAATACTTAACAGAAGAAAACAAAAAAAAAACCTTTTTTCTGCTGCGCAATATTGAAATGTCTGTAAGAGTTTTGAGTTTCATCTGTAAAAGTAAGATTTATGATCAAACTATGTATGTATTCTTTGGGACACTATGTTTTGTATCAAAAGACCAAAGCAGCTAGATCTGCAGATTTGAAATGAAATGATTTTCATTCAATCTACCTTGACATTGTTGGACTACAGTTAGTGAAAATGGTTGTCACGTCCTCTGTTCATTCCATACAGTCAGTTGATGCCCTGCTCTGAGCTGACTGCAAATACTGAGACTGCTGTGCAATCTCTTTGTCGCTACCATAGCTGACCTGGTAAATAGGAGTAGGTCTGAGGGTTCAGAGAGATTATGTAGCAGTTTGTAAACTGGCAGTGAAAACAGACCCTGTGCTCTGTTCTGCAGACATGCATTTTTTTACAGATGCACTATTCTGTGCAGCCTGGTTTTGGTACTCTCTGCTTCACTACTAGAAACCCAGTCTGCATTGCTTTTAGGGTCTTGGAGCTCTTATCTGCATCAGATTCCTTTTGGTTTTCTTCATTCCCTTCTTTCAGGCAGAAAGCTGGACTGTTTTTGGCTGAAACAGTCACCATTATTCAGTTGTTTGGTACAAGTTTGGACAAATACACAAAAGAAATAATAAAGTGTATTTGTTTCATTTGACAACAAGCAATTGGCATTCAATTATTAGGTATTCATAAGTCCTAAACTTATGTTACTTTCTATGGTTTCTGTGGTTTTCTCTGGACCATTTTCTGAGTGTGATCTGTGCAGTGGCATGGAAATAACAGATACTAAACATGGTTGTGAAATTCTGTTTTTTCCCCTTTGCTTTATGAAGGTCCTGCCTCAGCTATTTCTCAGTAATAAAGTGACTCTTTTCTTTCATGCAGGTTTTGCATTGGGGAAAGCAGGTGACAGGATGAATGCTTTACGGAAAGTATGTTCATTGGATTACTTGTTGCTTGATGACAAGCACATATAATTCATACCTACACTTTTTCTTTTATGGTCAATATCTTTTGTAGTATTTAGAAACATAGAATAGTTAGGGTTGGAAAGGACCTTCAGATCACCTAGTTCCAACCCCCCTGCCGTGGGCAGGGACCCCTCACACTAAACCATGTCATCCAAGGCTCTGTCCAACCTGGCCATGAACACCACCAGTGATGGAGTGTATGCGAAGAAGTAAGTCCATATACATGGTTTGTCGGCCTTGATACAAATAATCATAGAACCATTAGGTTGGAAAAGACCTTTAAGGTTTTGTAGTCCAACCATAAACCTAACACTGCCAACTCCAGCACTAAAGCATGTCCCTAAGCACTATGCCTTTAAATACCTCTGCAGTTGGTGACTCAAACACTGCCCTGGGCAGCCTGTTCCAATGCTCGATAACCTTTTCAGTGAAGAAATTTTTCCCAATATCCAATCTGAATCTACTCTGGCACAACTTGAGGCTGTTTCTTCTCATCCTATCATTTGCCACTTGGGAAGAGAGACCAACACCCACCTCGTTACAACCTCAGTAGTTGTAGAGGGTGATAACAAGTTCTCCCCTAAGTCTCCTTTTCTCCAGACTAAACAACCCCAGTTCCCTTAGCTGTTCCTTGTAAGACTTGTGCTCCAGATCTTTCACCAATTTCATTGCTGTTTGGACACACATAATGAGGTTGCTTTGCAATGAGATTTTCCTCATGCACTCTTATTTCTGCTCCCTTTTCTATGGCATATACCTATACCCCATGGTCACTTGTTTCCAGTACTATATGACATACAATCTGTTTATACAGTTAGTGTGTAGAAAATTTCTCTTACACATGCATAATGACCATATTAAAGGCTCCTTTAGACTTCTAAATGTTACTTGTCCAGTGCTCAACTAAGCTATCAATGTTGCAATGCTAAAATACACAACAAAGTTGTTACTGTATTGAGAATTTTCAAATAATATGAAATCTGGTTGGAGAAAGCAGTTCTTTACAGAGAACATTTTCACTTCCATAAAATAAATGTATTAGATGTAGCCATCCTGTTTCCAAAGGTTTCTTCCTTGCTTTTTCTTTTATTGTCTAGTTAAGTGAACGGTGGTAAATTTCCATCCTTTGCAGAAAAAAACAAGGAAAAAAAAATGTTTTCTGCTTTTATTCCCTAGGCAAAGAATAAAGCACTACGCGGCTTACATTTTATAGAGCGGTATCAGGACCACACTAGTAAGTATTATGATTTTCTTAGACTCTAAATGCCAACAAGAACTGACTGCAACTTGTTACAAAGCATAAAAAGATGTTAACTAAAACCTGTCTTATCTGATGCATTGTATTAGTATTATTCATGCATTATTTTGCTTCTTCAGCATGCTGTGTGAAATCTCAGCTCCAGACTCTTTTAGCTAGATGGTGGTCATGTCAGAGTACATAGTCTGTCAATCCCTGTATAAAATAAATTGCCATTAATTGGAATGAATATGTGGTTTATCTCTTCTATGGTGAACTCCTCTGTGCTTTTCCCCTTTGTATGTCAGAGATGATTCCCTGTTGAGTCAATCCATGTCAGTGGGCTTTGCTGACAAAGCCCAGTACAAAGCCAGGGAGGATGTGGGATGGAGAAGTCAGTCTGATGTTTCATGGTTGCTTTTTGTTAATTCAGTTTAATATCACACAGGTCCTCTCTGATGTCAGACATGGCACCAGAATACCAAATATTCAGTTATCAAAAAAATTGAAAGATAGTACCTTACAGAGTATATGAATAACCAAGTCATTCTGTGGTAAATATTCAGTATAATAATACAAAACTGCAGTTACCGTCACACATCTATTCCTTGAGCATTATTATTGCACACTGTTTAGGGATTTGATTAAAAATTGGTGGCATTTCCACCATGCTTTACGTTCTACTTAACATAGAGGTCCTCTATGAGCCATCTTGACTGCCGTGCTAGAATCCACTGTGCAAAAGCTGAACCACTGAATGAAATGTATATAACAGCCACCCACCAGAAGATACGAGTTTGGGCTTTATTTTGAAGCAGAGAGAAGCAGGAAGACAAGAATGGTAAATATTATTATGGAAAATCCAAGAATGCTGAAGTCTTTAGTGAAATCTTAGGTTGAAAGCTGAATTATTAGAAAAATCTGAGTATGGGGAAGAATACTAAATTGTATCATGTGAGCTCACTTCAAAGCTAGATAAGGATTATTGGAGATAAACACACACTTCACATTTTTCATGTGAAGCTTGGTTTTGTATACAATGGTAACACAGTATTCACAGATGTGTAAACATTCCTGATCTATGCCAGAAATTTACCTCCATTAGTCATTACTATTAAAGAACTCTGAGGAGAGTAAAACCAACTTCCCATTCACAGTTCTGAAAAAGAAAGGTGCTCCTCAAATGTGCTGAGCTAAAGCTTTTCTAGAAGGAAGAATTAAGCTGTAATGCCTGTTGTTTGGTTTTTCCCTCCCCTCCAGTTTACCATGACATTACAGTGAAATTTAAAAGAACAACCATCCGCATGAAGAAGCAAAACAAAGGTAATTAAAGCTGCCTGGAAATTTTGAAGTTTTATCAATTATTGACTGGTATTTATCTGATGTAGTTACTTTGTGCAATGTCTGTTCACTTCGGAAATGTGTTCATTTCCTTTAGAAATTATCCATTCAGAAATGGAGCATTTGGTGCTAGTTTACCGTGTGTTAAATGCTAAGAGATGATCAGTTGTTTTTCATTAGAAATACCTACTGTTGATGACATGGTTTCGTTATTGTAAATGGGGCTTGTGCCTCTAACACTGGTGGGAGCAGTATTTGTGGTTTTCTTTCATGCTTCCTAAGCATAGTTCCTCCTGACCACCTTCTCATACATCATATGCCTGGAAATGGTTTCTGAGGATTGGTTATTGCATCAGGTTCCAGGGATTTAGGTGAGGCTGATTAGCCTGTAGTTTCCTGGGTCCTCCAGTATCTCAGGCTTTTCCATGTCCTGTGTCACCAGGTCCCTGCCCTGTTCAGTTCTTGGCCTGACAGCAGACTGCTGGAAATGGGAGATGCAAACTTTAATGGTGATTTTGCCTGGTTCTATTTCCCTAGTTTATTTGTGAGAGTATCATGCTGACCTGTGTCAGAATAGAAGTCCAGTTCTGTCACATTACCACCTTAGCCTTGGTAGCTTGTTGCTGCCAGTTTTGGCTAAGTTCTTTGCTTTATCTGAGTATCTGGACAGCCTTATCAGGTACATAACACATAGACAACACATTCATATATAACAAAGTATCCTCCAAAAATTGGGAAACACTTTTCCATTTAATGTTTTCCCTGTTTTATAACTGATGGAACTAAATTGTACTTTTCCTGAGAAAGGTTTGATGTTGTCAAGAAAAAATTGTGCTTATTTCCAATGTGCTCTGGACAGCAGGCATCAGTGGCCTTATTGAGAAGTGTAGTGTTAGATTAGTGTGCAAAGTTTTGTAGATAAATTGTACGTGTGTGAGGGAGGCCTCATTATGTGGTCATGACTTGAAAACAAGCTGTAAGCTTATGTAGCTATGCAAAATTGAGTTTTTAAGGGGTGGTATAGATAGAGCTCTTGCTTAACCTTAATCTCTGGCAGGCTTTTGTGCTGTATTCTAAGGGGAGGATCCATAGCGGCAGTAGGATCTGGCTGTAATTTTAGAACAATGAAATTACTAACATGAGGCAGGCCCAGGACTTCGTGTCTGCCACCATTCCGGGCCGCTCCTGTTTATAGCACATGCCAGCTGGATGGAGTCCACCAGGGATATTGCTCGTCTGTGCTGTAGAATATGCTACCTTTTGGAGTGTGGACAGTGCTTAATCTTCATCTCTGATTTGACTTTAGAATTACAGTAGTCATGAGACTACTCTGCTAACCACATTAATACACTCCTAAGTACTGTAAATTAGTTCCTAATGTGAATTAATAAGAGGAAAGGCAGAGCAGTGTCAAATACACTTATGTGGATGTGAAGCCCAGCGCTGATACCCTGTAGCTGTAATTAATAGGTATAAGCAATTGCAGTTATTCATAGTTTTCACATTAGGCATATGTAGACTTAAGGCATATCCTCTGTTCACTCCTGGGATTACAGCTGTATGGTTATGTATGCTGAAGCCTTTCACTTTGCATAATTACAGCTGGCAGTTTATTTCCAGTTCCTGAACATAGGACTCAGGCAGCTATCTCAGCAAATGATCACAGCAAAGCCTAATGTTTCAGTAGAAAAGGTGAAGTCACTGTTAAACTTAAATATTCCTTTCTTAAATTTATTCCTAGTCCCTGCAAAGTGGAGAAAAACCCCATCATATAGTCAGGATTACATATTAGACAAGTGAAAATCCAAGCTAAAAAAGTAATGTCAAGTGAGCATGTGAATGGGAACTACTAGTCCCTTAGTGTAGATATAAAGTAGGTGTTTTACTTCCAAAGTCTTGTTAGTGGCTACCCAGAAGATCTAATGTAGATTTCCTTAACAGTTTGTTAGATTATAGGAGGGATAAATTTTAAATACTACTTTTGATTACCTTTGTATCTTTTTCGGTGTAAGAAAATGTTCTACATTTAAATGAGCCTTTCCTCTTACATAGCTCTCACTGAATTAAACCGCAGTAAGGCAGCATGCCTTTCACAGACAAGTTAAAAATGTCTGACCCCAGCTTTTTCTCCACATCTGGAGTTTGCAGTTGGAATCCTTTGCTTTTGTGTTCAGAATAAATTTTGTTCAGTGACTGATGGACTGGCTTCTGGTTTATGTATTAACAATCTGCAGAAGCCTGGCTGAGATCAGATGGGAGAAAAGCACAATAAAAATGCCAGAAATTAAGTGCTTTAAAAGGCACTGAAAATGAATCTTTGGCAAGCAGCCTTTCAGAGGTCATTCACTGTAATTGTGTCTAAAACTTGACTTTGTCTTGTAGCATAGAAAACAGTATTTTCTGAAATCACAGAATCACAGAATGGTTTGGGTTGGAAGGGACCATCCAGTTCCAGCCCCTCTGCCGTGGGCAGTGAACACCTTCCACCACACCTGCTTGCTCATTGCCAAAACAATTCACCATTCACCATTTCGCACACAAAGAGTTGTGGTCAGTGGCTCAGTGTCCGGCTGGAGACCAGTAACGAGTGGTGTCCCTCAGGGATCGGTGTTGGGACCGGTCTTGTTCAACATCTTTGTTGCTGACATGGACAGTGGGATTGAGTGCGCCCTCAGCAAGTTTGCCGATGACACCAAGCTGTGTGGTTCGGTTGATACCCTGGAGGGAAGGAATGCCATCCAGAGGGACCTCGACACGTTTGTGAGGTGGGCTGATGCCAACCTCATGAAGTTTAACCATGCCAAGTGCAAGGTCCTACACCTGGGTGGGAGCAATCCCAGGCACAGCTACAGGGTGGGCAGAGAAGAGATTCAGAGCAGCCCTGTGGAGAAGGACTTGGGGGTGCTGGTCGATGAGAAAATGAACATGAGCCGGCTTCAGTGTGCGCTTGCAGCCCAGAAAGCCAACCGTATCCTGGGCTGCATCAAAAGGAGCGTGACCAGCAGGTCAAAGGAGGTGATCCTGCCCCTCTACTCTGCTCTTGTGAGACCTCACCTGGAGTATTGTGTGCAGTTCTGGTGTCCTCAACATAAAAAGGACATGGAACTGTTGGAACAAGTCCAGAGGAGGGCCACGAGGATGATCAGGGGACTGGAGCACCTCCCGTATGAAGACAGGCTGAGGAAGTCAGGGCTGTTCAGCCTGGAGAAGAGAAGGCTGCGTGGAGACCTCATAGCAGCCTTCCAGTATCTGAAGGGGGCCTATAGGGATGCTGGGGAGGGACTCTTCATTAGGGACTGTAGTGACAGGACAAGGGGTAATGGGTTAAAACTTAAAACAGGGGAAGTTTAGATTGGGTGTAGGAAAGAAATTCTTTCCTGTTAGGGTGGTGATGCACTGGAATGGGTTGCCCAGGGAGGTTGTGACTGCTCCATCCCTGGCAGTGTTCAAGGCCAGGTTGGACGAGGCCTTGGGTGATATGGTTTAGCGTACGGTGTCCCTGCCCACGGCAGGGGGGTTGGAACTTGATGATCTTAAGGTCCTTTCCAACCCTAACTATTCTGAGTCTATGTGTAAATCATTGTGGCCCCAGCACTATTAGTGCTCTAGCCATTGTGATTTTCCCTTCACCATTATAGAAACTGAATGGGAAGACTGTTCTGTATGCTGGAGAAGGAACTTTCCCTTTCAGAATTGCTTCAGGTGAGACTTTGTCTCTAGTGGTCAGGTCAGATATAAGGCGAAAATTAAATTGCACATGTGAGGGATAGGCAGAGCAAATGACGGAACAAATGGCTTTGGATGGTTATAGTTTCTGATTATGGGTTAAAAGAAAAAGAGACATATTGGCACAATAAAACATGCAGCACTGGAACAGACTTTTTTTCCTTACTTACTCAGCAGCAAGTCCCCCAGAGTGGACTAGTCAATAACCTGCTTTTCAGCTTTTAAGTAAGATAAATTAGAACTATCACAAACCAATTTTTAAAGACTAATAGAGCTAGGCCGTGTGAAACAAAACTCTCCAGGGTACAAGAGAGCAAAATTAGACTCCTCAAAAAATAACTCCTTCATTAAAATCTGACAAGTCTAAGAAACGATTTGCTAATGTATTAGTTATGCATTGGAGCTAATATAGCACTCTGTGGTGGAGATGGATGCAGATGATATGCAAACCTCTGTTGTGTTTGTGGATTTTGAACTATGTCTCTCCACTCACCTACAAATTTCAAGTTGTTATAGTTACAGGCTTGCAATTTGTAATTTGGCTTTTTTTTTTATGATCTTACTACTTTGAACAATGAAGTTGAAAGCAAATAAGTGTCACAACAATTGTTTTCTCTTTAAGCTTGATTAAAGGAATTGTTTTTCCTAGAAATGTGTTTTGCTGTGTTTCCAGTAATTTTAGCTCCAAGGAGACTGTTACCTTCTTTATTTCCATTCCATCCTTCATGCTGTGCCGCTGATGTAATAGCAGATTTAATTCATGGCAGTTGCTGGGCCAGGAGAAAGGAAGTGATGTCTCAGCACAGTACCTTGATAATCTGTGCCATTTTACTTTCTTGGCAGTGCGTAGTATCCTACTGGCTTTTGTAAGCTGAAGGGGAAAAGCATGACTTTTTCTTGGCTGGTGGCTAGAGCCTGTTCTATTTTGCATAGACTGTGTAGCCTGGTGAATTGCTGTTGCTTAGTCAGAAGGCAAGGAACAGGTTCACATTTTGGAGAGATCAACTGCTAGGTGTGAATTTGGTCTGAGTCAGTGCCATGATGCCTTCCTGAATTTGCAGGCAGCCTCATCCCACTTCCACTGCTCAAAGCTTTGCTTACCAAGAGCTGCATAAAATGAAAATGTGGTAGGTTTTATCTGGCTACTCAAAGGCCTATGAGCAGCAAGAGACACCAGTGCCAGTGGGTACTCTGCCTCTTTCCCAGCAGCTGTGTGTTGAGATTGGACTTTTCTATTGGAACATCATTGCCCATGGACTTGGACCTCCCTTTTCCTTTCTTCTCCAGTTTTCTCTGCCGCCTTTGTGTCTGATAGAGGTCTTAAGCACAGTCTCAGCCTTTAGGAAGGCACTGTAGTCATCTCATCCAGCAGCAGTCTCTCTGGGAATGAGAGACACTGACATTGCTTCTACTGCTGGGTCCTTCTGAAAGGATGCCCAAAGGACAGAAGTGCTTGAGCACACCAGCTGTTTTGAGCAGTAACTTCACCATAGGAGGCCAGTTTAAATGCCTCCATCATGTGTATGAATCAGGACTTTCAGGTCAGATTTACCATGCTTAGGAGTTACTGAAGCTGTTATTCAGCAGCTGATCACCTGAAGTTGCAAAGGAAGAGGTTTTGAAGCTGTGTAGGTATTGATTCTTAGAAGAGACAGTCTTGGTTGAAATTCAGTTACATCTGGATCCCTTACCCTTCTAGTGGCTTTCTTTTAATACTCTTAGGTAAACTTGTCACCTTCCTTCTCTGGTAATATGTTATTTGTGTTGTTCTTATCAGTATCATTAGGAAGAACTAGTGTTATTTTTCTGCTGAGTGGGAAAAGGGAATTGCCTTTTGTTTGGTGAATTGGGTATGTTTTTGGAAGATTCTTCTCAAGCTGCCAATGGTACTTCTAAGGAATACTACCCAAACTTGCCATACTAAACAATTCTTCAGGTTGCATTATTTATGGTTTTGCTTTGAGTTAGATGGTGACATTCTCATTTGTTCTGTATTATGTTAAATAAGGTATAGTTAGTACAAAAAAAAACATGATCTTTGTGTTGACATGGCAGCAAAGCCTGGGAAGAATGGTGTAATCAGAATGGTTTTGCCATTTTTAAGATCTAATGTGTTCTAATGTGGTGGGAGACAAAAATAACTAAGAAGAGGTCTTAGTTCTCTCTTCTTCCTTAGCTAAGTTGAATGCTTACAAATAATCATATAATACTAATTTATGTTTTCCCCACAGGGTATGGTCTTCATTGCCACCGAGCTATCATCACCATCTGCAAACTAATTGGCATTAAAGACATGTACGCCAAGGTTTCTGGATCCAAAAACTTGATTAACATTACCAGAGCGCTCTTTAAAGGCTTAACAGAACAGGTAGAGTGCACTCTCAGTGATTCTATGCATCAGGTCAGGGGACAGGACAGGATTGGTGCTGTAATAGTTCGTGGTCACACAGTTTATATTGTAGATTTAAAATTAAGTAATTTTCCAGGGAACAAACAAAATCAGCATGTGAGTTGTCTCAGTTTGAAGTTGTCCACTCAGAAACAGTTGTATGTAATGCTACCTTTTCCACAACCAAGTGTCTCCAGGGAACATCTGAATTTCTGGGCTTTCATTTGTAGTATTTTTGGTGACATTTGAAAAGTCATGGGCAGAGGAAGTTGTGGCCCAGCTTTGCTTGCAGCTGCTTGTTTGTCTGAAATATAAGTTTTCATTGCCTAAGGACTGAACATCACAGCTGCTTCTATCACTAGTATAATTAAGATCCCTAAAATAAGTCAGGGAGGTGGTATCATTTCCTCTAACTCAAAGTGCTCACAATGGAGATGTCTCTCTCTGAGCCAGCTGCCTGTAGTCGATGGAAAGATCCAACATGCAACATTTTATCATTCCTTTGAACACCAGCCTTAGGATGAGTCAGTCCTTTGGAAATTCCTGGTTATCTCGTTTGGATGTAGAGCCTTGGTAGCTGCCAGGATTTAGCTGCTTACGCTCCCGATATAGCCCTGCAAAGCTATAGTTATCAAATCCGTCACCCTGTCCTAGCCAGCTCTTTCAGTTTAGCCTCAGGAGGGGAGGGGTTTTGATCCCCTTTGCCTAATGAGATAGTTGCAGGTTCTTATCAGTATCTGAGGTTAGTCTGACTTTAAGAAGTCTGACATATAATATTTTCAGTGTGTTGTTTCTGAGAAGTCTTTCACAGAATTAATAGAAGAATAGAAGAAGGGCCTGCTGTACAGATTATTCTTCTCCAAGGGGGTGATCAGGCATTGGAACAGGATTCCCAGGACAGTGATGGAATCACCATCCCTGGAAGTGTTCAGAAAATGTGTAGATGAGGCCCTTAGAGATGTGGTTTAGCGGTGGCCTTGGCAAACCTGGGGTAACGGTTGGACTTGAAAATTTTAAAGGTCTTTTCCAACCTGGTTGATTCTGTGCTTGCTCTGAGATAAGCACTTGATACGTCTTCTTGACTTCTCTGGATAGGAAAAGCTTCCTGTTCCCTGTAGACATTTATT
Organism: Pezoporus occidentalis; assembly: GCF_034315485.1. Taxonomy (NCBI): domain Eukaryota; kingdom Metazoa; phylum Chordata; class Aves; order Psittaciformes; family Psittacidae; genus Pezoporus; species Pezoporus occidentalis. The sequence goes on along the minus strand of NW_026913586.1, from coordinate 866,278 downwards.
GTGTAAACTGTTATTCTGAGTGTTAACTCTGAGTGTTATTCTGAATGTTAATTCCGAGTTGTAACCAACTTGTGTGTGAGGAAGAGGTTTAGTTGAAAATAATGTTAAATTCATATCATTAGCTAATATTACCTATTAGGGCAGTAATGAGCACTTTACTGTTGTCAAAGCAAAATTTATATCCATATAAAGACATAATAACGTTTCTGCACGTTACTGACATGCCAGCGTGAATCCATATTAGCAGGATGTTCCTTTTCTGGCCGCATCCTTTCCAGAAGCATCCTCTAGGATGGCGTTGTCATGCTAGTATATCTGCAGTGTAGCTCTCTGAATTCCTGCTGCTTATGCAATTAGCTCCTCTGAAACCCGTGAGGTTGAGCTTGACAAGTAATTTAATTTACACTGTTTAAACTGTTGTTAGTAAATTAACGTTTCTTACCCCATATACCATGGAGAGTTTGACCTGAAGTAAATTATCATTGTGTATCATTGCTTTGATTGTCTGTTCTCTCTCCTCTCCCAGGAGACTCACCAGCAGTTAGCGAACCAGAAGAGTCTCTGTGTAGTGGAGTTCCGGGAGGAGCAGGGCCCTCTGCCCATCGTTGTGGCACTGCCTGAGGGGACTGTCCGTGAGGATCCCGAGCCTGATGATGAGGTTCCAGACATAAAGCTGGAGTGGAGTGATGTGAAAGCAGCTCAGGGAATGAAGAAATCTCCGTGGGCAAATGTCAAACGGACAGTATGGTAAAAGCTTCAGTCCCTCTGTCTCTTCTGCAACAGGGAAAGCCCAGCCCAAATGGACAAGTTAGCTAGGCTTACATTTCAGAGGAGGCCATCATAATCATGCCATTTAAATTGCTGCTCCCATTGCTACCGTTCTTTTTGCTTTCCCACAATTCTTATGACCACTGTTTGAGTAGGGACATTCAGATGGAAGCAGCCAGTGAACATGACTTTGCCTTCAAGCATGCATTTACTTGATTCCTGAAGATGTTGTGTAATCAACAGATTATATGTGTCTTTCACAAGCTTTGGTGAAACTACTGGAAAGATAAGCTTGTGAAAGCAATAAAGAATCCTCAGAATGAGCTCAGTGTGAATTTGTTGGTGTCTTTTTCTTTCGGAAAATGCCAGTGTCTGGGAGATGTGGTGCAAGTGGCAGTAGTGGGAGTTGTGTGTGCTCTCCATCTCACTCCCTAGGCTCACTCATGGTAGGGGAGCAGTGAAATCAGTAAGTAGTTCTGTGTCTTCTGGTGGGGAGGAAGAGGGACAAGGTTGTGGTGAGCAACAGCTGGATTTGTGCAAAAATTATTCATGCAAGTGGGGGGAGTTCCCCAAATGAAGCAGAGCCCGAATATCTGAGGACAGACACCCAACAGCCTGTGAGATATTGCAGTATTTTGGCTGGCTTTGGAAGTCCAGTCCAGAGCCTGCAATCCAGACTCTCCTCTGCACATGTGCTGGGAGAAGACCTAACTTAATTTTCTGTCAATTTCTGTTCTCAGTGCTAGTGCAGGGTAAAACAATGCGTTGTTCTGATGGATCTTTTCTCCATCAGTCAAAGCACAGGAAAGTGTCTGACTGATTTATAGCTGGTGCCTCCAAGAGAATCCACACAAGCCTTGCAGGTCCACCTTGCAGGTCCTCCGTGCTATATAAATGAGAAGCTGCAAGGTAAGGAAGTGGTTGGGTAAATGCCATTTGCTTTTACAGAACTTAAAGTAATTTAACAACCACAAATCTTCCTCTTTCCCCAAGGTCTGCACATCAGTGACACTTGCATCTGCTCCCATGAGAGTCTTCAGGTCTTCTCTGCCTTGCCTCTGCTCTCTGGAGGAGGTTTAGGGCTCTTCTCAGACCCATGGGACAGTAACTCATGTTTGAGCACTTCCAGGAATAAGACATTTCCGTCCCTCAAAGCAGATGGGTTTTGGGTTTTCAATGCTTGATTCTGTTAGCATAAAGGAGACAGGAGCAGGAGGGGGCCGTGGTTGCTGTACAAAGATGGGTAGGGAATGGACTGTAGTTGGGTCAGGAAAAGGGGACACAGACTGGGCCATCTGTAAATCTGATTCTGCCACAAACCCACATGGAGTTTTGATTCCTCCATAGAAGTCATCTTTTGTGGGTTTCCTGTCTTCACAGATTTGTTCATATTAATACAGATGCTTGTAGAGATGCTTTATCCAGCATGCAGTTCACTCATCACTCACAGATAAAGCTGACTGTAAAATGAGAAACATCAGAAACTCCTCCTCCATTTTCCAAGGAGCTGGCCATGTATTTTTATCAAGTTTCTTTGCTTTCAGACAAAGCATATTCTCCTGCCATTCAGGAGAAGATGGAAATGCTTCTAACTCACTGCCTCACTGGAGGCAAGGTATCCAATATACAAATATTTGGGGAACAGCTAACATTGTGGTTAAACTATTCAACTAAGCAAGAGTAACCAAGATTGCAATCTGGGCATGGTTAATGAATGATACGTCTGTAATCTTGTTTTTACCACAGGAGCTGAGGGTTTGCCTACTTTCAAGTGGGTAGTTTGTTTTAGCTAAAGTCTAATTGCCTGCTCGGTAGAGTAGATGCCTGCACACCTCGTTTTGGTGAGGAAGCTGGAGGAGAAAAGCAGAGATGGAAGCTCCAGTTATGCTACCAGTTGAGATGTGGCTGTGAGGATGCAGTAGGCCACTGTTTTTACCCCCAGACAAGTACCTCCATGGGAGAAGGATCAAGCCTCAAGTGTTCATCATGCCAAACCTTTCCAGTGGGGTGACAGCAAATTCTCAGGCCGATGCTGTCCCCACAGGGCTCTATGTGAGGATGAGACCTGATGCACGGATGGTAGGTGGTTTGTAGTTCCTAGGAGATTATCTGAGCCCTGGGCAGCATCTTTTGCTTCAGAAGCAATGAGGTGTGCAATTTTCCAGGCATCACCCCAGCACTGCTAAGGCCACCACTAAACCACATCGCTGAGCCTCATCTACATGGTTTCTGAACACTTCCAGGGACAGTGATTCCATCACTGCCCTGGGCAGCCTGTTCCAATGCTTCATCGCCCTCTCTGTGAAGAAGTTATTCCTAATATCAAATCTAAACCTCCCCTGGTGCAGCTTGAGGCTGTTGCCTCTTGTCCTGTCGCTTGTTACTTGGGAGAGGAAACTGACTCCACCTCACTACAACCTCCTTTCAGGCAGTTCTAGAGAGTGACAAGGTTCCCCCTGAGCCTTCTCTTCTCCAGACTAAACACCCAGCAGTTCCCCATCACCCTTGTGCTCCAGACCCTTCACCAGCTCCATTGGCCTTCTCTGGCCCCACTCCAGCACCTCAATGTCTCTGTTGTAGTGAGGGGCTCAGAATTGAACACAGGATTCAAGGTGCAGCCTCACCAGTGCCCAGTACAAGGGGATGATCATTGTCCTGGCCCTGCTGCCACACTATTGCTGATACAGGCCAGGATGCTTTTGGCCTTTTTGGGTGCCTGTGCACAAGCTGCTCACGTTCAGGTCCCTCAATCAGCACCCAAACATGGCTGTGTTAAAATGACAGGAAAGCTGGGTGTGATGGGGAATGGCAACCTCAGGGTGCTGCTTTCATTTTCTCCTTTTACCACCATGCAGGGACTATGCTTATTGCTGCAACCCAGCACCTGACAGGTGCGATCCAGCAGCTTGATGCAACAGGGCCACCCCTCACTGCACCACTGTCCTGTGCTGGAGCCCAGCAACCCTGTGCAAATAGGGACACTCGTTCATCATCAAGCTGTTCAGCTGCATGGGATTGAAGTTGGGGCCACACTGGGAGGGTTTGAAAGTGGCAGCACTGCTTTGTAGCAGCTCGTTTGGATGTTCCTATCCCTGTGGTGGGCCTTCTCTCTGTCCAGCCCTCCTCAGGCAAAGACTTGGTGCAGTTTACTGTGCAGCTTCAAGGCTTCCTTCTCAATGCCATGTCCATAGCATTGCCTGAGCCAGCTCCCAGCTACCCTGGGCTGATGAGCCAGCAGCACCTCCAGTGCTGGTTTACAGGAAGGTTACTTTGGTGGGGCCACAAGGAAAGGGACAAGCAGGTGAACTAGTGCAGTCTGGTGTAAACCAGTGTGTGGCAGGGAAGGCATAAGCAAAGGAAGAAGCCAGGCAGAAAGAACTGGGGAGAAGAGATGGGAGCCCTGCCAAGACACAGGCTGCAAATGCGAGGCCAGCAAGGCATCGGGACATGGATGTGAGGGGACAGAGAGCACTGCTTGGTGTAGAGGTGCTGGCCACACCTGGGTGCAGGAGGTGGACAGAGTCTGCACCCCAGGGTCCAGGGTATGACTGCAAATGTCTGCCTTTGTAAACAGACCCAAGCAGAAATGTGTCTTTGTGTGTTAATGATAAATTCAGGGGCATTAATAGAAGCAGGGCAAGTCTGAGCTCACACACACCCACACTCGCCCACGATGACAAGATGTTTAAACCAGTTTCAACAGGATGCTGCAGAACTTCAGAACAAGTGCCATTGTTCCAAGTGGCTGTGAGTTCCCTCCCTGCTCTGAAAAGGGGTTTCTTTTCCTATCTATCTCTGTTGCAATCAACTTTCTGTTGTCACACTAACAGGAGCAGAACAGGTCAGGCTGGTTTGCAGCAAGAAAAATACAAGGAAAAAAAGAATTTAAATGTTTCCCTCCCATTGCAATTAAAAAGCTTCAACCCCAGCCCATGGTCACAGCTCAAAATTGCCCCCTGGACCTAAAGCAACAGAGGTCCCTTCAAGTCAACTTTCATTTCCCTTCTGTTCTCATCCTTGTTACTACCCAGGACCTTCAGACTAAAAACAGAAGCATTTTTTGCCCCACAGGCTGGAAGTGCTAATTTGGTACCACTGTTTATTAGGCACCTCTAACATGTGGAAACACCCTTCTTGGGTCTAAACCCATTTAAGTTAACTCACTGTCGTGGTTTAAGCCTAGCTGGTAGCTAAGCACCACACAGCCACCATGCTCCCCCTCATGGGATGGGGGAGAGAATCAGAAGAGTAAAAGAGAAAACTCGTGGGTTGAGATAAAGACAGTTTAATAGGTAAAGCAAAAGCCATACACACAACCAAGGCAACATAAGGAATTCATTCACTGCTTCCCATCTCCAGGACAGCAGGACTCCATCACATGTAATGGTTACTTGGGAAGACAAACACCATCACTCCAAATGTTCCCCCATTCCATCTTCCCCCAGCTTTATATGCTGAGCATGACCACATATGGTCTGGAAAATCCCTTGGGTCAGTTGGGGTCATCTGTCCTGCCTGTGTCCACTCCCAGCTTCTTCTGCACCTCCAGCCTCCTCACCGGTACATGGTATGAGGAGCAGAACAACTCTTGAATCTGTGCAAGCACTGCTCAGCAATAACAAAAACATCCCTGTGTTATCAACAGTTTCCAGCACAAATCCAAGACACAGCCCTGTACCAGCTACTGTGAAGAAAATTAACTCTACCCCAGCCAAACCCAGCACTTGCTCAAGTTAACTCTGGAGTCATTTAAGCATTCAGGTGAACATTGTCCCTGAGCTGGTTTAGCCCCTGGCCCCGTAGGCTTCCCTTGCCAGAAGAGCCCTCTCACTCGTGCTGAAGTCTGTGCCTCCTCCCTTGGCATTGCCCTGTTACAGTGCAGTGCTTCTGAGGCTGTACAGGGCTGTGTACCTGTGTGCAACAAAGGGAGAACAGCAGAAGACTCTCGCCTATCTGCAAAACCGCAGCCAAACTCATCTTCATTACAGCAACACAGCACTGGTGTATGCGAGAGCAGCCGTGCACCAAAACCAAGTTGATTGCCTCTGCTTATTCAAGATGTTATTCTAATAATCCATACAATTCTCCTGCAGTCTACTGAGCACCTTCTAAGCTGTAAGGGAATGAAAGACAGCGGTAATTCCTGGCATTATGGTTGTGCCTCATAATTCAGCAATACGCTTCCAGGAGTTGCAATAACTTGTATTGCCCTGAGGCAAGTTAAATTTTGCCCCCATTTCTCATCACAGAGATGACACTTCCAGAAACTCTAGGAAAATGTTCTTTTGGCACAGCAGGTTTAGGGAGGGAAACAGGCTTACATGGACAGGCGGCAATTATATATAAGGTGTCATACTCATGCTCCTTAGTGCTGGTTGTGCAGGCTTCCCCTGAAATTGCAATCCTGGAGGCATAAAGGTATGGTTCAGGGAGATTTTAGCACTTTGAACCCAACTATATTATTCTTTTTAAAACTGGATGTTTTCTATTTGGTCCCCAGTTACCAGCATCAAACTGTACCAACCAAGAAGAGGGTGAAGTGAAACAGATTGTGCAGGATATGGCTTACTCTGGTAGGCTCTTTGTCTTCATTGCCATGGTCCCACATTAAAAGCTTCTTGTTTTATAGTATTTACATTAAAAAACAGAACCCAAAACCAGCCTGGAAACTGCAGTCATTGAACAACTTCCATGTTCATGGGGTGACCACAAGACACACTTGCAAGGGGAGGCTCTTAGGATGATTTCCATCGCAGGAGCGAGAACACCTTATGGATCACGTACACCAGGGTAGCTAAGAATGCAAATACCTATAATGGAAAAACACATCAGCCAGTTAACTTTTTATTACATGGTATAAGTTCCTGCTCTAAGCAAACACCTCATGATGCATGATATTTCTATTGACTCTCACATGTCTGGAGGCATTCATACATAGTAGTATTGGGACTAGTTTCTCTGCCCCATCCCTAGATGATTGGTGCAAGTAAAGATTTGCCCTTGAGGCTGCTCCACAGCCACCTCCTTGCCTTCCTTCCCTTGCTTGACAAGCACTCACCACCGCAGCAATGTTCTCCCGGTATCTGTTCGCTGGTGTCACAGGGAAACCCAAGATATAGGTGGAGTAGGCCTCCAACACAGCAGCACTGAGGTAGAACAGAGCTGCTGTTGACTGGCAGATGGCATCCTAGGAAACAGGGATCCCACAGTCATTTCCAAAAAGGAAGCATACTGAGAAGGGGGTAAAAAGGAACCCCAGCCTGTGCAGTAGCAGGAAAGGAGACAGTTGTCCACCAGTGATAGCAGGGAGAAGAGAGGCCCTGAGGTTTGTCATGTCCACTTACCAAGGTGACCCAGAAGCTGCTGCCCCCATGCACGCTGCAGATGTAGAGGCACAGGAGGATGGTGGACATGACGAAGCAGAACACAGAGACAAACATCACCCAGCCTTGCACCATGGGGAGCGGGACCTTTGAGGATGCCACCAGGATCCAGACAAGGCCCCCAAAGATCTGAAAATGAAAGGAGGAGAGAGTGTGAGCATGGGATAAACTGGCTTATCCAGGGCAGAGCCAAAAGCCATGCATACCTCTAGCACTAGCACTGCACACGGCAATATCCCAGGGATGCTCTTATGCAATTGAGTTCAGTTGCAATTGCCTTCATTTGAAACTGGGAATTTAGCTTGGAGCATCTGTCCCCGATGGTGACCCAAAAGAAGCCTCTCTGTAACCCTGCCTCTTGGTGTCACTGCCCACATCAGTGTGCTCAGGACGCTGGTTTCAATGAACAGGCTTGTTTCAGAAAGGCACATTTGGTTCACACGCAGTGTGGCAGATCCCTGAAAGGAGTGGTGTCAAACTCAGCCCACCTGCACAAACAGCATGGCTTTAGCGAAGGCCACATGCAAACGTTACCCTGAAAGGACAGAGAACAGGTTGAAAGGAGGTAATACGGCCAGTTTTACTCTCTAGGGGCTTTTATAGCTGCTTTCATAGCACGATGTCCCATGCCAAAAATGTGTGAGCTGCAAGTGGTGCCTTTGCACCAGAACGTGCTCAGCAGCTTTTATCTGCTATAAATCACTCCAGTTATTCCCAGAACCTGTGCAAAGTTTTGTCTTTGCAGTATTTAGGATGAGGAGCTCCTCGGTTGAACCCACACGGCAGAGAAAGGAGACCTATCCCTCATCACTGACTGGTCTTGCATTTGCAGGCAAATCTCCAGAGGTAAGAGAGCTTCACTGACTGTAAAATCATTCTGACCACCGAGTCCCAGGCCAGCTTTCTCCAGCATCCAAGTGCCTACTCATACAAATCACACAACAATCCAACAAATGCATTGGAGGCATTCTGCAAGTGGGAAAAAAGTTTCAAATCTATGATACCCCAAAAATGCCACATTATTTGTGGCAGCCCACACTTGTAGGAAAGCTCATTGCTTCCATTACACAAACCAATACACTAAATCAAAGATGTGGTTGAGACCTTGCAGATATCTGAGTGAAAACAGGTCTTCCAAAGTGCTGCTGTTTCAATGTCTCTTGTAACAACCGAAGACCGATGCTTGAAGAGTAATGTAGTCCCTGGAATAACTCATGTGGGACACCATGAGAGCATTGCAGCTAAAGGTCCCGGAGAAAGCCTTACAGTTGCTCCCTTAAAATCCAACACAATTGGGGTGAGATGCAAGGCTGAGGGAGAAGCATCACTTCTCATTTCTTACTACTTGCCATCTCCCCTTTCTACAGGATGTGATATCTCACTCAGGCAAGTATGTTTGACATTTTCATTAGTGACTTTGATTTCATGGTGCTGTTCAGCAGACTCATAAAACTGAGGGAAGGGTCAAGAGGCTTTCAGTAACAACCCATAGCAAGTTGGGGACCCATAGCAAGTCACCTTCTACAAAGCAAACATATCTGTTTTCAGCCTCTTTCAGCTTTTCCACGTAGGCCTGGCTATCCATATATGCAAAAAGCTCTTCAAATAAAATAAATTACAAGAATTAAACCCAGACTCAGAGAATAAAAAGGGTAGTTTTAATCAGCACATCCATATGTGGCTATCGCCTGAGCTGCAGGCAGGACCTTCTGGCATTGTCAAGACTATCTTAGTATTTTAAATCCCAATTTTTGTTTTTATTCTGCAGTTACCCTATTAACCCACTGCAGTCAGCCTCAGATTCCTCTAGAGACTGGGAAACTCTTTATCCTTCCAAATGCTGTGATTCAAGGCAGCCGCCACCTTTGTACACAGCAGAGATAATACAGCTGCACAACCTAGAGTCATACACTTCTGGAGATGGGGAAATCTGGTTATGCAGCATTCTTCTTTCCTGGGTGGTTCCTGAGCCTTCAGGATGCACATTTCCAGACCTTATCCAAACCAAGGGATAGGGTGCTTTTATTTTTTGGTCTCATTAAGCAAGCTGCTTTGCCAAATCCCTTGGAGACAGGAATTTCAAACAGCTCGAGGCACAGCCAGTACCTTGGTTAATAGCATGATGAGCACCAGGACTAACACAGCCCAGTGGCAGGGATGGCTGGCTATAGTCTGCCCATCCAGAACCTCAGCAGGGACTTTTCACCCTTTTTCATGCAGCTGCAGAAAACCAGGAGCTTATTCTTAGGTGCCGGGCACAGAGGGCAAGTCCCCAGAGCATATTTAGGGCAACTGAAGGAAAGCCTTTCCCTACACATCAATACCACCTGCTTTAAGCTAATTCCTCTTTGCTTGACTGCTGTCACTAGCAGAATGAAGTAAACATTGTCAATCCCAGGAGTGTGGACTGAGTTGGGTGACAGGAAAGGGTTTGGTCCCAGATCACAAAGTTGAAGTTTTTGGCATGAAATAATCCGAATGCCGTCCTACAACACAGCCAAAATCCTCAGTGCTGGATGAAAGTAGTCAGGCTTTAGAAAGAGCCTCTCAAACTATTGTAAGAGAGGAGGTTTCATGGCTGGGGGCAGAGAACACACGTTAAAGATTATAGTTAAATTTCAGATCTCTGCTCACAGCAGCTGCTTTTAATCACCTGTGCCAATTCCGGTAAGATGATGATCTTCACCTCCTCAATAGCATTACAACCTAGGAAGAAGTTCTAAGGTGTTTGTTCACCCTTTGCTCACCCGCTGTTGCACACATACCCAGATCTAGAGCTCTGCACCTCCAGCTCAGGAATGCTGCAGCAGTGCAGCTTCAGCAGCCTGGGCTCTTTGCTGCTGCAAACAATTAACCTCAGAAAACTTTTAGCCCCTGCTTTAAGCAACCAGTTTATCCTCCGCCTGTATCAGGTATTAAACTCATCTTGCAGTTAATGAATTGCCTCAATTTGCAACCTGATTTAAAGCCACCAGTAACTCCTTGAACTTTGTTACGCAGGCAGTTACAAAAGGTTTCAAGGACACACCAACATGCCCCTGCAAACTAAAGGGAGGTTCAAAGTCCCAGCTTAGGGCTTGTGGTTCTCTTTGAGGTGGCTGACCCAGAGCCTTGTGGCTCCTGAGCCACACACTTAGTGCCAAGTCTGAACCCCTCAGATGCCTGCAGCATGGAGCGTGCAGGATGCCCACAGGCAGCATCTGCCCTCCCCCAGGGAAAAGCCAGCACTCACAATTTCAGGAATGAAGAGCACATCTGGGAAAGTCGTCAGGACAGACAGGCCGCTGGGCAAAGAGGTGGTGGAGCCTGGCGAGGACATGGCGAGCGTCTCCCACGGTGACTATCAGCTGCTCTGGCTCCAGCTGCTGGAGGTAAATGCTGAATGCAGCCTCCTTCCTTCCTTCCTTCTTTCCTCCCTTTTCTCCCTCCCTCTGTCTCTCTTCCTCCTTTCCTTCCTCCTTCCTGCTGACAGCTGAAGAAGCTGTGAATGGCACAGGTGTGGCCAAATGCTTTGACCAAGGCTTCCTTGCCTGAGAGGAGCCACATAGGAGGTTGTCAGATGTGCTCAGCCCTGAGGCATTCTGAGCAGAGCTGTCACAGGTTGAGCACGCAGGGCAAGTCCCCGCGGGCTGATGAGGGCCATAGGGAGGACCTGTACCCATCCAGCCGGGCAGCCTCTCATCCCCTCTGTTTGCACAGGAAGTCAGCTTGGCCCCCACCCACATCAGCTGGCCACAGCAGCACCCACAAAGGACAACTGTCAGCCAGGGCAAGGCATGGCATGCCAGCTATGGGCAAACAATGGGGCTGAGAAACGTCTCACGGATGAAGATGTACCTGAAGACAAGGGCACTCAAATTGCAGGGTGAATCAATTCCATCATCTCGGAAGGAGATTGCATATGCCAAGGTAACAAACATTACCTAAAAGAATGAGATTTCCCAACATTTTGCTTCCTTTATGTTGCTGAGGGTTTTTCTTCAGCCTGGAGTCCACGGGAGTGACTCATTCTCCTCTCCATAATATGTAGTGTTTGCTTCTTTCTACCATGTCACTTGGATGCCCACCAAAACCACACGCTCTTTTGGCTAAGGCCGAAGTCATGAAACACCAGCAATAGAAAAGGAGCAATGTGACAACGCACATGCCTGTGGACCAGCGACCTAGGGAAGAAGTGCCACTGAGCCAGGCCCATGTGTGGTGCTTGCCCTTCTGCAGCTGCTCGCATGCACAAGGCTTTGGTGCAGGGTCTGGAGCTGGGGGCTGTTTCTTGCAGCCTTAGCAATTGCCTGCCACCAAAGTGTTAAAAGGGCTGCTGTCCCTTTGACTGAATCCTAATTCCCTCTGGGTTTGTTTACAGTGATCTGTCAGGGGATAGGTAAAAATGAGGCTGGGTTTATGGTTGCATTGTGGACAAGGGTGAGAAAGAAGGAGCCAAGTGTGTTAACACTTAGCTGCTCTCAGCCTCCCGTGCTTGAAAGAAAGACCAACACGGCATCCTTTGAAGCTGTAGGAGGACTTCGCCAAAGACCTGTGCCATTGTGCTATTTGACATTATCATGCCTGTGGTATAACTCACTGACCCTTGGTCAAGTGTTCAAGGCTGGACTGAACAGTGCTTTGAGCAAGCGGGTCTAGTGGAAGGTGCCCCTGCCTGTGGCAGGGGGTTGGAACTGCTTGGGCTTCAAGGTCCTTTCTAACCCAAAGCGTTCCGTGATTCTATGAATGTGGTGAGCCAGCTATGTTAGAATGGCGGTATCTGCGCTGTTGGTGCGTATTCTTCTGGCTGGAAGCATGATGGGCTCCTTTTGCAGCAGGCGGGCAGGAAGAAGGAAATGGGGAGCGCTCTGCAGGGCAGAAAGGAATAAACATCTACCTTGAATCCAGGAGACACAGAGTGCAAGAAAGGAATTCAGTGCAACAGTTTTCCTGTACAGCTGCAGGGACAGATGACCGGAGGACTCTTCAGAATCAGAAAAAATGTGCAAATGCTTTTCATGAGCAGGTTAAGTGAGGGGGCCGGGCCCCGTTTTAGGGACTTTCCCACCCTATTTTATACAACATGCACAACAAGGTGACCAGAACAGTCATCCTCAGAACCAGACAGCGTGTCACTGGGGAAATAACAGGCATGACTCTGGCAGCAGTTTTCCAGCAGCCATCAGTAAGTTGCTAGAGACCAACTTCTGTTACCCTGCCAACGGGAACTTCAGGTGTGCAGGCTTTCTGGAGCCCACTTTCAGGTACCTGCCCCTCACAAGGTGTTATGCTGTCAGAGAAGGAAAGTGATTTGTTGCTCCCTTCACGCTCTTCCCTCTTTGTTGTCATTTTTTGTTGTGGTTGCCTGAATACGCCGGAACTACTGCCTCATTTCTTCCTCTGGGTATTTTTTTCTGGGAAGGGATGGGAATTTAGCTCACAACTGAAAAGAATATCATTTCATTTCTAAATTAAATGACTGAGTTTTCAATTCCATTTAATTTTGCTTTGCTCCTCCTCCCTTTTATTATCAATTCATCACCGCCCCGCAGTAACAAATCCAGTTGCTCTGGGGACACGGTTGAACCGTGTGGGGCTGGTGCACGTCCCGGAGGACAGACACAATTCCCTTTTCAGAAGCCAGCCCAACTGCGTTCAGCACCAGCGTTTGTTTTCATGGCTGCTGCAGCTTGTGCTCTGCCTGTTCTCATCTGTGTCCAGCCACAGCCAGTTATCAGACTCGCCTCCCTCTCCATAAGCAGTGGCCAGGCAAGACACACATGCCTGAAAGCAGAGGCATTCCTACGTCCGATGACCTCACAGTGGGTGCCCTGCCACTGCTGTCCTGATAAAGCAGCACCAGCAGCTGGGAGGACAGAGAGGTGGCTGTTTCCCTCCTGGGATGCTCATGCCCTAAAGCCACCATGGAGCCAGACCTGCCTCACCCTCACAGAAGGCTGGAAGCGTTACCCACCCACAACCAGCTCCTGCAGCTACAATAGCCTTGATTCTAACAAGGTTCAACACCACTTATGGTTGTGCCCTCCAAAGATGAGGGGCCCTGAGGAGTGCACATCAGCATTTGGGTCTTTTTGGCTCTTTGTTAGTTTTGGAACTCTCCACCTGGTGGCATTTTGGGAGCTCTCATCCCAAGGCTTTTGGGGAGCGCTTCACCATTTGGTTTTTGGGAGACCTTTTGGGGAGTTTTGGGTGCTCCCTACCTTGTGGCTCTTGGGCAGCTCTCCCCGCTGGACTTTTTTAGGAAATCTCCACCCTGAGGAGCCATTTTCGGGTCTGGGAGTCCTTCAAGGTCTGATCCCTTTCTGGAATTTATCATGACAGCCAATTTTGGACTATTTCACCAGCTGACCCTGGAGGAGAGCTTCACCTCGCCAACCTGCAGGACTCCTTCACGGCGCATCCCACCACCAGCTGGCCTTTTCTGGGAGCCATTGTGGCTTTGGGGATCAGTTCTGGGGCTTGGGAAACTTCTAAGCTTGGGGTTTTTCATTGGAATTGGGATTTTTGGCAGCTCTGCACCCTGTGCATTTTGGCAGCTCTGCCCCTCAGGGATTTCACAAAGCTCTGCCTCCCGGGCTTGGATGGAGCTCTCCCTCAAAGGATGTCTGGGGGCTCTCCATCCCAGGAATCTGTAGAGAGCCCATTTGAGATTTAGGAAGACCTTTCAGATTTGGGTGTTTTCCTGGAACTTACCATACCTGCCATTTTTGAAGTGCTGTATGACGTGGCCTCAAGGAGTTCAACAGCGTTTGGGCTTTGGGAGCTATCCATTCTTTGGCTTTTTTGGCAACTCTCGACCCAACAGAGTTTCAAAAGCTCTCTACCCTAGGGATTTCTGGAGGGCTTCAGCATGCTGGGGTTTTGGGAGCACTGTAAGCTTTGGGTTTTTTTCACTGGAATTCTGCATTTCCCGGCAACCTTGGAGTGCTTCAGCACGCAGACCTGGAGGAGAGCATCACTGCAGGGACGCTCCACGCCATGCCTCTGAGGCAGCGCATCAGCTTCTGGGTTTTCTGTGTAGCCAATTTGGTGTTCTGGAGTCCTTCCAAGTTTGTTTTCTGTTGTGGAATTCCATCACAAATGGAAGTTCTAGAATGCGCAGAGGAGTGCATCAGCTCAGCAAGCTGCAGGACTGTTTCACTGCACAGCTGCGAGGAGTGCAGTGCCTTTGGGGTTCTGGGAGCTTTCCAACCTTTGTAGCTCCCCACATGGCAGCATTTTGGCAGCTCACATCCCTGGGGCCTCTTTTTGGTTTTTGAGAGCCTTTTGAGGTTTGGTCTTTTGCCTGGAATTCTGCAAATCCAAGCTGGTTTGGACTCTTTTACCTGACGACGCTGGATTGGGCACATGGGCCTCAAGGATTTAATCAGCACTTGGGTTTCTCAGAGCTACTCAGCATCCTTGGGCACATCTGACCTAGAGGATTTTTTGGAGCTCTGCACCCTGGGCCCTTTGGAAGCTCTCCATCCTGGGAGTTTTCCCAGTGCTTCACGTTCTTCTTTTAGGAGAGAATTTCCCTTTGGGTGTTTTCTGGAACCCCACAGTGCCTGGCAACCTTGGAATGTTTCACCCTGTGGCCCTGGCCTTCACAACATCGCCCACAGCAGCGCTTCCCCTTGCTACCACGCACGGAGGAGCGCTTCACCAGGCAGTCCCTGCAGCAGCCATCCCCTTGCAGCCACAGAGCAGGGCTTCAGCTCAGCAACCTGCAGCAGTGCTTCACTGCACGGCCCCGAGCACTGCAGCAGCACTGGGGCTTTTGGGAATCACTCCCTGACCTTTTGGCAACTCTCCACCCAGGGGCTCTCCACCCTGGAGGCTTTTATGGAGCTTTTCCCCCCTTTGCATTTTTGCCACATTTCTGCATCTTCTGTTTTCCTACAAGCTTGGATTCTTTTTTTTTTTGGCGATGGCTTTTGTTTTTTTTTGTGGGTTTGGTTTGTTTTTTTTCTAATCTGGAATTCTACAAATTTGGTTTGGTTTGGTTTTTTTTACTGGAATTTACCGTTCTTGGCATTTCCTGAAAGCTTCCCCACAAGGTCTTGAGGTGTTCCATCGGAACTCGGTCTCAAGGAGTTCTTCTACTTTGGTTTATTTGGGTGCTTCCCACCCTGGGCATTTCTGGGGAGCTTCAGCGTCTTCTTTATCCCTACCATGTGGTTTTTTTGTTGTTGGTTTTTTCTGTCGTTTTCATTTGGTGGATTTTTTGGGCTTTTTGGTGTTTTTTTGTTTGTTTTCGGTTTTTTGGTGTTTTTTTTTTTCTTGGAATTCACAAATGTTTTTTGGTTTGATTTGGGTTTTTTTTTCAACATTGTTTTTTTGGGAGCTACTCCCTATCTTTTGGCAGCTCTGGGCCTGGGGATTTTTGGGAGCTCTGCGTCCTGGAGATCTTTGTGTGTGCTCCCCACAGGGAAGCATTTTGGAAACTTTCACCCTGGACTCTTTTATGGAGCTTTGCACCCTGGGCATTTTGGGGGCACTTCAGCTTCTTCTTTTATCCTATGAGCTGGCTGGTTTTTTGTTGTGGCTTTTTTTCCTGTGTGCGGGTTTTGTTTGGGTTCGTTTTATTGTTTGAAACTGGAATCCTACCAATTTGTTTCTTTGTTTTTCTCAGGAATTCTACAATTATTTTATTGTTTGGTTTGGTTTTGGGGTTATTTTCAACATTTTTAGAGAGCTTCTCACCATTTTTGACGGCTCTGACCCTGGGGATTTTTGGGAGCTCTGCAGCCTGCATGCTGTTCACGGTTGGCTCTTTTGTAGCTCTCCGTGTGGCAGCATTTTGGGAGCTCACATCCTCGAGGCTTTTTAGGGATCTCTCCAGCCAGGGCATTTTGGAGCGCTTCAACTTCTTTTTTCCGATTCGCTTTGATTTTTTGAATTTAGTTTTTCTTGTTTGCCTGTTTTTAGTTCTTTCTCGGAATTCTACAATTCCTGGCATTTCTGGAGTGCTTCAGCAAGTGGCCTTGAACACTGATTTCATCAGGGTTTGGTTTTTTCGGAGCTACTCAGTAACTTTTGGCAGCTCTCGACCCAGGGCATTTTTGGGTGCTCTCTGCCCTGGGCTTCTTGGCACTTTTGCACGCTCCGCATTTTTTCAGAGCTCCAACATTTTGGGTTTGGGGAGTACTTTCACGGGTTTTGTTCTTGTTTCTGTTTTCCCCATGGAACTCTACAACGCCAGGGAACTTTGGAATGCTTCACTGTGAGGCCCCGGAGGAGTCCATCAGCACATGGCTCTCAAAGACATCAGCAGCAACTGGTATTTTTGGAGCTGCCCACAGTTTTTTTGGCAACTTTCCAACCAGGACGTTTCTGGGAGCTCTCCATTCTGGAGGGTTTTTTTCAGTGCTTCAGCATTTGGTTTTTGGGAAGCCCTTTTGCTCTTGGAAAACCACTGCGCAATGCTACAGTGGAACAGGAGCGCTTCACCTTGTAGCCATGGAGGAGCGAGTACTTTATGGAAGGTCCCTGAGCAGCACTTCACCATCCAGTCCCTGCAGCATTCATCACCTTGCAGCAATGGAGGAGTAAATTCTTCACGGAAGGTCCCTCAGGAGCGCTTCACCATC
Source organism: Pezoporus occidentalis (assembly GCF_034315485.1). Lineage (NCBI taxonomy): Eukaryota > Metazoa > Chordata > Aves > Psittaciformes > Psittacidae > Pezoporus > Pezoporus occidentalis. Next base: position 849,555 of record NW_026913586.1, on the reverse strand, counting down.
CAGTCCCTGCAGCATTCATCACCTTGCAGCCATGGAGGAGTAAATTCTTCACAGAAGGTCCCTCAGGAGCACATCACGATGCAGTCCCTGCAGCATCCATCACCTTGCAGGCATGAAGGAGCAAGTACTTTATGGAAGGTCCCTGAGGAGCACTTCACCATCCAGCCCCTGCAGCATCCATCACCTTGCAGCCATGGAGGAGCAAGTTCTTCACAGAAGTCCCTCAGGAGCGCTTCACCATCCAGTCCCTGCAGCATCCATCATCTTGCAGAGACAGAGGAGCAAGTAACTGATGGAAGGTCCCTGAGGAGTGCTTCACCATCCAGTTCCTGCAGCATCCATCACCTTGCAGCCATTCAGGAGCAAGTAATTGATGGAAGGTCCCTGAGGAGCACTTCACCATGCAGCCCTTGCAGCATCCATCACCTTGCAGCCATAGAGGAGCAAATACATCATGGAAGGCCCCTGAGGAGTGCATCACCATCCAGTCCCTGCAGCATCCATCACCATACAGGCATAGAGGAGCAAGTTAGTCACGGAAGGTCTCTGAGGAGCACTTCACCATCCAGTCCCTGCAGCATCCATCATCTTGCAGCCATGGAGGAGCAAGTATTTTATGGAAGGTCCCTGAAGAGCACTTCACCATGCAGCCCCTGCAGCATCCATCACCTTGCAGCCATGCAGGAGTAAATTCTTCAAGGAAGGTCTCTGAGGAGCACTTCACCATGCACTCCCTGCAGCATGCATCACCTTGCAGCCATGGAGGAGCAAGTTCTTCACGGAAGGTCCCGCAGGAGCGCTTCACCATCCAGTCCCTGCAGCATCCATCATCTTGCAGCCATGGAGGAGCACGTACTTCAGGAAGGTCCTTGAGGATTGCATAACCATCCAGTCCCTGCAGCATCCATCAACATTCAGGCATGGAGCAGCAAGTTATTCACGGAAGCTCCCTGAGGAGCACTTCACCATCCAGTCCCTGCAGTATCCATCACCTTGCAGGCATGGAGGAGCAAGTATTTTATGGAAGGTCCCTGAGGAGCGCATCACCATCCAGTCCCTGCAGCATCCATCACCTTGAAGGCATGAAGGACCAAGTATTTTATGGAAGGTCCCTGAGGAGCACTTCACCATGCAGCCCCTGCAGCATCCATCACCTTGCAGCCATTGAGGAGGAAGTTCTTCACAGAAGGTCCTGAGGAGCGTATCACCATCCAGTCCCTGCAGCATCCATCACCTTGCAGCCATGGAGGAGCAAGTTCTTCACGAAAGATCCCTGTGGAGTCCTTCACCATCCAGTCCCTGAAGCATCCATCAACTTGCAGTCATGGAGGAGGAACTACTTCAGGGAAGGTCCCTGAGGAGCACTTGACAATCCAGTCCCTACATCATCCATCACCATGCAGAGATAGAGGAGCAAGTAATTCATGGAAGGCCCCTGAGGAGCACTTCACCATCCAGTTCCTGCAGCATCCATCACCTTGACGTTATTGAGGAGCACATACTTCATGGAAGGTCCCTGAGGAGCGCATCACCATCCAGTCCCTGCAGCATCCATCACCATGCAGATATGGAGGAGCAAGTTCTTCACGGAAGGTCCCTGAGGAGCACTTCACCATCCAGTCCCTGCAGCATCCATCACCTTGCAGCCATAGAGGAGGAAGTAATTCATGGAAGGTCCCTGAGGAGTGCTTCACCATGCAGCCCCTGCAGCATCCATCACCTTGAAGTTATTGAGGAGCATCTACTTCATGGAAGGTCCCTGAGTAGTTCTTCACCATCCAGTCCCTGCAGCATCCATCACCGTGCAGCCATGGAGGAGCAAGTAATTCATGGAAGGTCCCTGAGGAGCACTTCACCATGCAGCCCCTGCAGCATCCATCACCTTGCAGCCATAGATCACACTATCACAGTATGCTAGAGATTGGAAGGGACCTCAAAAGATCATCTAGTCCAATCCCCCTGCTGGAGCAGGAACACCTAGATAATGTTACACAGGAATGTGTCCAGGCGAGTTTTGAATGTCTCCAGGGAAGGAGACTCCACAACCTCCGTGGGCAGCCTGTTCCAGTGTTCCGTCACCCTCACTGAGAAGTTTCTCCTCAAGTTTAAGTGGAACCTCTTGTGTTCCAGTTTGTACCCATTACCCCTTGTCCTATCACTGTTTGCCACTGAGTAGAGCCTGGCTCCATCCTCGTGACACTCCCCCTATATATATTTATAGACACTAATAAGGTCACCCCTCAGTCTCCTCCAAGCTATAGAAACCCAGCTCCCTCAGTCTTTCCTCATAAGGGAGATGCTCCACTCCCTTAATCATCTTAGTTGCCCTGCGCTGGACTCTCTCTACCAGGTCCCTGTCCTTCTTGAACTGAGCAGCCCCTGCAGCATCCATCACCTTGCAGCCATAGATAAGCAAGTACTTCATGGAAGGTCCTTGAGGAGCACTTCACCATCCAGTCCCTGCAGCATCCATCACCTTGCAGCCACTGAGGAGCAAGTTCTTCACGGAAGGTCCCTGAGGAGCACTTGACCATTCAGTCCCTGCAGCAGCCATCACCTTGCAGCCACAGAGCAGGGCTTCAGCTCAGCAACCTGCAGCAGTGCTTCACTGCACGGCCCCGAGGACTGCAGCAGCACTGGGGGTTTGGGGAACCACTCCCTGACCTTTTGGCAACTCTCCACCCAGGGGCTCTCTGCGTGCTCTCCAGCCTGAGCTATTTGGAAGCTCTGCAGCATGGGGATTTCTGGGAGCTCTCCACCTGGGAGCAGTTGGGATTCGGTTTTCTTTGGCTTGGGTTGTATTTTTTGTGGGTTTTTTCCGTTTGAACCTTTGTTTTTGGGGAGATTCTCCCCATTTTTTGGCAGCTCTGACCCTCGGGAATTTTGGGAGCTCTGCATCCTGGAGATCTTTGCAGGGCTGCTCTGGTACAGGTTTGTTTTTTCTGATTTTTACTTTTTCTTTTTTTTTTTTTTTTTTAATTTTCTTTACCTGCTGGGTTTTTTCTGGAATTCCACAAGGCCAGGCAATTTTGGGAATTTTGTTTTTTTCAGTGCTGTTCAGCCAATCTTTATCATTTGGGTTTATTGCTGGAATTCCACAAGTTCTGGCCCATTTTATGGGGGTTTCCACCCTGGGCATTTTTGGAGCGTTTCAGCATCTCCTTTTGTCCTATTAGCGCTTTGTTATTTTTTTTTTCTTTTTATTTCTTTATATGTTTAATTTTTTTTTTTACTGGAATTCTACAATGCCTGCCATTCCCTGAGTGCTCCCCCACAAGGCCTTGAGGTGGTGCATCAGAACATGGCCTCAAGGAGCTGATCAGCGTTTGGTTTTTTGGGAGCTACTCCCTGTTTTGTGACAGCTCTGACCCAGAGGATTTTTTGCAGCTCTCCACCCTGGGGGTTTTGGGAGCTCTGCAGCCTGGAGATCTTTGCCGGGCTTTCTGCGCTTTTGGATTTTTGAGTGCTATTCACCCTTGGCTTTTCTTGTAGCTCTCCATGCGGCAGCATTTGGGGAGCTCACATCCTGGAGGCCTTTTAGGGATCTTTCCACCCAGGGCATTTTTGGAGCGCTTCAATTTTGTTTTCCAGTTAGCTTTTTTTGATTATTTTTTTTTTCCTCTGGAATTCCGCAATTCCTGCCATTTCTGGAGTGCTTCCCCACAAGGCCTGGACGTGGTGCATCAGCACGTGGCCTCGTGGAGTTCATCAGCATTTGTTTTGTGGGGAGCTGCTCACTAATGCTTGGCACCTCTCGACCCAGGGCATTTTTGGGTGCTCCCTGCCCTGGGCTTCTTGGCAGTTTTGCACCCAGAGCTTTTTTTTGAGTGCTCCATCATTTTGGGTTTTGGGAGTACTTTCAAGTTGTTGGATTTTCTTTCTTTTTTTCCCCTTGGAATTCCACAACGCCAGGCAACTTTGGAATGCTTCACTGTGCAGCCTCAGCAGTACATCAGCACATGGCCCTCCAGGACATCATCAGCATTTGGCTTTTTGGGAGCTACCCACTGTTTCTTGGCAGCTCTCCACCCAAGGCATTTTGTGAGAGCTCTCAATTCTCTGGAGTTTTTGGAGGACTTCAAAAAGGAAAAGAACCAAAATGCTGAATACGGCTGTGCACTACTACAGTGGAACAGGAGTGCTTCACCTTGCAGCCACGGAGGAGTGAGTACTTCATGGAAGATCCTTCTGGAGCGCTTCACCGTGCAGCCCCTGCAGCATCCATCACCTTGCAGTCCCTGCAGCGTGCATCACCTTGCAGCCACAGAGCAGTGCTTCCGCTCAGCAACCTGCAGCGGTGCTTCACTGCACGGCCCTCAGGACTGCTGCAGCAGCACTTGGAGTTTTCGGAAGGACTCCTTCACCCCTGAGATTATTCCAGCTCTCCACCCCAGGGATTTTTGGAGCTCTCCACCTAGTGCCTCTTTCAGAGCACTGCACCCATGTTTTTTCAGGGATCTCTATCCCCTGGAGTTTTTGACCTCTCCATCAAGGGAAAGGGCTTTTTTTTTTTTTCTTTTGAGCACTTCACCTTTTCTCCGTTGCGCAGTGTTTTCTGACTGCTTCACCCTGTGTTTTTCTGTGAGGTGTTCACCCATCAGCTTTTCACCGCTTACGTATTTTGGAGTGCTGCATTCCCTGGCTTTTATTGGAGTTCCTCACCGCAGAGCCCTCAAGGAGAGATGCACTTCAGATTTTGGGGTTCTCTTAAATCTCTTTCAGTGAAATGTCTCTCAGGTCTTCAAGAAGCTTGTACATTGAAGCTTGTACATGGAAGCTTGTATCTATGTCAAAGGTTATATATAAATTATTCAAAACATTAAATGCCATTTTGGATTGAAATCAAACCTGAGCATCAGGGGTTTTATGGGAGTTCAGCTCTGTTTCTCCACTTTCCTTTCTGCCTTCCCTCTCATCTTCAGTAGCCTCTATTGCAGCCTATTTATTTCCTTACCCACACACACTAGCTTCACACCTAAAAATGCAAATGGGCATGGGACAGGCTGAGACATTTTTGACAGCAGTGAAGGAAATCCTTCTGCTCTGAGACCCTGTGCAGTAGCCCCCATAGGCAGAGGGAGCAACTACAACTGTTGCTTCTGAAGCCCTGGACATGGCACTGCTGCTCCTGCTGGGGCTGGGCTGTAGAACACACCAGCTGGAGCAGGTATTCCCTGGAGGGCACCTGCAAAGAACGTTTTGCCTCCTGACTGGAAACCCTGAGTGTACCCGTTTGCCCCTTTCCCCCAGGATTGGGCAGATGGTCACAGGCGAGCCAGAGCCACACCAGAATTGCAGGACTGGGTCCCCCAAAAGTCCAAAATTCACACGGCTCCGGTCATCTGCCCACAAAGTCACTAAAACGGTTTAACTCAAGGCAGACCAAATTTCCTCTGGCTTACCCACTGAAAAAAACAGCCCACCAAAATACTACAGACAGCCAAGAAAGACATTGCTGAATCCCGTTGCTCCCATTACAAGCTGGTCGTGCCTGTGCCACCAAGGAAAAAAGCCCTTTCTGGTCTTAACAAATCTATGCGCCTCTTGCAAAAGCATTTTAACATCTGCATTCCCCTTGTCTTCTCCACGTGGTTCCCAGACAGAGTCTTCATCACCAAATGGGTGCTCTGTGTGCCTGCAAAGGAGGGGAAAAAGGGGAGAGGTTTTGACTACTTTCTATGTGAATTGTTGAACCAAATGCAGACGAGAGATTTCGAAAGAAGTTGCTGCTTCACAGGATAACCGGTCCCAGGGCACAGACAGGCTTCCTGAACTGGATTAGCTCTACTTTATAGGAAAACACACACAAGAAGCTTCCCAACTCCCTTGCTTCCAGCCCTACAGTCCTTCCCTTCAGCTTCCCTCAAACCCACACAAGTGCCCCAGGAGCAGATTCAACTCTCTAAGTCAGCAGAAACCCACTTCCCTTCTCTTTTTGCTTAGCTCGCTCCCAGGTGAACCAACCGCATCAGCCCAGACACCACACCGAGTGCCAGGGTAACACCAGGTAAGCAGCACTAGAGCCAGAAGCAGGGTAGGGAATCACCCCTCTCTGGCAACAGTCAGCTGTTACATCAGTTCAGCTCATCCTACAGAAACAAAGCTGTACTTAACAGGAATTGAACTACTAAGAATTATGCTAAAAATAATAAAGTTCCACATTCTGGTAGGAGGCACCATACCAAAACCCAACAGAGCTACAATTTTAGAAAGCAATGTTTTGATAAAGGTGATGTCAAACAAAAAGATCTCAAACGAAGGCAAAGAAAACTCCCTACACAAGACATGGATTATCAGTTAACGAAATGACAGTCACAGAAACTACGCCCTGTAGTACTTCCTCAGTGCAGTAAAAATGGGATGGCAGAACAATCACCCGTCTCTGCCTGCCTGACAAGCTTCAAAAGACAATTAAAGCTCAACTTATAGCCTTTGAAACATCAATATTTATCCCTAGAAAAGTCAAAAGAAGTTTCAACAGCTGCAAGGTCAATCAAGTAGAAAGGATGACTAAAATGCCTATGAAAAAGCACACAACTAAAAGGCACAGTTTCAGTAGCAGCAAAGCTGTAAAAGAATTGAGTCTTCCCGGATCACCCCAGCAAAGGGAGCAAGGACACAGACATGGAAAGAAGAGATGTGTGTTTAGGACGCTGCAAAATGGGAATTCATCAAACTTTACGTTCATCTGTTCTGGACACATCCTCTTCCAGCAACACACAGAAGCACCATCAGAAACCAGACACTGGAACATGGCTGACAGCAGGAACAGTCACGACATGTTCCCCAGAGATGCCTACAGAATCTGAGGGCTTCAGCTTGAAGCAGTTGAGCTGTAGGTACATGTCTTCCCTCACCAAAACCAGCTCACAAGCCAAGGGGCTGGGGAGCAGATAATCGGGCTTTTTCTTTTGCAAAATGAGATGTCAAGCAACGCGCACCCTACGGAGTCCTGCGTCTTCATCTGGCAACTGTTTGAAGCCATAAACGACAAAGAACTGAAAGAAGGAGACATGGTGCAACAGATCTTTGCAGGAACCGATTATCTCACTCACTGTTTGAATTTCAGTAAAGGGGGCAGGAAAAGGAGGCATTTCTTTTAGAGAGATGCTGAAAAACTTCTGCGGGGTCAACCCACACACGATGAATGACCTGTGAGAGGGTAAATGAAGTTCAACCTTTATTAAACCATAGCAGAGATTACCCCCTCCGCCCCCAAGATACACTGATATAACCATATGAACAAAAGAAACAGACCTGCAATCACCTCAGAATACGCTTTTAATCAATATGCACTGACAATTAGAATGGCAATTTCATACCACGAGACACAAGTCTTTCTAAATGAGAAAAGAAGTAACTACAAGACAAAAACAAATAAAGCAACTGCCTCATTTATCTCCAGGAGTATTTCCTGAAACTGGACAGGACAGGGCAGTGTCTTTTTCACCATCAAACATAACTCTTCTACGCTTTGCTGTCCACCCTACACAATCACATTCTTTGCAACAGTGAAAACAGAAACACAAAAGGCAGAAGTGACCTGTACTACAGCAGAACTAGTTTTCACCCTTCCTAGTGGGTGTCATTCTGGAGGAGAATATTTGACAGAAACAGAAGGTAAAATTCAAGAATTTTCCTGACATGTAACTGCAATCAGAAAAGCACTCCCACTTTTAGTCTGTAAACCAGACTTTAGATGAAGCTAAATTACATGACAAGTAAATTTACTGAGATTGTCTGCTAAAATAATCTCAATCTTAGAAGAGTGTCTGTGCCTTGTCACAGATGCATCGACCATCCAACAAAGCAGTAACTCCATATTCCCATTCACTTCAGCAGTCTCCTGAGGAGACATCTCTGGACATGGGAACAGACTTTAAGAAGTTCTCTGTTTTACTTAAACTTCCAATGAGAATTCTGTAATATTAACATTTGAGCTATTTATAGGGGCAACATAGCTTCATGGAACAAAATAATTAAAAACCCAAACGTCATCTTTCATATCCCCACTGAAAATAGTGTTACAGCTGCTGATTATGTCTCAGGACACACTAAGAGCTAAGCATCCCAGATAACACTTCATCTTCTACAGCAAACTTGCACTGGTGCTACTGAGAAGAGACACGATACTCTTGACTCTGCATACTCGATTTGAGAGCCAATGGCATGAACAAGTTACTCATTACCTTTCTTGTGACTAATTCCTTATCATCTTCTCCAAGGCCTCTTTGAAAGCTGAACTTGGGTGGGAGGGCAGATATTTATAAAAGTACTGCTTTAAGCCAAGAATCCATATTTGAGGTGCACTAGAGCATTTCCAAGGAACAGCGAAACAGGAGGACTCGCAGCAGCAGGACTGTATATATTGACCCATATCCTCTTCCCTTTGAGTCTCTGTAGTTCATAGAATCATAGAACAGTTAGGGTTGGAAAGGACCTTCAGATCATCTAGTTCCAACCCCCCTGCCACGGGCAGGGACACCTCACACTAAACCATGTCACCCAAGGCTCTGTCCAACCTGGCCTTGAACACAGCCAGGGATGGAGCATTCACAACTTCCCTGGGCAACCCATTCCAGTGCCTCACCACCCTTACAGTAAAGAACTTCTTCCTTATATCCAATCTAAACTTCCCCTGTTTAAGTTTTAACCTGTTACCCCTTGTCCTGACACTACAGTCCCTAGTGAAGAGTCCCTCCCCAGAATCCTTATGGGCTCCTTTCAGATACTGGAAGGCTGCTATGAGGTCCCCACGCAGCCTGACGGTCCGCACCACAGGACTTTTACTTCAAATTCTAAAATCTCCAGCGTAGAGGCTCTGCTGTGGAAAACACATGGAGACAGTAATGCTTCCAACAGGCTACACACAACAAACATAAAATAAGGAAAAGAGCCCAAACCAGCCCAGACAAACTGCTAATTGTTATCGCCATACTAACCACTGCAGAGGAATACAATGCACAAGTCCATCCCAGCTTGCCAAGTTGCAAATGATTGTCCAAAATAGCAACTGAAAGCAATCTGTAATCATTCTCTACAAAAATACTTCTCTGTCAGCTCAGCAGACATGCAAAGCTTTGAATTAGACTATTTCCCCTCTACAGATACCTTTTGCATTATCTAAAAGGATTGCTAAGACCTTTCTCTTCAGAAGAATTTTTCCACATGCTTCTTTGCAGGCAGAAGTCACTTCTAATTGTTCATCCACTTGGCAAGTTTTTCCATCATCCACATTGTGCACTTGGAGTAACATTATCAAGTGAGGAAAAACACTATTTCTGATAGAAAGAAGCCGCTCCACTCTAAAAAGCTACAGCACACCCGTTAGACACGTGCAAATGCTGCAAAGAATTAAGACAAAATTAATACAAAGAATTAATACAAAAAATAGTTTATTTTCCACTAAGAGATCTCAACAGAGACACTTCAAACTCATCAGAAAAGAGCTTTAAAATAACATACAAGACCGCAAGGTAAAACATACATCCAGCCCTCAAAAAGAGCTGGAGATGTCTTCAGACAAGATGTGCTTCCTAAAAAAAATTTGAATACTGGTGAAAACCCATTTATATTTAATACCTTCATTTTTTTTCCAGTTCTCCAAATGAAGGCCTTCTCTCCCAAAGAAAGTCCTCCCAGTACCAAGACTCTTTGCCTAAACAATGAGGCCTCTCATCTCATTACAACATTTTACAGTAAAAATATTTGAAACACTAGTAGGCATCTTCCACCTCTCCTAAAAAAAAAGAGGGAAAAGCAGCACCATTGGACATTCAAAGGAAGTGAGGTGAGCTAACAAACGCAAAGGTTTGTTTGGATTAGCAGGGTTCCAGCACATCACTGCCATGCTGCTTTTCAAGTGTACGAGGGCTCAAGCTCACTTAGGCACAGTGCAAGAAAGCTACTGATTCCCAGCAGTAGAAATCTTCTTATATTTGTATATGAAAGCATCTGTCTTTCCAAGACTAACCTCATAGACACCATCTAGAACCAGAGATCCAAAACATGTCTGTCTACTACTGAGAAAGGATTCTTGAACACCATTCACCACGGAGGAAGAATTTCCATCAGCATGCAGGGCTTTTGCAGTGGTGGTTTCACTTGTGCCATCAGAAATGGCAGGAGGAGAGTCATGTTCAGCACACTTGGTAATGTCATCCACACGCTTGTGGAGATCATGGCTCAGCAGCAGTACAATAGTCCCTCCAACACAAAGTAGCCTGGAAATTGCAGGAAAAATAGAGGTTAGGCGTTATCCTGCCTCGCCTTCATTCATCTGGGCAGAACTCAATACTGCTGACACCTCAGATGTCACCTGCATTTGACAGAACACCTAAGCATATTAAGGGTCATGGCTCAACTCAGTAACCTACATCTCCAAATGGAATTTAAATCCCTAACTTCATAACTCCTCCCAGATTGGAGAACTGGACCCAGCCCAGAAAGCAGATTAATAATAACCAGTGATTGTAATCCATTTTTTCCTAGTACAAGACCAAGCATTACATCTGGCTTTGAGAGAGGGCGGGTGGTGAAAGACTATCCTGGCTCTGTTCACTGCAAGTGGATTAAACAGTCTTGCTGATGGAGCTCTCGTGATAATGGTCCCTTCCTCACCTCCCCTTCCCACGGGAATACTTTGGTTAGGATGGCCCAGCAGAGCAATGAGACCAGAAGACAAGCATGGCCAAAGGGAGGGCTGGTCAACACAAGATTATGTAAGATTGCCCTGCCATTCTATGGAGCTACCTCACCTTCTTCACCACCTTCCCACCACATTTTGGCACTGGGTAAGTGAGATCAACACCCACTGAAGACCAGCCCGACAGAAAGGGTTTCTTTTCAGCCAAGACATAAAGAGCCAGATAGATGGAACTGCCTGTTAGAAGCAACCCACTATTCATTTGGTTCAACTCTGACACAAAATGACAGGATGAGGGATGAACAGAGGCATCTAAAAGCAGACCAGGTGGCTAGCTGCATATTCCAGTACACGCTAACAGAAAGGAAAAAGCACATCACCATTTTCTGGTCTGGGATCCTTCTTGCCAATGCAGGCTGGCAAAAGCTTGGTTGTGAACCCAAAAGGAAAACCTATGATATTATTTAAGCAGACCTCTGGGAAAGGATTATTGCTTTATTTTCCGGGCCACGGTGATCCTCTTCTCTTTCTCCTTTCTGACTTGTAAAGAACATTCATGACACGCCACACTCACACCACACACTCATTCCTTGTCAGTTTGTGCTGCTATCAGCACTTCCACAGCTTGCAACACAAGCCACAACAGCCTCCAAGAGACAAGGAAAGGACTCAGACCTTCACAAACTGCCCAGGATGAACTACAGAGCTGGAGAGCGTTTGGAGTAGAGCAAACATGAATCTGAATGAACGTTTAAAATTGGAAACCATCAAGACACTTACACAAACTCCAAGCATATCAAAGGCCACACATACCTCTCCATTTCCTGGAGAATATCTGGTAGGACCTCTATGTCTTTTGTGATCTTGAACTTCTTCCCAAATGGAATATCTGAAATCACAGCGTCGAAGCTTTCTGAAGGCAATGGCAGTGCTGGAGAACAAAGGCAGGTCTTTACATCTGACTATATGAACAATGGGCAGCATCTATGCCCCCATGCACCTTACACAGCTGTCTGCCAGCTCTTACATGGATCATGGACCCAGACTCACAGCTCCTTCTGTACCTATCCTCACTAACTACACTTACAAAGTAAATGCAGACTGGGAAGAAACAGATGCAAGATAGCGTGGTTTCACTTGCAGATTCCCTGCTACTGGTGGTATGTGTGTTACTGGTGGTGTGAGAGTAAGACAGGGATGGCATGGTTCCAAACTAACTTCTGCCTCTCAACACACCTGTGCATCTTTACAAACCGAATGCAAAAGAGTTAAGCTTGCAAACACTTCACTTAGTGCAGATGTTCAGATACATACGTATGAACGGCAAGGAACGACACGTTAAATTTCCAAACATACCCTTTTTATTCCCCCAAGAATCCGGTGACGGCCAGAATCACTTGGATTCTATTGGATTTAGGGTCTATGAATTACCTTCCCAGAGTTTCTGCCCTCTTGGAACAGTCAGCTCCCTTGACCACAAGGCAGCACTGCACCCTTGTGGTGATGAAGGCAAGCCACACGCAGGCTGCGCTGGCCAGAGCATAGTCTGCATATAAAAGGGTAAGACTATGGGCTCTCCATCCCTCAGGATGCTCAAACTCGACTGGACAAGGCCCTGAGCAATCTGACCCAGCTTTGGGTTCTTATTAATAAGAAATAATGTTTCTTGCACTTCTGGTAAGAAATAAATATTGCAAGGGGAAAAAAAATGTGCATATTTCATCACCCCCACACAGGGAAAAAGACCCAGCTCTTGTCTGTCATGGATTTCATACAGGACTAATTTAGATTCAGGCTCTGAGGTCCAAATAAGGTCATAAACTTGCTACCTTCTCCCCAGACTAGCTCAGGAGCTGAGAGCAAGCAGATTTCCAATTCCAGAAGAAAGGCATTGTCATTTAAAATACGCCTACTGCAAAACATTAACAATTCAACATTGAGTGCCCCCTACTATTCATCTGGTAAATTTAAGTTGCAAGCCACATTTATCTGGATTTGTCCTCACTGTGTTCCCATTAGACAAAGAAACCCTTCTCACATGTATGTCGTCTCTGTGGTATTCACAAATTTACCATTATGACACAAAACTACTGCCCATGTCTGACAATTATTCTTTTCAATGTCTTCTCTTGAGTTTATTCTTACCAAAGTTCCCAGAGGCGAGAAGGGGGAAACAAATAATTAGCCATTCACTGGCACTATGGAGTCACTACTCACATTGTTGTTAGCTGTACTTCACACGACCTCAAGAGAACCTCCATTACCTGCATGATTTCAGAACCACAAAAACCACTCCAAATATGTCTCGCTTGGAAAGCCTTTCACATACAACACACATACCTTTCACAGAAGCTTTAAGTAATTCAATCTTATCCACCAGGCCTGCAGTCCTAATATTCACATCTGCGCCCTCCAACTGTGAATCACTTATATCAGCACCCCAGTAACAGGCTTCCTGTTCAGAGAAAAAGAGAAAGGTCATTTTGTTGACAAACAGGTGTATTTATTTTATAACCCCTTCTCAGAATTGCCTTGCTGTTACAGCTCTTCCCAGACAAAGCCCTTGCTGACAGATCTCCTACCACTACGGAGACACAGAACACAGAGGAGTAGGGGAAGTATGCGCTATCTACACCCCTTCCATATTCTGGTCTGATCAAAATACTTGTAACTTACAGAAATAGTGAGGCTATATCCTAACAGCAAGACCCCACCTAGCTACAAACAGCCATACTGCTGCCTCTGACAACTGGCTGTCTAATACCTCGCATTGACACCTTTGATCCTAGGATAAGCCCAGGCAGTTTTAAAGGCTCACACAAACCCTGAGGTATAAATCCAGGCCTCTCAACACCTGCCTGCACAAATGTGCTGCACTTGGATTTACATTCCTGTGGAGGAACATTTGTACTAGATCACTTTACAACTGTCTGAAAAGATCAGTTTGCTTTACAGTAATGACTTTGGTGTAACTGCGGTACAGATTTTATTCAGTGCAACTACAAGCCACCTTGCAAAGGTCCTGCCTGTTGCCACTGGGATACTTACAGGCCACTCTTTGGCAGCTTCCAGCAGTATCGTTCCCAGCCCACACATGGGATCCAACACAAAGGCACCAGCCTACAGAAATAATAGGGTTATTGCATGCCAATCAAGACAGACTCCTCTCCCAGGACAAAGCTTAATCAGGGATGTACACATCACCTACATACTCCCACTGAACCCAGTGCAATAATTACTCATTTACCAGGCCAAACTTGCCTGTAGGGACTATAGTAAAAGCATTAATAGCTTCACTAAATACAAGGCATCAACACATCCTGCCTTGAGGTGACATTTATAAAGAATATCAGTGGACTGCAGATAGATATTGGTATCAAATTAATCTCTGGGAAACATCACACTTGCTTCTGTTTTCCCTTGGGAGAACAACCCAACAGGGTTTGAAGCCTAGGCAGTGGAAAAAGACGTGCCATTTACACATCTATTTGCACAAGGAATAACACCTCTGCTGAAAAGGACCTGGGATTACAGCAGATATCTGGTCAAACAGCAGGTGACAGCCCACTCTGATCACAGATACGGTAAACCCTATGCATCTGGGACTCTACATCTTTGTCATGAACATTAATTTACACTGATTTCAGCCAGAGATGCCATGGCCCATGCAATTGTTGACCGCAGTCCTGCTGTCTTGATGTACTCTCTGTTTGCCAAAGGAAGCCTGCAGATAGCAAAAAAAAAAAAAAAATCAACATTCAGATAGCAGTACAACCACCCAGAAAAGCCTATGTAGTATGAACAAATGAACTAGACAGATCTGCAGGCAGACAGATAGAAACCACAGTCTGGCCTACATGCTCACATAAGCTCCACGCAGACCACAAGACTAATGTGATAGTGCAGTCAATAGTAAACCAGAAGATAAATGCTCACAGTGGGCACCAAGAGTATTTAGAAATCATTCCTGTTCTGACACTGACAAGACAAATCCAGTGAGGAGAATGCCTACCTGAAAAGAGGAATCCCCACCACAGAGTGAACATCATTAAGATGTAGGAAGATCTGAAAGAGGAAACAGGTTACATCAGAAACTCCCAACCTGACACAACAACAGCTTTAACTCATGTGAACTAGATGTTCCTACAAACTTCTAACTGTAGTTTTTGATAACAAAAATATATGCTTCAGAAAGTTACGATTAATTGGAAGAAATCTCACTAGATAATCTGAATGAGGATTTAGCATTTAGGCAAGCTGTGAAGAGAATTCTGTCAGCTAGGAATCCATCAGCAAGCACTTAAATCTTTAAGGGAACAAATTTTTGTAACACCGAATGGATGTTTTTACTCATAAAAGCATTTACTCTAAGCAGGGAGGTTGGAACTAGATGATCTTTTAAGGTCCCTTCCAAACCTAACCATTCTATGATTATTCGCTGCATACTAGTACTCAGGTGTTCAAGTACACCCCTCCTAATTTGAGGAAAAAAACCCAACCACCTCCCAGGAAAAACAAACTAAAACCAAAATAAACACAAACAAGAAAACAAAAAACCCACCAAAACACACCCCATGAGTGCTACTAAGGGGAACTTTAGATGGAAAGCATGAATGCAATCCTTTGAGAAATGTAAGCAGCTCAAAGTAATTGTCCTCCTGCCCCATAGAGAGCATCCCAAAAGATGACTGAGCTCCCCAACCGGTCTTGCATGACTACAATCCCTCCGTCCAGAAAGCCCAAAGAGTGATACTTTTGCAATACCCCAGACCTCAGCGTTTGAATGGTTTCAGAGCAAAAATCTGGACAAGAACAAAATCCCCACTTGAAGATCAATAAAGCTGTTATTTAATGCACAGCCTGGGAAAACCAGAACCAGTGGAACCCAGAGCTCTTACAGAAGGCCTCACATCTCCCAGCATCAGTGCTGAGAGCAACTTCCATACACCAAGCACAGGGATGGAGAAACACCTTTGGCAAGAGCTTTTGACAGCAATGAATCCTTTCCCAGGTCTCCAGACAGCTTGTACTGTACAGAGTGCCTTAAGCAAGCTGCTTGTCAGAAACAGGGTCTAGGAGGAGGTTCTTCCAGCATTCTCAAGTCAAGTTCCTCAAGAACATGACTTTACTGCTTGCCTACAGAGGCTGCAAGGTGGCCCAATGGCTCAAAATCTCCATTTTCAACAGTCATAGTCCAGCTGTTGTTAAGCATGCTGGATCCTGAAACATTGCCTATACAGATTGTTCCCCTGACTCACAGGCCCATGATGGCCATTCTCATCGTTATTTAAGCATTCTGTAAGGCACACACACAATGGCTACCAAGAAGCTTTGCTCAACACTACCAGATCAATTGCAGTTTAATTCAGCAGCAGGAAGACAAACAGGACAGGAAGAAGCCACGGCTGTGAGTGCAAAGGGAGCAGAGAACAAAACAAAAGAGATCAGGGGCAATGCTGGAAGCAACAACAGGCCCTCTGGAGGACAAGCACACTACCTCTACATCAGGGTCCCGCAGATCAGCCCGCCAGCCACACTGCTTCATGAGCGTCACACCAACGGCTCTTCCAATCTCCTGCAAGGGGGAAGAACAGTTACAGGCCATAAAGATAACACAGTTGAGAAGATTACAGACCACAGACTGCAGAATCCTTAGAAACACCTGGAAAAAGAAAGAGGCTTTCTCCATCCCTAGGAGAACACTTCATACAAAGACCACAAGAAGTACAACAGGCCAAAGTGACAGAGACAGGCAGAGAAAACACATCTCTGGACAAAATGACTATCCCTCAGCTGGAGGGCAGGAGGTTGAAGATCAACTACTGCCCAAACTACAACAAATGTCATCATTTTAGAATTTTCTTTCACACACAAAATTCCTAATGCTGTACTAAATTACCTAAGAGAAGACCTGTGAATGCACAACTGCAACTCACAATTTTCATGTTTTTATGGCATCTATAGAAAGCTCTGGCTATCTTTTGAATATGAGACACACAGCACGAATTTAAGCAAATATTCATGTTGGCAGGCTCATGTGTCCCACCTTCCCAAAGTACTTCAGTAGGAAAGAAGAATAACCTAGTTTAACTACTGTTATCTTCAAGTAAGAGAAACCTATATAAACTGCAGCTACACATGGTTGTTTGGGGCTTTTTTTATCTTTTTATGTTCTTCATGCTAGAAAGGAATTAGGGAGAGGACTAGATGGAAAAGGCCCCTGGAAGTCTCTATGCTACCACTCTCTCCAAAGGACCAAGATCCACTCCCCAACACATGTCCCAGGGCTGCACCACCCTCCTGGGGATCAGGTTCTCCCCAGTACTGAACCAGAGCACACAGAAGCTGCAAGCTCTGGGTTTTGCCCTTGTTTTACACTGAGAGGAGTCTGACTCCACTGTCCTTGCAATGGCCCTTTAAGTAGCTGTAAACGACTATAAGATCACGCCTAGGACTCCAGGGGCCCAGCTACCTCAACCTTTATACAAATCATTGATTTAAAAAATATTCAGAGAAACAGTGCCCAGTAATTAACAACAGCCCTTGTATTTCCACTTGCTCCAGGTAAATGCAGGTTAAAGGCTTTTCTTTTTGAGAAAATACAGAAAAAAAATGACATCAGTTTGTTATTGTAAAACATACAACTGAAATGACAAATAAACCACACATCTCCCTTCACTTTTGCTAAATTCTGTTAAAACTTACATACTTCAGCATACCTGTGACGTAAGTACTTTGGCAACTGCTCCACTACAACGGCAAGAAACTCTGAAACTGAAGTTAAGTTGCTCATTTGCAATAGCTTTCTCTCCACTGCTTTTGGAAGAGGCTTCCAAGGAAGTCTCGCTTGCAGTCTGGCAGTCATCTGGTACCACACGCCTCTCTCCAGCTTCTGTCTGATGTTCCTCAGACACAGTCTCTCTCACTTGTTCTGTTTTCTGCCTTTTAGTTGCAGTATCTGTCTCTTCTGATTTTCTCTTGAGAGGCGATGGGTTTTCTTGAAAGACATCATCTTTTTTACCCTCACACCCATGAAGGTCTCTCCAAATAGAGATAACGTCCCGCCAATACGTTGGCTCCTCAACGAAAAGGCTTTTAATGTCATGCAGCATTTTCCCTGGATGAAAAAGCTGGTTTAGCTTAAGCAATTCAGGCTCAACACTGGATTTTCCTATGGATTGAGAACAGCTATTAACAGAGACTGTGTTCAGATTTCATTAATATTTGAATGCAGGAACTACAGCAGCAGCACATCACAGGCAGAGCTGAGCTATCAACACCCACATCAACACCCACATACCCCCCCCCCAGCAGAGACTCAGGCACCCCTCTGACTACCAGCTCTGCAGACCCAAGATGAAATCATCCAACACACATCTAAACTTACACCCATGCGTAGTCCCTTTGAGCTAGGGATGACAAAAGAGGTACCAGGAATACAGAAGCAAATTCACTTTAAAACCTTGAAGCTGGTCAAAAGTAAAGGGGGGTGGGGAAGGATTTCTATTTCTCATTTTAAATTTTACAATCCATTTTACAAGCCCATCTGCGATCTCCCAAATTAAATCCCACCAGCACGCAGAGATCAATCCGTCTAACTTGAAGCGCTTATTCCAGCACTGACAGTGAATGAAATTCACACGGAATCTGTGTACTGAACATACACAAGCTGTGGACTGAAGTGACACAAGATACATGTCAGGACCACTTCCCTTCAAAGAAAATGGCTTGTTACAATGCAAAGGGTCCAGAACGGGACTTCAGTTTCAGGGTGAAGCGTCTGTTACATGCCTTACACATAGACATATATGTACGGGAGAACACGAGGTAGTAAGAGACCTAATACAAACCCCTAAATCTCCCCTCTGGCAGCTCAAAGCCATTCCTCCTCCTCCTGTCACTGCCTGCTCTTGTAAGAAGTCCCTCTCCAGGTTTTCTTGGGTTTCTGTTCTATTTTACACGCACGACTGGTACCGGGGTTCCCGTTTTTGCCCACCCCCCCCCCCGAGCACACTGGAGGGAGGGAGGGGGGTCAGTGCCGTACCTTTATTTCTAGCAACCGCAAGCGCTGGGTGCTTCTTGAGCAGCAAGAACAGCCGCTCTCCAGCCTTGAGCTTCCTCAGCTCGGCCGGGCCCGCCGCTGTGCTGAAGAACACCTTTCCCGAGATGCAGTCCACCTCAGGGGAAGAACAGAAACTGTAAACCACGCTGGGGATGGGCTTTGGGCGAGCACTCGGTCAGCTCACCGGGAGCGGAGAGGGTACACGCCCCGACCGAGGGGCAGCCATCGCTGCCCGCAGCAGGGGCCGCACCAGTCTCTCGAGGCCCCTTCCCGCCCAGTGTAAGCCCGAGACCAGACCCGTGGGGCCCCGCCCGGTTTCGGGTCGCCGCGCTCCCCGCCGAGCCGCAGCGGTGCCGCCCGGCCCAGGCAGCTCCTCACCTCCGTGGCGCCGAGCCTCGCCCGCACCTCCCGCTCCAGGAAGGGCTCCAGCCCGCGGCCCGCCGTGCAGAAGTACCGCCCGCCCCCCGCAGACGCCATCTTGTCCCGCCCCGCGGCCCTCAGCGGACAGACCGGCCCGCCGCGGGGCGGCCCTACCGCGGTAAAGGCCGGCCGGGTCCGCTTCACCGCTGAACGCGTTTATCACCGTGAGGGGAGGGGGGAGCCCCGAGGGACCGGCAGTGCCGGCGGTGAGGTGATGAGTGCGGGGCACTTCTCTCGTTTCAGCAGGAGACCGCGCCAGCGCTGCTGACGGGCCCATGAAGAGCAGCACTGCTGTGGTGCAGGAGCCGAGTCCTCATCCGCACCGCTTGGGAGACAAAGCTGTAGGACTCGCTGGGAGTGATTCGGCGCCTACAGCCCAGGGGGAAGCGCCAGGAGCCAGCAGCTCCCCCCCGCAGACAACCTTCTCTGCTGCAGGATGCACCAGAGCTTTAATTCTCCAGCTCCCGTGCTGTGTGGGACAACGTTCTCATGTCCCCTTCCCACTTACTTACAGAGGACTGAGTATGAAGTAACTCGGGTCTCATACACATAGGCCAGACTTCAGGTGGGTCCAAAAGGACACACTACAAAAGCAGGAGTGGAAAACAAAAGCATGCTTCACCAGGCAACATGCTTACCTTGGCAAACGGGAGAGCAGCTGCCAGGGCACTGCATCCTTCATCCCAGCTCAGCGTGTGTAGAGTGCTTGTGTGAGGGATGGAACAGGCACCTCTTTGGCAACACCAGTCTCACTCAGAGCTCCCCCCACCAGTGCCCACAGTGCTGATCTTTGATTCCCTCGTGACCGTTTTGAGCTCAGCTCTCAGAAGTGACACAGCAGACGAGCGTGTTGAAGTCCAGTCAGGTTTGGAGGGAGTTGCTTAAACAACCTCTCCGTAAAGAAGGCGGTGGGCAAGAATGCATAAAAGTTGTAACTCTGCTCAAAATCATCACCACAGGGGGTGTATTTATTTCCACCCCCACCCCCTGCAAAGAGAACAGGCAGATGCTATTTTCTGAGCAACTGAAGGTTTGGAAATGAGTTTCTAAGTGTGCCTAAGCCCTTCTCAGCATCACATTGTGAGGAGTCTGAGAGAGTGCTTTGGACCACACAGCTTTTAAGCTGCTTTCACACAAAATAGCTGTCACGTCCAACATCTCAGTGTATGCCCTGCCCAGCATTCATGAGCAGTAACTCTGGTAGGGGCAGCACATACGCTAGCAAAGCCCTCGAGACCTGTCAAGAGAACCCCCCTAAGGGTATACAAATGAGGGGAAAGAA
This sequence comes from Pezoporus occidentalis, assembly GCF_034315485.1. NCBI lineage: Eukaryota > Metazoa > Chordata > Aves > Psittaciformes > Psittacidae > Pezoporus > Pezoporus occidentalis. The sequence continues at coordinate 829,146 of NW_026913586.1, read as the reverse complement.
ATAATCACAATCACATCAGTGAGGAATCTGGACTTGCTGTAAAACAGCCACAGGTTCCTGATGCCAGGAATCTGGTTCAGTCCCGCTCCCTCCCTCCCAAAAAACACAGCTCACACACTGCCAAGTTTTGTGTGTGGTGTTTATTTTTTTTTTTTAAATAAAAGACAGGTTCCAGGATCCTAATCATTACTGTGCTGTTTGTGCAGGACAAAAGAACTTCAAATACTAAAATGCACAAGGCAAGTTGAAACAAGCTGTTTCAAACTGCTCAGCAGTGCAGGCTCAAGCACTTATTTGCAATGGCTTTACTCTTTGTACAGTCTGTTCTATGTAGCAATGCCTGTATATAAAGAATATAGTACATACTATGGTTTTCATTGTCAATTTACAAGAGAAAAAAAAATAAATACTTTTCATTCTTATTATACATTAACACTTCAGTAGAAAGTTACAGCTGTTGTGTTGGCATGACCTGCAACTTCAGGAGGAAAAAGAACATGCATGCCTACCTATTAAGAACTCTAAACTATGACTTTGTAATAAATTACAGAGGATAGATACCAGCCAACAGAATACAGATTATCTGAATTCAGTACACTTGTGATTTTTGCTCTGAGAAAAAAAAAAAAACAACAAACCCAAACCAAAAATAATCTTGCAAAATACAAAAGCCAATAGCTTGCATTACGTAAATATGACAAACCATGTGTGGTAAAGCCTTTTCTTCAAATGTTTGTAAATGACAGGCCTGTGGTTTTAGGCAGAGAAGTAGCTGAGTTGGTCCTTACACCCTTCACACATAACTAGCACCGTAAAGATGCAAGGACCTCAGCAAACACCTAAATTTCATGCTTAATAACTAAAGCATGCAATTTGCAGCATTTGTGCATGCTTTATGCTGTTTATTAAGGTTATTGTGCAAAATAAGATTCTCAACCACTGAAGATGGTTCTCTTACTCTGTTAAAATTATTAGCAACACTTCTGAAGGTTAGCAGGCCTGTGTGAGATTAATGAAAGGAAAATCGTACTCGTGGTTCACCCTTGACTGCTATATACAGACACTGTACCACTGAATTGGCAACGGAGAAAACAACAGCAGCAGCCTGAATGTCCTAAATGAAGTGGGAGAAAAATTAGTTCATACACACTGCAGTTTACTTAAAAATATATCGATATTTTCCAGTGGCACAAAGCTTTGTACAGGTGGATCTGTCAGTGCAAATTCGTATACATGAGGTACCAATTTATTCAGGCCAGATCTAATTATATGTATGTTACAATCACTGTCTTAATTTCCTGTTGTCAGATAGAGGCTGACAAGCTGTCACACTGAAATAAAATCAAAGTCAAAAGAATTTTTCAGCATATTCAATATCAGATCATTGTAAATTTTCCTACAATTTTGTTTCTGAACTTTCACTCCTCAGACTTTTTTATTTTTATTTAAAAAAAACACACTTTGTGTTACTATTTCTTTTTCAAGATGCGAGACTTGATTATAGCAAAAGTTAAAACTATCTGTAAATTCAAACGATGACTATAACTGGCTGAATATTGTAACATTGGTTGAAATTTTAGTAAGTACTGTCAGGAAGGGCAAACGTAGTTATTGCTATTTGGGGACTTAAAAATAAACCAGACAAACCTGAAGGCATAGACAGCACTGTTCCAATGGTGAAAGTTAGATAGATACACACCAGCATTCTACCTAGAATCAGTCCTTTTGCATTTGAACACTCTTTAAGTTATCTACAGAGTTCTCTTCCAGGCAACTATGATGACATTTACATGGAGATACGGATTTAAAGTGGCTAACTGTGGGACACACACAGCTTTTCAACTCTGGTAATTCTTTCTTGAGACGTTCCAGCTGCTCCACCTGGAATATGTTTGGTTGTTCAGGATTCGAGTCATATATCCTGAATAAATAAGAAAAGAAGAACCACTGATCAGTGTAATCCAACAGCTCACAGAAATGCAGACTAGATGAAGCAACTGTTTTTTTTTTCCCCCAATAGAGTAAAATTAGGTGTCAGCAAGTCTGTAAAAACGGTATGTCTGGGGTTAATGCCTTAAGTTTTGCTGCTCATGTTCCAATATAAAATGGCATTCCTTTTGCATAATGGTTAATATTTTATTGGATATACTCAAGAGCAACCCACTGGCATCTACCTCACTCTCCTGAAAAATGTGATTTTACAGGTGGCACAAAGCAGTGAAGTAATACGAGCAACGTTCCAGGCATCAAAAGCATAAAAGAAATTTCAGAGCCCTGAAATTATTTGAACATGCTGTGATACACTGCTTGTACATAACACAGAAGGCAGTTTGTACTTGCTGTTTCAATAAGTATTTTCACACACAGAGTTTAGAACCATTTTTTAAAATCACCACTACAACATGAGATGAAGAGTGAAAAAGAAAACAAAAAATCTGGTCTTCATTCATACTTAATGCAAATTTAACTACTTTCAATACTACATCCTCTTTTCACTTTCTTGTTTTCACACATGCAAAAAAGGCTGTAGGATTTGAACTGTCATCCTACCAGACTGTGCAAACCCAAAACACACTCTTGAGTTTGACAGTGCAGGCACTGAGCATAACTCAAATACTATTTTGGTGCAATTCAATATAAAGCAAAAGCATTCATGCTACTGTAATCTAACCTGCATTCAACACTTATTGTGACATCCTGATCTCCTGACATTAATTTCTAACATCATCAAGTTATTTATATCCAAAATCTAAATCCTGGCATCCAGTTACCCTCATGTGTAGCTACTGTGCACAGGCTCAGGTATTGCAGAACTCCAGGTTTATCTCCTTCAAATGAAAGCTTCTGGAAAAAGAGTCTTTTAGAGCCTTAGTCTTTTAGGAATATTCGTACTTCCACTTACGATTCCTTCAAGAAAGCGGTTTGGCTTTACTGCATCATCCTTTTTCTTTCATACCATAATTTCAAGGTAAGTCCAAAAGGAACAAAATGTCACAACCAAAACAATGGAGAGCTATATGATATAGTGCCAAGGTGCCTCTTCTCCCCAGCAAGACAACTAGTGAACTGTTGGCAAGTCCAAGACATCAAAAATAATGATGCAGCTCAAAGAGTGATATGGTAAATGGATTTAAATGAGGAAACAGAGGGCATGGATCACATTCCATACAGTAAAATCAAAGATAGTTTCTGTAAAGAAGCTCCTAGAAGTGAGGACAAATGCTGTCCAGTTTTATGGCACAGCATAAAATAACGTAGAAGGCACAGCAGTTAAAATTAGTTGCACAGCACCTATAACCCAGTACAAGCCTAAGATGTGACCCAAAAATCACCTAATAGAAGTTACCTGCAAAGGAAAAGCCCAACCTTCCTTTCTTCCAGGATGCAGGTACAACCTGTGCTTTCTTCAGCTAAGTTAGCTTACCTATTACAAATTTCTTTGTGCATTTAAGACAAAGCACTGAAATTAGAAGACAGTTTTTATACTGTAACACAACTTGGGAACTGCAAATCTTACGTCTTTCCCATCAGTCAGACACTAGAAGAGCAAATGCATGTTTCTAAGCCCCTTGCTCCTAAAACATGGCTAACCAGGTTTGTAAGCAGCTGCTGGCAGGTATTTTATTAGTTCTTTACTAGGGTCATGCATTGAGCATGGAACTGATGTACTTAGCTCCCATCAGGTGTTTTTGTCACCTCTGAAAACACACACTTCCAGCAAGTCCCAGTCACAGCTGGTTTTCTTCAGTATTGCTTGGTCCAAAAGCAGAGGCAGCACCACTGAAACAGTGTTTTCACGCTACAAATTTTCTGAAGCTCGATTGAAAGTTTTCATTTTTCTTTACATTTCAAGGTAAACTTGAGTTTACCTTGCAGTTCACAAAATAGGAAAGATTTAGACTGCCACTGCATTGCATCTTAATACAATCATTGAGTAGCTTATAAATCAAGTACTACTAGTTGACATCCTACACAGATCCGTACCAATATTCAAAGTAACATTCAGTTTCAGGCAAATAAACCAGCATAGATTTAGAGTTTCTAGTTTTGAGATGCCTTTTGAATGCTTTTGCCTTTATTTCCAGCTGTGTTAGTTTTGGAAAGTTACTATTACCAATAGAGCACAGGGCTTTTGTCTGCAAATGCAACAGGCAGCCATACAGAACTGTAGTGTTTATAGAGGAGACAAACACAGTGCATATTCTCATGGAGAAGCCTTCAGCATAAATGTCTGTGGCTTACCAATATTTTCATGCAGCTGTGTCTCTTATTCAACAAACAGAACTCAGATCATTTAAAGTAAACTTAAATGAAAAAAGATAATGCAAGTGGAAGTTAGCACCCACCCCCTCTCCACACTGGTATTTAAGAGATAGATAGCCAACTGCTGTAAAATCATAAGGCTGCCTTGTTCTTACTGACTTAAGTATACTCAGACATAGAGATACTTCCTGGATTGTTTACACAGCTTCTCCAGGAGAAAGATACCAGATAAAACACGCCACATATCCTGCTTTAAAATTAATATTTTTTGCCAATCTGAGGAGTCTCACTACAATAAAGTTTCTTCTCTAAATAAAGTCTAAGCATTGAATTAATGAAGCATTTTAAGCATGAGATTTAATTTTGTCTGAACAGAAGATACCCAGTCATGCATTTAAAGTACTTTTCTGGATTAGGGCCCACATGAAAGCCTGGAGGCAGAGGTGGCACCTTTTCTGTCAGTTGCCCTTTTTTCACAGGCAGCCTGGCTACTTTAGATGCTGAGATGACTGCTAGTTGAACATAAGAAAAAAGCAGAACGTTGTCCCAGCAACTGCACCAGAGCATCCATTTGGTTTAATGACTTTGGGTATGTTTAATGATGTGCAGCCCAAGTGGAGAAAGGACTGGATAGGGAAACAAAAGCAAAACCAAAACAAACTCTTTCCCCTGCCCATGTGAGATCATTCTTTCAGTAGCGGTGGCATTTGTAAGCTTTGCGGATTCAGTCTTGCAGTATTTTCTCCATGCGAAACAAAGGCAGACCCCCTACCTGCATTTTCTTATTGCCCGACACTTGATATCAGCACCTTTTGGTATTCAGGACACAGTTTTTCTGCCATCTTCACAAGTGGCTACAATGTTTTGCCCAATTCTACATGGATGATTAAAGTTCAGAAAAAAAATAGCTTATAGGAAACATCTCTACCCAGACAGTTTGTAATCTTTGAGGCAATCCCCACATGCAATAGCAGTAACTCAGGGCCATATGCAAGCAACCTAAAATTCACCAACATTCCTGTATTCACTTCCTACCTTATTCAGACAAATGACTTAAAGCATCTTCAGTGTTAAGTGTCTAGTAAAACAACACCACAAAACACCAGCCACAGCAATTTTTAATACATGGACTTGCCCTTTGGTCCAGAGAACAAAAATCCTGCAGAAGCCATGGAAAGAAACATCACTTGTTTCACCCCTGGAAACATTCTGGAATGTGTAGGAGCAACCACAGCATAATGGTATGAGGTTCAGTAAGGCAAGGTGCTGGGTCCTGCATTTGGGCCGCAACAACCCCATCCACTGCTACAGGCTTGGGGAAGAGGGGCTGCAAAGCTGTTCAGCAGTAAAGAACCTGGGGGCGCTCACCAGCAGCTGCTGAACATGAGCAGCTTGTGCCCAGGCAGCCAAGAAAGCCAACGGCATCCTGGCCTGTATCAGCAATAGTGTGGCCAGCAGGACCAGGGCAGTGATTGTTTCCCTGTACTGGGCACTGGTGAGGCTGCACCTCACATCCTGTGTTCAGCTCTGGGTCCCTCACTAAAGGAAAGGCCCTGAGGTGCTGGAGCAGATACAGAGAAGGGTCTGGAGCACAAATGTGATGAGGAACAGTCGAGGGACCTGGGTGTGTTTAGTCTGGAGAAGGCTCAGGGGAGACCTTATTGCTCTCTACAAATACCTGAAAGGAGGTTGTAGTGAGGTGGGGGTCAGTCTCTTCCCCAAGGTAACAAGTGATAGGACAAGAGGAGACAGCCTCAAGCTGCGCCAGGAGGTTTAGATTGGATATTAGGAATAATTTCTTCAGAGAGGGCGCTCAGGTATTGGAACAGGCTGCCCAGGGCAGTGGTGGAATCACCATCCCTGGAAGTGTTCACAAACCATGTCAATGAGGCCCTCAGTGACATGGTTTAGTGGTGGACTTGGTAGTGCTGGGGTAACCACTGGACTTGATGATCTTGACTTTTCCAATCTAGTTGATTCTATGATTCCAAAAAATGGCTTTATATTAATAAACAGTTTACTGCAGTCCCTACTTATTTCTGGACCTAGAAACAAGTACATACACCTCCTCCCTGAGTTCTACTCCATTAGTTCCAAGTTTATCTACTTCTAAACTTCAAACAGCACAGAATGTGGATGCTCACACCATACCTATTTAATACAATTTAGACTCCTAACTTCATACTCTCAAATGATTTGAAAGACTGCCTCTAAACCCAGCAGCTCCAACTGTGAATGGAAACACTTGCTGCCAGGTTTTACATTTAGACATGCCATACAGGACTTGACTTGCAGGTACCAACCACATTTCAAAATATCCAGCTTGGGATATTTTATACAATTTTCAAGGGGTCATGTTCCTTCTAAGGAACCCGTATTAGGATTAAATTTATTCTATTCAGACAAATAGTAAGTTCTGGAAAATAACTGAGAATTATAAAGGAACACTCCAATATTTGGTTTGACCTACAGGAAAAAAGTCAATATCACTTAGAGTTAAGAATCTCCAACAATTGCACTGAGATAATTGCTTGCTACTCAACTGCAGTTTATAACTTGGAAAAGAAAGAAAAATTGCACCACTGAAGTACTTTTCTTAAACAGCTTTGGAATTACTATTGATTTTGGGGTTCTTTTCAAAAAAGTGAAAGATGTCAACAAGATGGAAGAGATACAGGGGGCAGGTGGCAAGAGGAGACATGAACATTATGAATAATCTAGATGGTCTAAATAGTGCAGTAAGTTTAATTTCCCCACACACACGCCAGTTAAATCCACAAGGGAATTCAGCCTATCAGCAATTTCAATGAATTGGATAGTCACCAAAACACAAAAGGTGGTCTGCTATCATAATGCAACTTAAAACATACTGAACAGCACAAAGGGAACATAAGGTGACATGTAGCAGACTTGCTGCCTTGACATAAATGCAACATTGTTTAGGCAATTAAGTATCTAAAGTTATAAAAGCAAGATGAAGTCTGAAGTAAGGCTGTCATCCACTTTACTACTTTACCCTAGTAGTGCATATCTATTACCCAGGAGTATTAAGAACTTTAGAAGGCTGGATTAGTAGACATCAGATGAGCATTTCATAGGAACAATTTATGCATTAGTATTTAAGTAAAACCCTAATACACCCCACGTGTCTGTAGACTAATAATTTATCACTTCAAGTTATGCATGCTACAGGATCAGATTTCCTAACAACCCTATGACTGTACACTAAAGACTCAGAATACATTTTGTTCATCTGCACACTAGTCCAGAGGTACTTCTCATCTACAGAAGGGCCTCAGTCTTGAGTTCTAGGAGAGGCACAACATGTAGCACTGCCAATAATCAAGAACAGACTGAAGGGAGTTAACTATTTTTTATACTTGGAACTCTAAGAGCAAGCTGTTTCGTTTCTTGCCTCTAGATACCTTGATTCTTAGTTTGCACTTTATAAAACAGAGCCCTTGACAATTACTTGATCTTCTCTCCCCCCCCCCCCCCCCAATTTTTTTTCCCCCAAAGTAAAACAGTATGCAACATGTCCTTACATAAAGCAAAAGGGTTTAAAGCCTTCTATAACTGGACACTTCAGTTACACTTAATGCTTCCCCAGCCACATACTGTCTGTGAAATTTGAAATTCAGAAATTCTAATTTAGTACAGCTTTTTAACACCAAATTAACCACCATCTGGTAAGAATTAATTTCACATCATTCATGATAAAAAGCTAAAACTTAGTCTGTGTTGTAAGGAACTAAGGTAAGACTTTCATTCTAAGTTTTACCATGGTATACTGATGTCCACCTGAATTTTGTGTGTAACTACTTTCTGAAGTGACTAAATTTGACAATTTGCCTGGGTGTAACTCCAAGCTAATTTTAATAGGAAAAAAAACAGTGAATTCACAGCTTTGAAACACAACAGAATGTTGGCAAAAGTTCAAGTCATTCAAGTTGTGTTAACTATTTCCATAACTAAATGTAGGAAGCTGAAGACTTCAGCCAAACAGTTAAATAACACTGTCCTCCCCATTTCATGTACAGATTTAGAAGTTACCATGTTAAAATGTTAACAGCATGTTAGAAGTCCACACCATGCACTAGTTCTTTAAAGAATCAAATTACATTTAAACTCACAAAAAGTTATTTTCCCTCATATATATACAGTTGAAAGAGTAGGAGTTAATGTTAGTCTTGTTCTTGACCTGGCCTTATGGGATTCTGGTACTTACAATATGAAAGGAAAATATTCTGCACCCAATCAACCAAAAAGCAATGTGAAATTTCACAAGAACCAGGATGCAATAATCTCTCAGCTGTATTAGTTATAATTAAGTACCTGTCATATATCAGCCCATGAACACCATATTCTCTCAACTTTTTCCTGTTGTCTGGGTCATTTGCGTCGTCACCCCATGAAAAAATAACTAGGCCTTTAGACTTGGCCCTTTTAATAAATGATGGATTCCTCAGCAGATCTTCGGAGTGCACATTAATTCCCTGAAAAACAAGACTGATTAAAATCCATGTTTCTGAAACACTCCCACATCAGGTTTTTAATTTTTTGACACCTGCACCTCCTTACAATTTCATTCGTAATAAAGAGCTTATTGATAACACTAGTTTTTAAACACTTTTAAACAGATACTTGAAATGAAGGACATGATTTTGGCAGTCACCACATGTTACTGTATTGCTTTTGTGAGGTTAGTTGCAATTTTAAGCATTAGTGTCAAACCCGATACCTTTACAAGCAGCAGTAAGTTTGTTTTACTGCAGAGCAGTACCAGAACTGGTCAGCTTACCAGCAAGTTTTCAAACTGTGCAAAGGTAATGGCAATAGAAGTTGTACGAGATCTAAGATCCATAAGTTCTGGATAGAGTTTAGATTCTCCTTGCGTGAGAAATAACACGGGATACTTGTTTTGCTTGTGCCGAACCCTGTTAGAAAAAACGTTTGTAAGTAGCAAATGCGTTAAAAAGCAGGGAAGTTCAATCTTGAGGAGAATTATGCTCTTTGATTTGGTTTTGTCCTGCCCATTTACCCTACAGCGGTATTTCATCAGCACGGTTTCTCATCAAATGTTATCTCCATAAAGCCTTTCATTAACAGTGCTAAATCACCTCTGGTTACAAAGTGCTACAGCAGACTGTTAGTTTCTATGTATCCCAGCTGTTTGTACTCCTGTTTAACTCCTATGCTTTTTGTGTACCCCAATACCCTCAATATGACATTCCACAACACAAAAACAAACTGCTTCAACCAACCAAGAAAAACTTAAATCAAACACATTTAATCCAAAGTCCTTTCATTTTCTGTCCTTTGTAAAAGGCAGATGGGGGGGGGGGGGGGATGTACCAAAATGATTTTGTTTGTAAGCTAGGCTTGTGTACACCTCAAGTATGACTGAAAAAGACTGTAATACCAGAAGAAATCTTGACCTTTTTTGTTGTGTCAAGAAAGACTGAAGCATTCAGGAAGGCACCAGAAAAAAAAACTAGCTACTTTGACTTTGTTCTCCTATCTTATTTTTGGCACAGCTCAGATGGCAAAGTGGTCTTGCTTCAATTCCCAACTGTTTTGGCACCCAAAGGACAGGTCCGTTAAGATTATGTGTTACTTGTTTCTTGTTGGGTAGTCTTATGTCCAAAGTAAATTCGACCATTAAAAAGAAGAAAGCAAAATACACAATTTATCTCTTCTTAACTTACATTGTACAAATATCTGCATGAAAAGAAGAAAACACAATTCTTCTTCTTCCAGCATTCATCAAAACAGTTTTTAGGATAATATCTAGAAAGAGGTTCATATCGAAGTAAGTTGACAAGTTGCCATCCCACTGTCCATCCTAGAAAAAGGAGAAATTTCAGCCATTTAGATTAATGCTCACTAAAATTATTTTAATCCTCAATGGTATCTCATTCAGCCTGAGCAAAATGAGAATTCAGTTTGCCAGTTTGAATGCAGAAGTCACTTCTTCAGCCTACTGAGCGCTAGTTACAGCTCTATAGGACTCTCGGTCTGTGAGATGCAGCTGAAATCAAACAGCAGTAACTTCCACTGAAAAATGCACTGTCATCCCACCCAAGGAGAGAGTTTTGAGGAAGCCTTTTCTAATTTTGAACACACAAAGGAATTCCATGAAAGATCACTAAAAACTATTGCAGATATTTCGTATTGCTATTTCTAAATACGAAAATGCAACAGCAAATTTGTAAACTAGGGACCTGCTATTATCAAAGGGGACCAGTCTTTCTGCTATCTCTGAGAGCATTAGCATGCCTGCACGCATACAGCCTTCCACCTACTACTACTAGTCTCTTTCCACCACTCCAGACTTCCAGTCCTAGCCTTGACAACTCTTTCGTTCTAGTCCAAGCACTAAGCAGAGTCCACAGTAGTGCTAACTAGAAGGGAAGAGTTGCTTGTATTACTGCAGCATGTTGTAGCTGCTCCTGCACCAGCCCAGAAGAGTCTGAATGTCTTGTCACTTTTCCTATGTATAGGATGCCTGATCTGTTGTGATCCACTGACTTTAAAAAACGGTCTGCAGCTAAAAGCAGTCTGAGCTGCACTATGACCTCAATCCTATAAATACTTCCTATTGGTTTTAAGAGCAAGTTTGCTCATTTGCTAAAGTGATGCTACTACTATACTCCCAGTTTTAAAGATGGTGGGTTATAATAAAATAAGAGAGTCACATTAAAAAAACCCAAATTACGCCTTTGTAGCTCATTAATTGCCAGGTTAAATTACAAGCTTTAGCCATGAAAATGGCAAAGTATCAAAGTCAGTCGCATGTACATTTACTTACCCTTTGCTGGCAGATCCATTTTATTTCTATGTTGAACCCAACATCTTCAGAAACAGAATCCAGGACCTGAAAAAAAAATTCATTATAAAGAGACCTCACAGCAAAGGAGGAAACTACTCTATGAGAGCAACTACTGGGATAATACATTAGCTTTTAACACCAGTGGGGTCTATAAAGAATAAAAAGCATTTAACACAAGATGCACCTCTTTCTACTTCAGCTTTAAGTTAGGAAATACATAAAACAGGATGAAATCTTAAGGACAAAAATCTGACAATGTACAAAGACAAGTCAATTCACCTTAACATGTGTGAGAAATTCCCCATTTGCACTCCTTAAGATGAAATGGGTTTTTACTTCACCAGGAAGGTTTTCTGAATGCAAAAAGTATCATAAGCAACACATAGTCCTAAGTATGAAAACCATAAGCTTGCCATTATGATGATCAGAAAAAGAGTATGTGAAATTCTTATAAAGAATATTTGTAAAGTGACTTTAAATCAAAAGATGAAGCTAACAGCTAATGAAAATAAGGAAAAGTCTGTAGATGATTCTTTAACCCTATGAAGATAACAGGCAGAGAGGAAAATAGCATGCCATTTCTCACAGGAAGAAAATTAAATTTAGGGACTCAAAATAGGTAGAGGAATTGAACCTCAACAGTTTAGTCCGTTACACAAAGTTCTTGATTTTCTGTAGTTAATCTGATTAGGCAGTGAAAAATACAGTGAGGCATATGACCTGTACCTGATGCCTATATGCTCTGGCACAAGCCTATATATAATTGGATATTAATAATCTTCACAATCCAAATAAAAAGCACTATTATTGTACAAAACAAGTTCCTAAAAGGCATGTTAATGGGCAGTCTGGACATCAGGAAAACCTGTAACAGTGAAAAAAATGTAGTTCTAGGAAAAAAAAAAAACAAACCAAACACACACACACAAAAAAAAAAAAAAATCACTGTAAATGGTATGAAACTCTTGTTTGGTCAACAATTGCCAGATGTTTCTGTGAAAAATAAGCCAGCATGAAGCTCAGAGTTGGCAAGTAGTCACAAGCAGGAACATACTAGAAATTAATTAACATTTCTCTTGTGTTTGGCTCTGCTAGATGAGACCAGGTTTGGTTCTTGCTGTTGCTGGGGGTTTTGGTGGTGGTGGTCTTATTTTGTTTGGTTTGGGGCTTGGGTGTTTGTGGTTTGTTTTGTTGGGGGTTTTTTGGATGGTGGGTGGGAGGGGTTCCCCCAAATTAGAAATCAGTTCTTGATGCATTAAAACGCAATGCCCAGAGCATATCTGGAGCAATGCAGCTTGAGTTTATGAATTAAAAAACTTGAAATATATACAGACTATTACTTTTAAGCACTGAAAAAGATACAATGGCCAACAATAAAGCCTGTGTTCTCAGTACCAGCATTGATATCAGAGGCCTAAAACCAAAAATGTGTATCTCTTGCTATGTGTGCAAAACTGAAAGAAAGATGCTGTTTTCCTGTTCAAGAGTTGTCATCTTTATTGCTCTATATTCACTGCTTACTCTCTGCAGAGAAGGAAACGGCTGCATCTCAAAAGCAGAGTTTTCTTCTTCTTTAAAAGATGCTGGAAAGAAATACAAAATATTGCATCAGAACAAATAGCTGTACTGCTAATCCCCGCAAGACAAGACTAGCTGACAGTCATAAGGCCTTTAAGAGTAAAATGGAATCAGGTCTTTGATTACCTAAACCTGTTGATTACCTTTTGATTACCTAAGACTTCCTCCCTCTAACACCAATGTACTCCAACAACAGCGCAGGCAATTCCTGTTTTGCAAGTAGGAAAAATTTTTGACTCCCCTTTAAAAGCCTTGCCAGAGTATTTATCAGAAACAGCTTCTCCTACCCCTCACTGTTTCAGTCACTGGATCAGATTCAGTGGAAGCAGCCTTGCCTGTTAAGGCTTATGTTTATTTTATCTTTCCCCAGATGGGCAGGACGTGCAAGACACTTTGCCAGTTTGCTGTCACTATAAAAAGGGTGAAGTATGGCCAAAATTTCGCAGCACCGATAAGACACCCCACAGCAGTTACCAAAGTACTTGCTAGCACTTCTGAAGAGCTGTTGAAAAGGTACGGTTAGAGAAGCGTAAGACTGCACGTTAGCGGCAATTTTGTTACAAATATTCATGAGGATATATTTATCTATGCATTTGTCTTCTATCCTCCTGTCCCCTCTTACTCAAGGGAGTAAGTTCTGTCCAGGTACTTACTTTCCAGTGAAGAACTCTGCTGCATGAACAAAATTCAAGTGACTACAAAAGCATTTAGAAATGTTCAGGAAGAAGCCAAATGTGACTAGAACAAGTGAATGCAACCGCAGTATATATAAATATCATTACATGATAGCAAATAAACCGCAAGACTCTTGCAAACTAATGTACGTACCATTGTGGTCTTTTACTTTCAGGGCAGTCACATGAGCCAGCTACGGAAGACAAGAAGGCTACAATTAACAAATACTCTATCCACGGAGGTCTTACTACGTGTAAAATGTAACGAATTTTCTTTATAAACTGGTTTTAAGTTTAAAGGTCCATTACAGGCACAGTTTTAATAATTTGCAAAAGAATAAAGGAAATCCTGATACACGATGCATTTCTTTCAAACTTTAGAACATGAAGATTCCAAGGAAAGCTCAAAAACTAACTCTAAAGTTTCTTACTGAAAATGCAGAAAACATGCTCAGGAGTAGAAACACCCATAATATAACATGATGTGAAGAAGTCCGAATATTAAACCCTTCTCTGTTAGATGTCAGACTGTTTCCAAACAAGTGCAGACAGAGGGCTGACAGTGGTTTTAGAACGTAGTCACATACTGCGATCAGGCCAGGCACAGAGAAAACTCCCTTGCTCCATTCAAATTCTCTCTCCTCAACAAGGAGGAGACCAAGTAATTTTAAGTAGAAAGAAACACAGTTCTTGGACCAGCCATGTGTTTCTTTAACTGAAGGCAGATCTCCCAGCTGGGTCTTCAGTAGCCCAGTCTCATCTGACACCCCTTTTATGTAGGCAGGGCACTTCTGTTCAGAAGATACAGTGACACCCAAGTAAATAAAAGCAATCAATTAGATCTAGCCAGTCCAGTCAATCCATACCACTGAATCACAGAACCTTCTACACCTCCACATGCACCTCAAGAGAGTAATTCAGTATAATTTAGATCTTCCTTGTTAACAGAGAAACATTTGAAAATTACCACTTTGCAACAGACACCTTTTTCTTAAACAAAGACTCCAAAGCACCACCTTTCAATGAACCCTACCGCCACCTTCAGCCTTTCTTACTTTTTAGAAAATACCAATTTTAGCATAATGGTATGGATCTACACAAGTTGCAGACCATTCTTCTAGAAGATAGAAGTAATGAAATAAGAGGTGCAATAGTAATATTCCTGGAATTAGCTGCTACTTCTACTTGTACAATTTTTAAGACTTGTACTCCCCCAAACTACCTAGTTACTACTAGTGTAGCTTCATACACAACTTGAAATTCTACACACAGCATATCATACTAGCCAAAGTAGCAATACCTTCAATAACTGCAGCTGATCAAATGTGAGTTCTTTGACTGCAATCTCAAACAGTTCCAAAGGCTCCGTATCCAGCTTCTTTGATGAGAAATAACATAATTGAGCATTGCTGAGAACTACAGAAAAGCCTACATGCTTTTAATATGATAGCATTAAAGGCAACTGATTTTTTCTCTTTTATTTATAGACACAAGTGATATTCTAATGAGTAACATGACCAGATTTCAGGACACAAAAACGTGTCAATTTGGAAAAAAAGAAACCAAAAACAAACAAAAAGCCACCAAAATTTGGTCTTTCATGCAAGTCAGATGCTTCATTGTTCTTTCTTCAGAAAAGGTTAGCACATATATTCTGTAAAAAATTGATCCCTTAATATATTCAGGAAAAAAGTCTCCAATTAAAGAAATGCATTAAAAAACACTTTAAGGCAGTTCAGTTTATTATTGTCTATCCAGTCTCAAAAACTAATAAGTCAAGTGTCCTGGTAAAACTGAGACACACACCCCACCACCAAAATAAAAGATCTGATTTAAAAGACATTCTGTCAATTTTCACTTCCCCTCTTCATTATAAGGAAATTTCTACTCATCAAGACAACACTGATTCAATATATGCTTAACATGCAATTCCCTTAGTCAAAGTTCCATTTCCACAACTGGTCAAAACCAAGCTTCTTACAAATTGCAATATTGCAATGTGGGCAAGTTGACGACACAGACTTAGTGACAAGAAGAATGAGAGAATTTATCTTGCAGTCTGCTCTGCTGTATTATCTCCATTTTCACTGTCAGAATGCTTATCTGTATTGTGGTTTAAGGCCAGTTTCAAACCGTACACCTCACATGCTGTTGCTGCAACATCAAAATAAAAATCCAACTTTCTTACTCCATGCACACAGTAATCCTACACATTTATTCCCATTCTATCCCTTCATTCCCTAGAATTATTTCTATGAGAACTTGGCATTTTAGTTTCTGGAATGGTCACACTTAAAGATAAAATACAAATATCATCTTTACCTTCTTCATGGCCATACAACATGTCAGATCGTGGTATACAATCGGCACATGATCTTTAGAAAGGTGTACATCAAACTCCACATATGCTGCTCCCTACAGAAAGTTGAAAAACACCAAGAAGAAAACAAAATCCCATTAACTATTTGTGCACAAGGACTACAGAACTGCAGAGCTGCCAAGTACTCAGAGGTCCTGGACATAAACCAGAAGTTTAATGAAACTGGCTGTTACCAGTTAAATCACATTCAACAGCGGATCAGAAATGACAAAAGATCATATGGCAGAGTATTTTCATTACCGTAATGCAGCTCTGATAAACCCTTATACAAAGTATTGATTTCAAACAAAGGCTAAGATGATGTTTTTAAACATGGATACTGTTAGGGTGCCCTTCCTCCCTCCTCTCCACCAAGAGAAGAGCAATTGCTACAGACTGGCAAAGCTTTAGTGAAATACTCCATATAAGGATGACCTTCTGGACTTACCAGTGAGTAACACAGTAATAGCGTGTTATAACATGTGCAAGAGAAGAAATAGCTGTATCCAGTATTCTTCTGTCCTTTTCAACTATGTAATGTTTTCTTTTAAAAAGGAATTAAGATCAAAGTACAATCTTTTTGAAAAGAGGGACCAAAATAAAGATATGAAGAAACACACAGAAATTACTCTTTTAGTTATTTTTACTGTGTGTGCATTATTCCTTTGAAAGGACTCCATGAATACCCAACAAGTTAAGCAGCAGGTGATCTCATAGAAACATCTTCATGTGACTGTAACCACAGCTCTTCGCTGTGAAAACAGGAGTTAGACAAGGAACCTCTGCATGTGCTTCTGACTTCAGCTACTCTGCTGCAGTGTCTCACTGTCTAGATCAATCTTATCACAGATCACTTAAGTAACTGAGGTTACTGGAAGGAATAAAAGTGACCGCCTCAATCAGAGAATTTAAGCACCTGAAAACAGTATCTCCCAAAAGTAAAGTTTTATCCTAGTATTCCAGATATTCATTGTAGCAAGCACTGAAACAAAGGATTGTTTTACCCTTCCAGGTCAGCTCCCAAATCTCATATTTGGACACCAGTTTTAGGTATTCACCAGCCCCTGAGCAAGTCCTTTGCTGCCTTAAAGTATGCCAACAGATCCAGCAGAGCCAAATTTTTACTAATTTGTTCAAAATTATTACAACCCTATGTCTCTGCAGGATTGAGATTAAAGTTTTGCCTGTATGAAAACACCACCAGAAAATAATACAGAGAAGTTCAGATTTTTTTGAGGACCTTGGGAATGAGTCTAACCTAACTATTACTTCCCTTCCTCTCTCTGTCAAGAAATTTCCATGGTGATTTCATGTAATTTTACGCAAGTATCATTATCATTCATCGTATCGAATAATGGAAATCAAGCACACAAAATAAGCTAGTTTTAACTATCCAAATACTAGGTGTCTGCAAATGTGTGTACATACATGACTAGCAGCATTCCTCAAAGAGGCAATAGTGTTCTCTTGAACTTTAGCAAGCCTGAAATAACAGCAAAGGAAAAGATTTTTTATTAAAGGCAGCACAGCACAGAAGCCCACTGAAACAACAGGAATACAAATAAGAAGTCTCTCTTTTACAGAACACCCATATCTGATACTGAAGTGACTTAAATGATTATGGCTTGCAGCATTTTGTTTTAAACTGACCACTTCCTCAACTGATGGCAGTGAAACTAAACAAAATCCATCCCCAGATTAAAATGCAAATGAACTTACTTAGCTGTAGTTGTAGAATTGCCTGCTCCCCTGTGTCCAACATCTAGAGTTGTTCTTGGTTTCCAATACTTTGCATAGGAAGCCTCCATACTGCAAGTGTATCCCTGGATTGGCTTAATAATTATGTAGTCCACTACAAGAAAAATAAAAATGCTTTACGTGTCGATAGATAACTTTACTTGGAGTCATCCATTATTTACATCTGTTTGCATCAACTGTACCTCTAACTTTTCCAATTGTCTTCCTTGGATTTCTGCTCATAATAGCAAGTGTAAGAATTCCAGCACTCTTTCCGAGTTCTGCAAGTGTGGATGACAGGAGGCAGGCAGAACCTACATGACCTGGAAGAACATCACCTTGTACTACTTTCTCACCTAAATCTTCCTAAAACAAAACAAAGGGGAAAAAAAAAATAATCTATTGTTATAGGTAGGTGAGAATTCTGAACAAACTCTTCTTCCTTTCTCCTCAGAAATACGTATATGTGTATATATATATATATATATAGGCACTGCTGTAACAGAAATTTCTTGTGTTACAGAAAAACACTAATTTCAGGCTAAAAATTGTTTAAGACCATGTTCCAAATTGCTATCAGAAATATGAAATTGTTGATGGAAATCTACAAAAATCATATACAATTGTCTTTGAAAACTCCTAGATTTGATAAGCTTTCCACATCAAAATTGCATGCATGGAATAGTCCATCTTCTTAAACACCTAAGTCATATTTAGACAAAACATGAACTGGAATAATATATATGCTTATAACAACATTACATTCATTTGTAGGGAAGGAAAAGGGCAACTAACCTGCAGAACATGCACCTGACCATAGTCAAGCTCAGGAACTATGGAGCCACTTTATAATTGTGAGCCTAAGTGACCTTTAGGGTATTTTTAGACAAAAGAGAGAATGCTTAAAACTGTCTATTATATAAACAGCATGAAGGGACAAGAGTTGTTTTCTTTTTAAAAGGACTTTGGATATTAAGATGTTTTAGGGGAAAAAAGAGTGCAACATAACCAAATAGTAGTGAGAATCTGCAGCTATCCAGTTTTAATTTGCACTAGTTCAGGGAAATCTCTTAAAAATAAGATAATTATAATGTAACTAGCTCATACACAAATGGTTCAGGTTCAAGAAGGATAAGCAAAACGTGGGTAAAGGACAAAAATCAAGCCAACCTGACTACATGCAGCACTAGTCACCATGATTTGAGTAATTTATACCGACTTCTAAATAAGCATAAACTGTAAGTCTTTCTGTGCCCTACCGAGCAGACTCACAAAACCTTTCTGCAAAATGGGGTAGTAGCCAAAAGACTTATAACCTGTGTAAACAAGTCTAAAAACATCAAGATATCAGGCAACAGCCCTATCCCAACAGTGAAATCTTCACAGTAACTGACTCTTGACTCCTAAAGGCAGACCTGAGTTGCTTCATGGTGGTAGAGACATACCTCAAAAAAATCAAAGATTAATTCCAAGTTATCAGGCTCCATGGTTTGTATTGTGTATTCTATCCATCGGTCTGGCTGCAAAGCATAGCCACAGTCTGGCTGAGAGTGCCGACATTTATATTCGTTGTTACTTATTAAGGAGAACTCCACAGTGTTTGCCATTTTCTGAGGGACAGTAGGGGATGTTTTCTCTTGGCCCTCTTCATCATCCTCATCTTCCTCTAGGCCTTCTAGAGTCAACTTTACTCTACTCAACCAGAAACACAAAACAAACGGTTAAGTCACACAAGCGTCTTTAGAAACACTAGAGAATTAGAAGCTTGAACAGAAGTTCATGCAACACCAGAATTCTCAATAACACCGTCTGCAGGACAGCACTGTATGCAGTGGGCCCTCACAAGAGTCAGTTTGCAGCTGTTGTCTAAATCGTATTTTAGTTGTAAGTGCTCAAGTCCCTTCTGAAACTGGAGCTTGGGTAAATGTGGTAATTGTACTAATGATCTGAGAAACAGCCCCCCACCATTCTCGGCAGACTGACACACATAATGCCAAAAAGCTAATGAAAAGCACTGAAAACAGCAGCAATTGCCAAGATCAGTATCTGAATGCTGGTGGCTGCTGGTAAGTGCACACACCCAACTTTAAGTCTCTTTGAACACCCATTAAGGCAGATAGATGTATTCTATTAGGCATAAATAAGATAGGCTATAATAACCAGTAAGTCCCTGAGAAATCCTAAATGATCATTTAACAGTAAATTGACTGTAATTTCTGAAAAATCCTGGACTGATTGGAATAAGCCTCTATGTAAGACTCAGAATTCACTATTATACAGAGCAAACCTTCCACACAGAATTAATTATGCCGGTGATAGAAGCATATATGAGTAATCCAAATCCCTTTCTGAATCATCTCAGTAGCAGATGGGATAAAGAGTTATTTAGTAAGATGCTAATTCACTAGTAGATTATCTAGTTACAGTCACAGAAATCCTGTTCACAACACAGATGGTCCAGATTTAAGTGACAGTCACAGAAACTCACATCAAACTTTCTAGTTAAACTTAGCTAGATTCCAGTTCACTGGTAAAACCAGAAGTTAACTCCCAGTTTAACTGAGCAATCTATAAATCACAAAAGACAGCAAGATTCAGAGCCCAGAAATTTAATAGGGGAAAGAGATAACAGAGTCACATAATGGTTAGGGTTGGAAAAAGACCTTAAGATCATTATGGGCAGCGACTCCCTGCCCTAGACCATGTCACCCAAGGCTCTGTCCAACCTGGCCTTGAACACGGCCAGGGATGGAGAACTGTAACACTTCCTTGGGCAATCTGTGCCAGTGCTTAACCACCCTCACAGTAAAAAAACCTCCTCTTTTTATCTAACATGAACTCCCCCTGTTTAAGTTTTAACCCATTACCACTTCTCTTATCACTACAGTCCCTAATGAAGAGTCCCTCCCCAGCATCCTCTCCGGCCCCCTTCAGATACTGGAAGGCTGCTATGAGGTCTCCATGCAGCCTTCTCTTCTCCAAGCTGAACAGCCCCAACTTTCTCAGCCTGTCTTCATATGGGAGGTGCTCCAGTCCCCTGATCACCCTCGTAGCCCTCCTCTGGACTTGTTCCAACAGTTCCATGTCCTTTTTATGTTGAGGACACCAGAACTGCACACAATACTCCCAAGTGAGGTCTCGCAAGAGCAGAGGGACAGGATCACCTCCTTCAACCTGCTGGTCATGCTCCTTTTGATGCAGCGCAGGATACGGTTGGCTTTCTGGGCTGCGAGTGCACACTGTTGACTCATGTTAAATTTCTCATCAACCAACACCCCCCAAGTCCCTCTATGCAGGGCTACTCTGAATCACTTCTCCACCCAACCTGTAGCTGTGCCTGGGATGGCTCTGACACAGATGTAGGACCTTGCACTTGGCTTGGCTGAACGCCACGAGGCTGGCACTGGACACCTCACAAGTGTGTCAATATCCTCTGGATGGCATTCCTTCCCTCCAGCGTATCAACCGAACCACACAGCTTGGCGTCATTGGCAAACTTGCTGAAGGTGCCCCCAGTCCCACTGTCCAGCACTGGTTTAATGTTATCACATCTATTTTAATTTTTTTTATAAAGTTCTTAAATACTTGGTAATTGGCCTGATAGTAGATCCCTACTGGCAACCAAAAATTAATTTAAAGGCCACAATAATTAAGTAAAAAAGCAGCACAAGTACTGACAACTAACATGAGCTAAACTGCAAACTTAAATGAGCAGACTCTTACCTGAACCTTGATGTTTTAAATTTCTTCTTAGATATCACTACAGGTGGTTTCTCAGAATAATGCAGGCGTAATCTTATTTCTGTTTGACATGTCAGCCACCCAGTGTCCACAGTTTCAATACCATCTAGCAAAAATTAAACAAAAAGTAGAAGTCTTTAATAACTTATTCTAGGGATATCTATATATTTTAATATACAAAAATATAAATACAGTTCTGACACCATCTTCCAGATAATCCTCCTTATCACCTGCCTTTTTCAATAGTATTTCCAGAGCAATTGTTGAGTGCATCTTTTCATCTGTCTTTTCTGAACTACCCAGAACAGACAACAGATACTGCAGTTGTT
Source organism: Pezoporus occidentalis (assembly GCF_034315485.1). Taxonomy (NCBI): domain Eukaryota; kingdom Metazoa; phylum Chordata; class Aves; order Psittaciformes; family Psittacidae; genus Pezoporus; species Pezoporus occidentalis. The sequence continues at coordinate 807,633 of NW_026913586.1, read as the reverse complement.
TGCTGGCTTTAAAGGGAATTAAATATGAAAAATGATCCTTGCCAGCTTCACGTGCAAACTGTCTGCAGGAGATCACTAAGTATTCCGGTGGTAATTTTATTTATATCAAGGTCTACATCTCCAAAGGTAGGCATAACACTCCCTTATCCTGAGATCTCTCAATACATGGAATAACACTGACAGGAACTCTGAAGATCCATATGCAACACAAGAATCCTCATTTCTGTCCAGATACAGGTGTCAAATTAGCTCATCATAACCAATGCCAGTAAAAGTATGTAGGATATGATATAGCAACAAATATGATGTGGAAACAAAGCATGGAAGAGAATCCTCAACCTCACCATCAGGAAAAGCAAGCCTATAAGCAGGATGTCCAGAAAGACCAGGCTGCCAGACCAGGTGCTGGAGCAGACCCCGCAGTTTTGACGAGTTCCTAGCAAAACTTATCATTCAATCAGGATATGAAGAAAAATGGCAAAGCTTCAAGGGAAGTATGAGACATGATAAAGATTTAATATATTTAAGTATGAGACAAGATAAAGAGAATTACCTCAGGCACTACAGGATTAAGTGTTAAGAGGTGGGTTAGAACTGCCGACATATGCATGCACAAGAACATAAGGTTTGAGCTTAGAGAGGTTTTGGCAGTTATGTGGCTAACAGAAGAGGCAGATTGTGTACATTTGGTGTAAGTGATAATACTTTTGTAGGCAAGAGTTTTTTTCTAAGCCTAGGTTTTAGAAGAAAGCTAAGTCTATTCTGTATTTCCAAATATACATACTCGTGATCTAGTGTGCAAATTTCAACCTTGAACACCAGCATATTCACAATACTTAAACTCTTCCTAGCAGCCTTTCATTAACTTTAGAAGGCTTTACAGCCCGAGTATGAAGTCACAAATTCTAGATACAAAGATAACTATATAAGCAGAGAAAACAATCACTTACAGGCAATTTCTGTCAAAACTTCGTATTTCAACTATTTTTGAACTACAAAACATAATCTTTTTAAAATTAAATACATGGTTAAAAGTAAAGGTCAATGTATCTCACTTACTACAGATTCCAAAGTGTCCATCGTCAATAGTAATTTCATTTTCTAGAATTAAAAGGAGGGAAAAAGAATGGAAGAAATTAATTAATATCCACATTATAAAGAATCATTTCCAAGTTATACTAATTCTACTTGTCCATTTCACTTTAAAAGTACATCTAATAAAGTAGGAAAACCGAAACAGATGAATAAGCATGTTTACTGCAAACATCTGTAAAGCTTTTTCCTAATTTATGCTTTTTCTTAGTTTCTGCAAGAAAAAACAATCAACACACAAGATGCCAAGATACTTTACCTACAGTTATCTGAACTGAGAAAACCAAGAAGGCTGCATAATTTCCTAGTCTGCTGCTATATTTTGCTGATATCTACATCCTGTTAGAATCTAAGATGCTTTTTCTTCTTAGTGTCAAAGTTTCCTGCAAGCATACAAGAAAGCTGTGCCCTCCTGCACATTTATAGTTAAAGCTTCTAAATCAATTAAAATGCTTATTCTGTCCACGCAACAGAAACCAACCTAGGATGAAATACTCAAACCGCTCATTTCACCCTTACTTTTATCCTTACCCTCTCCAAAATTTTAGTAACTAAGTAAATTCACCAGTATTAACAGAATTGCACTAAGCCTAAAACTATACATTTCTCAAAATGCAAGTCTTAATAAAATCTTCTCTACAGCTATTAATCCCATCTTTTTCTAATAAGAATTATGGGCCTGACCTCAATTTTTAATAACCACAGGCAACAATTCAGGATCATAATGACCAAGTGCTTCCACCCTCCTTTTGCTGCGCTTTCTTAAAGACTGGTTAGTAAGCACTGAGTACTACTGGGGGGGGGGGGGGGGATTTCCAAACTGTTTGGAATGAATTTAACTCAATTATAACAATTATAAAGTCTAGACCCTAACAGAGGGTGGTCTGTCTCCCTAATTAGTTACTGACAGATACACAAACATAGTCTTGTTACAGGAATAGAAACACAACTAATTCAGTTGAAAAAAAAAAAAAAATAAGCGGGGGGGGGAGGAATTATCTTGGTACTATTCATATTTAACAAGCAGTTTCTTCAATACCAACTTCTCTCCAGGCTTTTTTTTCAATGTATCAGAAAGTATTTAATAGATATGAACTCCTAAGTATGGAGGGAATAACCTTTTTCATACCCTAGAAAAGACAGCGCGTAAAACACACCATCCCATAGAAGCACAAGAGATGTAAATTACAAGCTACATTCAAAGGTTATTCCATTCACTCTTCAAAACCAAACTTTTCCCCTGTACAGAAAAGCATTAGGAACTTGTAGGCATGTCTGCATGCCACCTTTTCTTTCAGCAAAATAAATTGTGGCTTTATTGCTGGGTATTTAAACCCATTCATGTTTCTGTTTAAATTAATCTATTTCCTTAAGCCTAATTAAGAATTTTTGCCTTAAATTTTTACTAATGAAATGGTAATTAAATAGGAACAGCAGTGACTTCACACCCTCCCCCTCCCCACATGTTCTCTGAAAAAATAATATGGATCCTTAGTCTCAAAGAATTAAGCTTACAGAAAATTATTACAATTCCAAATTAGAAAAAAAAAAGAAAAATACAAACACACCCAACCCACATATCTTAAGGATGGCAGTAAAGAGCTTCATGTCCCCTCCGTTTTTAAGCCACTTATTTTTATACATGTATTTTGAGAGTAAGGCCCATGTTGCACAAAGAAAAAGTTTATACTTTGAAAACATTCATAAGTTTACGTATTTTAAAACTATAGTTATCAATCCTTCTAAACCAATGCGCAGCATATCAGCAATCTTATGCATATGCCTCAAACAGATGCAGTTGATGCCCATACCTAAAGGGGTAATTGATCGTGGTTGTAGATGAGTCTCCCACGTGTGAACTATGACTTCGCAGGGACCATCGATAGTCTGTAATTTAAAAGTTAAATGTCTGCAATAATTTCTTTTGTTAGATCTGATTTTCTACCCATGAAGCTGTTTGGGATGGTTGTGAACTAAACTTACAGATTTCAGAAAGAAAAAGTACAAGAAAGAGAAAGAAAGTGGGGGAACAAAGAGAGAGAATGAAGGAGAAAGAAAGAGTATAGATCAGGCTTGTTTCTTACCCCTGCAACTGCTGATGACGCTATCTGATGCGTCAGACATACATACAACAAAGCTTGTGACAAAGTCTGACAGGGTGAAGAATTAAAATTATTAAATCTTTACTGCTTCCAGCTACTCCACGGGACTACTTTAGTTTCCTTCAGATACAAAAAGCTCCAGACTGTCTCTGAAGTAATTCAGCATGCTTGCTTTTTTTCTTAAGGTATTACAACAACAATTTAGGAAAAAATATATCCCGCATCTCTAATTCCAAACATCACTCAGCACCTACTCATGCAGTTAACAGTTGCAGGGGTAGCTTCTCCCTCAAAATTGCCTTGACTAAGAAACATTTCTTTATTTGTGGTACAAAAGAGCAAATTATTTACCATCTAATTAAAACATAAATACTTGATCCAATTGGGCAGCATTCCATCTGGAGTAGGATAAATTAGATTCTTCCACCAAAAAAAGAATTACTTTCCCTCAAAAGACTACATTTGTTGACAGACATAGCCAAGACTCAGGTATTCAGAACAGTAACTTAATCTCTTCTTTCAGAACAATTTAAGTTTGAAATAGCTTTCTAGGTTAAAGCTTTTAGGTAACCACTGGGTAACAGCAGAAAGAACATGTCCAATTCCCAGCTCAGTCATCTGAAGACGTTTCCCTTAACACTGTGTAGTTGTCACTGTCAGTCACAAGAAACACTGTCAAATAGCTCATTTTGGTGCTTTGGGCCTAAGTGACTCTATTTCCAAAAAGAGTTGCTACTAGTACCAGAGTCATATAAGCTTCAATGCCAACTTAACCCAGTACTTCAGGTTCCTGTTTAAATAGATTTCAGATCAACAAAGACATCCAGACACTTAAAAATCTGCAGTAATTACATAATTACACAGTACCATAATGCTTTATTTTACAAATCACTTAATTCTTTAGTAATAGATGGGATTTTTCGATGTATCTCAAACACATTTAATCTACTATGCTTTTGATGAGTTAATAGCAAACACCAAATATTCAAAAAGTACTCAATTAGATAGGTTTGCTTTGTCTTAGCTAAAAATTCATTTTTTCTGAAGAATTCAGAGACATCTATACTTAAGGATCACATCAGAATAAAATACATAAAGTCATGCTTTAAAGATTGAATACATGTAAATATGAACAAAATAAGATGATACTGTTGTTCTCTGTTTATTCCTGTTACAGTGCAGTTTTACTTCCCACCCTCTCACTTCTGCCAGAATGACCATTTTTATGGACTTCTAAAAAAGTAAGTAACAAGAAGCTTCTTTTCCCTTCTTCCACAGCAGATTTACATGTGAATGTCACAATTTCAGTTTCTGCAGGTGAAACCTGCGTTTGCCAGCAGGGAGGGTATAATTTCCTAACACTGTTGAGGCCCGCAAGCTCTCAAACAGCAACTCCCACAGACACATACAGTACTTGCAGCTTGTGAACCTGGGGAACGCAAATCTGTCCTAACATGGATTAAGTAGTTTTCTCAAAAAGTAAGCAAGGGGTTTTCCTTGTAGAAACTCCCAACCTACTGCAGTAAAATAACAATACCAGGTTATTTCTTACTCTACTGTAAAAGTACATTTTAATTTTAGGTTCTAAAGCTATGAATGAGAATTCAAGTAACAATTATTCCAACAATAAGCACAGCATGCTGGACACAGGCAGCAAAATTTCATCCCCTGAAAGGAATACAGTGGTCTGATCACGCAGTCCCCAACACAACAGGGATGTTGATCTGCTTGAGTGAGTCCAGAGGAGGCCACAAAGACGATCAGAGGGCTGGAGCACCTCTGCTATAGGGACAGGCTGAGAGAGCTGGGCTTGTTCAGCCTGAAGAAGACAAGGCTCTGGGGAAACCTTATAACAGGCTTCCAATACCTAAAGGGAACCTACAGGAAACTTGGAGAGGCACTTTTTACAACAGCATGTAGTAACAGGACAAGGGGGAATGGCTTTAAACTGAACGAGAAGAGATTTAGATCAGACATTAGGAAGAAATTCTTTATTATGAGGGTGGTGAGACACTGGCACAGGCTGCCTAAAGAAGCTGTGGCTGCCCCACCCCTGGCAGTGTTCGAGGCCTGGTTGGATGGGGCTTAGAGCAACCTGGTCTAGTGGAAGGTGTCACTGCCCATGGCAGAGGGCTTGAAACTAAATGTGTTTAAAGCCCATTCCAACCCAAACCACTCTGTGATTCTATGACTTAATCCCAGAAATCCTCAAACACTTTCTATACTAAGAAAAGCCAAGGAAACTACCTGGAAAAAAAAGGGCAGTGGATTAGAGAACAGGCACAGACGTGACTGTGAAGCCTCTCGCAATCCCTGCTCAGGTCATCTTTCTGTTTATGGGCGTTTAAATAACGTTTTAATCACATGTAAGAGAAGTCAGTGCTACAATGAGGTTAGAATCTGACGTAATTTCAGTGCCATATCCTGACCACATCTGAACAACAGGCCAGTTCAGATCAGCCTGTAGCAGAAGCTAACAATGTGTCATCAGTGGTCATACTATGGTAAGGTTATCTAAAGAGTTGGCCTCTGCTAGGGCAGTTTCAAAAGGCCAATCCAAATAAAGCATTCCAGTGGGCAGTACACCGAGATTATAGTAGAGGGCACTGCACGGCATGGATCCCTCTGTACTACAACAGAGTTGTTTTTTTTTTAAAGCAAATACACAAAAAAAAACCCATTCTGTTTGATTTGTATTTAGCCGAACATCTCATGCAATTTTAAAGCTCTTAAAAGACATTCAAGAATTTCCCTGCATGAAGCGCTTGTGTGCTCAGTACAATTAAAATATGAAAGCACTTCAGTAGACATTTAAATTGTAATTCAGGAGGCCAGTTCCAAACTTCCTGATCCAAGGCAACATAACAGAGTAGGAATTAGGGAAAAGAAAATAGCATCTTCAGAACTACCCAACTACTTTTATCCAACTGCACTTCTTAAAACTATTGTGTCAAGAACATTAATCTACTTCAAGAACACGAAACAGCCAAGCAAATTACACTAAACTGCCAGAGCAGGATTTCTGACAAAAACCTTGATGGATTTCCTGTACCATGTAAGAGACAATAATAAAGCACAAATCCAAACATCAACCATCAAGTCATTCAGCCTTTGTAAGGCAACAGCACATGTAAGTCACCTGCCAGAAAGTCTGGAGCTAAATAGATGTTTTTAGCTCTAGTATTTCCAAGAACAGTTTAACACACAGCCTGCTGTCTCAGCAAATCAAGGCACAGGTGTTCCTTTGTTATTATCAGGTTAATGGGTTATTAGGCTTTAAAAGCTTTTCTAAGGTAGTCTGATATTAAAGAAATTACTGAGTCTAGACCTAAGTTTCACCTTTATTACTATATTCCACACACTAAATGGATTTATTTACATTTTAGAAAAGTAAATTTAAGCCTCATTTGAAGCCTCTATAATTAAGCAATATTCTCACGAGTGTGAAAATGTTCACAGTCTAGTTCTAAAACTCCTGCTACATGCATGGATAGCTTAGTTATTTCATACTTCCCTTGAAATAAGTAACCTAAACTTGCATGCTTATTTACTGTTGGGAAAAAAAAAATATAGAAAACAGCTTAACAGAGTAAGGCATGTATTTACCTTACTGAACTTTTTCCAAGATGTATGATGCAAACAATGCATATAAAAACATTCTCGTAAAACATATGGTATACAGAAGACTTAAATTCCACACAAGAGGGGTTTTGGTGTCTCACACCTCCCTTAACCCCTAGAAAACAGAGGGTACGTGTAGAACAAAACATGGGATTTGGTGTCTCACACCTCCCTTAACCCCTAGAAAACAGAGGGTATGTGTAGAACAAAACATGGGAACCAGACTATGTCTAGGAAACAAACAAATCTCAAGCAAAACAGTTTAAATTACTGTCTTATTTCATCAAGTGAATGTATTTACTTTTCTTTTAAAATGCTTAAGATGACTTATGTTATAATTAACATGTTTACAATATAGTAAAAGCTCTTGATATGCAGGAGCGAAGACTTGCTATAATTTTATAGTAGAATGCTCTTTGTATATACATTCATTTATAGAAAAATCAGATAAATTTCACAATATTAAGTAAAAATTTTACACAAATAAAATCATGTTAATATTGAAGGGCTTCAGTGCAAACAAACTAAAATGCCCATCACACTGTACTATCTTTCAAGCAAAATTGTTTAACAGAGATGAAATGACTTTTCAAAGGAGATGAGGAAAATGCTTTCCTATTTGCTATGGTTGGGGGGGGTGGGGGTGTCCCCAAAAATATGATTATATATATTTTCACATCTAGTTTGTACCAGTATTTTGAATAATATGAGTACTATTTCTCTGTGTAACTATATATCACCCCCAGCTTTGCCACCACATCCATCACAAGCACCCTCACAGAGGCAGTTGATCTGGAAAGAAGGAAACCCTAGCTTCAACTGGATCCATCTTCAGCATGATTTACTCAACTGTGGTGTCAAACTCATATATTCTGACTTCAACATATTTAAGACTATTCAGAATAATTTAACTTAGAAGTACCTTTTTCTTATCAGAATTGTTAATGCTAAAGGTCTCCATACAGTGTCTCATTTGCACTATACTGTGCATTGTATTTCTGTTAGAACTAAGGGATCCTGCTTTTCCATTTTTCCCCAAAAAAATTTACAAAAAGAGCAATAAAACATTGTAGCTGGAATTCTTTTCTTCCAAAGACTTTGTATTGTAAGAAATAAAGCCCTGTGCACTAAACAGGTACAGGCTAAATATCACTACGTGGGTAACCATTTACCCTGGCAATTCACATTTTGTTTTGCAGGGTAGTTTTCTTTTTTTGCTCCTTTTTATATATATAGTAGCTCTTTATGCTGTATTCCATAAAATTTATACTTACCTTGGCAGACTCTGCATCACACGGTACATAAAGCGTGCACGATACAGAGCACCTACTTAAAGAAACACACTCACCAATACATAAAGTTTTTCAAATGTTAAAACAGAAATTGTGTTGTCTATGAGCATGTTTTCTGCCCATCTGTTCTCACTAAGCATGCTTTTTCTAGTGTGCTGTTGCTTACATTTTAAACTTAGAGGCATCTGTGAAAAACGTAAGAGCTGGTAGGCTGTAAGAACTGATCTACTTTTGGCCTCAGAAAAAGAAATCTATTATTAGCATTCCCTTCTTTTGCCTCAGAATAACAATTTAAACATCAGTTTCAGATTAGATTGTTTTCACATGCTGTAATAAAAGACAGAATTGTGTTTCATTTAAAATTAGTATCCTTCAGAGATGATACCTCTGTCAAATATTTCTTTCAGTGAAAGAAAGGCTAGTCCAGCTGACACACACTCTTGACACTAATTTAAAATACATAGAAGGTATAAACCAGATGATTCTATAACTTCTTCACACATATAACTACAGCCTTCATAATCCCAGTTTCAATGAAGAACTAAAGCCCAGAGTGGATAGCTACAGGATATTAATAAAGTAAGAAATACAGCAAAGATAGCTTTAAATGGCTTATTTCTTACCATTATTACTTGTTACTAATAAAAACAGAGCAGTGCTTGTTTTCACAACTTAGTCCAACTTTTTTCTGGATGCAGTCTCATCCCTAGTCTGAAGGGTAAGTAGTCTGAATCTTGCTTACCCAGCACAATTGTTACACACCAGAATACTACCACATACATTCAACTCACATGCAGTTCTGACATCAGTACCTGTAAAAACACACCTGGGTCTATCTCCTGAGTTCCCCCTCACCTCAGCCATGCAAATACCTATATACAAACCTAGACAAAATACTGGGATGCCCCATTCCTTGTTTCATCTTTTCATTCAAAGAGATTAACACAGGTTAATTATGCAGCACAAAAGCTAGTTAATACTTCTCACGCTTCACCACAAAAGTTCCACAGTAATTTTAAAATCTGTAACAGATTTGGCAAATTCAAATCCACCTGCTCAAATTAACCATTTTTCCCTTGCTATCACTTACTTCCATGTTAGAGATCCTTGCTCTGCTGAAGTCCATATTCAATTATAAACGTAGAAGTTGTTATAGCCCTACTATATAACTAATGAGAACTTCACCATATCACTCAAGCTTTCTAACCATGTCAGGCATTTCACTATTGCTGCAATTTTTAACACCCTAACACTGGTAAAAAACAGACAATTTAACAAAAATAATGACATATGGTCATGTATTTTCAGAAGTGAACTGCTTGTATTTCCCTAAGTGTTTTAATGTTTCATATGTTGCAATTTGAGATTTGTTTCTAAAAACTCAAGTTTAACTCAAAAAATCCTTTTTACTTCAAATAAGGGATTTTTTTATACTGGGGATGAGCAAACTTAAAATAGAAAAGGTTGTACATACCTTAGGTTCTAAGAAGTACCCTTTAAAATACCGATAACAAACAGGAACTCCCCTAGGAAGCTCTACGGTAGCTTTCCATAATTCACTGTAGGGGAAAAAGAAAACAAGAACAAAACAGTTTCCAAATACAGGCTAACAGCATCTCAGACATATGTCTGTCCTAAGTAATATTCTAAAATACAGTTTGGCATACTGCTGCAAGAAAGATTTTTACAAGGTAACTTAGCCAAACATGTACAAAGCATAATAAATACTTGCACTGAAATTGCACTTTCTAATCTCAAGATCTGAAGGGCTCTAATGGAGCAAGAATTCTCACCCTCATTTAACTGATGGGGAAAACATGATGAAACAATTCAGGAACTCATTCAAGATCACACAGCGAGTCACTAACGGAATTATAAATATATCCTGAAAGCCCTATTTTCCTGTATCATACAAACAGTGACAGGCTGGGTACCATTTTAAGATAACACTGAATTCCCCTGCCGCATTTAACTTTCTTCTCATACAGTCACGTTTATATACACACAACCATTTCTTCCCATCTCTTTATAGCTACAATATGTATTGTACAGGCTAACAAAAAATAAACAGTATATGATTCTATGATTATAAATGTCTCCTGTAATTTCCTGTATAGTCCTGGGACTGAGAATTACCCATAGCAGTTTCTTGCTCAAAATGTCTATAGCTAAACTACTGAAACATGCCATTTGCAACGGCTGAAGCATCATTTGTAACTAGAAAAGCATCCCCAAGTTAAATATTTTCTTAGACACATTCCTGAACATACAAAATGTTCAAAGGCAGTACAAGTATTTTACTAACAGTAAAGTTTTACTCATTAGCTTACAAACTCAAAGCCAGAATAAGTTTGTTGCTCCAGAATTCCAGCTACTTCAAAAAGAACAAATAAAAGCCCCCAAAACCCAACTCACTGGTCATCAGTTTGGAGGACCACTGCAAGTTGTGGATTCCAATTTCCCAAAGTACTGCAGCTCCCGCATACTGCAAAAACCTCTCCTAAAAAAAACACAACCCAAGCAGAAGAAACACACAATCACCATTACTTGAGCATATATGGAATTAAGAAGTACATTGTACATGGCCAAACTGTCAAATATTCTAAACATACACCCCAAAGTCATCCATCTAAACTCCCTCCTCTTTCTTGTTCAGAAAGGCGTTTTTCCCCCACTTAAAACAACAGCATCTTCTTCACCATCATAAGGATCTCACCGACAGAGGGATTAGGTTTTTTAGTTTTGAGGAAATTCTTATGCCTCTCCAATTATGTCCATTTTTTCCAGTTATACAGCTTAATCTAGTAAAAGATACCACCAGAATTGCTTATGAAAGAAACCTTTGAACACCTAACAATTAGGAGGGGAGGGAAGGATCTACAAAAGCCAGGAATTAAGTAAAATAATTTATTCCTAAAAAGTTAACTGAAATCATTTCAGAGAACATCTTGATCTATAGCACTTTTTTAATAAATGTTTTTGTTCCAATTTATTGAGGGGGATTAGATTAAGCTTTTTGGATGCTCACTGTAAGACATATGCAGACAAAGACCATTTGTATGTTTACTACATAATTCACTGCACACAACTGCCTAGGTCAGGTGCTTTACCTTTTCCACTCTGTACTGAGGCATATTATGTTTTATTTTCACAGGGAGGAGATAAAGGGGAGAGGGAAGACCACATAAATACTACAGTTAGAATTTCTGACTAGAAATATTAAAGAGAAACTAAGATTCTTTTAATATCCCTTTAAAATAGCAGCATTTAGTAAACCTTAGTGAACATGCCAGCTCAACTCTGCAGTGCCATCTAAATTATATTCCTCTTAGTAGCAGGTGGTTAGAATAGTTTTCTAGCCTTCATTTTTAAATGAATATGTGTGAACACCTAGTGAATACTTATCACTTGAAGTATAACACACAAAAGGCAACATTTGAACAAGATGTAGTCGCCCCTAAACTCACTTGGACAGTTACACTGCAAGGCTGAACAAGGATTTGTAAAACACTGCTTACATCATCCGAGGAAAGGCACAAGTGAAATGCATCATAAACTGCAACTGCCTTTCCAAAGGCAACTCTAAACTCAGCAGAGTTTGGTTTTGTGTTTTAAGTTCAGGGGTCTTCAATTTCTCCCCTCCCTTTGCCAGGTAATCCAACGCTGCTACAGGCAGAGTTCCTTCAGCTACAGCAAAGAGGAAGCTACTCCAAGGCTCCTGCCCAGTCTCAAAGCTTGTAACAGCACCACTGACGCTGCAATCTGCTTGGGCCAGCTCTGTTGAGAAGTGTACAGATGGGAGCTAGAAGCTCCAGGTTTTCTTTCATAAGAAAGAAACTTTGACCATCTAGCAGCCTCTTGGTATGCGACTATGTCCTGATGAAAACCTGAAGGAGTCACAGCCAGTAAGCACTGACTCTCTTCCTTTTGCTAGGACAAGGTAAAAATGAAGCAGTGCATGTCACAAATATGCGACAGCCTTATGTTAGTTCATCACCAATGTTGACTTTCAAAGTGGTTTTGCAAGAGGGAGTGAGTCAAAGCATTATTCCTATGCTGGCGATGCTCTTTCATCCTGCCAGTTAGCCTGGATTTGACATCAACAGGAAGGGACAGTGATGAGAACACGGGGAGCGGGTTAGTGCTCAAGGTAAGGGTTCCTGTCTCACCAGCTAACTACTCACCATGGTGATCTGCCAACCAGTACATGACATTTCTACATAATGCCAAATTTTGCTTTTTGTAAAACTGCTGATAGCTCTGAAAGCCTCTCCTTTCACAAGACTGCATCTCGCCACTGCCTGCATCTCAAAGCTCTTCTCCCCAAGTCAAAAGCAGCAGTATCAGTATTGTCATGAGCAGAAGCAGCCTTCAGTGTCACCTCTTTATGCTATACATACGGTGAGTATTTCCAGGCAATTCTTCTTAACCTGCTAGTGAGGCAGGACCTATTTCTCCCTAATCCTACTTTTTTTTTTTTTTTTTGTGGATATTATCAGTACAAGAGAAAGTTATACACAGACAGTCAACTTTGTTAGTGCCAGTGCCATTGCAACGGTGGAAGCAACAGAGACTAAAAACCTGAACAGGTCAATGCATGCTCGGCGAGCCTGGATCAGAACATAAATACTCATTTCCATGGAATAAAAAGTTACAGACAGAACACTGCTTTTAAAAATAACAATTTCAGCATCAAAATCCCTAGCATACCATGAGATTGTTGGTTGAAGAAAAAGGTAAAAATTAATTCCCAAATCTCATTTTCAAATTCCTATGTGAATTTTTTTAATTAATGTATTATACAAGGATTCATTTTTGTGTTTGAACTGACATGTTCTTTTTCCTCTGAGGAAAACAGACAAGGCAGCCTTTCAGCATTAAGTTTTCTTCTACTTAAACCACATATAAAAAGGAGAAAGCATGATTTACGTACCTGGCACTGATGGTCCTCTTACTGCAAAAGTGACTTGAGAAGAGGTCATAACTGCAGAACTTTCACCTCGGGATGGTTAAAATCTCCTGTAATGGAAGGAAAAAAATATTGCATTTCAGGAACAGTGCACTACATCTGTTGCTGTCCTAAATAAGAGGACACAAATCCCACCACTTATAGGGAAATGAGCCACTAGTGATGCTACCGTGAGTGAACAGTAAAAATAGAGAAGGCTTTAAAACCAGCAGCAGCCACAGAAAACAACATCCTGCTGCAGAAGACACTGTTGCAACACTGGTTCAAGAAAAAGACTACTAAATCAAACACCATATGGAAGTATCAATATCATGCAACATTTATCAGTCTTAAGCTAAAATTTTCAAAAGCTGATTTTGACTGATTTTGCTCCCAAAGAGGCCACTGGAAATTATAACACATTTAAGTTTATGACCTCTGGCAAGCAGTAACTTCTGACTGCCTCATCTATGCTATTACATAGCATTCTCTTCAGAACACAAGCAAGGTTTCACAGACAAGCACTACCACCTTCGTGGTGGTGTTCACCACCTTGGACTCTGCTCCCCTACCTACCAATACTTCCAGCCTTTCACATGGAGCACCAGCAACTAGAAGCACTAAGAAGTCTTCAAAACACTGTAGTAGGAAGGGACTGCCTACAGCCAGGGCAGCAGTGGGAGGACTGACCCCACTTCAATTTTCTATTCTCCTCCAATACACAGTAACTTGATGGGAAAAAAAAAGCTGGCAGAATCCCACTTTCCCTATTACAGCAGAAACATTATTGATGTAACATATCTTTTTTGTATTATTTATGAAATCATACCAAAGCCCAAGTCTGGTTGTTGCTAGATTAACTCTCATCACGCAAGTATATTCCTTTGCACATGGGCTACAAAATAATCATACTAATTCTATGCAAAATTAACTTTGCAATGCTCTCAACTAATCCATTTCTTTATATCACTGAGGTGTGTGGGGGTGTATGTGTATTTTTTGTTGTGGGCTTTTTTGGTTTCAGTTTGCTTTAAACCAAACAAGTAGAACATTTTTATTCCTATTTTTTAAACACAGGAAAAAAAAGCACTTTATTAGAACATTTTTATTGCTATTTTTGAATTAGAAAAGGCACTTTTTAGTACAATGCTGGTTAGCATTCCTTTAGTAACAGCTTTAATAATAATGGCAAGAAAAACTAACAGCACTATAGAAAAAAAAACAAAACTACCTTTCACTAGCTCTGCTACAAGCCCTTGTCTTGAGAGGGCACAGGGCAGTTTAACAGATGCCTTGAAAACAAGAAAAGCTATAGAAAGTCAGATATACCAAGCGGGGGGGGGGATCTCACAATCAATCCCTGTTCTTCCTGGGCAATCAGTTAGTTAAAAGATGCTTAAACACCTACAATTTTTTTTCTGAATCTTCTCTTCCTCTCAATCTATCCCTTTACTAACTACTGCTGCCTTTATATTCCTTTTTCTCCTCCCTTATGTCATTCTTCCCACACCAAGGGAGATGACTTTTCGGTGCTAAAACTACAGCAAGAAAATAGCAGCAATATAGATGCTTGTGGTCATGTATCCTAATTCTGCATGTAATCTTTTATGAGTAACATTTCTGTAAATGATAAAATCCCAAACTACTGAAGCTGGAAAGGATCTCAATTAACCTGAATTCCATGAAGGGCACACCTTTTACAAACTTTGTCACATGTGTGTCATTAGGTGGTCTGTGCACTAACAGTGACACATTCTAGCATTTATTTTTAGCAGTTATATATAGACACAGAAGTGCAGCATGTTTCAGTGCTGAAACTATAATTGGAGTTATGAAACTGGTCCCACATGACATAAAAATGCTCAGTTTAAAACAGAGAATATAAACTACCAGTGCGCGTTTATGATGACACTGAATAGTTGAGGGCCCTGGCTACGTTCACCAACTTGTCCTTACCTGGACACCCTTTAACTGCAAAGGCAGAGAAGCCAAAGGGGACACGAGGTAGGCAAAAATTCCTTGCCAAACATAGCAGGTAAGTGGCAGATAAAGCCTGAACCCACTTCCCCAAAGCAAGAATAGGATTTTGCCTTGTAAAAAACACTATTTCCAAAGCTCATGCAACACAGAATCAGAGAATAGTTAGAGCTGGAAAGGACCTTAAGATTACCTAGCTCCAACACCCCTGCCATGGGCAGGGATACCATGCACTAAACTATGTCACCCAAGACTTAAAATCAAACTTGACAAAAGCCAGCATGTATGCCTGCCTTCAAATTAATTGCCCACCCATTCTGAGAAAAAAAATAAATCTGAAACCCTGTTAAGTCTATAAAGCTTTTAACCTATCTTGGAAAAATTCTGTGCACTTACTTGCAAGACATCTGTAGGCTTTTTTAAACCACTTGGCAGAAGATTTAGTTTTCTATATAACAGTAGTTAACAGTATTGAGACTTTGATTTTCTACAGCTGTCTAAAATTCTGCTCAAAAGGCATTTTATCTCGAAGCCCCACTCAACCTGCCTAAAGGATGTATATCAGGAGAAGAAAAACTCTGGTTTACATCACCAAACACAGGGCCGATTTTTCTAGCAGAACTGCAGCTACAGGTACTGCACTTACATCCATGTTTAGGATCTAAGTACTACCCCTCATTTTGAAGAAATATCTTTTCTTGCAGAAGCACACAGCAAAGAAAATAGATCAGCTTGATTCATTAACAAAACGCATACATTGTATATTACCATACACCTATAAAGACACAATGCAACAAAAGGAGTAAAAAGGCCTAAGTTTAGCTGTCTAGCTACTGATGGCTCCTTAAGAAAGGAAGTAACTTAATTCCCAGAGGGCAATGGTAAGAAATCCTACACATTCAAATTCTCCGGCCGGTAGGTGTCAGGCAATCTTTTAAATCCTATGTTTCTTCCTTCAGATTTTCAGCATTGCCTCACCAAGAGCTGACAAAGAACAATAAAATCCTCTCCACTCCCCACATCTGTAAAAATGGACTGTTTGGGAGAATGCAAAGACTCCTCAGCTTGACAGGGTCATAACTGTCTGCTTAGGGGAACTGAAGCAAGTTAAGAAGAGTTACATTGAAAATATTAAAACATTTCCTAATCAGCAACTATTAACAAAGCCAACCAAGCAGATTTACAAACTAGAAGTCCTTGTGCAACAACCATTTTAAACCTAACTTTGGGTTCAAAAGTATGAAAGCTGTATTCACATCTGCTGCAACTACACGCACCCAAATGCTACCTGAGGTGCAAACAATTGCCCCTCATCCTGTGTCCCTCTTCCTCCCTTTGGTCAGCTTTTGCAGACTGAAACTACATGCAAGCAAGAAATGAACACGTGAATCGAGGTCATTTCCTCATGGGAAAGAGGTCTCACCCAGGTAGACATTCACACAATGGTATCGGCACTTCACAAAAACAAACAACAACAAAACCCCCAAAGTGTTTCTTTACCTTAATTCTTGCTGTTCCAACAAAAACACGTTCTTTCCTCTGCCATGTCACAGTTCAACGCTCTCTCACTCTCCTCAAACAAAGCAAACCCTTACCTTTCAATCTCTGGAGGCTTCCCAAGGAGATGGTGACTGCACAGCAGCAGCACTCTGAGTCCTGGGGCTGTACTAACCTGCCTTTAAAAGCTTGACTCAGGTAACCCTGCCCATCAACCAACCTCACCCACAGGCTGCCTGCAAGGCTTCCAGAGCAGGGGCAAGATCAGCTTGGTAGCTAAGGCCATGTACAATCTTGGTTCCCCTGCTACAACACAAAGCTCTCCTTGTAGTCCTAGGAAGAAAAGCAACTGGGAATGCTGCAATTTTAGAAATCCACTTACTTGCCTTTATACACCCAAAAGAAAACCAATGAAGATTTTAAGCACAGTACCCAGCAGGTTGAACAGAAGAGAAAAAAATGTGCTCTTTGTTCTCATATTGCCCATAAAGCTTTCCTTTCACAGTCTCCTCCTCATGGGTACCTGAAGGAGTACAAGAACAACAGGAGTTGATGTATCTCTCTAAATAACATTAAACACGAGCTCTCCAGTCCTGATTCTAGAAGGGCACTTCTAAAAGATGCAGGCAAACAGCTGTGGACCTCCAAAACCACTTGGAAGAAGTGAAAAGATGACATTTCAGACCCTCCTTCTGGCATAAGACAATTAACTACTAAACAGCATAAAATGTCATAGCTCCCCTCTAAAATAAGGTAGCAAAGGTCAACATGGATGGGCAAGACAATTTTTCACTGTAGTCAAAATATACCAGAACACAGACTTCATTTAATAATTCCAAGATCAAAGTTCATTTGAACTTTGTGGCTTACAGGTTTGGTGGTATAAAAAAGCCCTTCAGCTTACACACATGCACACACGCCTCAATTTCCTTAACCTCTGCAATATATTTTAAGAGGTACCAATGTATTTTAAGAGGTGTGGGCTGCTTGCGGTCCCGTATCTCATACTCAGTATTTCAGGCTTAGATAAACATACACCAAGTAATCTGTGACAATCCTGCAATGTAAGAGCCTAGCTTGCAAACACTGAACAAATTTTAGACTCAAAAATTCAGAGCATTCATAAAGCCAGATGACACACTCTCCCTCAGCAACAAGGGAGATTCTTAAGAGCAACTCAAACAGGTTTCTGAGGATCTGACTTATAATGGTGTCAAAACAGCATCTTGAGACAGGCTTGAAGTATGATGTGATCATTTTTTTCTACTGCAGAGACTTACACAGCTGAAGGCCTTGAACTTTCTTTTTGCTGTATTGACAGAAGGCTTTCAAAATTAAGCAATTATACTGAGCTAGATCTGAATGAAAAGCTGACTTTATCAACAGAATTGGCTGTAAGGGCTGCAGAATGGTTGGTTATACTTAGCAGTAGAAGGAAAAATATACATAAACATCTAATGGTGGAAGAGAAGGGAGACAAACCAAGCCTCAGTAAATTCCACGCTAGCTTTCTAAATTGGGGGTACCCACAGGGAACATTTCCATTAACTAATCAGAACTTGTAACAAAAAAAGAGAAACAAAATGCTGCTCTTTTGGTACATAAGGGATCCAAAGTTTCGCAAGTTTTATCCTTTCTAGGATGCAGCTAATGGGAGTATAAACAACTTCATTTATGCTCCTATAATCTAGATGACCCAGATCATGAGACCATGACCTTTTGCATGGACTTAGCCCATTGAGGATAACCAGCATCTGGCAAAATGCTGACAAGAAAGCCAAAAAGCAGCAGACTTACACAGAAACATACTGTGGGACATTTCTTCCCCTCAAAAAGCCCCAGAACGCTATCCAATAAACAATTAATAGGAATTTCTGATGTAAGGTTATGAACCCAAAACTCTCTTGGGTAACATTAAGGATGACTGGATAATAATATAGATTTTTCAATGACGGTAAAATGCAACTTATAAAAGTATCTTTCTAATGGGTGAATTTTTTAAAGATAGCCAAGCATATACATTTTTATAGGTACTTAATGGCATTTCTCAATTAAAATGAGACACCTTGGTACCTAGGTGCCATGATATTCCTGGAATGCATTTTAGTATTTTCAAACATCTGGTTCTTACTGTAAGAATATTTTCAACCTCTGTATTACTGACTTTGCTTAGTTATCTGCAGAAAAATAAAGACCATCTGTGCACAAACAGGCTGTTCCATACCATTAGCACACATTTCATCACAGATCACAGTGCAGTCTACTGGCACTGCAAAAAGCAAACATAAGCTCAATTATTTCAAAATATCACTCCCATTTATTTTTTTGCACTCAAAGATCAAAAGGGTAAGGAAAAGAAGGCTGCATTATTTTTGATTTATTTTTCTGATTTTAAGCAGGCATTCTCCACCTTAAAAGCAGACTTATGAGACATATCAACACCAAGGAGAGGTCTAGTGCCAGCCTGAAGCAGGGAAAAGGTGCCACAGGATCAGCCAAGTCATTCGACATCTGAGAGTGCATGCTGGCAAGAGTGGGGCCAAGGAAGGGCACCACAGCTCCCTGCACCCTGCCTCAGGAAGCCTGCATATGAACACTACCTTGCACTGCACAACAAGGTACTGCACTTATATTCTGCCTTCTTGAAAGCTGTATTATATGCAGCAATAGAAAATCCACCACCATGCATCACTGGATCTAGGGCTGTGCTGAATAGAGATGAGGCTCACCACATAAAACTGCTGGTTTAAGACTCAGTTCTGTCACTTTTACTCACAGAATTACCCTAGAGCATAGCAATACTACTTCAGACTATACCTTTAATATTTAAATGACATCTAATCAAATCCAATTAAACTTGTAGTATGAGGAAGAGATGCTGTTGCTTGTGGTTGGTCCTAATAAAGTATCAGAATATTACAGACCACATCTAAAGCAACAAATTAGGTACGTAATAAAATTAAGTAACAATAGTTGACAACACCTGGATTTTAGAACAAGGTCAGAGGATATGCCTGTCAGGACATTCACTCCAACAAGTGAAGAATTTTTAGAAACAGCATTACAGCACCAACTCCTTCATTTTCACTCAAACAACCAAAAGGTTCTTCCTGCCCTCTCCTTCTCCTTTTCCCCTCCCCGCACCTTGACTGCATGAGAAAGGACGGTCACAAAGTCAGAAGCTCTCATACTGCATTGCAGTATTAACACTGGACAGAAAACAAACTTGCATGTAAGATCTGGACACATCCTATTCAAAGGCAGGAATTTTACCAATAGGGCTATGCTGACATTTAGAAAGAATCAAAGCCTAAGTACTATTTCTGAAACAGCATCAAATTAGCATACAATAATACCTTTAAGATGATATTTTCAGTATCAATTTAACTACCCGTTTGCAGAGCCAAGACAGCCCTGGTAATTAAGCATAAGAACCCTACCTGACATACTATGTTTGCCCAGAATGCCTCTGCTTTGTTTTAAGTAACAAGACCTTAATGGGTTTCAGCATGTTTTAAATACCTGTCCATGTAGCAGACTCTTCTGTCTTAGCTATGTCATAGCAGCTTTGCAAAGTTCTTAAAGTAAACCAGACCAGCATCAGTTTGATTTCTCTTCGCTGAGGTGTTGCTCATTATTAACACGTGGCTGACAAGATCTTTAACAAGACAGCAATTAAGCTCTTTATGATCACATTAATATTCTTCACTTAGGAATGACATAGACAAGCAAGATTCATAATGCTCCCCACAGCTCTCAGTATTCAACACAGCAACAAACAACTTTTTTTAAAGGGTTTTCAAAGGCTGTATTTGTGGCAGTTTAGTAGCGTCTATTCAAGACACACGGTATTCCCCCCCCCCGATTATTTTTTTTTTGTATTTTCTACAGTTATTTTACAGGCAACAGTGCTAGAACACATGAAAAACTATAAGGAAAAGTATCTCTTATGATAAAAAAAAATTCACTTAAGTATTACACTCTGCCATTAACATTTTAAATACTCTGAAGGCTAAACTCCATCTAACACTACATGCTTTAATTAAAACACAAACACCCTGCAAGACATGCCACCGATTGAAAAGGAAAAAGAAGAAACAATAAAGAAATGAATCTGTGCCTCCTGCAGCAGCCTGGTTAGGAAGCAAGTAATGAAGTTAATCTAACATTGTATTAGTCTCCGTGGCATCAAGCGTACTACAACGCAAGCCGTAAGCCTTGCTAGTGCTCCTCCTAGTCCAAAGCGGAGACAAAGAGCAGAGCGGATCGGCGCACACACCCCAAGCGGAGCCGACCGGTGCCGCAGGATGTCCGCCAGCAGCACCCCGCCGCCCTGACGGTGACTTACTGACTGCTCCCGGCCCGCCGATGGAGGCTGCCGTCCCGCACACCCCGCACAGCGGCCTGCTGCTGGCCGGGAGGCGGCGCGCCGCGTCCCCAGGCCCGCCCCGTCCCAGCCTCGCGGCCGCTTACATAATGCACCAGCCGCGGGACCGCCCCGGGCGAGAGCTTTCGGCGGGGACGTAAATAAGCAGAGCGGCCGGCAGCCCGCCAAGCCACGCTCACCGGGTGCCGGTTCCACCGCAGCGCCAGCAGCACGGTGCCCCCGCCGCACCTCGGGCGCCCCCGGGCAGCGCGGCCTCTCGCTCCCCGCCTCGGTCACCCCCCTCAGAAAGCCACACGCCCTTCCCGCGGCTGCCCTCACGGCCGAGCGCCATCCCTGCCCTGCAGTCACCACACACCAATCGACACCCGAGGAGCGCGACACCGCTCCCCCGCCGCCCTGCCCTGCCCACCCCGCGGCGCGAACCCACAGCCCCTTAACCCGTCCAGGCCTCCTCAGCAGCAAGCACGGACCTGTCACCACACAGCCCCTCCGCGACGCCCGTCCCGGCGGCGCGGGCTGACCTGTCCACGCGCCGCTCCCGGCTCCCAACCCGTTCAGTGCGGGGTTGCGGGAGGTACCGCCCGGGCTCCCAGCCCCTCCTCCCGCGGCCGGGGTCCGCGGCCACTGCCCAGGGACACCTGACAGCGCGGGGAGAGCAGGAAGGGCGGGGCTTTTCCTCGAAAGCCCAGGGCAGGGAGCGAGCGGCGCCTGAGGGGGCGTGGCTAATATGAGGGCGTGGCTAAGGCACAGGGGGTGGGGCTAAGGAAAGGCGCGGGGCGCGAAGGGGGCTGGGGGCGCTGGGGGTCTTGGGCTGTGGTTGCCTGCCCGCCCGCAGTCTTCTCCTTCTCCTCGGTGCTAGGCTCCAGCAGCTCCCCCATAGCAATCTGCCTAGCACCGTCCCCGCGGTACCGCCTGCGAGGAGTTTGGGCCAGCTGCCTCAGTGCTCTGTCGGTACCGGGGGACAAACCGACCCTCTCGGGTCTCCTCAAGGGCAAGCATCAACCGTCCCCTGCTGCCGACGCACAACCCCACCGTACACGCATGGGCCGAGCTGGGTAGAGGCCTTGCTGAGGTGAGGTGAGCTTCCATTAGCACCTTTCTACCCTGGAGGTTGCCTTACCTCAAGCTGGGGCCCTAGTACCCAGCCTAGGAGAGGGAGGGCTGCGCTGGGGACAGGCAGCCGTTTTCTTGCGTTACCCTTGAGTCTCAGTGGCTTAGGCAGGCTGTGAGTTCATGGCGCCAGGGATGCAATGGATTTTTTTTTGTGGTATGAAGGGGGAGGCCGGCATGCCTGTCTTGAAAGGCTTTAGTCTCTTTAGTGGATTTGACGGTGGCCGTCTCTCTCCACGTGCATTTTCCTAAGGCCCTGTGCCAGTGTTCCAGCCCTGCCAGTGGGCTGTGCCTAGGGTCCCCACGGACCTCGGCTGGGGCTCGCAGGAAGGTCCCCTGCTGTCATGCAGGCTCTGCCTCTTCCTCTACACGAGTCCGGTTGCCCATGAGCCCAGCTCCATAGGCAAGAGAGCTGTCATTCATGGTATAGCTGAAAACATGTCTTCATAGCAATGGCACCAAGGCAACCCGATGTGGGGATGCCCACACTGGAGTTCTGAAGCCGCAGGCAAAATTTAAGCATGGTATTTGTCTCTGTTTCAGGGTACCTGAGACCATTGGGTGAAGACCCCAGGGAGATTTGCTGCACTAAAAGGTAGTGTTGTGTTTGGAACTCCTGGCCTTTATGAGACCTGATTTTATGACAAAAATAGTATCCCACTGGAATTCACCCAACAAAGCATTAGCAAATAAAGGGAAACGATTTTCCTCTGCATTTTTGAGGGAGCTTGTTCTCCGTTTTGTAGCAGAGTTACAGAGTTGTGAGAATATGACCTGTCCTTTTAATAATAAACATGCATTAATAGTTTGGTAAGTAACTTGCTTGTGCTTTATACAACTTGTGTGAGCTAACAAAGAAGCTGCAGTCTGAGTATGCAGAGAAACCACTTATCCTGTCTTGTACTGGGAGTTAGCACAGTTACAAGTAGAGCTTTACAGGTACAGCTTTATCTTTTCCTTCCATCCATCTTTAAATGGAGAGCTATTTTCCATTAATCCATCCCCTGCAAATCTAGACACAAGTAATTTGTGATACAGCCCTGGGTGTTGTAGGGAAAATGAATGTTAATATCAGATGGTTTATACTAGAAAAGTATGTAATATATCTGAATTGCTGAGGTCTTTATGTAATCATTGCAACGTGAGAGTACCCTGCTTAAAGGAAAAATGGTAGGGGAAGGTATGCAGTAAAAGCAAAAGCTGAAAGCAGTTTATTTTGAAGCCAAAAGAATAAGTGGAATTCCTCTGGGTAAGGAGGAGGGAGTGCTGGTGAAAAGTGCTTGTTGGAAAATGAGGATCTTGTTAAACACGGATGGGAACTACTCTAGTTACAAACCCTTAGTAATTAAGTAAACATTAGAAGTCATCACTCCTACAGGTGTACCCAGCAGTGAGCTGAAGGAAAGGGAAGAAGAAACTTTAGAGAAAATACTATTTAGGAAGGTAATTGCCTACTGGTTTTCTGTTGCCTGTTTTTTAAGATTTATTAGTTCAAGTAATTTGTTGTAAAGCTGGGATGGAACTGAACACTTTCAAACATGCTTTGGTGTGTTACATTTTTACAAAAATGTAATATGGTGCCAATCATTTTATAAAATTGTACCATTAATTTTTTGATAAAACCTACTAGTATAAGACTTGGTCTCTTTCAGCTCTACTGTTTACTTCAAAAATGCCTTTATCTGATCAAAACTATTAGTGCATTTCCTACAATAATTTATCATAGCTAAAAATTGCAATTCAGACCCTAAATGGATGTAAGAAATACCCATGTGTTCATTCTCTTTAAGATGTACATCTCCCTGCTTCTTCACTAAGATAATAGAAGCTACTGTAATGAGCTCAACTGAAATGCTTAGAGAATTCTCTCTCCTTGTAAATTCATGTGGTTGATTTCAGCTAAAAGCTGAAATTTGGTCAAATCATTTTTAAATTCTTCAGGTATCTTAAAATAGTATATATTCATTTGGAAAGAATGTTAATATGAATTTTTGTGCTGCGTTAAGAGAAACAGCTGATTCTGTGCAGCATTAATTGGTCATGGCAACTTTCAAGGACAATTTTTTTCTTTAAAGGTAACTTGAGTTTGTCAAAATCAGAGATGATGTTCTTCAATGTGTAATTGATAAGGCTTTTCAAAGGGAAGAAATTTTGGTTAGCAGCATGATTCCTTTCTCTAAACCATTAATGTTACCAGGATTGCATCATGAGGGCTGAGCCAAGTGTTCTGCTCTCTACTCTGTCTCAACCTGTGAGATCCCTGTCTTGCTTTGCTCTTAAGCCTTTCACTGAAATACAAATTTTAATAGCTTAATTCCTGTAAATAACTCCATTGCACTCCTTGGTCTTGCTGAATAAACCAAAACCTGCTAATTAAGAGTGATGACTAAGCTTGTGCTCAGTGCAGAGCAAGTAGGAAAAGGGTGGAATGGAAAATACTGTTATGTCTTGGCTTAAGCTGAAAAAAGTCTACACTTAATTAAGTTTGCCAGTGTCCTTTTTTACTTTCCTCCTCCTTAAGAAGTTGCTTCAATATGGTTGGATCAGGTAAGGTCTTACTTTGCCATGACGCACCAGGCAAGTCTCAGCTACTCCTTGAGATAATATTAAACTGTAGAGTAATTAGAGCACATAAATGAGTTTATAAAACTCAGAAGAGTTTTAAATATCTGCCCAAAAAGTTAAGATTGATGGTCTGCTTTCATTGTTTACAATGCAACAAAATAAAAGCAAAGGAAATGAGGTTTTATGTCATACAAGCTGAGCTGAATTGAGTTGCTCTTTGCAAAAGTCACAAAGAAATCCAGAAACACAAAGCTGCAAGATCTGTTTCCAGTGTACAAACACAAACTGTTTAAACAATGTGTGCATGTGTTGGAAAGCATGTTTTCCCCTTTCCACTATAGTAATTTACTAAGAATTACTAGTACTTAGCCAGTACTGTCTGGCAGACTGCTTTGTCCTGGCAATGATAACTGTTGTGGGTGAAGTTGCTGAGCAGAAGCAAAAGAGCTAAAAGATGCCCTGTGCATGCAGCCTCCCCAAAACTGTGGAAGCTGTTTTAAAACAGGACCTTGCTCCCAGCCATGATGTAGGGTATGAAGCAGAGAGGGTTGGAGGCGATTTGTGCCATAGATGGAATATCAAAGTAGCCTTAAGGCTATAGTAGTTGAGATGTGAAGCCTGGTGAGACTTCCTCAGTCTGTTGTTTTGTAAATGACAAGAATACCTGCCCAAGTGCTGGAAGCAAGTGGTTAAGGCTAATCTGTAGAATACACTAGCAAACCTACAATAAAAAGGCACTAGGAAATGCCTTTGAGGTTTTATGTCTATTTCTGTAGCCAATGTAATATTTCCTTCAGTTGCCAGAATTATACATTCAACCTGTAAATCAAGCTTCATTCATACTATAAGTAGTTAGAAAGTGAACATTGAATTATAGATGTGCTTCTTCCTCCTTCATAGTTTGCATTATCAGTTCCAGTGAAGTGGTTATATTGACACCAGCGCTCACAGCTGAGGAAAGCTGTGTGTATTCAGATGAATTCCACTCCTTGGTTTACTGCACTTGATTTTTCTGCAGCTGTTTCAGCTCTGATGGATTATTGTGAATAAAAATAGCTGGTAAAAATATGTAAATGAATGCACAGCATTAGGCAGGCAGTATTTCATTAGCTCTTTTTTAATCTTTCTATAAAATCACTGATTCTTGAAAATACACTTCTGACCATTTCCCTGGCACTGAGAGAATTGCTGTATCATTATCTAATGAGAAATCTGGAATTTACAGGCACCAAGGAAAAGAAATGCAAAGAGACTGGAAGGTATCAAGCAAGAATAAAAATTGCAAGACAGTAGAACTGCTGTTAGCTTGGCACAAGCCTCTCAGTCTCATAGAGAATGATGAGAAAGGATTATTAGAAAGAGGCCTGTTATGCAATGACATTTTCTCTTTAATATACCACGTAATACAGTATCATATATTTTTCTCTGTGGACAAGTTAAATGTCAGGGAGCACAGAAACACATTACAGATTAAGCAGGAATATAAGGCTGTGTTCAAGACTTTTTAAACACTTACAGTAGGGAAGCCTTGAAGGTAAGCAAGAGGTGTAGAGGAAGGAGAGCAATGCTACTCTAGATCAGCAATAGCTCAGATTTCTCTTTGTTTGGGGGAGATTATTGCTTAATACAAGGACTAGATATGCTGGTAGCAAATGCAACCACAAACCAGAAGGGTGGATAAAAGCATAAAAAAAAACCCCAAAACAAACAGATCCAGAAAAACCCCAAACCCAGGTGCTAATACAATATTGCAGAAATTAGATTTGGATTAGGAATGAGAGATATTATAATCTAGCTGTGAGGGTGCCTGAGCATGATTTGTTTTTTGATCTAAGTTGGTTTACAGTTTCTCAAATGAAACGTATAAATGAAGTTTAATTGTGAAAGACCTAAATAAAGAACTGAAGTACCACACCATCAAAGCACCACTTTTCAACTAGCCAAAGTCATTAAACCTAGGCTTACCACAGCAGAAACCAGTATCTAATATGAATCTTCCTTGGTTTTTTTTAAATAACCAAATCAAGTTATATAGTAAGTATTATGTGTATATGTAACTTAAGTTATATAGTAGGTTATATACATAACTTTTTTTGTTCAATTTTTGTGTATGTGGTGTTCTGGGAACTCCTGGCTCTGTCTGCAGGCCAATTACAAGCCATTCTCTTGTATTCTGGCACAAATGGTGGTGGTGTGGTGTCATCTCTGAAATCTTGTTGTTTCTGAAATTGTACTGAAGACTTCCCATGCCCCTTTTGCCAGCAGCACCCATTTCACTCTGTCAGAGACGAGGGTGGTCAGCTAATGAGAAACACCGGTGATTGCCGAATATGACACAGATAATGTTGATTTTTTTTTTTTTTTTTTTTTGTCTTTTTGCCCATCTCGACAGAAGGAACACCTGCCCTAAGATAAGGAGAGATGGGATTTCCTACGACAGCAGGATGTTTGTGGTTCAAAATCCCATTTCAAAGGTCATGTTTGTGCTTTAAATAAAATGTGAGGCTGAATTTTATGCTCTGCCAGATAACAATAGTAGTGATGCAAGTGCATCCTTTGGACTCCACAGGTCAGGGCCAGTGATAATGTGGGGCTTCAGTGTGGTGGTTCCCAGTCTTTCCCCAGGGGGAGGACAGTGGTGCTCCCAGTACCCATGTGAAACCAAAGGGCCCAACAGAGAAATACGACACTTCTTATTGTCCACTGGAGCTTTCTCCTTCCATGCTCAATGTTACTTGAAGTGTGCCTATACTGAATACACTTATATGGAGAAAGTAAGTGGGAGACCTCAAATTCAATACAGGAAAAACTTAGCTTTTCCTATCGTATGTTTCTCCTCCATCTGCTGCACATACTTACAGTGACAAAGAAACATGTTTTAAGTTTTAGTTATTGACATTATATTCTTTACAAGTACAGACTCCTCTGTGTGACTGATATTTCTTCCTTTTTATACTTATTAAATAGGTATCAATTCTCTTGTGGTAACCCAGGGTTTAAGGCACTGTTGTTTCTGGGAATGTTACCACACCCAGGGAGACAATTTCTTCCTTGTAACCAAAACTCAATTTGAGGCGAAGCTAAAGGTGTCCGTGGCCTAAAGCCAATCAGACATCTGGCTGCAGCATTTTGGCTCTACCATGCCTCCTCTTGCACTCCCACCTGCCCTTTGTACTCTCTCAGGTCCTTGTTTAACCTTTCACTGAGCTATACTAGCTCTCTGTCAGAAAAGGGGGGGGGGGGGGTGTGTGTTTGTTTTGGGGGTTGATTTGTTTGGTTTGTGTATTTGTTTTGTTGTTGATATTATTGTTTTTAATTAGGTGTTGCATCCGTGGTCTGAAACAATTCAAAGCCAGGTTGGCTGAATGTTAGAGCTGTCTTGGCACAAGTGGAGACAGCAGCAGCTAGAACTGAAATCCTCTTTAGCTGCCAGGGAACTGCTTGCTGCAACAATGGAATTGTAAAAAAAGCATCTCAGAGACAGATTTATCATTTCAGGTTTCAAACAGGGACAGCTATCAGAAAGCACCTCAAAGAGGACTCCTGTAGGAAACAGGAGAACGTATCAGTTACTTTACACCTAATCTGTATTCTTGGCTGTCTCAGTCATGCTCAGCCAATAGCTCTTGTAAGCAGAATGTGCCTATTCTGCACACAGGATTGAAAGTGTCCAAAATGAGACTTTTCCTTTTTTTTAAGGCTAAGAAGATACAAAACAAGAAAGCTTTTTAAGCAATTCTGACTCTTAATTCCTCTTGCTGGAAGGAAGTACGAACTCCCATCTCCAAACTTCTGAAGATACATACAGGCATATGTAACTTTAAAGATGACAACATCCCTTGTTTTACAAACCCAGATTTACTTGCAAGTATATTGTTGCTCCAGCTGAGTCTGACAGTTCTCCACAGTCTGTCTCCACATGAAGCTGTTCACAAGTTCACATTTTAGTCAAAGCTTTAAAAATTAGGAGCAACCACTATGAAAATGCAAGATCAGTGATAAAAGACATGCTGTACAGCTGAACAATGTGTAGCATTCGTTAACAGCAGCAAAAACTGGTTTATCAGGTTCACCCCAGACATGCAATGGATAGATAAACTTGTGAAACAGTACAAAATCTATTGGAGTATGGGCAGGTTTTCTCACAAAAAAAAAAGTACCAGGACTAATAGTAACAAAATAAAAGCTGCAAAATCTAGACTGTAAGCAGTGTGAGGTAGTGAGATATCAAAGCTAGCCTGTTGGTTGGTGTGAGTGCCTTTTTCTGTGAATCACAGAAAAGGGCTGAAAATTCCCCCAGCTGCTCTCAACTGAGAGGCCAAAAGAAGTCAAAGTGTGCCACAGCATACTGGCCCAAGCCTGTGTGCAAGGGCTGCAGAGATAAGGCTACAGACAGGCCACAGACAGCAAAAGTCTGATTAATTAAAATGTGCAGGGCTCTTTTATCAGTGCTGGCAGCTCTGCTGGCAAGATTGCAACCACAAAGCTCAGCCACTGTTCACGACCTAGGGAAGCTGCAAGTCACTGGAAAACAACTGCTAAAAGAATAACTCTCCGTTCTGACTTGCAGCTCTTCCTCCTGGGACCTTACCCTGTGGAGAAGTCAGGTGAAATAATGATTAAAGTAATTGATAGGGAAGGCTCCCAGCGAGAAATTGCTGTGCTGCAGTCCCAGGCTGAGTTTTGAGGTGCAACCATCAGTCACTTGGAAGACTTAAGTTGCATTTGTTGCTCTAGAAGATCATTCAGGCAGAAAGCATCTTTGTGTTGCACCTTGCATTGCTCTGTGCTGCATAAACTCCTGCAGATTTGGATCTGCAGGGAGGCAGTCAGAGGCTGCTACCAATTTTGTTAACGATTGTCTTGAGCTAAGACTGTGTTGCAGAGGGGCATGCTTCTCCATAAATAGCACCCACCTACTTCCACAGTGGAAAGGTATTTGCCTTTAAAATCTGCTAGTGTTGAATTACGACCAGTTATACATTGTATTACAAAACTTCCATATTTTTAAAGTACAAATAAATGCCTTAGCATGAAGAGTAAAATGACAGTGCAGGAATCATAGATCATGGAATAGTTAGGGTTGGAAAATCATCTCTTTTAGTATTAATGGTAAGCCTGTGGGTTTTCCCAGCTCTCTTCCAGAACAAGATACAGCTATAATTATTTCTGCTGTTCCCTTTCAAAGTCTCAATCCACAAATACTTATCCCCTTAAAAACTGAACCATTTTTTAACATCATTAAAATAAACCAGAGTTTTAGTACCCTGGTGGCTCAGAACATGCACTGTATTCAGGGATCATATGACACTAGCAAGTCTTTTTGCAGATTAAACATTCACCCTTGTTCAGTGGTATTAGACTCACAGAATGGATTGGGTTGGCAGTGAGCTTTAAAGAAGGTTTGGGTTGGAAAGGACCTTTGAAGCTCATCTAGTCCTGGCATGGGCAAGGACACCTTCCACTAGACAAGGTTTCTCCAAGCCTAATCCAACCTGGCCTTGAGCACTGCCAGGGATGGGGCAGCCACAGCTTCACTAGGAAACCTGTGCTAGTGCTTCACCATCTTCATTTTTTATGTCAAATCTAAGTCTATCATCTTTTAGTTTAAAACCATTACCCTTGTCCGGTCATTACAGCCCATAGCAAAAAGTCTCTCCATGTCTCTCACAAACCCCTTTTAAGTATTGAAAGGCTGCAATAGGATCTCTTAGATTAATGAATGCTGAGAATCAAAACAACAGAAACAACTGTGATCTTTCAATGCGTTTCTGGTTTTGGGACAGGTCTGGGGACTGTGTGCATGCAGTCAAAATCTGCAAAGGGTCTTAGGTGCTGAGTGAAATGAGGAGGCTTTTAGGCAATAGGTGTTAAAAAGGCCCATGTAAAATGCCATTATTTCTACACAGAGATGGAATCACTGGAAGAGTTTTGAGTGGAGTAGGCTGATTCTCACACAGGGGGACTGCCTTGCCTCAACATACTGTTAGGTAATCTTTCCAATTCCTTTATCCCATGGATCTCCTGCAAAGCATCCTCAGCCAAGCCAAAGATCAGGCTGAATTAAAATAATTGAAAAGACAGTAAACAAACCAGGGTTTGACTTACTCTTGTGTATAGCGATCATCACTTCTGACTGTGGAGCAGAGATAAAAGTTTCTTTGTGTCAAACTCTCTAAAGGACAGAAGGGAACAATTCCATTAAAGCAGGGAAGGAAAAGCAGCAGTCACAAAAAAAAAACAAAAAACAAACCCAAAACCAACAAACCACAAGATAAAAATTCCTGGAAAAAATACACAATGGGAAAGGACAAAGTTTAAATTCAAAGTAAGGAGAACTGACCTTAGTATGCTGTGGCTACTCAGTCACTTATTTCCTGTTTATTTCTGTTTACTTTGTTTTGCAGCACTTTCCAGATCTTTAATATTTTCCAATCTAAATAAAGAGTTATGGTTTGTTTTGTCTAATAACTTCACACACAGCAGATGCTTCTGCAAAAATACATATTCAGAAAATCCTTTTTGTTTCAATAATGAAAGCATTTTGCAAACTGTTACAGAAACAAAGCAAAGATATCTTGGTTTTCCAACTCATACAGTTGCACAAAATGACTGCACTGCTCAGATGTTTTGATACTTATTAACCAAGTTAAAGCTATTAAGAAAAAAAAAAAAAGGTTTAATATTAAATATTACAGACTGTGAAGCCGAAAAAGTCTGACTGTCAGCATCTCTTTCCCACTTGTGTGTTTTAAACACTAACTTCATGATGCAGACTTTCCCTCTGCAGTGGCACATGAACTCTGCCTCTCTTGTCCTGACTGTGCACCTTGTGTCCTAGAACATTGAGATCCTGTTCTGTGCCACTGGGAAGGTAAGAGGGCAAGGTGGTGCAGGGCTTTTTCCAGACTTCAATATGAAAATCCCAACAAGTGGCATAATAAAATAGTATTAAAATATATAATACAATAGAATAAAAATAGGAATACAGATAGCAACTAAGTCTTACATCCCTGCAGGTACCAGGAATCTGGTTTGCAAAAAGCATAGGACAAGCTCCAGATGGATTTCTCCATGGCCCCCTGTGCAGATCACACCTCTGGGGAGGCTCTGCCTCCCTCTCATTCTGTGGTGCCTTTTAGTTTGCATAACAAACCAACCTGGGTATCTTTCCTTCATAGCCTAGACTGTTACCTCTGTCAGAACACCCAGCAGTGCACAGGCTGGCATTGAGGACTCCAGCACATTGCCTTGCAGTGGCTACTCATGCTAATGTACGAGCTGCTCAAGCCCTGCATAAGACACCTGGTAGGGCAGATGTGGTCTGTTCATGGTCACTAGCTCCCTGAATAAAATGTGAGGCTCCCAACACAAATCCCAAAGGTCCTTGCTTCTTTGGCAATATAGTGTAAAACCAAAAATCGGATTCAGAATGTACTGGAAAGAAGGAAAATACAAACACACAGCTTAGTCACATAAAACTTGATATTCTTGGGGGAATTAGGCAAAATAAATTAAGCATGTTAAAAAAGAAAAAGCAAAATTGGTGCTAGCTGAGAAGATATCAAGGAGAGTGACTTGTACAGAGTAACACTTTGCTCCTGCCAAAACTTTATGCCCTGGGTCACATTGTCACCTTTATTTACCCAGTCACAGATAGGTTACAACCTCAGCCATAACTTTTTGGACAGTAGATGTATTTAAAAATAGAACCATGGCTTTCCACTGAGAACAGTTTTGCTCATAAGCCCAGGAAGCAGTGAAGCCTTGTGACTCATGGCCATCCTGCCTATTTATAAATACAGATTAATAGCTGTAATATCATACTTTGTTTACTCCGCATCTTGGGCTTCATCCTTCCAGCCCTTTACTGGATGGTAATCCTCATGTTTGATAGCATTGTTTGCACAATGGAGGATTATTCATGTGAACAAATTATTAACTGGGAAGTATGGGCTTTTCTGTTATTTTTTCTGGTGTAGTCCCCTACAAGTACTCCATGCAGCTGTCCCCAACTCAAGAAGTGATTAGTTATGTGCTAAAGGTCTGATCCAACATTTGTATTCGCCAAGGAGTATGTGTTGACTTCAACATGCTTTAGTTTAGACTTTAATGCTGTGGGCTCCCATCCTGAGAGATCTAGTAGTGACTTCCACACTGAATTCCTCTTTCCTGGAGGACGAGGTTTGGGAACATCATGGAGACATTATCTGCAGTTGTCATGGGGTAAAGGACCCTGTCCTCACCTCAGGTCAGCAAAACCTGCAAGGCCAATGTAAGTGCTTATGCACTTCAAGTTTAGCATGTGTTTTGCTGAATCCAGGGCCTTCATTCCTAAGCAGCAACAATTCCCAGGAGGGTCACACCACTCCATGGCCCATGTTTGTTCACATAGGGGGGTGTTTATCTACAGGTACCCTCCATCCTTAATACTCAAGCAGAGCAATACCTCCTTAATACTCAAGCAGAGCTGACACTGTATTGGAAAGGGAAAGAACAGTGATGCACAGGACATCAAAATATGAAGCCATTTATCTGCTTTCCTAAGTTTTCTGAGGAAGAGTGCTAGGGAGAGTGCCGCAGCCCTCTTCTCTGGGGGAGTCCTGCCATGGATGCGTAACTTACCCGTCAGAAAGCCTAAACCCATAAAGTATCTTCTGAAGCTATTTTTCAGGAACCAGTTTAAAGAGAGAAGTCACAGCTTTTCCATCAGCAGTTTCAAATAATTTGATCAATACCGTAGACAGCTGGTGTCAAATGCATAATACAATAAGGTGGTGTGTTGCACAAGTGTCAGGTAAATATATTCTTCTGATGCTGGGGTTTGACCTGCTCCAAAGGGTTCATCCTGAGCCCCATGTACCTCACATCGATAAGTTGCACACACTGGGAGCAAAGCCTTTGGCTCTGTTACTTGTCATGCTGCCTCTTTTTTTCTCCTCTTCCCTGTAGGGTATCTGCTGTGCATGTACTGTGCCACACACCTCACTGGGAGCCAACCCCAGCCAAAAGGAGAGCAGTTTCACAAGTGAAGATCATAGAATCACAGAATAGTTAGGGTTGGAAAGGACCTTAAGATCATCTAAAGATGTGGAAAGGGAGAGGAAATTAACGTGATTAAGCTGAAATGTGCAGGTTATTTGACATCTGGGGCTCTTTCCAATGTTTATACAGCTTAAAGCAGCTCTTCTTCATCTGTGCTGGGCAATGGCTGGACACTGTCCTGGGCAACCAGTTCTAGGTGGCCCTGCCTGAGCAGGGGTTGGGCCCAGATGACTTCCAGAGGTCCCTTCTCACCTCAACCCCTCTGTGATTGTGTGATCCAAAGAGTTGGCTGGTGCAGGTTTCCCTTTGCAGAAGAAAACTCCCAGCTGGTTCATTAAGTTAGAGGAGCAGTCTTTTTCCCCATTTGTGCCCACAATGCCAGCAGAGAATGTGTTTAGGAAGTGAGAACATGCAGGAGACATGGATCCCTGCTCCACCAGCTCTCACCTTTTATGCAGTGACTTGGAGGGGTGTAGTGGTTCTGAAGAGGTAGAGGAAATAATTCAGAAGTAGTATCTTCTGGCAAAGATATAGGAATTTATTTCAGAACGTGGCTCAGACACCACAAGGATGGGCTACCTCTGGAAAAGCAGGTAGAGCTAAAGGATCATGTCTTTTCCAGGACACAAGAAGGATACAAGAAATGGTTGTGTCTAAATTTAACACTAGCATAAGCCATGCTATTGGTGATTAATTTAGAAAAGCAAAACAATGCATTTCTTTTTAGATCTTAAATCTATTTTCTGATGTTTGAGAGCTTCATATCTCAGCAGGCACACAGATAAACGTGAATTGCTTTAAGAACAGTAAAGTATTGCTTTTACTGCAATTGCCTGTATTCAGAAGGCAAGAGGAAGTAATTATCATTGTTCACATCAGCCACTGCCTTGCAACTATTGTGTTAAAACAACAAGTACTGGGATAATCAGTGTTTTGTAATTGTGTTTTTTCCTTCTGAAGTGTCTAATCTTTGTGTCTTTTATTTCTTGTGGTGTGATCAAGTCTTGCACAAAGGCAGATAAAGTTGGGAAACAGGTGAAGAGTTTGGGAGAGCTGAGAGTTTGGAAGGAGCTATATTTGTCTTTAATCATATTCATATTGCAATGAATAGACAAAACTTTATTATTTTCCCAGGGAAAATGCTACAGTGTATTTTGCAATTCTAAGTTATCTAACATAACAATAGTATCTCGGATAAGAACAGCAAAGGATGCATAGGGTATGAAAGCTGGCTGATAAGGGAAGACCAAAGAGTACAGATAGAGTATTCTTCAAGTGCACAGATTTTCCTAAGAGACTGCTCTTTTAGAATGTGGTTTATAAATATAATCTCCTCTCTGCTTAAGGAGATTCTATTTATACAACCTGTCATAAAAACTGCCAGCAATTTTCTTTAGAGAGAAGGAGGAATAAGGAAGATGAATGTTAGCATTAGGACTTCAGTTACCAGTGGGAAAGGCTTAGCAAAGACAAAAACATAGGATTTGATTGCAAATTTGTGGCAGTCAATCCCAGAGCTGCTGCATAAAGGCATATTCCTTTGGATACTGTCAGTAACAGGTATACATGTAAAACTGTGAAAATGGTGCTTGATTCTTTCACTCAAGTGTCTAGTTAGTAATGCACACCTTCAAATGCTAGGAATTTTCTGGTGCAACGTGGGCAAGTGTTCCTTTAGCTACAGGGAAACTGTGCTGATGGCCAGCTAGGGGAGAACCTCCAAAACATTTGTCCTTTTAATCCCAAATTCAATTTATCTGCTTGCCATGGTGTTCTGAGTTTACTAGCTTGGCAGTTATCTTGTTTGATCTCTTCA
The DNA here is from genome assembly GCF_034315485.1 of Pezoporus occidentalis. NCBI lineage: Eukaryota > Metazoa > Chordata > Aves > Psittaciformes > Psittacidae > Pezoporus > Pezoporus occidentalis. Next base: position 772,181 of record NW_026913586.1, on the reverse strand, counting down.
GTTCTTCCCCATACATCCAAAGCATGAAATAGCTTTTTCACCTTTTAAATTCATCAGTCAGGAAATAAGTGCCATTTTATTGTCACACTTTTAAAGCATCAGCACTTCTTTGCCAGTTGAGTGGTATGGACCTGTCCCAAAACAGGAAACAGATTCTTGCCTAAGTATTGCTGCATAGAAGTTGCTAAGTCAACACTGGTAAGGTCCAGTGGGTGTTAACTTGGCATGATATTTGTGAGTGATAAGCATCTGGACACACCTGAAGAGGAGCCGGCAGTGGGTGGCCAGCAATCCTCATGAGAAACCATGCCTTGGTTTCTGGAAGCTGATCAAGAAAAGGTCTGTAAAGTTATGTGCCAGATAACAAAAATGGGTTAGGGACAGGTTTTTAAAAACCACTATAGATTCCTCTTGTCCTGAGCTGGAAACTCAACTGTCCTGAGACTGCAAACTTGGGAAAGACCACTTTGAGGAATACTCAACATCTCATGGTGAATTAAACAATTCTGTTGGTTTTCATCAAAACCTCAGTCCTGTTATCATTGAGCTTACTGTCAAAACTCCCTCTTGCTTCTAACATAGACCAGAACCAGCATCAGAAATTTGTGCTGCCTTACTCAAGCCTTGCCATGGGGCTGTGTTGCTGGAAGTAATTGCTTTCTGATGCAGTTCCCAGAGTGGTCTGCACAATTTCCAAACTGAACGAAACCACAGCTACAGCAGAGATCTTTTCCCAGCAAACAATTCAGCTCATCTGTTTATTTGCATAGGTAGTTACCAGGGCTTGAAGTCAGATATACACAGTGCATGAGGAAATAAACTCTGAAGAGGATAAAGTTTACGGGGAGGAGGGACACAACACAGCAGCAAGACAAACCAGCAAACCCCAAAGCGTTTGTTTGCTTTTATTGTCTGTCTACACGTCTTTGGAGTTCAGCTGCAGGCAGTTAACATCTAAAATTGTGATAAGATCTTGTATTTTCTTAAGTTTTTTCAAAGCTGTGGAAAGGGTTCAGATGCCAAATTTAAGTCCATAGACATAATCTCAGAAATAGCTTTTCTATTTTCCCACCACACAAAACAAAGGCAGCTATATTTATACATAGATTTTCTTGTTGTGATGGGTGACACTTCAAAAAGCAAGGTCTCTCTGTCCCTGGGAAACAGCTGCCAGCTCATTTTCTTCTCATCCTTGCTGATCAAGGAAGGAATGGCAGCCTGGCTGACCAACTTCAGGAGAAGAATTGGAGCTGCCAGACACAGGTCAGTGCAGTTCAAGCCACTAATTATAAATATTGTCTTTTTATGTATTCAGGGAAGCCATGACTCTTTCCTAGACCAAGAATATCCCTTACAGTTTCCTGAAGCCACATAGGTATTTTACATATCACAGGCAAAAAGACCCTCAGACAGGCAGTGATCTTGCCACACTTCTCCCAGGGATAACAAGGGCACAAATATCATTTTACCCAGGAAGAAAGGGATTCTTTTGAGGGTAAGATTTGTTCCACTGCACAGAATTTTCATCTACAGCCAAGTGTCAACTTTACCCTCCCCTCCTCATCAAGGGAGCAGACAGGCTTTCTAAAACAAGGTTATTCTGAATTGTTTAGGGGATTCCCATAGGATGTAATATGCAGCAAGTCAGACATGCTTGTTGCCTTCCACTAACTGAAAAATCTGCTCAGCTTACTTAGCCCCAGGATCCTACACTGTTGGCATGGTAAGTAAAGATAGATGAATCTCCCCTACTGCTCCATGAATGCAAAACCCAGTTCACTGCAAGCATGAACTCAAACTTTGCCACATTCAGCTGTATCAGTCACCAGTAAGAAAGCTGGAAGACACTAACCTCTGTTTTAAGGAGATTACCTTCAACAAAAATTTGTCAAGCTGAAGTACAGCAAAGGGTGAAGCCAAGGCACATGTTCCTGTGACCCAGTTACCTTCAGGAAACCCAAGCAGGACAGAGAGGATTTTAGCTACAGGACAGCAGCTGAGCATAAAGAAACAGTAGCCCATAATTACTTTATTACCCCAAAGTATAATTAGATTTTTTGCTGCAAAGTAGCAGGCTAATATTGGTGCTGATTTTAATTAACTGACCAATGGGAGGCTGGATGGGTTGAGGAGAGATTTCATACAGAAGTTAATTAGTGTTCTGGCCTAGTTTAAAGTGTTGCTCAAATGGAAATATTGGGGAAGTTGACATCAGCCAGTTATGGATCTTTTAGCCTCTATATTACCGGTCACATAACGAGTCCTCCCATGTGATCCACAGCACTTAAATTAGCAACCTAGAAGAAATTAGTGAACGCACAAGAAATAAGGAAGCAATTTCTGAGTCAGACATAATTCCTTCTCCATGAACACACCAGAGTTAGAAGAGGAAAAGGTCCTTCTTGCTCAAAACAAGGACCTGGTTTACAGCTCAGCTCAGGAAATGTGATGGGTGGCAAGGGCTCTGCTGCATAGTGGGGAGGCAGATCTGAGTAGCACCAATCCAGCTGAACCATGTAGTGGGATTGAGCCAGTGCCCAGCACGTGGGAACAGAGCTCAGTATCTTTGCTTAGTGTTACTTCCAAGAACTGTAGTCCTGGGGGCAGTATTTTGCACCTTGTGGAAAATGTGCTGGGTTTACAGAAGTATCCTGATGATAACCCATTATTTATTTAACAAGACTGTAACTATCTTTGGGTTTCTTCCTTTTGTTCCTCACAGATCTGTTTAATCATATATGTCTTAGATTAATACCTTTCGCTTTGATTTATCTTCCCATTACTGAAAATAAGACACTTCAGGATCATATTTAATCTTTCTGTTTGTTTAGGAAATAAAAGATGACATCTTTTCAAAAGATGACATCATTTTCAAGAATCACCTGCTACAAGCTCAGGAGTGTTGCATCCCAGCTAGAAGGAAGTGCAGCAGGAGGGCCAGGAGACCTCCTTGGATGGATAAGGAGCTGCTGAGGAAAATTCAAATGAAAAAAGAGGCTTATAGAAGTGGAAGCAAGGACAGGCGGCCTGGGAAGAGTACAGGGATGTTGTCCGGGAAGCTAGGGACCAGGTTAGGAAAGCTAAGGCCCAGTTAGAATTAAACTTGGCTAGGGATATTAAGGATAACAGGAAGGGATTCTACAGTACGGGATATTAAGGATAACAGGAAGGGATTCTACAGTACACAGCAAATAAAAAACAGACTAGGGAGAACGTAGGTCCCCTCAGGAAGCTCTTGGGAGAACTAGCTACACAGGATTTGGAGAAGGCTGAGGTTCTGAACGATTTCTTTGCCTCGGTCTTCACTGGCAAAGGCTCTGACCACACCACCCAAGTCTTGGAAGGCAGACACAGACTGTGAGATTGAAGACCTTGGGCCCACTGTAGGAGAGGAACTGGTTCGAGACCATCTTAAAAATCTGAACGTGCACAAGTCCATGGGTCCTCATGAAATCCGTCCGCGGGTCCTGAAGGAGCTGGCAGTTGCGAAGCCACTAGCCATCATATTTGAGAAATCATGGCAGTCAGATGAAGTTCCCAACGACTGGAAAAAGGGAAATATAACCCCCATTTTCAAGAAGGGGAAAATGGATGACCCAGGGAATTACAGACCAGTCAGTCTCACCTCTGTGCCTGGCAAAATCTTGGAGCAGGTTCTCCTGGAAGGCATGCTAAGGCACATGAAAATCAACAAGGTGGTTGGTGACAGCCAGCATGGCTTCACTAAGGGAAAATCCTGCCTGACCAATTTGGTGGCCTTCTATGATGGGGCTACAGAACTGATGGACAGGGGTAGAGCAGTTGATGTCATCTACCTGGACTTGTGCAAAGCGTTCGACACTGTCCCACACAACATCCTTGTCTCTAAATTGGAGAGACATCAATTTGATGGATGGACCACTCGGTGGATAAAGAACTGGCTGGACGGCCGCACACAAAGAGTTGTGGTCAATGGCTCAATGTCCGGCTGGAAACCAGTAACGAGTGGCGTCCCTCAGGGATCGGTTTTGGGACTGGTCTTGTTTAACATCTTCATCACTGACATGGACAGTGGGATTGAGTGCGCCCTCAGCAAGTTTGCCGATGACACCAGGGTGTGTGGTTCGGTTGATACCCTGGAGGGAAGGAATGCCATCCAGAGGGACCTCGACACGCTTGTGAGGTGGGCTGATGCCAACCTTATGAAGTTTAACCAGGCCAAGTGCAAGGTCCTACACCTGGGTTGGAGCAGTCCCAGGCACAGCTACAGGTTGGGCAGAGAAGAGATTCAGAGCAGCCCTGCGGAGAAGGACTTGGGGGTGCTCGTCAATGAGAAAATGAATATGAGCAGTCAGCATGCACTCCCAGCCCAGAAAGCCAACTGTATCCTGGGCTGCATCAAAAGAAGCATGACCAGCAGGTCGAAGGAGGTGATCCTGCCCCTCTGCTCTGCTCTTGTGAGACCTCACTCGGAGTATTGTGTGCAGTGCTGGTGTCCTCAACAGAAAAAGGACATGGAACTGTTGGAACAAGTCCAGAGGAGGGCCACGAGGATGATCAGGGGACTGGAGCACCTCTGGTATGAAGACAGGCTGAGAAAGTTGGGGCTGTTCAGCCTGGAGAAGAGAAGGCTGCGTGGAGACCTCATAGCAGCCTTCCAGTATCTGAAGGGGGCCTATAAGGATGCTAGGGAGGGACTCTTCATTAGGGACTGCAGTGACAGGACAAGGGGTAACGGGTTAAAATTTAACAGGGGAAGTTTAGACTGGATATACAGAAGAAGTTCTTTACTTCTGAGGGTGGTGAGGCACTGGAATGGGTTGCCCAAGGAAGTTGTGAATGCTCCATCCCTGGCGGTGTTCAAGGACAGGTTGGACGAGGCCTTGGGTGATACGGTTTAGTGTGAGGTGTCCCTGCCCATGGCAGGGGGGTTGGAACTTGATGATCTTAAGTCCTTTCCAACCCTAACTATTCTATGATTCTATCTCACTGATCATCTGTAAGTTCTTCATGGAAAAGCAGATTTATCCTCACCTGTTAAAACCAGGGACCTCTGATTCTTAGTGTGGGCCTACAGCTATTAATAACCACCAAATCACTTTTGCAAACTGATGCCAATGAATGCAGGACATTCATTGTTGGACTGTGTTTTGCTTGGCACTATCCCTGTCTTGAAAAGTTGGCCATCTGAACACACAGAATAACCACACTGGGAGAGAAAGGAGGTTTTAGTTCACTCCCATTTCACAAGCAGGAATCTGAGGCACAAGGACATGAAATGACTTTACAGAGGTCACAGTAGTGCAGTCAAACCATCCAGTTCTTTGCCCATTCCTTATCATTACATCCTCTTCCTCTTAGCTGCCAGAGTGCAGTTGGGATTCTTACAGCTGGAAGGGCACAGAAAGACATTTTAAAATGAGTGTATCAGGTTAGCTGCAGTCTTGTAAGAATAATCTCTTCCTTTTCAAAAACTGTTCAGGGTGGTTGGGAGTCAGATACTGTACCCAAATTTTGTGAAACATTTACTCTCCAGGCAAGCAGCTCTCTGAATCACTGCAGATCACTGAACCATTGAAACACCCATTATCTGGCAATTGAGCATTACATCCTTGTTTAGGCCATTCCATAGGTAAGTGGTGGTTTATACACTCTACTAGTGGAGCCTCACAGTCTTTTCTAGGTCACTTCACAATAAGAATCGACATACAAAATTTCACCTTTGCAAATCACAGCCTAATGTTTTGTTGGAAGCCTGAGGCAACTGCTTTCTGGGAGGCAGGAATTAAACACCCTTGGGATCTGACTTCTCCCTAAAGTGCAGCCCAATTCTAGGTGGGAAATCTGTTTAGACTTTTCTGAATCCTATTAAAACCACTTTTTGTCGAGGATACACCAACTATCTCTTTTCTCCTTTTTCTGCTTAACATGTAAATAAGGCATATTATCAGTTGGCATTCAAAGAACACCAAGGTTGGAAAGGGTTAATTAATTGTGGCCTTGTCTTTAGCACCTGATTTGGGTATAGGAGGCAGGTTTCTACAAGAGGAGGGAAGAGTTACATACAGCTTTCTTAAGGAGTCACTCAGTGTTTGTAAATAGCCTTGGGCTTGGGAGAGGCTTTGCTGGGAATTTCTCCTGAATAAGGGCCTAGTGGCTCTCAAATAAGAGGGTGAAGGACTTAGGTGCTATGTCCTGGGTGGTAGGGAAGGTAAGCTGCCCATCTTTGGTTACCTGTTTTACTACTTGTCATGGTTTAAACCCTGTTGTCAAGTTAGCCACGCAGTCTCTCTCTCACTCCCCTCCCTTTTCTTCCACTCACACCCACCCCCCCCACCCCCCCCACCCCACTCCTGAAGGGATGGGAAGGAGAATCCAAAGAATGCAACTCCCAGAGGTTAAGATAAGAACAATTTAGTAACTAAGGTATAACACAAATCACTACTGCTACCACCAATAATAATGATAAAGGAAATAAGAGAATACAATACCACCCGCTGACCAATAATACCCAGCCCCACCAAGCACCAACCAATACCTAGTCCAACCCTGCAGTGCCCTAGCCCTTCTGGGTAACTGCCCCTAGTTCTGCATCCTGGGCATGATGTGCTGTGGTATGAAATACCTCTTTGGCTAGTTTGGGTCAGGTGTCCTGTCTCTGCTTCCTCCCAGCTTCCCCTCCTCCCTGGCAGAGCATGAGACTCAGAAAGTCCTTGGTCAGACTAAACATCTGAGCAGTAACTAAAAACATAGGTGTTATCAGCACTGTTCCCAGGCTGAAAGTCAAAAACGCAGCACTGCACCAGCTACTAAGAAGGAGAAAAATGACTGCTACTGCTGAACCCAGGACACTACTGTTTTAAATATTGCTTCTATTCACTTTCCCCTTGCTGTATTGAATATTCTACCATTTTATCTAGTTTTTCTCCATTTCTTGCCTAAATTGAGATGCTCCTGCTGCCTGCTTCTGGTTCCCTTCACTCTTCTGCATTGGGGGAAGGCTGAAGACCAAAGCTGTGCTTTGTGCTTATTGTAGCCTTTGTGCAATGGCTTCCAGCCTGTGCTCTGCTGTGCTGCAAGACCCCTGTCTTGCATCACTTGGGGCATGTTTGATTTCCATCAGTTCCTTCTTCCTGGCCTCTGGAGACACAGGAGAAGAGGAACTGGTCTTTTGCAGGGCACAGCTCATGCCTTCTACTTGAAGCTGTGCACACTAAGCAGGATTAAAAGTCACATGGGACATTATGCTCCAGCCATGTCTAAAAGGCAATACTACTTGTTCTCATTGCTGTTGGCTGCCCTCTGAGAAAGTAATGTGGCTGCATTAAGGAAACCAAGACATAGTCTTGATGGGTACATTCATTTTTTGAGGAAGATTTTCTATGGCAACCACCCTCAGAACAAGACACCTCTCACCTGCCAGATAGGTAAGCATGCTGCTGAGACCTCTTCTCCATGGGTGATGTCTGACCTTGCCCATCCCATCTCTCCTCTCAGTTCCTGCCTGCGCACTTTGCACACTCCTCCTCCCCTCTCAAGAAGGGCACACCATGAGCTCTGTCACTAAAACTGGGGAGTACTGAGTGGTAGTGTCCATGCCCACAAAGGAAGCAATGCTCTGCCCCCATTCTTCCGTGAGTACTTCCCAAACACTGGACCTTTGCCCCATGATGCTTGTTTGGCCTTAGCTCCACAACAGTCTCCTTCAGCATATTCTTGCACAAGATTGTTGTGAATGTGGCTGAGCTAATGGGGTCCTGGAAAAAGATACCATTCAGTGATGCCTCTTGCCTGTGTTACAGGGTTTGTATTTTTTGTTTACATGGTGGTGCTTGGTTGAACTTCTTAGCTCAAAGAAATACTGTCTCCCACCCCTCCTCACCATGAGGGCTGCAGGGGAACTGAATAAGCAGCTGCTAAAGATTCCTGGCAGAGGATCTTGCCCTTGGCACCCTGACTCAAGGCACGTGATGGCTTGGCTCTGTCTACACACACCCACTTGCGTGGATCCCACATGGCTTGTTTGCAGATACTGGTGACTCCAGCTCAAAGGTGCAAAGTGCTCGCAAGCATCCAGCAGGATGTTGGTGACCTCCTTTGTAAAGAATGTCCCATCTTTGGTGCCAGCAACAAAGTCCTGGCATGATCATGAAGCAAAAGGACAATGTAATAGTATCATCCAACCCCTTGAAAAGCAGTTGCAAAATGACAGAGCCAAACTCTTCTTGGTGGTGGCAGATGGTGTAACACGAAAGGTCACAAATTGTGGCTTGGGAGGTTCAGGTTGAATCCTGGGGAAGAGTTTCCTCATGGGGAAGGTGTGTAGCCCTGGGACAGATTCCCAGAGGAGTTGAGAGAAACTCCATCCTTGGAAGGGGTTCAAGTATCTGCTGGACAAAGCTGCAGCTGACCTGATTTAGCACTGGTAGTTGTCCTCTTCTGAGAAGAAGGATGGAATGGAGACTTCAGAGGTCCCTTCCAGCCAAATACTCATAGGACGACAATCTTGCCGGTTGGCATGTGCTGTGGGAAGACCTAGGACAGAGCCTGTCAGTTTGTGACTGCCAACTCTGATAAGCCTGTGTTGTAGGAGGAAAGAACACAGATGGCAGCAGATTACCAGCTGGTTCCCAGGCAGCTTTCATGCTGTTCTACTAGCAAGCTACTTCTGGTCTTCTGCTAGACATGGGACAGCTGCAAGGACAGTTCTGTGCTCTGAAAACACCCCTTGGGGCATGGGACGCACTGGAGCTACGAGAGGACACACAAGATGTTTGCCCTCCCCTCCTCTGAGGGGCCATGGAAGAGCTAAAGAGTATCATGACCTTACCTTCTGTGCTAGTGAAAAATCAATGTGAAAGTGTGGTTAAAGCAAATAGCATGACCCATACCCTGCCTGTCCATATCTTATCCAAGCCTGTCCAGCACCTATGCACATGTTCCTCCTTAAAGTTTATGCTGACATGTAACATATTAACTTCTATGGCTAGTCAAGGCTAATGACTGCAATAATTCAGAAGTTGCATTACCTCCAGAAATGGAATGCCATCCCTGGAGGTATGGAGTATATTATTTAGAGCCTATTTTGGGCTTAATTTTGTCCCCCAAAAAATGTGTTTTCAAATGCATTTTAAAATATAGCTATTATATCATTATGGATTGCTGGTCTCTGACATTCAGTATAATGCATCAGTCATCAGTTATTTCTTGGCAGGAAAGCAAAATGACTGTCTTGAATCATATTTGAAATAAGACAGCGTGTACAACCTAAAAGCCTAATGAGCAAGAGACCGTGTGAACAATTTGTCATTTTACTCTTTTTTAAGGGGGAAAAGAAGAGGATGTAACATAATTTAAAGTGTGCTAAGCCTCAGAGGAAAGAATTGGAGCACTGCAGAAACATGACTGGGAGGCAGCTGTATGCTAGTCTTTGGTTCTGGGGAGATGGAACCTTATCTGTAATTTTAAAGGCTTTACACAACACAGTAATGTATTTTCAAGGGGAAAATTCAGGTGAATCCTGCATTTTGTAGTTACCCAAGGGATCTGGGTGGATGACTGTTATTAGTGCTAATGTAAAAATCCACTACACTTCAGTTGCTTCAGGGACACCTAAATGTACCATTAGCTGCTATAAAGTCTCAAATTAATGAATTAGTATTCATGCTTGTCCTTAATGAGGTAATATTTTTCTTGCTGAGAGTGCCAGATGACAAGAACAAAAGAAAAAGCAATCTCTGCATACTGAATTTTTGCCCCTGCCGTTGTACCCCAGGTGGGAAGGGTGAATTTGGGCAGTCATAGGGATCAATGCCCAGGCTTCAGTGCAAGGGGTTTGCTGGCACCAACTTTTGCACTGTGGAAGTCCATCCTTTGCTCACTCATTGGCCCATAGCAGCTGTGTATCTTCTGAAGCAGGCATCACTGCTTGTCACCAGGGGCAGGTGGCCTGTTTTGGACCTCTGTTGCTTCAGCATGCAGTCCTTGGCCATTTTAGGGCAGAAGGGGCAGATTTGGCTGTACTCTTGTTTCTTGCTCTAGGGTTTACCCTACCTGTGACAATTTAGCAACCTATCTCAAAGACTTGGCTGTTGCAGTTGAACCCAAGGTGATTGGTTCAGTGGTTTTTGTTGCCTTCAGCAGTCTTTATGATCCTTCTTCCTGCTGGAGGTGATCAAGCGGTGCTCCAGTGCCAAGCATCTTTCCCTAAAGCTGGTTCTGCCACCACTAACCTGTGTGCTACCTCTAGTGCTCTACAGTACAGAGGTGGTTTACCTGGCACAAAACTTATGGGCTGTATGGGGAGAAAAGCTAGGCTGGTGGTCCTGCATGCTGAACTGGCTCAACCAAGGGGCTTGGGGAACACTGCAGTGGGTGCAAGGAACAGGGTGAGGCTGCTGGTTTTGGTGGCAGCCAGCTGTGAAATAGCACCCAACAGCCCAGGGATGATGATGGAGGGGGCTGAGATGCAGATGTGAATGCAGCAATCTTGTGGAATCCTGGGCTTGGACCTGGTGCTGGAGACAAATGTGGAGGTGTCTGCCAGCATCTCTTGTTACCATTACCCCTGTGATCCCACTGGGACCATCCCCATGGTCTCTTTAGACCTTTAATTCCTTAAGACTGAAACTTCCCTCCTGTGCTAAGCATGAACAACACAGAGACTAGCATCAGCCCTGCAGTACAAATGGAGGAAAGGTATATACACTTCACAGTAGCTTTCAGTGATGAGAGATCCCACCCACCAAGAAGCATTAGACCTGCTACTTGTTTAAAATAATTTAAAAGTTTAGTTTTTTTTCTCCCCCTTGCCAGTTTTGATTGAAAATTACTGGGGCACTCAAGGAGACATCACCATTTTATTATCTTCCTGTGGAGGGAATATCTTCTTACTGTTGCTATTAGGGTTAAACTTTGCTTTGAGTGATGAGCTCCTACTAATACAGGTGGGGGTCTTTTACACAGAAGCCCTTTTAAGGGGCATTAAGAGTTGTAAATAGAGCTTTCATTTGTTTCTGAAGCCTTCTTTATACTGAAGCCCATGAATCATGCCAGCCGATGCCAGCTCGGGCTCCAATGGCCAATGGTTTTAGTGCTCCACTTAAAGCTCTGCAGGGGAAGTCTCACAGCTTTTAAAGTTTTATCATAAGTTTTCGTGAGATTTTATATGGATTTGATATTTACATCGATACACAGCATCTCTTTGATCCAGTCACAGTTTTGAACTTCAGATCTAGTCTGGCATTTTCAACTGTGCCTCATAGGCTTCTGGATGCTCTACTTAGGGCAGGATTTCTAAAGGGAGTATTTTTCCCACCATCTCTCAGTGCTAATAGGGAGTTCCCAGCAAGGATATTCCAAGGATATTTTGCATTTTTGTGCTGCTTCGTGTCTGGTTTAGTTGCCTTTCAGTCCTTAATAGTTCCTCGAGTTTGTGATTACAGTCTCATTTAACATCCTTTGCTATGGAAACTTGTATTATTGCCAGGAAACTGCTAAGCAAATGCCAATGCAGAGTTTCAGTGTGGGAGGGAAGCATCATGAGACATGATGTTTATGAGGGAAGTGGAAAGTGGAATTACTTTCATGCAAACCCAAAAACCTGCAGCAGAACTTTCATTATATTGAACTTCTCTCCCTCCCCAGCCTTTCTTAGGTTCATATGGCTTTGCACTTTTGTTACCCTAAGGATGTAAATATTTTCTTGCTTCATCCAAGAAATGAAAGGGCTTTCTGAAAGAATAATGAGGGTATTGAAAAGGAAACAAAACCTGCTTTGCTAATGCTATCCTCTTCCTCAGAAATTGGTGGATGAGGACTGGAAGGGAGGGGGGTAAATGGAGGAAGAGACCATTGCCAGAGCAATGGTCTTGCAAGAATCTATAGATTCATAGAATAGTTAGGGTTCATGCAGCTCTTTTAATTTCTATAAAATGAAACACATTATGCTCTAAACTGAAGATTTCTTTCTGATCTATGGGAAGTTGCTGTTATGTAGTAACTGCAGGTTCCCCTGATGGCAAATTGCTACTAAATAATGATGCGAGTCATGGAAATTACCGCTCTGTGGAGACCTGGTTCTGGTGCTTAACCCCCTGTGTCCCTGTGTGGTACCCACCAACTGAACAGTCCTGCCTACCTGAAGTGACTGAGTCATTGCAGTACTGCACTGTTGATGGTGGAGTGTCTTTTCCTTAGACTCAGTGACAGATCCCACCAAAATGTTAAATTTACCATTGCTCTAATTTCTGGTTTAAAAGGTCAAATGGAGGTAAAAATACTTACTTGGCACTTCTAAGCTACAGATGTGCATGGTTTAGCTGTGACAGTTTTGTCATAGTAAGCACAACCACTTAATGCACTAGGTGAGGGGCTGCCTTGCTTTCTGAACAAGATTGTGACACCGGAAAGAAAATCATAGACTTTCATGGGGCCATAGTAGGAACTGGTGGACTTCTCACAGCTTTGAGTGGCTTGAACTGCTGTGTGTGTACCAAAACTCCAGCTAGAGAAGTACACAAGTACTTTCCACCATAAAGGAAGAAAGAAAGGTACATTAGCTGAAGTAAGAAGAAACCACAGTACAAAAGTAAAAATGGATACTGTATGGAAACCATTCCATCCCTTACTTTTTGCATTAAAAATATGAAAACCCTATGTCCAGTTTAAATACAAGCTTCAGCAGTGAACTGGAGGCAACTGAAGTACAAGTTACTTCAGTCTCTTAAGTTACTGGTTAGTTTCTTGCTGGTCTTCAAATTACATTACAAACTCTTGGCTTGCTTGCCTGACTGGTGCTGCTTTTCAGAATGAACTCACGGCTTGAATCTTCCAGAGCTGCAGCAGAAATTGTGATGAGCACTGTCTGCCCTCTGATGCTGAGCCCTGAGGAACCTGGGTCAGAAGAACAGGACCAGCTGGAGCTTCCATGGCATAACCAAACCTTTTTTGGTTTCCTCTTTGGCGTGGTTGGACAATAATGTTTTTCTTACAAAGATTCATTATTAATGCTATGATCATGCATCAGAAACCTTGCTGTATACTATTGTTCCTTGAGATGATTAGCAAAGAGCTGCTAAGCTTACCTTTGTCAGCTTGAATATATACATACGAATCATATGTATAATTTCATTGACTCTAACAGCCATTTGAAAAGCTGCAAACTTTCTTCCAAAATGTCTGCATTCCAAAAATTCATCATTTCTTGTCAGTTAAGTCATCATGAGATTTGAAAACATTGGGCTTTGATCTTCTGTCTTGGAGAATGATAGCCTTGCAGTGCCAAGCTGCAGTGAGTGGCAGTGTGGTTTGGTGCCTGTGTAACTTCAGGCAGAACTGTAATGCAGAAGAGGAGGAAGGTTGCTGTTTTCTCCACCTACAAAGGAGATTTGTGTGAATCTGAGTGCTTGGCATCCAGCACCGTTATCTCCATTAGGAGGAAAAATTGGTAGTACATAGCCTGATAGGATTTTGAGGGCTTGTAACAAGAAGACAGTATTTCATGAACACACGGAGATTTTCTTTGCTCAGGTAGCTGAGTAGCAGACACACATACCCTTCTTCCCTGTTGTTTCTGATGCCTCTAAGCACAAAGACCCCAGGCACTGTTCATTACTGGAGAGGAGCTGTGGCTTTCCAGATCCTGGAGCTGCCCTCCCTTGGTTTTGAAGACCTGGTCAAAGCAGAGAGCCACAGCCAGCTCAGACTTCTCACATATCATCAGGCTGTGCTCATGGCTCTGGTATTTTTTCCTCCAAGATGACTGGGAAAGACAAGTGGTAACACATTAACACATGCTGGACCTGTTGTTGTCTTGGGGTCAAGGACTTGACGACAGGTAATGGAAATCGTCAGCAAAACAACATGCAAGCCTGTGTTACAGAGCACTTGAGATGCCCTCCTGGGGTGAAGGAAAGGTGACAAACTCCTTCATTCCCAATCAGGTGATACTTACTAAAAGCACAATGGTATCCATGTCTGGGCACGTTTCCTTTTTTTGTATAAAGAAGGAGTGCAGAAATTCCCCAGGCTGAGGAGCCAAGCACTGTGGTTAACCACGTTTCATCCAAGCTTTGCTGCATGAGCTTGGCCAGGGTGCAGGAGAGATGCCCATGCAGAGGCAAGGATGTGTGGAGCCAAGGAGCCCCCTGCAAGGTCTTGTAGGGCTATTCTTGATCTGCACAGGGAGTGATGAGAAACTGGCAGTGGGGACAGGAGGGAAAGTCAGTGCAAGAGGCTTGTGTGATGCTGAGAAGAGGTGGGTGGTGCTGGAAGTTGGTGATGCTGGTCCAGTAGGTCACTCCAGTTGTGAAATTTCCATGAGCAAACGTCGGGGGGATGGTTTGTGAGGGAAAAAAGGGTTCTCCTTCCTCCCCTGCTTTTTATGGGGGAAAGTTGAAAGTTTGAAGTTCCAGTTGAAATCTGCCTGTCAGCGTAATGTAGCCCTGAGGTACGTGCCAAATTCTATCCACTGCACCCTAGTTTAAAAAGCGCTGAGAGGCCAGGATTTGCAGATTGCATCACCCTTGGAAAAAGAGGTTTCCACCAGGGAATAGGCTCTGTTCTCAGAGTAATGTAAGCTCGTGACTGAGTCACAGCACCTTTGATTTTCCTTTATTTTTAGTTAGAGGTCTCTGTTCCCATGCCTGTCTGGGCCAAACTCTGTCTATGATCCAGCCAGTACAGTGGTTCAACATAACTGCAAATAAAACAGCATTCAGTGCTGAGAAATGTGAGCATCAAAAAGCTCCAAGTAAGCATCAAGCAATCTCTTAAAAATAGCTCATCTAAAAATAACAGATTAGGGAGGGAGCTCTCCTGAAGAGCAGTTAAGGAGCTTACATCTGGAGACAAAGGACAAAGAACAGCACTCTATCTGCAATGTATCTTTGCTTTTAGGCAATAAATAAGTCTTAGGCCAGAGGGCAGGGTCTTTTCTGTATTTGTTCATAAGCAGAGCCTCGGGCAGTCTTAGTCTGGTGCTTTACACAAGTAATTCAAGGCCATCTCCAGTGAGTCAGCAACACAGTGTATGAAGTCATGCTCCAGCAGGGCAGAGGTCTTGTGGGGTTTTCCTGCCTCAACCCAAGTTGAAAGCTTTTATCTTACTTCTCCCAAGCTGTGTCAGCACTGGGAGTGGAAAAGCAGGTGAGCAGCAGGGGTTATGTGCCAGCCGTGGAAGCTGCCCGGCTCTTCCTGCTCTAAAAGGTATTACAGGATGGGGTCTCTATACCAATTGGAGGCCATGAATAATACAACTAGAAGGACACCTGGCTTAAATCTTTCACTAGTAGCGAGGGCTTTGTGTCTTTCCTTGAGTCACGTAATGCTTTTGTTTTGTTAGGGAGTAGTGATGCAGAAAGGCTCTTTGTAGGAAGGAAATGAGGCCCCACAAAACCCCATGGCTGCATCCACTGTGCTAAAAGCCTAAGCAGAACAAGAATAATAGTGTTACCAGCCTAAAAGACATTCCTGCACAGTGGATTCAAGCAGCAGCAGATGCAAAGTGAGTAGCCCAAAAAAGAAGAGAGGTAATATCACTCAGAGGGGTAGGAGCCATGACTCTCTGTCCATTCCAGCACAAGCTCTCAAAGAATACAGAGAGGATTTAGTACAGGATTGTAAGGAAAACAAAAAAAATTGGCTCCTGCTTGTACTGGAAAATTCCCAACATTCACATTTTCAAGGCCCTGCCACAGAAAACTACTTTTTGAAGAGAGAGTAAGTTTCTCCTGAAATCACTGAATTCCAAGACATGGTATTAATACATGAATTGGCTCCCATGATTTCATGTTGAGTTTAGAAGTGGCACCTTAAAAAGTCAGATACTGCTGGCACACTCATAGCAACAGATTCATGGGAGGGGAAAAACAAAAGTCAATTTACTGGCATGTGGTGTTTGAAACCTCCTGTACTTTAGGGTGTTGAGTGCAGCAAGCAAAAGGCTTAAACTCCTAGTTACTGAAGGAGGAAGCGAAAAGCATGACTTGGCTTACAGCCAGGGCAGATAAGCCCAAGAATTTTTCAGATGCATGGCTGACCATGTGCATTACTTTCTGTAATGCAGATGACTGCTTGTGTTTGTAACCTTAACCTGTCTTGAAGAGAAGTACAGTCACCGGAGTGCAGTTTATGGGGTTGGGGTATCTTGGTAGATGCTGACTTGACTATGCATGAGAAAGACAAGTAGGATAGTTTATACGTTGATCTTGGTGTTAACCATGAACCTGAATCAGCAGTAGGTGCTCTGTGATAGGTCAGTCCAAACTCTGCAAGACATTAGCCCTGCAGTTATCACTGTCTGGACACAGTAATGACAAGGAAGGGTATTTCAGTGTAAGTGGAACTGACCCTTTTGAGAGAGGTTTGCTGGTTTGAATGATTGCTTTTGATGTGGCAAAAACATAAAACACAGTGTCTTTTTATGTGGTGCTGGAAACTTAACTGCATCAAATCTGGAGGGACTGGTAATACCCTTTATCTGACCAGCTAACATAGCTGGATAAATCAGTGAGTTTTAGGACAACCCAACCTTTTCTTTTTTCAGTGTTGCACAGGTATGGTTTGGGTTTTTTTTCCAGGTAAGCCAGTATATTTCCCTAAGTATGCTAACCCAGGTGCTGTGGTAGGAATCAGGATGGATAATATACGTAGACCAGGGAGCTTGAAGATGGTCCTTGTGTGTCTGCTGTCATAATGCAGCTTTTATGTCTTTTGTCCCTGAAGCTGAGCTGCACTTTCCACACTGTATGATGGTGTGCATGCAGAGGACACAGCTGTAGGTGAAGGGAGTATGATCATGCAAAGGTTACTTGAGAATGCTAACTTTTATGGGTGATGGGGTGATGGAAAAAGAGCTTTTCTTCCAGCCTTCCTGTGCCCTTTTCTATCTGCAGAACCACCAGCAAACCTCACTGGTCTAGAAGGAGTGGAGATGAGCTACCACTTGCAGTTCCTCATCTCAGGGGTTCAAAGAGCTGTTTCTCAACCTTCTTTGTGTATCCTTAGCATCCCTTCCGCTCTGGGCACTTCCTGCTGAATAGAAGCTATTCAGCTGTTTTTCTGTTTTCATGTACTAAATTCACTTCTAGCTGTTGTGAAAGAAGGAAGTGAGTAGACAGAGTTAATAATCCCCTGTGGTGTGACAGTGGGAAAGGACTGGAAAGACATGAACTTGCTCATTCTGCTCTTTATGAAGACAGACTTTTTTTCTTCATGTCACGTATGAAATTTTTAAGAGGCTAAGTCAGCAGATACACATAAGCTTCAATGACATGAAATTGTACAGCTTAAGAACCTGTCTCTGAGACTGTCAACACTGAAAACTCACATTGCGACAGAGCTCCAATAGTCAGAAAATGTTATTTCCTTTTCCCCATGTGTCACCCTCAGTAGTTTGGTCTTTGGTAAATGTCAGGTGTGGGGGCTAATTCTGTGCTTCCTGACTCTCATGCTTTAACCAACTTGAGACATGGCTGCTGGTGTAGTTTTTTATCATGTGCTAACATTAACACACTGATAAATGGAGGGAGCATAGTGCACACTTACAGACTTGCCCTAAATACTGTAGGCAATTGTAATCTTTTGGCTGATAATGCAGTCCATAAGGAATAAAGGTAAAAAGTGTAGATTTACAATGGCAATGAGACCAGGGAGTGCTCTGCTCTATCAAGAAACTTCAGGACCTCTCTGTTCTGGTGAGGGAGGGAAATGAGGATTAAGGTCAAAGATTTGGTTGTCCACCTAATATGACAAATAGAAACAAGTACGCTTTGTTAATAAGCACTATGGCTTCCTTGACAGTTCTGCTTGCTGGAGTTCTTTGCTTTTCCAGGAGCCAGCAATACCTACTAGTGATGTTCCCCGCTGCCAGAGCTTTTCTAATGGCAGAGACTTGGGATGATCCAGTGGAGTGAGATCACTTAAATGGCTGGTTTCTGGACGCTGTAATATTGCATGTGCTCCCACAGCTAAATAAAGGAGATCTGCTGATGGTTTTCATTCCCTAGCTCAGCTCCAGGCAACACTCCCTGCAAAGAAATGAAGCACTTGGGTGCTGCCTTACAACTCATGAAAATGGTGCCATCCCACTCCCCAGCGGAACAGACAGTAAATGGCAAGAGGTAGCCCTGCACTAGAGCAGTGTCTGGGTTTAGCTACAGCCCAGGCAGTAGCATGGTTTGCATTCCTACTTACACAGTGACCCCAGAAGTCCAGGCCTGGCTTGAGGGAGGCTGTAAGTACAAGGCAGACTTGCAACTGCTGTGCCTGAAAAGCAGAATCAAAGGCTGCTTTTCCCTGTGGGAACCTTCCCCCGGCTTGAGACAGTTCACCTGGGATAAAAACTGTTGGCAGCTACGGGACTTCAAATTTATTTCCTTCCTTTTAACAACTTCCCTCTAAACACACTGGTTTGCCACCAGTAACTTCACAGTCCAGACCTTTCAGAAAACACTACCAAGTCCTTCCCAGTCTCACTGGCAGCATGCGTGCCAAGAAACGCAGCCAGCTCTCCCCTGGCAGCACTCCTCCCCGGCAGGCTGACCAGACAATAAACGGGGCTGCTCCCTGACCTCCACCAGCAGCCATGTCCTGGGATGACTGGCTGTGTCATGCACACTCTGTCAGGCAGCACTGCAATACATTCTCTTTGCTGGGAAAGCATCCAGAGTGTGTCCAGGAGCACTCACTGCCCCCACTAAGAGGGTCAGGATGTCTGTGTTGCTCCCCTGTAAGTCCCGCTGGCGCCCTTGTCACCACGCTGTCATGGCCACCGCAGCCATGTGCACGTCCTGAGTTCAGCATGGGTTGTATCCTATTTCCCAGCACGGTTTGCAGTACTTCCACTGCGCTGCCTCTTCAACTGCTTGGTGCCACGAGGGAGAGGATGGATGGACACCCTTTTGGTGTGCAGCAGCTGATGACTAGCCTCACATTTCCTTGACCTCCACACGAACTGCAGATGTGCTCTGTAAGCCCCAGA
Organism: Pezoporus occidentalis; assembly: GCF_034315485.1. Lineage (NCBI taxonomy): Eukaryota > Metazoa > Chordata > Aves > Psittaciformes > Psittacidae > Pezoporus > Pezoporus occidentalis. The sequence continues at coordinate 753,220 of NW_026913586.1, read as the reverse complement.
AGACAGACTCGCAGCTTACCCACCTGCTTATGCCCTGGTGAGAGGTGGTTTGGTTTTGCCTCAGTCCCCACTACGGTGTTTCCCATACACACCAGCGCAGCCCTGTGCTCGCCACTGCTCAGGGCTTTTCCAGGCTGTGCCTCGGGTTGGGGAATGTACCACAACGGTGTAAAACGAGTGGTCTGAAGCAAAAACCTGCACGCCGGGCACCGGGTGGGCTGCTGCCCCACCTCTCCAGGCGAGGGGCGGCGGTACCAAAACCTCTCCCTTTTGAATTCAGAGGATTACACCCGAGTTAAACGTGTTCTGAGGAAAACCTGACAGGAAACAGCTTTCAGATGAACCCTCCTTTCCCCCCACCCCATTGTCTGTGTATTTTCCTCCCTCTTGTCTTCCTCCCCACACGCCGCCGCGTCCCAGTCCAGCCGCGCCAGGGGCGGACTCATTGCCCGCGCAGACTCTGTCGCCGGCCCGGGGCCGCTGCCGGGAGGCGTCGCTGGGTCCGTATCAGCCTGGGCTTCGCCGTTCCCCACCTTTCTCGGCCCCGCAGTGCCGGTGCCGTGCTCGGGGCACCCCCCGCCCGGGCGCAGCCAAGATGGCCCTGCCCGCTTCATTTAGACATGGCGGCATCGGAGCCGGGGAGCCCTGCCTGGGCTCGTCTTCCGGCAGCCGGTGGAGGGCTGTGGGGACACGGGCCGGGCAGCGTTTGCGTGCTTTTGGCGTTCCCCTTACTCTTTTCCACAGTGTTTTGATGTCCGTGGGGTGCTGCAGCCTACTTTCGTCCTCGGAAAGTGGGGGGGTGGCAGCCATGGTGAGGCAGAGGGGAGCTCTGGCTTGTGGGGCTCACACCAGGCCTGGGAGGGGGTTGCTTTTGTTTCCCTTTGCAGTGAAGCAACTGGCTGTAGAAATAGTGCTTGTTGAAATAATGTGTGTCTCTGCCTGCAGGAAGGGGAAGGAAACGTGACTGGGAGGAACAGAAACCCCTGCACGCCCCAAAGCCAGCTGAGAGGGACAGCCGGTAAGGCCAGCGCCTTGCGCCCATCAGCATGCCCGTCACGCATCTCATGTTGTGCCTTGTGTTTGCACCAAGGACAGGCAATGTGCATTTGGGAATTCCCAGTAGTAGTACAGTGCAACCAGTTGATGGTGGCTCAGAGAAAAATCCAGTACTTTTCCTCCTGTGCCTTTCCAGTACTTTTCCGCATTCCAGGGAGCTGGGATTGACAAAATCCATACTCCTGAAAGTATGTTTTTCCTTGTTGCTCGATAAAAATAATGAGGTAATAGCAGAGGGTGGGAAACAGGATTTGGATTTCATGGGCCTGTGGTTTGCTCCACATGCTGGGTTAGGTGGCCTTCTTTAAAGCTCATTTCCTGGTTGGGGTTTGACGCAGCACAGGCTATCAGTGTTGGTGTCAAAGCACCGCTAGATAAACCTGTTTGGGAAATACCTGCTCCTCCGCAAGAGGGAGGGAAGGGTGCCAGCTGTAATTCACTTCTCTCCTTCATGGGTTTTGAATAAACAGCCCATCTGGCACCTCCTTACAAATAAAGTCTTGGCTTTATTTCTGGAGTGTACCAGCCCCTTTCCAGGAGGTCTCGGTTGCTGTCAGAAGGTTCAAGGGCATTACTGGATGTGCTTTGCTGATTCCTAGAAAAAAATTTTCTCTGTACCAGACCCAACAAACAGTGGTATATGTGGTGACTGACTGTTGACATCGGCTGGCATATGTACTTTGAAAGGTCACAGTATCCATCAGCCCGATCAGCTGATGCAAAGCATGTAACTGACCTGTTTGTTTCATTCCAGTGAGCTGGGATTGACAAACCGTGAAGGAAGGAGTAACACACTGTGCTTCCAGACCCTGTCCAAGGGGAGTGCTGCTGCATTTGTACTGTTCCTAGGTATGGCACAGAGGTAATGGTGTGTCTCTTTCTTATGCCTGAAGGCCAAGGGCTGAGCTGAGGTCTTGCTTATCCTCACCACTCAAACCTCACCATCAGTTTTGGGACTAGGGCTGCTGTATGCTTCATTTAGGAGGATTGGAGGGAGTTGAGCTAAGGAGTTTTTGTTTTTGTTTTCCTCCCCAAAAAAGGGTGGTTTGTTTTATCAGAACCTGGTTGTCCCATGGCTGCACATGTTAGCCCTGTTGTGGCACTACAAAGAAGGAGGCCAGCATGGGCAGCTGGCATAGGACCACAGTGGCCCATATCAGTGACAGCCTTAGGTTGCTGTGGTACCCCACCAGGAGCTCCTCTTGCTATAATCTTCTGCTTGCTCTTGGATAGGATTGGCTGGGGGTTTGGTGTGGGTTTTATTCACAGGCCAAGAACTGAAGTAGGCAGTTTTGTTCTCTAAAATATCCTTGTACTTAAAAAGTACCACAAATCATGAAACTTTCCTCAAATACTGTTTTCTCCTTATGTTCCTTAATGCACAGATCATCTGTGGTTTAGGATATGAAGAGGAATGGAGGAGAAACTTTCCTTTGCAATGACTGTTGGAGGCAGAGGGTTGTGTACTTAAATTATTTTTAACCTCCTTCATCTTTCTGTGAATGCATGGGTCTTGCTTGTCCCTCCAAGGCAAGGCAGCTGGTGTCCTCCCTATCACAGCCAACATCTCCACGCTGTTCATTAGCAAGTATCATTTCATCATTTGCAAAGGTCAGAGCTGTGTCTTGCCTACAAGTTTAATCAACACAAAAGCACCTAAAGAATGGTGGGTTAAAAGAATAATATTCTACAAGGGGGTATGTACTTCATTTTTCAGTACTAATCCCTTCTAGGGATTTCCTTGGTCCCTGTGGCTGTAGCATTCTTCACTGACAATATCCCTGACATAAGTGTGTTGCCTTCTTCATTTTATAGAAGAGGAGATTAATGTGAGCCTGCAGTGTCCAAGCCATTGCCTGACCGCTAGATCTGGTTCTGTCACTCTTTACAAAAATAGCAGAAAGATACAGGTGGTGGAGGGGGCAGCACAAATAGCCACAACTTTTTTTTTTTTTAATGGCATATAAGCAGACAAAACAGACAAAGGAAAAAACTTGCACAAATCTCTTGGAGTCTCTGTAAGGGCTGGGAATTAAATTCACTTTTCACAAGAAACACTCTTGTTCTGTCCATGTTTTTTCCCCTCACATGGAAACTGAGGGTGTTTGGGGCTCTTTTGCATCTCTCCTTGAGAGCCCCTCTTACTGAGTCAGTACTAATCATGGTTCAGCCGGAGGATTCCTACTTCCTGTTTGTTAATTCTGTGAGCTCCTGCCCAATCAAGTTTTTGCCTTTCGCTTCTCTCCTGCCCCAGACACTTGTGTGGCTGTGCTTGAAGCTGCTGGCCTGGAGCACTTCCATTTCATCCTCTCCAAAAGAGTTGCCTATCCACTGGCCCTGGGTAGCACCAGGCCTGTCCTGCTGTCTGCTCAGCTGTGTGTTCTTGCCTTCTGCAGTGGTGGACTGGTTGAGGGAGCTCAAGAAGAGGGTGTTGGGATGTGGGGGGGTTTCAGCCACAGCTTTCCAAAGTGCTGTGCACAGGGCATGCAACACAGCTGCCCTGGTGTCTCCACACCAGGGAATCCTTGCCGTGCATGTGAGACTGAGAGTACCAAGTCTTAAGATGCTCTTTCCTTATGCTAGTGAGTGTGATAAACTTCATGAACTGACCCAGGACGGACGGGTTTAACTTGTGAGTTTTAGAAGTATCAGTGGAAAGGGACCTTGTAGAACATGTTTCCTTTTAAATTGCATACATGCTATACCGCGAAGGGAATAAATTCCATAGCTTTCTAGTTTTGGGGCCTGAATCTGTACTTCTGGGAAGTCTCTAGGAAAGCCATATTTGTTGTGGACTCCTAGTTATCCTGGTTAGGCCTGTTGTCTATGGCTTTTGGTGGTGTTCTTTCTTTACATCTTTAAACTTGTTCTGATTTTCTTAAATGAAGTACAAATATGCTAGAACAGCTTATCTTGGCTCGTAAGCAGTGCAGAAATTAGAGGTCATTTGTGTTGACTTCTGCTTAGATTTTCATGGTCTAAAAGCCCAGCTCAATCACATTTGTGTCTCTGCAGTGGGACCATGAAAAGAAATGAGGTGTCACCAAGTCCTCCCTCAGAGGAGAGCAGCGTATTGGACCTACCCTCTGTTTGTGACCTAGGAGAGCGCTTTCTGCCTCCATACAGTTCTGAAAACAGCGAGGAGCTTTTTCACTCCATGGATACTTTTCCCTCTCTGCCCACAGGTAACAGCTTCTGCCTCTCTACATGCTCTTTCTTAGCCAGTGCATAATCTGTTTATGCAGTGCATCATTTGAATAACTGCAGTCTGATACTGATACATCTGCCTGTCTTAAAACACAGTTTGCCAGATCTGCTCTGTTACAGCGTGACAGATTCAGTGTGAACTGTGAGCTGATGAGACACAGGAGAGGAGTTTAGAGGATACTGTCAGCTGCTAACGGTTTGACAACATTGTTTCTTCATATTTAATATGTTCTCAGAGGAAGAGGGTTACTTGAACTAACCCACTGAGCAACCCTCCAGAAATCAGTAGGAAATACTGTCTCAAATTGCCATAGTCAGTAAGAAATGTTTTTAAACTTTTCCTTATGTTTTTTATGTGTCATCTTGTATCCAGGAATGAGCTCAGGATGTGGCCTCTGTAGCCCATTACTTTAATATTAACAGTGTAAATTAATGTTAACAGTGAATATTTGCTTGTGCTAATGAAATGAGTGTGAAGAGAACCACTTCAGTTCAACTCTTGGGAGATGGAAGTTTCCTCACTTGAAGGAGAACTTATTCCTGCAGAAACAGCATGTTAGGTCAGGCACTACTTCAGATTCTTAGGAGTAATGATGCGTCTGAGAAGATCAAGAGATAGCTGGCATGTTCTGATAACCCCACTCAGCCTAGTCAGTGTGAAAATACTGGCAAGAAGTGTGAAATCAAAATGCACTGGCCTAGTGACACTTCTTACCTTATATTCAAACTGGCTGGGATGAAGGTTATAGTGATTATATTTAATATTGTAAAGGGAAAAAAATCTGATCAGCAAATAACATGTGGAGGTGCTTTGTCAAGTCACCCAAGCAGGTGAAACATTATTGATGACATTTCTGGGGTTTTTTTGAGTCTTAAGTAGTGTAAAAGTAGAGGTTGGCTCCACTCCTTCCTCTAGCATTGAGGTGGTTTACTTTGGCCTAGTTCCAAGAAGTTAATTTGGAATTCAACAGGTGAGGTTTTTCAGTGGCAGTTCCATTACCTTGCATGCTAAACAGGTAAGCAGTGGCATCTACCAACTGATCTGGCCCTGTTGATGCTGACCAGTTGCCTGTACTTCACCTCTGGTTGTGGGGCGTCCAGAAATGCAATGAAATCTGCAAACAGTAGCTACTAGTGCTTATTTAGCTTTTCCTTGCAGCCCAGGAAGTCATGTGTGATGTTACTAATTATGCAAATCTTGTACTGTAACCTCTATTTTAAACCATGATACATGTCACATTCCATGATCCATACTGCATTAGTGGAATTGTGTATCTGGTTTGAGGTTTTGCTTTATTTGTTGTGCATAAGTGGTGAGCACCATGGTGCGGAATGTCCGGAGCAAGCCTTTTCTGCTGTTGTGTCAGAGAAGGATGTGGAGGTTTCTCTAACAGTGAGACAGGCTGGAAGGCATTTGTTTACACAGATTTCACAAGCCTTGTATCGCAGGTATGAAGGAATTATGGGAGCTGTGCAGCAGCTCCTGCAGTGTGTGTAGAGTGGCTTAGTTGCTCAGACACCATTTAGCATGGTTCACGGCAAATGGATTCAACTGCTTTCATGAATGGGATGCTGCAGGGGAGCTGCGTGGCCACTCAGCAGTCCTGAGGCTGGTCTGAGGGCATAGCAGCAACGACATGTGCAAAATAAAGATAGGCAGCTCTAAACTCAAATGGCAGCATTGGGCAAGTTTATGGTGCATATATGGAATATGTATGCTGACAGGTCCTGCCTCCTTGATGACTCCAGCAGCCCCTGGTGTCCGTGGGGATTCCAGGTGCTGAGAAGGGCAGATAAGGCCTATGGATCCTCTCCTTCATCACTTGTTTTAGAAACCCCTTGCAACTGAAACCACTTGGCAATAACTGTGGGATGTGCTCTGTAAAATGGTTCCTTACACTGTGCTCCTGGGAGTACAATAACCAAGTATCACACTGGACCTGACTGATACTCTGGACATCTGGGTTCCTTTCTCCTTTTAACTGTGTTAAACCGATATACATACTCAAACTCTTTTCTGATGCAGCTTCAGCTTTCTAAGCCATTGCGTTGGGTCATTGTGACGGAAGAGGCAGGAGGATGATTTTAAAAACAAATGTGCCAGATGTTCTTGGATCGAGCAAGTTCTGTCAAATGTATCTTGGGAAAGGAAGCTCCTTTGCTTATTTGTTTTCTCATAAGACATTGTAAACTGCTGCTGTGGCACAAGACAGGTAAGGAGAGTGAGAGTGGCTGTATCTTGCACCTCAGGTTATGACCAGATTACATCCTGGGGTTTGGGCAGGATGGATGATGAGTCTTCTCATCAAACTTGAAAGTGAGAATCTTCCTTAGTGAGTCACAAGCATTTTCAAAAGGCCGTTAAGTCTTTGGGAATGTGACAACTTCCTTAGGAGAGAAGTAGACTGTCAGGACAGGCTCTGTTTTCTGACATCTGCCACAAGAACTGGACTGACACTGAGTAAAATATCATGCCCTCTGAGCCTCAGGAGTCAGAAATGAATATGGGAGGTATTCCTAGTGCCTGAGTCACTAGTAATAGGTCTTACTATTCTAGAGAGGCTCCATCACTTGTAATAGCGGAAGATAGTACCCATTGGCCATGAAAACAGGGCCTTCTGAAAGCAGTCATCCCTAGGCAAGAAAACAGTAGTCCTGTGGAACTACTACTAGTAGTAGTGTGGGTTTTATGTAAGTTATGTGTGAGTGGTTTTATGATTTGTGCAGGAGTGAGGGTATTGCTCTTGCAACAAACATTCATACTTCTAGCTTATTGTCATAGTGAATATGAGCGTTTAAATGGTGATAGACTGAGAAAATTGCACGGGATCAGTGAACCTTTCAGCATGCTTCCTGTTTTTTTTTTGTTTTTTTTTTTTTGTTTATTTGACCCCAAACTGGAAAATAATAATAATTAAAAAATCATTTACAGTGTTTATAATCTGTGTCGGTTGCACAATGCTGCAGCAGCACCTCACTGCCGCCTCTGGATTAAGAAAAGTTGCCAGCAAAACTTGGCAGCGCTCAGGTATTTGTGGGGGAAGGCTGAAGTTATTTGGATTGATATTTGAAAGGTTGTTCCCAGTGAAATAAATCACTGGCAATGTTCCTTTTGCTTTTAGGGCACTGAGCCAGAGCACACCAGGGACAGTGGAAACATGGTATTTGCCTGGAAAAATTGCAGCCTGAAAAGGGTTAGAGAACAGACTACAGATGTGCTCTACAGATTCGTGTAGGCAAGGTCCTTGCCTCTGCCCATGCTCCATGGTCTGACAGAGCTGGGTTTTGCCAGCATAGCCTGGAGTGATTCTACCAAGTTTGGAGGCAGTGTTTGAGAGCTCAGCTATGGTACCAGTGCTTTGGAGACTGCCTGTCTGAAGCATGGTCAGAGCTCAGCCTCATCTGCCTCTGGCCTTTCCCTGGGGCTAGCAATGGCATGGGTATTCTTGTTTTTCCTGTAGCTTCTTCCTTAATTGCTTTTTCTTTGTAATGAAAAGTAGTTAAAAAGCTGTGTCCTTAGGAGAATGGATGTTCCTAGTGCTTGGTGGAAGAGGAAGGTACATGGGAAATAAGAGTGTCACAGGAATAGAGGAAATGAAGGATGGCAGTAGGAAAGGAAAAATGGTCCTGGAGAGATGTGGTGAAGGAAGAGTTTACTGTGTGATTGGATAGGCATGTGTATAGCTAAAAGCTGGCTAGCTTTAAAGAAAAAACAAACAAAAAACTAAAAGCCAGTTTGGGAGTATTGGGGGTGTTCAACCTTTAGTTGCTTCTCCAAAAGCACTACTTACGTTCCTGCAGTTTACTTCAGGTTTGAGCCCAGGCATACCTTTGGTTATTTTTCATGGACTGCCCTGACCTCTCTAATGCAGTGAGAGTCTCAGGCTGCCCCTTCTTATTCCAGCTCCGTTCTTGGTGCTGGTACTCAGGTGGCCACATGAAGAGTCAGCTCAGGCAATTGGGCCAGCTTGCTGGGCAGCCACAGGAATGTGGCTGAGATGGGGACAGCTGCTCTTTGTGGCAGCAACACAGGTATATGCCAAGATACAACAGCTTACAGTGTGTCCTGTCTTTCACAGGGGTCAACAGTCTTTCCAGAATGGTGGTTTCTGGAAAAAGTAGTGTTAAGAGTATCGAGTGCTTTTCCTGTGTGGGGAACCAGGCTGTAGGTTCTTTTTGATCAGGTTTTTTTTTTTAAGCTTCTTTCAGAAACTGTCTGGATCGAGTCATGAGAGCTTGGGGGAAATGGAGCAGAACCATTCACTGAAGACTTGCTGGCTCCAGGCAAGTCAGGGAGTTTGGATCAGCAGCACTGCTACTGAAACTGCCACTCAAATCAAGAGGACATCTGATCACAAATGACCCCAGTTTAAAAGTAAAAGCCATCATGATTTTTTGATTGTTCCAGTCTCTTTCTGAGTTTTCAGTCAACCAAGCATATATGTTAAACAAAGCAGAGATTGCCAACACGTTCACACAGCTGTTGGCTCTGTAGGTAGTTGGGACTCCTGAAAAAAACAAATGCTACACATACCCCGTGAACCTACATGCCTTGTTTTGCAGTGGGTTGCTATGTCTTTTATTAGCAGCTGAGGAGTCATGTTAATGGTAGTGCATGTGTTCTGGCTTGTCCTTAAATGCTCTCTTCTGTTACCATGTCCACTTGCCTGTTGCTTAATCTCTTTTGCAGAAGTGGGTTGTGTTTACTGAAGAAGTCTGGCATGGTTTGTGCTTTTTCTCCATGAGAGTTGTGCAGAAGTGCTGACGTAGAAGCCGAAAATGAAAGGAGCAGGCTGTACTTGTCATGTCAGCAGCAACCTTTCAGAGCTGGCTCTTGATGGGTTCTTGGGGATTCAGTTCAGCCCAGAACTCAGTGTATTCATTCATTACTTGGTATAGAAATTATAGGTTGGCTGTTTGAACTACCACTACTATCAAAAGTTGCAGAATTTACAGTGTTGTTTTTTGTCTGGTCATGCTGAAGACAACCTGAAAGCTAAAGACCTTTACCTGGTCTCATTTAAGAGGTATGTGTAACTTTGTAAATCCAAAACGTGAGATTTTTTTTAAATAACTTTCAGACTGAGCCAAAGCTGAACTAGAAGGGACTTGTACTTGCACTCCAGGCTGCTGTGGTCAGGTACAGAAACTTCTGATAGTTTCTCTTCACCAAAAAGATACAGATCGCACTGAGAACATTTTGCTTTTTGGCTCAATGTGGAGAGGAGGACGAAGGTGCTGTACAAAGGCGTTTTGTGCTGTTATGAAGGGTCTCCTTTGACTGCAGGTGGTTAATATGCTCTCCCATTTGCAAACTCACTTCAGTTAGAACTGTGATCCCGAGCATCAGCAGAATTAATTACTTTTTTAAGGTGACCTGTGCATAACTGCCATGGCCTTGTTGAAGATCATAAGCCCTACTTTCGGAATTAGTGGATTCCATGATTACAGGTTTTGCTTTGTTTCCTGCTGCCCTCTAGTGAACAATGTGACCCGTTTCTGATGACTTCGGCCTTGCATGCTAGGAATTTAGAGGGCTGGTGATTTTAGATGGGGTTTTTTCAGCTGGTAGTGGGGATGTATGTCACTGTATCAAGCTCAGTCCTGTGTCAGTTTGCTGCTGTTGAGAAACGATGCTAAATAATCACCAGGGCTAATGTGGGAATATTTCCAAGGAGTGTTGGCTGCTCATTGCTTACTGCATGGATCTTGGCATAAGGTGGCTAAGGTTTTCTGTTGGTGAAGTGTTTGTTTTTGTCTGGAAATAGCTTTCTTGCTTCTGTTACAGCCATGCAGGAATCTGATTTTGTAATGGGAATGAGAGCCTTTAAAGCTTGGTTATATTATGCCTTTTTTGGGTGCAACTGTCTTTTTTTTCTTTTTTTTTTTTTAAGCCTTTGTAAAAGTTCTGGTTTTAGCAACTCTTATCTTTTATCCCTGCTACTCTTACAAACATCCAGTTATTTGTCAAGGAGGGTGATTTGTTTAGCTTATCAAAAGCAAAGAAGCACCTGTTTTCAAGTGAATGTGTTGGGGATTTTTATTAGTTATTTTTAACCACTTGCACTCTCATGATCAGTCTGGAGAAGAAAAGGCTTCCAGCAGACCTTATATCTGCCTCCCAGTGCCTAACAGGGGTCCTACAATAAAGCTGGAGAGGGACTTTTTACAAGGGTGTGTAGTAACAGGACAAGGGGAAATGGCTTTAAACTGACAGAAGGGAGATTTAGATTAGATATGAAGAAGAAGCTCTTCCCTGTGAGGGTGGTGAAGCTCTGGCACAGGTTGCCCAGAGAAGCTGTGGCTGTCCCATCCCTGGCAGTGTTCAAGGCCAGGTTGGATGGGGCTTGGAGTGACCTGGTCTAGTGGAAGATGTCCCTGCCTGTGGCAGAGGGTTGGAAGTGGATGAACTTTAAGGTCCCTTCCAACCCAAACAATTCTGTAATCAATGATTTTGTGAAAATACTAAGTTTTTCTTAATACTCTAGTCTTCTCAAGAGGAAAACAGAAAGTGAGATTTTTCAAACCTGAATAATTTTGTATAGGAGTTGTGATCCAGTGGGGCTGGTGCTCAGTGGACTTGAATTTATTCAGCTCCACTGAAGCCCTTGTCAGGCCCCTGGTTTGGATAACTCCATGGCTTTGTTGAGTTTGGCAGCATTAGTTTTCCACGCATCTCAATGTGGCCCAGTTGTGTTGAATATTGAATGAAGCTACAAAGTGGAATTCATTCAACCTTACATAAAAGGAGCACAGGGAAACCTCATGACACAAAACATCAAGCACTCGGCACCACTGCAGCACTGAAGGCCTGGCATCTTTTGTAAATTAATTTTTTGGAAATGTGTTATGTAAAGCATCCAACCAAAAATAGATCCTGGAAGAGGAAAAGACACTGCTTTATTCTTCACAGCCCAAGGAAGAAAACTAATCCTATTTTAAGGAGAATTAGTGCACTCTACTTACATCAGTAAGGGAGAAAACTGAGGCATGTGACTTGCCTTCTAGACTTCTATGCTTCAGAGTAGCTCTGTTTTCTGTGGAAGTGAACAGTTCATACTAAACCATTAATAAATAGAAATCAAGTCCAGATGAAATACCTGAGTAACAAAGACAAGGAGTTGCACTTACATTGAAGTTGTCTGATCAGATTCTGATATTCTTGTGTGTAAAGGAGAGCTTGGGAGTTTGCCTCGCAGAGGTGCTGTGGATCAGCTGTGCAGCCCAGCTCTGCGCTGTAGCCTGAGGTTTTGTGTTGGCTTGTTTGGAGTTATATTTTCTGTTCACAGTGAGTTTTCCTTACCCAACTCATTTTTGTTTTCTTTTACCCCCCAAAAGGGGAGGTTTGTTCTCATGAAGCATATTTTTGTCTGTATCCATGGAAAGGAGAATAGTACATCTTCTGCATGTTACCCCCAAATTCCTAAAAAGTGCTGGTATAATACAGGACTCGGAATTTATGTGTTTGAAGGTGACTTGAGGGACCATCACTGTCATTTCCTTTCCTTCATCATTTTTAATTGAGCGTATAGGCTAACAAAACCCTTGTCATCCTCTCTATGCAGACGCAGAAACAGAATGAGTTGATTTCCAGTTTGGGATGCTCCCCCCAGATTGTTAACAATAAAGTGGTTTCGAAATTGTTCTAAATGTTCTAAATTTATAAATGTTTCTAAGTGGTTCTGAATGCAGGACAGGGTAGTATGAGAATGCCCAACGTGGAGATTGCTTGAGTGGTAACTTGTCTACAGCAGCAGGTAACGGGGATATTTAAGAGGAGTACAAAGTGAACTGATCCTGTCTCTGCAGGCCTTTAGCTTCCAGGATTTTTGGTTTAGGAACCACAGGTGGCTTAGATATCAATGTTCCCCTAGCTCCTGATGAATGATCCTTCCAGGAATTTAACTGCTTTTGGATCCCAGTCTCTCTCAATGTGTGAGTGGGACTGTGAGGAAACTTTTTTTTTCCCATGTTTTTTGTTTTTTTGTGAGTGGCTTTTTTTTTCCCATGTTTTTCTTCCTTTGATCCCCTGAATCTCCTGAGTTCCTGCAGGCTAAGAAACAGTGCATGATCACTGCTATTTCTTTATCCAAGCCATTTGTGGTCCTACAGACATCTTACGCATTCTCCGTGTTGTATCTTTCCAGGCTAAAGAAACTGGTGTATTTTATTCTCACATCAAAGAAAAGTCATCCCAAGACTTTAGGCAGCTTTAGGTTGTCGTCCTAAGTGTCCCTTCTAGCTTGTTAATGTTCTTTTAGAGATGTGGGACAAGAACCATGCACAGTGCAACACCAGTGTCATGGCTCAAAGCAGTTTGGTTTTGCTTTTATTTCTTTGCACATTGTTGTGCTAGATTTTTTTTAATTTTTCTCTGTTTTTCTCCCCAGTTTAGTTAGCACCTGTATTGGAGGAAGGGAAGAAGGGAAGTGTTTCCTTGCTGGGCACTGAACTAGGCCCAAGCTAGTACAGTGGTCTTGAAAACGTACTTGAAAGGTCTCTTACTACATACTAATATAAGTCTGCGATCCCTACAGGTATATCAGGGTTGTGTTTTACCTTTTTACTGGTCTTTTTGTTCATTGCAGTCTGTTCACATGCTTTGTTCTCGTCTTTATTTCCCTTGTAATATTGCTTACTTTTGCAGTTTCACTGCCTTGTCTCCTGTTATGTGCTAGATTGCAGTGGTGGTTTTTCTCCCACACATCACCATTGTCTTCATGCAGCCACCTATCTGCTGTGAATTCTGGGTAATGTGGTCCTTTTTATCCCAAAAAGTGTAGACATCTTTCAGTACATGGTCCTTTAAACAGTATGGCAATAGTTACTCTGTCAACCTGTAATTAAAGACTTGAAAACCTAAATGCTGTCCTCCCACCCTGTGCTATGGGCTGAGTCTTCAACATGATCCCTAAATCAACTGTTACTGCTGGACTTTTATTCCAGGAAACTTCATGGGTTTTATTGGCTTTGCTTCCAAAACCCTGCTGGCACAGTTTTCAGTAAGTTGTTTGCTTTTCATCTGCCTTTGATGTTTGCTGTGCTTGTAGTCCTTGTGTTTTCTGAGGTGGTTTTCCGGTACTTCATGGTTATAAGGTTCAGAGCTTTGGCTTAGACTTGAAATGACAAAATTGAAATGTGAAGACAGTGTTTTAGTGATTTAAAAAGGTCAGTCAGGCTTATGAGTCAGGTTCAGGAAAATAAATGTGATCCTACTTCAGCAGCCAGTGTAGGGATTTACTGAATGTTGAGTGAGGAGGGAAATCTGTGTATCTATATAAATGTCACGATAACAAACCATTATTGGTATTAATTTCAAAAAGGAGGCTGAGCAACAGCTGTAACTGGTTTTGAGATGCTGTATAGCCAATTTCATTATTAGAACAAATGCACTTGTAGCTTTTCTTAAAGCTCCATCTACTGGAGAGGACCGGCTATGAATGCTTTACTTCACACTGATGACAGCAGTCTTCCTGTTAGCTACAGAGTATCAAAAAGCTATAAAAGGTGCACATGTGCCATATAGAAACAATATATCATAGAATCATAGAATGGTTTGGCTTGGAAGGGACCTTGAAGATCATCTAGTTTCAACCCCCTGCCACGGCAGAGACACTTTCCACTAGACAAGGTTGCTCAACCCATCCAAGCTGGCTTTGGGCACTGCCAGGGATGAGGTTGCCACAGCTTCTCTGGGCAGCCTGTGCCAGGGCCTCACCACCCTCACAGGGAAGAGCTTCTTCTTCATAGCTAATCTAAATATCCTCTCTGTCAGTTTAAAGCCATTCCCCCTTCTCCTGTCACTACATGCTTTGTAAAAATGTCCCTCTGCAGCTTTGTTGTAGGCCCCCTTTAGGAACTGGAAGGCTCCTCTAAGGTCTTCCCAGACCCTTCTCTTCTCCAGGCTGAACCAGCCCAGCTCTCTCAGCCTATCTCTAGAGCAGAGCTGCTCCAGCCCTTGCAGCATCTCTGTGGCCTCCTCTGGACTCACTCCAACAGCTCCATGTCCCTCTTGTGTTGTTAGCCCCAGAGCTGGATGCAGGACTGCAGGTGAGCTCTTGCACGAGTGGAGCAGAGGGGGAGAATCCCCTCCCTCAACCTGCTGGACGCATTGCTTTTGCTGCATCCTTTTGATGTGTATTTTAGATCTCATTAATCTTTTACCAGTTGTCTGGTGTGAGACAGACCTAGTTCATTTGGCAATAACAGTCACGCTATCAGCACACATCAGTGCCAGACAGTGGAACTTGCAATAAATATGTAAGAGCTGTGTCTGCTCACCAGTGTAACTGGGGTCTTTTAATCTTGCCTTGCCCTGCAGCTGCAGAATAAGAGTCCCTGTGGGCCATTTCTTCCTTATCTGTATCTAAACTGACATTCCAACCTGGGCTTTTACTTCTTTCATCATAGCTATCAGTGTTTGTTATTGCTGTGACCTCATCTAATTCAGACTGTAGTAATAACATTATGGCTATTGTTCCTAAGGTTACCGCAAGACAATTTGGTACATACTTATGCCAATGCTGTTTTATTTTATTAGGCCAGTTAATGAGTGTTAGCTATTTAAATAAGAAGGAATTAAACCCTGTAAATAAATGACAGAGAGCAAGACTGTTAAGTTCTTTATTTTGCATCCTCTGAAGTTGTGGACTTCTTTGAAATGGGAAATTGTAGATTAGGAACAGAAACCATTCAAGTATGTGTTTTGCAGGGGTAGTGACAGACAAGTTTAGAGTCTATAAAGCCTGTGCCTTTCAGCCATAATTTGTAGCCACCACAATACCATTAAATATTATGGGGACAAATAAGAACTTCTAAGGAAGTACAAGAAGACCTACCAAGAATTCTTACTGACCAAGATACAGACAGATAGCAGGTCGGGATGAGGGTGTCTTTGCATAGCTAGATGCTGCTGGCTCCCTAAAGATGCAACATACAGTGCAAACATAGCTGAAACAAAGCTTATCCTTGCTTTGGGATCCTCCTTAATGAGTGCTTCCGTGGGCTTCCCTGTTTGATAAGTAGGTTTTTATTACATACATAGTGCAAATTTTTTTCTGTGCTTGAAGCTTTCATTTGTAGCCCTACTCAGCTTTTTCAAAAAGTTACCTCTGTTCCTCACCCCTTGGAGTCATCCATGAAGGTGGATCTGTCCTGGAGCAACTGGATGCCACATGTTGGCAGTCAACTGATGCTGCTGGAGGGTGCGGGGTATTTACTGAAGTTAATTGTCCTACATCTTCAGGGAGCGGCTATGTAAACAGGTCTGTGTGGCACCTGGTATGTCTCTGGCAGCAGCATGGAAGCCATGGCCTAAGATGATATTTCATTATTCCTTGTCTAGTCTTTCAGGAGCTGACTCCAAAATGCACTAATGCCTATGATACCAGTTTCATGTGTTCTTCCATGTTTCTGTGTATGGCTGCAAAGAATTCGCTGCATGCTCCAGAACAGTGGAGTCTGGCCTGACACAAGAATCTTTGATTCTATGACATAAGCCTCTGGCTTGTCACGGGGAGGGAGACAGGTGTTAGAAATTCTTATTTTCCTATGGCAGTTATTTTAGTGCAAAGCTGTAGTAGAAATTCTTCAAGTTCCATTAGATTTTCATAAAAGAGATAAATGCCTCAGTTTGACTCATCAATCTTGCCCAGGGACTGTTTTTACCACCTGCTTCTCACTCAGGTGCTGGCTTTGAGCAAGCAGCAGGAGCCATTTCTTTCACATGATTGGAATTGAATGCACAGGCTGCTCTTGCAGAGATCCTCATCTGCTTTCTTGCCTGACTACATTCCCTTCAGCAGTACTTCGATTCTGTGCAAGGATGCTGAAGTGCCAATAGAAACAATACAGGTTAAATGGAAGTGCAGGATTCAGGAAAGAAAAAGAGGAAATTAAACTATGAAGTTGAGGGAGAGGCTATGAATCCTGTGCAAAATGGGTTGTGTTGTTTCATAATAAATTTCAGTTAGTTTTGTTGTTACTTCAAAGCTGAGGAGCTGGAGGAACAATCACTGATGTAATTGTGGGGCTGGAAGGGTTCAGGAAGACAGCAGGGACAGTGACAGAATATTTTACATGTGAGTGGGAGCTGGGCTGTGTTCCCTCCTTACCCATCACCATTTAAACTGCAGTACATTTCCTCTTCTTCAGACAAGTTACTTTTTTTTTCTTTTTTTTTTTTTTTATGCTGAATTCCTAGATAACCTTCCATAGCTGTATTTGTCCTATTTTTAGTTGTGTTTTTAAGGAAGAGAAGCAATTTCAGTGAAATTCTAGTTTTCCCTAGCAGCTGGAGAGAAGATACAAAGCAGTCATGCAGCCCAGAAGCCAGGGTTTTACAACAAAATGCTACAAACATACAGTAATGTGAAACCTGTGAATACCTGTGAAACATGCTGGTGTGTACATGAATGTTTCCAGTCACTTTGGAGTGCAAGAACTGCTGTACAGTTGAAACATCTTCACAAAATCCTGCATTTTTTCTTGCAGAAAAATGAAAATGCATGCCATGACTCCTGAAGTAACTGAAATAACTGGGAAGGCTGTATTTGAGTGTGACTGTTACTGTTACCTAGACACTTATTCATGGCATTTTTTCATCAATGTTAGATTCTATTCTGTGGGGCTCCCAAAATGTTGGCTCTGTTCTTGTATAATACAGCTGCTTTTTGCAGCTTTGTATTATGGTCTTGTAGTGCTGATACTGCAGAAATGCCCCAAGACGTATATATATCTGTGTCGAGCAAGTGGCAAACATGGAATGCCTGTGATAACCTTATTATGTAAATAAGTAACATTACCGTTCCTTGCTGTTGCAGACTGCCTTGGTGTCTCAGCTTGTCAGCTGCGTCATTTATGATGTGCGGGTGTAAAGATCTCTGAAAATGGCTTAAAAACCTCAGTTTAAATCACGAAAGATGTCTGGCTAGGACAGAACCATGAAAAAGGGCAAATTGGTTTGGAAAGCTGTGCCAAGGTCCTCCTGTTCCAGCCTGCCAGAGTATTTCTTTGATAGTGTGATGCTGTGTGGGTCACCCAGGTTAGCGTGGACATTTGGGAAAGCAGTATCGGCCTTGTAACAGTCTTCCAATACCTAAAGGGTGCCTTCAAGAAATTTAGAGAGGGACTTTTTACAAGAGTGTGTAGTGACAGGACAAGGGGGAATGGCTTTAAACTGAAAGAGGGGAGATTTAGGTTAGACATTAGGAAGAAATTCTTCCCTGTGAGGGTGGTGAGACATTGACACAGATTGCCCAGAGAAGTTGTGGCTGCCCCATCCCTGGCAGTGTTGAAGACCAGGTTGGATGGGGCTTGGAGCTACCTGCTCTAGTGGAAGGTGTCCCTGCCCATAGCAGGGGGTTGGAACTGGATGAGCTTTAAGATTTCTTCCAACACAAACCATTTTATGATTCTATGACCCTCAGAGACATAAATTCTCTGTATGGAGTTCAGCTGCTTTGGGGCATTTTCTGCGTCAGTGATCATTTATGCACAGCCTGACTTCTCCATTTCACCAGATGGCTTTCACTCACATTACTCAGACCTTTTCTCAGACATACAGTGTGACTATCTGCTAGAAAAATGTTTATTGGACCCAAAGGGCTCTGCACTGACAGTTGTCCTTGAAGTGCAGCAAGAGAAAACAAGATACATTTGCCTTGATTGCCATGGTCTCTCATTGCTTCTGAATTTATTCTGTGGCTTTGAAGCTTCTTTAGGTGCTGCTGTGAATTGGCAACAGAGAAACACATCTTGGGGAATCCTCCGTGGCTGGTGGCAGGGGGTGTAAAAAGGGATGCCGGTGCTATTGAAGTTAGAAGCTGTATTCCTTCCTTTGCTCTCAAGGTTCTGATTTAACTTGTTCCTACCCAATTCTGCCAGGGCAAATTTGGAGTAAAAGAGGTGAGCAGGAGGGTGTGGGCAGGGATGTCTTAGTTTTCTGTGCATTAGTAGAGCTTAGTGGTGGGTCTAGTGCCTGGAGCATTACAGGGGATGCTCCATAGCTGTGTGATGAGGGAGGATGTAGTACTAGTGCCTGGAAAGCCATTACCAGCTTCTGATGGGAGGTTCCTACTCTGCGGTGATGTGGCCTGGATTAATCCCAGAATTGTGGAGATCATTGTGGGCTTTTTTCCTTGTTTTGACTGAAGTTATTTAGTCTCAGCTTTCGCATTCACATGCTGCTCTTAATGGCTCCCTACTTCCCCTCTGATATATCTGGCTTGTACCACACTGCATGGATTGAGTCCAGATCAAGTATTCTTAAAACATCCCAGCTCAGGCACCTATCAAAAAAATAAATGATGTAAGTGGGAGATCTGGCACTTGATTTAAACCAGTTCTCTGTGTGTCTTAATTTGGACCTCAGGTTTTTTTGCCTCTTCCTCTGTTTTACTTTGCTGAGCTCATTGCTGTGCAGCTGATGAGGCTGCAGCATAAAAGCACAAAAAAATAGTGACTCATAAGCCTTTAGCAGCAGACTGTGAGTATAAAATATAGCACACTTTCATCATCCACAATATTTTTTTAAACAAAACAACTTAGGCCAGTGATTCAGCATCAGCGTGGGTTATAGTGCATGAGGTTTTATCTTGGAGCCCTCCTGCATCTGATTTCTTCCACCATTTCATGAGTTTAACAACTCCCTAGCCCACTCCATTCCTTCTTGGTATTATATGTTGTAGATTACACAGTAACTGAGCCCCTTGGCTGGCTTACACATGCACATTTATGTTCCTATAAAATCTCCACAGACAGGTGGAATGCTGTCAGGCTGAGCAGTTCTTCTGTGTTTACAGCGAGTCTCCACACTAAGGGTATATGAATGGGGGCTTTGGTAGTTCCATAGTGGTCCATTTTGTATGTGTACTTGTATCTCAAAGAATTATGCAAAACTTTTATTTTTTTCAAGGTTAAATCCAGAAAATAATTGTAGGGGGGCATCTAAATGTTGGTTCTGCTGCATGTTTTGGAAAAGGAAAATGAGGAAAAGGAAAGGAATAGTAGGATCAACATCAGGCGCTTTTTACACAGCAAGTAATTAGATTATAAAACTCAGTGCTGCAAAATGTTATTGCAGCTAAAAGCTTAGCAGTATTAAGAAAAGGGGTTATACACTGATTTGTATAATAAGAACAAGCTAGTCAATAGTTCTTGCTGACACAAATGTTGCTGAGACACTGGATACACAGGGTGCTGTTTCAAGGCTTGTACTAATTGCTGCCTAATTTCAAGTGTCAGATCACATCTACGTATCCCCATTACCACATTCCCCTGTTGTCACCTATAACAGACCACAAGTGGAGGGGACATACTAGACTAGATATGCTTATGATCTGATCCTGCTTGACACCTCTTTCTTTTCCTATTTAGAAAAGAGTAAGAGAGATTCCCATTCTGCAGATGGCAAAGCTGATGCCAACACTTTAATGCGTTGCCTTCAACTCTTGCCTTCAATGATCTGTACCTCTTAAGTACTGTTCTGGGAAAATAAATCCTTGGATAACCTTCCCAAAAGCAGAAGCAGGAGGGGGGGGGTGTTGGAGTAGAGAAGCATGGTAACTTGTACAGGCCTAAGGAATACTCATCCTTAATATGCCAACCTGGTGCCCAGCTCGAAGTCCTTCTGTACTGTTCATATTACAAATTTATTCTGAATTTAATGATTTAAGCAGTTACGTTCTATAAAGATTGCAGAGAAATACATCATCTGTGCTCCTGGTCAGGGTGCAGCACAAGTGGGATCTGTTTCGTGGTACCTTATAATTCAGTGGCGATTTTTTAAAGGGCTAAACTTTCTGTTGAAGTGCTAAATTGAAGCAAAACCTGATTTATAGAGCTACCATCTGCAGTCCCAGATGAATTTAACACTGGTCTACATCGCTGCTTCTCTGGATGCCTAATGAGGTTATTCCTAGGTTAATTTTTCTCCTGATGCAGTTTTAATTAAAATAGAATAAAGGCAACAGAAGATGCAAAATAAAATAACTTAAGAAAGTCCATTTCATGCTGCATCAGTGCCTTGTGGTAGGGTGTTTGTTATTGCTGATAATTACTATTTTATATGAGGCACTTGTCTAATAGCATGTGTGTGTGTGTGAATCATCTGCAGAGCCTGTGGCAGCATTCCAGAAGTGAAGTTAGCTCCAGTGGCTGAGTTTGCACCAGCGGGTTTCATTCCCATGATAGGTTGAATATGAGGAAATACTAGTGTTCTTCAGCCCAAGAATCTGAATATAATGGGAAATATTTTTGCTTCGTTAAGGAATCACATACTGCTATTAGCTTTCAACAACCTGCTGATAGTTAATAAACACACTGACATATTCCTGATGAGGATCTTGCTGTGAATTTTCTTTTCTATTAAGAGAAAGAAGAGGAATTATTCTTTAGCAGAGCATGAAAACAAAAATGATGTTGAAAGTTGGATCTGATACCCAGAATGCAAGCATGTGCTGTTTCTAGATGCCAATGTCTAACTGCATGTGTGTTGAAATGTTGCAGTCTGTGTTTTCTGGGATCACAGCAGTAATTTCCCCACTCTCAATCCTCCTGTTAACAAAACAAACACCAAACCAGTCTAACCATTTCTGAAGAGGAAAATGATTTCAATGGGAAATCCTTCTGAAAGGATCTGGCAGGAGTCTCCTGCCGCTTCACCTTTTCTCAGGTGTGCACTAAAACCAGAATTTGCCTTTCCAAACTGGTACTAAATGAATGTGTAGTGACCAAACTTTGCCAAATTTTCTTTGCAGCTAAGCCATGGAAAGGAATTCATTATTACAGAGCTGTACTGCTGCAGCTAGGGACTAATTTGGCTTCCTTGCCTCAGGATCCTGCTCATCTCAATTCCTGTGGCATCTTGGTGTAGATGTTAGTAAGACCAGAGTGATCCCAAAACAGTGGGGTGGCCAAATTTGAGAGAACGTGGGAAGCTTAGTTTGGTTCATTAGCCTCTGTAAAGGGGTTTGTTCTTAATCTTCCAAGTTTTTGAAGCCATGCCAGGCAATAGCTGGCCCCCACTTTCTCCTCACCTCTCAAGCAGACCTCCATAGCTTTTCTCAGCCAGCATGTTATTGGCTTGTTGCCGGAATCTGGTTCCTTCCCTTGATTATTGCGTAGGAAAGTATTGCGTAGGAAAGTAATCAGGCTTTAGTGCAGTTTTGGAAGCTGATCCATCCGATAGTGTGCCTGGGGTTTTCCATCTGCAAAACACCGTTTACTGCCAATTTGAAAACAGTTGTTTCTGCTCCTCTCTGATGAACCAGTGTGTTCTATGGATTTTACTTCTCTTCTGGACACCATAGTATCCCTAATTGTTCTTGCTTTAGCGACCAGTGAATCGGCAACAGAGACGGCCTGTTGCTTGAAACTTAGGTGGAGAGTTTGGATGCGTATCTGAATGTCCCTGTACTTTGGCTTCGATACTGCAGTTCCACCTGTGATGAAAGCAATGAAGCAGAAGCAAAGCCCATCTTCTTAAGGGATGTAGGGACCAGGCAGGCTCAAGCTTTGAGTGAGCACTTACAGGCACCCCACTGTTGTGCTTGCACAGCTTACTGCCACATGCAGTATCTGCCAGGCTTTTGTCTCTCTGCCTTTCCTGCCTGCTCAAGGAGAAGTAATACTGTGAGCATAAACACTGGGGACTATAAAGTGCATGTTATTGCATGTATTGACTGTAAACTCAATATTCTAGTTCTCATCTGCCTAGAGCACTTTACTTGGAGTACAGTTATTATGCCCCTGGAAGGGTGTCTTGCCTTTACCTGTCACAGGTTGCTTTGATAGTAAGGCTGTGACAATGAGAGGAAACAAAATGGGAAGCAGATGGTGTACCAAGTAGCAGTCTTTGTCCTCTGCTTCCTCTTTTCATGGTTGGACTATTACCGTGGGCCTGGGTGCTTCTTGATCTTGCCAGATCAGTTGTTACCATTATTGTATCTTATCACAGAACATAACTAATTAGGCAAGAGCTAAACTACTTGGAGAACTTAAATGTTATCTAGAACTATGTCTGGTTGGAGATAATTCACTAAAATTTTAATGTAGCTGTCCCTGCCTTTTCTTGCTGCTGTTAATAACCTGGAGAAGAGATTAATCTTCTCCATTCTGCATCTGTTAGCACACCGTCTACGTGACTATGCTGATTTAACTCTTGCTTTGTCCTTTTCTGTAACACTTTGCCCCAAACCATCTTTGTTTTTCCTCTGAGAGTGTTTGTGAGAACATCTCTGATTTCATTAACGTTCATGTGAATATTCCCTAAAGCTCAATTCTGTCTTTGAAAAATATCACCGTCCCAAGTGTTCTTTGAGTCCTGCTTAAAGGCAGAAAATTAAGACAAAAGAGATTAAATAAACCATCTGTTTTACCTTAGCTATACATTGATCCAAAGAGCACTTTTAGGGCTGGCACGTACAGCGTGTGACTCCCTGCAGAGTGTGTGCATCCAAAGACAAGCATGAGTACCGATCGCTTCATTTTATACAGTGTCTTACTCTGTGGACACCTCCTGAAATCATACTAATCAGTGCGCATTAGACTAGACTTGACATGGATGATATAGCTCATTCAGTGAATTAATTTGAATAAATAAAACCTACTGCACTTTTCCTGTCTGTGTGGAACTCCAAGCACTAAACACACAGCAGATGAGTGCTGGTGGATAAGTATATGGTGGTTGTAAGTACTTGGAGAAGAGTTCAAGCCTTGCCTGGGAGATGACTGGGTATCTTGGAAGCAGCTGTCTGGAAAGGGTGGTCACACACAGCTAGTGCTTTAGTTCATCAAAACTGCTGAATCTGAGGTACCCTGTCCTGCCTTGAACCTTGGACTTAGCTTTAAAATAATGGTGAGAGCAAATGGGTTTTGGCCAAAATTATTTGTGGGAAAGCTGTCCAAAGGAGGATTCCTCTGCTTTTCTGGAGATTTCAGTTGTCATTCTGCTCACTGAGGCTTCTTTTCTTCATAGTCAACTCTTTACTGACCCTATGGCCAGTCCAAGCCTTGGTTTGCAGCTGGGGTGCTGCAGCTCCTGCACCACAGGAGCTTTGAGTTGCTTGTGGGTCTGCCCAATGTCAAAGCCAGCCAACATAACCTTCAGCTGGTCTAATAGTCCATTGTAAAACAGATGCTGGTGAGTTGGGGTGTGGTGTTGGTCCATGTGAAGCGCAGCCCAGAGAACACTGAGAAGAAAATCTTAGCACAGTCCATGTCAGAGGCAGCAAATCGGGGGGGAGTAAAGGCTCTGCCACATGAGGCACGAGTGTGACAGCAAGCTGCTGTGTTAGGTTATAGCAGGCCGCTTTGGATACATAGCTTGCAAGGCTGGAGATCAGTGGAGGGAGCCTGGAGCAGTGTTTTGGAGGCTCGAGTTTGCAGCCCTGTCTGATGACTTAACCTGTGTCCTTACTTTATGCTGGCATCTGTGCTTTTCCATCTCTGTGACTGCCAGCTCTTCAGCACAGTCTGCTTTGTTCTTATCCGAAAAAGCCCCAGACCAGGCCCACAGCAAAGGTGGCCTGTGTGGGAGCACTATGAAATCTTGTGACAGCTGAGAAAAGTCTCGAGACCCAGATTAGGATGGGCTGGAGTAGTGCCATGAATGTCTGCACTGATCCACACTTACTGTGTGATGATGTTGCCCTTTTCACCCCCTCTGCTATCCCTGGCCATGCAGAGAGCATCAGTGCTACAGTCTGCAGTGAAATAGCTTTGGAAAGTTGATATGAAGATGTTGGCATCTCCTGCTAAACACTTTTAGAAGTCTGTGGATTTAGAGTAAAACAGGATATTGTTACCTTTACGCTCTGCTCCTTAGGTAATATTGCAGAATGAAACAGCACATTAGACATAAGAGATTATTTCATTGAAATATATCTTAGCTTGTTTCCAAGCAGAAAAAACTTAAAATATTCTCCCTTTCATCTGTGCTCAGTAATCTGTTCATCTGCTTTCCATCATCCTTTTAATAATTTTACAAAACTGGGGAGTGTGGGTTGTGTTTTTTTTAACGGAAATTAAACTCTGTTTTCAGCTGGGAAGTTTTCATTAGGCTCGGTCTGTAGCGTGTGTCTCTAGCATCAGGCAGTCCTGATACTGGGCTGTAATTGAGTTTTGCATTCTCTCTCAGCAGAGTTCATCTCAAAACCTAAAATCGAAGGGAAAAACAACTTGTGGAGATGGTCTTCATAAAACAAAGGCAGATTAAATCTGGAGCTGTCACAGAATTGCTTTTACAGATGCGTCTGCTGCAAAATAATTACCTTTCTTGAGCCCATTAAGTTAATTAGTGCATTTTGTTTGTGTCTACAGTGAAAACGATTAAAAGCTCATCTCCCATTCTTTAGGTAAATTTACTGATTCTCTGATTTTTAAGGGTAATTAGATTTATTTTGATGCGTATCACAGTCCAAAGTGTTCCTGTTGGACAACTAGCTGTCTGTAATATAATTTACCTGTAGCCAGGATGTAATTTCTTTTCAATCACCTTTTTTTCCTTGGGCTGTTTTTTTGCTAAAGAGTACTAAATCCTTTTGTCTCCTTTCACGTAAATTGCATTTTAAAAGCTTAGGGCTTTTTGTACAAGCATAAGAACTGCCATTATTTGCATCTATTTCAAATTTTCTTTTAGCTCATTTTCTGCAACATGAGGAAAGATTTTATAATGTAGTTGAGAAAATAAGCACTATCTTGGTTGTAGTCTACGAGTATCTCTGTTGGTAGCCTGATATCTCAAATGTGGTGAGACAGTTGTGCAGTCTGTAAGTTCATAGAGGAAGAAAAGACCCCACTGAGACAGTGGATGTTAGAAAGCAGCTACTGATGATAGCACCTAATTCCTAGAAGCACATCTGAAATTCCCAGCTGACTTCCACTGTGAGATTTCCTCAGTGTGATTTGCCAGGTCCATCAGTATGGCTCAGCATCACTCTGTGGTTTGCCAGGGGGCATAAATCCCACCCCTCCACACTGAAATGACTTGTGCAGAGTGGACAGTGGCAGATCTGGAGAGAGCACTGCTTCCTTCATGGTCCAGTGCAGCAGAGCCTTCTTCCTCCTTGGGATCACAGCTGCCTGGGAGCACACAGTGGTGCTGTTGTGAACCCGTATTCTGCTCCAAAGGCTCCCTGGAGCCTGGACCAGGTGAGCATCACACCTCACATGCACGTGCTGTTTTAACCATGAGAATACTCACCCAGCAGTTGACTAGAGTGTGAACACTGCCACAAGAGGTGAGGCTTTGAAAGGAGGCAGCACGGGGCTGATCCTGTCATTTCTGCCAAAGTAGCAGAGGTGCCTCTCTGCAAGGTAGCAAACATCTTGTGTCTATCTTTCAGCTTTGCACAATCCCTGCTCCTCCAGGACAGACCACTTTTTTGCTGTCTTCAGATGGACTCTGAGCTCCTTGTAGTGTCAGTGGTTTGCAGATTTAAATAACCTTTCCTGTGCCTCCTTTTCTTCATGGTGTGGCAGGAGGGTGAATGAGCCTTCATTATTATGCTGGAGGTTAAAGGGAAAAAAAGAAAAAACACCCCAAGATCTTTTAAAGTATGATTTTATGGCAGTGACAATGCACTTGTATTTCAAAAGAGCAAGATCACACCCTGTGATTAACCTTGTATGCCTTTGTTTGCCTATTGTGCTCTGCTTGAGCTTATATGTTGGCACTGGAAAACAAGTGCTGCTGTAACTAAAACGCACCTTTTGTCGTCTCTTGCTCTGTTTGAATACATTCACCTCTGAATTCTTTCAAGTCTGTGCTGCAGCAGACTGGCATCTGATTTTTTTATTATAAAGAATGAGTGACAGCTGCTGGGGGGGGGGGGGGCACAGCTGGGCATCTGAAGAGCACCAGCCTTTTTTGTGCCCTTAATGCATTAAACATTTTTCCAGCTAAAGGAAGCATCACATGTATCTCTTCTTAAGAGTCATGATTAACCTTCAGCAGTAAGTGTGACCAAGAGGAAGTGGAAAAATATGAAAGTGGATTTGTTTGTAGAGTGGAGGAAATGAAGGACTCCAGTGCTATGATCTTAGAGGTTTTGAAGTTTCAGAGCTGAGTTTCCCACCATGTCAAATTTTATTTTCTGACAACTGTTCCTGACTTAATTTAATTCATGGAAAATGCACCTAGCCACCTTATTGGTAAGGTAATAATGTTCAAGTCCAAGTTATTCTTGGATATGAGTATTTTCTGGTATGCTATTACATCTGTAGCTACACCTTCTTTAAGAGGCACAAGTGCTTATGCACTATGCAGAAGTGTCCTCCCTTATGAGGGTACTGAGGCTTTCTGGATGGCTTATGAGCAAATGAAAGAGATTAAGGAAGCAGGTTGGCAAGGTAGTGGAGTGCAAATTAATTAATTAATCCTCATGGTGTCCACATTTGATCTAAACCAACCCTATTGAGTAGCCCTTGAAGACCAGTCCCAAATTTCAGCTGAAATTGTTCACTGAAGTCTTTGTTTCAGAATTCCCTGTTCTATTTATAAATAAAACAGATGGATTTACTACAATCACATAATCCAATCTGTTTGAATTATGTTTGCTTTAAGCCCTTTAGAAACAAATTCTTAAACTGATCATAAATTTTGGGGGTTAAAAAATAAAAAGAAAATTCCCATATGGATGATCAGATAAATTATCTGGACTGTCAAATCCCACCCCACCAACCAATCTCAAATAAGAACCAGGAGACTTTAGCTTGTACTAGAACTCAGCTGTCAGGAGTATCTCCAGCCTAGAGAGAGGAAATTGAATAGTGGCAAACTTACTGTTTTGTTTGAAAAATGGAATCTACCATCACTGTTAAAGAGCTGTTTTATATCATACAAATGTTATACATACCTGATTTTATGATTGGATAAAAATGTCCAATGTGAAGACATTCATTATATTAAATAGTTGGCTTTTCCTCTTAATAAGTTATTAATTATGTTTGAATTAATGTTTGCCAGGAGTGCTAATCAGTCGTGATCCAACACTAATTCATTGACATTTTTAAAAGAAGAGGAAATGTTACTCCAAAATATGTGTGAACTTCCATTGTTTAAACACCTGTGTGAAAATGCGATTTGAAAGCTGAAGTTGGCACATGCTTCCATTGCTGGAATGAGTGAGCTTCACCTTGGGAATGAATTATGAACTCCATGGATTTGGAACTACTTTGTTAATTAAACTGAGTTTGGAGGCTTCTGTAACAATTTTGTCCCATGTTTCAGTGAGACATTCTGCTTTGTAATGGCATTTTTACCTTACCTAGTTCACTGGCTCTTAGAGTACTAAACCTAAACGCCACCCCAATGGGGTTTAATTTATATACACCTCTGCCCTCCATTTCAGTAGAGCCTCATTCAAAAACATGTTACATTTTCAGATTATATTTTCACATGGGCTAGAAATTGTTTCTCAACAAGTAGAAGAATATTCACAAGTCCTTTAAAATGTACTTTGAAAAGCAAGGTGCTGAGGTATCGTCTCTGGTTGACATCAGAGTGAAAAAAAAACAACTTGGAGCAAGGCTACAATATTGAAAGAATTTTCTGTCTCTTAAAGAATCCGGGGATAGCTCTAAACTCATTTGCTAGGGGATTCCTGGTGCTGAAAGCTTGTTGCATGCCCGGAGAGCTGGTTGATTTTAGTATATATGTTGGTTTTAGGAATATAATTTTCATGCATTTGGCACCTGTGCTGCATCCTCTGGTTGTCTGGACTCAAAAGAACTCTCTTTTATCTGTTGATTATCTATTAGTTCAGCTTTACTCATGTTTATTTTCATAATCTTATTTCTCATCCTTTTTTCTCCTCCAATACTGTTTTGGAGAGAGGAGCAGCTGGAGTCTCATGTTCTCATTCAGATGACACAAGGGAATTGCTGAATGTCCCAACAGCATTGATTACTTCACACTTGACAAAAGAGCCAGGCAAATTTGAGAGTGTGATCAATAAGCTAAAAACTCTGAGCTGACTGATGTTTCCCAGTATCTGGGTGTCTGTTTCTAAAGTCTCTCCAGCCTGTATTCAGAAAAGAAGTTCTGAACAAATATGATCATAATTCACCTTCCTTCTCTGTGGAAAGTCATTAAAATGCTCTCACATCACCTTGAAAAGTAGTTGGGGTGTTTTTCTTTACTATTTGTGAACGGTGCAAATATTTACACATGCAAATATCGGATGGATTATGAAAAATGCACGTCACGCTGTTCACAGATCCCTGCAATAAACCCTCTCTCTCCTACATATTTAAAAGGAGTTTTATCTTTTTCCCTACCTTGCTACTTTTGTGATTGTTTTTGGATTAAGGAGGTATCTGAATTCTATTTTGAACATTTAAATTGCCCTAACTTGTTCTGACTTACCTGTCCTTTTGTTTTCCTTGTTTTGCAGGAATTAACTAATTTTTCTCATTATAAGTATTTGTGAACACCATAAGATGTTTTCAAGCTACGTGTGGTGATGCAAGACCTTGTTATCTCTTATGTGTGGCTTGAAAGTATCTCTGTCATAAAAGAGTGGTTGCAGTAACTGTCACTAACCACAGCTCGTCAGTAGTTGAAGGTGTTACTGAAAAACTGTTCAAGCAAGTGTTTCACATACAGGACCAGGCTCTTGCCTGATAAAGTCTGTGCAGCCTCTCAGCAGAGCTGTCCTGGTTCCCTGGTATAGAATTGCTGTGGGGTAATCATATGGGGTGGCGTTACCTTTTTAAACAGGATTTAAGCTCTCGTTGACCTTCATAGTTTACCCAGAGTGGTGTCCACTAGTAATTCAGGTGAAATGCTTTGTTTGGGGCAGAACTGAAAGGTTTGAGTGCACCCAGATCTGCTCATGGCTAAAAAATTTTCTTCAAAAGCAGACCTAATAGGCTATGCACCCAGCTAAAGGACTGTAAACAAATCTGGAGCGACTGAAATCTTTTAGTGTTTGGCCTTTGAGGGCAAACCTGAATTATAGCACGGAAATGCATGTATTGCCAAGCTTCTCTTGTGACTGGCTGAGAGAACAAAGTGAGGAGATGAATGGAGATTACTCTAGTTGCTTGCTAGGTGATTTTTCTCCTTTTTAGCTTTAAAAGTCATACTCCTTAGTAAGGAATTTCTCCTTTCTTCCTTCTGTTCTGCCCTTCAGGTTTTTTTAGTTCTTTCAGATGCATATATAGCCCCACAGCCACGACACCACTTTAGGAAAGTTTGGTAGGTGAGTGTAGCCCGTTAAGGGCCTGAGGATTCACTCCTAATGCAATTCAGATGTGATAACCATTTCCTAGTTCAGTTTTCAGGTGCTTGGTTTATTAGCAACACAGCAATTCCTGAAGAAGTCTGACTGATTAAATGGCAAAACAATTCTGTTCAATACCTAATTTTCTATCAAGCTGGTTCTGATGATGAAGAGATTTCAGTGATTCCCAAGCTAGCATGTAGATAATTAAGAAAAAGCCCTTGTGCTTCTCAAGCCTCCAGCATTTGTGAATGGCCTACAAATGTGCCTATTGCTCTAGTCTAATAATCTTTCTACTCATTATGTGATTTCAAGTAATACTGTAGCAAAACTGGATGATTCAAATGTTTATTCAGTGTGTTTTTAAAGTGGCAGGCCAAAATGCCACAGACTAGTGATGAACAAATACCTCCAAGTTATTAAACTTTTATGTCTTGCTTGCTTTTCATTGCATTCTGTTGAAATTGAATTTTCTATATCTTGAAAATTTCCTTGATATATCTGACTCTGATTTCTTCAATATGAGGATGTTTCATTTATTAGACTGTGGAAAGCTGATACATGGAGATTGGTATCTTGCTTCCATTCTTATTTTTGAGTCTGTTTTTCATTTTTATCAATATCTGATGCACAAGCTTCCTTTGGCAGTGCAGAAAGCAGCAGCCCCAAGCTGTGTGATTCTACATCTCGCACAGTGGGGCTGAGGAATGACAAAGAGATAGGTCTGCTCTTTCTGTGCCAAGGCACCCTGGGCTGCCTGCGTCTCTGCACAGCCTGTTCAATGTGTGCAGCCACATCAGGTCTGCAGGGAGACTCTGAAAATGCCTCACTCTGCCTTCAGATCTTCCCCAGAGTATCAGCAGATTTCTTTACCTTTGTACCTGCTGTTTGGCTGTGCTTTTTCAGATTGTTTCTTTGGGTTTTTTTTGTTTTTTTTTCCTACTCCTGCTTCAAGTGCCAGCCTTTCTGTGCTTGTCTGGCATGCAGCATATTTTCAGGAGCATGACACAGACAAGAAGCATGGTTTTAAAATCATCTTATTGTACATAAATTCAGGAAAACACCTCTGCCAGTGTGCCAAAAGGCACTTCTCTTGGTTTCTTTTTTTCTGTTGTACAACTTGTAGTGATTTGCTGCTGAAGAATTAAAGTTAAAGCTTAGATGGTATTGTCTTCAAAAGAGCTAAAATCTCTATGTCTTCTTTTAAACTTTGTGAGAGCATCTGTGTATTTAGCACTTCTGGAAATCAATCCACTGATATTTGGGATCTGAACATAAATAATAAGTTGGTAAAAAGTTGGACAAATACACTGTCATGGTTTAAGCCCAGCCAGCAACTAAGTACCACACAGCTGCTTGCTCACTCCCCTCCACTCCTACAGTGGGATGGGGAAGAGAATAAGAAAAAGGTAAAAGCCCGTGGGTTGAGATAAGAATGGTTTAATAACTGAAATAAAGTATTACAATAATAAAAAAAGAGAAAGGCATAATACTTCCCTCAAAAAATACCCAAACAAGTGATGCACAACAAATCATGCTTTAAAAATACCTTGTTTTGCAGCGTTTTCTTGGTCTAGAAACTGCCTTTCTGCCTATGCTCCGTATGTCACTTCTGTACTCAGATATGTTTGTGGGTGCTAACATTGTAATGAATTGGACTTTCAAGTGCTGTAATGGCAAGGGAAGGCAGCATACTTTGAACATCCCCTCCCCAACCTTTTCCAATTTCACACAGTCTTTAAGTAAAGCAAATACTTTGCTAAATTTTATATAATATTTTGGTCTTCTCATTAAAGGAACACTGCCATGACAGGCTCTTTCTCTTCTGTTTTAGCTGTATGAATAGTATCATCTTGTTTTACCAGGCAGACTGTTATGCATGTCACTCTGCAAGGAGATGCAGAAGGTACACTTATTGTAAACTGAGGTTGAAACTTGAGCTGTTGATTTCCAGTGGGAGCTGTCTGCTTATTCATGTTTTCGTCAAAGACATCAGCTGAGGGTTGTCAGTCCTGTTGAGTACCGAAAATGTGTGACTCTGAATGAAAGACAAAAGTATTTAATAAATCGCAAAAGGATATTGCTTTGGGGTTTGTTTTTTTAATACTTGCATATACAGTGATATTGTCTTACTCAGTAATACTTGTAATCTAGAGTTGCTTCCTGTCATTGGCAGTGGCCATTACTGAATATTTCAGACTAAGAGGCAGTTTCCCTCACTTTATTTCATCCACATCCTCCAGAACGGGTGTCTGCAGTATGCAGTTAGCTGCCTGTTGGGCCATATTCTTGCCTCTAGCAGATGATTTGTTAAAGCCCCAAAGAATGGCATTTATTAACTCTTCCAGATTTTTTTTTCTAGACTTGTCTATGATCACTAATTGTCATCCAGATAGATGTTTAAATCATCTTTTCATTTCAGCTCATAGCTTCCTTAGTTCTGCATAACATCTGCAGAATGTATAGTATCTTTCCTTTGTGTGTCTTGCCAGAAACTGGAAGGATTTTTCCCTGCTCAGTCTTTTACCTTGGAACTATGAAGAATGTTGTCTTTCATCAGTCCCTGTTTGTCTCTTCAAGAGGTCTCCTTGGATGACTCAGGTTCCCAAGGGACTTTCTCAGCTCTTAGCTGAAGAGGTGGGCATAGTAAATCCTTTTCTGAATTCCAGAGTTAACTCGCTAGTAACCTAACACAGGGCTGAATAAAAATTCCTTCCCTCTCAGCTTCTTATGTCAGAAAGCTAACAGTTTGTGAAGACCTAATACAGAGTCTGCTGGAAAAGAGAGTAGACAAGACTCAAAATCATATTTTTTAGGCAGGAAATAAATATGAAGGGAAACAATTACCGTCTGCTTTAGCCATGCAATGCACTTTGTATAAGTGAGAAAGCTCCTTCAGGCACCATAAAACACAAATCCCAGTTTTCCTTCAGAAAATCCTTTACAAATCTTAGGCAGTGAAAATCAGGCAGGCAGAATTGTTCCCCAACAGTTTTAAGCACTAGACCTTTGCTTTCATTATGAAACAGGATGGGCTTAAAGGTAAATATGATCTGTGGCTAAATTAGAGCCTTCTGTGTATGAAAAAGCAACAGTGCAAGTTATTGATTAAAAGAAGGAAAAATCTATCTTTTTAATAAAAGGCTTCTGCCTGCCCGCAGGAGGAAAGGGGTCAAACTTGATTCAAATGGTGTGAATTCTCCCTGCGGGCAGAGTGATGCTGTGGTCCTGCTGAATAGTGGACTTGACGGGAGACGATGGTCCTTAGTTTAACCACAGAGAAGGCAGAGGCTTTGTTCAGGCACGGTCATGTTGGATCCTGTCTCTCAAGGCTTAGAAGCCCATTGAGATAAGTTTTGCTGTGGCTAAGGAGAGGCTGATCTAGCACAGCACTGTTGTCTCTGTGCACATGAACATGTGTGGTGCTGTTCTTACGGTTGCTTCCCCGGGCTCTCCTAATGCCTAAGAAGAAGCTGAGCAATTAGCTTAAGAAGCCTTGTCAGAGTTTCTTTTTGGAAATTGGTGTGTTTAGCGTTATATAAACAAGGTGATTCCGGCTGTCAGTTCCCAAGACTGTTTGTATAATAGGAAAGCAGCAGATAGTTGCAGTTTAATAAAGCCCCATGATGCCTTCAAGGCATTATCTGCTGGATAATAACTTTAATTGACAGTTAATGTTTTTATTATTTATGTTCCAGAGAAATGTTACTCTTGCAGTAGAATCTTTAAGTTGGATCTTAAGCTTTTTTAAAATCACGATTTGAGGCAAATAGGATACTTTAGGGGTTTTTACTGGTTACGTAGTCATGGAAATGAAACCACTCTAAATATACATATTTGAGGAGTTTTTACCTTGGCTATTTTTATTTTTACAATGGCGATGAGCTCCAAGGGAGGAAGGGAGGAACTTGCTTGTAAAATAAAATCTCAAGCACCCCACTTACATCCAATGTCTAATGTTCTGGGGTCTGGCTGAGTATGTATCAACAAGAGGCTCTTGGGGCCTAGCTCTAAGTAATGGTGTTTATGAGGCTCATGCTCCTTCTGCCCTTACCTGTTGCCCTGGACCATGGGGCTTGGTTGCTTAGGAACAGGTTTGTGAGATGGCAGTGGTGCCTATGTCTTGGCTTTCACCAAATAAGGAGTTTTAATTTGTAGGAGTTCATAGCTGACTTGCTCTGTGGTTTATTAAATCCAGAGTGTTTGACTAGAGCATTCTCTGAAAGATTTCATTTAGCTGAGTTTTCCAGCTGTCTTAAAAGTATGGTGCAGCAGTCATCAGATGTGAGCTCCCAGAGCAGGGCAGAGCTTAATACGAAGTGTGACATTTGGAAGAGTGTCCAGGGGGATGCACTACGCCTGCTTGCTGCATTTCAAAAAGCACTAAGCACTTTGCTGTTTGCCAACCTTTTTATTTTTCTTGAATTTCAAATCTCTAAGAGAGTTAGACAGAAAGGGAAAGGTTTATGCTTCCCTGGAATAACTGCTTACATCTTACCTGTGCAAATTAAAGCACTTCCCCCCCCCAAGTTTTCACACCACAAACGTGCAGCAGGTAGAAGAAAAAAGGGAGCCTGAGTACTGGGCTATACCTAGTGCTATTCCTCCATCACTGCCTCCCTTTTCTACACCAATCCTTGAATTCCTCCAGCCTCTTCTTTACTTTCTAGCTGCCTTTTGCCCACTCTCCCACGCTCACCTCCTCCGGGTCTCCTGACAGAGCAACATTTGCATAGCTCCCAGCCAGCTCCTCATCAATCAGACACAGCGATGTGTGCCTCTCCTGTGAGCTGGTAGGTGAAGAGTATAGCTGGTTATGTCGCATGTGAAAGAGAGTCTCACAGATACTGTCTTATGAGCTAAAGCCTACTGCATATTCTGGCAGGAGAAAGCTGTTTTGTGTATCATCAGGGAGATGGCAAAGTAGCAAAGCTTATTATATTCTTATTTTCACTTTCAGTTCACAATTTAAATACCCACAAGGAGCAAATCTGCTCTGCTTGTATCTGTCTGTTTGAATGATAATGTCATTGAAAAATCCATTTTGCCTTTGCTTTAAATGCTGGAAGGTTTCCCAAACAACAGTGCAAGAAGAAAAGAGATGTTTTGTGCAAGGCAGATATCTGTGCAGACAAATTGTAAACTCTACCACTATTCTTCAGTACTGTACAACAAACACTTTAGGATCTGTCATTTATTCAAAGTGATAGCTATTTGTACAGCATCTAGCAGAATTATACTTGGGGTTTTTTTTATACTTCTTTTCATTTGGTGCTATTCCAATTGAAATGTTAGTAATGGAAATCATACAGTGCAAATCCATTCCAGTTCATGTAAAGGGATGTAATCAGCAGTTCACACATGGGTGTTTAACTGTTATAATAAATGGAAATTTCACTAATGAAAGTAAAAGCACAGCACATCTAATTATAAGGTGCCATGGGCATTTACAGAGTTCTGCTGCAACCTGGGACCTTGTTCTTGTCTTCTCTGTGTATAGAAGCATCTCCCACATCACATGATTTGGCACAGATTTGCTGTCAGTTGGGAGCTCTGCTCAAGCCCAAGTGGTATCGCCTCTGCTTGAGCTTTCATATGCCATATGGATGTGTCTGATGGAGAGGCAAGAAGGGATTTCCTAGGAATGGTGAGAGGGCTGTAGCAACCCTCAGAGATGGCATCTGTGTTCACTTGTCTTACCGCTTAACAGCAACCACAAAATTAGGGACGCTTTCTTATTTGTGGCTAGCTGCTTTCACCCCAGATACAGCCTGCCAGGTTGATGGGAAAAGAGAAACACTACATTGGCTAAGAAGGCCAATGGCATCCTGGGATGTATTAGAAGGGCGGTGGTTAGTAGGTCGAGAGAGGTCCTCCTTCCCCTCTACTCTGCCCTGGTGAGACCCCATCTGGAATATTGTGTCCAGTTCTGGGCCCCTCAGTTCAAGAAGGACAGGGAGCTGCTGGAGAGAGTCCAGCGCAGGGCAACCAAGATGATTAAGGGAGTGGAGCATCTCCCTTATGAGGAAAGACTGAGGGAGCTGGGTCTTTATAGTTTAGAGAAGAGGAGACTGAGGGGTGACCTTATAAGTGTCTATAAATATATAAAGGGGGAGTGTCACGAGGATGGAGCCAGGCTCTACTCAGTGGCAAACAATGATAGGACAAGGGGTAATGGGTGCAAACTGGAACACAAGAGGTTCCACTTAAACTTGAGAAGGAACTTCTTCTCAGTGAGGGTGACGGAACACTGGAACAGGCTGCCCAGGGAGGTTGTGGAGTCTCCTTCCCTGGAGACATTCAAAGCCCGCCTGGACACATTCCTGTGTAACGTTAAACTTTTGAGGTCCCTTCCAATCTCCAGCATACTGTGATACTGTGAATCTGTGAGAACTTCTGAATGGTCCTTTTTTAATGGGTGCCATCAACCAAAACAACTTTGTCCTTTTTGTATGACTCATCACTACCCATAGACATTTAGTATGTGTTGACTTTAACAAGGCACAGTGGGGAGAAGACTCATTGGGTACAAAGAGCACACTGAGCTACAGATGGCAGTGTCCAGGGCATGTGGGGTGTCCAGGGCAAGAAATGGCTGATTTTCGTGACCAGCAGAGGACAGTCTTCTGTCTTCCTCTCTGAGGAAAAGTTTGGGAGCACCAATTAACTGCAGTGTGTCAAGAGGCAGGATCTGTGGTCACTTGCAGGTCTTGAACTTGCCATAAAAGCTTGGTGGTGCCTTGGACAAGGCAGTATTTTAAGTTCTGACATGGGAGTCCATAGCTGTAGTTTGTCTCCCCAGCTTCTGTTCTTCATTAGAACATACTTCCTGCTTCTGTTCTTCAGCTGTTCTGAAAAAAAGCTGTATTCAGTTATGCTCAGCCCCATCAATTCCCAGGGAAAGTAAGTAAAGTATTGGTGACTTTTGGGGTAGTCTTACCCAAGGAAAGAATTTCATTCTAGCTCTCTCCTTTCTTTGTTTTTTTCCTTTCTGCTGTTGGGTTGCTCAGTTCTCTGGTAATCTTTGTTCAGGGACATTTGTTAAGACAAGCTGATCCTAATGGTTTCTTTGGGCCTCCGCAGCCAGCAGAATGGCTGTAGCAGGAAGCAGACACATGTTTTCTGAGTACAGCGTCAGAGCTGAGTAGTTCAGTAGTCTTTGTCACTCTGAGACACTCTGGATAGCAGTCCTGTCACTGATTTTACAACATAGGGATGTGCTCTAGCATCACACAGTCTTTAAGGTTCTTTCCAACCCTAACCATTCTAGGAGTCTATGATCACCTAACCAACATCTGGTTGAACTTGGATAGCTACTGTTATTATACTGCAATTCGTATGTCTCCAAATGAATTTAGTTCTGTTAAAAAAAAACAAACCAAACCTAATCTTGCTTTTCTTAGTCTTTTCCTCAGCCTGTGAATTGAGGGGGATTTCTTTCCCCAGAAAGCCAGCAGCATAACAGCTCTACTGTTTGAAGGATGGCTTACTTTGCACTCTGGATATGCTTGATTACAGTTACACAGAGACTCAAACCACTACATAAGCTGTTAATGTAGAAGCACAAATAATAATATTGCAGAGGTGTTACATCACTGAAAGTGGCCCAGGTCCAAAGCAGGATTTGGGTATGTGCTTCAGGCGGTTGGGTTATATGCCTGTACCAGATGGAGACTTTAAATTTTCATCAGCAGGTTTATAAACACAAAGAATATCCTTTTATCAGCCTCCAGGTCTTTTACTAATAAGCTGCAAATGCTGAACTTTAATTAGCAGGGAGTGGAGGTGCAGATGAAATAAGATACATTCTTACTGATGATTATCCATCATGTGAGAATAAAAACAAGACATGAGTAATGGCCTGTTTCAGTTTTTTGGGGCTTTTCTGTTGGTGTGTTTTGTTTTGATGCATACTTGGTAGTATAAATGAGTGAAAATAGCTAAAAAATAAATTGAGGCAGATTCTCTGGTGATGAAACTCCATTGCAGGCAAATGGAGTGTGAGTTTTCAGCCCTGCTCATCTTTGCATTGACTTCTGTAGGCCAAGTCAACACAAGGGTGTGTGACAGCTGTGGGGGTAAGTTTGCCATGGAATCATTCCCCCACCCTTTACTCAGTCTTGTCACATAAGTCATAGGGTCACAGAATGGTTTGGGTTGGAAGGGACCTTAAAGCTCATCTAGTTCTAACCCCCTGGGGATACCTTCCTCTAGAGCAGGTTGCTCCAAGTCCCGTCCAACCTGGCCTTGAACACTGCCAGGGATGGAGCAGCGACCATGGATGGGCAAGGATAAAGAATTTACAAAACTACATCTTTTCTGCTGCTGAGAGCTAGCCAGAGAGGTCTGGCCTTTGAAGTATCACTGCTGTGTGGAACCCAGGAATCCCCACTTTCTTGAGGGGTGCAAGTGCATGGAGAGGGAAAAGGGATTGATTAGTTTAATGCTGCCTTTTTTTTTAGCAGCGTGTTTGCTGGCCTACGTGGCGTGCTTGAGCGCTGTATGTGTGCCCCAGCTGAGAAGCTCTTTCTAGACCCTGCAGGCATCCAGCTACTGGGCTTGTGCTTTGTGGTTTATAAATCATTCAGGAGACTTGTGTGTTACAACAACAGTATCAGCTCTTTAGAGTGTGTCAGGGAAGGACCTTGACTGGTATCTTTTCGAAAGGAAAAGGGTTGAGTGTATGTGCAAAGTTGGCACATAGTTTGAGAAGGTTTTGGGAAATGGTAAGGGAAGTTAAGGAAAGATGCAACTTTGTGCGATGTAGATTGGTCCTGGAAATTCTGC
Source organism: Pezoporus occidentalis (assembly GCF_034315485.1). Classification (NCBI taxonomy): domain Eukaryota; kingdom Metazoa; phylum Chordata; class Aves; order Psittaciformes; family Psittacidae; genus Pezoporus; species Pezoporus occidentalis. The sequence goes on along the minus strand of NW_026913586.1, from coordinate 714,944 downwards.
ATCTAACTTTCCATGTCTTCCCTTAAGAAGGCTTTGCTAGAAAAGTAAGCCACTAAAAGACCTACTGTTGAAAAACAGAGATATATAAATTCTAATCAGTAGCTGAAAGAAAAATGTTCCACCAATAATATAATTGAGTACTTTCTGACTAATCAAGCCCCAACCCCCTGAAATACATACCTTCCTCAGTGGATTGTGATTCCACAAAGGATGGCTGCTTCATAGGTCATAGTAGAATAGAATAGTTTAAGTTGGAAAAGACCTTTAAGATCATCTCATCTGACTAGACATCTAACACTGCCAAGCCCACCACTCAACCATTTTAAATACCTCCAGGGATAGTGAGTCAACCAATTTCCTGGGCAGCGTGTTCCAGTGCTCGATAACCTTTTCAGTGAAGAGATTTTTCCAAACATTCAATCTAGGATGGTGGGAGAAAGGCAGAACAGCACTGATTGCAAAGATCTCCCCTGACAGGATGAAACCAACGGGAGTTTGTTCTTACCACATTGTGTAGGGTTGAGATTTGTAGCTGGAGGCAGCTGCTGCTCTTTCACAAAATATGGCTTTGAGCTGTGCATAAGAAGTAGGAAGACAACAGCACAGCACAGGGGTTTGCAGTTGCTACAGGGGTCTGAGTACAAGTGCCCCTTGATTGAATTATCTGAGATGAATGAGCCTTCAGTTCTAACTTAACATTGGCACCAAGGCAAAATGGACCTGTTCTCTTTGATTTGCTCTGATTTGCTACTCTGATGACATATATTGATGTTAAAAGAAGGCCACTAAGCTTTTCTTTGTGCTGCATTGGAAATGACACATTGCAAGATGAGGAAGAGTTCTATTTTAAATTGCAGAATTGGAGATGAAGTGAAATTGAAAAGAAAGATCAAAGATAGAAAGTAGGGGGAGGAAGAAAGAGGCAACGTACAATGTGGCGGCTGAGACATCTTGATTTCATTTTAATGAGTCTCTGACCACTCAGGGAGGCGAGGGTCATTCTTTGTGTTACTGGGGGGGGGGAAGAACAGCCTTCTGCTGCTGCACTGAGATTTGCTTTGAACGTGGTCTCTTACCAAAGAGAAGGGCTGCACTCTGCTTCCTGCTTCACAGGATTAGAAAAGACTGAGCTGTTTTCTAACTCCTGCGTCCTACTTACGTAACTTGCAGATGACGGCTGTGCAACCTCTGCCTGAGCCCTGGAAAATTCTCCTGTCGGTGACTCAGGTGCTTGGCACACAGGCTTGTGGCGCAGCAGGCTTAGAGATGAGATTGCAGTTAGATGCACACACTGGGTACCAGAGCCCAATTCAAGGTCTCTTTATGGAGGCTCTTCCTACTAGAAGCTGTGTGTGACTTCCTCATCATCCTGGTCATGTCATTACCAAGTGTCTCTCTGCTGACACTATATTAATTATGTGCAAGTACCCTTTGTTTGCATTGGAACAGAAGAGAACCACAGGCCTGACTGTTGTCCAGAGATGTGGGTTAGCAAGGAAGGGGAAGAGCTAGGCAAGAGTGAGTCCTCATCCTTTGTATAAGGCTGCAGGATGTGCAGAGAACATTTGGAATGTAATCATAGAAGGGACCTTAAAAATCATCTAGTTCCAACCCCTGGATCTTCATGGGGGAGCACGAGGTCCCCTTCTACAGTCCCCATTCCCAAATTCCATGCAGTCACCATAACACTCTTGGTTTGGAGGCTCTAGATCTGGCTGAAAGCTAGGGGACAGGACAGCACAATGTGCTGTAAAATTGAGACTATGAAAAGGGAAAGATTAGACCCTGGGGATGAAGGGAGAAAACTGAAACAGAGGGAGACATGCTTTAGCTGCAAACTAGACTTCCCTGTGCTTCAGATGTCATCTCCAGCAGCAGCAGATCCCAATTTCCAGCTCTTTGGAACTGAGAGGAAGGTGTGTACCAGTGAGTACACTCAGCCACTGCACGGAGTCAAGGGTGGGACAACTGTGATATCCCCAGATGCAGCCCATCTTGTATGAATCTATGCAGCAAGCCCCTCTGGCAGTCCAGCCAGCTTTAAAGCAGTACTTAGCTTGTGCCTGCACAGGGTTTGTTTGCCAGACTGCAGTGAGGGGGGACAAAAAAAACCATCTTGCCACAGAGATGACCTGGTGACTAATCAGTTTCATTGATGTTGTGCTTGCAGGAGAGAGCAATCTATCCTCTGCAGTTCCTGCGGGCTTTGCTGCTGGAGGCTCTGAGGAAGCAAACGTGAGATGTTATCCAGAAGCAGAGTTATGTGAGCCCACCAAACCTATCGGTGCTGCGCTCTCCTCCATGTATGAACATGGTAATGCAGAAGATACCGATATCAGGAAATCTCTTGATGGCTTCTACAAAATGTATTGTAAAAAATGGCCAGACAGAACGGATCCCACCTACGAGGCTGCATCACGATGTCTGTCACAGAAAATTTCAGAGCTGGCAAACCGGGATGGAACAAAATATGCATCGCGTTGCCTGCAAATGGCCCAGGTGGTCTTGAACAGAGATGGGTGTAAGATCTTTCCAAACCACCCCACTACTGCTTGTTTTTCAAAGCCAGCTGAAGGAGAAGTTGTGTTGGAAGACATAAAGAGAACACCTGGACTCTCCGATGATGTCCTGCAATTCCTCTTGAAACAAACATGGACTGAACAGAGCCCTGACATGTCACATGAGAAATGAGCAAGACACAGCAGGAGGGGGGATGTTTCTGTCATTGGAGCTTTACTTTCACTGTGAAAAAAGGTGATCTTAGAAAGTAACTCTTCTCTTAGCACCCTCTTGAACACACTTATTTCATGGAGGAATTCCATATTCCATCTGGAGCAGACCTTGCCATCTTGGTCTCTGCAGAACACCGCTGCATAAGGAGCATCTGTGGTCCCCATGAAACTGCTTCAGATGTGTTGACTTAAGTGGGATGGGTGATCAGTGATGCAGTGTCTGCTGCTGGGACATCAAACATGATGATTTATACCTACCAGGCTTTTAAATTGACCTGCATTCCTACGCCAGCTGAACAGTGGCCCAGCCCAAATTCAAACTTTGCATAGGCAAGGATGTCCAAGTGCTGTTGACTATAACACACTGACTGAACAAGCTTGGAACAATATTCCTCAGAGCTAGGGAGGAAATTTAAGACTGTTCTGTACCTGACAGATACTATAACTCCTGTGCTTCCATAGGGTGCCTGATAGCCTGTGTGTTTACTTAGAGATATACAATTCTACAGATCATGATTGCAATGCAGGTGAGCTTTTTCAACAAGAAAAGTGTTTTTATCAGAGAGGAAATAAAGCTTCTGAGCAGGTTATTTTTTTAACAGGAAGGATAAAAAAAGAAAATAAAAAAGCTTTATCACCGTAGTGATGTTTCTAACACTTCAAGTGCTCCAGCTGAACAGATTGAGGATTTTTTTCGTGTCTGTATGAGGTGGTTTAAGAGCAACCTGAAATAGATTCGTGAGTAAGGGCTCTGCAGAGGTGTCTGTAGGGAAGCTGCAGAGTTGTTGCCAGCTGCCCTGGTAGCTGCCTCCTGTAAGGAAAAGCAGGAGAAGCAGAGCTCACATATCAGCATGCCCAAGACTGTGGGTCACTTGGTTGGTTCTGTAGGGCCAGTGTTGCTTTCTCAAGCTGTCTCCCTACACATTAGCTCCTGCTGATTTTTTCTACCACAGGGTCTGAGCTCAGAGCTTTCACAGAGAGAAAATCAATGCTTGTTGGTTGAGTACACTCTTATCTTTGTTGGCACTGCACAAGACCTTGTGATCACTTCCCTGGTGTGTTGATGGATGAGGGAAAATGTTCTGTGAGATGTTTGAACCACCCCACCAGTAGGGATCATCTGGTGTTGGTTACAGTAAAGGTTTGCTTTTTCTAAGCTCTGCTGCTGTTTATACCCGCAACTTTCTTGCTCTGGTTTTAGTTGGCAAGATCAGCACTAGCTGCAGTGGGAACTGGCCTAATTCACTGGTTGCCCAGCTTAGGTTTTGGTGGCTGCCACTTGCCTATGACATTAAGAGGTGACCTGAAGGACTAATTCCCAGCAGTTGGTTTTGGTAGGGAATTTAAAGTGCTTTAAGTCTGATGCGTTGCTATGAATTTGGCAGGCTTAATTCTCCTTTGCTTTGTGCTTATGGGGTGAATCCCAAGGAAAATAGCTGCACAAGGGATGCAGGACTGGGCTCCCACTGTCAAAGCTGTGGTGGGAAGGGTGCTGCTGTTGCACAGGGCTGCAGTTCGGGTCCCTCTGTTCAGCATGTGGGAGCCCTTTGAAATGGTCAACCAGATCCAGTCCCTCTCTGGACAGGTTATCGGTTATTAAAGCTGTGCTTTACTGTCTGCAATTATGAATGTTCTGTTCTTGAACGAGGTATCAGGCTCTAAAAGAGACACTTGGATTGGAGAAGATAGGTACATTGTAGTCCTTACCAGGGTTGCCAGGCCCACTGCTTTGATTTAGATTTTGCTTTGTTTCACAGCTTGCAAATCAGAGAATTCTTTTGGAAAAATACTGAGTTTTGGCTTCTCCAAACTTTTATTGTTAGATTTTAATTAAAATTTGGAATAAACCTGATTAGTTTATGGCAGATTTTCATGTATTAGATGCTTACAGAAGCAGAGCAGAGCTCAGCTAGGTAAATTAGGCTCCAAAATCCCATTGGTTTTTAATGACAACAAAACAAGCTAAATGTTTAAGCAGTTTTCTCAGATATCTGGTGTAAGGAGCTGAAATATGATAGAGTTTAGAATACCTGATCATTACTTCTGTGAAACACCTCCATTCCTGCAGAAGCACTTAATATTAGGAAGTGTTTCATTGGAATCTTACAGTTCAATCACTTCTATTAAGTTAAACAAGACTACAGCACAGAGAATAATACTCATCACTCCTTTTCCCACTCACTGCTAATTAATTTTTTACAAACCTGTGCTGGAACCTGCTCTGTGTATTTCCAAGTCTGCTGAAAGCCAAACCATTTTTATTACTCATTTCCTTGATAAACATCTCTCCTCAATTCCTTTGAGACATAGGGAGACGAATGCATCTCTCTCCTTTGCCAGGTGTTTCAAGCAAGACTCACCAATTGCTTTGAACAGGCTGTTCTTGAAAGAAGCACAGTCCTATTTGGCATTTTATGCTGCTACATAGAAGACATCATAATAATGCGTATTACTTCTGGTGAGCAATAGCACAGGGGGGCTAACTTAGTCTATTTGAACTTCTTAAACTGATTTGCAGTTATAACTATGATGTGTTGCTTTGAATTAACTAAGTTGGATTTTTTTTTTTCCCCTCCTATTTTTGTGGGTTCTTTGCTTTTTTTTGTCTGTTGCTTTTGTAACTTTTCTTAGCCTAAGGGCAATCCATCCACGTTTTGGATCCTCTAAAATACTCTTTCACAGACTACTTCACCTCTTTCTTTCAGTGGAGTCTTCAGAAAAATGGAAGCAGCTTTGAAGGAGCAATCAGCTTAAAATGTGTGAGGCTGCCAAGATCCTGTGTCAAGCCAGTCCCCAGCAGTGTCGAGTAGGACAGCTGTGTTAAAACGCCAGTGCACCTCCCACCACTGCAAACACAGCCACAAGTGCCTTGTCCTCTGCTGCCAGTTGTAGAGGCACGAACTTCGCCAGAGCATTGCCCCTTACAAACAAGTGTCCAGGCAGTGATGGGAGACAGGGGAGGACAGGACCCCAGGAACAAAGAGAGCAGGAGGAGGGATTTGGAGGGGAAAAACAGCCCCAGGGGCACAGGTGGGTGAGTAGGTGCCTCAGGTTGGGCTTTTGGGCAGCTGCTCTCCTGGGTGTTGGCCCCACCCCAGCCAGTCACCCTGTGGACAGGAGAAGGAGGCAGCCCCAGTGGGGAAGAGTGCTCCTTCCTTGCTAGTTTAAACTCAGTTTAACAGCGCTTCTGTCCTGTTTCCCTCCCCACCATCATCCCTCCACCAACCTCCAGTTCCTTTATGTCTTTTGTGGTGGTGCTAATGAGATCCCTGGAGGAGTTTTCCATTTAAAATGAAACAGATGTCTCTGAGCCCAAAGAGCCTGATGTCAGTCAGCAACAGAGCAATGAACCCACACACAACCACTTAAGGATTCTCTCTTGGAGGCCTCTTATCTACTCGCTCAGTGGCTTTTTTGCTGCCTTACTCCCTCTGATAGGAAGATGTGTGCCTTTCTGCATGTTTTCCACACTCTGTTTTGTCCACTGAAGGGGTGGTTTGCTGCAAGATGTTGCTTGCTTACTGGGGAGGCCATACATTCTCCAGTGTGGATGTGTTCAAGGAAACATGGAAAGCAAGAGGAGGGGATGTGCTTTAGTTAACAGTATACGGACAAAGAAGAAAGCACAGTTGGGATCTCAAAGGTCAACTTCAAGGTTCCCAGCTAATGTTCTTACTCACACCGCTTGCACCAGTTTTAGCACTTGATCTTCAGCATTTCACTTTGGAGATAGTTCTTACCCTGCCAGCCCAACTGCTGAGATTCCTTGTCTCTTCCCTTTCCTCTGGCCAGATCCAAGGACGGGTGTTCATGTTTCATGCAGCCTGCTGCAGTTTCACATGGAGCTGCTATTCCTGCCTTTCTGCCCCCAGCAGGTTGGCACAGCCCCTCTGCTCTGCAGGTGTTTCTAGCAAAGGCAATGGAAATTTGGCTTTAACCAAAGCAGGAAGAGGCCCTGCTGGCCCAGCTGGCTGCAAATTATGGCCAAGATCTATGGATTTGATGCAATCTCTCTTTGCAAATAGATTTACACTGGAACTGTCTTGTTGTCTTTGAGTCATCATGAAACTGATACATCTGGCTTCTTGGTGGTTCTGCTTAAGGTGTTGCTTGCTTGCTTTTATGGCAAGGGTGTTGTACATCTGCTGGAGGGCACACAGAATATTGGAGCAGCCCCCAGCTACTCAAGTTAATGGTGCCAGGGATAAAAAAGAGCTGAGATGAGGATCCAGCATAATTTCTGTAGTAGTAAATCTGTCTGCAGGTGCTGGTCTGCAGGAATCCAGAGAAAAGCATCCTACAGGCAAAAATTATGGAGAAGGGTAATACCAACTGCTTCAGCAATAGATACAGCTGGAAAAAATAAACATGCTCTGGAGTGTGCTATAAGTAATTACAGAAACGGTATTGGCCTTTCCCTGCCAGCTCACATTGCTTAACCAACACAGATCTGCCACAGCTACAAGGGCATTGATACTGATGGATGTAGGGAGCTATTGCTAAAGGATGTACGTGGAGGAAGGAAGGTCTTCAGTGTGAATCAGATGTTGTTGCTCATAATTTTTCACTAGTATTTATGCTCTTTTACACACTTAAATATGAGCTGCTGTGGAAAATCTTTTAACTGCCAATTTAAGGGAAATAACCTGGAGAAGTGAGCTGAAGAAGTCAGAGGACTGCATCTGGAGCCCTTCAGTTGCTGTATTGGGTTTGGCGATTAATTGTTTTTTGCTTTGGGTGTTACCACGTGGTCTGCTACTCAGATTTGTTAGAATTAAAAACCCAAACCCAAACCCATACAATTTCCACAAAGGAAGCTCAGAGCAAAATAGGAAGTTCCTGTTCTGTAGGAGAGTTCTGCTACTGATGATGATTGAGAGAGACCTGCTGGGTTTTACAGAAGAGGAAAGAAACCCTAATTGACTGTAGTCTCACCCTAGATCAGCCCTGGAGCCAGACGTGGCCTTCCCCACTCATAACAAATGTGAGGTATCTGTCTGGACCCCCTCTTTGAGACTGTGAGGAGAGAGGGCACACATGGAGTGCTCCTCCTGAGGCCTGGAAAAACCTGTGCTGCCATCTTTTTATCTGCTTTTTGAATGAGGTTTTGAAAACATCCAAGTGAATAGCTGTTCATTTGTTGTTATGGGTTTTAAATGATGATAGAATCATAGAATTAACTAAGTTGGAAAAGACCTTTAGGATCATCAAATCCAACTGTTACCCCAGGACTGCCAAGACCACCACTAAACCATACCACTGTGAGCTTCATCTAAACAGTGTGTGAACGCCTCCAAGGATCGTGACTCCACCACTGCCCTGGGCAGCCTGTTCCAATACCTGAGCACTCTCTCTGTGAAGAAATCATTCCTAATACCCAATCTAAACTTCCCCTGGTGCAGCTTCAGGCTGTTACCTCTTGTCCTATCACTTGTTACTTGAGAGAAGAGGGAGACCACCACCTCACTATATCCTCTTTTCAGGTAGTTGTAGGGAGCGATAAGGTCCCCCCTGAGCATTCTCTTCTCTGGACTAAACATCCCCAGGTCCTTCAGCTTCCCCATCACATTTGTGCTCCAGACTCTTCACCAGCTTCATTCGCCTTTTCTGGCCCCGCTCCAGCACCTCAATGTCTCTGCGGTAGTGAGGGGCCCAGAACCGAACCCAGGATTCAAGGTGCAGCCTCACCAGTGCCCAGTACAGGGGAACAATCACTGCCCTGGCCCTGCTGCCACACTATTACTGATACAGGCCAGGATGCTGTTGGCCCTCTTGGCTGCCTGGGCACAAGCTGGCTCATGTTCAGCCACCATCGCTCAGCACCCCCAGGTCCTTTTCTGCTGGGCAGCAGAAATGAGGCAATCTTGGTTTGGAAGGTACATATCCAGGAAGTCAGTCTGGGGTCCTGCTGTGGGGGATCATGCTGCTTCTCTACACACCAAGGGCCAGAGGGGAGGTGAAGTGCCTCCAGGGAAATCATGCTTCTGCTTCAGCTCCTCCAGGCTCATGCGGCTGCACAGCCACTGCCTTTAACATCCTGGTTTTCTTATTAGAAATCTCTGATGTGGCAAGAAGAGGGAAAAGAGGACTCACTACTCTTCAACCCTTTAGGAAATGAGATAGAAGCAATGACAAAACAGAGAATAGGCAGCTGCAGAAAGCATGAAGATAGATGGTGACAGAGGAGAGCATGAAACTTTGATTTTAAAGAGCAATGTAGGCAGAACAGCCTGGATGCAGCTGAAAAATTTGGATTATGACTCACATCTACAAGTCTTGGCTGGCATCTCACAGAGGATGTGGTAAGCTCTGTGCTACTGGAACATGCCACCTTTTGAGATGTTTGCATCCCTCACGGTCAGGGCTGCCTGCAGTTCTTCTGTGTGCTGCTCACTTCCAGCTACAATATTCAGCTCAAGCCAGTAAGCCTGCCAAAAATAGATATATGTCTTATGCTGAGACAGAAGGAAGGGCAAAGATTTAGCCCTTTGGAATAGACATCTCTGGAGCAGGTGATACATTTGACACAGGTCTTGTAGAGAGGTATTTTTTCTTAGCTGTATTTGTTTTCTTTGGAGTATGAGTCTGATTCCTGTGTCCATGCTGTTTTGCACAGTAGGTGGTTGAGAGGCTTAGTGTTGAGGAAGGGTAAATTACCTTCAAGGAAAATGGAGAGGGGATAAGTCTCAGCACTTGTTTAGGTGGGTGATAATCCGGCATGCTGGGATGTGGTTTGGAAAGAGTTGGCCAAAGTGATTGTGTGGTTGGAAGTGCTACTACAAAGCACCTCTAGGGTCACTGCCTTCATAGCAGCCTTCCAGTATCTGAAGGGGGGCTATAGGGATGCTGGGGAGGGACTCTTCATTAGGGACTGTAGTGACAGGACAAAGGGTAACGGGTTAAAATTTAACAGGGGAAGTTTAGACTGGATATACGGAAGAAGTTCTTTACTTCTGAGGGTGGTGAGGCACTGGAATGGGTTGCCCAAGGAAGCTGTGAATGCTCCATCCCTGGCGGTGTTCAAGGACAGGTTGGACAGAGCCTTGGGTGAAATGGTTTAGTGTGAGGTGTCCCTGCCCATGGCAGGGGGGTTGGAACTAGATGATCTTAAGGTCCTTTCCAACCCTAACTATTCTATGATTCTATGATTCACATACAGGGCCCCCACACTCGTTGCAGAACAAAGGGGAGGAAGCTTGTGTCCTTTGTGAGCAAAACCAGAAATTATGTGCTAGAGGCGCATTCCTAGGAAACAGGTGAAAATTCATCGTGAAATTCCCTCTTGGGATGGGAGGGAATCTATATCCAGAATATCCAAGTTATTAATATCCAAGATATTTGTGGCAGTTACATCTAGAAAGGCCTTGCACTGTGGTTATTTTTCATCCCTTCTGAAGTCAAAGACATGAATCAGCTCATGCTCTTACTCCAAAGGTTCAATGCTTTTGAAGTGACTTAGCTCTCCCTCTGCCCTATCCCTACATACAGGAGAGGATGAACACTCCCCTGCAAATGTTCCTGCCCGTAGATATGTCCCAATGTTCACGTTCCAGCTTTGTTGCTGCCATGACCCCTGATATACCGCTGAGTTTACACTGTCTGGGTATCAGTTACTATGTGGAATATCTGCCTTCTCCTGTCATGTTGCTATTCCCTGAATTTCAAGAACATTCAGTCCTGTTGTGTTTTGGGTGGGGCTTTTTTTTGCCTTCCATGACTGGAAGAAGCCACAGAAGCATAGTCACAGGCTTGTTACTTTTGATCCAACTCTGCTTAGGTGTCATCAGAAGGACTGATACAGTGGCTTGGAAGTGTGGCCATCCATGGGTGGATAGGTGATGGCTCCTTCCAGGTAAATAACAGGGTTTTCGGGATGTTAAGTGCCAAGAGTGGTACAAGGCCCTCATGGAAATGGCCCATATTCTGTACATTTCTCTCCAGCCTGTGCAATAACCTCAGGGAAACTGTTTCCTTCTGGGAGATGAAGTGCTTTCCTCTGCCTGCCTTGCACTTGACTTGGCTTTGATGCTTCCTTGGTTTCAGCACTCAGTGAAGCACAAACCATTGAATTTTAAAGCCCCTCTGCTGTTGGTTTCTCTCCATTCACTTTATTTGCTTCTGTGATCATTTCATTTTTTCCTCCACTGCATAATTTAAGGCAGGAAAATAACCTGTTTACCTGGAGGCAAGGAACCAGGCAATACTGGCCTGCTTTGTACCCAAACACGCTCCACCACCATGAGCTCAGTAGGCAGCTGGGCTGCTTTGGTACAGCTTTCAAAAGCAGACTTAGATGTAACCACTGAACATTTACCTGCCAGGCAGAAAAACTGCTGTGTGCATGCTCAGGGCAAGATCCCTTGCAAGTTGCCCCTTTGTGCAGTGAGAAACATACCTCTGAGCTTTGCTTTTCCCTTGCTCTACCCCAACCATGAGGTGCTGCTCAGCACGGCTGGCTGCATGACCCTAGGGGAGAATGATCCCAGGCACCCTCCTGCCTGCTGCCTGCTTTAAGAGCTGTCAGGAAGTTTTCCCAGCTTTCCCTAAATGATGCTGCTGCAGCTCTGGCAACTGGCACAGAAGGAGAGCAGGAACTCCTGATCTCTGTTACGAAAGTTGAGTACGTGCAAGGCACATTTGTTTCTTCCCTGGTTGCAGTGGCCTGAAACAGTGAAGGTGTCCCTCTGCAGCCCGTGTTCCTTCCACCCACCTCCCCTCTGTCTCCTGGTGTGAGCCCCTAGAGCTGCATACCCTGCACCGTCCCAGGGCTGCTCCCAGGAAGCTGTGCCTAAGCTTTAGTCTTCCTTTGCCCCCTCCGTTCGTCTCTCTGTGCTCTCTAGTAGCACGTAGAGGTTGCTTTTGCAAAGGCATTTGCTGTCTTTCACTGTAGAACAAATCCAAGTATGTTTTTCCCTTCAGCTTGTTCAGAAAAGCGTCCTGGCTCACAGCAGAGGAGCAGTGCTCCAAGGCTGGGTTAAGATGACACCTAAAACCCACAACACCCTTAAGGGCCCTGGGTATATAAGATTCCACAGGATCTTCCAGTGAAAAGTGCAAGTGAGGTATAATATGGGGAAATAACATCAGCAGGTTTCACAAGCAAAATTGATCCATTATTGCCAAGGAGGAGGAACACAGGACTTGACAGCCAGTGCCCAAGGGCTTTCCCTGCTGTTCAGCCCAGATCCAAAGCCCATGGTGACTCAGGCTGCAGCAGGCACACAGCCCCCCAGCCACCTGGGTTGCCTTGGGGCTCATCTTCAGACTAAGCGTGGCAGGCATTGAGCGCTACCTCTCTATTCCCAGAACGAACCTTACAGAAATGCCTGATACAAACTGTTTTGTCATCCTTGACAAATCCTTCTGCTGTTAAGTCATTCCACACTCTCCTCAGCTGGGAGCTCCTCCAGGACCTTTGGTATTGATGGCCTCACTGATGCCTACTCCAACAGCATTTTGATTTCCCTCCCACACAGCTGCTAGTGGGAGGCACTGATTCATGCCAATGACCTGCCCCATCCCGGAGCTGAAAGGCAGCCAAGGAGGGAACTGAGCTCTTGCGACAGGCAGGTGCTGGAGCAGATCCTCAGCAGCTCCCAGCTTGCAAAAGAAGCTGGGGTCATTTACACCAATGGAAGATCTTTTCCCAGGAGTCTGATGTGTTTTGCTATGTGTGGGTATAGCATAGAATCATAGGATGGTTTGGGTTTGAAAGGATGTTAAGATCATCTATTTCCAACCCTGCTGCCTGGGCAGGGCCACCTCCCACTAGGCCATGTCACCCAAGGCCTTGTCCAACCATAAGGTTGCTAAAGTCAGTGTACAAGAGGCAATATGCATCCTATATAAATGTGTCAATTTCATTATGGAGTGTAGGTGACTTTGTGTGGGGTATATGTTTTCCCACAACACAAAAGTTCATTTTAAAAATACCCTGTTCTGTAGGCTTTCCCTAATGACTATTTTTCCCCACACATCTACTAACCAACAACATATGCCAGCATTTCTTCCTTAAAAGTATAAACTGGCACATAGCACACAGAGCATGAAATAATAAGACATGATTAAGACAGTAGCTGGAGCTAACCAAAGCCAGAAAACTCATAGCTGAAAGGTCAAACCTTTATTTAAATTGCCTTTGCAATGACCTATTTGTTTGCAGGTGCTGTGAATTAAGAGGGAAAGTCTTGTAATGATAGGACATCTGGCATGGAAAATCTCACCTCAGTTGAAGCTGAACAAAGTTCCACTCACTCCAGAAGGTAGGTTTCTTGTACTGGGAAATGTCAGTCAACCTCAGGGCAGGTACCCCTACCCAGCATTAGCTGTAATGACTGCATTTCTGGGTAAGATGCAGTACCTGGGCTAGGAATGCTGCTAAATGGGTGCTAAAATCAGCACCAGGGAAACGGGATGATTCTGTGATTAAAGACACCAATGTGGGGATAGGGGAGATGAGTGTTGTGCCCTGCAACACATTTTCAGTGTGACCTTCACAAACTGGTTTGTTCTGAGTTTCCAGGAGGCTGTTCTGGGTATCTTGAGGGCTTTGAAGAAGGAGTGGGAGGACAGGGCATGCACCCCCTTTTTGTCTAACAGTGACTTCTCCAGAAAAGCTACAGTTAGAGGTTGAAATAACATGGGTTTGTTTCTGTGGTCCACATCCCCTTGTTTAAGAAGTGACTGAGCATGTGCTCTGTGAGGTTGGCTTGTCTTCATGTCCTCGTCCCCTCATCCTTCCTGGGTCTTGGTGATCCCTGAGGAGGCATCACTGCTCTGAGCCTGGGCTGGGAGCCAAGAGAGTCAGGACACAGCCGAAGGCAGCTGTGAGGTAACTGCCTGTGTGTTCGGAAAGCACTTCTTCCCTATACGGATGGCTGGACCTATAGGGCAGTTGCTTTCTTTTGTATTTTGGGGTGGCTTTTTCATCATCTGAGTTGTCACTTCAGTAAGGAAAGATTGGTCTCTTGAGACATATTTGGTGCTGGAAGCAGAAAGAGGTGCCCATGAGGTGAGTACCACGTGGAGTGATGAGAAGCATGTAGACAAGTCCCATATCTGTGTTTTTGTCTCTGTAACTGTTAATGCTGATTGTCTGGTGTTCAGGAATAAACCTGTTGCATATGAATTAAAGAGAAAAAAATCACTAGGATGAGGAAAACCAGACTGTGGCTAAAGACTGCTTTGAAGGCTGGGGAAGTAGTTCCAGAGGCAGCAGTGAATCAGGCTCAAAACGAAGTGGTGTTCTAGACAAGGTTCAGACTGATTCTGGCCCTTTCCTCCTGCTTCTGCTTCCATGGGGTGCCTCTGTGGTGCTAGTGCTGGCTGAGAGGAGCAAGCATGAGGAGAAGGAAATGAAGCCAGCTAAGCACAGATGCTTTTTGTTCAGTGTTTGAGTGCAGCAGGCATGCTCAACAGCCCAGGTCCCTGGTTGTCCTCAGAGCTGCTAAGTCTGGGTGTGACAGTCACACATATACACTGCGCAGTGCTCCTAACCTTGAACAGAGAGGTGTCCTCTTAGCTTTGTTCCCAGTATAAGTTTGCCACACTTGACCCACTTGAGCTGAAATATCTCCGCTGAGGTGGCCACCCAATGTGGGTCTGCACTGAGCCGGAGCCATCTGAGAGCTGTCTCTTCCCAAAGCCAGGGCTTGACACTTAGTTTACCTCACATGAAAGTTTTGCTTGCTCTTCCCCAGGTCCAGAGTTACAGAGTCTCTTTCAGGGTCACTTTTCCTGCTTTTCCCACCTGCATCACTACTCTGCTCTCAGGGTAACAACTGTATGTTGGGCCTTTCAGTAGGGCTTGCACCAGCATGTATCGTTTTCCTCCCAGTGTTTAAAATGGTTTCTGCTCAGCTTTTCAAACATCACATGGAGTGGCTGGATGTCACCTTAGTCACCCCTAAGGACCTCCAGTCTGAGTGTGGTGAGCATCAGCTGCCAGCAGAAAGGCTGAGGAAAACCTGGGATGTTGCAAATCCAGAGAGCTTGTGCCAAAGAGAATGTCCTGCACATGCTTTTTCAAGAGACAGACCTGAGGACAAGGTAGTGCGGCATCAAAGGTGCTGAGGACCCCAGGGAGAGCTGCACCACCCCATTCCCCTGGGAGCCTAGCTTCCAGCTGGTCATGGTCTGGAGAGGGAAGCAGCAGCAGGCTCCCACATCAGTACCACTGGATAACAAATCACAGCTCTTGGCATCTGCTGGTTTCCACCTTGTGAGGACATTTAATCTTGAAAGAGCTTTTTTCTGTATTCCCTGGCAGGCTGTGTGCTGGCTCCACATCCCTGGCTAGGGGCCTGCAGCACATTGTGAGGCTTTTTGGCCAGAAAGCTGCAGGGGCAGACGTGTGTGATGGGGTTTGGGATGTCAGCAAAGATGCCCATTGCTCTCTGCCTGGTCCTGCCTGTAGGCTGCCAAGTGCCAGCTGCAGTGAACCTCTTGCAGGAGGTGCTGCTTCTTGAAAAGTGGTGCTTTTCCAGGGAGCACAGCAGGAACCAAATACCCAATCTCTGGCAGCCACAAAGCCATAAACTTCTCATCAAGACCAGCTAGATGGATGAGAGGGGGAATGAGTGCCAGGCACTGTGGAAGTGAATTTCTGCCAGACCATGCTGCTCTCTCTGAGCAGGGAGAGATCTTTGGAGAAGGGAGAGAGTGGTGGCCCTGGTGTGGAGCCATAGGATCTCTGTGCATCATCTGTGCTTATAGCTTTGGTATGCCAGTGCTGCCTGGCTTGTTTGTACAGAGGTGGCAAAGCCAGAAGGTTTGTGACCATGTTTGAAGAGAAGGACCTAAATTAATGTTACTGGCACATGGATAGAGACCTAAATTAATGCTTCCCTGAGGGATCAGCTCATGTCCATTCTGTTGGCCAGTCAGCATTTGCACAGTGCCAGACTGCACCATGCCCAACCAAAATGGTTGGAACAAGAGGGAGGGAGGTGAGGACAGGGCAGGGTGGAGCAGGTGGATGGGTGGGCTGGGATGCAGAAGCACGCTGGGATCCCTGGGGAGAAAAGAGATGAAGTCAAAATCATTAAATTCATGTGTCATTAATTCTGCCTCTTGCAGAATAGCTCTTCCACTCTGAAAATACTTTCATTATCCTTGAGTGGGACCTTCTTGGTTATTGCTGGGTTGGAGGGAAGGCTTGGGTTGCATTTGAAAGCCTTCATGTTCAGGGAGCCAAACTCTGGTGTCTCCTCCTGCAAGGAGACGCAGTCACTGCCACTTGGCTTGCAGAGCCACTGTCTGTTGGGCTTTTTCCCACTGATCATTCTCACTCTGAGCTGCTTATTCGTACTGATATTATTTATCATGGTGGCTGCTTTTTCAGTCTCAGGGCAGATGATTGCTCAACTGGCTGGTGTGCTGCAGTGGCAGGGAAGATGGTTTATAGAATCACAGAATGGTTTGGGTTGGAAAGGACCTTAAAGCTCGTCCAGTTCCAACCCCCTGCACTGGGCAGGGCCACCTTCCATTAGACCAGGTTGCCCCAAGCCCCGTCCAGCCTGGCCTTGAAAACTGCCAGGGATGAAGCATGTTTTGCAGAACATCAGATCAACACTGAAATGCGGTGTCTCTCCTTCCTCTGTCCCGCTGTTTGGGTGAGTTATCCGATGTCCCTGGACTTGTAATGGGGGAGATGAGACTGGAAAAAAGTCAGGAGCAGAAGGATGGTGGTGTCCAGTGAACAGGGGTTTGTGCATGAAGAAGTCAACATTCCTGATAGGCCACAACTTTTCCATCTGGCATTTTGCAGAGTAATTATATCTGTCATTTGCCTCTGGAAAATTGTTCCTACATCACAAATGTAGGTGGTTATTGTCTTACCCAGGAAGGAATGCCTGAAAATGTAGGCATCTACAGCAAAGCCTAAAATGACAGGCGAGGGATGTGCTTTCTGGTCCTGGGTCTCCATTGGTATCATTTGAATGTAGTCTCTGAAGTCAGTGGAACTAGACAAATTTACACAGATGGAGTAAGTAATATCTGCCAGATATTTTCTATTCCCAAGGCTGCCTTTAAACTTAAGCCTCTTAAGCCTTTTTTATAGGCACACAGCATTTCACACAGAGAGCCTAAAAGTCTTAAAATCAGTGTATGCAAAGAAAAAAGGGATCTTCTAGTGGGAAGAGATCTTAGCAAAAACTCCTCTTGCATTTTGGAGGTTTTACTCTCTCTTTCAGGAGGTCCTCTTGCAGCTGGGTTTCTGCTTTTAGTGTCAATGGCGATTGAAAAGAGGTGATTGAAAATTCCTTTGGCGATTGCTTTTGCTGCATGAGTACCAGTGTCATGAAATAGATCTCTCAGCACTGTGCTTTCAGTCTGGAATGATGTGTAAGGGCATAATGGGATTTTTTTTTTCAGTACATGTGTCATTCAGCAATAAAAGGCTTCCTTTGAAATCGTTATGGTCTGTTGCAAAAACCTATGTATTTTTATCTTACAATATTGAAATTTTCCTCTGAAATTTCCATGACACTATCAACCACAGACCAATATTGTTCTTACCAAACAGAACCCTTGCTGAGAGTCAAAAGTGCTATAAATATTTAAAGAAACGAATTACTAAGTAAGCCAGACTAGTGCCCTAGCCTGTAAATATTAAATGGAACATATGCAGTTGACAAAATGCAGGCAGAAACACTGAATGGGGCCATTTCATCGCCTAAATGAAATTATTTGCAGTGCAAAGGCAACTGTAAAAGTCATTTTTGCTTAATGACGAGCGGCACTCAGAATACAAGGGCTAAAGTCAGCATTTTGCTTGCTGAAAGAAAATTTCCATCCTGTTTTACAGTCTACTGCACAAGCCCTGGGCTGCTTCACCAGGGAGGTTACCAACATGGTTAATTGCATACTTAAAACGTTGGGGGGTGCTTGAGCAGGGGTTGTTTTGTGGTTCTAGGGGTGAGGGGTTTGGATGTGTAGCTCCACTGTGCCCAGGCTGGAGTGTGAGATGCTCCATAGCTCTCAGGCTGCTCTCTGGGCATCAGCTGCCTGGGAGCTCCAGTAACACAGTGATGCTGAGCATCTGAAAGCAGGACCAAGGAGAGATGCTGGCAGCCTTTGGGGGCTGCTCTTTGTCCAGGATATGTCTCTGATGAGGAGGGTGTTGGGGTGCTGTTACTTCTCCTTGAGCAAGAAGAGGTGTCTGGGGCTGCAGAGGTAGCTCCTGTTGTCAGCAAGGCAGTTTTCATTACAGCCAAAGCCAGGAGAGGATTTAGTCATGGCCAAATTCATAAAGCCATGAGTAATCATGTAAGGGCTTCCTGGGCTCCTGTGGATCCAAAGCTGCATTTTAGCTTAATGGCCAGTTCATCTGGAGTGGCAGGTTTTGACTGGGACTCCAGCACATCATTTTATGACAGCAGATCAGGAATTTGTACCAAGGTGAGAAGTGGCAGCACAGAGATGATGAAGAGACTTGTGACTAAAAATCCCAGCAACGCAGCAGTATTAGACAAATTCCAACTTTCTCTTGTAGGAGGGCAGGAAACACACGTATCATTTCACATCAATGTCATCTTTGCCATGGGTGCCATACCAGTGTAATTTCAAGAGCTAAGTTGCATATACTGCCTGGAGCAAGCAAGGTCAGTGAGTTGCTATCAGGAGAAGACCTCAGAAGTGGCACTGCTTTTTAGGGGTAATCATGCTGACAGTGCCGTTCCCAATATCTGCTTTTTATTTACGTGTTTATTTCTGTATTGCAGCATAATGTAGTTTTCTCCCACCTAAGCTGGAGAATGCTAAGAGGAATGATTGAGGAGGGATGGGAGATAGGTGTATGTGAGTGGTGTATATGAAGATGTTCATGTGGAAGACCTGGGATGTCAGGGAAATGGTTGTGTTTTGGGTCTTCCCTCTCTCACCTTTTTTTTTGGGTTTGGCTTAGAAGGTTTTTACAACTTCTGGAGCCTGTGAGTCTATCCAGAGGCCCTGAAGATTTGTATCAGCTGACACAGAGCTTTTACCAGAAGACCACAGCAGAGTCTGTGCATGCATTTGTAATATTCCTTAACAATTATGACATGTCTGATAGGTGTATTTTAAACCTTTTTTCAGTTTGGCCATGTAACATTTGACCTTATATTCCTATCATATAGGTATATCACTGAAGAGCTGGAGCTAGAAGGATCCTGTATGGAAAAGAGTTACAAGTGAGCAAAATCTTCTTTTTTAAAGACCTAGAAAGACAACTGAAGAAGAGTCAACCTGAATTTTTAAGGTTCTCTTGGTTCTGAAGCAGGAATATCCTGCAGATTCTTTAGATTTTCTTTGAAGAAAGCCTTTGAGACTAAAGGTTAGCAATTTCTAGCAGTTGTTTCTGCACTGCCTAAGAGCAACGTGTCATGAACAAAACCCCACTGTGTGAGGTACTATGCAAGTATAGTAAGGAAAACAAGATAGTTGCCCACATTACAGAAATTATGTATCTGTACTGAACAATGTCTCTTCACAGCTCCTCTCTCAGCTGGAGTTCAATTTGCTAGGCAGTTTGTTGATGCCATGTGCTAAGGCCACAGGCAGTGACAGGCATGTTTAACTTTCAGGGGGAAAATGACCCAAAATACTTCAGTGGAGGCAAAAGATGTGGATTTTAGATTGAAATTGGAAGCTGATTATTGTGTAAATGCAGAATTAGGTGGGTTTATATCCTGGTGTATTCAGGTGATTTGTATCTTGTGGACTCAGTTCTGCTGTGAGGGTGCATTTTTATCACTGTTGGGTTTTGGATAACAGGCTAAACTGAAAGGTGCAGGCTGACCAGCCATTGCAAGTGACAAACCGTACCAGCCTGATGTGCCCAAGCACAGGCTGCTGCAAGGTGTGCTTAGAAGCATTATAGCTTATTTAATAGCAGTATCATTTCATCTCCCATGGATTCAACTCAAGCAGACATTGTTCCTGGTACCTCTGTCCCTGTCATTTGTCAGATCCTCCTGTAGCTAGAAAAGCAAGCTCCATTCATTAGCACCACTGTGGGTGCCTGGTACAGGATAAATAATCTCAGTAAGAAGGAGGAGGTCTGAGTGTGGTCCTGGCTGCTGCCTCTCACAGAGGCTTTGGCTGGAGCAGTGCAAAGATTTTGGGGTGTATGTGGGCATAGGCACCTCTTCTGCTTTGCCAGTCCCCCTGTCTGGACACAGTGCAGATGAGATCTAGCTGAGGACTGGCCTGTTCCTTCTCTGGTGGATATGACTGATGGATTTTAATTTCTCATATGAACAAAGAGATGAGCCAGGCACCCCATCCTGCCTCACTGTAGAGCTACTAAGATGATAATTGAATTCCTGGGGCTTGGTTCAACCATGTGCTGCTCCACCTCTAAGCCAGTGTAACAGTTGGTACTAGTGAGCTACAGGTGAATATATATAATATATATAATTGTATAACAACAGCAAAGCCTCCATTAACCATTATGTTGCAACCAGCACTGCATATGCATAAGACCTCTGAAACGATTTTTGCTGCCATTAGTGGAGCTGGATAGATGGTGTCCCTTGAGGAGCCGCCTTTTCAGATTTGATTGGTGTTTTCTCCAGATCTGTCCCCTTAGCACCTTCTGAATGAGATGAATTTGTTCCTGAAATGGGCTGCAGGATTTTCAATCCATGAAAACTAATTGGCATCCAAGAATGAAGATAATCCGACTAGCATATCTAATTAGAGGAAAGCAATCCTCATATTCCCCGAGCAGTCTCAATTTAGAAGGAGCTCAGACACAGGAACTCGCTTGTCATCCTTTGAAGTTCTAGCTTCTAGCATGAGCCAAACATGTTGGGTTTTTTTTAAGCATTTATATTTGAGAGAATCCAGCAGGATAAATGCTATTTATTCATAGCACGATAGACTGTCACAATATTATGAGGCGCGTATATCACTGCAATCAAAGTTCTGACACATCTGAGAAGGGAGGTTGGGGTGTGCCACTCACAACCCATGAAGTGAAATGTGCCACCGCCTGCGGTAATCTTGACTTAATGCAGTCACATCTCTTTCTTAATCCAAGGGAAAGCTCATGCCAGCTGATACCTGGCTGTAAAAGTCCATGTGAAGCAACACTGTTTTGAAAACATGCTGACTTAATTAACTGTGGGCAAGGTGCTTCAATTTCCTCTGCCTTCTCTGTCTGGTTTTCCAGCACTGGAAAGAAAAGTCTGTGGGATCATGTTTAGAAATCCTACCCTTGGGTGCTGAAGATGGAATTAGATATATTCCATCCAGTTCTGTCCCAGCTCCTGTCACAGACCTCCTGCAGAGCTTGCAAATCTTTGTAACCTCAATTCTGATCCAATCTGAAGGCATTAACATGTGCTTCTGTTTAGACCCTGATGCAAATGATGGCAAAACATGCCCTGGCAGTGCTCTCGCATCTTCTCTTATCTATGGCAGATACAGGGCTTTTTGATTCTTTGGGATCAGCCCACACAATGCTGAGGTTAGGGAGCATTTCACAGAAATCCTACAAGTCAAGGATAAATAAACCAACTGGCACTGAGAAAACAGCCCCGAATCACAAAATGGGTTGGAAGGGACCTTAAAGCTCATCTAATTCCAGCCCCCCTGCCACACCTTCCACTAGACCAGGTTGCTCCAAGCCCCATCCAACCTGGCCTTGAACACTGCCGGGGATGGGGCAGCCACAGCTTCTCTTGCAGTGCCTCACCACACTGCTGCAGTGCAAGGGATGGATTAGAAGCCATGTGAGGCAGGGGTGTGGGACTGCTTAGTCTGAGCTGTCTGTTCTGCAGCAAGGCTTCTGTAGTGGTGATTGTACTGATCATCAACAGGATTTATGTGGTACAGGTACTTAGTATGAATACCTCATAGAAACTAAAATAACTGGCCATTTTTACTCAGCATCTTTGTATCATTTGTCCCTTCTGACTGTCACGTCCAAGTTAAGTACAGCCAAGCAAATGCTGGAGTAGAGCAGTTACACAAGGATAACCAGAAAGTGCTATTTATATGCCTGGAGAAGCAGAGAATGCTTAAAAGGCAAATATTTCATCTAAAATTCTATCTCATGAGCAACTGAGGAGGTTGAGGCCAGCCTGAATCCTCAGACAGACAGGAGAGGACATGGGGGCCTTGGAGACATTGAAATCCTTCGTAGTCTTGGATCAGGCTCGCAACTTCCCACAGTCTGGTGAAGTCCAAAGAAGCTTCTGCGTGTGGAGATGAGGCTTGTATAGGGAAGAGCAGCATGCAGGAGGGGGAGGTTGAGGAAGGAGTGAAGATGTTGCAGTATGGATTTGCTTTTCATGGTGGCCAGGTAACAAGGGGCTTTGTTTGCAGAAACTGTAATCTGAATATAAGGTGGGCAGAGTACTTCGTCTCCTAGAGGTAAAACAAGCTTCAAATGGAGTTGAAGTTCCTGGCTTCCTTCATGGACAGATAGAGCTACATGTGAGTTTTATTGGAGTCTTGTGTCCTTGTGTCCTGTTTTACCTGTTTAAAGGCTGTCTGCTTATAGCAGCCTGGTATTGTTAATACACAATAGCCAGCGCACAGAATGGTAACAGAGATAACTGCCGTTTAATGTATAGATCCATTGTCCTCCATGAACACTGGCAATTAGAGGGCCACCTGCTTAGTGCTGAGAACAAACAAAAAAGAACAGCTGAAAAATACACGTAATGTGGAGATGGCCCTCTAAGAGTTAATGAAAGGAAAAGCAAAACAAGTCCTAGTCTTACAATGTCTTTGCCTGGCTCTGAAGGGAGCCGGCGGGAGCGTTCAGACTTGCTCTGTGGAGAGCTCATCATAGCCTGTCATTTGCTCTTTCCAGTCCATCACAGACTAATTGGGATAGTGGGGCTGTCTTAAGGAAATTATGCAGAACTTCATCTCTGTAGGTTTGCTGTGGCTCCCCAGAGCATCATCACAGTAAATACGAGGTTTGCCTGTGGAGATGGATGCTGAGAACGGTGATTTCCCCAGTAAAGCTCCGGAGGAGCCCTGCGTGTCATTCACACACCAGATGACATAAGTACCAGGATCACTTTCCAGTTGTTCTCTGGTTCGGGGTTTGCTGTATGAAGGTGGGGGGGACGGACACAGAATGATTTAAATGGAAGGGACAAAAACCTTGCAGGAAAAAAGAGGCTGCTGCAGCATCTGAAAAGGCTTTGGTCGGACACGGACCTGGAAAGGCAGCAGGGATTTCTTGTGAGAGCTGTTCCAGAGGGCTGGATTACCGCACCTCCTCCCTGCAGGGAGAGGCTCAGCATCCTCTGACCGCGGGAAAGACCTGAGGAGGATCCCGCATCCTCTGAGCTGGAGAAGGGAGCAGGAAATCCCGCTTTTCTCCTTTTCTTAGGGGATGGCTATGGGGGTGTACAGGGCTATTAGGAGTATGGGCGGGGGCAGGAGGCAGATACCTGGTAGGTAGTTGCAAAGGAAGGGAACACGAGCTCGGCTTCCCCAGCCTGGGAGAAACTCGACTCGCGGGCGCGGTGGAAGGGATGGAGAGGGGATGGAGATGGGGAGGGGGCGGCCCGCGGCGGGGGGGTGTCGGTATCGGCGCCGCCCCCGGGGGCTCGCAGTGACGCAGGCTCCCAGCGGCACCCCCCGCCCGTCTCCTCCGCCCCCTCTGCCCCCTTTAAATAGCGCCGAGCGGAGCCGAAGGGAGCGGAGCCGAAGGGAGCGGAGCGGAGCGGAGCGGAGCATGGTGCCGCTGGCGCTGCTCGGCCTTCTGGGCGCCGCCGCCCTGGCAGGTGAGCGGGACCCGAGGGGCGGGTGGCGCCCGAGCCTCCGCCGCGGCCGTGGGGCGGCTGGGAGGGGACGGGAGGGTTTTGCCTCTGGAGAGCGCTGGAGCAGAGGGGTGACGACACCGCTGGGTCATGACGTCATGCCCGGCCCGCCCTGCGTCACCCCGGGGTCGCCCCTTGGTACGAGGCAGGGTTGAGGCAGGACCGGGGGCGGCGGGGCTGCCCGGAGCCGTGCTGGGGCTGGTCCCGCACCCGCTGCTGCTGTGCGCTGCTCCCCCTTCATCCCTGGCAGTGCTCAAGATGAAGCCCTCAGTGGCAGGGGTTGGTGGTGGTCTTGGCAGTGCTGGGATAACAGCTGGGCTCTATGGTTCTATGGTCTGTTACGGCCCTGTTCCCCGCCCTCTGTGCAGTCTCTTTCCACAAATTCCATTCAAGTGGTGCTGCTAGGTATTTGCCACCCTGTCCTTAATACTGAGGGATGACTGTAAAGTAGCAGCTCTGCATCTTTAACTAACATAACACTATGTTCTTGGTGTTTGGCACTAAACATTAAATCCACGCTGTGAAATGGAGATTAAACACAATAGGATGAGGTGGCGGCTCAGCTTTATAGCCTTTTATATGTGCTACATCATTTCTTGAATGAATCAGTGTGGTTCTGGGCTGAGTAATTCCGTGTCAAAATGCTTCTGGGACTTGTACTTTGTAATGAAGTTGGCATCCTTCAGGTACCTTTGTTGTAATCAGAAGGGAGGGTGGAAGGTGGGTGAGAGACCCCAGCTCCGAGAAGCTCACCAGACTTATTTCACAGACCCCATAGGGATTCTTTACTAAGTTTGTTTTTCCTGTTTGTGCCATAAAAATAGGTCGGGTACCTCTTTACATCCTTGCTTTAAAACGGCAGACAGAGTCAGTCAGCTAAGGGACTTTCTTCGGGGCTGGGAATAGGTGAAACATTAACTTCAAGAACTCTCTAGTGCTCCTTCTGCAAATCAGTATGCCAAAGTTCTTGTGATCTTTCCTAGGAAAGGTTCTTGCTGACATTTTGATGAGCAATGGCACTGCACTGAGTCATCAGCATTAATGGAACAAAGCCATGCGGGGATTTCATCAGGCACCCACCAAAAGATGTGTCCCAGTCTTGGAGACACGAGCAAAAGCCACGTGAATTTGTCCTGCATTTCTCATCCTCTTTTTGTGATCTTCATCAGCTCTCGGCACTTCTGCAAAATCAAATAACCTGCACATAACTGCCTGGGCAGGTCTGGCTCAGGAGGGGGAAGCAGACCCAGGGCTTGGCTTCACTGTGTGGGTCTGTGTGCAGGCAGGGGGAGGTTTTCCATCTCGGTGCTTGCTCTGGCTGTGTTTCTGCTGTGAATCCCTGCAGCTGTATGTCTGCTGGGTGTGAGGGTGCCTGGTGCTATCAGCGGTGCCAGGGCGATGGCTTCACCCCTCCTGACCACACGTGGAGAGGAGAGGAAGGCAGAGGTGCTGGGCAGCCATCTCCAGCTGGCGCATGGCCCTAAGGGAGCTCTTGCCAGCTGGCATGGGCTAGCGCTGCCAGCACTAGTGTAAAGTGGGGCACGCTTGCTCCCCACGGGCTTCCTATCTTGGCTCTGGCAGAGAAGCTGCCTCAATGTATTATTTCAGGCTCTGGAATGGATTGGATATTCATTTTGTTCCTCTGGCAGGTTAATATGGCATATGTTCAGTTCTATTTGCTTCTTCTGACGTTATGATTGCTGTGCTGTCATAGCCTAGCCCGTGCTTCCTCTTTGTGCGTGCCAGGTTTCATCATTAACCAAGCACTTGCTTGGTCATTAATCTATCTGTAGATGTCCTTAGAGAGGCGGGAGCTTTGGAGTGGCAGGGCAAAGGCAGCGAGTACAGCCTGGCTTTATATTCCTGCACCACTGACACAGCGCTCAAGTTGGCATCTCTCATAGCAAAAGACATTCAGAAGTTTGTCTGTTCTGTGTTTTACCACATCAACTGGGTGTAACTCGCAGGAGATGCACTGTGGCAGCATCGCAACTAACAGGACAAAATCAGATGTTTGCTTTTCTACATGTCATGATCTCTCCTGGGCTGGAGGACCAGAGGAGCCTCATCAAGAGGCAATGAAGTGGGTCATCCCCTCTCTTTACATGCAGGTGGTGACCGTGAGCAGCTCGCGCTGTAAGAGCCGTGTCTCCAACCGCTTTGGGATTGGGAGACTGTTCCTTTAGTGGTTAACACTGTTCTAGTAGAAGGAACTTTGCTGCCAGCCTCCTACCCCTGTGTGTACGTACATCCTTATCCTCAGATGGAGGATGCGGGCAGGTTGGGCTGCAGCAGCATCAGCACTGTGCAGCGTGGTAGTTGTTTGCGTACCAGGTTAGTAAATAAAGTAACCAGAAGCCTGGCTCAGTCAGCCCTGAACGCAAGAGGTGGGGAGAGGGTTGGCTCTGATAGCACCATCTCCCCACACACCATCTGGCATTCAGGGGAAATGATGGGGTAGGGATGCAGTGCTATTTTAGGGGAATCCCTTCTGTGCTAGCCTTGTGTGGGTTCCCTTCTCTGAGCGCAGTTGTATACGCAGTGAAGAGACGGGGGCTGGAGAAGCACCTTCCTATGTATGTGCTTGGGGAGCAAAAATAGAGGGCAGCGGAAATACCAAGAGAGTTATTATTGTGCTGTGCTCAGTTATTACACATAAAGTCAGTGCTCAAGGGGATGTCTGCTTCTGCTGCAGGCACAGAAGAGAAGAGAAGGGTTTGCTGCTGTCAGTAGTACAAGGCTACAGGCTCCTGCCTGCTTTGCAGGAAGCTTCCTTGGGCAGTATTGGTTTTCCTGGCCACTGTACTGTAGAGTGACCCCCTTCATCTCCATAACCTGCTCTGTGCTAACCTGATACAGAAGAACTCTGTCCCCAACCAAGCAGCATTGCAGAGAGGGTGGTAGATGACTTTCCTGACTTGTGTTGAAACTTCAGAGCTGCACCCCAACTGTACCTTTGTGTACTGTGATTATATACCATGCAGTAAGTCCATGAAGCCACAATACAATGAGCCTTTTCTCTACGTACTGGTGTGTGGCTGGCAGACTCGCTTAACTTCACTTCTGCAAACCTCAAGGTGGATGAGACTTGACATGGTTCTTGAATAACGCAGCCAAGGTCATTAGGCAGCTGGAGACATATTGCAGCAGTGATGGCAAAACAAAGCAGCATGGAGGCTGCATTTGCAACAGCTTCCTTCCATAAGCAGATGTGTTGGACTGAGAAGAACTGGTGCAAGGAGTTGTTAATACCCCACATGTTCTCAGGACAGAGATTCAGGCAGGTTGTGCTGCTTCCCCGGAGCAGTGTTTTCCACTGGGATTTGATTTTTCTTATTTCTTGGGGTGATAGTGGCCCACTTGGTGAATGGAGTTTTCCTTGTCCCTTCTGGCTCTGTCCTTCCCTTGAGATGCCACTTCCCATCCAAGTAAGACAGGATTTCTCCAGCAGGACTAGGACAGCAATTGCTTTAAAGTCTTGAAGAATGGTATTGTAATGGAGAAGTGATGATGGGGCACCCAGAGCCCCTTGCAGAAGCCAAAAGGTGCAAACTGGCCTTGCTTGTTTCCTGGCTTTTCACCACCAGACAGGTGCAGCGACGTGAAGATCTAACTTGCAATATAGCTTTTATCTTGGGATTCGAGCACTGCTTTCTGTTTCTCGGTGTATGTTCTTTTTGTGCATAATTTGACCGAGGACTCCTGTCAGTGATGCTTGTTGCAGGATTATTGAGTCTGTAATAATCTGTTTTTCTTCTAGGTGTCAGTGCAGTTCCAGTGGAAAAAGACCAAGTTGAAGAAATGGTGAGTAGTTGGGTGTGAAAGCAAATTTCAGAGAGAAATCAGCCTCATGCTCTTCATGTTTTGTCTTTAAACTCTCAGGGTAATGCTTTTCTTCCCTAAGGGTAAACTCTTCAGAGATCATTGGTAATGTGGAGCTCAGAGTCCCTTTAGCTGTCAGAAGATGCCTGCATGCACTTCAGTGCGTTTGATGAAAATGGAAGCTGGCTTCTTGTGTCAGTGTGGTGTTACACACTGTACAGCTGCCCCAGAAATGATCTGAAGTATTATATGATAGTACATGTTACTGAACTGTAAAAAGTGAGATGGCAGCTGTGAAGAAAGATGAAATAACTACAGTTGCCAACTACGTGATGGACTTCATAATGCAGTCCTGCCTTCTCCTGCTTTGGAAAGAGATTCTTAACCTGCTTGATTAAATAGATGCCATTAGCTGCTCTCAGACCCTGTAACCTGACGTCAGACCCTCTCCACTGCTTAACAGTGTAATAATTTAGGTTAGTAAACACCTGGTAATAACTGAAAACAATTAAAGCACAGACATCTGTATGAATGTTTTATTGCGTCCTCCCATCCGGGCACCCAGATTGTCAGCCTGAGGCTCTTATACTGCTGATGATCTGAGCACTCGCTCACAACCAACAGCTGCAGCACTTGGAAAATGATGCATGAATTCATACAGGAGTTCACACTCCGGTAGAATTCATGCTCTGGTAGCACTTAGGACTAGCAGAGGTTGTGTAGCTTCCCTAAATCAATTGAGTTCCTCTGTTTCCAGAAGCCTGCCCAGTTGAATGTTAAGCCCTGAAGAGGCAGGGCAGGAAAAATGGAACGTGTCACAGTGGGTATAAAGGTGGTTTTGATTTATTGGCAATCCAAGCAGTACTTCTGGTAACCTTTGCAGCATCCTCATTTGGACAGATCCTACAGGATGATCCTCATCTTTTGAACATGTGTAGTGTTGGTTATTTTGCTTGTAGGGTGCTGTTACCTCATGTTGTTTGACTCTCCTTTGTACTGAATAGGGTATTTAGTATTTTAAAGAAGCCTGTTACCTATGCAAAGAAAAGGGGAGAAAAAAAGAGCTAATGACTACACTCGTGTTACTGGCATGGGAGTGAGGAGCAAAGCACTTGTTGCAAGTTGTGTTAGAGCTGGGGATTACTCAAAACTCATAAATGTAAGCCTTAACTCCAGTCCTGAAGCAGCTTTCCTCCCTAGCTGGGTCAGAAGCAGGATTTCCATTTCTGCTGTGAGAATTTTTTCTCCTATTTTGTCTCCTTCAGGTGACACGGTGCATAGTGGAGGTTCTGTCTAACGCTCTCTCCAAGCCAAATGCCCCACCAATTAATCCCGAGTGCAAGGAAATCCTGAGGAAGGGTAAGTACAACATCACCTGAGCTTCTGGAAGGGATTTGGTAGATGGATTCTGTCCTGTGTTGCAGCTGCTGAAGTGTTATTTCAGCCCATGTGAAGCTGTCAGAATTCTCATTTCCTTCTGTTCAGTCTGTCTTGCTCACAGAGCAAACAGCCTGACCTGGTAACTGTCAGGGATTCCAGGATAACACATGTGGCTCTCTACTTAAGGCACCTGGAGAGTCTGGGACAAGTTCTTTAGGTAGCCTGAGAGGTTTGGGCCACACGCTGAATGCTTCCCAGAGTGTGAACTGCTTCAAATAACCACCACTTGAATCAGCACGGCTCCTGTGCCTGGTGGCAGCTGAATCGATGCCCAGCTCGGGAAAGGGGAGTCTTTTGCTCAGCCTGGAAATGATTTGTGGTACTGATTCCAGAGGTCTGGAGATGTGTGCTGAAAGCTCCCTGTGGATCCCTGTGGAAGTGCTCGTTTCAGATGAGCTCATTCCTGCAGCACCGTGCTCAGCTGCCTGTGTCAGGTGTAAGCCTGTTTGCATGCTTGAGCTCTGCTTGTAGTGTAGCGTGGTTGAGTTCAACACTGTGCCAAACTGCACAACACACACGTCTTTTTCCTCTGTCCAGTTATATTTATGTGATTACAGAACAATAAAAAGGCTCTTGACCCTACCTGCCAGCAGGAAGCAATCGTGAAACCCACCTGACTCCTCTTTGTTCATAGAGGGAATAATGCATGGCCCTAATAAAGTCATCAGAAGACAGCGGGTTTGGGGCTTTGGGAATACTTGTATTTGTCCTGAGCTCCAAATTTCTAGGAGATGCTGAATGCCATCAGGCACTGAGCTTTGTTTATGACATTGTTGATTGCAGGGGAAAAAAAAAGAGTACATTTGCCATGTTCTGGAAAATAAAAGCACGCTTACTGCAAAGAGCAGGGCAAGGACCATATTTTTGCCATTAGACAACTAATTCACTGCACAGGATACCAGGTGATGGGAAGCTTTTCGGAAATAAGGAGTTATTTTTAAACCTGCACAGCTATTGTCTGAAAACCTCTAGGAATCATGAGCTATTTCTGATGCTACCGGGACACAAGTGAAGCAACAATATCATCATAGAAATAGACCGTTACCGTTGTGGTCAATGTCAGGCTTTCATTTAGTGTGGAAATAGTGGAAGGAGCAGCATTTGATTAAAAAAAACTATTATGAAGTAACTATTTTTACTCAGTCAATTTAGAACTTTTCGAATGTGCTAAAAGCCCCCGATATTTTTGAGTAGCTTGAAAGAGGTGGTTGTCTTTTTTGTGAATAAGGGTATGTGATGGATAAGACCTGGCATTCAGAGAACTGAACGAGCTCCAGATCCCATTGATTTTTTTTTAAATGGGAATGAGGGTGAATTTAATTCAATACTAAAAGTGTGATCACAAGCAGGGAAAAAAGCCAGAGAGGAAGAATTATTCTGGAAATGTCAGTGGAACTTATATAAACACATAATTAAATGGAAAGTAGCTAATGCTTGTCCAGGCAAATGTACACAATGTTAGAAAGTGGCTAATTTGAAAAGCAGAATTAAAACACTGATTCTGTCCAAATTTTCTTGTTACTTTGGGAGGACAGTTATCTATTTAAACTGAAAACTGCGCTTCAGTGGAGAGCTGGATTACTGCATTACGCTGCTTTTGTTGTTACAGGTGGTAGAAATGACAAAGAGGGAAGTGAAAACAAACAACTCGAAGTGAGGCATTTGAAAGACCCAGCAGAGACTGAAAAACATCAAACTGGGAGTGTGGAGAAAGAACAGAGTCAGATAGAAGAGGAGTCTAAAATGTACATGAAAGGAAGTGATGAGGAGAAACTTGATCATGAAGAAGGTAAAAGCCAGGAAGAGGAGGATGGACACTACGCACCTATGCATACAGAAGAAAAGAAACACTATCAGGGCATCAGAAAAGAGCAGGAGAAGAGCTACCTCAGTGAAGAAGACAGCAAAGAGAGCAAGAGCCGTGATGAAGAGGCAGAGCATGCTGTTCTCAACAGGAAGCCCCACTCCGGAGGCACAAGCACAGAGGAGCTGCCTAATGGGAATGATCAGCGCCCCACGGGCCACTGGCACTCGGAGGAGGGAATGAAGAGCCCTTACAAAAGAATTCGTGAAGGTGAAGAGGGAGAAGCAGAGGAAGAAAAGAGTGAAAAATACTACCGTGAGTCTAAGGTACGTGGTTTCTCCCATCAGCAAGAGCATGAGGAATCTGATGAAAGTGAAGAAACAGAGGAGGAAAAGCAACCCTCCAAACCCAAACATTATCAAGGGAAGCTCAGAATGGGTGAGACCTCTGAAGAAAAGAGGGGCCGTGGTGGTGGGAAAGAGGAACAACATGAGGAATCAAACATAGAGGGAGCGCTTCTCTGGGACAAAAGGAACCACCATCAAAAATACCATGAAGAGTCTGAGCAGCAGCGTGAGGAGAAGAGTGGTTATCAGGAGAGGCATGGGTCTGAAGAGGTGGAGGAGAAGAGCCATGCAGAGCGGGGAACTGAGGAATACAGAGAAAGGTGGCAGCAGAGTGAAGACAGCAGTGAAGAAGAGAACAAGAAGCATCACCACAGTGAAGACAGTAATGAGAAAGGGCACGAGGAGAGGAGACACCGTGATGAATCACATGAGGCAAGGAGGCACCATCCTGAGGAAAGGGCGTATCTTGGAGATGAAAGCGAGGAAGAGCTGGACAGGTACCTCAGCGGTGGCAGCAAGGAGAGGCAGCATCGTGCTGGAGGGAGATACAGCTTGTGGGACAATGAAGATGAAGGGGCACAGAAAGCCTACGCTCGAGAGCACAAAGGGCAGGCCCGAAAACACTACAGCACTGAGGACAGGGTAGAGCAGCAGCGCTACCCTGGCAACAGTGAGGAGGAGGAGGAAGTAGAAAAGCAGCATCACAGCAGTGATGAGATGGAAAATGAAGAGAACATGGAGGAGGGAAGATACACAGAGATGGAAGAGTACAGAAGCCATCTCCCTGCAGAGAACAAGAGAACCACAGCACCCTACAGGTCTTTCTACCCTCTGCTGTGGTGGAAGAGCCAGCATTTTGAGAAGAGGGATAGCGCAGGAGAGCAGCTTCTGGAGGGCAAAGAGGAAGGCAGGCCCACCCTGGACGAGAAGAGTCTTTTCCCTGAATATAATGACTATGACTGGTGGGAGAAAAAGCAAATCCTGAGCGCTCTGAACCACGGGCGCAGCGAGAAGAGGAATTTTGGCAAGATGAACAGATACGACGTGAAAGGGCAGTACAAGAAGATGGATTCACTCGCACAACTCCTGAGTTACAGGAAGAAATCAGCAGAATTCCCAGAGCTGTACAGTTCTGCGGAAGACATGAAAAAACGTCACATGAGGAATGACAGGAGAAGTCTGAGCCAGAGGCCTCTGACGGAAGAGGAGGTACGTGTGCCAGTGTTCCCTGCAAAGCCAGGGGAAGCTGATTTCCCGTGCACATTTCTAAATCCATTCCCAGGGCAGCTGGTAAACTGCTTATTGAAACACAAACATGATTTAAGTCACACTGAGAGGTCTTAAATGATACAAAAATCTGCTTTCTTTGAACAAATTCAGCAGAACTGCCCTACGGCACAGTTCATAAAATAAAGACACATTAGATATATTAGCTTATACCTGCAGCAAGACAAGGAAGAGAAAGGAGATTTTCTTCCTCTTTGGGCCCTCTACAGTCTTGCAGACTAATAAAACAACAAGGAGCAGAGAGGTGATTAACAAGCACCACTTGGTCTGTCGGGGTGTTTAAATTGAATGAAAACTGAGTCAGACATTGAGTGAAATGCAGCTGTCCACTGACTTCTGCTGTAACAGCAGAGCAGAGCCTGGCTTGCACTTGTAAGCCCGCTTCATGCATATAGTTCCCATGGATGTGAGTCCTTTTCTTGTTGAACTTCCTGGTTTGCTCTGGAGCCTCCTGTTATGTCCAGGAAAACTGACTCTACACCCATCAGTTCCTCATGTATGTCACTGTATGTATTGCACAGAGCTGGGCTGGGAGCAGTGGGGGTTTAATCATTTATATAGAGGTTAAACAGTGTTAGCAAGTCATTGTAATAAGCAAGAATTGGCTGCATGTGTTTCCCCCCCAGCATCTGTTAAGGTAGAGGTGTTCGTCTTGTTGCACACTGTGCTGGCTGTGTGCCATAAACCTGAACCACTGTGTTCACAAGGTTGTAGCTTCCTAAGGGGTCTTCACCTGGGCAGCAAGAAACTGCACACCTCAGGGAGCAGCAGCTGTGAGATAGCAGGAGGTCACTGCTAGATAATCACAGAATGGTTTGGTTTGGAAGGGACCTTAAAGCTCATCCAGTTCCAACCCCCTGCCATGGGCAGGGACACCTTCCACTAGACCAGGTTGCTCCAAGCCCCATCCAACCTGGCCTTGAACACTGCCAGGGATGGGGCAGCCACAGCTTCTCTGGGCAGCCTGTGCCAGGGCCTCACCACCCTCCTAGTATCTAATCTAAATCTCCCCTCTGAGTTTAAATCCATTCCCCCTTGTCCTGTCACTACAGGTCCTTGTCAAAAGTCCCTCTCCATGTTTCTTGTCAGCCCCTTCAGGCACTGGAGCTGCTCTAAGGTCTCCCCGGACCCTTCTCTTCTCCAGGCTGACCCACCCCAGCTCTCTCAGCCTGTCTCCAGAGCAGAGCTGCTCCAGCCCTCAGAGCATCTTTGTGGCCTCCTCTGGACTTGCCTGAGCAGGTCCCTGTCCTTCGTGTTCTGGGGGCCCCAGAGCTGATAATGGTGCTTTAAAGCCAAAAACATTAAGCTGTAATTAGGGCAGGTCTCAGAATGAGCACTTTGATACATTCCCCAGCCCTAATTTGGTTAAAAGGAGGAAATTACACAAATCCCCAAAGTATGTGTTGCAGGCACTGCTGTTAACACTGCTCGCTCCAGCAGCCTGCCCAGGGACCAGTGAGAAGTGAGAGGTTTCTGCCTCAGAAACAGTCTCTGTCTCTTGTTCTCATGGAACAAAACATTTGCAATGTTATTTTATGTGTGAAATGCTCTTTATTGTCTCCCCAGGAAAAAGAACTGGAGAACCTGGCCGCTATGGATCTGGAGCTGCAGAAAATAGCTGAGAAGTTTAATGAGAACAGGAGAGGCTGAAGATGAGCTGCTTGGCGCTTCAAAACTCGGTGTAGCTGCACTCACAATACCTGTATTTTGTGGTAAATTCACTGCCACTGGATTGTTGTTTGCCCTAAAGACAGGAAATACTATTTACTGTCCACTATAGTGTAGTGATTTATACAGCTGAAAATGTCTTTGATTTGCTATTATGCTATTGAGATTTGAATAGCATGAATTTTGGTATTCTACCCTTCCATGCAAGGCAGATATTTTTAATATGCTTGTGAAAATAATTGTGTTCGTGTTCTTCAGAAATATATTTGTCTGAGTTTGAAATAATAAAAACCATTGATCTTGGACCAAGCTTTCTCCTTGCTTATTTGATTGATTGATTGGGTTATTTCAAAGTAAGCTGTATCAGATTGTGTACAAAATGTTGACTTAGACCAGTTAGGGTTGGAAAGGACCTTAAGATCATCTGGTTCCAACCCCCCTGCCATGGGCAGGGACACCTCACACTAAAACTCACACTGACTTGTGTCTCACCAATGATTTTGAAAGTTACAGGGAGCCTGCCCGTGCCCTTTATTTGCCAGTTGGCAGGAGCACAAGAGGTAAGAAGGAACAACTATTAATTTGCTCCAGTAACTCAGAAACATCCTGGGAATTATTTAGTTTTGGAAATTAGTCATTAAAGCAGTAAAGAGGCTGCAATGCTAAATGGACATCTGTTAATCTGGAAAGCACTTGGTGCTTCAGAATCAATGCATTACATGGTGGTTTTGCCACTTACTCAAACTGAGTAGTACCATTAATATGAATATGCTTTGCTAATGATATGTTCTTTCTGCCTTCTGCAGGCAAGCAGGTCGTGGGTGAGCGGCACTGCAGAGCCATGGAGCAGGGCTGACCATGCACAAGGTGAGCTTCCCAGCAGGCAGCCATGGGGCAGGATGGGCTCTGTAATCACTGGGATGCCTAACATGAGTAAATGGTGTGTGGAAGGAACCACTTAGTAACCTATGAAGCTGTGTGAACTACAAAGCAGTAAAAGAAATGATCCCATAATTAGTTTCAATTACTGCAAGTATCTGGGGTTCAATTTAATTAAATTTACCCAAATACGGTTTTTACTGACTTTCTGCTGTGACAGTGTCTTCAGTTGTTTGTATGGCTTTAAAATGACAAATTACCGGTAGAGTCACATTAGATATTAGGAAGAAATTCTCCACTATAAGGGTGGTGAGGCCCTGGCACAGGTTGCCCAGGGAAGCTGTGGCTGCCCCAACCCTGGCAGCGTTCAAGGCCAGGTTGGATGGGGCTTGGAGCAGCCTGCTCTAGTGGAAGGTGTCACTGCCCATGGCAGGGGGCTGGTACTGGATGAGCTTTAGGGTTTCTTCCAACGCAAACCAATCTGTGATTCTGTGCCTGCACACAGGAGAGAGGTGCTGTACCAAGGATTCAGCTGAGTCACGTTATCAGTAAACATGCAGTGTCCATCATCCCAGCTTAATCCTTTTAATCCACCCGCTCATTAAAACACAAACACACTCTCCAATTAACTGTAAGGCAATACAAAGTGAAAATAGTAAGATGCTGATCCTTGAACTGTGTGAGCATGGCTATGGCAGGGACTTTGGTACGACCAGATGTTTCATCTTGCTTGCTTAAGGTACATGAAGACTGAATCCTGGCTCAAAGGAGTTGACAAAGAATTTTGACTTCAGTAGGACCATGTTAGACTTGACATTCTCAATGGTCTTTTCCAACCTAGTTAATTCTATGGTTTCATTAGACTTTTCCAGCAACAGTAAGGACAGTTAGGAAGTGTCCCAGCTGAGGACACTTTTTCCCCTCCCCTAGCTGGTATGAGAGAAAGCATGCCCACGAGTATGTAAACACCTAGAAGCAAACAGCTTTAGCTGCAGCACAGAAGACTTTCTAAACTGTTCGAGTATGTAACTTCTTTCAAAAGCTCAGTTTTTGCAAATACACATTCATGAATCAGCGGAGTTTTGCTTAAACACATCCCTGGAAAGAGTTCCAAGTATCGTTCGGTGGTTCCAAGAGCTTTGTGACAGCCCTTTTATCTGTCATCTTTCCCTGCTCTGCTTGCATTGCTCTGCGGGGCTGAAGCCACCAGCACCAAGAGCCGAGCATCTGTTTTGACTGTGCTGCCTGTTCTGTTTTTATCCACACATTTGCATTCCCTGCTCAAGACTTTTTGATGGGTAACATGAGAGGGTTTTTTTAACAGTCCTTCAATACAATTTACATTAATTTGCATTATTTAAAGGCAGATTGCATACTTTTGGCATTGAAGCTAGGTGGTACAATTTAAAACAAGTATCGGTGCATTGAGGCGCATAACGTTGTTCCAGGAAATCAAGTGAAGCACAGATGGTGGTTTTGGCTTCTGAAAGAAAGTGGTGTCTTGCTTCTGGCTCGTGCACCCCCGGCTAGAGGTAAATCTGATGTGTAGTTTCAGTAAAGCACAGGACTAGAAAGCTCAGGAACTGCTCATTTCTTCTAATCTGCTATTTTCAGCCAGTTTGCAGAGTGAAGGCACTTGTGTGTTTGCTCTGTGACGAAAGGCAGGAATAAAGACAGGTGCCAAGGCCCTTTACATGCAGCGATCCTTTTGCCAGGCCATGCCAGACATCCCCAGTGTGTTACAGGAGCAGAGGCTTGAGCTTGCAGTGAGCCATTGAGCTGGGACCCTGCTGGCTGCTGCAGGCTCTGGCTGAGGCTCTCTTGAGGCGTCAGCAGCACCTGGGTGTCCTCCGTCACCCCCTCTGGGCAGGATTCATGCTTGGAGAAGCACGTCAGGAGATGCAGATAATGGGCAGCTGCACACAAGGCACTCATCCTGATTAGCAGATTCCTGAGCTACGCTTTATAGAGACTAAACACATATGCAAGTACTGTCTACCTCTTCCTCAGCCCCCGTGTCTTCTCTTCAATACACTTTTTATTACATAATTTTCAACTTAACATAGTAAAATCTTGCAGGATGCACTCTCTCTCAATTTTGTATTATTTTCCCCAATTACTTGTAAAAAAATAAAGGCTCCCCCGTTTCAATCATAACTTGCATTTCAACAGTGCTGCTCTCATTAGAAAATTTTACAGCTTTATGAAGTCTGGTTACCTGACCTCAGAGCTCCAGACTGCCCCTAAAGAGCAAGTGCAAGAATGCCCAAGCTTGTTGGCTCCACAGCCTAAAGCTCCCCAACAGAAGGTTTAAGAGTGTGCAGCCAGCAAGGGTGCTCCCCTCCTAAAGCCTCTGCCAGACCTCTATTTCCCAAAAGAGGGAAAAGTAGGAAAATTAAAATAAAGCTCCTTAGGAAAAGCATCCTGTGGTTTAACTGAAATGACAAAGTGAAAAAAAATAATTAAAAAGAGGCTACACATGAAAGATAAGCCAGGAGAATAAATACATATACACACACATAGCGGTGTAAAACCATATCACAACTCCCAGGAAAATGACAGGCAATGCTAACAGAGACAAGCTGTTTAAATATCTGATATTTTAATTTCTGAACATGCACTCTCTTCTGTACTTATTTAGGAAAATGGCGTTATGCTGTAAAGTTCTGTAATTAGTATTCTCTCTTTACTGTTCCTTCGGAAAGAAAACTGATTTTTGCTGTTGATTCCACTTCCTTAAATTGCCGAACACGTTCAGGCTCTGTGTCCCAAGGGGGAGCAGATCACTACCTATAATGTGTCATCTTGATCCTGTTCTGGGAACATGGAAACCAAAGGTCCGTGTGTTGATCTGGAATTCAACCTTTTAAAAACTACTTCATCATGTCCGCTTTTGGCACCAAACAAACAGAATGCTTTCACTGATACTTGAGCTTCTCTTGAACTTCTCTTTTGAAGTCACTGTGATGTTTGCTTCCAAGGGGTTTTTCTTCTCATTCTGATCGTGTATGCTGGTAAAAAGTGAGCCAGTCCTCCCTACCAGGCAGTTCTGCTGCTTTTTGCTGACAGATGTATGGCAGGTACAATTCCTGTGCTGTCAAGAGCACAGAATGTGTATTTGTTATTTTACTAACAGTTAAGACTCCTGAGATCTAAAAAACAAATCAATTCTTCAAATGTTAACAGTGGAGGTCTTGAACTTTGCATCTTTTAGATGATGGCTCTTCCATCTTCAGTGCTTCTAAGTTACTGGAATCAGATTTGCCCTTATCCAAGACAACAGTTATACCAGACAGAAGGTACCCTCCACCTCCGCTCATTGTCGGTTTTGGATGGCTTCGATCTGGTAAGACCTTTAAAAACACAAAACCCAAAATAAACAAGAAAACAAGCACCTGTAAGAACTCACTCTGTAGGTGTACATCAAATTGTGTATTTTAAACTTACAGTGCAAGATGTCTTTTTTTTTCCCAGCCATCACAACAACAGCCCTTTGGAAAATGTATTTTGTCTTTAAAGGGCCAAGTATTTGATACCAGGAACCATAGAAATACATGAGATTATGGCTTTGCTGATTACTACTTATTGCCGTTCCAGCAAAACTGTAAAGCCAAGGTTTGGGGTCCATGCAAGTCCCAGTAATGTGTCCAGAACCGGTGTACTCTGCAGGAAGCCACAGCTGGTCTAACAGCATTGAGTAGTACAGTAATTTCCAGTTCTGTCACCATCATCTTTATGTAGCTACTCCTCAGGTAAGGCATGGCAATGAACCACCACTTTCAGCTACACTGTACTTTTCTGTAAAAGCTTTCTCTTCAGTTAAGCTTCCTCATTGCTGTGACTGCCATCACAGGTCTACGCTCATTTACCTGTGTCCAGGACACTGTAGTGTGTTGTTCCTACCTGCACCTGGACACAGTCACCCTCGCCAAGCCTAACTTGTGTGGACATCTTCATCTATGAGTCTCCTCATTGCTCCCAGTCTGGTTGCCTGATCAATAGTCAGTAATCGCGGCTACCCTTGAATTAAGTCAACCCCCAAATAGTAATTCCTCATGGACTTCAGAAGCCTATAGGCAAGGAGAAAGTCAGGAAGATAAAAGAACCTCTCCAGAGGTGGTGAGCTGCTCAGAAATCAGACATGCTTCTGCTTTTTCATTTTTGAGAGGGTACTACTCCACATGTACAAACACCTAATTCAAACAAAGTTAGAGGAACTGGTATTTTTCATTGTGGAGGCATTTTACCCTCTTACAGCTACTCACTGTACTCCTTACCTGGTAGTTCCTTAGCCAGGTTTCAGACAGCTTTAGGTTAATAACACCGCCTCTTTCCCTCAGCTTTGTGTAACATTCTAATAATGGCTTAAAGAGAAAACAAATAGTAGGTTATAGAGCAGAACAGTCCCAAACTTTACTTTAGCTGTAACAGCTAAAGTAACAAACATGGTTTACCTCTTTATACTGGCAGTAGACAACAAAAGGCCTTGAAGGAGCAACAAATTCCAGTAAAGCAAGCAGTAAAGGAGTGGGATGAAACTTGCTGGCTACAATTAAGCTGCAAAAGAAATTTCATGCACATTAGTCCTCTGCTTCTGAAACCTATTTATCAAGTGTCATTTTCTCCTACTTAGTACAGCAATCAATTATAGCTTAAATGTTGCTCATCAACATGTTTTCATGGCTCCAACAACTCCCCAAATACAAGAACAGATCACGATTTCCTACTTGCATAATTAAGAGGATAAAACACTTACTCCCTAAAGTGCAGTATATTAAAGGCACCACAGGAGCACTCAGTTCAGCTGTGCTGAGCTCCACACTAATTCTTCTGACCCAAGAATTTGCATGCTGCTTTCTCTGCTCTAAGCCTACCCTCCAAATAAGAGTTTACATTTTGTGACTGATAATTGTCACTTAGAATGGAACCTCAGTTGTGATTCTTTATAGACTGGATCGTCTTTGTTAAATACAGTTTTATGTAAAAGTTATTCTATAAAACAATCCCTTAATGAATATGACTAAAAATCTTTTAAGAAGAAATTACGTCCTTGCCAACTCAGGTTTTCCTTTAAAGGTTTCATATTTTATTCTCCATTCTCACATTTCAGTAACATAGTATATCAGATAGTTAAGATTCTCTACAGACTAATGTAAAGTTTTAATCAAGAAAATCACTGCTAAACTAGATTTGGTTGAGTAAATCAGTAAGTTGTTCTGATGCAGAAAGATTTGGCTAATGAAACTACTTCTCCAGTATACAGATACTCTACGAGAAGACTCATCAATTTACATTTGTTCTCCAGGGGAGCATGCACTGGAGACACTGTTAAACTTCCTATCAAAAGGGAGGTATAAATGGATGTTCAATTTTCTGAACGCAACAAAGAGGTGAGACAATTCTTCCAGCGGTTTCCATTTTGGTTTTCTGCCCATTGTGGCCTTGCGAGCCATTTATTTCAAATCCAAACTTCAAAACGTTTGTGCTCAGTAATTAACCAAGCAGATCATAAAGAGAAATACTCCAAACTGAGTCTCAGGACGATTGGAATGCTGCACTGATGCTACCAAGAGCTCTGCCAGACATCAAGAAGGTGAGAGATGAGAGAGACTGTGAAAAATCTAATTCTGTTCCCTCATATGGCAGCACATATTGTCGTCAGCAGGTGGTCTGGCCAGCCACAAAATTAATGTAATGGGTGAGAGGGGAGGATGAGGAGAGAGGAAGGACACAGAAGGGCAGAGAGGAGGATAAGGTCTAATTCTGAACACATGAAGTGTCTGTGAACAAATTTCCACTTCTGTAGTATCAGAAAAATAGTCTATCTTAAAGAAGTCTTCGTTAAAAGAATACCAAATCCCTAATGTCTTCCTTTCCCCCCCAAAGACCTATGACAGACTTCAACTCTCATAAAAATGGAACTGAACAAATCAGTGTAGTACAAGCAATGTTTTAGCACATAACAGCACTGAAGATACAATTTAAATAAAATTTTTATCTTCTACATTAAGTAGTACATATTGTTAAAGCCAGGACCTCAGAATGAATTCTCCTAAAGCTGGTGCCAGTCTTTACCTCATGCCCAGTTCTTCTTTACTCTGACAATAAATCCTAAGCTTTCTCCCCACCTCCAGCTTTTTTTACCTATCCTTTCCCTGTTTCTCTTGCAAAACAAACCCCTAACTTCCCTGCCTGCTTCTACTCATGCACCAGGTCATTAGTTTGAAGCATTTCTTTATTCCAGGCCAATTTTTCCTGGCTTAGCAGTATGTTTCCTGCAGTTCTTGATCTAAACAAATGGTGATCTATAAAAGGCAGATGACTAAAGAAAGGTGATCCTGACTGAGCCATCTGTGACAATGCCTTCAGGCAGCCATAAGCTTCTCTTCCCCTCATCATGCTGAAGACTTCCTAAAGCAAGAAATCACTCCTCCCTTCAAGTAGGTAATTTGTTACAGCTTTCATGTGTTACAAAGGGCACAAATAGTATACAAGTGATTGCAAACAACTGAACAAGAGACAAATACTAAATAGACTTCCTTAAATTCAAACTTAATCAACAACCAAAAATACTATTTTACATCATAGGAAGTATCAAATCATATATTAATTTCCACTTTGCCAGACCACACACAGACATTAATTATAATGATGGCTGCAGGAGACAGTGGTAACACCAGCTAGGGTAAAACCCTAGTGCTATTTAGGCAGCTTAATGATGTTGCGGTTTAAACCAGGATCATGGTCACCCACTGCAATGGCTAGTGGTGCTCCTGCTGCCAAACAGATGTGCAGGACTTTTTACAAACCTCCTGTACCATTTGATTGCTTTGGGGAACACAGAATGCCCTGTCTCTGCCTTTTTATAGTAATTCTACCACTTAAACATGCTAGATATGAATGAGCACAAGTTAAAATATTTCATCATAATACAAAGTTACACACATTTAAACATAACCAGTAAATGTGTATTAAAATTTACCCAAGCAGAACTGCTTTATTCCCAGTGAGCCAATATTATTAAGATGGGAAAATGAATGTTATTAATTAAATCAACTTTACTTGATTAACTCAAATCACTTTAGCATTTGCTATGAACATCATGAACAAGTCACAAGTTAAAACCACCAAATGCTCTTACGCTACTATGGGAATACATGTTTAATATTTTTATATATTCCCACATTTATTTTTAGGAATATATTTATTATATTCATTTTAAACTTCTGATACTAAATCTTTATTTTAAATTGTTCCTTGGGAACAATCGATTCTGGCTAAAGCAGTAAAATGAAGTTATGTGTTTTCTCCTGTGTAAGAAATAAATGAGTTTCTAAGAACAACCAATCAACCCCAAACCAACAAACTTGGATCCAATTCAATAAACTTAAATCCTCAGGTTCTACTTTGCCAATTAGAATCTTGGAACTATTTTAATTGGCAATCATTTTGTATGAAATTCCTCCTGGATTCTGTTTCTCTTTGGGTGGAAGAGATTTATTTCTTTTAAATGTTTACTGTTAGATCATGAAACTTCAACCTATTTAAATAACAGAAAAAAAACCTCAACCAGGTAAGAACCAAATTAGACCCGAGACACATGTGGGTTGACTGCTTGCTTGTAAATATAAAGAAATAAATTGGGGTATTTTTAAAGCAAAGCTTTGATTTGTTTCAAAGGGAATTATTTTCTGTAGGTGTGTTTTCAAACATGTTTCTGACTACAAACTCACCCATCAGCATTCTTCTCTCTCAACAAAGCAGCGGTTTCTAACAGCTTTTTCCTTCTCTCGCACTGTTTTCTTTGCTTTTCCCGAACCTTTGAACAACAAAACAAGTAAGTTTGCACTTTAACTGGTAACTATATATTTTTTTCATCTTAGATGGCTTAATGTAAGGCAAAAGACAACTTCCAGAGTTCCATTTTGACACCTGATTAGGCTGTATTTCAGCATGTCTGATTCAGATGGCATTGTAAAAGTACATAGACATTGTAAAACTTCAGTAGCCACAGTAAATATTCTTACATTTTCCTTATTTTCTTTTTCTTTGTTCTCTTTCTGTTCTATATCTTCAGCATTAATGTCCATTGTTTCTTGCTCTTCTGTTTGGTTGATCTCCATAGCTGCTTCCGTAGTAGATTCCTCTTCTGTTTCCTGTAGGGAAGTCTGCTTCTCATCAATCAATCCATTGTTTTCTTCTTCTGCTAGCGCATTATCTTCGGGTTCTGAAGGCAGACTCTCTGTAGAAAATGTCCCAGAGAGCAGACTATCCACTTTGCTGAGAGGGAATTCATGAAGGTTATCAAAAAAGACTTTTGGAAATCCAAAACAACTGGTAGCAGCTCTAACAGGTCCCCCGCCTGGATACATTTGAATAATGGATCCATAGCCTACAAGAGCAAGAGAATCAAAAACACATTGGAAAGCCAGAATTCCTTAAATTGCTTAAAATTTCTAAAATGCTAAAATGAAGTGTTCATTTAGAAATAGGTAAGTAAATTGCCTGGGTTTAATCTAACCTTCATTAGGTTAAAGATGCTGAAACATGCCTCAAAGTAGAAGAACTTTATTGGAAGAACAAGTTACTAAAAGTCAAAAGGACAAGGTAACTCAAAGATTCTGCATGTGTTTAGGATGAGCACAGAACATGTAAGTAGTGACAAATTGTTAGAAAAGCTGATTTAATTAAGACTTAAAAGACATTTGATATAGTATTCGTTATTTGTAACTATGGAGTGGTTTTGAGAAAAAAAATAAAGGCTAGTTTAAACAGTATTAATAGGCAAAGAATTTCTTCGACATCCAGATGCTAAAGGAAGAGATGTCAGATGTTTAAACATACTAAAAAGAGCTTTTCAATAGTTAGACTGAAATGGCATCTTATTTAATGTACTTCAGAAAGTACCCATATGGCCAAAAGTTGCTGAAACAGAAACCAAATTACAGTACAGCTGCCAGTGAGCTCCTCAGCCAACAGTCAGCACATCTGGGTGCACAAAATTAGATAGCACTTCCTACCTTTCTAGGCTTCTGGAATATAACTGTGACCTCTCTCTAGTATCTCTGATTTGTAATGAAACTAAATTAACTAAGTTTGAAACATAAAAGTCATATATGACATTTTCTTGAGCATATTCTAGGATGTTTGACTTAGTTTTTAAAATGCACATTTTGCATACATTAAACCTCTGGTGCAGTGAACAAGAGGAAAGATGACATTTCCAGTGCTGTGGGCTATCTGAATTCCAGTGTTACTATTCCTGTTTTCTGCCACTGACCTTCCTGGACTTCCCAAGTGCCTGGGAACAAGCAGCATACAAGCTCCTTACAGCCTTTTCTGTGCACAATATCATTATGCTAAGACAGAAACTAAAACAGACCTACACAGAGTGATAGCAACTTTAGATTTCCTATTCTTTTTTTTAAATGGTGTAAAATAAATCAAACTGAAATATGAAAAATACAACTGTCTCTAATGGAAAACCAAGTATCTCTTTGAACAGTGGAGACACTGAAAGTCATTTTAAAAACTGAGAATGCATTTTGAAGTACTGCCTTTTAGACGTACCACATACATATGCGTTTCTTAAGTTTCAAGTAAGCCCTCAGTCCATACATTACTTAAGCTACCACGTTCCTCACCTCCCATTCGCTCCATCACTGCACCCAGCACAAGGCCTGCACATGTTTCCATTACAATCATCTTGTTGCCAGCACGGATGTTTCCTAAAGTCAACATCTGAGCCAGGGTGTCATACCGCAGGTGGCTGGAAGACAGAGGGGTTCAGCAATATCAAATTAGTTTTCTTAAGAGTTAGAAATACTGTGTATTAGCTCAGGAGCCTGTCAAAAAAGGATGGATTACAGAAAGATTTTCAGGAACAGCATCAGTGGTCTTCAGAGTCACCATGTGGGCACTTATAATTAACCATCTGTTAATAAA
Source organism: Pezoporus occidentalis (assembly GCF_034315485.1). Classification (NCBI taxonomy): domain Eukaryota; kingdom Metazoa; phylum Chordata; class Aves; order Psittaciformes; family Psittacidae; genus Pezoporus; species Pezoporus occidentalis. The sequence continues at coordinate 670,249 of NW_026913586.1, read as the reverse complement.
AGAGGACTAGAATAACAGCCAACAAGGAATTAGCAGGGAATGGCAAAAGTAGGATGTGAAGTAGGGTGCACATACTAAAGTGGACATCTGCTATGTCAGTGAGACAAAATATTCTTTAAACTTTGTTTTCTCTGTCAGTTTTGTAAAGAACAAATGGTATCTGGATGTATTTCCTAATCCAGTGACGTGTCCTTTGTGATGTTTATCTGTCCTGCAGCAACATGCACCACCTGCAATCCAGGACCAAAACCAAACTCTACTGGCCACAGGACATGCACTAAAGAGACTCAGTGATGGCCAAGGAAAGGACAACTAATCTTAGTAGATAAATAAAGCTAACTGATGGAGATGGGGGAAGGAGAAGGAAAAAGATTTGGGGAACCTTAACTAACATAAATTTGGGGGTTTTAAGTCTCAGCATTTTAGATCTACTCTTACTACTTTAAAAACAACAAGTCCACTTCAAACAATGTCTGTAACAGTGCGCCATTTAATTTAGGTAAGTGAAAATCAAACACTGCTAGATCTCTGTTGTTGTCACCCCCCATCCCTAATGTTAACCACATGTTTTTAAATTCTAGAAAGACTTCTGACTGAAGAAGGTTTTGAATCCCTAACACATTAAAACCAAAAATTCATGCTTCTGGTAGGTGGCTTGTTATTTTGATTACCGAGCTAGAAAACAAGAGGTGATATGCCACTGCCCAAAACCAGATCAGAAATAGCTCTGAACATGTGGAGAGCCTCTGCCTCCATAGATAATTAGCAAGATGGTGGTGGTAGGGAAATAGTGAAGCTTAGTCTGGATGCAAAAGTCTTCATCTTTGCTGCAACAGCATATTGATTCATTTTCTATATCCCATTTTTAATTTTCTTTCCATTAATAGGGAAAAAGATATGTGAATATTATATACTCCAGAATAATACAGGTATTTTGAAAGAATATTAAAATATCTTTGTTATAATTTGTTAAAAAAAAAACCCAGAATTTATAATTTTTTTATAAATTATGATTTGTCATAATTTGAAAAAAAAAAACAAAATAAAAACTTACTTAATTTTTCCAGGTTCCCTTGCATAATACATAGTTGAAAGAATGCGAGTGGATGGTTTCACAATTGTAATAAGTGCCTCATATCTGTAAGAAACACACAGCAAGTCTTATTCTAAGATCTGCAAATTAGAGAACTGCTAAATATTTTCTACACCTTGAAATTCACTTACTTTTTCTTCTTCTTCTTTATGTATTTATCTTGAGCAAATTCTGTTTTGTCTCTGAACGTTGTACTGTTCTCTATTAACTGTTGAACTATTTCCTTGGAAGAGACAATTTCTTTTTATTATAGCTAGTATTTCTCATTCATTTTATATAGAGTATTTTTTAAACAAACACTGAAAATATCTTCTTCTAGTAGAGACATATATAACATTTATTTCTACTGACATTAACTGTGAAGTAAATTCCTACTACTCAACATGATAAGTGCAGTAATTTAATCGTCTACTTTTGTCTCTTGGTGTTCTGTAGCTACATAATGCCAGCATGAAAATGTGCAATTGAAAATGTCTATCCTGGTAACAGGGCGTTTTGTGGGGAAGGAGTCTGGTAGGTGCCAGAACTAACTCATGAGAGAGGTCAGACTCATACTGGCCCAAAATGAATTAAAACCATGATTGTTCCTTTTGGCATCAGCAAGTCATTACTTTAACACTTACTGTGAAGCCTCAGTACCTAAATATTCCTAAACCATGTTGAATGGGAATGAGACTACCCTGCTTTCTCCAAGTGATTCGCTACTTTTTATTATCCTGTATTTTGAATGAGTCAGTTATGTTTATTGTCAGGTATTACAGAACAACTGACATACACTGTTAGTCTAACATTCCCCATAATAACTGGACTGCACAACAGTACCCCAAGTCTTGTGTCGAGATATACAGACAAAATACTTTACAACAACAAAACAAAATAAGGAACCTGATGTCATATGTAACATTTACTTTAATCCAACTCCCTCTTTGGGTCTCTTTGTCTGACTTCAGCATCTCTATCTTTGAGGGTATCTTTTTCTTCCATGTTGTCCTAGTTCTTCCCCTATAGTCTGACTACTTTGCAGACATTTTCCTTATACCACTTTGTCTGCATCACAAATTGTGCTGGACTCCTGTACCAACTCCTTGCACAATGTCAAACTTGGCATTTACTATTTCCTACAGTACTCCCCCACTTCTTCCTTGTCTATCTCCCAGGTTTTCTCAGAATTCCAGTTTTTGTTTCCTGGTCTCCTTGTTCTCACCTCCTCTCTTTGCCAAATCAAACTCTTCCTCCTATTTTTGGGTTACAGCTGGAGGGATCACTAAGTCCTCCAACAAAAAAAAATGGATTTGTCTCCCTGTCTGCAATACAAGAACAAAGGCTGCAGAGTGCTGTTTTGGTTGTTGTGATCAAAGTAGTTTAACTGCTAAAATTGTAAGTTTCTATTAAACAAGAACAATAGTATAACCTGGCCTCACAGGAATTGGCAGGGGGAAGAATGACAAAAAGGATTCTTTTCAATGTGGACATCGCATCTCCTACTGCACGTTAAGAACCTGCTCCAAAATGCAGCGGTGCACATTCTTTTCACTTGCTATTGCTGCTTTTCAAGCCATTAGTTCTTAAAAGTCCTTCAAACATTTTAAAGGTAGTATTAATGTCATGAGACAACTTTTCTTTTTTGCCTTATTCTCAGAAAAAGTTAAATGTAATACCTGTGTTGTTTTGTTGGGTTTTTTTGTTAAATTTACAGTGAGGAAACTGAGGAATATTTCTCTAGAGCAAGCAAAAGCCAAAAGGAAGCTGCAGCACTACACAATGCCCTGACAGCACTACATAATGCCCTGGGAGTACATGTCACTTCATGTCTTCATCCTAATAACTATCCCTCAGCACCTGGGAAGGATTTGGGAAGTGATGGGCCCCATTAACATTGAGGTTGCTTTATTTCAAGTAACAATCATCTCTAAAATGAGCCTGCATCACAAAGGCATGCCATTCACAAACATGAGTTCAGATTTTTCAGTCATTTATGGGAGAATAATATCTGTCACTGTTCATATCATAGAATCATAGAATGGTTTGGGTTGGAAAGGACCTTAAGATCATCTATCTCCAATGCCCCTGCCACGGGCAGGGATGCCTCATACTCTACCACATTGCCCAAAGCTCTATCCAACCTGGCCTTAAGCACTGCCAGGGTTGGGGCATTTACTGCTTCTTTGGACAACCTGTTCCAGTGCCTCACAGTAAGGAATTTCTTCCTTATACCTAACCTGAACTTCCCCTGTTTAAGTTTAAACCCATTACCACTTGTCCTATCACTACAGTCCCTGAGATGAAGGATCCCTGTCCAGCACCCAGCATATAACAGAATCTAAAATGAATATTCAGCTACAGTTCAGAAACCAGAGTTAACAAAGTAGGATATTTTAATAATCTACAATAAAAGTATGGTAGGTATATGGCACAGGCATGCTGAGGACATACAGAAAGGCCAGAGTGATCTTCTCATAATGAGATTGAATGAAAAACATCAAAGCTATCAGACTGATTAGTACATTCCTCTCAAGGAGGTAACACAACTAGCAGCACAACCATGGAAACGGAAGAAATACCAATTTAAACTCCTTGGAGCCATCCATTATTAAGCAGGCAAAAGCAGAACAGCTGCTCTGAAGAGCAGCAGCAAACAGCAAGATGCAAAAAGGAGATGAACTTGATGTAAGCATGAGCAATTTCTTATTTTTATTTGAAAGGGTAAACCAAAGACAACAGAGAATTTTGCTGATAATATGTGTGCAACAGAACTGGCTGCAGTGTTTTATTAACATTTAATATGGCCTCACTTCTTTTTGACAAACTGCAAGGGTAAAAATCAAACCCTTTTCTAACAGAACAGATCTCTTAAGAATATTCTTCGCTTTTGAGATACAGATAAAACACGTGTTTTGGCATCACATGTTTGGTAGGTACTGCCTAGAGGCACACTGATAGTATATAGGTTACACAGTGTTCTTTGTTACCACTTTGGTATTCATCTATAATCCTTTCCTACACCTTTGATTAATTATTGCATAATTAATAGGTCCGTAATATAGAACCACTGATTTTAACCTTATGAACAAACAAAACTGAAAGGTGATTATGTGAACCGTCTTTCTTTAAAGGTTTTAATATTTTTGTCTTGTTATGACTTCTGATGCCATATAAATTCACAATTTACTACTGACAGAACTGCTAACCTTACATGAAGTTTTCTCTCAAAATAGCCTTTGCATTTTTGTAAAACCAGATCTTTAGGGAAATCAATGAATTGAGCAGCAGAACAAAGAAAAAGCACTGAAGTCTATGCACCGATAAAAAGAATAGCCTATTTCATAAGCTAAAATATAACCATCAAGGTAGCACAGAAATGACACCAAAACCTTATTTTTACCTGTCCTTTAATACCCTTGTCCTTCAAAGCCTTTATGTCATCATGAGTCAGTTTTTGAGACTTTCCATCGTCAACTATGTTACGATTATCTGTACCTGCTTCTTTTGTCTCTAAAGGAAAAGGATATAGATTTGTAAAATCTCCCTCTAAATATCTTTAAGTTGGAAAAACATGATTTTAGTTTCACAGAAAGCAGACTTCTCAGGATTAAACCCACATGCTTCATGGCCTTGCAAAGTACTGCCTAAGCAATCAATGAAATGTAATATGTAGAACACATCTTAATGTATATATATTCACCCAAAGTAAGGGCCAAATATTATCCCATATTAAAAAGCTTATTTGTTATGAGACTAGTGAAACAACAGATCAAGACAAAACCATGCACTTTTATGACAGAAAAAATGTTAAGTAACGTTGAGTTAACCAATGATTAATACAAAGCTTTTCTATCACCTTTGGTATTATCAAAGAAACAAATTAACTGGAATTCTTTTTTTTTTTCAAACATCAGGCAATCCTTTGCAATACCTTTGTTAGTCTCTTCCGTCTCTTGCTTTGGCTGGAGGTTTCCACCACTGGTTACTTCGAATGTAGTTCCATAAACATGACCAATGGCGTTATCTAGGTAGAACCACTGCTTCTCAAAAATAATTTTTCTGAAATAATAAAAAAGTTGATGATATTAAAAGCATTATTTTTTACCATGTCTGAAACCCACAACAGTTGAAACTAAATTACAGCTTCACACATGCCATTTTTATCTATATCCTTGAAGAAAACCAGGAGGACAAGCATAAAAAGTGAAATTAACCACAAAACCACATTTAACTGAAACTGGTCAGGAAAGAACAAAGAACTTCAGTTGAGCATACAGTAAGCAGATTTTTTTTTTCCCAGTTCAAAAAATTCTATAATGACAGCTAAAACAAGTCTATACCACTTGAATTACAGAGTACCATTTGTGACAGAGAACATCAGAACAAGGGGAGGAATGAAATAAATCTGAAGCATATTAAATCTAGGCTGGGTCATGCAGAATAGTGCAAAAACGACACAGAATGGTTTGGGCTGGAAGGGACCTTTAAAGCTCATTCAGTTCCAACCCCCTGCCATGGGCAGGGACACCTTCCACTAGACCAGGTTGCTCCAAGTCCTATCCAGTCTGGCCCTGAACACTGCCAGGGATGGGGCAGCCACAACTTCTCTGAGCAACCTGTGCCAGTGTCTCACCACCCTCATAGTAAGAATTTCCTCCTAATATCTAACCTAAATCTACCCTTTTTCAGTTTAAAGCCATTCCCCTTGATGAGGATAAGCCTGTATTTTACAGAGCTCCTTTGAAATAACATTTGCCAAAAGACTATGAAGAAGACAGCAGAAATGTTTAATACAAAAATTTATTATCACTTCCATTTTGATTGCACTAAAGGAGCAATTTTGATTGCACTCTTCCTCCTTCACACAAAACACGATCCACAAAGCCTTTAACTTTCAGCCTGACCTACAAAGGTTTTCTTGCTGACCAGGGTAATAACCAATCTTGTCAAATGAAACAGGTACCAGTGCATATGCCACTCTCACATTTGAATCAAAATTTATCATTAACAGCTCTTACTTTGCTGATTAGACTCATTACTAATTCTGAAGCTAAGCAAAAAGGTTGTGTTCTCTGTTATTTCCAGTTTTCTACTGACTGAAGAATGCAATTCATGCATATTCTTTGCATATATTATTTACATCTCCAAGTACAATCCAGAACTTAAATAAAGCACAAGAAGAAAGTTCTGTCAGATAGTACCAAATTCTTTTCATACAAAATTAACATACTTGCTCACAGAGTCTATTAATCCCTGCCAACCAGACCTTAAAAGACTAATAAAAGTTCATAAAAACTTGAAATTACTGAAAAGAATTTAGACATATAAAAAATTGCATGCATGTGCTCAAATTTTATTTTGATGACCATTCAAATCCAACCACAGCTATTGTCATGTGTTATTTGACTGTCCTGACCCACATCAGATTATAAAAAGGGAAAAATCAATGCAAAAGTAATTTAATTTCCTTCGTCATTTCAATGGCAATATTTACTCTCTGACTTTTTTATTCTTTATTTTATGATAAGGGTTTTAAACAAAAAGTGAAGAGGGACCCAATGCGCAGATCTTGGCAGAGCTCTGCAGGCTAACAGAGTAACTACCTGATTCTGGTGCCAGATTCTACTGGTGAGCATTAAGACTGTCAATAACCAGTATTCCCAAATCCCTAGGTCTGAGCTATGTCATTTTTAAACCAGTCTCATTCAAGCATAGTACCTTTAAAGCTCCATGATACTGAATCAGATGTCTGGCCACATTACCCAACACTGACTTCTACACATGGGTCTATAAAATTGCTGCAATGGGAAGAGCCCAGGCTGTGTCCACTGATTACAGTATTTCCTGCTGAAGTGCAGGTGCTTCTTGCTATGCCAGTTGGCCTAGGAAAAAGAAACAGGAAACCTTTCATATCATCCTCTCCAAGCCAGTAACTATACAGACCTGACACCTAGCATCTTCCTACAGTCTAACACTGATGAGAACACTGAAGCCAATCCCTATTTAAGAAGGCAGTGTTGCATCTTGCAGATATTATATGCCCCAGTGAGAGAAATATGATGGAGACATGCTTCTCAGACTGCTGCACCTTTCCTCCTCTTACAATCGGCACCCGTTTAACAATGAAAACACAAGAACAGATTAAATAACTTCCAAACTTATATAAGAAACGCAGCCAGGTGATTTTCGGGACTTTCCTCACAGGAACTGAGGCAGCACTGACACCTTTCACGCTGCCTGTCACCTCGTCCTGGTGAGGCCGTTATTCCTCACTGCATAGCAAGGACCTGTGGGTCACAACAGCCGCACAGGGACCCCCCTTCCCTCAGGCAGGCGACCACTGGAGCCGCCTCGAAGGTGAGGGGGAGGGGAGCACGCGAACCTCGGCCAAGGGGCAGACAACAAGCAGCACCGAACGTTCCTCACCTCCGCCGCTGCACGGGTACCGCTTTGAAGACATCGTCCCGCTTCAGGACAGCACAGTCCCCCTCACGAATACGCGAGACCATACTCAACCCGTCCTCCATTGTCGCCACTCGTGCGCTTCCTCACCGGGGAGGTGGCCAGTGCGCATGCGCGAGTGCATGTTGGAGGTGGAGCAGAACGAGGCGAGGCGAAGGGCGAGTGGGCGGGGTGAGATTCCCTCGGAAGGGAAAGGGCGGCCAATGAGAGCTGGCGAGCTGCGCCCTCTGCTCCATGGCGACGCTATATGCTCCCTCGGGATTGGCTGCAGTGTTGGAAGGAGTGTATGGGCGCCAAAATAGAGTGCTGAGGCGGGTGTGAGAGCTTCCCTGTCGCCTTAGGGGCTGGCGGAGGCTCTTGCTGAGGGAGCTTGGTGCCGTTGTTTCGTCCCCTCACTGCCGGGGCTGCTCAGCGGGGCTCCTCTTCGCTTCCCCGGGCTCTGTGGTACGGAGTGGGCGGTCGACTCTTCCGCAGAGCCTCCGAGGTCCCTCAGGGCCTTCGCTCGTAGCCTCGCAGATGAAGCCCCCCCGGCAGTTGACCCTAATATAGGTTAAATTTCTTCTGGTAACGCTTCTGTTTCTCTTGGCTCCGTTTGCTGTCGCATCCCCAAACTGACGCCTGCGGAGCGGGATGAGCAGGGACCTCAGAGGCAGGGGATGTGTCCGCGGGAGAGGCTTTCAGGGGTGGCGAGGCGGATGGCGAGGCGGATGGCGAGGCAGAGAACACAAGGGAGAGTGGAGAAGAGTGCCTGAGCCTGGTGAGCCAGCTCCTGTGCTTATACCTGTTCTCTAAAGCTATAATGGTTTGCTTTTGACCTACTGCACTAGGCGATTACAGCTATTTGCCTCCCCACGGTCAAAAGAATCACTAAGAATAAAACTAGCAAAGGTCTAATATTCACATTGTTTTAATCCCCACTTTTATAATTTTCTTCCTAGTAAAATCTCGACTAGTTCAATCAACGTTGGACCAATTTATTCCCTATAAAGGATGGAAACTTTATTTCTCTGAAGGTATTTTTAGACTAAAATTGTTTTATAAAGTATTTTGTTCCATTTCTTTTCTAGAATTGGTTATAAGTAGAGGGGATAAGTTCAACAAAAAACAACTGAAATTCGTATTTATTGTATATAAACATGAATACAACAGAGATTTAAATCTTGTGGGATACCGTAATCTCTGTGGACTCCAAACTGTGAAAAGGAGTCTTACATAATGTAAAACATGGTCTTTCTTAAACTTGATCAATAAGCCACATAAATCCTCCAGCTACCAAAGACTGGAACTTACATACCTCTGCTGTATTTCTCTTATTCCTATGTGCTTGTCGTATGTCATCCCAGACAAAGCTCTGTTTTTTTTTCTATCAAGCCTAATGATAGAACATAACTGTGATATTGTAATAATCTATCATCTTTCTCAGGTTTGGAATGCAGAAAAATAATGTTTATGTATTTTGTGAAATGGGAAGTAATTATTTCTGTCCATTACTAACATGGCATTTTTCTAATTAGCTTATGCTGACAGGTCTCCTTTTGTCCAGAAGACTCAAGCCTTCGAAAAGTTTTTCATGCAACGCATTGAGCTTTATGATAAGGTAAAAACAAAATAAAACATATCCCATCCCAACAGTCTGTTGATACAATGGCATTACAAATCTTGTGTTTTCTCCACTAAAAATAATTTCCATCATAGATATGAAATATTTATGATGTGATTTCTATGTGTTGTGTTTAAAATTTTAAGTGTATTTTATAACTTAATGTTTCACAGGATGAAATAGAAAGAAAAGGAAGTATTCTTGTGGACTATAAAGAACTGATACAAGACAAAGAATTGACTAAATCAATACCAAACTTATCTACTGAGTTAAGGGACATGCCTCAGAAGATACTGCAATGTATGGGTCTGGCAATTCACCAGGTAAATAAGATTCTCTAATACACAGAGGCATAATCCTCACAATGAAAAACAAATCAGTGGGACTCTATTTTTTTCTGTCTTACTGGAAATTACTCTTTATTTAAAACAGAAACTCTTCCATCTCCCGACCATTTCTGCACAGCCCACAAAATCATGTTTTTGTAAATCCTTTTGTCTTGGTATTTTATTTTTTGCTTATTCATCATCAAAGCAGTAGATTAAATGTAGTTCCAACACTTTTGTTATTCCCTACTGGGAGTTCTAATTCCTGGGTTTTTTTTTGGTTTTTATTTTTAACACACTGGGAATTACCTGTGCTGTGTCTCCCACATCATGTGGCAAAACCACGGCTGGTGGGTGAATGGTGAGCCGGTTCCTGTCTCTGTTTTCTCTAAAGTAGCATTTCACTACTTGTTGACAGACAAGTTGAGATGTTTGTGGCTTATGTCACACAAAAATCCATATGTTAAGCACAGCATTAAAGATTATTGTATACGCTTTGTTAATTAAAAACAACAACAAATATGTTGATTTTAGTTCCATTTAAAATGAAGCTTAAAACTGCTCAGAAGCAGAGAACTCTTCAAACTGCAGTAGGGGAATCTGGTTGTAAAAAAAAAAAAAATGGAATCAAACCTAACAGCAAGTTGACTCTGTGTTGCATGGCACACTGCATTTGTGCCTGCCTTTCTGTTCTGTCTAGGTGCTAACAAAGGACCTTGAAAGGCATGCTGCAGAGCTGCAGGTGCAGGAAGGATTACCACTTGAAGGAGAACCTATAATAAATGTGCCTCTCATTCATGCTAGGTAATGTGTGTTGAGTATTTGGGCTTTTTTTCCAGGAAGATCTGTTTGCTTCTCGTCTAATGGTTGTCAATATCCATGCATAGTAATAAGGCTTATGTATTTATTTTATTGAGAGACTTGACTCTGTGAAGCTATTTGCAGAAGAGCAGTCTACATTTTGCTTTTGGTTCACCATGACAAAGGCTAAACTGTCCTTGTGAACGAAAGAGTGAAATGGAGAAACAGATGTTAAGGTATATACACCTGGGGAATAGCAAGCGTCTCACTGCTTTCTAGAACAAGAATGAAATACTATGCCATGAGTCCACAGCCAAACTACTTCTACTTATTGCTCTGGGTTACTGCTAATAATTGGGTGTAGGATTTTTTTTTGTTTGCATTTAGTGAGGTTTGGGTTTTTTTGTTGGGTTTGTTTGTTTCTGTATTTAAGTATGGTAAGCTTTCAAATGTTACTGTTTAACTTCTCTGTAGGGTGTACAACTATGATCCACTAACTCAGCTGAAAAATGTTCGAGCCAACTGCTATGGGAAATACATTGCCTTGCGTGGCACTGTTGTGCGTGTCAGTAACATTAAGCCTATGTGCACTAAGCTGGCTTTTGCATGTGGCACATGTGGAGATGTTCAGAGTGTTCCTCTACCTGATGGAAAGTATACCCTTCCAACTAAGGTAAGTTAAAACCATCTAACTTCATACTTTGCTCTTATTTGTACTGACCTGACAAAACCCAGTATCTTTAAAGCTATGTTAAACAACTGACATGCCAAAAAAACATAAAGCTTACCAAAAGCAACTTTGTATTACTACATACCCTTGGTATTTGCAAAAAAGTTGTATCCTGCTGAAACAAAAGCAATATGTAGAAACTCACTCAAATCTAGGAAAAAATGAAATATCTTTTCATTTCCATTTCATCAGTTATGTTTAAAAATTCTCCTCCACCTCACTGTGGTGGTTACCATGTTTAGATTGGGGTCTTTTGTGGATTTTGTTTAGAACATTTTAATTTCACTGTTTTTTATCTGGATTTAGAAAGTTATTAGACATAAGACAGTGCCCAGTTACGTTAGGTGATGTGCTCAAGTGAAAAAATTATCTCCTCTGGAACATCTGCAAGTGTTAAAAATAAAAAAAAAAAACAAAGCAAACAAACCCACAAAACCCCTCATCTACCATCTCCCTTCCACGCCCCCCCCAGCACCCAAGAACTCAATCTAATTCACCAAGGGGATCATAAAATTCACTGTATCTGCTCAAACAACTCTGAATTCATGTGTATGTGGCTGATAGCTCTTCATTAATTATGTATGTGCTAATTTGTAGCCCTAATTTAACTAGCAGTTTTCCTGAAGTGATGTCAATGAATCACATTGCTTTGTTTTTCCTCTTTATAATTTTTTTTAATCAAATTAGGCAATTTAAAATTATGACATTTAAAAAAGCAGTTGAGAATGAACTAGAATGACTGTCATTACAGTGCCTTATTCCTGAGTGCCGGGGCCGATCTTTCACAGCTGACAGAAGCTCTCCTTTAACCACTACAGTGGACTGGCAGTCTGTTAAGTAAGCATGTCTTCACTTCTGCTCAAAGATGTAATGCAACAAGGTAGTCAAAGAGGGACAGGATGGCTAATTCCATATTACATGACATAAGTTTAATAATCTAACTCTTTTGTGGCAAGCACTTTTCAAAATTTATATTACAAAGCACTGGTTTTATCTGAGCACTCGTATATTTCATGTATTAAACCTACCCATTATAATAGCTTCTTGGAAATTCCTCCTACCATGACAGAGTTCTTTGGGAAATGTCCAGTTTGTGCTCTTTGCAGCTTTTCTTGATCATTTCTAATGGCATCTATTATTTAATGATTCCCTTTACCACACTGTAAGTCAGCTACAAAAACCCTATTAAATTACATAGATCAGCTATGCCAGTTGAATGAACTGGAAGTAAATTTGAGGGCTAGAAATCTTAGGTTGAAGTGATGATGTGTTCCTAAGGTACACTCAGTAGAAGGAAATAGTGCTGTGCCTGCCCATTCAATACAAATTAACAATGTTAAAGTATAGGAAGGTGGATGGTGTATCTGGTTTTCATTGCTTCCATCCTACTATGTGCTATTAGCTAGCCTACTGTTCCCCTACAATATCTATTCAGAAGAGTTTGACCTGTGGTTCCTTACTAAGCTAAGGGGATAGACAAGGCTTGGAAAAAGCAGGACTCAGCTTTTTCCCACTTCAGATTCAGATTCTGTAGCTTCATGTGCTCTGTATCAAAAGTCTTATCGTGTCAAATGACACCTAAATGTTTTTCATTTATTAACGTGCTGTAATAAAAGTAATTTGAAGATTTTATTTAAAAACCAATGCTGACATTCTTGTCAGCAGCTCTAGAGGGTGCTGTTTATCACAGCTTCTTAATACAAGCTTAACAACGAGCTTCAAGGAAAACTATCTGAGCTTTAAGTGCAGAGCCCAAACTGGAATCTTTTAAAGAACTTGTTAGTTGCTTGCCTTTTACAACTATACAAAGAGTGAGCTACCGTCTTTGTTACGGTATGAGGGATATTCTGTGCTTTGATAGGGTTAAAATGCCAGTTAAACATTCACCAGGGATATCGTGGCTGATGCTTTAATTTTTTTTATGTGAGGTCCATCTTTTTTCACATACTGTACTTATTTCTGCTCTTCAGTGCTAGAAAATCTGAATTTTTATTATTTCTGGAGTTTATAGTTAATTGTCTTTCTGGGGTTTATGCATAATGTACACCCATTTATTGAAGCCTGAACTGAAAAAGTCTTTCTCCAAATTCAGTGCTGCGTTTTCTAGAGTTTTTTAGGGCATTCCTGCTGTCTCCATTCTGGATTGGTTGGAAGCATACAGCTGCTGATCTTGTGTGCTGTAACTGAATTTGTAATGTTACACAGGGATTGTGCACCCACCTCATGTTTTGCAGGGTGCAGGAGCTCATGGCAGATGATCAGCAAGAAGCAGGGCGAATCCCTCGCACAATTGAATGTGAACTGGTTCAAGATCTTGTGGACAGCTGTGTCCCGGGAGATGTGGTCACTGTTACAGGGATAGTAAAAGTGTCAAGCACTGAGGAAGGTAAAACGCATCATCTGAGAACATCTTTTTCCTAGGGGAGTGTTTTTTCTAGTGATAACACAAGAATGGTAACAGCTATTCCCTTAACGTAAGTCTCAAAATTGTAGATGTGTTAAAGTGTGTGTTTCTTCAGAAATTGTCAAAGTTTTATAACAAGGAGTTATTTTGAGAAAGCCAGATATAGTGCTGTCCAAGAGGAGCACTGTCTCTAACGTCCACAGACCTCCATCAGTGACATGTTGGGGTTCACAATCCACTGGTCTAGACACAACTATTGACCTGAATCTTAAGTACCAGTCTGACATCTGATGTTTTAGTGTCAGCTGATAGGAAAGCCTTCTCTGGAGCAGTAATGTAGCAGGGACATCCTTATTTCTTGAAGTCTCACTGAGAGTCATTGTTTGCTTAGCCTTTTCCCTTTAAGGTCTCCTTCAAAAGATTGGAAAGCTGTCACTCTGCTGTGAAGGAGTACCAGCTTTCTTAGTTCAGTCCTTCCTGGAGAAATCTTACAACTTGTTTTTCTTTCTTTTTTCCCCAAAGTGAGGAGTTATGTTGCACACAACTGTAATAGCATATGTTGCAGAGAAATGCAGTACTGATTTACCATGAGACCATGTTCTCTGCGAAGTAATCATTGGGAATATAGAAAATAAGTAATTATTAAGCCACATATTTAATTATTCTGCACTATGATTTTTTTTTCCCTCTAAATATTGAGTGGGAACATTTTGTATTCAACTTTGACTAAAATAATGTAATAATTTGAAATTCCTGGGAAATTTCATTTATTCTGGGATAAAGTTTTTTTCTATATGCATATAGCCTCCTAATCCAGCAGAATATTTTATTGTGTACCTAAATGGAGGGAACTTGGAGAACAAATGTAACCAGAAACTCGCCATTTTTTTGAAAATGCAGATGTTCCATTACTTAAATACAAACATTTTGCACATGGCTGAACTTAATATTTCTGAATTACCCTATGCCATTTGTAAATAACATTGGTAGTTAATGATAGAATATTCCTTCATCTTTTCTCAATTTTTCTAACAGGAGCTTCTAAAAGTAAGAATGACAAGTGTATGTTCTTGTTGTACATTGAGGCCAATTCTGTCAGCAACAGTAAAGGACAAAAAACAAAGAGTTTTGATGATGAGACTTTTCAGAGATCGTTCATGGAGTTCTCACTTAAAGACCTTTATGCTGTTCAAGAAATTCAAGCTGAGGAAAACCTGTTCAGGCTCATTGTGAAGTAAGTTGTGTCAGACCTACACTAGGTCTAGGATTAGATTTCTGAATCAGCATGACCACCTTCAAACAAACATGACAGTCAGAGCTATGAAATGTCTAAGGCTTGTGCAACAGACACCACAGAGATTTAAAAACCTTTCATGGGCAAGGAGCTTGGGAAGAAGTATTGCAGTTGGGGTGTTAGAACTTTGAGAGGGATTTAAGGATACAGGGAAGTTAGGAGTGTTTTAGTTCAACCTTGAGACAGAAAGTTATGGGTAAAAAAAGGCAATGAATTATTTTTGCTCTTCACCAAGTACTTTCAGCTCATGAGTACAGTTTTGTTCCTCACTCTGCTTTTCCACAGCAGAGGAAAGAGGTGCAAGAATTGAGCAGGGGGTGCGAAAGACCCTCAGTTCAGACAGAGAAGTATTCTTCTACAAGATTTGTATTTCCCTTAGGTTACAATCTTCTTTGTTTTTCAGCTCTCTTTGTCCGGCAATTTATGGCCATGAGGTAAGTAATTTAACAGCTCTGCCTGCAACTTCAGTTTGGAATGTTTATGCCACAGTAAACTTCTAAAGGAGGGAGAATGGCTTGAAGCTGATGGGGGAGAGATTTAGATTAGCGAAAAATTCTTCCCTGTGAGGGTGGTGAGGCCCTGGCACAGGCTGCCCAGAGAAGCTGTGGCTGCCCCATTCCTGATAGTGTTCAAGGCCAGGTTGGACAGGGCTTGGAGCAACCTGGTCTAGTGGAAGATGTCCCTGCCTATGGCAGGGGAGTGGAACTGATGACCTTTAAGGTCCTTTCTAACCCAAACCATTCTGTGATTTATGAAGCTTATCCAGGGTGAAGGGAAGGAGCAGAGAATGTATTTGCAGGTAACTGTGACGCAGAGTCACTTTCAGTGACAAGGAGATGGCAGCTTTATACTCTTAAGTTCAGCCATCCAGAAGGAAAGCGTTGTTATGGTGAATACCAGGGAATTGTCAGAATTTGTCACCACGATCAAATACTTACAAGTGTTGGTATGTACCACTACAGATTGTAAAGGCAGGTTTGGCCCTGGCATTATTTGGAGGATGTCAGAAGTTTGTAGATGACAAGAACAGAATCCCAGTGCGAGGAGACCCACACGTTCTGGTTGTTGGAGATCCAGGATTGGGAAAAAGTCAAATGTTGCAAGTAAGGCTTGATTTACTTCTGTTGTGCTATTGTATTTTTCTCCAATTCCTTGTTATCTTGACTTCTTGTAAGCATGTTAGGATAACTGTGCCAAGACCAAAGGGTTGCTTGGGCCTGGCTACAGCTATCTTTTAATGTAGGGCACCTCAAATATAGGATAGAACCCAAAGGGCGGTCCCCTGCTGTCCTCTCCTTGACAAAGGAGTCAGGCCTGTTAAAACTCTTACCAAAGCAGGTATACTTGGTCAAGCCTGTGGGTTTTCAAGTATAGGCTTGCTGTCCTGCCCTTAAACAGTCGAGGTTTTTCCCAGTGAAGAGTTTTACTCCTTCCTAATTTTATTTGACAGTGGACTAGCTGAATGAAGAAGGTACACGCCTGGAACTAATGCAGTTTAAAATATCGTGTTACTCACTTTCTGAGGTTTACCTCCATTCTCTTACCTGCTGTGTTGCTAGCACAAATCTTGGCTTTTTGGGGAAAAAGACCTGCTGCTGCATTTGGGTTTTAATCTTGGTGGACATTTCTGCATGGTTGTAATAGAATCTGTTAGTAATAGATTTTTTTAATCTTAAATGAGATGGTTCTAAAGCTCCATGTCTTTTCCCACGGTTACTGTGAAGTGACAAAGGAACGGAGTTCACCTGGACTTGCAGGACCTCATTTAAAAAGTCAGAGTCTTTCTAATGTGGACATGTTTTGTTAAGATACAATTTGCAATAACTGAAAGTGATGGATTTGTATGCAAGCATCTTGACAAACAAATTTCTCAGTTATTGAATGGGGACTCTCTGCATACAGCAGGTGATTTGTTTTTCCACACTGTTACTAAACAGCTGAATGCCATCCAAGAAAAGCTAGTAATCTGTTCCTCAGCTAAGACCCTGAGGCAAGGCTCCTCTGTCATCACTGTGACAGGAAAAAAAAATCTCAAGGAGAAAAGCAAAGCTGTGTAAAGAGCCAGGGCTTTTTGTCTGGTTGGGTGCTTGGGGTTTTTTATGTAATACTTGGTGCCTGTTATATATGTGGTACTGAACAAAACACTTTGAGTACTGGCTTTTAAATAAAACAGGCACCCAAAACTATAGCTATTTACCAGGAGAATCCAGTTAGAACTGTATTCTAGGCAAACTGAACTGCAATGTGTCAGTGTTAAAGCTTACCACGCTTTGTTTTTCTAGCTCAGGCTGCTTTCTGGATGCTAACAACATAGAAAAGACTAGACTGTCCTTTATCCCCTAGTTGTGGGGAGAACTATGCATGCTTTTGAAGCAGCCAGCATGTTGGGCACCAGGATAAGATATTAGTCTGAGTAGACCTTGGGGTCTGAAGACACAGAAACTATGTATCTGCAGTTCTGTGACAGATATCAAGTGCTATACCCAAGGTCCTAGCAGTTTTGATAACACAGTAGACACGGTTGTGCTGCAAGTCGTGTGATCAAAGTTATTCCTACTGTTTTACAGAAGTAACCCCTTGCAACCCCAAAAGACGTACAACTTTACTGCTGGGCCATGTTAAGGAGAAAGATACAAATTTGTGTTTACTTTAAATTGTTTCTCTAGAATAAGGCTTATGAAATTCTTCATCCGGGGGAGGGAAAAAGCACTTATTTCTCTTCTAGGCAGTGTGCAATGTTGCTCCTCGAGGTGTGTATGTTTGTGGTAACACTTCCACCAGCTCTGGCCTGACTGTTACACTGTCTAGAGATGGCGCTTCTGGAGATTTTGCCTTAGAAGCTGGTGCTTTAGTGCTTGGAGATCAAGGTAATACATGTAATGCTACAGAGTTTGTGTGACTGTACGTGGGGGGTGGGTGTATATGCTACTAAGTCTAAGATTAACTACAGTGCTTGTGTAACTGTGGACTAAAAATGTAAATCGGAAGTATGATATTGGCTTTCCACACCTTGAGAAGTTCTGAGCCTCTCCAGTAACTTCTCTGGAGGTGGTTTCTATTTTCTTAGGGATTAGGATGTATATGAAACTGGCGTTCTGCAATTCATAAACCAGCCTTACTGTGGCAAAGAACTAGGATTTCCTTTTTGGGAAATCTCTGACTTAATAGCAGCTGCTGGACTCTTAATGGTTTTGAAAAACAGCTGCTTACAAGGTGTCAGCTATTTATATTTTTACAAAGCTTGTTTTGTTATCTTAATGTGTGATCAGATCACTGTTTCCACAAGCCAGACCAACTGCATAGTGGTTCACCTGTAGCACCATGAAATGAAAACAACCGTTGCTGAAATGGATACTTGATCCGGTGTCTCCTGCAGTCCCTAAGACTCTAGGTTGGGCTTCTGATATAGCATTGGATTGTAACATACACTCACTCATCCATCAGTTAATGCATTCTGTAGTAAGTCTTTGCCCTGTTGTTAATTGCTTCCAGGAATTTGTGGAATAGATGAATTTGATAAGATGGGAAACCAGCATCAGGCTTTGTTGGAAGCCATGGAACAGCAAAGCATCAGCCTTGCCAAAGCTGGCATTGTTTGCAGTCTGCCAGCTCGAACATCTATTGTTGCTGCAGCAAACCCAGTTGGAGGACATTATAACAAAGCCAAAACCGTGTCTGAGAACTTAAAGTGAGCACTTTCTGAAATGCTGTTTATATAGTTCACCATCAGGAGCAGATGTTTATAATAGTCTTGTAGCTTGTATATAACTGCTTTCTAGTTTCCTAGAGCTTGAACACATACTTACTGTAATAATTAATTTTCATGGCTTTTGAGAGAGAAAATGCTGTTCCACTTCATTCTGAATAATGGGTCAAGATTCTTTAAGTGTTTTTTGAAGTAGAGCAGAGTTCCTTCTTTATGAGCATTGTGGTTTTCTTGTCTCTACTCTAGAATGGGGAGTGCTTTGCTGTCGAGATTTGATCTAGTTTTCATTTTGCTGGACACACCAAATGAAGACCACGATCACTTGCTGTCTGAGCACGTGATGGCAATCCGTGCTGGAAAGCAGGCAGTGTGCAGCAGCACTGTTGTGACTCGCACCAACACACAGGATCGCTCTATCCTTGAAGCCACTTCAGATCGACCCCTGCTGGAAAGACTAAAGGTAAGACTTGTCCTGTGACTGCTGCTGTGCCCCTTCCTGTGATGTTCTTGGCGCTGAGACCTGGGCAAGCCTGACTTGCTGGATGCCCTCAGTCTCCCACTCTCATTCTTCTCATGATAATTTGCTCTGCATTAAAGCAACACTTAAGGCTCCTGCCACCAGTTCCTAATAATTGTCTGTTGTAGCTAACGTTACCCACCCTCCTGGAGCTGTTAGATGTGCCTAAGCCATCTTCATCTCCACACAGGAAAGAATTTGTTAGCCAAGCTGGCTTCAGTTGTGGTAGCAAGAAGATAATTTGTGTGTGATGCTCTAAAGCAAATCTGCTGTGTTAGATTTCAATAAAAAGCTACAGAACTAGATTGGATACAATACTTTAATATAGCACGATGTGCTGTGAAGTATTGAATCTGAATAAAGCAGTGTGTAAACAAATTGAGCATTTGCAACTCATGACAGATTTGGAGATTATAGAAGAGGAGCATATTTCTTGTTGAACTTAAGTGATCTTTTTGAAGGCTAATGTTGTCAAATGCCGAGTCTTGGGAGATGTATCTCCTACTGCAGCTATACCCAGGCACTTTTGGGAACGGAGTATCAGCAGTGGTGGTTTTATCTGTGGACCTATATGGTATAACAACTGTGAAATCGGATTTTCTCTTTTTGAGTAAGAATTCTTGATACAGTTAAGCACTTACTGCAAACAAGAAGCTTTAGCTGCTTTTTCTGAGATGGACAAATGTGTTTAATTACATGTCTAAGCCTAGTGTATGGACTTTCAAAGTACACAGTTCATATATGATGCACTAAAACCCTTCCAGTGAAGATTTCAGCAGATAAAGCATAGAGGATGAAGATTATATGTTAAAAATTGTATTCTATAGGGTTCTGACAGACAGAAATCTAAGCTCTTTGTAACTGGGTTAGATTTTACCAGGAGAGAACTTTGATGCCATTCCACATCAGCTGCTGAGGAAGTACATTGGATATGCTCGGCAGTACGTTCACCCAAATTTATCTTCAGAAGCTGCTCAGGTCCTCCAGGAATTCTACCTTGAGCTCCGGAAACAGAACCAAGGAGCAGACAGCACCCCAATCACCACAAGGCAGCTAGAGTCACTGATACGACTTACTGAGGTAAATGCAAGTTGTAATACCGAATGGATTGAAAGCAAACAAATTATTCCTAAACTGCTACTGGTACCCTACAGTTTTTGACAGCTTATTCACTGCTGTGCTTTTTTGTTGTTAACAAAACTGTAAGAATGCAAGAGACCTGCAAATCCTTAAGAGCTGCTGTTGCTTAAAGCCTCTTATAAAGTAAAACACCCTTGATGGGGTAAAAATTCTTCACTATGAGGTTGGTGAGGCTCTGGCACCGGTTGCCCAGAGAGGCTGTTGCTGCCCCATCCCTGGCAGTGTTCAAAGCCAGGCTGGACGGGGCTTGGAGCGACCTGCTCTAGTGGAAGGTGTCCCTGCCCCTGTGGCAGGGGGGTTGGAACTGGATGGCCTTTAAAGGTCCCTTCCAACCCAAAGTGTTCTGTGGTTCTATGAAAGAGAATCTATCACATTCTCCTAAAAGGAAAAAAAGTAGGTGCAGGCAGGAATAAGCTGAAACTGCTGCAAGTAAACTCCACACTACAGCCTGATAATGTGAATGTGCAGGAGATGACATGGAAGCGCTGTTGAAAAAATACAGAAATCTTCCTCTAAATCCTGTAGGCTTAGGTTCCATCTCTGCTCCTGAACTTTGTGCTTGTTATGGAGTAACTGTAGCCTTTTTTCACATCTGCTATAATATATCTTAAATATACTTTTGTGGATTTTGTTTGTTTTGTTTTTAAGGCACGATCAAGACTGGAATTAAGAGAGAAATCTACCAAGGAAGATGCTGAGGATGTAATAGAAATAATGAAATATAGGTAATACACACTGCTTTAAAAATAAACAGAGAATCACAGTGCTATTCATTCAAACCTTTTATTTTCTGATACACAAACACAGTGATTACTTTATCAAATTTAGGCCCATAATGCCAATATTCAGATTTGTTAGCTCTTTAAAAACCCTAAGTTGGCTATGATTGCTTAGGCCTTTGAGTTGTATCATTGTAGTGGTTATGTAGATCTGTGCACAGTAAATTAGACATGAGGCACTGCCAAAGGGTTTTTTTTCTCTTGTGTAATTACTCTGTTGTTGCAGTTGAACAATTTAACTTTAAAAGTGATTTGGACAGACATTTAGTCTAAGTTCCCTAGATAGTGACTTTCTTACCAGGGGATGGTTTCCTGTGTGGCTTCTGAAAGCTTCCTCAAGTGGTTATGCCTCAGGAAGCAAACTGATGCACTTTTGCTTTTCCCTTCTGTTGCTCTTGTCTTAAATGTATTTTTAGCATGCTGGGAACCTACTCTGATGAGTTTGGAAAACTGGACTTCGAGCGTTCACAGCATGGGTCTGGGATGAGCAATCGGTCACAAGCAAAAAGATTTGTTTCTGCCCTTAACAGTATTGCAGAGAGAACTTACAACAACCTCTTTGACTTGCAACAGCTTCGGCAGATTGCAAAGGAGCTGCAGATACGGGTAAGTTAGGAAATTGAGCATTTCTCCCGCAATAAACTGTGAGATCAGTCAAAATGATTTATTGCAAAATAGAAAGCAGAAAAGGCACATCTGTTGTGCCTCTGCAAGGAACAGAAATAAGCAGTGTTTTCTGCTTGTTAGGCTCAACAATTTTCCTGAATTGCCTTTTGTTTGTTTGTTAGCTTTACTAATGTCACTAGCTGACAGTAATGGCTCCTTGCACTAGTAAGGGCTGGTTCTCCTTCTGGTCCTTAACAAGATTCTGCTTTGTTTATGAAAGGCAATTTTGGTTTCTACTTCCTCTGGCTTCCCAGGGGACACACCTATTTTTGTTCCCAAATTTAGACTCTTGTGGTTTCAGCAGTGCAGTGATGTTTCTGCTTGACCTTCTCTGGCCCAAATACACCTTTGGGGTTCTCATTCCTGCTTCAGGCATCCTATACTGTAACTTGATAGAACATCATGTAGGACAGATGGCCACAAATATGTTTTATTTTGCAATTGATTTGCATTCTGTACATGCGTGGGGACTTCAGCCAAACAAAAATATTGATAGCTCATTCTACTGAAAGAAAGGAGATTTAGATGAGATAATAGGAAGAAATTCTCTACTATGAGAGTGGTGAGGCCCTGGCAAAGGTTGCCCAGAGAAGCTGTGGCTGCCCCATCCCTAGCAGGGTTCAAGGCCAGGTTGTACAGGGCTTGGAGCAACCTGGTGTCATGGAAGGTGTCCCTACCCATGGCAGAAGGTTGGAACTGGATGAGCTTTAAGGTCCCTTCCTACCCAAACCATTCTGTGATCCTATGAAAAAGCTTCAAATATCAATTTAAAACTTAAAACTGGATTTCTGGTGTAATGAGTAAATATAGTGATAATTAATTTCTCTTTATGGAACTTATTACGGGCAATAGCATTATTCTTTCTGTTCCCTGGTTAGCCTACTTTGGCCTGCTGCAGCAAGATTGCTTCAATTTCCAAACTTTTTCAGATGTTGGCTGTACATAAGACTGGATTTGGTGTGAATCCTGTCTGACAGAACATATTATTGCCAGATCTCTTCTCACAGGATTATTCATTCCAGTCTTCCCTTCATATGTAGAATATCTGTTTTCCCCATTCAAAGCCCTACACCTGTAACAAATAGTTGGGAATCAGTGAGCGATGTAGAAATTAGACTTCTTTGACAGATACTTGGTTTTCAGAACTTAGATTTAGACATATGTAACTGCATACTTTCTCTATCTCATTAAGTAGGGAACACTTGTTCTATGTAACACATTAAAAACAGCCTGTAAATAGAGTGCAAAAGGGTGCAACCTCCTAGCAGGTCAGCAGTTTGCTAAGGAAACTAACCTATTCTTAGGTGAGTTTCAAATTACTTTACTCAGTTCTTTTAAACTTTGATGTTTTACATCAGATAAAATGTCATTCTTTCAGTCTGAAATATGTTTTTGTCTTTCTTTTCCCAGGTATCTGATTTTGAAAGCTTTATTGGATCCCTAAATGATCAGGGTTATCTTTTGAAAAAAGGCTCAAGAATTTATCAGCTTCAGACTATGTGAAAACAGCCACAGTACAAAACTTTGAGAGACCTGATCATTGCACCTGGAATGGACTTGATGGCCCTGCAGCAATAAAGTACACTGAGCTGCAGCCTAGCTCAGCAGTCAAGGCACTGCTGGCACTGTTGCTTACTGAGGTGTGAGATCACCTTTCAGAAACAAAGGGTGCCCACAGGGTGCTGTAGTACAGACACCTGGTGTTGCTGCTTGACACATATTAGGTCTGCTTGAGGATGTGAGACTGGGTGAGACCAGCATGTGCTTCATCATCCCTAAGGAGCGGGGAGTGTGTTTTGTATTGACATGATTTCAGTACTGTAGCAGATTTTACTTCTACAACAAACATTTGACCCACAACATTCTCTTTCATGAGAACACGAGAGTTATATTTTTAGCGCTGTAGTTCATTCGAAGAATTTTCAATATGGAAATATTGTCCAAAAGTTGGGAATCTTCATGTTGAGACAACAGTTTTGTTGCTTTTAAGAAGTGCTGTCTTACTGAAACTGACCTGATTTTCTGTTTGGCACCTCTGTATTTGTTGCTCTTTGTAGATGGTATTTTCATTTGAAATGTAAGTCTGATATAAGAAAATATCTTTATTACCCTATTTAATTTGTAAAATGGCATTTGGTTTTTATTTATGTCTTTCATTAAACTTTATGTATGAGAAATCTGTGTTTTGTTTAAGTGTTACCCAGTGACCGTGAATGCTGGTGTAGGTGTAAATGGCATGCAATTTATGTTTCTGTGTCATGGAAATATAAGTAACATTTATTATTATTTATGCCCTACCCCTGGCTGTGTTCAAGGCCAGGCTGGATGGGGCCTTGAGCAACCTGGTATAGCAGAAGGTTTAAGGTCCCTTCCAACCCAAACCATTCTGTGATTTTTATGATATCTATATAACATAAATAATGTCTGTTCCACAAGAGTAAAGTGCTGAACATTTCCTGACTCCTATTAAATCAGAATCATGGTCTAGTGCAATAAAATGGCAGCTGAGAAACTTTCAGTATAAGAATTCTCTCAGATGGCAGCATAATGCTCAGCCACTCTCCTGCTTCTCTTCATCAGCAAACTTGCTGATGGTGCACCCCTTCCCGGTGCCCAGGTCATGTTCAAATCCTGCCTTCACCCTCCAAAAGTCTAAAAAGGAGAAAAATAAATACATGTACCTGATGTGGCAGAAGGGTTAATAAATTAACAAAGTCACATGCATTTTAGCTGCTTTTTCTAGATTGAGGCAGCTGTGGAAGAGGTAAATAACCTACATGCCACTGGTTTTTAAGAGCCTCCATTTGTTTTACTGATTCCTGCATGTAACTAATGCTGATTAAACAGCTGGGGCTCAAACGCTACCTGGGTGATAAACTGATGCCAGAACTATGAACACCACCGCTGACTCCTACCAGCAGGGAGGGCAAGCAGGCGCAGGCCTCAGAAGCAAATCAACGGCTCCACTTGCAAAAGTAAACTCTTGTTCCTCCTTGAGTTAAAGTAAACGTGGGTGAGGGAGGGCGAAAAGTGAGCACAAGAAACCACTCGGTTCCTCTGAGAAGTCTCTTACGATAACGTAAACCTTCCCCTTCATCCCCTTATAGAACAGCTAAAGCGCATCGCCGCCCGCCGTGGGGAGGAGCGGGGTGACCCCGGGCAACAGCCCGCCATGCCGCCATGGACTCCGCCGCCCGCTGCCGGGGGCCCCCGGGGGACAGCTACAACCAGGGGGTAGGTCCTTAAGCGGCGAAATCCCCGTTTTCTCCTCATTTCTCCCCGTTTTCTCCTCATTTCTCCCCGTTTCTCCTCACAGCTGCGATCTACCACCTCACCCGCTGCGCCCCCCTCCAGAGGCAGCCTGCCGCAAAGTGCACGGTGCAGCGGCGACGGCACTGCCGTAAAGGGCAGGGGGTTCTGGGGGCTCCTCCGCGGCGCGGGGCGGAGGCGGCCGGGCGGCGGCGGAAGGCCTCTGGTGAGCCGGCTCGGGGCAGCAGCGACGGAGGGGCGCGGCGGCTGCCGCCATGGCAACAGCGGAGTGTTCTGCTGGGCGGGCGGCCGGGCTCCGGCGGGGTGGTGGCGGCAGCCCCAGCGCCTGCTGCGGGAGCCCGCCGCCGCCTGGCGTCTCCTCAGCGGCGGCGCCGCCCCATCGGAGCCCCCCCAGGAGCGGCGTGTGGCGGGGCGCTATGCCGAGCTGGTACGTGACGCGGCGGGGAGCGCCCGTAACCCCGTACGGGTGGGAACGGGTGGGTTTGCCCAGAGTTGGAGCCCCGGGAGGGCTCTGGGGGTCTCTGTCGGTGGTGCCTTGTCGCTCTGGAGGCTGAGTTAATGTTTAGTAGCTCGCGGACGTGTCCGTGTGTCTTGCGCAAGCAGCACACAAAGGTTGGTTTAACGTAAAGTGTGTGTTTGCCTTGATTTTTACTTGCCAAATCGGGGTTTGCCTTCCTGACCTGAAGTTTTTGCTTGCTTGTTTTACAGTATGAAAACCCCTGGACCATCCCAAACATACTGTCAATGGCAAGAATGGGTTTGGCGCCAGTTTTGGGCTATTTGATCGTTGAAGAAAACTTCAATGTGGCACTGGGTGTCTTTGTTTTGGCTGGCGTTACGGATTTGGTATGTGTGCGTCGGCTTGGGAATACTGTGGGGATAGTGGTGGGTTATGGTGATCCAATTGGCATGCACTGAAATTCATATTCTAATACACATTTGGTTTTATGCTATGTATGTCCTTGGCAACACTGTGAAAGGAGCTGGGAGGTGCCCGAAGGGGACCTAGTGCTGTTGGAGCACGGGGAATGAGTATGAGAGTTCCCTGACCCAGCCGCAAGTGGACTTTCTCCAGTCAGTGCTTACGCATCAGTGGTCTGTAACTGTGTGCAGGTGTCCCAGGTCCACCCATCATAACAATAATTGTGTGAATTTTAAGAGCATCGGTCACTCTTTTTTCCTTTTTCTCCCTTTTTTTTTTAAATATTATTTAATAATCAGAATTGGATATGTTCAGAGGCTTCCAAAATCTGGAATGCAATATGAAAAAAAGCATAAAATATCAGCTAAAGGGTATCGTATTTCATCTTAAGCTGGCTGCATTATGTGAAGTCATTCATGAAATACCTCTGTATACAGCCTATATAAGCTATTTTTATTCTTAGTTTTCTAACAAAAACATTGACCTTTGTTTTTCCCAGTTGGATGGATTTATTGCACGGAACTGGGCTAATCAGAAATCAGCTTTGGGAAGTGCTCTTGATCCTCTGGCTGATAAAATTCTCATCAGTGTGCTCTACGTAAGCCTGACCTGTACAAATCTTATCCCAGGTGAGAAAACATCAATTGCATGTACTATATAAGGTAAAGAAGCTGATTTTATGTGTAATAATATTTCTTGTGTTTCTGGTAGGAAAACTATGGCTTGGAACTCTTGCTTTGTCAGTTGCACTTGGTTATTTGCTCTGTTCAAATACTTAACACACATCACAGAAAGCACGTGCTGCCATATCCAGAACTAGCTAGTATACACTGCCGTTTTCAAGTGTATTTCTTTAAAGCAATAATAGTGAGTAGCTATATCAGAAATTTTCTCATGGACTGGATTTTTTTAAGACTTCAGATTAAACTCTTTCAGAAATCATGGTAAAAATCTTCAGTCATGCATAAAACTTGTTCAGAAGCATTTGAGAGTGGTTATCCTCTTGCTTCATATTTTGTGTGCTTTTTGGTTTGGTTTTAATCATGAACATGATCTTTCACTAGATCCTATTGGCTTGGTTTTTCAGTTCCCCTTACTTCCATGATTATTCTGAGGGATGTAGCGCTCATTGCTGCTGTTTTTTATGTGCGATACAAAACTCTTTCTCCACCGGTAAGTGTATAGCTTTAAACAAAATGGTAGGAACATGTAGTCATTGTATTTTGATTAAACCTTCTGTAATGGGTTTAAACTAAAACAGGGGAAGTTCAGGTTGAATATAAAGAAGTTCTTTACTGTGAGAGTGGTGAGGCACTGAAGCAAGTTGCCCAAAGAAGTGGTAAATGCTCCATCCCTGGCAGTGTTCAAAGGCCAGGTTGGACAGAGCCTTGGGCAATGTGGCCTCATGTGAGGCATCCACTGCCCAAGGCAGGGGGTTGGAACTAGATGACCTTAAGGTCCTTTCCAACCCAAACCATTCTACAATTCAGTGATTTTTACAAGTATAAAAATATGAATAAGCCTTCAACAATGTTGTAAACAATAAAGATTTTAATTTTGAGACTTGATGATGACTTAAAACTTGAGTGGTTAACCTAAGATGTGGTGTTGTGCTTGTTCTTTCACCAGATAGATTTGTAAGCAGAGCAGTATTTCATAAAATAGGTTTCATCAAGATGAGTCAGAGCTGCTGTTATTTTTCCTGTGTATGATGTGTAATAAATCATATAAAATTTATTTTTACGTTTTTCCTATCTATGCTATGTAGTAAATCATATAAGAGCAATATCAGTATAAGCTTTAGTGCTACAGTTGTCTTTTCTGTGTTGTGTGAAGAGGACTATCGAACGTACTAAACTGACTTTTTTTCCCTCTTTTTCTCACCCAACAGAGAACACTCAGTAGGTATTTTAACCCCTGTTATGCTACTGCCCAATTAAAACCAACATTCATTAGTAAGGTAAGAGTAGTAACTAACACCCCAGTACTTGGAGTGGTGTGCAGTTTGGAGGGAGGGGGCTGATTCCTACTACCCCTGCGTGCAGTTTCAAAATAGTGCCAACCAGTTTGAAGGCAGTTTACATCCTGAAAGATTTTCAGCTATGCTCTGTCAGAGTACGTGTTAATTTTGAGTATGTATAGTGTATAGTTCAGTTGAGTATATAACTCATTAAAAGAGGTTCCTAAATAAATTTTCTGTATGTAGACTAGTACTTAAACCAGTAATAAAAGTGTCTATATTCTTTACATAGTACATGTCTTCATTTTGGTCACATTTCGTATTTTGCTTTTATCAGATGAACACAATGGTTCAGCTAATTTTGGTGGCAGCTTCTTTAGCAGCTCCTGTTTTCAATTACGTGGACAGCATATATCTACAGACATTATGGTAATTTATCTCTTCATTTGTTTCTGGTTTTGTTTTTTTTTCTGATAATTTAATGTACTCTTAAAGAAACTGGTAATTGAGATTAATCTAATTGTGTGGCACAAAAAAACCCTGCAGGGATGATGTAATAGACCCATATGCCTGAATTTTTTAAGCATTTATTCTTAAAAGCACAGGAGCTAGATATTTGTTGGTATTTAATTTACTGTACAAGCAAAAAGTAGTCAAATGATAATACTAGTTAAGATCCAGGAATAAGAGCTGAGAAACAAGTCTTCAGAATAGGCAGAATTCAGAGTAATAGAAAAGAAGGGAGTGGGAAGAAAGGCTGTATGGATTCTTTATTTATTCATGCCATAGGTGTCCTTGAAGAAATAACTTTGATGTCAGTAAAAATAGATGGGAAATATTTTCTTGGTTTTGCTTTATGTTATACCTGCTACCTTGAAATCTAGGTTTCTGAAGCCTATCTGAAAAGCATCTGATGAAATCTGTGATTCCTGCTAGACTCTAGGAAGGAAGGGGAAGGATGGAATGAAAACAGGCAAACAGGAGCATAACTCCTTAAATAGTGGCTGTTCCTTTCACTGCTGTCATTGGAGGTGTGAGCTGTACCTGAAGCTTAACTGTACCTGAGAGCAGGTGTTACACGTGCAGTTATTTCTCCTGAGCAGTTGGGTAAGAGATCAGGACAAAGAGGCTGAACAGCAGAATTACTAAATAACTTAGTTTCAAGTAGTAGAAAACCCAGTGTTACTTGTATCCTTCTTGGGGGGAGGGAGAGAGACATTCAAAAAAACCCACAAAACCCCACAAAACCAAAACAAACCCAAAAGCTTTTAAGGAACTAGGGACCTTGATCTTGACAGTCAGTGTAGTTTTTCATCCTTTTGAAAGCCAAAACTAGAATCTCATCTGTGAAAGATGCTTACTTTGCTGCTTGTCTGGGACTCTGAGTGAGTTACATCTTCGGTTTGTTCATTTCTGACTTTGCTTTTATTGATGAATACAGAGGTTCAGCTAATTTTGGTGGCAGCTTCTTTAGCATCCCCTGGTTTTGGCAAGCTGTGGCCACCCCATCCCTGGCAGTGTTCAAGGCCAGGTTGGACGGGGCTTTGAGCCAACTAGTAGAAGGCGTCCTGCCAATGGCAAGGGGTTTTAAACCAGATGATCCCTAAGGTGCCTTCCAACCCAAACCATTGTACGATTCTGTTGTGTGAGTAATGAAGAAATGCTGGGTGTAACTCACCAGGGTCTTCTGTAAACACACTCTCAAAAATTACCTGGACGAGTGAGCCAAGGGAGAGCAGTGGTAATGGAGGGGTAGGACTGTAGTGGTGGCTCTCACCTGAATGGTGTCAGCCTTTAACACAGAGGAGCACTGCTAATTTAGAAATATGGGTAGTTATTACCCAGCATCTGAGAAGGGAACAAAAGAGGCTGAAGCCAAAACTTGTGCTTTAGCTTTGCAACTTGGTAAAATGAGACATTCCAGTCTTGCGTGGTTTGAATGTTCCCCTTTTATACTACCAATGTATAATATCTCCCATCGGACAGTTCTCAAGCTGGTAAAAATTAATGTAGGCTACAAGTACTGAATCTTTTGTCTTCCCTTCTCTAAGACAAGTGCTAATATGGTAAAATTTTGCCTCCTATGCAATTACACTGAAACATTCTACTTTGCACTACACGGCCGTTCCTTTGTTTATCTAATCCACTTAAAACTGAATTTCAGCATATTATCTGTAAAACCTATTTCTGTCAGACATAGCCCTTGAACTTGTAGTGAAAAATAATGATGAGCTTAAAAATGATCCTTTATTATTGTACTTGGACTCAAACGACTTACAGGAACTATTTTCCCCAAAGGTGCATCACGGCTTTCACGACGGTAACATCTGCATACAGTTATTACCACTATGGCCGAAAAACGGTTCAGGTGATAAATAACAAATGAAGTTCTCCTGAAAGGACAGGCTCTTGGCACCACTGGGTGCTGTACTGCCAAAGGGGGTTATATTGCTACTGAATTTTGGATCAAGAACTCTTTTTTTTCTGCTTAAAACCATGGCATCACAATGGAGTGAAGATTTAACATGTACTGTATATATATAGATAGACTTTTCAATGTGTTTTTTATTTGTTTAAAAATAGGGTTGTTTACAAAACAAATAAATAATATCCTTAAAGACACAGGTTGCTGATCGATGCCACGTGCATTCTGAATAATTTTATATTCTTTTTGAAGTCAAAATATGCACCTTTCACCAGCTTTCTTGCCATCTTCACACAAGACACTGAGTAGGCCGAGATCTGAGAAGAAAAAGCAATTAAAAGAACAGATTTGTCTTTGTACCTCAGCCTAAGTCACTAAACCAGCATTGCTCATTATGATGTCCATCAGCCTGAAGCAGAGGAAGGTGTCTCATCGGGAACAGTATCTTCAGAGATCTAAACCAGAAGGATAGAAATCTTTTCCTTCGTGTTCCGTGGTGATATGGATAAGCCATGAAGAGTTACTACCCTGCCCCCTTTTTCAGTACGTGCAACCGTGAACTGTATTCACCAGAGAAGAGCATTGCCCCCAGAAAGGTTGGCTGTGCAGTGAGTACTCTGTACCCAAATGGAGTTAGTTTCTCATGTTATGTATTAATTTCTAGCGATTGAAAGGAACTCCTGTATCTCCATATTCTTTAAAGCTTTTAACTATGCTATTTAGTCTAAATACTGCTGTAGGAAAGAGACATTTTAAGTGTTGTCCAAATTAACGGAGAGAGTGGAGAATGGAGAAACTGTTAGCTGCACATACTGTTACATCTTTAATTTTCCTGTTCCTCTAGCTTCAAGATTCCCTCAGGCCAGGGGACAGCTTGCACGTGTACTTTGCCTATTCTCTACTTACAAAAAGATACAGAATAAAGAACTAGGCAGAACAGATCATGTTGATCATAAACCTATGTTTTATATTTTTGAGCAATGTGATATTTCTTGTATGTCAAAAAAGTGTAACTATGAAGGGCTTAAATAACTGAAATCAGGTGGTGATACCACTGATAAATCATACTAGAAGACAATTTGCTGTAGACTTGAAAGCACACAGTCTCTTTTGTGACTGCACATGCTTGTATATACAAAGCATTTTAATATTTTTTATATTTAAACTTGTATAGAATGGTGCACAGAGAAAACACTTGATATTTGTTAGTACCTTTTTCTTAACTGTCCCATGTTTTGTGGCCAACCCTGCCTCTTAACAGCAAAAGGATAGAGAGCAAAGCTGATGGAAGCTTCCTTAAACTGAGTGTTCAGTAAAATAGAGTACTTGAAGAATCAGCATAGAAAAAAATGCATTCTACCCAGTCATGTCATTCCTGTTTGGTTCTGGTTAATGGGATTGGGGTTTAATTGGGGTTTTTGTTGTGTTGAGGTATTTTTTTCCTGTTTTAATCACAGATACCTTTGGAACATTACCTGGCATTGTCAGGGAATGGAATACTGGTCGGTGGAGGCTCTCTGTTGGTGTGTGTTATTACACCTTGTTGAAATAAGTTCCATGTACTCGGTGAGACGTGCCTAAATACTAGTGTTAAATAAAATTAGTCTGGATGGCGGAGCCGCTGCGTTTTCCGTTTGCGTGTTGGGTACTCGGTGCTTACGATTGCCTTGCTAAGGGCACGATCCGCCTCACCCCGAGAAGAAGACTCGGTAGGGCGGCGGGGATTGTCCCTGCGCGGCCGCCGTACTGGCGGGCGGTGCCTCCGCCCTCCTCACGATGGCGGCGCCGGAGCCGCCTCAGCCGCCGCCCGAGGGCTCGAAGCCGCTGAGCGCGCTCCTCAGCGGCATCGCCCAGGCCGCCTACTGCGGCAACGCGGACATCACGGAGGATCTGCTGCGCGGGCAGCTCTACCCCGAGGCGCCGCCGGAGGAGTTCCGCGCCCTGCACGCCAAGATGGGCGGCCTCCTCCAGGTACCGGGTGCGGGCGGCGCGGCTCTGAAGGGAGGGAACCCCGGTCCGGGGGGGCCTCTCCGCACAGCGACCAGCATCCTTCCCCGCTGTGCGGCTCTGGCTGCAGCCGGGGCCGGGGGTGCTGCCGCGGCGTGAAGCCGGTCGCCCTCAGTAGCAGGTGAAGCTTTTGGCTCCGTCCCTTCCCTTGCATGCCGTGGTGAGCTCCCGGTGTCGTGGAGGCGTCTCCTCAGAAGCAGGAGCCCACCAGCCCAGCGCTCTGTTGAGGTAAAGGAGGCTCTTGGGTTTATGCTTATGGAAGTAGCGGTACTTGAGAACTTCCTGCGAAGAGCTGCTGTTCAGGTATTTCTTACAAGGAAACTGCGTTTTAGGAGAAGCATCACCAATTGCGAAGCAAGCTGCTTTAAACAGCAAACAGATTTGGCTTTGTGTAGAGAGAAAGGGATTTTCCCTTGGAATGGATGTTTTTGCTCTCTGTTCTAGAGAACAGCGCGGTATAGTTCTCACAGCTCAGTGTGGCACAGGGAGCCTCCAGCTAACAAATACCTGAATGGCCGCTGCCACCTGGTGGTTAAATCCGCGGATGTTCGCAGGTTGTATCAGCCTGGCAGGTTTTTGGGGAGGAAAAAGTGTATCTAAACGTTGTAACATAGTTCTGGCTGGGTAATTTTTTACGCCCAAGCCAGCAGCGAGCTTTATCCCTTTTTAAAGTGTCGTATTTTGCTTACAAGTAAAGCAACATGCTTGCCTGCTTTGCTTTCTCGGTCACTGCACGTTATTTTTACTGCATGCTATTTATGTTGCTGAAGGTCATCTTTTAAATTACTGGAAAGAATCCTCAGGATTACCTTGCGTTAGTCTATATGATGGAAAAAAATGCTGGAAATTTTAAAAGGAATTGAATTTTCTTGCTTTTATCTGTGTTCTTATTTGTTACAAGGTCAAAAGTAAGTAAGTAAGTATGTGTCGTTTAAAAGAAAAATCACTATAAAGTGTCTTCAACCCCCAACCCCCTTTTATTGCTGTCTTGTTCTCAGGAATCAGTGTGTTAGTGTAGACTTGCAGGTTAGCCCAGCAGATGATATTAACTGCTGCTTTAAATGACCAGTGTCACAAGATTCAGCAGAGAATGCAGCTCAGTCTCTCATCATTAGGTTGTGCCCACAGCGCTGTTAGCAGCAGTCTCCCTCTTCGTGGCAGGTAAGAAACTGCATATGTGAAATGTGCCACTTCAATCTGATATTTGGTTACTGTCACACATGCCTGCAGACAGCCGCTGTGGTGAGCAGAGCAGTCAGATCTGGTGTGTGTTCTGCAAGATGTAGTATGCCAGTGGGGAAGTATGTTATGGCCAAAATGAGGGGGTTTGACTGTTTGGAATGGCTTCCCTAGGGAAGTGGTGACTTCCCTAGTACTGGATGCTTTTAAGATGCAGCTGGACAGGGTGCTCTGCGCAGCAGTCTAGATCATGCTTTGCCAGGAAATGTTGGACTGGATGGTCCTTGATGTCTCTTCCAACCTGGGATTCTAGGATTCTCCCCATGTATTCTATCTGATACGTCAGTGCTTTGTTGTAGATTCCTAATCAATTCTGTATTCATTTTTTGTGTTAATTTAAAAATCAGTTTCTTTGCTAAATCTCCCCAAGCCAAATTTTACTTTGTCATCCATTCTCCCATTTTGGTAGTAATTTTTTAGACCTGATAGGTATACCTTTTTCCTCACCTGGCCTTCTTGGTGCTTTTTTTGAGGTGCCTTTGACTTACCTGTGGGAGATGGGGCAGATAAGAAACACAATTAGTATTTTTCTAGTTATTTCAGTGCATTACTGCCGTATAGTAACTTTAGATGAATATTGACTTCATGTGAATGATCTCCAAACTATATAGGTTTGTTTTTCTGCTTGCAGAAGTGGGTGGCTCTTTAGCCATCGCTGAAATGTCATAGCTGCTCGGCCAATGCGGTGTGTTTGAGGCCAGAAGAAAAGAGAGTACCACATTTACAGGAAATAGCTAGAGAAATTTAGGTTTCAAATACAACTCTTATTCAAGCACTGTTGAGCTGTCATATTCTGGAGATAACATAAATTCAGGCCCCAGAAAGCACAGATGATTCAAAGTATTCAATATTTACCCATTTCTGTAACATAGACATATAGCTTAGGAGGATGGCAATGTGTTGGGGAGAGGATATCACATTCCCTGTGTGCTGCTTTAAGAACCAAAACTGGTAACAGTTGTGGTCTTCAGGGTCATGCCTTCCAACATAAATTCGTATTCATAAATAACAAAGCATCATCTCACTATTGTCAGGTTCATCTCATGGTCTTTATTGCCACCACTCTTCTCATCTTATGAATGAAATTCCTGGGATATAACCAAAGTTTATGTTCAACGCACTTTAAAGCTGAAGTTCCGAGCTAAGCAATACACCAACTACATTTACAGACACAGCTTCAAGTCAAATATTGTGGATTGGGTGACTTAAAGGATGTAACACTTTAATTCCTGTGGGTATTTTCAGGACCTCTGTTCTAGAGCATTCTAAAAAAATCTCTTGGCTTTCTGGTCAGTTTGAGGGCCCTTCCTCTTTCACAGCTCTTAGTTTGTGAGGGAAAGGTTGATATTAGTGTTGTACTTTGAAAGTAGGAAGGCTTAAACATGTTTTCCTCTTCCTCCATCTACCTAGTAGGAAAAACCGTTGCCTTGGCTAGTATTTTTGATACCCTCTTTTTAGTTCTTACAGCTAGCCTACAAATCTCTGCCTCTTGCATAAACTGGCTCTTCTGAAGCTATGACATAGAGGTCACACAGATACAGTGCGAGCTGTTCTCTTTTGTTTGAAGGATGTGCAGGGGAAGTGCCATCTTGGCCCTACCAGTTGCTTAACCAAATCTTCAAGTAACTGAGAACTACCACACACATACTTGCATGCTTTAGGGAGTTGCCTGGAACACTTCTAGTATCTCTCTGAATTTAACTATGTGGGAGGTGGCGTTATATTGTATTTGTTGACAACAGCAAACTTCAAAAGTGTTCCTCTGTGTTTATAACATCTCAGTATTTGGACACACATCTTGGATGCTGGAGGAGCAAGCTCCACTCAGAGATTTGTTTTGTCCCTTCCTTGTCAATTGTCACATGAGTTTTGGAGCAAATTTATTCCAAGTCTTGATATTTCATTGTGAAAAATCTGCATGATTAAAATGTTATCTTTATGTGGTTTTATTTTTCTGTTCCTCCTCTGGATAGTGGAGAAAAGGGAGCAAATAGCAGAAATAGACAATAGAAAGTCAGAGTACTTGTTTATGCAGCCATTTTCCTTGTGTGCAGTGATCTTATCTGAACTTCAGAAGGCAACAGGTAGCTTTTCTGTCTCCATTGATGATAATACCTGGTTGCGTCAAATACATTCTTTCAGGAGGTAGCCATGCTGTTTGGCTTCAAACACCTCCTTTAGAAGCCCAGGTCCTTTGTATGGCCAATCTGGAAAGAATTTGATGTCTTGTACTGTGTTCTGTTGATTTCCAAGGGAATGTAAGCACCTAAATTGAATGAGATGAATAATGCCTTCTGCCTGTCTCTTGAGGATTTTTTTCTCTGATACCCATCTTCTTGATAGTTAGAAGCAGAGGCATTCATTACCCTTGTGAATTAATTGCTGTAGTACTTCATATCTTCTAAGTAGTAATCATAAATCTGTACTATAAATCAACCACTTGGTTGTATTAGATCTGAGTATAAACAAGGTGAAGGACTTTTCCTGTACCCTCCTGTGTTCCACCTGTGCAAAGCATGGCACCTGGGAGAAGTATTGAGATGAAGAAGAGCCACAAAAGCATATCATATTTATTGCAGCAATAACCATTTAAATGTTTCTTTCCCCCTTGTTTGTGTATTGACTAGTCCTGGGTTTGTATTTATAAACGATGTTATGATCTGCTTCTTACAGCCTGCCCATAGATCTGCTGAATTTACATGAATCATTTGACCTCTAAAATGCTGAATTTATTTTGGAGAGAAGTCATGTTACCTTATTAAATTTACTTCTCACTATTAAATCTCACTTCTGGTGTGGCATATCGTGGAAGGTAGATCAGAGCCCTAGGAAGGCTGGCCCTGGAGAACTGTACCAGTTTAATGTTCTGTCAGTTGTTCTTTACCTTCATACCCAGCCTTCTGTCCCATAAGGTGGCAAAATATTGAGAAACTGAAGGAGATTGTAGATCAGCTTTTAGAAATTCTTATCCCCAGCTTTTTTTGTTTTTAAAGACTTCATCATCCTGACTAAAATACTAAATTTGTCTTCTCTTTTCGTATGTTTAGTTAACTGTATTCCACTGGTAATAGTTACTTTACATCTGGAGTAATTCTACTGTTTTCCTTTTGGTGGCAGCAGGCTATTGGATTTACTGAACACGATTCAGTTGCTGCTTTGTTGGAAGTGTCCTGGTTCGCTCTTCTGCCTCAGAACAAACTGTACGTTGGCTAAATGACAATAAAAATTGCAGTGTGAGGAGTCTAAATATTTTATTATATTTGATTTGCACGTGTTTATTTTCAGAAATACTGAGGGTGCCACCATCTGCAATAACAAATACTGGCACTTATTGGTAAAAATATTAATCAGGCTCTATGCGAGTGATATATGAGAACCAAGAGCTTGATATCCATCATGTAAAATGCACCTGAACTCTATGTATAGACTTTATAACATTCACTAGCTCTCTTCCATTGGTGGCTTTCATTAGGAACCATGCTGGTATTTCTACTAGACTTTTCTGATGACAGATGTTTAATTTCACTGTTTTTCAGCCAAGAGGCTGATGGTAACCAACATTATTTGGCTCTGCTTAGCCACTGGCACACATAGTGTATTCAAATCCCATCTCATAGCTATTTCTATGTTGTGGAATGCCCAGCTATTTCTAGTGATTACTTTTCTTCATGCCTTTGATGAAAATCTATTGAATAAGAAAGCTTTTGATCAAAATCTAATCCAAAGGCTTGTGGGGGAAAACTTGATGACACTAGTGGATAAAAGTGCTCGGTGTGTAAAATGCTCTGGACTCACCTGTGCAAACTGTGGGTGCTTTGGAAGCTGCCTAGTGCTGTTATCCTGTGTTGTCCCTAAAGACTGTCCGTTTCCTGATAGGGACTGCAGTCCTTTCCTCTGAAGTTGCTGTTGTTACCTAGAAAGGAGGTCCCAAAGCATCACTGTTTCTGCTTGAGAAGGAAGAGGCTGTTTGCTCTTCATAAAATGGATCTGTGAAAAGTCAGAGCAGGAAAACAGTCACAGGGTTCACCCTGTTGTGGAGGATAAAGGCCTTCAGCAGGATTTCTGCTGACAGCCACTGGTGGAAAATAAATGACTTCTTGCATTTTCTATTAAGGGAAGAGCTGTCATTCTTGCCTCTCCCCAGATAGCTTGTGATTCCTCAAGTATGTGAGCTGAGTCGTGAGCTCTTGGTGCTTTGCAGTTGTCCAAGCTTCTGCAGGCTGAGAAGCAGAACAGCCTCAGTCCAAAGACTGGTACAAAATCATTTGGGAAGAGTTGATAGGAGAGACTGCTTGTTTTCTGCCATTTAGAATTGCAGTTGTGCCTCCATCTACTGACTAGAAAGATAACTCCATAAGCATGCTCATTCTTCTGGATTTGGGTAAAAGGTAACAAGTTGCTCACAAAGCAGTATCAGCAAGTGCTGTGTCAATATGAGGTGCTTTCTGGCCAAATACGAATCTTTCATAGTGTTATAACTTTCATTCCAGTGAATGACTGTGCTTATTATGAATAATTCTATTTGTTATTGGGTTAGGCAAAAATAAACTAACAATAACTGCATGCAGAATTTTGGGAGGGGAGGGGGGTATGTCTACAGTGTTACAATTGGCCATACATAGGAAAATTATTGTCTCAATTGATGTTTGCCTGGAACAACTACATAACAAATATACTCTCTAATTTAGTGAAATATCACTGTCATATAGCTCACTAATTTTAACAAAGCTGGACTGCACCTCTGCATTTTCTCTCCTGTGTATATAAGCACAGTTACTGCTTTTTTTGCTGTACTTCAGCATCATCTTAGGAGGGTAGCAAATGGAATGTTTACTTGAATGTGCTTTATTGCAGCCATGAAAATGTTCATGGATACTGACCTGAAGTGTTCTTATTAGTGCTTCCGATTTGGGTTATTTTAGGTTTTAGGTATGTGTATGTGCAGTCAGTTCACATAAGGATTAGTGCAACTGCCAGTTGTAGGAACAGCATAAAGTGGAGGGGGAAAATTCTTCAAAAGAATGAACTGGAGAGGAGGGTTGGCTGCAGGATGTTACATGGTTGAAGAACATTGACAGGAGCAGTAAGATCAGTGCTTTGCTGCCTAGAGCAGCAATTTAGTGTGTGTGTCACACACAACCTAACTAGGAAGAGCAATGTACCTGCATTGTTCTGGATTTTTTTAATGCTCCTTTTCCTGTGATTTCTCCAGTTATGAAAGTTGGTGTTTGTTAAAGCCTATTGTATTTGCAATACTGCTTTCATTGCTATTGGAATTATTGAAGAGCTATATAGCAGGTGGAGTCAAGAGCTGTGGGATGCAGAGGTGATGGTATTCTGCACCATGAGTGGAATGAAGTGGACTGTCATTAAACAATGGGGTATGAGGGAGGAATCTGCGCCTCCATATGACAAACCTAGTAGTCTTCCTACTGATGTGCCACTACAAGTGCAAATCCTGAAGGCAGGCACAAGCAGGAGGACTCCCACTATTATAACATCATTCATTTAATTAGTAGTATTTTCTGTAACTCAAGTGTGAGACAGGGGAAAGGTTATTTACTTAACAAGATCAATCTAAGACCCATTTCATTTGAGAACATAAAGTGCTCTTATGCTGTAGCTGTGTCACTTTAGTGCAAATGGCTTACCTTACGTTTTATGGTTTACTTGACCTTTCCTCTCATATTATTTTTTTATGCTCTTGTCAATGGAAAAGTGGTAAATCAAAATAAGTCGGTAGACCTGCGTCACTGGTGTGTAATAGGTGTGGTAGACTCCCTATTGCCCAAATGAGAGTCTCTCTCTCTGCGTTTTTCCTCAATTACAGTGTTGATAGTATCTCTGCAAGTAGAAATTTGTCCCAGTTGCAGAGGAGGGGACTGCCCTCCCTATCTGCGTCTAGAGCAGGCAGATCAGTGGCAGCTCTTCATGGTCATGATGACTCTGCATTACCTCTTAGTTTTGAAATGCCCTACTGAAAATCAGCTAATTGTTAATGGCTTCCACAACAGCCTGCTGCTGAGAAAGTTGTATTCCTTGATGGTCCTCATGTTTTGTATGCTGTTGATTTCCCTTTGCCATGTGGCTCACTTTGTTGCATTTGTAGAACTTCTGTCAGTAAGTAGTATTTTCATCATTAATAACACCATCAAGTTTTGGATGCACTCTGTTTCTCAAAAAACCCACTCCACACAGGTATGGTGAACAGAAGTTCCATATACACAAGTATGTGATTAGCATAGGAGTATATTCATGTGTTTGCACACATGCACAGAAAGGCAAGTATATTGGTTATGCTGAAATTCATTAGTCCACTCTGGTCCCTGCAGAGTTTCTCTTGACCATACCAAGAGTATCGTGAAGACAAGGGAGTTGGATCTTGCCTTTGAAGTTCATTACTACAAATTAAATGCTTCTACTATGCTTAATTAGTATTTATCAAGCACATGCTGTACGGAGTATATTTGAAAAGGGAAGAAGACTCCCTTAGGCTTCATGTGTAGTTTCATGTATTTATTACAGTAACGCTAATGCTCCGTTCCCTGTTTCCCAAAGTGTGTGGGAAATGCTGGAGAAGGTAATGAAGTTCACTGCCATCATCTCAGCAGTAGTGATTTTCTGGACTAGTATGAATTGTTTTTTCTCTTGAGATATGGCCTATGAAAAGGGGAGAATGTGAGATGTCCCTTCTTTGATTTGATGTATAAAGAGTGGCTAAAAGGAAAGGAAGCCTGTACACTGAAATGATATTGTTTATTACATGATACTTTTGAAATTGTGTCTGTTACAACTGGTGTGACGGAAGATTAGTGCTTGCTTGCTCCAGGAGAGTATTGATATTGGCAATGGAGTAGAAATTCTTACTCCAGCCTTGCTGGTGTCACATGAGGCTGCCTACAGCTGGGGTGATAATAGACTTCTTGCTTTCTTCAAAGGTACATACATTTTGTTTCATTGCATGTGAAAAAAGACTAGTCAATGGAGCCTTTAAATTGGAGTGAGCATAATTTCTTCTGCTAAGATATACATCCTCATTTCACAATTCAGACCAAGAAGAGAGCAACAGGAAAGATGTGTTAATGTGCTAAATAACCAACACCCTATCAGTGATGCAGAGCTGTGGCATTCACTTTAGCCACTGAAGTTCACAGCTAGTGTATGAAAGGAAATTTGGATGACATAAATCAGCCTCTTTTTAAGCTGAAATTTTCCATTCCCAGTAATGCTTAGCAGCTGCTGGCTTGGGATAATGTATGTTAGTTTTTCTACTGTACTGGTTTGTAGCATTTGGATGCAGTATATCCAACAGACTAGGGAGAACATAGGCCCCCTCAGGAAGCTCTTGGGAGAGCTAGCTACACAGGATTTGGAGAAGGCTGAGGTTCTGAATGACTTCCTTGCCTCGGTCTTCACTGGCAAAGGCTCTGACCACACCACCCAAGTCCTGGAAGGCAGACACAGGGACTGTGAGAATGAAGACCTTGTGCCCACTGTAGGAGAGGAACTGGTTCGAGACCATCTTAAAAATCTGAATGTGCACAAGCCTGATGAAATCCATCCGCAGGTTCTGAAGGAGCTGGCAAATGAAGTTGCTAAGCTGCTGGCCATCATATTTGAGAAATCATGGCAGTCAGGTGAAGTTCCTGACGACCGGGGGATATATAGCCCCCATTTTCAAGAAGGGGAAAATGGATGACCCAGGGAACTACAGACCAGTCAGTCTCACCTCTGTGCCTGCCAAAATCTTGGAGCAGATTCTCCTGGAAGTCATGCTAAGGCACATGAAAAACAGCAAGGTGCTTCACTAAGGGGAAATCCTGCCTGACCAATTTGGTGGCCTTCTATGATGGGGCTACAGAACTGATGGACAGGGGTAGAGCAGTTGATGTCATCTACCTGGACTTGTGTAAAGCGTTCGACACTGTCCCACACGACATCCTTGTCTCTAAATTGGAGAGACATCAATTTGATGGATGGACCACTCCGTGGATAAAGAAGTGGCTGGATGGCCACACACAAAGAGTTGTGGTCAATGGCTCAATGTCCAGCTGGAGACCAGTAACGAGTGGTGTCCCTCAGGGATCGGTGTTGGGACTGATCTGATTCAACATCTTTGTCGCTGACATGGACAGTGGGATTGAGTGCGCCCTCAGCAAGTTTGCTGATGACACCAAGCTGTGTGGTTCGGTTGATACGCTGGAGGGAAGGAATGCCATCCAGAGGGACCTTGACACGCTTGTGAGGTGGGCTGATGCCAACCTGATGAAGTTTAACCATGCCAAGTGCAAGGTCCTACACCTGGGTGGGAGCAATCCCAGGCACAGCTACAGGTTGGGCAGAGAAGAGATTCAGAGCAGCCCTGTGGAGAAGGACTTGGGGGTGTTGGTTGATGAGAAAATGAACATGAGTTGGCTTCAGTGTGCGCTTGCAGCCCAGAAAGCCAACCGTATCCTGGGCCGCATCAAAAGGAGCGTGACCAGCAGGTCAAAGGAGGTGATCCTGCCCCTCTGCTCTGCTCTTGTGAGACCTCACCTGGAGTATTGTGTGCAGTTCTGGTGTCCTCAACATAAAAAGGACATGGAACTGTTGGAACAAGTCCAGAGAAGGGCCACGAGGATGATCAGGGGACTGGAGCACCTCCCATATGAAGGCAGACTGAGGAAGTTGGGGCTGTTCAGCCTGGAGAAGAGAAGGCTGCGTGGAGACCTCATAGCAGCCTTCCAGTATCTGAAGGGGGCCTATAAGGATGCTGGGGAGGGACTCTTCGATAGGGACTGTAGTGACAGGACAAGGGGTAATGGGTTAAAACTTAAACAGGGGAAGTTTAGACTGGATATAAGGAGGAAATTCTTTCCTGTTAGGGTGGTGAGGCACTGGAATGGGTTGCCAAGGGAGGTTGTGAATGCTCCATCCCTGCTGGTGTTCAAGACCAGGTTGGACGTGGCCTTGGGTGATATGGTTTAGTGTGAGGTGTCCCTGCCCATGGCAGGGGGGTTGGAACTTGATGATCTTAAGGTTCTTTCCAACCCTAACTATTCTATGATTCTATTTTAAAAACCAAGCTGACAATACCAAAATCTTAAGAATGGTGAAAATGCTGTGTGACTACAATTAATTCCATTTTGCAGCTTGTATTCTCTGGATTTCTTCTAGTCTGGTGACCAAGGTGATGGAGATTTGAACTTTTCAACATGTTTGGATGATGTTGATTTTCATATTTGCTGCAGTTGTTACTTGAAGTCTTTTGTTCATTGATGTTTTAGTCATTGAGCCTAATGGGGCAGAAGTTGTCATGTAAGAACCTCTGGCAGCTTGATCTGCTGTCTGAACGGGTGGTTCGATTCCCTGTGCGCCTCGCTTGGGCAGGAAGTGTTGGCTGCAACTTACTGAGAGGGCTCAAAGTTCACCCCTAGATGATCACTGACTTCAGAAAAAGATTAAGTGACTTTCTTTGAAGGCAGAGCCTAAGGTATCCTATTTTTTAATTCTGTGTTTATCATTGTAAATGTATTCTTTTCCGTAACTTTAAAAAGTGTTTAATATGTGGAGTAAGTCAGAACTGACTGGCACGGGTTGCACAGAGGGGTGGTGAATGAGACATTCAAGGAGACATTCAAGACCAAACTAATGTGTTTCTGGGCAACCTGATCTAGTTTAAGATGTCCCTGCTCCTTGTAGGGGGATCGAACTAGATGAGCTTTGAAGGTCCCTTCCAACACAAACCATTCTGTGATTCTATGGATGGCCTCCATTGTGAAGGATTAGGAGCTCATTATTGGGAAAACCAAACTATTTTTCTTACTACTTTGTTTACGGTGCATGAGCTGATAGCCATTTACGGTTTATAGCTGATAGCCAAAGATCTAAATCAGCATACTCCATCTCATAGGATGTTGGTAGTTTTATAGTTGTATAGCAAGCTTGTGACTACCTCCTCCTTCCCAGCTCCCTGTGGAGTTCGGTATCTGTTTATCTGCTGTCCTTAAGGACTGTGTGTTGCTATTCTAAAGGTGACAGTGATTCTGGAACATGTTTTTTTTAATCCCTCTAATTCTTTGCCATCTTCTATATTTACCTCTTAACAATGCTGGTTTATGTGTGATTCCACATAAGTAAAAATAAATTACAACAGAATCTCACTGAAAGAAGACCTAAAACATACTGTGCAGAGCAAATGTGAAATAAGAGCCAACTTGTACAAACAATTTTTAGACTTAAGTGTTTTTCTAATAATTTTTTAAAATGCTTTTGAAATTATCTCCCTTTGCATATGTTAATATATTTCTGAAAGCACATTTTTCATCTCTCCTCTAACAATAAGAAGTGGCAATACAAATACAGTTTGAGTGAAATTCTGTGTTTTTTTCCAAATAAGGTTAGATTTTTTCTGCTTAAGATTTTTTGGGATCTCTGCCAAAAGATTCCTACCTCAGCTTGGTGGGTAGTTTTTTTCTTTCCTTATAGTCTCTATAAACCATGATGCCAGGATTATGAAACACGTTCTGAAGATAGACGCTGACACTTAAGTAGTATCTGTGTAAAAGGCAAGTAAGCAACACATTTTTACTCCTTGTCTGACATTTGCACATGGCTCTGTTGTCTCTCTTCAGACTGTCGCATCAGATGCGCTGTTCTCTTATACTCTTTTTGCCATTTGAGGTTCAAAAGTAGTTTATATTCTGTTCTAACAAGAACAAGCTGTTCGTATAAGTACCCTGCAGTTTTACATAGTGAAATATGGTACAAATATTGTATGCAATTGAGTAATTTGTGATTTCTTTTGTGTTTTTCATTAAACTCAATTTTTGCCTCTTCTGAACAAAATACTCATAACTCCCTTTTTCTGTAGAAGTAGAAATGGCACATTTAAGCAGTGTGCTATTAGTTTAGTAGATAGAATCATAGAATGGTTTGGGTTGGAAAGGACCTTAGGATCATCTAGTTCCATACCCCTGCCATGGGTAGGGACACCTCACACCAGAGCTTGTCACTCCAGGCTCTGTCCAACCTGGCATTAAACAGTGCTGGAGATGGACCAGTCACCACTTCTTTGGGCAGCCTGTTCCAGAGCCTCACCACCCTCACAAGGAAGAACTTCTTCCTTACATCTAACCTGAACTTCCCCC
The DNA here is from genome assembly GCF_034315485.1 of Pezoporus occidentalis. Lineage (NCBI taxonomy): Eukaryota > Metazoa > Chordata > Aves > Psittaciformes > Psittacidae > Pezoporus > Pezoporus occidentalis. The sequence continues at coordinate 625,797 of NW_026913586.1, read as the reverse complement.
TTTTAGTTTAAACCCATTACCGCTTGTCCTAATGCTACAGTCCCTGATAAAAGAGTCACTCTCCGGAATCCTTGTAGGCCACCTTCAGATACTGGAAGGCTGCTATGATGGTCAGATATTCATATGGTGCTCACATATACATGTTTACAGAGAATGCAGAGGTAAGAACAGAGGGCAGAAACAACTGCCCTTCTAACACCATTCAGTGACAGACTCTAGTTTTTATACATTGCCTGGGATGAAGATGATGGTTCTGAGCCTGGTTGGAGTCTTCCAGAGTGGCCTCAAGGTTTGTTCTCCAGTGTTACATGTGGGATGCATGGGTAGCTGGAGCTGTACTTTACTGATGAGTCCTCAGGAGGCTCGAGGTTGTTATGCTGCACTTCAGACCTCTTGAGACCTCTAAGATGGTCCTCTCTTGAGAAGCCAAAGGAGCCCAAAGGCTGATGCAACTTGGCAGAAGGACTCTTTCCCCATCTGTTACTGGACATGCCTCCTTGTAAACAAATACGCGCATCTAACTGAACTATTTTTGATGGCACGGGCCACAGTGTCTTGGAGGAATTGAGTAATGAAGCTTTTCGGTTAAGGCCTGCGATGATGAAATCTAAAGACAGATTTTATTGGTCACCACATACCTTTTACTCGTGGTATGTGTCTACGAGCTCTTCAGACCACTGTCATGCATGTGCAGCTTTCAAGAGCGATGCATGTTGTCTGTGAATGCACAGGGGTGTGGAGTGGTTCCTATGAGCTTGCTGGAAAACCCAGTTACTTGGCCAGCTCTACTGATGGATGATTTCATCAGGAGCCTAACCTGATAGAAATAGAGAACTCTGGGGTAGTTAAAGCAGTCATTAATATTTAATGGAATTCTGTTGGATGGTACTTTCACATTGATGTTTTGGCTCTTTCTTTTTGTTTCTTTTTGTGTTTTTCTTTTTCTTTTTCCAAAAACAACTTTTACTGCATTTACTTGTAACCATTTTTGACACAGCAAATGGTACTTACATCTTTATGGGAAAGTGAGGGATGGTTTATTCTGAGCAACCTGATTTGGACTTTGCTCCCGATCAGGTGTTGTTTTCCAGCACTGGGGATGGAGCAGGGACCTTTACAGAACAGTTTTGATGCCTATGGGGAAGTTTGACCTGCTACTCCTTTCTTCTTATAAAGTCTCAGCTGTTAACAACCACCATAGCTGCTGATGGTTTGGGGAATATGTTTTGTATTTCACTGAGCTGACAAGAGGGAAAACCATTTTATCTGTATCAAAAATGAGATCTGCAGGCTGGTATCCTGAGACTGGAAGCTTACCTCTCACCTGTCAAACCTGTAAATGTGCAACACAAGTTGTCAAAATAGGTGATGAATGACCAGATGGTAAGGTGCTCTTGCTTGCTTCCCTTGAAATTGTGTGGTCTGTAGCCTTGTTTCCTTTACTTGCTTTATTCTTTGCTGCTGTGGAATGTGTCTGCAGGGTTATGGGCTAAGGCAGTGATGTGCCATGGTGTGAGCCTGGCCTAGGAGTGCAGAAACCCCTCTATTCCCAGGTAGGAAAATCTAACTCCAGCCATTGCCCATGATAGTGCAGGTAATAATGTACAATATAGTGCTGTGAAAGGAAGGAAGGCAGAGCCTGGAGTCAGGATTTGGCTGTAAAACGTTATATGGCAAGACATCATACAGTTGAGGGGTGTGACTCATGTATCTCATGTTGTTCACTGCTGGAGCATCTGTGCATTGCTGTAAAGGAAGCTGATGTCCAAATGTAAACCAAGGGGGAAATGAGCTGAGTTAATGATTAACTGTTAAGATGCAAACAAGATACATGGAGTAAAATTGAAAATTAATTTATGATGTTAGTTCTGTTTGCTGTGTTTGGTTCCTCATAAAGCAAGTTTGTGCTTTGCCTGTTTCACTGACAGGAATGCTGCCTGCAGAGAGCTCCAATAAGCTCTGCTAATGTCTGCACCATTTACTGCGCTCAGGGTAGGGCTACAACTTCTTTTCCACGTGCCTTCAAAACATGAGCTGCTCCAACTTCTATTTTTAACTCTCCTAAGTGAAACGAGATTAAACATGAAGCGGTGGCTGCGACAGCAAGTCGTTTTCCCAGAATGATTGTACAAACCTGATAAACACAGTTCTAATTTACTGTATTGTGAGAGAACAGAGGAGCAGAAAAAGAGGCTGACCACGTGGTCTCTTAAGGTCATGTCACCAATTCCGGGACTGTCACCATGTCTGTCTCCTCTCTTCCTGCTTTAACTCCCTCTGTTGCATTTTCTTTTAATTTTATAGTTTACCATCTGGTATTTATTATATCCTATCTGGATTTCTCTCTGCCTTTTATTTTCCTCTCTGTCTTTAGCAATACAGCATTAAATGGCTTCCATCTGTTGAGAGTTCTTATTTCTGAATCCAGCTCCTTCAGGAGGACTGAAGAAGAAAATGTTTTATCCTGCATGTCACCTGCAGGATTTATATGTTCTCCAAGAAGACAACTTGCTTCAGCCGAAGGGAGTTCAGGGAGCACATGTGTCTGCACATTTGTTTTGGAAAAGGTTGAACCTCTCAAACTTGTCTGTGACACAGCTGCATGTTTAAGAACTACTGGAAACAAGACACTTCTTTGCCTCTGAACCATAGCAAAGAATTTGACTCAAGTGGGGAGAAAACTGACAGCAAAGCTTGGGTTTTTTTTGCTGTAATTCGGTTGAATACAGGCCGGGATGGACAATTGATATTTGTATTTTCAATATAAATAGATTTTTAGTTTTCTATTTGACCCTTGAAGTTGCAAGCATATTTGGTATTAATAAAACATTTCCTTATTTTTTCAGTTCCTTGTTTTATCTCCCTTTAGTCTGTCCAACAGCTATCTGTGCTCTCCAAGAAGCATTTTCCATTGCCTTTTTTCTTGTACATCTCTTCCTTTTTCTATTTTAAATAATTTAAGTAGTTTGGAAACTATTATTCAAGAATGGGGGGAGTAGTGCTTTTTCTTTTATGTTTACCGCTTAAAATCCAAGCGTTTAGTGTCTGTTTACAATCTGAGAGTGCAGGCATTGTTCAGAAATCTAGCTATGACTAATGTTATTAGTGGGTGGGCTCGTTCTGTCTTTTGGGGTTTTATTCCCAAATTTTTATTTATTCTTGTTCTGTAAGTAGTACAAGGCCTAGACAGAGTCTTTAAGAAAAGTTCTTGGGGGTGTTGGTCGATGAGAAACTGAACATTAGCCAGCAGTATGCACTCAGCCCAGAAAGCCAACCGTATCCTGGGCTGCATCAAAAGGAGTGTGACCAGCAGGTCGAAGGAGGTGATCCTGCCCCTCTACTCTGCTCTTGTGAGACCTCACCTGGAGTATTGTGTGCAGTTCTGGTGTCCTCAACATAAAAAGGACATGGAACTGTTGGAACAAGTCCAGAGGAGGGCCATGAGGATGATCAGGGGACTGGAGCACCTCCTGTATGAAGACAGGCTGAGAAAGTTGGGGCTGTTCAGCCTGGAGAAGAGAAGGCTGCGTGGAGACCTCATAGCAGCCTTCCAGTATCTGAAGGGGGCTATAAGGATGCTGGGGAGGGACTCTTCATTAGAGACTGTAGTGATAGGATAAGGGGTAACGGGTTCAAACTAAAACAGGGGAAGTTCAGGTTAGATATAAGGAAGAAGTTCTTTACTGTGAAGGTGGTGAGGCACTGGAATGGTTTGCCCAAAGAAGTGGTAAATGCTCCACAGAGCCTTGAGCAACATGGTTAAGTGTGAGGGGGGTTGGAACTAGATGATCTTAAGGTCCTTTCCAACCCAAACCATTCTACCATTCTAAGTAGGTCCAGACAGCAAAGTCCTGATGATCTTCAATTTTCCTTCAGCTAAAGATGGTTTTAGGATGGCTCTGGGGTGGGGGAGCCACTGCTTTTGAGCTTAGCAGAGCAGGTTTGCAGGAAGTATGATCTGACCATGGGAACATGGCTCAGGTTGCGGTTCAGTGGTGGCTGCCTATTTTAATCAACCTTTCATCCTCCTTTGTCCTCAAATGAGTCTTCAGACCACAGAAAAATGACACCTCCTGTAAATAAACTTAGGAAGTTGCGTTTTATGGAATTGTGAGCTCAAACTGGTCATTTCTACAGATGCACAGGCTAATGGCAGAGGCAGGCTAGAGGGAAATGATGTGGTCACTTCAGATGCATTTTAGAAACTAATGCAAAGATCTCTTTTGCGTTCAATTGTAAGCTAGGCCAAAAATAGCTGAATCTCTACTCCACTGTTATTGAACTTCATGTTCAAGTGAAAAAGTAATTTTAGCAGAGAACACTGGGTTTGGTGAGCTTGTATGCGCAGAAAGAAAAAAATAGGTAGGGGTTTGGAGGGTTTCTGCTTGGTGGGAAACTTGGGAATGGCAATGGAGGAGTCACACAAGAGGCATGGAAGTGACCCATTGAGAGGAGTTTCATCTTTAATGTGCACATTTGACAAATCTGGATGGAATCAAGCATAATAAGATTAGAAGTACAGGAAGAATGGAATTTTGCCTGCAACTTCAGCATGCACACTCATTTTTTCCCATCTGCAGTAGCAGTTAAATGTTTTTTTGTTGCTGCTGTGTGGTGTGAGTCCTCCCATCCAAGACAATCATGATTCATGAAAATCAGAATAACTCCAGCTTGAAAATATTTACAAGTCTACTGAATGTCCGTTGACCTGGTTAGTGTCTCCTCAGCAATGAATCAAAAGGCTACACAAGTTGGAATAAGAAATAGTTGTTGCAGAAGATCTATTTATTACATGCCAGAAAAAAGATTGAACTACAGATTTTAAGCAATATATGTATTATGATCCTTTTAGTGATTCACAGTTAGCTCATTCTATTAGCAAACAGTTTCATTTCATTTCTAACTGTTTATTACAGTTAGTAATATTGGAACATAGTATGAAATTTTAATAAAAGAAATTTGTGTGGTCTCCCAAGGCTTAGATGAAGACTTAAAGATTAGTTAAAGTCTTTCTTCTTTGATGTAATAACACTAAATGGTCACTTAAGGTTAAGGTCGCTTGTGATTTCTGACTTACAAATTTGCTGGGGGTGTAGAAGCCTTTAGCTTTGGGTTTCTTCCTGAAAGATGGATAACCATTTTCAAGTGCAGACAAGCGGGCTGTTGCATCTAATTTTATCTTAATTTCAATTCTCAGGAGAGCTCTTGGACTCTAACAAACAGTGTTTGTGAGGCACAACCTACTAACTAGTTGAAAACCTCCACTGTCTCCAGAAACGTGGGAAAGTCTACTGGACTAATGTCCAGGGAACATCTATGGGAACAGCTCGTATATTACAGGACTGGATATCTCAGCAGCCCTTGGGAGAGAGTCCGGTTAATGTATGCAAAGGAGGATCCAGAAACCACAGAGTTGCAGAGATCTTCTCTAGTTCCTTCTGTCTGAAGCTACTATTTGCAGAAGAGCACGCTAAGCTAACTTTGACAAATAGCTTAGTGTCACTTGGACCCATGTATGCTGTTACACCCAAAGATGATGAAAGCTGCTTCTGTTCCCCACCCTGCTCTCCCAGGGTTGCCTTTCTTTTTAGAGCAGGAGAAAGAAACTATACGCCCCAAAGCTGCACGCAGCAGGTACCCCCTATTTGCCCCAAAGCCCTTCCAAGTGAAAGGAATGCACAGTATCCCGATGTTAACAAGCATTGGCTTTTGTGCTATCAAAGGGTTTGGCCGAGCAGGGTCCCTTGGCATGCTCCTCCTCTCTGTGGCTGGTCCCCCCCTCCGTGCCTGTGCTTCAAGGGTCTGAGAAACTGTTTTCAAGAGCATCTGAATTATAACGGTTGTGATACAGCTATAGCCTCTCAATCCCACCTCCCCAAAACCTGAAGAGGCAAGTTCATTAGCATGAACTTCATTAGTGTGAACAGAACTGAATCATTTATTTCTCTGAGCTTCTGATTGCTTTGTGCTACAGGCTGGCAGCAGCTTGTGATTTTGAGGGTCAGCTGGAGAAAATGCCTGCACATGCTGGCAAGGCCAACTCTTGGAGCTCTTCTGTAATGGTTGACAAGTAATGTTTTCTTTCTGGAAATGAAGAGCGTTCTCTTTTTCCCCAGGGGTTTTACCAGTTGTTGTTTCTCACCAGTATTGCTTGTCAGGCTTTGTTTCTGAGAAGAGATAATGAATATAGGTCTGTTTTCCTGTTCTGTGTACCATAGCACACGTCTAATGGATCTAATTAAGCTAATACAAAACTCTCCAGATTATCAAATACTGTTCCATTAAGGAAACAGTATTTGAAGTCATATTTTTATTGGCTGAATTATATTTGAAAACGCAGTGGGTATGTGTTGAAGATTAGCACAAAGAGAAGTCAGTATGACCAAAACTGTTTCTTGTTTAAAAGCATCTGCTTAGCCTCTGGAAAGAAAGGTGGAGACAGTTGCTGAGAGTAGGGTTTGCATGCTTGTAGTGTGAAATATTTCCATAAGCTGTGCTTCCTAGGGTTAAAAAAAAAAAAATTTTTTTTTTTAAATCTCAAAAGAGATAGTATGGGGAAATTTTTAATATCCATTAGATATTAATTATGTTCTCTTCAAGACTCTAGTTTTGAAAAGAGGCTTTTTTCACTTAGTCATTTGAGTGATCAGTCATAATAATGTAAATTAAATTACTGGTGTAGAACAGGTGTGATTCTCTACATTCCTAGAAAACTTCTGGTTTTTGTTAGTTGAAGATTTTTATGTTGAAATAGTAAAGCATTTTTGATTTCCAGTAAGAACTGGAATTAGGTCCTACATAACCTTTTTTTCCTCAGTTTCATACTTCTAGCACAGCGCTTGTTGACGTGCTGTAGAACTGCTTAGAGATGGGACAGTCTGTAAATAAAAAGGGAACTGTGGTAACATATTGCAAAAGTATGTTTATTGAGGATCATTAAAGAGATGAAGTGAGAAACAATGAAGGCAGGGTCTCCAGGTACACACGCTTAGCTCAGAATATAAGTCTATAATTTAATGACGTGTCACTGACAGTATGGTGAGTCAAAGTACGGGAGTGGATCCTGCACTTCAAGGTCTGTCTGGACTAAGTCATTGACATTAGTAAGATGTATCCCTCTTGAATTGATGCTCACAGTGATTCAGCTGTAGGAGCTGATGGATGAAACAACTTTCCACACCTTTAAATCATAGAATAGCTAGGATTGGAAAGGACCTTAAGATCATCAAGTTCCAACCCCCCTGCCTTCGACAGGGACACCTCACACTAAACCATGTAACCCAAAGCTCTGTCCAACCTGGCCTTGAACACCTCCAGGGATGGAGCATTCACAACTTCCCTTGGCAACCCATTCCAGTGCCTCACCACCCTTACAGTAAAGAACTTCCTCCTTATATCCTATCTAAACTTCCCTTGTTTAAGTTTGAGCCCATTACCCCTTGTCCTGTCAATACAGTCCCTAATGAAGAGTCCCTCCCCAGCATCCTTATAGGCCCCCTTCAGATACTGGAAGGCTGCTATGAGGTCTCCAAGGAGCCTTCTCTTCTCCAGGCTGAACAGCCCCGACTTCCTCAGTCTGCCTTCATATGGGAGTTGCTCCAGCCCCTGATCATCTTCGTGGCCTCCTCTGGACTTTTCCCAAGAGTTCCATGTCCTTTTTATGTTGAGGACACCGGAACTGCACACAATACTCCGAGTGAGGTCTCACGAGAGCCAGTTGTGATGCTAAAACATGTCTGTGGTGTTTATTCCACCAGTGAAACTATCTTGATCACTGCTGATTGCTGTGGGAACTGGACAAGAGCTGGTCATTGTCCTGGTGGCAGTAAATACTCCTCCAAAACTCCTAGGGTTTAAAAGCATGAGAGGTTACCTATAATCAGATATATTTTATTTGTCTTTAGTCATAAGCACAGAAGAATCACTCATGTTTTAACTTTAAATTAATTGTTAGAAATATTAGTAAGATGTATTCATTGTAATTTGAATTTCTGTGTAATAAATGAACATTGTTAAAGGTAATGGACAGAACTGTTTCTAATGCTCTTCAGAATATCACTGGAAATATAAATTCTTTTTTTCTTTCAAGTTAAATTTAAATATTCCCTCAACCTTGAAGAAAGTCCGTAATTTAACTGTGTCCATTCATATGAGCAATGGAGTAGAACTACACTTGTTTAAAGAATGAGTTGTTTAAGTGTTCATACAATAGAGGAGATGGAAGATCAGCAAAGACCTTAATTGTTCTCTCATTTGTAACTTTTATCAGGTTTCCTGTCAACAGTGAAATGTTTCCAAGATGAAAAATAATGTTAAATGAGTTGCTGTTCTTACATGTTTTGACAGTTTTTATAGCTGGTGAGTTATGTTGAGGAATTTCAAAGTAAATGTATCTTCAGTAATATCTTCAGGCAGCTATACTGCAGTTGTACTCAGTGACTCTTTGTAACCACTTCCAATTAAATCTCGATATACTTTTTAAAAGGAGTTTTTAAGTAGCAGTTGTATTTCCAAGCTGAGAGAGATTTTAGTCTGAATGATGGACTCTGTTGGTATCTTATTTAAGGCCTGCATTACCTGATAGATACTCCACCAAAATACAGTATGGTTGTTACCTTCTGATTTCTTAGCTGTGTATGTGTACAGATTAAGCAATCCATACTGTGTGTACCTGTGCACATGTGTGAGAGTAAGCAAGATTGCTAGTTATGATACATGGTTTCATTCCTCTGTATTATGGGGTAGTATTTTGGTAGCAAACTCTATCAGCATGCTTATGATACACAAACATACGGAGTTTTTAAATGTAGCTTGCACCAGATCTTAACTAATCATCAGTCTGTTGATGATCTTTGCCAAACAAGTTTAACCCTCCTGTATAACCTTTCTTCTACTTAAAACTGCAAGCTTGGTCATAAGCTTCCTCTTTCAGATACACTTCGGAGTCAGACTTGCATCATGTGACAAGCACAGTAAGGAACTCCGCGTGTGTCTTTGTTTTTTGTCATCTTAGCAAAGCGCTGCCAGAAATCTTGCTGCACCTTGCAAAAAGAGTTGTTGTGAAGGGGTGAGGTTAAAAATAACCCAAAGAGTTACAACTGTGAAATATTTGAAGGTTATAAAATCAAGCCTAGGAAAGGGTTACCTGGTTATTTGATCTGGTGAATCCGCATTAACAAAGATCAGCTCTTTCTCCGTGACACCTTTGCTTCATTCAGTGCAGAGGATGCAGTTTATAGTCTTAGTTCCTGCACAGGAATAAAACAGAATGCAATTTTCTGCACAGCTGAAACAGCACAGAAGAGAGTCTGCGCAGTCTGCACACACTTCTGCACAGAAGAAAGTCTGCATCTCAACTTGACCTTGGTCTTCACAGGGTTTACATAAGGTGCTGGGATCTGCAGCTCTATTGCCCCTCATTCACATAAACTAACATGAACCAACGAAAAGATGTGCATAAGTGATAGTTGGTGTCACACAACACTCAAACAGATCCCCACATAGATGTAGCAATATGATAACATTAAACCAGAAACTATTCCACACTGCTGTAATAGACAGCCCTGTTCATGTAAGAAGTGGATGTAGGAAAGGACTGTGAGTCTAAACAGCTTTTCTTTTGAAAATGAAAAGTGCTTTTTTAACTTACAGCATAACTAGATATTAGGGGATAATTTCCTCTTAACTTAAATATCTTCGTGATAAAAGCAAGCAATATACACAGGGTGAATGCCCTATAGAGAAAACACTGGTGCACTAGACATCTCAAATTTTGTAATAAATTGGCAGATGCTTCTATTAAGCTGGAACCCTGATACAGCTGAGTGTTTACTTCCAGTGGGGATTGCCATTTCTTCTCTTGATTATGTAACAGGTGGCTGCTAATCCATTGTGAGAGTGAGGGAAGGCAGCACGTTCCTCTTAAAACAGAACACTACAAAAGCTTCAGGAGAAAGATCTTATACACTGGATCACACAGTATCACAGTATGCTAGAGATTGGAAGGGACCTCGAAAGATCATCTAGTCCAATCCCCCTGCCGTAGCAGGAACACCTAGATAATGTTACACAGGAATGTGTCCAGGTGGGTTTTGAATGTCTCCAGGGAAGGAGACTCCACAACCTCCCTGGGCAGCCTGTTGCAGTGTTCCGTCACCCTCACTGAGAAGAAGTTTCTTCTCAAGTTTAAGTGGAACCTCTTGTGTTCCAGTTTGCACCCATTACCCCTTGTCCTATCATTGTTTGCCACTGAGTAGAGCCTGGCTCCATCCTCATGACACTCCCCCTTTATATATTTATAGACACTTATAAGGTCACCCCTCAGTCTCCTCTTCTCCAAACTATAGAGACCCAGCTCCCTCAGTCTTTCCTCATAAGGGAGATGCTCCACTCCCTTAATCATCTTCATTGCCCTGCACTGGACTCTCTCTAGCAGCTCCCTGTCCTTCTTGAACTGAGGGGCCCAGAACTGGACACAATATTCCAGATGGGGTCTCACCAGGGCAGAGTAGAGGGGAAGGAGGACCTCTCTCGACCTACTAACCACCCCCCTTCTAATACACCCCAGGATGCCATTGGCCTTCTTAGCCACAAGGGCACAGTGTTGGCTCATGGTCATCCTGTCGTCCACTAGGACCCCCAGGTCCCTCTCCCCTACACTGCTCTCTAACAGGTCACTTCCCAACCTATACTGGAACCTGGGGTTGTTCCTGCCCAGATGCAGGACTCTACACTTTCCCTTGTTATATTTCATCAAGTTACTCCCTGCCCAACTCTCCAGCCTGTCCAGGTCTCGCTGGATGGCAGCACAGCCTTCTGGCGTGTCAGCCACTCCTCCCAGCTTAGTGTCATCAGCAAACTTGCTGATAGTACACTCAATTCCCTCGTCTAAATCGTTGATGAATATATTAAATAATACTGGTCCCAGTACTGACCCTTGAGGCACTCCACTAGTTACAGGCCTCCAACTAGACTCAGCCCCATAGACTACAACTCTCTGGCTTCTCTCCTTCAGCCAGTTCGCAGTCCACCTCACTACCTGATCATCCAGTCCACACTGCCTCAATTTAGCTGTGGATGATTAAAGGCTGTTTAAAAAACTGTTGTAAATCAGAAGTTGATTGTTGGGGGCAGGGGGAGGTATTAGGTGGGCCATGGTGGTGTTTCTGGTTTGCTCTTCTCTTGGTCAGAAGCAAAACCCTTTAAGTAAGGAGGATGTGGTGGTGTATCTACTGGAGGTTGGGCATGTCATGGTGTTGGCTTTACTCCCTTCAGAACAGCAAACCTGCTGCTGTTCTGTCATTTCTATGATGCATAAGCTCTTTGTTTTGGGCTACTTCTTGTGTTAGGTCTTTTTTTCTACCTGCCATTTATTTCAGGCCACTCCTGTTGTAAGTAAGATCCTGTACTTTGACATCTGTCTGGTCTAGAGGAAGGTGGCAAAGCCTGCTGGTAAGCTCACCCCTCTGACAGTTTCAGTTCATCGCCAATGAAGCAGCAGGTCTCACACCCTTGGCAATCTCAGAAAGCACTAACCCCTTAGTTTTCAGCTAAGTGATACCCAGTTTTGCAGACAAGCAATGTGAAGCACATGGAGCGCATCCAGCCAAAAGTCACAGGGTCTCACCCACTTGATTAACGAGAGCAAGATCGTTACTTCCCTGAATGCATGGAGTACAGCAGCAGGAATACTGTGTCAAGGAAAATTAAATAGAGGCAAACCCCAGAGATTGAAGTGTTAGCTGCAATTCACCTTGCTGTGCTCCAGATCAGCACCTGCTTGGAGCTGTCATGTTCATTTAGGATAAGATGCATCCATTTTGAGTGAGAATGAAGTGAAAGTGTCTGTTTGAAACTACAATGGGGAAACTTAGCCACGGTTTCCTCTCCCCATCTCCTGTTCTCCCTTCCTTTCACAGCCATATTTAGCAACTGCTGCCAGTTAGGCAATGCAAATTTAAGGCTGTAGGAGTATCAGCTTTGAAAAAAGCTGATACTCCTACAAGGTGGAAAAACTAGGTATCTAGTAAAAAAAGGGTTTGGCAAGAATAATTTATGTTGTTCTGCAGGGAGGAGAAATAAATGACCCCTGGCACTCCCTTGCAAAACACACATTTAGCCCGACAGAGTCCACTGACCCTTTGAAAAAAGCTGTATTTGAGTTTCTAAGGATTGCTCTGTGCACACAGGCTCTCAACCTTGGAAGACTCACATTGTTGCTGCCACAGCCAGCATGTTGCAGTGGCCGGTGCTGCCGACCCTGCTTTACTGGTGCAGCATTTACCAGTTTTGCTTCCTTGTCTGTGGTATGGTGGTGGCAGATGAAGCCGTGGATGTTGCAATGAGCTGGGATGTCTCCTCACTTGTCTCAGCCTTGGCCAGGGGCATGCCATGTTTGCCCCAGCTTTCCCCATACCATCAGAACAGCAGTATCGTGCCTGCTTCAGTGTTCCCAGCAGTGACCAGCTGGGTATGCCTAGGGCATACTAGGGCAGAGGATGAGGCAGACAGTGAGAAGCCTCCTGTACCAGTACTGCATTCCCAAAGGTGCTCCTGGTTTCCTCATCACTGTTGCTGATCTATTGCCCTCCATCTCTCTGGGGACAAGAATGTGGGATGAGTGATAGGCATTTACAAACTGAGTTTTAATGAAAGTCATCAGGTTTCCATGACCCAGATCTGTTTGTGCTGTCCTTTTAAAATCCTGTATTTTGTAAAACCCTAAAGATGTGACCTTTTGGTAGACTGTTAAAAAGTAGTTTTGAGCCAGCTTTTCCCTTTTACTCCTCTTATTTTCCCTACAGTCCATTGCTTCAGCGGACATGGATTTGAATCAGCTGGAGGCTTTTCTTACTGCCCAAACCAAAAAACAAGGCGGCATCACATCAGACCAAGCTGCAGTCATTGCAAAATTTTGGAAGAACCACCGGATGAAGATCCACGAGAGCCTGATCAATCAGAGCCGTTGGGGTAACGTCCTGAAAAACATAAACTGGCGAGTGGATCTGAAGTCACAGTCGAGACACATGGACCAGATAAACACTCCTGTTGCAATAGTTGAAATGGAACTGGGAAAAATTGGGCAGGTAAGCTTTCTGTTGCAAAATACAGAAACCTGATTTAACTACATATGTGCTGAGACATTTTACCTATTGCTGAATTCTCTATATCCAAATCAAGTCAGTGTGTTTTTCACCACCAGGCCTTTAATGTACTTGTACTTGTGGTCCATCTTTGAATACAAAGATACATTCTGGCTGATGAATGCAATTTGGTTTCTTTTTATATCTCCATATATGTATTGACAGCTCTCTTTACATTAAGCTTGAAAAATCTGATGATGTAGAAATAAAACATAAAATCAGCCAAACTAGTGATTATATTTGTATTCCATTGTCATGATTTAGACATCAGGGCATCCATGCACTGCAAAGTCCATTAGTCTTCGTTTGTTTTATTTTTCTAAGCAAATACTAAAAATAGATAATATCTGCAAAGTAGAAGCTGAAAAAGAAATAAAGTTCACAGATTATGATGATCAAGCATCCCTTACATTTTAGGACAAATAGGGGGAAAGACTCCTTTACTTTACATAACACCTATTTTCATGTTGCGTCTTTATTAGCAGTCACACCCTATGCAATCTACTCTCAGGCAATCTGGCCTAAGAAAAAGATAGAGCTCTATCAGTGCTGAACACTGCATTTCTTTTTAATCTTTGGCATTCATATGAATGTGTAAATAAAGGCACAGCTTCCCATCTTCAATCTATCTTTTTCTGACAGGAAATGTGTTTCAATTTGTTATCTTTTTTTCTCTGCAATGTGTTAGCACATCTTAAAACCTCATTTCTTAGCAGCAGCTACTGCAAAACATACCATGAGCTGATTTGAGGGTTTTGATGTTACTAGTTAACATTTACCAAGTTGCCTTAGATTTTATAATATTTTAGTACCTGGATTATGTATATCTAAAATATGTATGTGCATGTGTACACACACACATGCCTGGAATACAGCTCTACTGACTGAATGATTTAATTGAAACTGTGTGGCTATACCATGTACAAGTAAACTGGGATCCTACAGAGACAATATATATTGTTGAAGTTACTCTGTTTATCCTCTTTTCCCCAGTCTTTGAAAGCTTATCCTTACTAAGTGCTGGCCCTCTGCCTTCCACTCATGTATCTCTGCAGTGACCAATACAATAAGAGTGTGTGAGTTCAGGGTTTTTTTTCTAGCGTCAAAAAAAAAAAGTGGAGATTTCTGCTGTTGAGATTGGAAGCAATTATATTCTATTAGTAATAAATGGAAAAAGATGAGAAAAAAACATTACAGGAGTACAATTGAATCAGTACATTAGCGAGCAAATGGGAAAAACACCCATGTTCATCTAAAAACAAATCCTGAACTCAGAACCACTGTTGTATTTCATGGGGGAATTATGTAGCTTGTGACTCTTGTTTTGAAATTGTATTTTCCCCAGTAATGGATTTTTGCGGTAACATCAGTCAGCAAGTACATTTGTATTTCTTCCACCCTGTGTAGCATGGGAAAGGGGATGTGAACATGAAGGAAGAATACACATTTCAGAGACACTGTCATTCCTTTTACCAAAGAGTCCCACAACAAAAGGAAATGAATTATTTTAGCAATGCAGCTTTGTATTTCAAAGGGAAGCAGTTGTGTGAATGTACTTTTTCAAACTGCCACCAGACATAACTTTTGCCTCTGTTGCTGAGGACAGTAGTGAGCTGTCAGCAAGTGTCTGATACTTGGTGCAACTAAGGGTATTAGACTGGTACTTCCAGAAATAATCACAGAGTAATTAGCATTGTCACCACTTGAATCAAAATTGGTATTTATTTTCAGGAGCTGTGGTTTCACATGGTCTTTAGCTTTGGATTAAATAGCTTCTCTGCTGAAAAGCTTTTGGTTGAGGCAGTCCGCATCAGGCTGCACGCTCCTGTGATGGGCTGAGTTTTGAGAACCCCAGGACTGAAATGTCAGCAAGCAGGTTGCCAGAACAGTTCAACCAGCCCTCAGCCTCTTCCCACATGTGTTTGGGACCTTCTGGAAAGAGGCTATTATTGAAGGTTGAACAAGTTGTTCTTGCACACTGGATCCAGTCTATAAACTTAAACCAATCATGTTTTATAGCCTCTATATGTATTTTTACATTATTGTTAGAACATTTCTATCAGTTCTAAATAATCAAGTTTTGTAGCACATCAAATACACATATGCTGGTACCTTTCTGAAACTTAACAAAGAGAATGTCTTTTCTAAAAGATTGTCAGTCATATATGTGACTTGGCAAATAGTGAAGATCTGGATTTGCAGAAGAAAGCTGACTGATGATTCAGGAGTAAATTATTTAGAACAGATTGTTTTCATTTGGACACTTGATAACAGGGGTGTATACAAATGCATTGATGTGTAATGAATTGATGTTAATATTTCATGTTTCAACAGAAGCAAAGAAATACTCTGTATAAAACGTACCTTTACAGAATTTGAAGTCGCTCTGATTCTTTTCTGTGTCTCTGGGCTGGATTTAGATCTCTTCCCAGCAGAAGGCAAGACAGTTTGGTGGAGTGTCTGCTCCTTCAGCTTCAATAAATGACCTTGCTTTCTGCTTGCCATCTCTGAATTTTAATCAGGCAATTCTTTCATGATGGAAAGACTGTATGTGTAAGACCTAATATGGTTAGAAGTGGGAAGTTTGAAGTGATAATGCCACTAGACCGAGTTTGCATGAATTTTGTTACATTTCGCAAGTGTTTTCTAATGGAAGAGAGATGTTTCTGGGCTTGAGAATCCATTATAACTTGCATGCATTACTTCTTACTAGCCTTGGCATTACTGATCATAGGAAAAAAAGAAAAAAATAGCCCTTTCCTCTAAGTGCTCTTAAAAACACTTCTGATGAGAAACATTTGGAAATACTGGTGTCCTAAACTTTGGGAAGTTTGGTTCAGGATCTTGCATCATAACTTGCGTCTTGAACTTTGCTTCTTCAGTAAAGATTTTACTGTAACATTTAAAGTTTCCTTTGTGCTGGTGATGTAGTCTTTAAAAATCTTGGTTAAAGGCAGATGAAGATGCTGGCCATGAAAAACTGCTTTGAAAGCCCATTTTCTTTAACAGTATGGCTAAAAATAAATTCCTAAAGCAGTTGCACTTTAGCCTGCATTTGCCTTCATCTGCTCATGATATTCACTGCTCATCACTGCCAGTTCATTCTTTCCTTTTGAACAGCCCATCTTTTCTTTGGTGCAGTGGTTTTATCCTCCTGCATCTCTGTACCTTGCTGGCTTTCTCTTAAAACATCTATAACTCCGTGCTCCCTTCTTTATATCTTTGTTCTCCCTCTCTGAGCATTGCTGTAAAGCTCTTTTGGCATGAAATTTCAACTGGATGAGAACCTGCTGTGAGGGACAGTGGTGTGAGCTGCAGTCGCCCTTCTCGTGCCCTTCCTGCCCTGCTGCACCAGCGCTGCTCCATATGGTGAGCAGTCACTGCTGCACAATGTTAAGTTACCTGCAGATGTCTGTCACAGATTTATATCTGACCTTGTCATTAATAGGAAATAAATGCATAGGTTTTGCACTGTGGTTTGGCATTAAGATATTTAAACTTGTTTTATGGACTTTGTCATGTTATTTTCCTTATGAGATGTGCCCCTCCACTGAGGCTATGTTCTTCCCCACTGCTATTGTGGGCTGATTTACCATTAAGTTTTACTTTCTTGCAGCATTACATATATTTTGCAGTTTCCTATATGAAACTGATCAAATGTTATAGATTAGCTTGAGTATTTGCTCTTGGCTTTTATGCTTAAATTTATTTACAGAATGGGTATTTTCTCATGCATTTCTTTCCATTGCTTAAAATACTGTTAATCCATGTAATAGCACTTTTATTGGAGTTCCATGGGATGTTAAGCATGTTATATGAGCAAAGAGTATTTACTGCCCTAATTTAACATGAAATCTGGGATTCCACTGCAGGAATCTTCCCAAAAGATGTGAAGAAATTGCATCAGGATTATGGATTGGAGAGGTTTTCTGAAATTTCATCAACTTTAGTTTCTATGACTATGAAGATTTTATTCTTTTAGTGTTCTGGGAAGGAGTGAAATAGATCTCAAAGAAAACCAAGTTTCTGACTTATTAATTAGTATATTCTAAACAAATTTAGGTGAAATTTGTATCAGCCATGCTATAAACAAATGCAAAGTTGAATTCACACACATAGACAAACACTGAAATTGAACATGCTTTCACAGTAAAATAGTCAAAGAATTATTATTATTTAGTTTCTATAAATCGCATTACCTTGCTAGCATTACAGATTGAATGCTGCTGAGCATCTCTTGGTGTTTGTCACATTTTTGTAAGCACAGGTCTCTTGGCTGCGGTTATCTCCAGCAATAGCTTTCACCAATGGAGAAAGGTCAGATCAAAAAAGCGTCATGAGTAAACTCATGCTATAGAGAGGAAGGATTATGGCTGCTTTTGATTCTGTGTGACTGCAGGTCAGGCTGCTTCAGAGCTGTCTCTTAAAATAACTTCAGATAATGGACTTCCTGTCCTTTTTATGTAAGATCCATTCTGGAAAGATGTACCACCTTTTGTACAATATCAATATGAGCAAAGTGATGCTCTGGGAGATTAGCAGCAGTTCTGGGTACCCCAACCAAACTAAGAGCAGCCTGGCCTGAGAAGGGGGAGGAAAAACAACCACTAAACTGTTTCTCCTTTCCGGCCTTAATCCACTTTAATCTTCATAGTTATTAACATTATCAGAAATGTTGTTCTGGTAAAAAATGGAAAAACATGGGCATTTAGAAGCAGAATTGATCGACTTAACTGCAACAGGCTTAATACTTTTATGTGATTAAAAATATAAGCCCTGTTAAGTAGAAGTTAGTGGAAAAAAATCACCTTTGTGGCCAAGCCAAATGTCATCACTTGAGCTTTTTGTTCACCTTGGAAATTTATGAGCTGGAGGGAACAGTTACATAAGGCAGTACAGTGCAAAAGCAAATAAAAACCAGAGGGCAACGGGTCACTCAGCGCAGAGAAACCTGGAACACAGCTGGCTGACTTAACTCAGTTATTTTCTTAAACCCCTGCACGGCACCCTCTGTAGTCCTTTGCTTTGACAGTTCAATTTTTGTCACCTTCTCCTGAAAGCAAAGTGAGATTTGGGGAACAAGAAGAGAATTTTGTTGCTTGTGGCTGTTGGGATTTTTAAGTGATATTACAGAGATAAGAGCATTAAACTGTGATATCAAATAACTGTCTTCTTGAATTGTCACTTTTCCTTTAAATATATATGACAATGTTTTTTCATTAGTACCTCATCTGTCCATCCTACATGAAGCAAGGATATTCTACAGTTACTGGTACTAGCAGTTTACATCATTGTTTATTTGTGCCATGTATACACACACAGGGATGTGCAGGTGCATGCACACACAAACATCCCTTGTCACCTGTTTTACTCTGGAACTGGATTTGCTGAAGTAGTTTAATAGAGTAATTTAAGTGAGACAGATATTGATTGTAGCTGAGCTCAGAGTATTATCAGAGAATTCTGAATGAACTGAAGGTGAGCTATATGAAGATAGGTGTTATAATGATGCATATTTGCTGCCTTTCATCTGCCTAAATTCAGATTCAGTCCTGGAGCCTTGCGATTTTTTTACCTTCTCAGAAAATATATTGAGGTCTATATTATGACAGGGAACTTGCCATCTGTTATATGTCCCATATGATCGACGAATGTTTTGCAATCTAACATCTGTCTGGCATTCTCATAGAGCAATAAAACGTTGCTTAGCTTTGATGAAACACCCTCCAGAGCCATGACTTGCAGCCTTGGGGTGCAGATTACGATGAGGCTGGGACAGGGGCAGCTGGGTTCAACAGGCCTGTCTGTTGAAAACTGTTTCCAGCAAATGCATTTCATCACTCAGCTACACCTTTTTCTGGAATTGGTGCTACCCATTTACAGTCAGAAGGACCTGTTCTTTCTCATTCTTATCATCCTTACGTTATCCCTGTCTGCTTATGGCTTTTCTGGAAGTCCTTGCCCTAGTTTTCTGCCAACTCCCTTGCCCCCAGAAGTGGCTGGTATGCTTTTGGAACCTACCCTTAGCTAACAGGCCTCGGTTCTCATCCTGGCTCTCCTACTAAAAGCGTTTCTATAGTTTTCAACCTTTTCTTTGCCATTACTGCTGCACTGGGGTAGGTTACTCTGAAAGTTTGTGGTTGTGCATGCTTTTAGATCTTCAAGACTCAAGCTGGATAAAGTCAGTGCGGTCAGATATGCAGGCAGGGTCTTGGCCACAGCAGACCTGAGCATTTAGCCCACAGGCTTTCAGGTGGAACAGATGGCTTCATGCTCCTTGTTTAATCCAGTCTCTGTGTGCATTTCAGTTCCTTCTCTATTCACTGAACCTCACGTGGAAGATTCAGCTAAGAGCATGTTTCTTTTGTACTTTGTGCTTTAGTTCCATCTGAATGCGTGAACTTCTGGGTCAGGAAATCAGGAGTTTGGTTTCAGGAGAGCGAGAGCATCTTTTTGGGAGCTGTGGCACTGGAGTGGGGAGCAAAAAAAGCTGACAGCACTTAAAGAGAACACGTTGGAGAGGCTGGATGCAGAGATGGCTGATGAGCTTCAAAACCTCCACAGCTCTGGCTCTGTTCTCTAATAAGAAAGTTATTCTGTGTTGCTAATGAGCTTAGGGGATGGTTGTGAGTTTCTTGTGGTTTCTCATCGCTTTGCATTAACTGGGTAATTTGGAGATGCTAAATTGCACACCCCCCATCACCAAAGGAATTGCTCAGTTTGAAGCAGGTTGGCGGAGCAGTTTCAACGTGATACTCGCACTGCTGCTGTGGTGGGTGTAAATAATCACAGTCATAAATAATCACTGTCGGTGCAATTCCCCCATCACCATGGACTTGGAATTGTATAGAAACTGACTGCAAATATGCAAATAAAAGCATTGCATTTGCACAAAATTCCACATGCAGATGGCACCATTTGTCTGAGTGACCTTGCTCTTACACTAGCATAGTAAGGTCTTCTGCCTTCTTCAGAGCATGTGGCCTGGCCTGGGTTGCTGCCAGAGGGTAGAGGAGCAGCTCTGCGTTTCCCACACCTACCAAGCAGGTAGAGATTCAACCTTGCTGCTGCAAAACCAGGCTTTAATTGGGGTAAAATGTAGTGTAAGGCTTGGAAAGATGGAGTTTAATGTACTAAGTGGAAGGTCTTTGGAGATTTGCAGAAGGTGAGATGAAAAACCTGAAATGGGAAAGGTGGATTAAAAAATACCACCATTTCTCATTTTACTAATGCCAAGCCTGGGGCAGAAGGCAGAGGGGACCACGCTTGGCCAACGTGATTGATTCCTGGTTTATTAAAAAGCAACTTTGAATGCAAAGAGTGCATCTGTTTGCTGCCGTGTTTCCAACTGTTGAGGACCCAGAGAGAGCATTTGCTGATGTAAGGCCTCCTGGGATCAGGAGGAATTAGTGAATTCTTTTGGCACTGCCCACCTTTTGTGAAAGCAGCGGTGTGTAGTTTGGGTGTGAAAGTGAATATTTTCTGTTTTCTGAATTAATTCCTCTTGGGATAAATATATTGTGTGAAAAACAGTTACCCTGAGAGGCTTTCAAGGAAGTGGAACGTGGTTGAAGGACTAAAAATGGCAATCTCTGCTGGATTCTTTTTAACAAAAGTCACAAGTTTTATGTGATTCTCAAATAAAACATTTTTAAAAGGGGGAGTATTTGTGCTGGAAAGCCTATACACAGTAAATCAAAGCAACTGGTTTCTTTGCATCTTAGCTTCAGTGTCGCTGGCCATCTGTGTTCTTCAGAGGACTTGGGTGTCAACATTAGCAAGTAATTTGTTCTTAGAAAACTCAGGGAGAAAAAGGAGTTGTTGTGAACATAAGCGCCCACTGCACTGGTTAACAAAGCATCTTGTTTATATACAGGCTTAGCCTGGCCAAACACATTTAAAGTTGTTTTGCCAGTTGGCCAGCCTGCCCGCTCTTTTGATGCTATGCCACATTGCTGCTGAAACACATTTTGGAGATCCTTCCAGGTTTGTCATAGTCTCTCTTGAGATCCCCAGATTCTAGTGTTCAGGCGTGTACATAAGAACAAGAAGAGCCACTGCAGGAGAAGGTATCAGAGGATAGAAAATTGGAAAGCTGGCATGTCACTGGGGAGAAATGCTTGTAACTTACACTCTGCTGCTTAACCATTTGGATTCTCTTTACTCTGTCTTATATATATGTATATACACTTCATGAGTATATATGCATGCAGCTTTGGCTGTGCAAGAATTGATTCAACAAAAAAAACCCAACACAGTCCACAGAAACAAAGCAAAACCACTGCAAACTGTACCATTAAACTTGCGTGTTTCTCTGCATGTATTAGTTTTTTTGAAGAGTGAACCTGTGTGATTTCTTTTGAGCAGCTTATATGTTATCTGCCAGCAGCTTTGGTTTTTTACCTTTCTTCACGACTTGAATTCCCACGTGGTGAGCAGTTCTATTAATACATTAGGCAGCAGAAGGCATGGGCAACAGGAGAATGCAATTCGTAGGCAGTTCTCAGTGTAATCTTTTTATTGAGGAGATACTTCTAACTTCTAGCAAGCTGTGGCTTTCTGTCCTTCTAGTGCTTCTATGCCTGTGTCTCATCCTAGTTAAAAATGAAAAAAGAAAGGATAAGCGTCACCCTTTTTCCTTCCTTTTCTTCTTACAATTCCATTTACAAAATCTCTAACTGAGGGATTTCACTGGTAGCAGCTGGAATTTGCTGGTGTACAAAGCTGTCCTTGGCAGTCAGTAACAGAGTTAATGCTGGGATATTATGAGCTCCCTGCATGGAAATGTAGTCAATCAACATGTGTGATGCTTGGAATACTATCTCTGTGTTTATACAAAAGTGAACTCTCATTCCTGCTGCAGATGCTCTTGCTGCTATTGCTTCATACTACTAGCAGTGGTACCTAGGGACTTCTAGATGCCAGCAAAGAAATTCTGGGTGAGGCTTATGCCCCTTCCTAAGGCAATGAATTAAAACAGTTGAAAACAAGGCTCTTTTAGAAGACATCAACCTCCATGTCATGTAGGTCAGGTTTTCAGCAGATGACTGGTAGGAATTTTGCACCGAAGAAGCACAAACTTCATCTCCATTTGCAGGTTCACTTTCCTCTGTATTAAATAGATCTGCCTTACAGGTGCACCTTAGTACACTGCCTTCGCTTCATCTTGTGAAAAACATAGGCTGAAAGGAAGGCAGTAAATAGAACTGCCATGGAAAAATCACATGTGGGTCTGAGATTGTAGTTTCAAGTTACAGGTCTTTTTCTTGTAGTGATGTAGATTTAAAGAGTTCCAGACCTTTGTTACTTGTTCCACCATTGCAATACCCTGGTAGTTACACATTTACAGAGTTGAGAGTAGCTGAGTGAGTCCAAATGAATTTTTTTTTTTTGTTGCTCCCTCCCCACCTTTTTTTTGTTTTCCCCAAATAATTTTTAGTCTGGACCCGTTTGTTGAAGGGGTGGGATGGGGGCAAAATTGAGCAAAAGAAATTGAGAAGTCATCCAGAAAAGTGCTCATTTAAACATACATGGTCAAAGGATTACCTCTTTTAAACCTGAGCTAGTGGTGCCTTGAACATGAGAAGTAAAGCAGCTTTCCTTGAATGCTAAGGATGACCTCTCTGAAGTGCCAGCTTTTCCTTAAAGAGTGGAGGAGGAATAGAAAATGAGAGACACGGCTGTTGGATGAGTTTGGTATTGTAAACTTAATCTGGAGAAGTGTGGAAAAGATACCTGATTTGGAAATGATCTAAAATGGTATCTGGAGGTGGGAACCTGCTAAGATTGCAAGAACAGAGGAATCTTGATATTTTAGCAGTATTAATATTCTTTGTTTCTAGAATATATCTCAGCTACATACATTCGTGACATCATTAATAAGAAACATGATTGAAATACTTGTCTTATATTTGTCTGGTTATTTTCTCCAGTGTTAGGTGGGAAATACGGCAAGTTGAACCACAGATTTGGCCGAGTTGCCTGGAGTGATGCTAGAAGTCTGGAAACAGGAAGGAGTAGAGCTGAACAGCAAGCAAGTCCTGACTTAGTCACAGCTCTAACAATGAAACTGGTTTATTGTTTGGAGTTTGGGGTTGTGTGGGGTGTGGGGTTTTTCTCATTCAATAGTTAGAATAAGTTGATTGCTGTCAACAATTTCATTGTCAAAATAGCTTTTTCCTTGTTGCCTTGTGTGCCTCTATTCCATTCTTTTTTCTTTTTGCTTGTTTTGAATATACTTACTTGAGGCAGTGTGCTGAAGCATAAGTTTCCCTGCTTTTCTCTGAAAGGAGATGGTTGGGAGGAGATCACTGACAGTGCTTTTGATTAAGACATCACTGTCCCACTTACTGCTTTAAAAGTTGAGGAACTGACTACTTTGAACATAATTCCAAGAGCAAGTCCTCTTCGTTTCGAAAGAGATTCTAGCTTACAAAAGATACAAAACAACCCTTTGATTAAGAAACCTCTCTAAGCTGTAATTTTGCATAGACCTTGACACAAGAGGTTTTTTTCTGTCCTCCTTTCAAACTGTCATTTGCAAAACTCCATAAAGCTAATCAGACATGCAAATCTTCAATATATTTTTAGTTCAGCTCACTGATGTATATTCATTAATATGTTATTAAGACAAGGAAAGCATAATTTAAATTGCATATGCTTAATTTGGTTAATAAATGCTTGAAATGTAGTCCCACTTTTAAAAAGTAACATACGAATGATGCCACTTTTTCAGGGTTTTTTTCCTTTTAAGTTACAAGGAGGGTATAAAGCCTCTTGTTTTAAGCACAAAAGTAAATTTCTAGTGCTTTTTACCATGACCCTGTACAACTAAAGGACCCCTATGCTGAGTTTTAGTTCTCCTTGTATGCATTACATTCCAAATGATGTAATTATAATAAATTGCGCCAGTGGACACCTAGTGAAGATTATGGCATTGTATTTGAGTTCCCAGACTCAAATTAGATGGAGTTAGGTAGCCAAATACAAGATGGAAAGAACACAGTTTCCTTGTGTTCCAGTGTGGCTAAGCTCCACCAATGCAAATCAGGGACATGCTTGCCCTATATTTAGTTTGTGGTGGCCTAACCAAATGAGATACTCACAAATTACTACTGGAATTAGAATAAATTCTCTAAAAGCTTCTGAACCTTCATTGAACATTCAAAGCTGCTATAATATCTATTTCTTTAAACCTTTGAAGAGGTACTTGAATGCTTACAGGCAGTAAACTTTTCAGTCAATTGATTCCATTTTTGTTGAATCACTCTCAAAAGTGGAGCTGTGCTTTAAGACCTATTAAAAAATGTTCATTCCATTTAACCTGTAAATATGCCACAGGACTTGAGAAAATGAGTTTGATAATGGTTTTTGGAGCTTTTTTAAGACTTCAGCCTGGAAGGCAGCATCTTAAAGGAACTCATCGTTGAGGAGAGTCTCTACTGTGTCCCGTTATGCTGGCCTGACTTATGTGAAGTAATGAGGCATGACAGATCATGAGTGCAGTGCATCATGTTCACAACAAATAACCCTGTTCAGAAAATTACATTTCTGCTCTAAGCAGTCATTTTGAGTTATTTGCAGCTAATTTTAAACTGCCTGCTTTTATGGAAATGGAACGCTCGCATTTCCCAGTAAATATCACCATGATGCTCAGAGACAGCTGTGAAGTGCGACTGTCTGGGAAAAAGCTGAAGTCTGATCAGACTTAATCAGCTGGAACCTGTTCCTGCCTGGAAATATCTTGATTATACATGAGAACAAACACGACACTTGACAGAATTGGCTTTTGTGGTACCCACTGCTGTAAGGACATGGAAAAGAACTGTCGATTCATGTCTTCTGTCTCGCTGAAGGTGCAGGCATTGACGGGAGCATCTTCCTGTATTGTTTTTCTTCTTACTTACCCTTTCCACTAGAAAAGATACTGATTGAATGCAGTCAACTTCCTTTGTTAGTAGTATGTGCCTTTTATTCACTGCCATTGCTGTCCTGTGGTGGTTAGGTTGCCACCATTGGAGTTTGAGCAATGAGCCATGACTGCACCCAGCTGATCACCCGGAGTTTACTGGAGAGCATGACGAGAAACCCTGGCTGTTTGAGGGAGTGGTAAATCTGGCTCAGTTTAGGTGTCTGCCTTGGACTGTTCCCTCAAAGGATCTGTTTCAATGGACTCCAAAGGAAAGCAAGCACTATTAGCTGAGCTCTAGAGGCCTGAAGTTTGGTGAAATAGATCCCACCCTTCATCTGAACTGTGTACTGATGGCTTAACAACCATTCTTCTCAGATGAAGGATGTGGATGAAACATTGCTTAGTTGAGCTCAGAGAGGATGAGGCAAACTGTCTCATCCTTTGTTTTCTAGGAAGCAAAAACAGAAGAGAAAGGCAGCTCATCCACTTATACTGTGGGAAGAGTAGACAAGTGAATGTCATTGAACTGTCAGCCAAATAAGTGCTGGCTGCTGGATCAAAGACCTGCATTTGCACTGAATCTGAACTCCTGGGGTAAAATTAATGCAAGATATAAGTGAAAGGATAAAGAAACTATGTTTAAATGTTTGTTTCATTTTTTTTAAGTCATATTAAACAAGCATTAAGTTTGCAGAGCAGAAGTACTTCTGGGTTTAAACACACCAAACGCTATGTGACAGTTAACAGCTCCGAAATATTGTCGTGGTCTGGATGTGGTGTGTGACTGGGCCAGTTTGGGTCATAACACTCTCCTCTGCAAACACACCGAGTCAAGCTGACTGGATGCTAAAGCAGAAGAAAGACAATACCCCCAGCTGAGAGCAAAGATTTGAAAGACAGTGGATGAGCGGATCAGTTTCAAGGGCTTGAAGGTTCTCTCTTGGAGGCAGGGAGAGGCTTGTTTTTACAGGCACAGAGCTTGGAGGTCAAGAAGACTTGCTCCCCCCTGAAGGAGACTGTTCCCCAGAGCTGCTGGAGGAGAGTTTAGCTTGAGGGACTTGGGGAGGTTGGATGGTGCTGCCACATCCCAGTGGTCTTGCAGTTGTATGAGGGATGTTGGCTTGCCATGATTCTCATACAGAAGCTACCTGATAAGAAAACTGTGTTCAGGTAATTTTTTATTCTAAACCATTGGCTTTTGCAGAGAGCACTGGATGTTTCTTTTCTCAGTCACTGATTTTTGGAAGAGGATTTTTGGAAGGAGTTTTCAGAGGTGTGATGCTATGCTCCAAGCCTGGCATACATCACTCCTTCTGCCCCTTCTGTTGTGTTTCTTCCTACTCCTGTTTGCATGACAACATGCAGAGCTCTCCACAAGCTCTTGTTGTTCCTGAAAGAGATTTCAACTCATAACTTTTTCTCAGTGCATCAAACCACATGCCAGGCCAGAGGGCTGAGTACTGTTAGCACTTTAACATGCAAATGGTGGGAGAAATTTGCTGTTGACCAGGGAGTTGCACATGACTTTATATGCTGGCTGTGCTCTGGGTTGGTCTGGCTCATGATTTCCCATCCTAAGAAGTGACAGCAGTGTCCAGCAGCCCTCCCTCCCTTCAGAGGACAGGGCTTTCTCCTTCAGGCAGGGAGTTGTCACCAGGGCTCTCCCGTTGTCATCTCACTGTCTTCCCCGTTTGGCATCATTCCCTACTTGAGCACAGCTCCTCTCCCCCCTCCTTTCTTCTATGCCCTTTGCTTGGCTCTGGTTGTGTGTTTGTTTTCTCTCCCACACTCTGTTTCATTTGCTGCCCAGAATAATAAGGGGCTTGTTGAAAGGGTGCTGCGAAGTAATTTGTCTTCGTTCATTCTGTATTTATTTAACATTAGTTTGCAGCCTGCCTGGAATACAAAATTACAAATTTATTCACAGTTTATTTTAATAGTATTTATTATTTTGGAGGCTCCTGTGCAAGCCCTATTACTGCCATAAGAATCTCATAAATAAATAGTTATCATCAGTTATGATGATATTATAGTTCCCATATCCATTCCAAGGATACAATCGAAGGGCAGAGAGCACAGACACAAGGATTTCTACTGATTCTGCTGCCCAGTTTGAAAAACCCTAACCCTGAGTTCCCAGAGTGCTGAGCTGTGGTGGTACAGCACCTGATAGCATACCCACCACTCTGATGGACATCAGCCCTTCTGCAAAGCAGACCCCAGGTGTTTCAAACAGAACCTGGAGAAAACTGGGAACACACAAGGAGTGACCCCCTGGAAAAATGCTGTTGGTGTGACTTGCCCACCATTTCATGTGCTTTCCTGTACAGGCATAGCCTTGTTCTCTCGGTATCATTCAGCTGGTTTATCTGTAAGATCCTTCTTTCTCTTCCTGCAGTTCCCTGTCTGCTTTGCTCTGCACCTTCCAGCTTCAGCAATGGGCAGCCTGCAGACCTCAGCCTGCTTCCCTACACAGCCCCTACACAGTTCATTCATTGCCTGGGCATTGCCTGCCACAGAGTTCTGCTGGAAGATAAATAGTATTGGATCTTGACATGGCAGCTTGCATTACAGCGCTTATGCAAAAGGGCAGGAGGTTATTTTAAGTTGCCTGGCAACTGTAATTCTGACATTTTCTGTATTATGATAATTTTGCATTGTAGTGCTCGTGTTCTTTAATACAGTTTTCAAGAATGGGGCTGAAAAGTGTTTCCTCAGATCATGCATGCAGAAGGTCCTGACTTGGACCTCCTGTATGCACACAAGAACATTTACCTGTGGGCAAATAAGTTTACTTAATAGCTGCATGCAAATAAAGGCAGAACATTCACGATATTCATAAGCCACTGGAGAAAATATTAGTGGGATTCTTCCAGCTAAAGAAAATCTGAGATGGAGGTATATTGGTGCAGAATATTAATACCTCCCCATCCAAAATCTGGAAAATGGCTTTTAGTGCTTCTGTTTTCTTTCCCAGTTGTTAGAACCTAAGTCAAATGCTGTGTTTTATCTGAAGTGGTTTACCCAGAGACATGTGCTGCATGCGAGTGTATTCATTATCCTGCCTCATCCTTTTCTTAACATCTTCCTTTTTCTAAATTTTGAAGCGTGCAGCAGTAGCATTTTCTACATAGTGAAACGTAATTATACAGTTATATTGCATGCACTCTGGTCAATAAGGTGAATCTCAGCCAGGAGTAGGCAGTCATGCAGAAAAATCTCACACTGGTGCAGCAGGATAGGTGTAATACCAGATCCTGCTGAGCTGTGACTGAAGTACACCCTGGGGAGGTGCTGACTGTGTTTTCTTGGCTAAAGCTGGTATTTTTCGAGGCTGGAAAGCTGGGCAGGAAGCACATTATAGAGCAATTAGCACTGGGCTGTGTTTGTGCAAGGAAGCGTCTGTCATCTTTGTCAGGGCAGAAAGGTCATTTTCTTTGGAACATCTGGAGAAGGTTGTTCGAAGTGTGGCAAGCTGGCATGGAGGATTTGCTTTTGAAATACTCTGCTGCTTTTCTAAATGATTACCCATGGCTTTAAGATTGCCTGTGCGCCAGTTATGGTGGATTTGCTGATAGAAAGGAGACTTTCGCTAGGGTTAGCTGCTAAATAGGGGACTGCTAGAGAAGGGTCAGTTGGGAGCAGGAGGCTTTAGCAAAGATGCCCAAGTAAGAGTCTGGAGAGGGCTTGGACTTCACCAGGTCCTTAAATGCAGGTCATCTCTCAGCAGTGGCAGCTCTGCGTGAATCTTCCTGTTTCTCCTTTGCCTTTCTCTGCCAGTTCTGCTTTCATTTCTTCTCCTTCTTCTCTTTTCCCTTCTGCTTCTGCATCCTCAAAGTGCTGCTCTGCCTCTTCCCTCTCTTTTCATCCCCTTGGCATGCTCCTCGCTCTCAAACTTGGATTTTTCTTTCATTTCAGCAGAGCTATCTGGGGCTTTTTGTCTTTGTCAGAGCTGTGCAGCACAGCAGAGGGCCATGAACTGTCCCAGGGCAAAGCTGCCCATGAGCACATGAAAGTACAGAGGCTGTTCTGGGCAAGGTTCAGGTTTGCACGGTGTCTCCATGATCTCTCTATGTTATTGTACTGAGACCAGCACTGTGTTACAGAAACAGCGTATTCTAATTGCTCTGTGGCAAAGCTTATTTTTCTGAGAAGCTGTGAATAGATTAAGTTGTGTTCTTGGGGTTGTGTGTGGCTTGGGTTTGGGTTTTTTTTTAAAGCAGTGTATGAAGTCTTCACTTACAACTGTGCATGAAACTCCTTGTCTGTAATTGTCCTTCCGTGGATTTACTAAGCTGCAGTATCAAAGCAGAGCTTTAAAAACAAGGATGGAACATATTGGAATTACTTGGCACCTGCATGTTCTAATGTATTCTAAATAATGAGCTTTATGTGGTAAGTTTATGTAGCTGAGCTGTAAATTTGTTTGTGATGATGATTATACTGAGAATCACCTTTACTAGTTGAGTTACACGTGAACACAATGTAGGCTTATTACCCAGGAGACCTGATTAGCAATAGTGTGGGACTTGGGCAGAGTGCAGCTTAAGAGTAAGCATATTTGCATTTTAAGTGAGCTGCCGTTGCCATAAAGGTATGTAAACTGCTGTCAATTAAAATCGTGTGTCAGACTGTACAAATGATCCTGCGTGCTAATGCAGCCCAACATGTGGCTCTGGGGTGCATCAGGACACTGGTTCTTCTTTGTGATGTTTGTTCCCCTTTAGAGTAGTGGATCATGTGGCAATCTCAGCTTCCAACAGGATACCATCAAGGGGTTTAATAGATTCACTGAGAGAATCAATTGTGCATGTGTTAGATGAAGTCTTCAGATTTCTCATTAAATACCAGCAAACCAAAGGGTCATCATCCCCCATGCTTCATCTGTCATCTGTTTGTAGCCTGCCTAAAAGTCTTCCTCTTTAGACCTTTACTTTTAAGTTGGACTTCCTTGAAAATCAGTTCAGAGAACTGAAGATTGACATATGCGAACAAATGGGTCCATTTATTTAGAGAAGACTAGCTCTGTATGTTGCATATGGAAATAGATATTTTTTCATTTTCCTTTGCCCGCTAGTAAACATACTTCACACTACAAGCATTGTTACTGCAAAGCTCAGCATCCTGTTGACACTCAATGATATTTTTGATGAAGGCAAGGGTTGGGTCACCAGAATGGACGGAACATGACTTTTTGCACTGAAAAAAACACATTCAAATTTCTCACTTGAAGACACGTTTTGTCCATGGTTTCTCTCTCGTCTGTACAAGCACATCTTTATCTTGTGTTTAGACTCTAGACTTGGCTGGTAATAATTAGAGACAAACCAGGTGGAAAGTCATGAGTCATATGTTGAGGAAAAGATATGGCTTTTTTGGATCAAAGCAAAGTGCTCTGCATACACAATCTGTATTTCTGGATAAACAGGAGGACTTTTTCATGTTCTTCCCAGGGTATTTTAGGGTCTTAAAGTGATAGCATAAGGACCTAAACACAAAAAACCTCACACCTTACAATTATGAGTGTGCTGAATCACCAGAGAAGTCGCCTTCATGCACAGTAAGTGCTGTGCTGTGAACATGGGCAGAAAAAGTCAGGCTTTACAAAGCTAATGGCATATCTCCGTGCCCCTGATAAATTCTGAATATATTGGTTCCGTATGCAGCCTTCCACTTGCATAAGCACCCATATGCCCATATGCATGGGCATAACAAGCTATTCTGGCTTTTCCTGCTCTTTGCTTTGTCTCCTCTTCCTTCTCACCTCTGAAATTCTCACTCTGATTTGAGTCATTGCCATGTGTCAGGTACTCTTGTAACTCACCCCCTCACAATCGTACATGCCCATGGACTTTTGTCTTTTTTGGAAACTTGATTTCAAACTCACAGGGCTGCACCCTTCCCAAGGTGCTGTATGTAGGTGTGCCAGGAGCAGAGTATCGATTACTGATGCAGAGGGAAATCTCCAGGGTGGAGGCAGCCCTGGAGATGGAGATACTCAGGGAGCATTTCTTCTGACACTCTTGCAAGGCAAAAATCTGGTTATTTCAATGGTAATAATAGTAGTCACTAGAAAAAAATGCAGAGGTCTGCTTTACTCATGTTAGTACCAATGCTGTCTATGTCCTTGATTACACGTGGGTAATCTTACGTGTCCCAGATACAGACAGCTGTTTTCATGTTAGGGATAGAGATGGGGGGGGGAATGCAGAGCTTATTTTTTCTTAGTTAATTATCAAAACAACTCTTTGCAGTAAATATTTCCCATAGCAGCCTTTCCCTGTCCATAGTTCATTTTGTTTGTCTTCGCCTCACAGGAGTGCAAGGGAAACAAATTCTTCACTTCTTTCTGGATGTGGAAGAGAAATGAGTTAGTCCCATATGTCATGCTTGTGAACGATGAGTCCCAATTCTAACCTTACAAAGATGCTATTGTGTACTGTAATAATTCAAAGGTTTTGCTTCTCCTCTACTATTTCATTTCTAATAATTCCTGGATTAAGGGAATGTTTCAAGAGGAGGGGAGGGAGTACATACTGTTTTCAAAATACTGAAATGCTTGTAAGTTGCACCACCTTAGAGTTGTTTCAGGCCCAGGGGCTCAAACACAATCAGCATTACTAGGTTTTAAAGAGTGTTAAAGGAAATAACTATCTTTTCCTGTCCCCCAAGTTGCAAGGTCTCTTCTCTTGCAGTAATACCAAGAGTATCTTTTCTTTGTGCACTTACCTTCCCTTTCTTTTTCCATCCAAGGAAATCAGAATCTAAAACGGAGCCTCGGAGCTTACCTCATTTGAAACACCTCCAGATTTCTGGCTTGCTGTCACTGTCATTGCGACAGCGTTGCAGTCAGGTACCATGGTGATCTTAAACACTGTCACACTGCCTGCATGTACTTGTCAAATAATTTTTATAAGGTTTTTTTTTATTTCTTTGATGCCAAGATGGTTAAACAACAGTCATATCTAATTCCCACTGCAGTGTCAGTGATGATGTACCTTAGAAGAAATTAATTCTTAACTATTTGCTTAGTGCATATCAGTGCCTTATTCCTTTGTACTGCGTTAGCTTCAGGAGAACAGCTTCTGACCATGGAATCTGCCTGTGTAAAAGTGCTGCTCCCTGTAATACAAATGGATCCCTACTTCAAGGAATGTGTTTCAAACGAATGCTGGTAAGGAACACTTTTGTACTTCCACTTCGAAAGTCAAAATACAAAATGACACAAAATTGTCCTGAGGTCCCTGGCCTTTAATTTATTCAGGAAGCATTTCTTAACAGTCTTGTCCTGAAGCCTGAAACAGAATGTTCTAAAACATGGGAAAACACACTGCATACGGAACTCAAGGCTGTGGCTGCAGGCATGGAGCAGAACCAGTTCAGAATTGTGGTTAGACATTGCTGATGGTACCAGGAGGTATATAGTCTTCCCTTCCTGGGTGGCAAAGGCTCCTGTGATTCCAGAATCATGTTGAAGTCAGAAGTGCTCTCCTTACAGGGTAGGAGTGTAATTAGTACCATGATTTAGCTGATATTATCTTGGAAAAATTTGTCACGTGGGTTAGAATTGAAGGTATGCATCATGCTTGAGCAGGTCTAACAAACTGCCGCAGCTGAAAGAGAGGTTTTAGTCCCCTCTCCCCTGCTCTGCTCTTTTCTTCTTTCACACAGTTATTTACCTGCTTTAGTAGATTGATTTTTGGCCAGGTTGATGAACAGAATTGGCTCACAGAAGCCTCCAGTGATCACTAGCAATGGTGCAAGGGAATTTCCTGGACAGGGGAGAGGACCTCTGTTTGACTGCCTTGTGTAACTTGAGGAGGCTCTGCCAGAAACCTGCTCTAAGTGATGGTGCCCACAAGCCAGCTGTGATGGCCATGATTTGGAAGAGTGCATCCTGTGTCTGAACCAGCGATGCTGTAATTACTGCTTTTGCCTAACCTGAAGCATACTTTGTTTTCACCACTCAAAACAAGCTAAAGAATTATTTTGAGGGGCTGTTAAGTTTGGTAAAGTCAACAAACAACTTAATGAGAACTTAAATTATAAGCATACAATAATTCCTTCTTTTTTTCTCATATTCTGTGGGTCACATAAGGACCAAGTGGCCAGAAGCACTAAAAACTAACTTACCAGGAAGCTGATGGGGGATGGAGAGGAATATGTTAAGTGGGATAGCTTCCTCCTGTGAGAACTCTTAAGACTATAAACATTGAAACAGAGAGTCCAGTTCTATCTAAATAACTTGTCATGTGGGTTTGACAGAGGCTAACTTTCAGTATCTGAAGTAAAGGAGGCCTTTCACTTATTTTTGGGAGTGTTATTTTATTCTCATCTCAGGATCTGAGATTTAAAATAGTTAGGTTTTTTTCTCCTTCAAAAATAAAGCCACAGGCTTGTTGCCATGGGCTTGAGGAAGATAATTCTGTTGAATTTCACAGAAAGGATCCTGCTTCGCTGGGGGTTTATAAGGAGCTTAGAAGAGTAAAGCTAAGTCAATAGTTAGATTTTGAAATTAAGAGTTTTATATACGTATGTGGTTTTATATATATAAAAATCAGCTGCAAGAAATACATGGAGCTGACTGAATGTAGAAACATGTGAAAGGTAGAGTGGACCATCAGCTAAAACACTTTTCCAGCAGAGAAAATCTGCTAAGAATTAGTGCAAGGAGGTGTTTGATCTTGCTGTTTCTCTCTCTCTTGTGCTGGCAGGTTCACGGGCTTTTCCCAAGTCTGATGCCTGCAACACCTACCTGGGGTCAAGCTTTATGGGCCGGAGCCCTGGGGTTTTTTGTTCCTTCTCCTAAAGCTCCGTCTCTAAGGCTGTCCTTGGTTTTTTGTAAGAGTACAGAGAGAGCAAGAAGAGGCTCTAGGTGATGAATTGCGGGTCTGTTTTACTAACAGCTTGTATTTCACTAAGGACGTAACTGAAATCTGCCAATATCGCTTGCTCAAAGAGCAGGAACTTTGATAATATTGCAGTGGGTTTTTTTTACTTTCATGAGGACTTCAGTACCAGCCTTTATGTGCAATGCTTGTCTTCCTTCCTAGTGTCGCCTCATTACGCTGCCTGCATGTTTTCCTGCTACCCAGGTGCTTGGGGCAGTGTGCGAAAATGTGAATTATAGTTAAATGAATAGAATTACCTGGGGTTGAGTTTATTCCCCCTCCTGCCAGCAGCTGAAGGTGAGGATTTGTTCTCAAAGTGCAGTGGCAGAACGTCAGTGAAATTTCTGATGGATGCTGCTCTCCTGAGACATGGCAATACTTCGTTCTTCAGCTTGGCTGGACCCACAGCAGTGTTCATCCGCAAGTAATGTGGTTTCTTGTTCTGTATTTTGGATCCTGATACACTTAACAGCCCTTTTGGCTGTTTCTTAAGGTTTGATGATAGTGGGAACAGGCTCACGGAGCTTGTATCCAGGATACCAGAGATAACCTTGGAAAAGTTCTTTTTCTAGGGGGATACAAAATTAACATGACCTGATGGGCCATCTTAACAAAAACAGTGATGAAATCGACAGCTAAACAATAAATTCAAGCAGCAACCTCCAAGAAGTACAAGGTGACAGCTGGTAAGATTAATTCACTATCTAATTTTTGGCAACCAGAATTGCTTCTGAACTGCATGTGTTGAGTCTTGAGTCTCATCTCTGTAGGTTCCTTGTAGTGGAGGGAGAGGCTTCTCCAGGGAGTGTCTCAGGGTTGATTCAAAGGGCAAATTTAGCCTGACAAAGACCACCTTAAGCACCACAGCTACCTGGACCTGTGAATGCTCTTCAGTGTGGTTTATTGTGCAAATATTTGTAGAAGACTGTTGGTTGTCCAACCAGCATCTCAAAAAGCCATCTCAACTCTTCCAAGTTCAACTGATGCAGTAAAGAAAAGTTGCTTTGTGATGCTCATATGTATGTTGACAGTCCATCCTTGACCGTTTGTCATTTTTTCCTATGCTAGTCCTTTTTGATCTTTCCTGTGAGGGTGGTGAGGCCCTGGCACAGGCTGCCCAGAGAAGCTGTGGCTGCCCCATCCCTGGCAGTGTTCAAGGCCAGGCTGGACAGGGCTTGAGCACCCTGGTCTAGTGGAAGGCGTCCTTGCGCATGGCAGGGGTTGGAACTGGATGATCTTTAAGGTCCTTTCCAGCCCAAACCATTCTGTCAATCTATGATTTCTATGATCTTGTCTCTCTCCAAAATCACACACTCATGCTTTGAGTGGCAGCATTTTCCTGCATCTTTTTGGTAGGCCACACTATTTAATCTCTTTGTTGCTGGTGGCAAGAAGAGGGTCAAAAGGAAGTGTGTACTATGAAAGACATTTTTTTGTGAGGTGTTTCTTTGTCTCATGTTATCTCAACAACATTGTTAATAGCTATGTCTGTAACATCATCCTTAAGTAAAAGCTGAGAGTTTGCTGATTGTTACCCTCCAGTGTTGGAGGGCTGCCCTTTTTCGTCCTGTGTGAAGTGGTATTACTTTGTCTTTGACACTTCAGTTTTTAAAATGAAATGGAAATTCAATATGAGTGCAGTTGTGTAACAGAGTTTATGGATTTATAGAAGTTGTAATAGGAATAATGGAAAAATAATTTTCTGTTTATAAAAAAAATAGAGGGAATTGTTCACCTAATGCTCTAAAAGAGACAAAATCTTCATCCATAGATCAATCAGCTGTCACCAACAGAAGTATTTCTGTGTGGCTCTGAGTAGTTTTCTAAACTCACAATCAAAGATATGAACACTTCTGCAAAAACAATTAAACCTCCTTAATTCTGTTTTCCTTTCTTTCTGTCAGATGCCTGAGACTGTTCTGCCTCAGTCTTTAGCAAGTATGTATTTCCATTTTAAAATTACAGAATAGTTTAGTATTGCATCAGTATTTTCACAGTGAGTACCGGTTGTAGTAAGAAAGATTTATCATAGGGTTAATAAAATTACTTAAATATTCTATATTGTAAAACTGTAGGAAACTGGTGTAGCATATTGCTTACTGCATGGTGTTTAGAGCAGGAGGGACTGGATTTGACAGCATGGCTGGGAAGACTGTATTAAACCCAGTTTGGTTTCTTTTTTCATTGAAACATATCAGTACCCTAAAAACCAACCATTTATGCAACTTTCAAACATGAAATGGTAAAATTAATTCCTTTCCGTCTGAGCAGGAAGTGGTCAGTGCTATCTAGGGAGTTTTCTCATTAGGTAGATCCATAGTAACACCTACTGACGTCTCTGTGTCTTGAACTTCCAGATTGGCGACTTCTGTTTTGCCTGTTTATCCGGTGCACTGCTTGGCTCAGGGAATTTCATGACAGAGAGCAACTTTGCTGATAATCAGCATTCAGAAGCCTCCTTAAAAAATTACATATACAAGTAAGCGCATAGGTCAACAAGATGGACAATTTAGTCCAGGTTTTGGGGGGTATTTTCTTTTTTATTATTATTATCACTGCAAACAAATATATTTTGTATTAATAGTAAATCAGACAAAAAGTGGTGTGTACTTTTCCATCTTAGATTTATACATACAAAATATATATTTTTAAAATAACATACCAGCTAATTCACTATTAAGTGAAAAACTGTTGTTGGATTTCATTGTGGGGCTTTCTGTGGAAGAAGCAGTCTAGTCAAATCACAGAATCACAGGATGGTTTGGATTGGAAGGGACCTTCAAAGCTCATCTAATCCAGCCCCCTGCAGTGAGCAGGGACATCCTTCAACTAGATCAGGTTGACCAGAACCACATCCAGCCTGTCCTTGACTGTCTCCTGTAGTGCAAATTACACCAGCTTAAAAAGGCTCTTCAAATTCTGGCTTTTTTGTGTTAAATGAGCCATGGTGGAAGGATTGCTGGCACAGGATCTGCAGTGAATGGGAAGCTGCTGGTCAGGCTGAGGAGTTTCTGAGCCCTGAGTTTCTATCTTTTCTAGGTTTAGGATCAGCAGTGACCAGGAACCTCTTCAAGAATGACTTAAACAGGGCTGGCTTATGTGCAGGAGTCAGTAGTTATGTGCAGGAGTCAATGGTTTAGGGTTTCTGCTCCAGGAATACCTGTATTTACCTCTTCTCACACTGCACAGCTTTGCTGTTCAACCCTCTACCCAGGTGTTGAGGGAGAAGCTGTACCCTTGAATTTAACATTGCCTTCCAGAAGTCCACACATCTATGTTGTCATACTCTGCATGCATTTGCATGGCCCAAAAAGAAACCCCAACCCAGAAAAAGGCGTTAAAGTGATGGCCAGTAGCTGAACAGTTCAGCCCAGCAAGGATGGGCATTGGCTTTGGCTTTGGGACAGGAGGAGCTGCAGGTCAAGGCAGCCAGTTTTTAAAGCCTTGGGTTTGTTTCTGTTCTTCCCAGCATGAGGAAAACCTTGTTTTCACAGTGTTTCTGCAGCACGACTAAAAAGTAAGGTTAAATTCTTTCAGGACAAGTTCATTGTATCTGACCTGGGTGGTGGCGGTGGTGTGGAAGTCTTTTGTGCTTATCTCTAAAGTGCATTTTAACTGAAAATTAGGGAAAAACAATAAACAATGAAGGAGACAGGGCTATTTCTGTCATTTGATACTCTGCCTTCTGTCCCTTGCGCACATGGTGTGATTTATCATGGTATTTGCATAAGGTTAGTTCAGCGCCAGGCGTAAGACATTTATAACTTGTCTCTGCAAAGTGATTTTCTGCAGGGGTGTGTGTAAAGCCAGGGAGGGAGGTGAAACCCTTTTCCCTGGCATCGTGGCGGCTGTGCAGTTGGGGGTCAGAGGAGTCTCTCCTTTTCCTTCTAGAAGGGAAGGATGTTTTCCTACAAAATCTGGCTTCTCTCCTGTTAGCTTGCTCAATGCCTGGTAAATAAAGAGTAGGGGGGAGGAAAGCATCTCATGAAGAAGAACTGGAACAGCATCTCCTTTATTTTCAGTCTTTAAATTTAGTACCTTTCAGCTTTGCTACATGAAAAACATGGACCTGATGGCTAAAACTTATTTTGCATTTCAGTTTATTTATTCAGATCAGTTTTTGGCTTGTTCACGTGGGAAGAATCGGGTCTTCTATTGTCTTCTGGGCACTGAATTGCAGTCCTTGTTATAGTGCCTCATTATGAAGTCACATCTCCCAAGAAAGACCTTTTTGTCTGGTAAAGTGCAGCAGGCCAAAACCCTTACTAGCAACGCAGTCAGGCCAGCTGGGCAGCAGTTGCAGACGCTTGGGGTTTTGAGGCTTTGCCTGATGGACTGCGATGGTATCTGATGGGGGCTGTTTCCAGATGGTATCTGGTGTTTCCATCCGCTTTTTGCCAACTTAACTATCAAGATACTGATGCCTGTTACAGTTTACAAATGGGTCACTGAAAGAGGTTTTAGGGCAGGGCATATTTTCCCAGGGAGAGGGCTTGTTTTTTCAAAGGTGTTGTCCGTCATGCAGTTGCACCAGAGCTTTGTCGAAGTGTCAGGATGCCATATGGTTCCTCAACCATTGTATAGCCAGGTCACCTGAAAAGCTGTAGGGGCATTTCGTGACCTGGAGCTGTGCTCAGTGTGACCCAGTCCAGCCCCTCATAACAGTGTCAGGGCCCTGGGCACGTTCCTGGCTTCCACCACGAGGGAGGAAGGCTTACGTCCCCTGCTGTTCAGATAAACATAATTAGTTTGGACATAGATTTTTGAACAACGCACATTAATTGTGTGGCGAGGCTTTTATTGGCTATTATGTGTTTGCTTTTGCCTCATGAAGCTACTCACGCATCGACACGATCCTTTGGTTTAAGAGACGGGTTTATTGGGCAGAAATGGCATATTGCCATCCTCTGAATTACCTCAGACACACCTCAGCAGCAAATCTTGCTCCTCTATTCAGAAAAGGTTTGTGACAAGATTGCAATCTGTGCCATTCAGAGATGCTTTTTCCTCTTGTTCTGCTGGGCTTAAGTCCCCCATGTACATTTTCTTGTGCTGCTAGTTAACAACATTCAAAGGTTTTCAGGTTGCACATCCAAAAGCTGTTTCCATCGGTGTCTTGGGCTTTTGTTGTTGTTTATGAACAGCAAAAAAGCTGAGGTGAACTACAGTTTGTCCTGCCAGATCCAGGCTTTGCATGCAGTTAGGGTTTCAGACTGCTGTTGAGAAGGAAAAAGCAGAATATCTGAAATTTCATTATCTGGCTACTCCAGAAATGAATCCAACAAGTGTTCTGGAAAGTTCCCATCACAGGAGTTCCATTCATGCGGAGTTAGTGGTGAGCATTAAAGATTACAAATTATTTGTAGCTCAAGATATGTTTTACTCAAACACTGGCTGTACTGCACAAGGGCCACTCCAATTCATTTCAGGTTTCGAGCAGCAAGCACAGCGCTGCCCCTCAGCATCAGTATATGCCTGGTGTGAGGAGATAGGCGAGATGTCCATCACCCATCCCTGAGATGAGAAGCTTAATTTTTTAGGAGGGTTTTTAATACATTTTGGGACCTTTCAAATATGGGGTTTGTTTCCTGTGGCTTGCTGGCTGTCCCATAATCAAACTCTAACAAGTCTTCTTTGCCACATGTGTTATTCTTTTTAATAATATGCTGGTTTTAAAATGGGTTTCATTTGTGTTTACTCTCAGTGAACACTTTGAGAAGAGAATTAATCTTGTCTCGAAGAAGTCAAAAATGTTCAGGACTGAAGTCAAGGAAGCAGTGGCTGTGGACTGGTTTGCTTCATTGCATACACCATCACACATGTTGAACATGCATGTTTTGCTCCTGAAACTTGTTAACTGTTGGAGCATGGCTCCTTGTGAGCTCAAGAAGATGCAACACAAACCACTACTGCAGTCTAAGTGTATGAATAATACTTTATTAATATACATTTAACAAAAACTCTTGTGAACAGAGCAGTTGTAGCTGAATAGTGCATGGTTAGGGTCCAGCAAAAGCTGTATTGTATGAAATCAAACAAAATTGTAACTTAGGCATTTACAAACTTGGGTTTTATTACTTCTAAATGAAAGTACCTATTGCTAAGAATTCTCTTTATTACTTTAGTGATAAATCTTACAAAACGCAAAAATATTTCATGATTACTGTTATTCAGAAAATTTGGAATTCATTGCAAATTTTGGGAAATACTCTGATATTTCGTGTTTATTAGTAAGCTTTGATAAAAAAGTAATTCTTACCCCTTCAAATGATACTTAATTCTAAAACTTAATTCTTAAAATTAGCTGTGGGTACTGTCTTTAAGGAGGGAGAAACTGATGGTGTTCACTATTTATCCAGCTGTCTTCCCACTCTTCCCAAGAGTACTGAAACCATATGCAAATAACCACTTGCACTCCATTTGACATTGCTTTCATTAAATCCATCTCTTCTTCCTCTTTAATTTTCTATCTTCAGACACTGGTTATTCTCTTCATTTTTGGGGCCTTTCTGGAGAGGCTTTATGGCTTGTCCCTTACTGTAAATGATAAATAAACCATTGTAAATTCCTGTTAAACTGAAGACTGATGGATCTGCTGTTAATAATTTCTACTTCTGACAATGTATTAGGTAGAAATGCATTGTGTAGCATAAATCATGCATATATTTCAAAGCAAGAAACATGCAAAGTACGGAAATTCCAAGCAAATAGCTTTGCAAGGGTGCATATTGGGATTCAATAAGGGTTGTTCTTTGACTATGGATACTCAAAAAGATTCTTTCTTATTAGTATGTCAAGTAATACAAGCAGTAGTATTTGGGCCAAAATAAAGCAGGTCAGGGAGCTTCACCTTTGGAAGGTGAAGTTCTGTCAACAAATGTGGTATCTTTAAATAGTGCAGCAGATGGACATAGTAGATTGGTAATCTGCAAATTGGGGTTGATTTCTGTGTTGATTTCTGGGATTTGGGGCAAGATGCCAAAGTCTGACAATGAAATCAGCTCTGTAGAAAAACACCTATAACAAAAGTTTCTGTGACATGTTGGGCATGAATAAACCATCAGGTTTTATTACTAGGAAATAGCTTGGTAGTGGAAGAGGGAATTTTTGAACATGGAACTTGAAGTGAATGTTTAACAACACTTGGAAGAAAAGCAAATTGTTCAAGTGTGGATGCTTTAATGAAGAGCCACAGTCTTTTCCTGTGTTCATTCTGTATTTTTCACAGTCATCTGTTCCTTAAAATATTTTCAGTTTGGGGTTTGTTTTGGAGCTTCTTTGGGATGCTCAGTGACAAGCTTCTGAGGGAATATGTGTAATCCTGTGCTTTGAAGAGAGTGTCAGCAACCAATAATCCAAGAGTTGAGGCTGAACTTGTGGAATTGTTGACTATAATATGTCCTACCCTTTCAGATACTTGAAGAGCTAATTTACAGTTTTCTGGCTTTCAATTCCAACACCATATAGTTCAGGCTGCTGCACTCCTCTGAGCTGGGACTCCATTAGGAGCCTGTAGGATTGGTAGTTTTGAGGAAGATAAACTGCTATTTTTGTTTCTAACTCCTTTGGCAGGCAGAACGTTCAGGGGATAAGGAGGGAGCAATGCTTATTAAACTGGATCATTTGTTTTGGTCAAAACTCTCTTACAGGCAAGCTATATTTAGAGCTTTATCTGCAACATGAGTTCACTGAGGTGTTTTGAAGCTCATTCCAACAGGAACAGGGATTGTTTTACCACCAAATGTGAACAACTTTGTTTTGTAACTTGAAATCTGTGTTTAGTTACTCTGTGAATGGCTTTGTGGATCCCAGTTATAAGAAGATTCAGCACATAGATGTCAGGGGAAGCTGCTAAAACAAATGCACCCAGGAGGCAAAATTGAAAAGGCTGTGGAGATGTCTTGTGCCTTTGTTAACATTTATGG
Organism: Pezoporus occidentalis; assembly: GCF_034315485.1. Lineage (NCBI taxonomy): Eukaryota > Metazoa > Chordata > Aves > Psittaciformes > Psittacidae > Pezoporus > Pezoporus occidentalis. The sequence goes on along the minus strand of NW_026913586.1, from coordinate 583,928 downwards.
CCCAAAATAACTTTGCTTTTCACATTACAGAATATTGATTGTTTTACAAAATTTGCTAATGATACAATCGCTCATCTGTGTTTAACCGCATGAATGAATAAACCCAACCCAGATGCAACATCAACCTCAATTAAACATAATAAACCTTTCATTAGCAGATTCCATAGACCTCCGTTTCCTAACGTTTTTAGAACAAACATCTTGACAGGCATCAGTAAGCAAGATGAAGCTTTCTGGTGATGCTAAGCTAATTTCTTTTGTGCAGAAAAAGATCCCTTGGCTGGGATCAGCAAGGGCCCAAGCAATAGGCTACAGCCCAGGGGCTCTCAATAAATGAAAGCAGGGGTTTCTCTTCTCTCTCACCATGCACCTCTTAACCCATACACTGAGATTCCCAGATAATATTTCATGGGTGGGTTTGCTACCAAATTCTTGAAACTTAGCACATTGAGTGCTATATTGATTAGGATATTGATTGCTTTGCTCTGCCAGTCTTTAACCTGTTAGATTTTCCAAGATGTGCAAGTAATAAGTGTCCTGCTTTTTCCAAGAAACAAACTATTGACAGGTACTTCAGGTCTTAAGAAAAACAAGCTTTTGTAGCTTAAAAAACTAACTGTTGCTAATGAAACCTTCAAATGAGAGTAAAATGCATTGGAGCAAGGTACTTACACATCAGCACAGGGCATTACACTGGCACTTCCTTCCTCTACTGAGAATATCCAAGTCTTGAATTAACCAAGGTTGCCAGCTGTAATAGCATATGTTTGTAGTCTCAGGTTTGGATTGTATTTTGGTTTTCTGTCTTTTAACGGATGTGGAAAGAGCACTCCAATTAGAGCTCTAGTTTCAAAAGCACATGGTGTAAAAACTGAAAAGCAGAAGAAATCTCTTTGTCAGGCCAGTGCTTGGTTGATGCTCCCATGCACCCATGGGCATCCCTTAAAAAAGAAAACCAGAAATAAGTGAAAAGGAAGTAATTCCTTCAGGTTCCTGGAGGCTCCAGGAACAATGTCTGGAGCTGCAGACAGGAGCCGGTCCCTTTGTTTTTAGCTCTGCCTGTTGTTTTTCCTGGTTATTAGTGATCAGCCCTCTGCAGGGAACTTCAAAGAGCTTCAAAAGCCACTTGCTTTTCCCTTGATTTGGATGGGAGGAGGGACGGGATTGCTTTGCTCCCCAGACTTCATTTTCTGAGGTGGCAGGTCTCAGATGCATTTTTTTCCTCTGTAGATTTGAGGATGTGAAAGATTCCTTGGCCATAATCTTGGGTCTTCCATATTTCTTTGCCTTCCTCCAGGGTTTAAGATGCAAAGCCTATCTTGCAGCTCTCAAAATACATCCAAGCTTGAATTTGGCTGTTAGCTGCTGTTGCCAGCTTGTATTGATCTCTTGCTAAACCATGGCTTAAACCCAAGTCCATTTACTTAAAAACAAGTCCAGTTGTAGTCATCTGTCAGAGACAGTTGATTTGTGATGTTCTTCCCTGCTTCTTTACAATTCTTTTTCTTTTCTCCAATGGAAATCAATCTGGATTTATGGTGCCATCATTAATGGATGGTAAATACATCTAAAATTTATGTAAAGCTCAGTCTGAAGGATAAAAACAAAGTGTTACACAAACATTCATGCAAACATTAATTCATCAGCAATATAAACATTCTTATTCATGGCAAGCATCATCTCATCACCTCATCTCAAACATTTTCAGGTTCTTTTCCTTACAAAGAGGGAACTACAGTAATATTTTTGGAAACCTGATTATATACTAGACATACTGATCAAGATGAGATCCACATACAGTCCTGTTTCCCATAAAGTTTGCAATCTTACACAAACTGTTCTCACACTGAATGTGTTATGGCTGTGTATGAGTCTGATGCTACATCTACAGTGTTTAAAGTAAAGCTGGATAATCCATGAGCAAAACAGGGAGGGCATTAGAGATTAAATGGAAGAATGACTACTGATGAACTGCTGAATTTCTGGTTTTGACACTCTAAAAGTAGTTACTCGCCCTGTGAACTGGCATCTTTGTTTCAAACAGCCAGACCGGCTCAGGCATTAAAGCAAAAAGCTTTAGTGGCTCTTGCTGTGGTGGGATCCCCATTACTGAATTAGGGATGTTTACTTGCTTGTGTAGACCGTGCAGATAGTGCAGAACATAGAATTCCAGTAATAAACCCAGCCCTTGATTAGACAGTTAAAACATAATCATGCTTACTGTCCTCTTCATGTGAGTGGGGGGCTTTGTATGTGCCTTCCTGCCTGCCCTTCTTAGCACTAAGGAGAAGGGCAATTTTAAGAACTTGTTGGGGTAAGCAAAAGGAAACTTTTAAGAAGCAGATGAGGAAGTTCTCCAGCAGAGTAATGCAGTGCCCTGGCTCTGTCATCCTGCAGTGGGAGGTAGCAGCTCTCTGATAACCCTTTCTTAGAACAGGCCATCAAGAAGGAGCCCTCCCCAGCCAGGAACAGTGATTATCACAAGCAGCAGAACTCCTGAAAGGCCTGATGTTTCAGCCCGATGCGTGTCGTTTTATAATGGTTTAACACAGTAACAAACCTTCAAAATCACGCTAAGGTATTGAAGAGTGTTTCTGAGATAGGAGATTTTATTCCAAGGCTGCTTCAGATTTTGTTTTTCCTGCCCAAGTTGTATTGTTCTTCATGGAAATGAAGTCTCAGATGGTTCATTTAAACGCCGTGTCACATCTGCTTGTTTGCCCAAAGAAAGAAGAAGAAAATACATGCTAATTCCGATTTCTTCAGCCAGTCTTTTATGTGTGCTAGGCAGTTACATCTGTAGTGCCTGATGTTAGTGATGTAAAATGAGCACTGAAGGCTTTACAGGGGCTTTCTTCCCTCCCAACAAGAAACATTTCTGTATTTGCTTCAAAGAGTGCTGCCTGGTTGTGTCACCTACAAAAACAGAATCACAGAGTGGTTAGGGTTGGAAAACATCAAATGAAAAGCAGCAAAAGCACCTGGAAAAAAAAGAGGTTTTTTCTGTGGACCGATTTGGTAAGTTGGAAAATGGCTGTAGCGGAGTTTTGTAACGACTGGCAAATTGTCTTCTCCCCAAAATGAAACCATACCAGCCTTCATTTACCGTGAGCTGCTACACTTACTAGCTCTAAGGATGGACCAGTTCTCCATTCTTTGGCCTTTACATGGTTTTTCCCTAACAGCCTTTTTCCTACTATTGTTTTCTTTTTGCTACACCTGTTCTTCCCCCCTTCTTCATGCAGAAGCACATTAGTCATTGTACATGTGGCTGAAAAAGTGCCTTTTAAAAGCTGCTTTTAGCTGAGGTATAAATATTAACCAGATGATGCACAAGTAGCTTCTTAAATACTGCTGCTATTAAATGCCCTGTTTTTGCATTTGAGAGGGACTAGTCTGCTGTTATGCACTTGGAGATGCTTGATACATTATTTAACATCTTTGCTGGGGACATGGCTTGAATACACCCTCAGCAAGTTTGCCGAAAATGCCAAGTGGAGTGCTGCTGACATTCCTGAGGGAAGGGATGCCATCCAGGGGGACCTGCAAAGGGTTGGAGAGGTGGGCAGTGCAAACGTCATATTTCAACAAGGCCAAGTGCAAGGTCCTGCCACCTGGGTCAGGGCAATCCCAAGCACAAATACAGGCTGGATGAGAGCAGCCCTGAGGAGAAGGACTTGGCAGTGTTGCTTGAGGAAGAGCTCAGTATGACCCAGCAGTGTGTGCTTGCAGCCCAGAAACCAGCTGTGTCCTGGGCTGCATCACCAGCACTGTGATCAGTAGGTTGAAGGAGTGGATTCTCCCCCTTTACTCCACTCTGGTGAGAGCCCCCTGCAGTCCTGCATCCAGCTCTGGTGCCCACAACATAAGAAGGATGTGGAGTTGTTGGAACAAGTCCAGAGGAGGCCACAAAGATGCTCTGAGGGCTGGAGCAGCTCTGCTGTGGAGACAGGCTGAGAGAGCTGGGGTGGTTCAGCCTGGAGAAGAGAAAGCTCCAGAGACACCTTAGAGCAGCTTCCAGTGCCTAAAGAGGGCCTACAAGAAAGCTGGAGAGGGGCTTTTGACAAGGACCTCTAGGGACAGGACAAGGGGAAATGGCTTTAGCCTGACAGAGGGGAGATTGAGATGAGCTCTTAGGCAGAAGTTCTTCCCTGTGAGGGTGCTGAGGCCCTGGCACAGGGTGCCCAGAGAAGCTGTGGCTGCCCCATCCCTGGCAGTGTTCAAGGCCAGGTTGGACAGGGCTTGGAGCAACCTGCTCTAGTGGAAGGTGTCCATGCCCGTGGCAGGGGGTTGGAACTGGATGAGCTTTAAGGTCCCTTCTGACCCAAACTGTCCTATGAAAATGGACCCTAAAAATGAACAGCAGTATTAGGTACAGAAGTGACATGATCTTAAAATGAGTATAGCATGTGCTGGTATTAATCCCCTTCCATTTTAATATGGTCTTGGGATGGGGCCTGTGGCATGGGATCATCTTTTTTGAATTGTGGGGCTCAAAATACTTTGCAGGACGTACTGAACCCTTAGGAAGCATCACACACGGGTGGCTCCAAAGCAGAACTGTGAAACGAGTTTTCTTAGTTAACTCTTCCTCATCTCCTGACAGTGGTTCAAGGATTCCAGAATAAAACATGCTACATTAGGTGTGTTGAGAATGTGTTGTAAGAAATGATCTTGTTACCAGACTGCTAATGGAAGGCAACAAAGGGAGATTAAGCAGAAGAAACAACTTCCTTTTTGAAACAGTAAATGCTGTTCTTCTACATTGTTTGTTTTTTTTTTTCCTGCTCTCTTTGCTGTGATAACATAGTCACCCTGTAAGGGGCACATGTATTGCAATTTGAAAGTAAAGATGAATTAAACATATATCAAAGTCAGTCCCAAGGCAGGGTATTGTAATCAGAGTGGCACGTGGTGGTCCTCTCTGTTTCTGTAGAGATGGAGAAATGAGTTATGAATCAGAAAAGCTAAAACAGAGAAGCTTGTGATATTGATGATGTCAGATCAATACCAGACAGGGTATTCCATGGGTGTGAAAAAGAGGAAGATGCATAAGATGTAGAGCTAGGTTTAATCCTCAGCCAGCTGCGTGTATAGGCTCTCAGTATGGGCCATTCTGGACTGCAAACCAAAGTATAATGTTTAAGCCAACAGAAAGAACAGCAAGCTGCTCTTCTCAGGCCTCATTATACATTTATAATGTTTCTGTGCTTTTTACACTGCCATTAGAGCTGTTCACCACTAGACAATGACAGCAGTCACATCTGCAATGCCAAGAAGTTCTTCAAGGGGATGTGTCAGATATAAATCAAATGTAATACATTCAGATTGTTTATTTTCAAGGTCAGGTTGGATGGGGCTTGGAGCAACCTGCCCTAGTGGAAGGTGTCCCTGCCCATGACAACAGGCTGGAACTGGATGAGCTTTAAGGTCCCTTCCAACCCAGACCCAAAAAGGGTGCCACATTTTCTGAAGAAGAGATGTGAAACTGAGCTTTGTAGAGGATTTGTATTTTCCACTTAGAAAATGGTGTTTCCCGCTGTCAGTGAAGAGTCCCAAGATGCCTGCTCTGAATCACACCGAGACGAGCCATGTCAGGGGGAGCCTATGACACGAGGAAAAAGTAGATCACAGACTAAGCACAAAAAGCTGCAAATTGAAAGGTATCTTTAGGGAAAAATATCCCCCGGGGTCCACAGTCCAGATTCCCCAAGCCTTCTTTGAGAAAACCCTATGTTTTTTTCTTTCCATAAGTGAATTCAGACTGAGGTGAGCAACCACATTGTTTGCTTCCCCTCTTTTGGACCTGCCAGCTGAGGGTACATGTCTGCATCTGCAGTAAGATCTTGCTGCAGCAGTATGTCTCTCAGGTCACTGAGAGTATGGTGAGGGTTGTTGTAACTGAACTCCAAACATATTTGGGGTTTGGGGTTTGCTGGGTTTGGTTTTTTTCCTTAAAAAAAGAGAACCACCCACAAAACCCCCTCAGTTTTGCCCTTTGTAGCTGAAAACCAAGAGGACAGTGATTAGAGCTTTTACCTCAGACAGAAAATTAGTAAAGCTGCTTTTCTGGCCATTTTATCTGATAGCAATAAATCTCATCAAGCAGAGTTCATCTGGCCTTAGGGATGTGGCTATTCCAAGATTGAAGAACTTCAGACAGTGCTACTGGTGCTTTAGATGCAGGTACCAAGGTCTTTTTGCTCCTGCGGTAGTTATATTTTAGTGGGTGAATCTGCAGAGATAGAACATTAAATGCTAGCTCCTCGTTATAGTCAGATAAATGGGTTATAGCTGGGGAAAAGTATGGTGATTCATTTTTTAATGGAAAGAAATGGCTTCAGTTCTGTTCTGTTTCTGTCTTCTATCCCTGTGCTGTCATTTAAAAGTCTAATCCCAGTTTTAGACACTGCGGGGGGTTTTATTTGAACTTATTTCCAGTGTGAGTATTCCTCTCAGGCTGGTATTTTTTGATGTTTAAGATTCTTGTTTAAAAATAAAAAGTATGGAGCTTGGAGTTTAACACAGCCGGGTCAGTAAATAAGCATCAGTTTTCAGTGTTTACATCCCTGCATCCTCCACATTCAGAGCTCCTGAAGGGTTTCTATATTTTTATTGTCCCTTACTGATGAAGTTGTCTCCACTTATTATACCCATTACAAAGGGGTGAGCGGATGGTCCAGACAGCCTTTATTGTCTTCATCCTGTTCATGAATGATTCAAAGAACAGTATCCAGTTCCTGGAAGCTCTAGGGCTTCATTTTTAATTTTGACTAATTGTTTTCTTGAAATAATGAGCAGTGATGACTCCAGAAGCCACATTCTTCTGGCGCCCTGGTCATTAATGACTCACTGTATCTTTAGTAGCAGCTAAAAATACACTTCACCACAGTTTTAAAAAGTCCTGGTCATTTTGCTCACAAAGGATGTGTAACGTGTGGTAGGAATAATGGAGTCGTTGTGTTTGCTTATTATTTCCTATTCATGACCATTTTGAGACAGAGAATCCAAGGCAGCCAAAAACTAGCAAGAAAAAGGGGAGTTGCATTGGAGGACTGGTCCAGCTGGAAAATATTGTCTGAGGTGTTAACATGGCCAGTGACCCTCTTGCCTTCTCTTTAACCCCTCTACGGTGATGCAGTGCAAGTACCACACCATGTTTTTGAGGTTCATTTTTAATGGGAACACGAATGCTAATCCCATCTGTAGTCCCTTGTTCAGGAAGACTTTGGTTTTCTTGGAGATTTCATGGCACACGCTCAAGAGCAGCGCTGGAGGACAGTGGAGCGAGGAGAGCGTGTTGTCCATCCATGGTACCATGTGAGAGAGGTTTCCAGCAAGGGAAATGTCTCATCGCTTGTCTCAAATGATTCACAGGCAGGTCTGTTCTCATCCCTATTTGGTTTTTCTCTTGAGGGGAGGTCATGTAGAGCCCTCCACTGTCTGAACTTCAGACACATCCGTGAAGCTGCTGCTAAGGATTGACCACTGAGTGTGACTACAGGACCAGACTGAACCCAGGCCTTAACCTCTTTGCAGCAGCACAGGATTCAACACTGCATGAGAAGAGTTTCTTCTGGGAATCATCTCTGAGACGTTTTTCATTATGGGTGTGTTGTTCCAATTTTATAACACACTGAAGATGTGTTTGATTTCTTCATGTGACTGAGTTGCTTTGTTAAAAGGTATGGTGAAAGTGAATTGTTTTGGAAGTTACTCTTGTGTTGTTACTTTTTTGGTGCAGAGGATACTTATGGTGACCAGTGTCCTCCCCTGCTCTGCTGCCACAACAAAAAAAAAACAAACAGACACCCATCGCTGCCACTGCACTGGTTTGAAATGAGAAGCTGGGGTCTGTAATGTCAAGCTAAAGTATTTTATCAGCATTTAATTACAGTCCTTTGTTAAATGGGTGCATACAGAAGTAGCACAAACTCATTAAATGGTAATGCTGAGTTCTCATCAAGAACTTGATTATTGGAGAATCAATCAAAGGAGGTAAAAAATGCCACCTTTACTCGCTGGTTACTTCAGGAGCTCTATAATATGAGCACCCTTTTTATAACCCAGGTTGATATCTTAGAAAATATCTTTACCTGTCTATAACTTGTTTCCAAAACTGTTAATTGGGCTTGTGGGGAGAAAGGCTGTGCCAAATGTAAAGCTGCTTCCCAGCATCCTTTATCTCAGGATAATCCATTTATCCAAGGAAATAAAGCTATGTTTTATAATGTCCAGTGGAACATTACCAAGCCTACAGTGGAGCAGAATGAATGCAATGAGCCCAGCATGCCACCATGTCTGCTTTTCTTAGAACTTCTTAGCTATTTATCAGACTTGGTTTTCAATTTGTGAGTGAATTTAGTCCTCCTGAAAATGAAATACCACTTTTGGCTTTGCATCATGCAGAAAGCAGGCAAGCTCATGCCGCAGCCTTCACTGCCCAGCCCTGCCAGTGCACCTCTCCCCATGTTCAGTGCTCTCTGTGCATTGTCCTGTGCTCTTCCTGCAAACGGTTTGGCAGGCTCCAGGAAATTAATCACTATGGGTTTGTGGTGGATACAGACAGCAGCTAACATGAGTTGAACCCACCCTTGTTAATTAATACAGCAAGATGAATTTGGTTTTACATCTCCAGAGGGGAGGCAAAATGATGCTGCAGAGGAGTCATCTGGATTTTGTAACCCTCTCTGAGGTCTGTGTGTAAAGATTTGTGAAGGAAGGGAAAAGCAGGGTGCAAGTGTTGGATGATCAGTGAAAATCTCCACTGGGCATTCAGCAACAGTTCAGATAAAAGCAAGCTTAAAGAATCATAGAATCAGCTAGGTTGGAAAACAGCTTTCAGATTATCAAGTCCAAGCATTACCCCAGCACTGCCAAGACCTCCCAGGAGGACGTGTTTAGTCTGATCACATGAACAAGGAGGAGGTGAAACACATCCTACTTCTCACAGTCCCACAGCAAGTGATGACCTTACATCTACCAAGGGGAACCAGTCACAAATCTTTCATTTTGTTGAGGCAGGAGAAATAGGCTGTGGCGTTACAGATTTGCTGCCAATGAGAAGTGCATCTGTTCTGCTAAATGCTGATGTCCAAACTGTGGATGCAGACTGAAAAAGAAAGGTTGCTGTTGTGGAGAGAAAAAGAGAGACTTCTCCTCTGCTACAAAGATACAGAAGGCTTAAATGAGCTATTCACATCATCTCTGTTTTCCTCAGGAGGAGTGGTTAAGTTCTTCTATATTTCATCGCCCTCTCCTCCCCTTGCTCATGGGGAGAAAAAGAAAGAGAGAACCAATTAAGTATGTAAGGTGGAGGAGCTGCAGCTTTTCTTTGTGCAGAGGTATCTCCAGCTCTCACTTGCTTATTTTCATATTCAGTTTTCATATGCCGAGCAGATCACTTATTAATTGTTAAATGACTGCTCTGCAATTCAGTTACGGAAATGATTTCCACTTCAGTGCCACTTTGCCCTTGAATTGAGAACAAGAGATCAACCAAAATTAGATAACTTTTCTTTGAATCTTCTTCTAAAAACATAAGGTTCAACATGGTGCCTGTCTGTGTCTAGAAGACTATGAAGTGCTCTGTGCGAAAACAGTCTTTATGGCATGGCAGGTTTTGGGATCACATTAGGAACTGGTGTCCTGATCTGTCCTAATTAAACTTTCAAACAGATGGATGCAGAGGTGGTGCACTGGCCGTGGTGCAGAGTTCATATTCTACTGCCCATACTGATTTCTAGGATGAATTTAGCTTGACTAGAACAAGGTTGTAATACTAGCTGAGGCAGAGAGGGCTGTGTGGGCAGAGCCTGCGGCCCCAGGGCTTCAGTGGGATTCTGCACAGGCGTAAGTGTCCTCCCACACTAATCTCTCTGCAGTATTGCACCTAGAGCTTCAGCTTTCACCGTGAGCCTTTGCTTTTCCTCTTACACAAGGAAAAAGGCTGGGGGAAAAAAAGGCGTTAAGTATCACGCAGAAAATATTAGCAAGGACATATTATGTGTTAAAAAAAAAGGGGGAGGGAAGAAAAATGCAAATCTGTGGCTTCTCTGTTTTTTCAGCAGAGAGCTGTATTCCTCCAGTGGCTCCCTGCTGGCACGTAACAGTGATATTTTAGTGCATTTGATCCAAAGGTCACTGGAGTCAGTGCAGAGATTCCCACTATCTTTAGTGGGCTTTGCACCACACTCAGCAAGAGCTGCTGTTTTGCTGATAAATCCAAGTGTGATGCCTGTCCTGAGGCTTTGAAAACAGCAATAGCAGCAGTGTGTAAGGGGCTGTAAAACAGGCTGGACTGCAGAGACGTGGCTGCCCTCCCTTCTGTGGCAGGTTTCTCATGGTGAATGTAAAGACAGGATTTTGCTTTCTAAAATAAATTAGAGGAAAAAAATGCCAAAAATTAAATAATTTTCTTTCCAATTTGGCTTTTTTCCCCCATATAAGTTCATACATTCAAATTACTAAAAAGAAGCAAGCATAGTTATTTTGGTCCTGCTGAGAATATGTGTTTGCAGTGGCAACGTAACTCTTGAGTAGTCCTTTTGTCCCCATAAACTCTATTTTCAGATCATTGGAAAGGGCATGGATGCATGCTGTAAAAACAGCAAAAAAAAAGCCTGTTTGGCCTGACCACTTTGTCTAGTTACATCTTTTAAGAAGGAAAACCCAGCTGAATGCATCCTGAACTGCAGGCATATTTTCAAGCCTGTTTTTGTATTTTTAGATGAGCCCTTCTCTTTTCACTCTCTGTTTTGAGGCATATTTGTGTGTAATTCAGGATCTGTGTGATGTATCAGTGTGCCAGGGACAGAGGGTTAATGTTGCCGTAACAAGATGGGGATGCTGGTGGTGGTGTGTGTGCCTGCGAGGATGCCGCCAGGCTTTGTGCTCTTCCTCCTAGGTGGTAAAATACCCTGGAGCAAATGTCTGCCTGGCATCAGTGTGATGCTGTAAACACAGCAGGGATAGATGCACACAAACAGATGCCCTTGAAAAATTACTGTATGAAAAATTCCATGTTGTGGTCACAGATTCTTTGCTGTAGCTGGGTTGTGCTGATCTGAGAGCTTAGGTGCAAGAATACAAGGACTTTTGGGACATGGGGCTTGTCTGAGGGCAGTGCCTGTCGCTGTTCAGAGATGCCAGCCAGCAGGTTTGCATGGCTTTTACTAACCACTTACAAAACTTGCAGCAACCAAAGTAAATACCGTTGTCCTTTTTGTTCAGCTCTGTGTTGAAGTCTTTCAGCAATATGCCCTCTACTCCCCTCATCTGCTCCCTTTTGGGCAATCCAGGTGCCTTTTAGATCGCAGGACAAGTACACACTGTTCAGAAAGGAGCAGAAAAGAAGGTTTTAAACACACCTTATTCAGAATGCTGATTCAGTCTTAGCAGTAGATTCTCAGAGTCTTCAGTCTCTTCTTTGCCCAAACCAGATGTGTTCTTGGCTAAAGACAGATTGGAGTTGAAAAGCCAAAATCTCCTAGCAATTGCCATCAACAGGAGTTAGCACTGCCTGCTGTCATGGAAAATAAGGCCACTTGAACTATCTTAGAGTATTAATTTGCACTCAGCTTTTATAGTTGGTGCAATATTTTCAGGCAGAGCAATGGACACTCGAATCCTTTATGTAACACACAACCTAAAACATTAAAGAGCTGCGAGGGAGCAAGAGAGATCTGTTTGGGGGATGCTAACCAAGTTATTAAACCTGCAGGCTGATAGTGCTCTCAGCCAGAATACACCTGGATCCCAAGTCACGCATCCTCCTAAAGGTCAGGTATCCTCTGCTCAGGTTTTGACTGCATTCTTTGACTGTGGGGTTATTTTTAAATGCGGATTACTTAAACTGTGTCTATGTAGTTGCTATAAAAGTAATTCTTAACCCCACAGCTCATTCCCATTCCCTTGCCAGAAAATACTGCAGTAACAAAGGAACATGGTTGACACTGATTAGATTAAATAAACAGCTGAGTTGAAAGCACAGAAATTTCCTTATGTAATGAAGAGTTAACTAAATGCACAGTCTGCAAACTCCAGTGTTGCCGGTACCCTAAACCAAACACATGCCCCAGTAGCATGGAGGGTTTGATGGTATAATATGGTACTTTCCCATACATTTAAGAAAATAGTAAATAATATCACAAAGTACTTAAACTTGATTCTGAAAAGGGGTGATTTTACCATACTGGATGATGCCTGATTTTATTTTTTTCCCTGTGATACTGAATGGCTCCCATGTGAGATAATAGGGAGGTTAAAATGTGATGACTCAATTCCAGATCTGATTGATGTTCTCCCTAGGGAAGCCAAACTTAAGGTAAAAGCACAAGATCCTTCCAGCAAGGGCTGTCTTTTCTTCTAGACTCATTTCATACTGCAATTAAGTGCCACAAGACTGAAAAACCAGAGAGTAGGTATTTGGAGATTAAACATGGATTGAGAAAGCTCCTCAGTGACATTTCAGCTCTGTGTGCAGGCTTAAAAGCACCAACCAAACAAACTATGGTGCAGGAAAACAAGTACAGCTGTCAAACAAGATAGAAATAGAAAAATGCAGATCAGCACAGGAAGGCAGTGATCACAGCTGAGGAAGGACATTTACCCTTTCAGGTGCCCTGCAGGGGACTTGTGGAGGAAAGTACATCACCCTGCAGCGGTTCCTCTTTGTTAATGAAGAGCTGACACAGCAGACACAGCTCAAGTAAATGATGATGGAGCTTTCTCATCACTGGTACCCTTGTGAACACCGGCAGGGGAAGAAATACCAGTGTGGGGGAGCTGAGATGAGCTGGAGAATGATTAAGAAAATGAGAACCTGATACCCTGCCAGAAATACAGTGTATTTCCTTTAGTTTTTAAACACATGTGTTGATACAAATCTCACAGTGGTAAAGATATTTTAATTTATTTTCTTTAATGCTGTCTTTATCTGCTTCTCTGTACAGTTTGGTGACATTTGCAGGTATCACTGTATCTTTGCTTTTAAAACCTCTTAATCATAGAATCACAGAATGGTTTGGGCTGGAAAGGACCTTCAGATCATCAAGTTCCAACCCCCCTGCCATGGGCAGGGACACCTCACACTAAACCATGTCACCCAAGGCTCTGTCCAACCTGGCCTTGAACACCACCAGGGATGGAGCATTCACAACTTCCCTGGGCAACCCATTCCAGTGCCTCACCACCCTCACAGTAAAGAACTTCTTCCTTATATCCAATCTAAACTTCCCCTGTTTAAATTTTAGCCTGTTACCCCTTGTCCTGTCACTACAGCCCTGCCAGATATCCATAGGCATGCACTGGGGCATTCACATGGAGAAAGATACATATAAATGTTAGCCTTAATTCAGCCTTTTTTTCCCTAAGACTGCATCCTATGACAGACACTGGCATTGCATAGGGTTCCCAAAAGCTTTCTTGTAAAGGAGGAAAAATAATGAGAAAATTTCAGTCTAATTTACACTTTTAGGATGATTGGGAACTGGCAACCGTGTTTGTTACAGACAGAATGAACAGGATTCCACATAAAGTTTTAATGTACTATCTCCCAAATGGGGGTTAGTCCATATATAGTCCATCTATAAGGGAACAATTTTTACAATGACGGTGGTAAAACGCTGGCTGAGGTTGCCCAGAGAGGTGGTGGATGCCCCATCCCTGGAGACATTCAAGGCCAGGCTGGATGTGGTTCTGGGCAACCTGATCTGGTTGAAGATGTCCCTGCTCATTGCAGGGGGTTGGACCAGATGAGCTTTGAAGGTCCCTTCCAGCCCAAACCATTCTGTGATTCTGTGATTTTCAAAAATTGACCACAAGCCCTAAAGTAAATTCCCCCTAAATTCTCCTTTAATAGTCCTTGCTCTTGAAGAGTTCCAGCTCTCTAGACTTGTACTGCCCCTTTCATGCAAGGAGGAAACAGCCATGCCTGTAAGATGGGGAAGACCAGGGCTTTCTCCCTAATATACCCATGGAGAGATAGAAATCTCTGCAGCCCATCTGCAGAGAAGTATTTTAAGCTTGCCTAATGGAAACAAAGTTTGTGCAAAGAATAGTTAGAAAGCAAATGCATTTCTTAACTCTTTGCTTGTTTGCTCCTTCTGTATGTAACAACTGGGCTTCATATCCAACCAGAGTTGCATACCACAAGAAAGTGTTAGTGGACTGAGGAGGTGAAGTGATTTATTTTGCATGCTGTTACACCTGTTTACTTCAAGCTGTTCAAGCAGCAGGAGATAAATGCCCCTTTTAAAGACTAAATATCCCATGCCCATTGTTTTAGGGTTTGAAAGACTCTTGAGCTCAGCTGTTCTTTCAGAGATGCTGGAGTTCAACTGCAAACAGATGTGATGTGCTTTCTGTGTCAAAATAGTGTCCATAGGGGTGGACAAGAATTGGAGGGGGTTCTTGTTGCATTATTTTCTAGACATCAGTTGAGATACAGAAGCATCTTGCTTTTCATTCCTGCGCCAGGAATTAGGTCCTAAGACTACTTGTTCTCCTGCTGCAACTCCATTCCTATCTAAAGAAGGCAACAGCAATGGCATTGCTGTTAGTTATAATTACCTAACACTGTATTTAGTGGCCTTCAGCTTTGACCAGCTTACATGGTCAGTATTTCACATGCCAGACTGAATCCTTTCCAGACTGTTTGTCCATCTCCAAGATCAAGACTAGGAGAAAAAGAAAAACATATTTAGGAGCCTCTGAAAATCTTATTTGTGCATCCTTGATAGAGATTTCATTCAGCAGCTCAGTTCCTAGATTTTGCCTGAATTCAGCATGTTCCAGGGTGGAAATGCAGCCTCTGGATGCTGTAGGCAGTCCTGTAGGTACCCAGCTTTGGGTTCAGGCTGGTGGACAGGCTACCTAAGGGTAGGACGCCAGAAGGTAAGAGACAACCTCACGCATAAGACAGTGAAATGCAACCTCAGCCTGCAAAGCCCTGGCGTGAGGCTCGGTGAAGCTGGCGACAGCTGAGCACTGCAGAGTCCTTTCCCAAATTAGATGTTCCCCATTTTCTGGGTGCCAGAGGCAGATGCAGGTAAATCTGCAAAGAGCTATGTGCTTACAACCACAGGGGTCAGAGCCGTGTTGAAAAGTTATGGAACACTATTAATAATACTGCAGGTTCCTAAAAAAATGGGATAGATGTCTCAAACTGTGGCTGCACAGAGGGGTTTTAGGTTCTGCATCTCTTTGCCTGTTTGCCAAGCGCTGAAATGAGCTGATGCAGCTTCATGGGTTTGATTGTCTTTGCAGCGTTATTACTGGTGTTCAGTGTTGGCATGTGGGACTCAGGAGGAGAAACCAGGCTATTTTTAAACAATTATTATTAACACATTTCAATCACTCCACATTTATGAATCTGGTTGAGTACAGGGTTGAAGAAATGATAGGGAATTCCCTATCAAATTCACAGTTTTATAACTAGTGACTTGAACTGTAAACAGACAGGAGACCAAAATACCATATATGTTATATGCATCTAAACACACGGTGCTCTTCAGAGAGGGAAAGCCATACGGGGGAGTTTCATTGTGTTAACCTCCTGTGATGTCCAACAACTGCAACAGATTTGGAAAGGCATTTATGGGGTAACTTGAGTCTCAGCTACTTGAAGACATTTAAAAAGGGTATTGGAGGAACCAGGTAAGCAAGCTGAGCAAGTGGCAGTCAATCAGATAAGCCCACATAAAAAGCTACAGGTATAATCTTGCAGAGAGTCATCCATAGATGAGAATGAAATTTGCATTTTGTCAACATACACAGGGCTTTTCTTCTGTATTGTGTTGGTATCAGCAGAACTGCGGCTTTTATAGCATTTCCCTTCTGGCCACAGAAAGTTGCCGTATGAAGTGGCTCAGCATTCAGGGTATTTGAATGGGTTTTGCTCTTGTAGGAGACACGTTTGCAGTGTTTTCTCCAAACCAGCTGAGGGTTTGGGCTAATCAACATCCATAATGAATGAGCAGTGTCCTAGCAGCATCTGGAACGCAGCGGTTATGACTGAGCACTCTTTTGCTAATGAAAAGAAACAGGAGATCACGAATGCAGGGTAATTACTCGTGTTGGACATCCAGTGTTTGTTCAGTGCCAGCCTCTGTATTTGTGCAGTGTGGTGTAATAGTTTTAAGTGGAAGCATGGGTAAGTAACCCCTGTAATAGAGTTTGTGGAGGGGGAGCACACAAGGCAGGATGCTGCTGGGGAATACATAATGTTAAAGCAGTTCAAAACAGGGAAATGGGTACAAATCAAAGTGATCTTTTACAAAACATAAGCGAAGTTGGAAGGCTTACGGGAATCAATGCAAGTTCTCACCATCCATTTGAAAGCAACATAACCATATAGAAAATATATAAAGCTTGCATAACACTTAAGCCGTCTTTTTCTTCTTGTTAATTCTTGTGTTATACTTGTTAATTTGATGTGAAACATGTAATAACTACAGTGTAAGCATCCTTCTAACTAGCTGCACTGATTAAAATATGGATTGGGTTTTTTCCTCCTGTAGCACTTTCTGAAAAGAAATCTGTGCTTCTAAAAGAGACATAAAGGCCAGCAGGTTAAAGCACGTGCACCTCTGCATCCATAAATACTCATTTTTCATGGAAGGTATAAAACATGAGGTAGGCTATTTTCAGTAGGCTGCTAACAAAAAGCAATGACATTACGTTTGCTGTGCAGTACCAGAGACTAGTCTTATGCTCCTGGAATTATTCCAGTTTCCACAATCCTTTATCTGTTTAATCTGTGATATTACAGGCTTGATGTTACATTAAAAGTATTAAAAACTCTGCAAGCGGGTTAACTGTTCTTTTCTATGGGGCTGTAGTAATCATTTGCTTAAGAGATTCTTGGTTCATGTAATACCAAAATAATGGAGGGGAATTAGAAGGCGCTTCCAGTTACAAATATTTGTGCTTTATTTTATACAGTATTATGGAAATGAACTGCACTTTACCTTAGAGTTTTTTAAAGCCGTGATTATAGGCTTGTGGCAAAAATAGCTCTGCATTGAATGAAAAGTAATGGATTTAGTATTGTCAGAGATGTGGTCATATGAGATCAGTGGATCCGTTCCAATTTTTCTGGAATTATCTAGACTTTGCTGTCATTATCTTGTGCCCCAGTGTATCTTTGCAGAATATTAATGAATCTAAGAATAACTTCTGAGGTTTGCAGGGGGATCACGAGTGATGCAATGTGATAGAAGATGCGATGCAGCATCTCGTACTTTTATCTCCCTGCACTGGTTTGTGACAGCCTGGTTTTGGGGGGGTTCTTCTTATCACTTAAGAGGTGTTCCCAATCTGAGAATCTAAACAGCAAAAATAAATCGCTTTCATAAACCTCTGACACAAAATACTCCTTTTAGCATGAATCACCCAATTCAGTGCCGTGTTACCCTGATTTCTGAAGAAGAAATAAGCTCAAATTCCATATGGGGGTCATATTTTCCTACTTTAGAGAACATTGTGATGGTAACTTACACATTATCTTTTACTACTTCTTTTAGCATGAATTACACAGGTAATTTCTGTCTCATGTTCTCCCCAGTCCTGCTAGGAATGGCGCGAGCAGCCAGGAAGTGCTCAGTGCTGGGAGGGATCCTCCACCATGATGTTCTATGAGAAGATCAGGTGTAGCTCACTGTGTTTTCTGGCATTCCTGCAGCAGCTACCACAGATGTTTGCATGGAAGACGGATGTGGGTTTGCGTTGTGCAGAAAGCGAAACCCAACACCTCTTAACCAGGCAGCCCTGGTGAGTCACATCTGAGTTGTGTGCACTAGGAGTCAAGGAGAGGGCCTCCAAAGAAAGGTTTGGAAGCAAGTGATAGTGATGATAATGCTGAGGTGAGTTTATCAGGGTTTATTTATCAGGGTTTATGTATTTTCTGCCACCAGACAGTACAATAGCAAATTCCCACAGTAATGAGTAAGAGTCTGCAATGAAGGGAGCTTCTGCAATAGAGCTTGCCAGCATCATTGCAAAATGACTTTCAGATGTGCGTTTTCCAAGGAGAACGAGTCCTTTCCCTGGTTTAAATGTGCCCAATTTCCAGTTTGAATTTTGGGTTATTCTGGGGTTTTGAACAACCTGGTCTAGTGGAAGGTACCCCTGCCCATGGCAGGGGGTTGGAACCAGATGAGCTTTAAGGTCCCTTCCAACCCAAAACCATTCTGTGATTCTATGATTATGTTGGGATTTTTTTATTATTATTTCTTTTCTCTTGTCTGTTTTGGGGTGGGGGAATTTTATTTTTTTAATTTTATTTTTAACACACACACCCCCCCCCATTTTTTCTTTTAATTAATATTTGCATTTCTTTGTCATGCAAGCCTCTAAGCAGGTCCAGCTGAATCTTGCAGGTGACACTGTTTCTGTCTGTGTTAAGAGAAATAGCTCTAACATGGAGCATGCTATTAATACCTCCAGGCTGTGTCCAGGTCACTGGCATGGCCAGGGCTATTTGCCAGCTCCCTTTTAACACTGGAGCCAGTGGGCTCCACAGGCAACTCAATGTCCCTGCTTTAGAGCTGCCTCTGCTCCCCCTGCTCCCAGCAGTGCTGAGGTGTTGAGGGGTGGCCAAAGCCACCTTGTGCTTTAAATCTGTCGACTTAAAAAGCGAGCCAAGTGACTCTGATGGAGCACTGTGTAAAGAAAGTCTAAAGGACTTTGACTGGTTTGTATTACTGTTATTTGCAAAGCCAAGGTGCAGTTACTGCTGTCAGGTCTCTCGCAGTTCTCTGTGTTTCCTCACTGGCTATTTCCAGACACTTTCTTCTCAGGTACAATTATAATCTTTTAGTGATTAAGAAATTAAAAATGGGTAACCGAGAATGTGCAGTTCTTGGCTGTGAGAATGAGGAGCACTGGCACAGGCCAAACCTGCCCTGGTGCTGAGTGGGCAAGGAGGAAATTGTACCTTCTATGTCAAGATAAAATGGGAACTGATAAGGTAGTTGGCCATTATTGATTTAGCCCATGGCAGAGAGGGCTCGAACTAGGTGATCTTAAGGTCTTTCCCAACCCTTAACCATTTATGATTCTATGATTTTCCTGTTGAAACACCATTACTTGTGTCACCACTTGTGACTTGGGATATTATTTACAGGGTCGTCCCTGCAGGTGTTTTACTAAAATAGTATTTAAATGGAATTAGCAAATTTGGAGGATTTCTTTCTGAGATGATTTTTCAGTAACCCTAACTCGTGCTGCTGAAGCATGTTCTATCTAAGCCCATGCACATGTTTCCTTTCACTCCAGATAAGCAAAGTCTTGAGACTCATTTGTAAAGTGGGAAAAAAACCCCGACATGCTGTGGATGTACTCTGAAATCAGTGTTTTGTCTTTGCTGTTTAATTAATGCCTTGGAAACAAAGCAACATTAAGTTTCTGCTCGTGGGTGTTGCTGGAGGAGATGAGAGTGCTCTCAGTTCCCACGCGCGTTCGCTGCCGTGCTTGATGCAACCTGACCGCGGGTTGAGGCTTGCGTGATGCTTAGTGATGCCTTAGTGACCAGCTCCTTGCCCCTCGCCCTGCCAGCAGCTTTCTCCAGGATTGTTTTATTCACCCCCCACTGGCTTTGCTGTTTGCAGCCTGATTTGCTTGTGTTGTGAATTGCGAGGTATTCACCTGGTGTTAATACGTTGCTGATTTAACCCTAACCCTGCTGCTCTGCAGTTTCTTTAGTGCACTTACAATGAAAGTCAAAAGTTGTTTTCAGAGATGTGTTTACAGAGATAATTCTGTCTGAAAGAAAATGTTTGGTTAGCTTGTAACGTGGCTTTAAATATCCTTGCCTTTCTTCTGAATCATAGAATTGTTTGGGTTAGAGACCATCCAGTTCCACCCCCCTGCCACAGGCAGGAGCACCTCCCACTAGACCAAGTTGCTCAAAGCCGTGTCCAACCTGGCCTTGAAAATAAGTAACTTGAATGTGTTGCATTCTATTTATATCTGAAACATCCCTCTCAATAACTTCTTAGGATCAAATGTAAGACATGTATTATTCAGATGTATAGGTATGCCTGAAATCCTCCAAAGACAGGCTGTCCTTCTGTGTATTTCAGTGCTTTTTCCTGCTGCACAACTAAGCCGGTCTGAGTAAGATGCCTGGCATCACACTGTGCAGCAGGAGGGTGCCCACAGCTGGGTGTGCTGTGGTGGGAAATGGCAGCATCCGTGGAGGAGTGGGCGGTGGGGGGGGCACCTTGTCTCTCCCCAAGCTCCTCCTGAGCTGGCCCACACATCCTGCTGCAGGTCTGGTGTGGGTTCAGCTGGGGCACGTGAGCCAGATGCAGTCTGCAAGTGACTCCTGGCCCAGCTGTTCTGCAGAGGAGACCGGGCAGCTGTTCAGGAGGACAGCTGTCCGTGGCTGGCTCCTGGCATATTAGGGTAGAATATTACATCATTGTACAAGGGCCTGCGGTGACAGGACAAGGGGGAATGGGTTTACACTGACAGGGAGGAGACTGAGATGAGACATTAGGAAGTTGTTCCCTGTGAGGGTGCTGGGGCACTGGCACAGGTTACCCAGAGAAGCTGTGGCTGCCCCATCCCCTGGCGGTGTTCAAGGCCAGGGATGTAGTGGCACTGATAGCCCCGTGGCCTCTGGGACCCAAGTTAAAGGCTGTGAGTAGGCTTGTGCTCACTCCAGGCATGTCTGAAATCCATGGAGGTGAGGATGGGCACAGAGCATTTCCTGTATTCTCCTTGCACAGCTTTAAAATGCTGCTGCTTCTCATATGAAAATAGTATCTAACTGGACAAACCCCGCATTTCTCTCTGTCTCCATGCCTTGAATGATGTAGAATGCTCCCTGTGTGAAGGTGGAGTTGACTCCCTCTCCCCTTGCACAGGACATCTCTGCTGAGCCATGGAGACCTGCTCTCCTGGCAGCTGGCTCCCAGCACTGCTCTGGTTTAATGGCAAAAAGCCCCCAGTTCCTTGAACCCACCTGAGCTGTGTTGTTGAGGCTGTCATCAACACCTCAGCATCTTTGTTCTGTTGCTGAGCAGTTTGTGTTTCCTGCCCCTTGGCAGGAGGTTCCCCTCACCTCTCACAGCTTTGTCCAAGGTGTTTCTACCCGAGCAGGCAAATATTTGCATGTAGCAGCCTTCACTGTCCTTGGGCCAGCAAGCATGAGGCCTGGCACCCCACTGACTGAACCCCCACCAGTGTCTCATGTGCGACCACTGCTTGCCAAGAAAGCTGCACTCCTCACTTCTGTGTTGGGACATGCCCCAAGCCACCACCCTGGCCCATGGAACGAGCCTTAGTCAAGACACTTCATGATCCAAAGCAGATTTACCCCAGCTTGTGTTGCAGTCCTGGCAGTGACCAGGTTCCCTGAATGAGTGTTGCAGGAGGTCCCTGAATCAAGTGGAAATGAATAGGAATACGTAAACACAGAGGGTTTATCTTTGGTTTTCCAATACAATAGCTAAAACTTAGAAACACCAGATGGATCCAACTTGCTGGAAGTCATTTTAAGTTGCTGCTCCCACTGGTGCAGTACAGAACTACTGTATGTTTTTAAGTTTTGAGTGTGTGAGGACTGGTTTTCTAAGAACACATGGTTTTTAACTGTAGTTACTGAGATAAAGTTGTGCTTCTCTTCGTCTCTCACATAAATATTTTTGCAGCACTCTGTTGGTACTGAAAAAGAGAAAACCTGGAAGATCTGATTCAAGGCTGGGGGGAGTTTGTGTTTCTTGGATGTTTGTTTTGCAGTGTCTTTTTATAGCCCAGGCTCAGGAGGGAAGTGGGAGGAGGGGTGGGAAAGCATGTGGGGGTAAACCAAGACAGCCATAGGAAATGGATGTCCATTCCCACACCCTTCTGAGAGCACCGAGCTTGGCTTTCCATCCTGAAGGTGCTGTTCCCATTGCATGCGATTATGCTGTAATGGCCCCCCTTATGTGCATACATGTGCCTTTTCTTAAAGACCATGTCCATCTCAAGGCCAGGTTGGACAGGGCCTTGAGCAACCTGGTCTAGTGGAAAGCATCCCTGCCTGTGGCAGGGGGTTGGAACTGCGTGTTCTCTAACATCCTTTCCAACCCAGGCCATTCTATGATCCCATGATCTCCATGAAGAGCTCAGCTGAAGCCCAGTGTGCCGTTCTTCAGGACTTGCATGCAGTGAATGACTTGTTCCATTTTGGTTTTGCTTAACTGTGAGGTCTCCAGGTGGGCTGAAATTTTCTTTAGCAGCAGGAAATATCAAAAGGGATGCCGTGTTTCTTGCTGAGGAGGAGCAGAGGTACTAAATGTGTGCTGCTCCTGGAGGACACCTGAGGAGAGCAAAGGGGAGTTTAGAATTTCACAGCTCTGTCTTTTCTTTTTTCTTCCTGTTTTTCATGGAGGGTATAAACTAATGAGGCATTAAATAAAAAGCACAGCCCTCTTGGTCATGTTTTAGATTGGTCCACGTGAGACTGCCATAACAAGGCACCATACAACCCCCATAGGAAAGTTTTAGCTGCTTCATAGATAAAAGTATGCTTAAGTGAGTACACTTAAGCTTGTATAAAATGTTTTGCAGAGTCTTAGTGTAAACCAGGAGTGTCCTTTTGCTCAGTTTACATTCCTTTTAACTGACAAAACCTGAAGAGGGGAGGAAAAAATGTCCTCCTTATGCCTTAGGATTGTGTAAAAGCATCTCCACCAGAGCTGGGCACTTTGCTCTTCTGTCTGCTTGCACTCACCATGTCATTAAACCCTAAAATCAGCTTATGCAGATGTTGGAGGTTGCATGGGCAAACCTTGGCCTGGGGAAGTTGATGGGCTCACATGACTTGCAGTGCACAGCTGTGTCTGGAAAGCCTGAGATGTCACCAGGAGTTTGGCCTTGGAGTTTGGCCTGTTGAGGACTGTGACTGTGGGCTTAAGCTGTCAAATTCATCACCAAACATCTTCCTTCTGCACAGTGACCAGCTGTAATTATGCTTTGCTGTAATTACACTTGCAGAGATATTTTATACAAGGTATTTCCATAAGATGTGTCAATAACCATTGTCAAGGACAAGAAAAATGATGTGAGTGAGCCCTTGCTTCCAAGTCCTAGATTTCATATCTCTCTTGTCATTGATCCTAAATGTTTAATGCTACTTCTGTGATGTTTTGGAATGTACTAAGTGATGCTATAGAGATTAATAATTAGCTCTAAAAAAAAGAAAACCACAACCTATGGTTTCCAGTCGGATGTTGTTGATAAACATAATTGCTTGCTCACACAAAGGCCTTTCCTAGTAGTCACCTGTATATTCTGCATGGTATATGTTTACCTATGTGACTATTACTGAACTTTACTGGTGCATCATTCAAACACAGTTCTCCTGTGTTCTGTGAAACCCTTTCTGATAAGGAGCACCCACATGCTAAATCTATAACAAATCTCTGCCCCTTGGCCCATTGGTTGATTGGTTGTTAGCAGATAAGATAATAGACATTTAATGAAAATGCTTATAGCAGTCCTAAAATGTGGTTAGTAAAAGTTGATGGGTTTAATTTGCCCATTTACTTTATCCTTGTGTGTTAACTATTAATTCCATAAATGTAAAGGATGAAGTTGTGGTGGCTTTGGTAGGGGTTGATTATATGGAAAAAAAACCCCACGTTTTGAAATAATTATAGAAATTTTAGTCTGCCAGAAAACAGGTGAGACCCAGAGATGCCCTTCTGCTTTTACAAGCACCACGGGGTCTGTGTTGCATATAGAAACTTGGTGGATATACGGTGATTCTCATGGCTGAAACTATTCCGGTGTCTCATATGGAAACCTCCTCCATACCGGCTGCACTTTCATCTCCAAATGCTTTCAGTTTGTTTCTCTGTCACTGATGGTGCTTCACCTGGAATGACCTTTAGGACACAGCCAGCCTTCTGGCAATCTGAACACTACTTCTGCCAGATTCACTGTAGGAAATTCTTTGTAACTATAGACATAGCAGTAGGTAAGGTTAATGGGCTGGAGAGCTCACTATTCAATTCCGTATCACTGAAACTTTTTATATATATACCCTCATATATACATGTATATTCTTTTATATATATATATATGTATATATTTGGTTTTTTTCTTTATTATCTGGGCCTTTGAAAAGATCCTTTTACTATATCCCAATATCCATCTAGTCAATAGATAACTACTTTTCAAGATGTGACAGGACTTTTCAGAGCGAATTAGTGCTGCTTCACAACTCCAAAATTTGTATTGACACTACAGCCCATGTACAAGAGAGTATAAAACTCTCCTGAATTTCCAGACTGGAATGTCCTGTACAAGACTCTGTCTGGGAGTCTGACTTTCCCCTGTATAAAACCTGGGTTTTGTATGTAATGAGCTTTGTGCGATAGCTCTAATCACTTTGCAGTTCCCAGTGTCTGCAGCGACAGCTTTGTGGATCAGCGGATTGGGAAGAAAAGGGGAATTCTCACATATAATTCAATTTCCACAAGTTTTGCAGAAGTCTGCAGCTAAGGAGAGACCCAAACTGATGCCTACGCTGAAAGGAAAGGTGGGCAGAGCTCAGCCATCCTGTGTCCACTTTGACAGCTGCTGGCACACACTGCTCTCGCTTGGTTGGTGTGTAGCCAGCCTCTGGGTCTACTGAGGTTATTTGAGTGGTACTGGGAAAAAAGGGGACACAGGACGCAGGTTATCAGGAAGCCAGAACGCGCTGTCCTGCCTCCATTGTGTATCTGAAACCCCGTTATCTTTCTCAACTATTGTTCTTGCAATTTTGTTTTGTAGGAATCGGAGTTCCTCTGTTTGGAGTTTGATGAGGCCAAGGTGAGCCAGATGCTGAAGAAGCTCTCAGAAATAGAGGAGAGCATGAACTCGTTGACTCAGACCACTTAACCAAATAAAGAGATTGGAACTCAGAAAATGAATGGCCCTCGGTACTTTTTCATTATTCCCCTTTGTGCACATAATCTAGCTAATGATTGTTAAATCCTGATTATAACTGCAGAATGCGTTCGCAACCAAGTATGGGCTAAGTCACACTATGAAGCTTTCTCCATCCCCTCCTCCAGGCCTGTTCTCCAAGCCAGCAGTGGTGTTGTTTGCATAAAGCTTTGCATCATCAGGCCTTCGAGCGGAGGGTAGCTTTTCTCTTTCCCCTCAGTCAATCTCTGAATCATGCAGATGCTGTAAATACTGGGCTGGATGAACAGCAAAGGTAAATTGGCCAGTTGTGGCAGGGAAGAAATGAGCACAAGACTATGGGGGACTCATGTTTATCCTTCCAAACCATGGGCTATGTGGAGCAAATCCACCCACATGAACTGTGTCTGCTTTGAGCTTAAAGTCCAGGAGAGTAGGTGAAGTGCAGCGAGTTCAGGGAGCAGAGACACAAACGCACTTCTGTAGTGGGAGTGTCTGTGCTGCTGAGAATTAAATGGATCCTGAGGGTGTGAGGTGGTCGGTGTTGCTGGCCCATCCAGTCACACCTACCCAAAACCACGGAGAGCCAGAGGGCAATCCAGAGGAGCCACAGGGCTATGGGAAATGCTAGTTCTCCCAAAGAAGCAGCCCTCCTACGTGTGCTGAGCGCCTGATCCAGCAACCTGCTGGCAAGCCTTCAAAGCCACTTCTGACCTGCTTCCCCAAAGACCATCCACCCTCATCAGCCTTGCAGCTCTCAGTCTGTAGCAGTGCAGCCCTGGCATCAAGCTGCACGGTGTGTTTGAGAGGCCAGTGCTTTGTCAGAGCACAGTTTAACTTGGCTGCTCTTAGTCCTGTTTGTCATGATGTTTGACCTCAGAAAGCCCCAGGTTAGACCCAGGGTTTCTAGTGTGTGCACATTCAGCTTGGAATTTGGATAAAAGGAAAATGTCCTTGGCAACCTTGCAGGCCAAAGCCCTGTTGATAAAATAGTTGTGTGAAGAAAGCTTCCAGAGGCAGATATGGTATGCATAGGGCACCACGAGCTGAGTTGCCCAAGCTGCTCTGGCCCTTGGCTGTGGAGGCACCCACATCTCAAACTGCGAAGCAGCCACCACCCTTCTGCTGCAGAGGACCGAGAACTGTTTTCTGTTTCAGATGTTTCCGTTCAGGGGTGCACGTCCCTGTCACAGCAGGATGTATAACCACACATACTGGCTTATCCGTGCAGGACGACCTGGAGGGGCTGTCCTGAACATGGAGCATGATAGTCCCTACTGGAGAAATGCCTGATAGTCCATAAGGTGGTGATGGACCAGCTGGAGATGACAGTGGCTCACTGTTTTGTGCTCTTACTTAACCAGAAGGTGTGCACACACATTTGGTTGGAGGCCACATTGATTCTTTCAGTTTTATTTCAGCTTCATAAGCAACCTCCTCCTGAGCTAAAATTATATTGAGGGCTTGTACCAAGATAGAAATGACAATATAAAATGTTCTTGTGCCATAACTGAAGTACTCCTCATTGCTCCTCCTTGTGAATTTATTGCTTGTGGACTTGCCAGATTGTACTTCAGAGTGAGGGAAGGGCACCTTTTCCCATCTGCCTGGTCATCACTCAAGCCAATTTGTCTCTTATGGCCCCCTGGTTCTCCCCTCCATCTCATGGAAGGACTGCACAGCCCCATAGCTCCTTGCTCTCCCCAGCAAATACTTGTCAGAGTGGAACTGAACTGTAACTACCAGCCAATCCTCACACTGGTCCATGCGTACCTGGCTGCTGGCACATGTGGAATGCTGAGGTGTTGATGATTCTCTGAGCTTTCCACTTGCCTTTTCATTAAAATGGAGGGGGTTTTCTGCATTTTGGAGCATGTTTAAAAAAAAAAAGAAAAATCAAGGTCAGGGAAGGATCATGATCTTAAGTAACTTGCACCGTGTCAAACATACTTATTGTTTTATTTTAACATGGTCAGAGGATAGGAAAATGTGCTATAAATGGAAATTAAAGAGAAACAAACTGGGAACAGATGTCAGGAAGTATTATTTCATGCAAAGAATAATAAATATGTGGAATGGGTAACCAGGCACGGAGGCTGAGGCAGAAAGCATCAGGATCATTTAGGAAATGATTAGATACTTCCCTGGTAGGGGTGTGAAGTTAAAAGGGGGCATGTTTTTTATGGGTGCCTGCTTCTGCCTTCCTAATCATCACTCCCCCGAATGGCTGATGTCCTCATTTTCTTCTTGGTGGATCTTTGTAAGCTATTGTGCAAAATGAGGGAAAAAAGCCGAGTGTTTTGAGGACCACGCTGCCCAGCTCTTGGTCAGGGCACAGGAGCGTCATGGGGCAGTAAAATCATTTCTGCTTCATGAGGTTTGACATAGTCAGGGAAGAGGATGCTGTGCTTCCCCAGATTGCTGTAATCCCCAGCTGGAGCTGGGGCACAGAGAACAGATTTCCCCCTTGAGCAGGACCATGCCTTCCTGCTGGCACGGTTTATGTGTGTGTCCATCCATCTGTCCCTTACTACAGAGTTTTGAACCTGTTGGCTACTTTTGACTGAACTTGGAGAAGGAGGCCTCTGATGCTGCTCTGCTTTGTTTCCTTGAGTGAGGGACACGAGCACCCATGGCTATTTGTTGGGATTCAGGGATGTCACTTGCTGTCAACGGTCCCACTAAATATCTCTGTGGTGTTGGCAAATGAAAGCTGCTGCTTACACACTTCAAGAGAGATTTCAGATTCCCTCCTCAAAGCTCAGATGTAAACCAGACTCAGTCTGAACGTGTGACTGGGCAGCTCTTGCTGTGGCTGGGGCCACACGTGGATGCTGGCCTCCTGCATAGGTCTGTCTGAGCAGACATCCCAGCACAGCCCTGTTGGCTATAAGGGCCTCATCCTGTTTGGAGACCTGCTGCCTAGCACAGGCACCAGCTCATGTGCCTGTATGCTGAGCTATGCCAGGGACATCACCTCCTCCTCCTCTTCCTCCTTCCTTCAGGGAAGCAGCCACGTTGCAGTGTACCCTGTGCTGCTGGTCAAGCCAGGCAATTTGGAGATTTACAGCAGGGGCATAAGCAGCTCAGCACAGCCAGAGGAGGAAAGTGAGGGACATAGGAAGCAGCAGGAGGAAGCAGCAGGAGGGCCCCTGCCTGAGTCTCACCTCTCCCCTGAGCGAGGTTTCCCTGCCCAGGCTTCAGAAACAGGCCAGGGAAGGAACTGAGACACAACTCATGCCACGCTCCAATACCCTTAACTTCAGAAAACTCCCCTTTATACCTGCACCATTGCAGGTGAACCTGCAGTCTGCCCAGTATCCATCCTTCCTGGTTTACTAACAACTGAAAACCGCTTGTGAGTGGAACTGCCATGTACCACCAGGCTGGGGCAGGTTTGATTTCTATCAAAAGTCCAGGTATTTCATCTAACTTGCATTGTGTTGGTGGAGGCAAGGCATGGAGCATCCCAGGACATGCTGCTCAGGCAGGGGACAGCACCCAGGAGCACCAGCAATTTCCTCTGGTCCCACTTTTGCTGGTGCTTTCCTGTGTGGATTTGCCCTGTGGTGAGTGAGGTTCTGCTGCTGCAGCTCTGGCACCGTGTCCATGATGATGCACTGTGCACATGATGGACAGCCCATCCCAAGCTCTGCTGCTTCTTACTGGAGACTCACAAACAACAGCCGCATGTTGCAGCCTTCAGCTGGTTGTTCCTCAGATGTCACCTTTTTCACCGCTAAAATGCTCTGCAATTTATTCCTGCAGTCACTTCTTGTTTTCTGGGAATTCCTCCAAGTTGCCACTCGTTTATGATCTGGTGCTCCCTAAAATATCTGCGAGTGCTGTTGCTTTCAATCACACATTACACAACTGGCAAGCTGTGCACGCGTTCTCTGCTTGGCGAGATGACTTCTCTTAGCACTCTATTCTTTTTTCTTGGTCCATGTATTCCCAGAACTGCTGAAGTTTTTGAGTATTTTTCTAGGCATATCTGTATTTGGAAAAAAAACCCAACAGTTTAGGCACACCGTGTTTTTCCAAATCCAGGTGTTGTACTTCATAAAGCTTCAGGCCATGGGAAGCAGCAGATGATGAGGCATACTTACATTGGTGTTGATTTACTTTCCCATTGCTCGTGTTACTCACTGTCATTTTATTTTACGTTTCTTTTTTATTTTCCCTTTCTTACAGGTCCTTTTTGCAAGTGTAAGTATCAGCATTAACATCTGTGCATTTATTGTGTTTCATGGAAGGGTTTTCACTGGAGTCCGTGACCTCCACATTTTATTGTGCTTTAACTTTTTTTTATAAACTGGTTGATATTTTGATAGATTTTCTGTCCTGTGCATCAGTTCTTTGCTATCTTTAATAAAATAAATAACTCACTGTTTTTCTGTGTGGATTTCCTGATTTAGACAGTTACCGACCATTTGTAGATGCGTAAGTCTCTGAGGAGCTTTCCCTGAAGACTCATGTTTGCCACACATCGCTTGTGAAAATGTTTCCTTCCCCTTCTGGGGAGTTTCAACAGTTCTTTCATTTCTGCCAGCCATTTATGAAGAGGTGCTCAGTCAGTGCTGGGGACAGAGGGAGCCTTTTTAAGAAGGCAGTACCCCCTGGCAGTGCTGGGCAGGGGAACGCAGTGCTCCTCCACAGCAGCCGCTGATGACTTTTTAATGCGTTACGTTTCATGTGGTCTCCTCACACGGAAAAACAGGCAATGAGTCCTCTCCTGGAGCTGGGGCTGTTAAAATGTGCCTCTTAAATTATTCCCAAATCCTGGGGAAGCAGGGCTCGGGGTGCTGTTTAATCCAGCGTGAAAGCCAGAGCTCTGCTCCTGGGCCTGTCTCACCATGCTGGGAGGTAAAGGCGATGGCACAGGGAGACAGGCAGCCATCACCACTGGTACTTTCTCACCTCAGCACAGCAACCTAAACCTGTTTCTACCCATAAAGGTCACCCTGGTTTAGTCAAACCTTGCCAAAGCTGCAGATGAGTCCTCCCCCCCCTCAAGGGGGACACACATACACCAACAAAAATGCCTCTTCCCAGGAGCTGAATCCCAGGGTAATCCCTGGGGTCACCTCCAATGAAAGGGTTTCAAGGGGGATGCAGCTACAACCTCACCTGCTGAAAATCCACCTCTGAACTGCCAGTACCATTTGAGGAGGATTATTTTGGGATATCACCTAAGATACTGTCCCAGCAAAAAATCCACGGGTGGTAGAGCTGGTGTTATGAAGCTTTCCTCCCAGATGTAATGGAGTTCATAGAATCACAGAATGGTTTGGATTGGAAGGGACCTTAAAGCTCATCCAGTTCCAACCCTCTGGCATGGGCATGGACACCTTCCACTAGCCCAGGTTGCTCCAAGCCCTGTCCAGCCTGGCCTTGAACGCTGTCAGGGATGGGGCAGCCACAACTTCTCTGGGCAACCTGTGCCAGGGCCTCACCACCCTCACTGGAAATAATTTCCTCCTTATAGCTAATGTATGTCCTGCCGGCTTTCAGTTCAAAGCCATTACCCCTTGATCACCCCCATGCTCAAATCCCCAATGCCTTTCCTTTCCTCCTTCCTTTTGGTGTGAACAAGGCAGAACTTGAAGTGCAAGAAATTGCAGGAAAACAGGTTTGGAAGCGTGTTGGAAGGAGGGGGCTGGAATTGGATTTGGCCTCAGGCATTTTGCAGGTGGCCCTTGGCAGCACAGGACCCAAGGGCAGGTCCCTGAAATGTGGTGCTGTCAGAGGACATCGGCCAACACGGAGGTGTGAAATACTTCTACAATGACACTTTCTTATCTCCCCTGAGTGCAGGGGACTTGGAGCTTGCATTTTAATTCACTTAGTGTTTGGCCACACTGAAGCTCCAGCACTCAGCAATTAGCTTTTGTAATGAGATGGTACTGGAGAATATGTAAAACCAGGTAATTGAATAAATGGTGGTTTTGGATGCTGACAAGTGTCTCTAGACCCTTGAGGAGTGACATTTTACGGGGGTGAATGGGGGGAAAAACAGTGATCACAGAACAAAACCCATAGTGCCTCTGAACAGAACCTAGGAGGAAACATTAATCATTTAGGGATGATAACACGTAATTTCTCTGCCATATTTGCTGAGCTTTATGGCCAGCTGGCAAAATCCTGGCCAAATGCAGCATTACCAGGAAATTGCACAATACAGTGCATTTTAGTAATAAATGGCAATCTTCCTGCCTTGCAAATTAAACCATGTAGAGCATTAGAGTCTTCATGGCATCTCTGTTCTTGGCAGTGAAACAGAAAATAAGCAAAGCCACAACAGGAGGATGGCAGGCTGAAACAGAGAGAGGTGTCTGTTTGATCCCAGCCTCCTGTGAGTGGGTCAGGTCTCTCCCTGTGCTCCTAAGACATGGCAGCCACCCCACTGCCCTCTGCAAAATGCCTGGTGGCTCAGTGAGCCCTGGCCTCCTCCAGGCATCCCCTTAAAATACATTTGCTATTGCAGAACCTCAGGACAAATCTGCATTTTTCTATGGCCAAAGAACACAGTGTGTAAAGCTAATCCCCTGCTCTAAGATCTTACGAGGCAATGGCATGCAGAAGTACAAGGTTAAAAAATGCCATCAAGAAGCAGTGGCCAGGAACCATAAATACTTTTCAGGCAGTCCTCAGGCACATCAGGAGACAAGCAAAGCAACTGGAATTTATAAACTTACATAATTAATTTTTCTTTGTGGGGAGAACAAACAGTCCCATGTTCCAGCTCTCTCAGGGCCTTTGACAATCAGGCTCCTTTCTATAAATAATGTTATGTAAGTTTATACATCTCAATTAGTGCTTGTTCTGGCCTCTTGCAGCCCAAGGATGTTTTTGCTCCAGTTTATTATTTAGGCTGTGGATAGATTATTTTGCCTTGGTGAATCTATAATGTGAGTTAAATTAACATGCTTGCAAGCAGCATAATAGTAATGAAACGGTCTCTGGAAAACATTGGCCCATCCTCCATAAGAAGGAAAGAGAGAAATGAGCTTTACACTGTGGTGTCTGAGTATATAGCTGCACCCTCCTTTGCAGGGCAGGAGTGGGATTTGTGCAAGGACACAGCCTGTGAAGGGTGAGTGCTCATACCTGGGCTGTGCTCTGGGGCCACTGCAGACATAGTGGAATGGCCACCGATGTTTTTTTCCCAGAACAGAAACACCTCTAAGTCATCCTCCAGCCCTGTAACTGCAACGTGCTGCAATCAGAGCTGGCAGAAACGCTTAACCCCAACGGCTTAATCCCCAGCCATTGCAAATTAGTACAGCTCCATTAACTTCAGGGGACTATTTACATGGGGGAGGTTTAATACGTACAGGATCAGGCACAAAACCTGCAGTGATTTCGTACATGGGCAGTGGTTTACTCATTTACGAGGCTTAGATCTCATCTGTGCTGTGTGCTGGTTTCCAAAGTTTGATTTATTTATAGTGAGCACAGCCACGTCACAGGGATTTCTCCACCAAGCGCCACGAGAAAACCCTTCATTTACTCTGATTATGTTGCTGATCTCAGTCCCTAATGCAGGAGGTATCTTCCCTCCAGATCATTTTTGAGTAACCTGTTGGTATGAGGCTGGATATTAAATCTAGATATGTGGATTATTTCATTTCCCTTTAACCTGTTCCTTATTTCTGAAGTTTATCTGCAGATCCTACAATAACAAGATAAAAGGTTTCTGATCTCCTTTTTTGATATATTGTAATTCTGATACGCCAGGGGCTACATCCTGCACCCCGGGTGGTACTGCTGGCCTCCATTCAGTGCAATGAGGCCTCCTGGTAGTAAGTGTGTGTAACCCAGCAATGTGGCAAGGCAAGTGGCCTGCGGCCTCTGAGGCAGCTTTTACAAGCATAAATATATGTCAAACGGTTACAGGAGAACTGAAGGGCTTGGGGGAAATCTGATGAGCCCCATGTGCCTGCAAGAAGCTGTCAGCAGCCAGATGGTGGGGGGAAGGAGCTTCCCAGCCAGGAGCAAGGCCCCTGGGTGCTCTGTGAGCTCAATATGCTGGACTGGTGCCTGCACCCAGAGGCGGACACAGAGGATGCCAGTGGGGCTGAAACCAGTAACTGCTCTCCTGCCAGGGTCCCCAGAGACCTGGCACAGATCTCCCTCTGGATAGGGCCTGATGAGTGCCTTGGAGGGAGTTTCAAAACAGCCCAGTTATGTTCCACCCCAACCCTGCAGCTGTAGGAGCCACCGCTGTCTGCCTGAGACACGGCTGCTCTCCCCACCCTGGTTTTGAAGCCCCTTCTGCTCATGCCATCCAAAGGAGAAGCCCTCAGCAAGGAGCGCCAGCTCCAAGTCCAGGTGATAACAGTTGCTGTGCCCCGACTGCTGGTCCACAGCCCCATGGGCTGAGCAGGATTTCACTCCTGTGGTGGCTGCAAGTGCTTTGCCAAATGGTTGGGAGTGCCTTGATAAACCTCCTGTGCACGGTGTTGACTTCATTTTCTTTGCCACCCAGAAACAGCCAGCTTGGATGCCAGCACCCTTCCAGATACAGGACTGGTTTTAATTGGAGTTGCCTTACCCAAGCTGGCACTGTGAGAGTGCAAGGGAAATCACACAGCAGAGCCTCATCCAGGAGATGCCTGAAGTCAAGATGGTTTAAAACAATCTAGTGACATGTGAGGACTGGCAGCTCTCCCACAGCTGGGATTTTGCTGGTGCTTAAAACTGCATCTGCTAAAAAATAAAAGCAAAATTGAAGTGGTTCAGCTGAAATACATTTTTTTCCTATGTGTAAAGTTTTCTCACCTTTGCAGAGACTCAGCTGCAGCTCTGCTGCCTGGCAGTTTTCTGTTTTGCAGTCTTCAGGTCTTACTGCAGAACACTGTGGGATGCCTCTGAATTGAGATAAGGAGAAGTGCAAGGGGCTTGCATTTCCAGGAAGACAAAAAAAAAGATGCTTAGTACATAGAAGGCACTTTCTTGTTGTTTGCAATATAATTACTGTCTGGTTTCTGCTGTTACACAAGTGGATTCTTCTCCATCCTCTTGCCTGCGCTCTGCCCTGCTGTGCCTTCTGTCTGCAAGGAAAAGGAGCCTCACCGGCAGGGAACACTGTTAGTTACTGCAGCCTTTCTCTGAAAAAGGCAGGTATGTCCTTCTAAAGCAAGAAAACACTGTCTTGAATCCAAGCAGCTCGGAGAGTAATTATTCTTGGCAAACGTGAATCAATACAAGCACAATGTAGCTCTGCCCACAGCTTACAAATGACAGCACACAGTGTAGCTCGGGTGAGCTTCTTTCATTGCCATCCTGCCCCGCTTTGCCTGCAAGAGCAAACTGCAGCACTCCAGAAAAAACAAGTGGAGCTCTGGGGAACATGGATGGATGTGCCAATCTCTTCAGCTCGAGTGGTTTTGCTTAAGCTGAATGTACCACACATCTCCCCCGTCTCACTGAGGCTCAAAAGCAAAGGGAAGTGGAGCAAACCAGTTCTGTGGTGGTTCTTGTTGTGCTGGTTTGCATGCAGGTGGTGTGTCAGGAGGAGAACGTGGAGAAAATGACTGTGAGACCACTAAAATACTGTGTTCCTGTCACTGGCAAGCCTTCCTGTCAAACCTTGCTGTCAGACTCTGCTGACAAACCTTGCCAGTCCTGGGAGAGGCTTTTTGCTTGGCTGAACTCCAGGCTCAAACATTTGGGTGGGGAGAACCAGGTTCATTCCTGGAGAAACCAAGATGCTCCAGCTCCGATTGCATGTTGTCTTTGCATTCTTACTTCTTTCCATTTGAAAAACAGGGCTGCTGCTGAAGTGCTCACATGTCACAGGAGCAATCTTTAGGCTCCTGTTATTCTTTAAATTTTAACCTCTTATCTTGTGTTCTTATCCTTCTTGGTCACAGAAGCACGCTCAGGTTAGTCCCATGCTTTCCAGGTGTTCTCCAGCCACGTCAGTCCTCAAAAATCAGATTACACCTGTGTTCTGGGTAAGCTTTGGTCCATCACAGAAAAATAATTCCAGCATGCACTGGCCGTGTAAGCAAGGTGAACTAGGTGAATATTTACTAGAGGGAGGCTGCAAAGTGTTTCAGCACGTGTGCCTGCAGTCAGCAGCATTCTGGCCCAGGTGGTGGGTGCACGCTTTGAAGCAGGGGCTGTGGTGCTAAGAGATGTCATTAATCCTACAGGATGCAGAGTGAGGGGTCTGGGCCAAGCATTTATCTAATGTAAATGCTAGACTTGCAGGTGCTCCTTATAGAAAGGAGCTAATCAGTGTTTCTGATGAGATGGGTGGTGGGGAGGAGTCCCTGACCGTGTTCACAAGGGTGGCTGCAAGTACCTGGAAATCCCAGGCAACACACAGATTCAAGGGAAAACCCTGTGTCTGCTGCTTCCTGGTAGCTGGGGGAGGAAGTGCCTGCAGCTGCTGTGATGAGCCCAGGAGGTATGGTGGGACCAGATGTGCTGCCATGTGGCTCTCCCGGGGCAGCAGCCCACAGCTCCCAAGGGCAAGTGTCCCATAGCCAGGCCCCATCTCATCACAACCTGGCTGTGTCTGACTTCTCTTACTCTTGCTTTGCTGCTGGGAAACAGGAAGAGCAAGATAACCTTGAAGATTTTATAACCTGGGACTTGTTCCTACTTCTCCTTTGCTCCTGGCAATGTACCAATTATTAATTAACAGGCAAATACTGCTGAGAAAAGGCACACATGAGCTCATTTCCATAGCTGCAAACGCCGTAGCCCCCCAGTCAGCTTTCATACCAGTGAGCCCAATTGCAATGACAGCAATGAATAAATAGCCTGGAAAAAATAGAAACTGTTCTGAACCTGATGAAAAAAATGAGAGTTGAATCTTTTTAAAAGACTCTTTTGTGGCTGTCGTGCGTATCACACTACCTATGGAAAAACTCAGGCAACAAGAATTTGTGTCACCAAGTGACACGACACCAGTGCCCTGAACACACGACTTCCCTGTAACCAGCCCCTGAGAAATGTCTGATGCTCTGCAACTCACTGGCAAGGGCTGTACACTGGGTCTAATCATTTGCATCATGATGCTGAGTGAAGGTGGTATTTTTGAATATGGAGGCAAAAAAGTTATTCCAGATTCAGGCCAATTTAAACTGTGTATGTGCTGCTGAGAACAGCTGCAATCAAAAGCATCTGCTCTCTTTCTCAGGAAAAAAAAAAGAAAAAGTAAGTATTTACTAATGTGCCCATAACAAAGCTCAGCTTTAAAGACCTGAATCATGAAAATCCTGCTTCCTTTTTAATGAAACAAACTTCAGAACAACTTTAACATCAATTTTTTCATGGCTTCCTTAGCTTCACCCAAGCACAACCAGCCATCCAGGAGAGGTTGTACATCTGTGCTTAGAGGTAGTCCCGATGCTATGATTCTATGTTCTGCTTCATCCTACTGTGCACAGTAGGGTCCATACTCCCTCACAGTCACACTAGCAGATGTAATGAGTGTCTGCTCCATCACCAGTGCTTAAAAAAGTGTATTTTTATAAGGTTACTCCTTACTGTGGCACCTCACTACCTGTCTCAACAGCTGGATACCAAAACCTCTTTCCCAGCAGGCTCTGTCAAAGAAGCAACAATAACAACAGCAAGAGCTTGGGAACAGCATGTCTGTGCGCTGTTAGGAACTGGTTCTAATTAATTAATGTATAAGGTTGTATCAGGTCATGACACAGCATGGCAGGGCATCAGGTAGATTCGTGTCCTTGAGTTGTTTTCTCCTGTCTCAGTGGCAGTGAGCAACACGGTCTGCTGAAAAGGGAGAGATATAAATAAAATACAATACATATAAATCTGAGACCAACTGAGGTGCTTCTCTGCAAAGGAGTTGGTTAGCTGGTGCTAGCCAGTGTGCTCGCCTCATCCCTGAAACCCCAGTGGGGACAGGGAGGTGTTATGGCCCCCAGTATGACTGCGTGGGGCAGGAGAGAAGGAGGCTGCTTTGAAGAGAAGCCTGAAGGAGGATGTCATGGCAGGATAGGGGAGAGAGTTGCTTCGTTAGGACTGTTTTGTGCTAACGAGACTTCATTAAACCTGATGACTGACAGAGGAGATTCGAGTTGAGAGCTGGAGCAGTTTTCAGGCGGTTGCGGCAGGCTGAGGCACACTGAAGCTGGGCAGTCCCTACCCCAGGACTGTGCTACGCTCACCATTACTCCTACTGGGTCCTAATAATTGTCAGCATCAGGTAAGAAACCTCCCGAGGCTTAATGATGCATGGATTTGGGGAAGTCCAAGCTGCCCGCGCTCAGGGTAACGGGGCTGGAAAGTGAGCCCCTGCCTTACCCCTCGCTGGGGTTTGTAGGGTATAGCTGCACCGAGCACAGCGGGGGTACTGAAGTTAGGCAGTGTTTTGAAAATACACTGCGCTCAGTGGCAATGTCAGTTATAGGTATCTTCCTCCTTTCAGCTAATTTTTGAGGCTCAGCTGCCAGTTGGATCAGGGAATATATTTGGATTAAAACACCTCCCCCTCCTCGAGGTTTCACAACACAGCCCCGTGACCAGTTGAGTCGGTGTGATTACAGAGGAGCAGGCACCGCTGTGGGGTGGGACCAGGAGGAGGGAGAAGTGTTCTTCCCCTAAAGACAGCAAGACCATTCTATCACTGGCCAAAACTTACAGCTTCAGTGTGCTTTTCCAGGCTCCTTAGCACCCAGTGTTACATGACACGCTGTTCTGGTTGATTTTTGGCTTCCTCTTTTCTTTATTGATCTCAAAACACATTGTTATGAAATCTCCCATGCAGTGGAGCAAAGTTCCTGGCTGTCAGACGCTTAATTCTCCTTTCAAGCCTTGTGTTACTTAATGAACAAAGATGCTTGCCGATTTAGGGTAACTCCTCCCTTTGCTGTAATCTTTCTACTTCGATGAAAAGGACAGCTTAACTCAGACATGAAGTACATATATAAATATTTGAAGAGGAATGAAATATGCAATGTCCCTCCCAAAGCACTGTGGATAAGGATGTTTCTTTCAGGCTCCTAAAGGAGATTTCTGAGCAGGAGACTCACAGGTTTTCTCTGAGCCTCCAATATGTAATGACACAGAGCTCAGTGCGTGCTATTGGCACTAGTGCTGTTTACCAAACCAGCCTTTATTGCTGTATGTATCAGCTACTGAAGCCTGGGGAAAATGAGTGCTGTAAAATGAAAGTGCATAACTGTGTATTTTTGTGGATCGTGGGGACATGCTTACCTCTCCCCCTGCAATGAAAACAGTTTTTAAGTGACTGCACCAGGTGACATTGGGATAATTGCTTTGGTTTGGGCCTCTCTTTATATTGGATTGAGAATGCAGGTGCTAAAAATAGAAACAAACGGCGTGTGTTCATTTTCTTCCTGGACAGGATAAAAAGCTGTGAGGTTCACAGTCCAAGGGAGCTGTAAATCTGTCTGCCGGTGGCTATCGATCTGGCCCTGATGAGTCTGAAGACTGTATTCCTTGCTGTAACAGCACACAGTTGTATGTTTTATTTCAGTAAGCATCCTGCGTCTTGGAGATTTCTCTAGTTTGTTTCCATAAGGGTATTTTGCCAGGATTTGTCGTCTCATCAATTTAGCAAGTAAGCAAACAGCAAAGAAGGGGGTTACTAATGAGTGAGTCATGCATGATTAGTATCAGCTCTGGACGGCAAATTGCCAAAATCTGGAGCTCTCAGAAACTTACTTACCAAGAGAAGCACCGAGAGCATAAACCAATCCTTTCCTTCTCCTCCCCCCAGTAACAAAAGCTTTGTGGACCATCACATAAAGCTGAGCCAGTTTCAATTACTTAAAAATGAGAAACCTTATAAAAAGGTGATGTGAAATGTCTTTTTTTTTAGCATGGCTTTGATGCTGTGTGGAAAAAAAACCCAAAGGAATGAACATTGTCATAAGGCAAGGTAAGTGACCAGCTGCCCCTGTGGCTCTAGAGGCCACCAGCCTGTAAAGCTAGGTGGTTTTACCTCAGAAACATGCTTTTATTATTACAGGAGGGAGGGACAGAGGCGCCAGCTCACCTCCCACTAACAAAGCTGGCAGACATAAGTGCACTGGTGTCTGCCTTTCTGCGAGGTCACACACTGCTCCCTCCTCGTGGGTACGGCCTACAAACTGGGCACCCCCCACTTAGTGGGGAGGCCCCGGGTGACTTCTCTCTCCTCTGCCGCCAGCAATGGCGTGCTTTGCAGCGAACTACTGCTGTCTGGGGACATGCCGGGAACACGCATTTCCCCTTCCGTATGTGTTTTACCTCACGACCTGTGAGGCGTCGAGGGAAAACATGGCGGAAGGGAGCGCGGGCTGCGGGCGGTCACCAAGGCGGCGGGGTCAGGATGAGGGGATAAGCGCCAGCCCTGGGCTCGGAAGCGGTCCCGCAGGACAGGACGGAGAGAGGCGGTGCCGAGGGAGGGGTGGGGGGTAGACTGCGTCCTGCTGGGGAAAAGGCAGGCGAGGCGGCAGTGCCATCCCGCCCGCCCGCTCATTTCCTCAGGGACATAACAGTGCGGCAACCACGGGGACAACTGCGGCCAGCAGGGGCGCAGGGCCCCCCCTCCCCCGCTCCGCCAATCCGCTGCGCCGCCGGCCTGGCAGGGGCGTGGCTTCAGCGGGAGAGCCGCTCTCGATGGCTCCGCCCACCTTGCAGCGCGTGGTTGGTAGGCGGGCGGTGCGCGCGCCCCGGCTCGCTCGCGCGCCCGTGCCACAGGGCAACAAGTGAGCGCTTCCCGCTCCTCCGGCGGCGGCCGCCCCGGCACCCGCAGCGCTCCATCGAGGTGACTCTGCCCTCCGCCCCCAGCCCCGCTCCGTCCGCTGGCCCCAAGGAGAGAGGAGGCGGGACGGGAGGGGACGAACCCTCCGCGGTTGCCGCCCCGGCATCACCCTCAGGTGCGGAGCCGACGCCCGGTGCGGGGTCTGGCGGAGCGCGGCAGCCACAGCATGGAGCTCCGCTGGGTGCTGGGGCCGCGGTAGGGCGGCAGGCCGGGGAGGGGGGACACCCTCACCGCGTTAAGAGGCAGCCGGCGGCCGGACTAAAGCATGGTGGACGTGGAGGCGGCGGCAGGAAGAACCCCGGCAGAGCCCCGCGGCAGCCTGGCAAGGTACGTGCGTGAGGAGGTTTGGTGGCGGCGCTGCCTCCTCGGGGCGCCGCGACGGGGCGTGAGAGGGGAAAACCCATCACTTTCTGCTTAATTTTTACCTTTTTACACTTGTTTTACACATCGTGAGATTTCCTCGTAGCGTGTTTGTGTACTGGCAGATACAAGCTGAGGGGAAGCTGTCAGACGTATATGTTTATTTGGGATCTTTTTTCAGTGTTTTTTTCCCTTTTTTCAGTGTATTTTTCCTCTCCCCGTGGGGGAAGCGGCAGGCGGTGGGAAGGGTGGGGTTAAACCGCGTGGACGCGGAATCTCTGCCCTGGCGCACAGGAGCATCGGCAGCCGGCACATGTTGCAACAAACTCGGTGAGAGCGAGGCAGAGGCGCAGGCTGTGGGCATGGGTGCAACTTAAGCCAGCTCAGCCGCGTTGAACGAGCGCATGTTCGTCTTCTTTTATTTGTTTTTATACGTTTGTTTTAACGTGGGGAGGAGGAGCTGGTGCTGGAAGTCTGAGCTTTTTGCTTCCAGAGAA
Source organism: Pezoporus occidentalis (assembly GCF_034315485.1). NCBI lineage: Eukaryota > Metazoa > Chordata > Aves > Psittaciformes > Psittacidae > Pezoporus > Pezoporus occidentalis. The sequence goes on along the minus strand of NW_026913586.1, from coordinate 543,407 downwards.
AACCTGGGACGTGAGGTTGCTGCAGTGCTGGGTGCTGCTGTAATCCTGCCCTTGGCTGGAGGGGAGGGACAGGGGAGAGGACGCAGGCAGGGTAGCGTCCGTCGTGTGTTCTTCGGGGGGGGGGGGGGGGGGGGGTTGGAGGAGCTAGAAGGCTCGCACAGCTCCTGGGATCAGCTAAATTAGTCGGCTTTAACCCAGTCGGTTAATGATTAATGTCTGCTGAGCGTTAGGATGTTGCTGTCATGCTACAGTGCTGAGGTGGTGCCTCTGAGCTACGGACTTCGGTGAACCTGAAAGGGGGGAAATGGTATTTTTTTGGTAGAATTGGCCGGAATGTATCACGAGATGATGCTTTCTAGCCCTTTGAACTTCCTGAGACATGCCGTACCCTGTCAGGAGGGGACTTCAGGTTACTCGCTGTGGTTGTGGCCGAACTGCAGCTCGCAATTCATTAGTCATCCTGCAAAAATTTATGGTGAAAGTTATTCGAGTAACCCTTTAGGCCGACATCCCAAAATGCTCAGTGCTGTTGGAGTTGATTATTAAACATTAATGTTTAGGTTTAACTGCGCGGAGTAAGAGCTTACTTGGTTCGGTTGGGTGGCTTTTCCCTCCCCCCTTTCTTTTTATATTGGACACAAAGTGGGTTTGGGCACAGAAGAGTTTAATGTGGACGTGGAAGGATGCATGCATAAAATTACATGCTAAATATATAATCTGAAAGTTGTTGAGGAAGCATGATTATAGCGTTCTCCTGTGAGGAAATTTCTGGTTGATTATTCCTCCCCTGTCTTAACTAAATTCGAGGCTGACTCTCTTTATCTCCTGAAGTTGCTTAAAACGGTTTCGTGTTCTTGTTGCGGTTCCGCTTTTGCGTCAGGCAGGTTTTCGTGGTGTCACGGAGGGTGTGTGCATGGGTGGGGTAAGGAGAGAGATGGCACTCCGGTGAGTGGTACAGCTGCAGCCGGTCCTTTGCTCGGATGATGAACTGGCTGCTGGCAACTCTGTCTCCTTTTCACCTTCGTGACCCAGCCTGATGCCTGTTGAAACCACCGGGGGAATTGAACTAGCTCCGAATTGTTACCAAATGCGTGGAGAAAACAAAACGGGGAATCAGCTTTTCTCGTTGAGCAGATGTAGTTTCTGATGGTTTGTTTTGATTTCTGTGTTTCTGATTTTCAAGTAAGCAACTTGAAAAGAGAATAGACTCTTTAAAAAAAAAACAACAAAAAACCAAAACAAAACACACCAAAACCAAACAAAACCCAAAACTGCAGTGGAGATGAAGAGAGGAATCTTTGTCTTGTACCTAAAAATATAGTGCTGTTGGTTAGAATTGAAATCCGTTGGCTTAAAGGAAACACTGATTTTGCTGCTTGCTTTGAACGTGCAACTTCCTACCGGAGATGTTGTGCAGTACTGTTGTACAGCTATACGAAAGCTACAGACACTGCACAAAGTGATCAGAAAGAGAATTTGGCATTTTTGTCACCTGTGAACTGGTTTTGCTTGGGTTTTTGCTTGCTTCTTTTCCCATTGTACTATAAATGGATGAGGAAGACAAGGTACAGCAGCAAGGTAACACTGCTGAAGGGACTTGCTTTGAAGGTCGTGTATTAGATGGCTGAGAGTGCCAGCTAGCCGTCCGATGATGCCCTGTCTCATAATAGATACAGCTCACCAATCTCCCTAGAGATTGTTCCCAATGAACAGTGTCACTGGTGGTCAAAAATTTTGTTGCCTTTAAGCTCCTCCTCAATTTTTTAAATACATCAGGGTAATGAAGATACTGCTGAGATCAGTCTAAAAGGAGTGCTTGCTCAGAAAGGCTTTAATGAAAAATTGGAAGTGCATAAAGTGGCTTTGTATTCTATGCTGAAAAAATAAGTGCGATTGTCTGCATGACTAAGTTACACATTATGTATATGGAGGAAAAAAAAATGCAGGATTTAAGTGTTCATCTTCTTGCCTACCCATTGGACTCCTTGGAGAACAGTTTCAGAGGAGTACTCCTCCATGGTGACTTGTCAATGCCAAGACCATTAGCAATTGTCATTTTACTGCCACCTGGTGCAGCTGTTTTTATAGTGGGGCTAGCTCTGATAGTGATTTTTCCCTGTTGGCTGCAGGAAGCCACTTAAAGAACAAACGGCGGTGATAAACGACAGTCAATGTCAGTGCTGATAGTGTTGAAACTTAAAACATAGTCATATGTCTCCTACCACAGCCAATATTGTCATTATCACAACAGTCAAAAAGCAGGGATGGCTTGTCACTGGTAAATGCACTTGACTGAAATCTGTATAGCTGTATTTCTCCAAATTAACTAAAGGAGAGGAAAAAGATTGAGCAGTATCAACTAAAATCCTCAGCCAATTTCTATGGTAACTTGTTCTTTTTCAGCAGATTACTCAGTTTTTGACAAATGTGTCAAATTATCTTGTAAAATCTTTGCTTCAGACAGTTTGTGAAACTTCACAAAGTTAGTTTCTTGAATGGCTGCTTCTGTATGCTGTCACACTTGTGGGTTTTGATGGAAGTGACTGAGCAGCTATCAGAAATGCATCAAGAGCTGATGTTTCGGATCTCTCTTTTACTGCATTCGGTTATGTTTCCTGCTGTAAAAATCTCATTAACTTCTCTTTCAGTTGAAGTATGTGGCTCTAAATAGTAGAGCCTGGTAGATTTCTCATGGGTTTGTCACACACTTAAACTTTTTAAACTGTATAATTCAAAACCCTGCCAAGGATAGGCCAGAGGGGAGCTATTGGCAAAAGTATGCTTACTGTGGCAACAAGGTCATAATAATCTTTTTCATTTAGATTGGTATGTTTTTGTAGGAAGCACAGAATATTGGCGGGGGGGGGGGATGTAGGGGAAAGTGTATTTGATTAAAATAATGAGCCTTTTTAACGTGTATAGTTTTCATGTTAATGTTTCTGGAAGGTCATTAGGATTGATCACCTTTCAAAAGCTTAAAACAGTCTTTGTCCATTTCATAGGTGAAGAGTTTGGGACTTTTTGCCTAGTATGTCTATTTTATTTTCTATTACTATACAATAGAAGTACATGAGTAATTTTGAAGCAAGTAGGCATGTATTTGCATTTTGAATTTAAACTTAAAAAATTTTTTCAGGTATACTCAATTCTAACTTTTTATGGTTGTAAAATAACATTTTTAACCAAAGTGTTACCAATTAGTTGAGGAAGAAAGTGCAGTTGTTACAGTTGTGGGCCTGAGAAATCGCAGGGTTAGTATTTGATGTTCCTAGGGTGTTGTAGGCTATGTTCAGATTAGTGCTTCACATGGTCTGGGGAAGGATATATGCCTGTGAATGCAGTTCATAAAAATTACTGATGTAACCTCCCTGTTATGCCATGTTCTGACCTCACAGATACATATTTAGATGTTTTTATCAGTCTACTACTACTTCACAGTTGCACTGCACAATCCTTATGATCTTAAAACCCAGCAAAAAGTAAACAAGAGAAGATGACGATATAATGAAATGCCCTTCTCATCATTTTATTATAGAATGAATAAACAAATGAAGGGGGGGGAATCTGTATGTTCTATTCAGGCACATTTTGCTTTTTACATAGGAAGAACTGACAGCTGTCTTGGGCTTGATTCTGTAATTCTCTCGCATTCTTTTTACTGGTCCATTGAGCCTTCTAGGACTTTAAAGACTACTAAGTAAACCTCCCCGAAACTCCAGATCATGTAAAACCCAGTGAGAAGACTAGATCATTAAAATGTCTTGTGATGAACTGTGCTAAAGAATTATTGAGTTGATGTCTCATGAGAGACAATTAACATTTAAAGAAGAAGAATCCCAGTGTGAGGGGTGTGGTGCTGAAATCTTTATAGGGAGAATTGATGAAACAATTTCCATCTGCAGTTGCTTAAGAGAACTTTGTTGTTTGAGAGAAATACAATAGCAAGAGTTGAAAAGTATTTAATTTGGAGCTAGTTTCGATCATCTTTGTAAATAACTTCTGAAATTTAACAGCTGCTTTACTTTAAACTCACAGAAGAGTTACTCTGAGAGTGACTTGACTAAATCACTTCATTTGTAAATCAGCTACCAAACTTGAATGAGTCTTGGATTATTTTATTTTTGTGGATGACTATTTTTATTACATTTCCATAAAAGATTAATTCTTGATGGTTTATGAACCACCAGAGGATGTGCATATTTGCATGCTATTTACAGAAGCCATGCAGTATTGGAAGCTGATGTGCCCCACCAGGGTGTGTGTACACATGTGGGATGTTCAGCTTCCACAGACAGCTGCCATTCAGCCTGCACTAGGTTTCCTCCTTACAGCATCTTCATGTAGGTTCGTGCAGTTTTGAGGTATAGCTGCTAAAGCAGCGCTTCTGTCTGCCTCTGTGCCCACAGGCTGTTGTGTGGTGTAGCACAACAGTGCCCCCCAGTCTATTTGTACAGCTGTGTTGTGAGCTGAACTGAGCAACCAAGTGGATTGAGAAAATCCTTTATGTTTGCTTGTCTTTGGGGGTTATACTTAATGTAACACAGTAAGCTTTCCAAATACGGGAATTCATGGACTGGGGAAGGGTGGGGGTTATTTTAATATGATTTAAGGTGTGGTATGGCAGAATGTCAGGTTGTACCATGAATTTATTGCTGTTTCATCTTACTTGAGCAATGATATTTTTAATCTAACATTTGAATGTTAGGAAACAATAATGGAAGGCTATCTTTGGAGTAGAGAATGTTATTGCAAACTTATTGTTGATTTGCTTTTGAATAAAACCAATTAAGAGACATGTAAAGCAGCTTAGAGCTGATTACATGAATCACTCAAATGTAATGGATGCTTTGCATTGGTGTGAAAGTAATATGTACAGAAGTAGTTCCTGCTTGGATTTAGATGTGTCTAATTAGGTTACGTGCTTATCTGCCATTAACAAAACCAGGAGTCAGCTGCCTAACCTGCTTAAAGATCTTTTCCAAAATCCTCCTGGTACTTACATGAATCTTTAGCTGCCTAAAACTGCTGGAGAAATTGTACCTAGCTGCAATGAGGTTTATATCTTACATCTTAAAAGTTTGAAGGAGGAAAATGAACTTCCCTACTTAACAGCTCCAGTGATTTTCTGAACTTCAAATGGATTCTTGAGAAAGATTAAAAACCCTTTCCCCCCCCTGTACATGTTAATTACACTTGAAACCAAAACCAATTAAGGCTTTTCATGTATTTGCATTTTAAAATGTAGGCTCTGCATTCTTTAACATTCATTTAGTTCAGTACTGTAAATTCAGAGGCAGATCCTAGAATTTCGATCTGAATATTCACGGTATGAATTTGGTTTGAATTTAATTTTGATGGAGTAATGGCATAGCCCTTGCAGGGAAACCTGATTTGAGATGGCTGGGATGGTGACTGTCCCAGCTGTGTATGCTGTCACCCAGCCACAGACTGCCATGGTAGCACTCGTGTCTGTTTTTATTACTGATTACCCAGTGATAATCAGGGGCAGTAACTTCATCAGACATAGCAAGCTATACCGACCTTGCTTTTGAGACATGGTTTTTAGTAGTGTGGGTTATGTCTGCCTTTAACATGGGTAAGAAAACAAAGCAGCAGTAAAATTTTGGTGACCTTGAAGCATGGTGCATACCGAATGGCTTCATTGACTAAATAACGGTCTCTACGCAAACATGAAAGTGGTTGGGATATGGTTAAGGCAGTATTATTGGTCTGAAGATAAAGCTGGAAAAGATGCCAGGAGGAGATGAATTGTCTTGTTTGTGGAAATTATGGTTATCTGCATCTTGAATGGGAACACTAAATAACCTTTTTTATTTAAAAAGACCTCTTGTCTGTCCAGCAGACATTAATTGTATAAATGTTCATTGAAAGCATCAATCAGGTTTGCAATATGTTACTCATTTTTTATTACCAGAGTTAGCATTGATCAAAGTACTAAGTATTTGGCAGGAGGGCAGTTCATTATCCACTTCTTAGCTTTCTAGTAATTATGATAAGATAACACTCAAATTTAAATGAACCCCTTAACAGAGAGCAGAGCACAGTAGGAGTAGGGGAAGTGGGTGGGTCATGCTGGTTCACTGCTAACCCACTGACTTGATTACAGGAATTTAGAGAAATTCGAACCCCAAGGTGTGTCTTGCTGTGGTTGAGGTTGCCAGCCAGGGTAGCCGCATCTGCTGGATAGGGCTTGTCTGTCCCTGCCTGTGGGGATCTCTGGATGAAGGTGGGAACAGCATCAGTATCATCACGCTGGGGTACCGGTGTGCTGGTAAGTGAAAGTTTAAGCTGGGGGAGGCATCTGCTATGGCCTAGGCTGTGTGAGTCTTGCTCTCTTCTGCAGTGTTACTGGTGTTTGTGCAGCACAGCAGCAAGCAAATCTGGTGATGTGAACTGGCTGAAAACTAATTGCTGCTTTGTTAGGTTCTGTATCATCCTCTTTAGCTGCCTGAACTGACTCATCACACTCATATCAGTGCAAAGTGGGATGGGAATGTGCAGTTTACAGGGGAAGGAGTAAATTACAGGAATGTGTCAGCCCTGACTGAAACTGTTTTAAACCGCCATGAAACTGTACCAACTGACTTGTAATCGATGTGGTGAATGAAATTAATTTTCTCCCAAGAGGTGTTTCTCTGCTACCACCCAGTTAAACCTCTTCTCTTGATTATTATTTGTTCAAGCTGAAGCCTTCTCAAAGGTGTGTAAAAATCTGAAGTTCATAAATGGGAAGTTAGCAGCTCTGGGTTATTCCTAACGAATTGCACAATGTCATAATTCCAAAGCTTGTGGATTTTGGTAGTGTTGTTTTTGGTTTTGTTTTGGTTTTTTTTTAATACTAGGTTGGGAAAAACAGGTCACTTTCACTACTGTGGGCCCTCAGATACTGAAGTATTAACCTTTAATATTAGTATTTATGGCAAGTTACGGCTGGGCTTAAACCATGACAAGTTGTTAGTGTACAAGCTCGATATAGAAAAAAAAAGAACAAACCCCAAACCCAAAACAATTAACCCAGATCCTTTTTACTCTTAAACAAAAAGCCTCAAACTTTATCACAAGGTTTGATTGGGTTTTGGTTTTTTTGCATTCACTTAGGAACACTTTCATAGATGTTTAGTGTGTCTGCAGATATGGCAGCCTAGAACGGTGATATTGGCAGAATGCACTAACGTAGAGACACTGCCATGGCTTAAATTGTTTTATGTAAGTGAGGTGTTCATGTGGAGCTCTGTTGCTTTTTTTTTTTATCCCTAGAAATCATGAAATAATTTTTTCATCCCTAGAAAATCATGACTAAACTCCAGTAGTACATGCCATTAGAAAAATTTGAAGTATACATTAAAGCTGGGATTGAATTTATAGATAACTTTTTTCTAATGACCAGAGGGCTTTTCTTGCATATACCTTGATCTTCTACAGAAATATTTAAAACAATTCAGATATGAACATTCTTTCAAAAAAACCCAAGGATTTAATTTGAACAGGTTAAAAATATATATATTTAGATGTAACTTGCATTGAATTCAATAGGTACACAATATTTAAACAACGGCTTAATTAAACCCAGACCTTTTGAGATGGACATCTGTAACAACATATAGGTAGGGGTTGTAATGATCTAAGGGTTTGTAATGATCTAAGCGATTTACTGGTAGCTGTCTAATTAAGAATGGATGGAAAAAATAGATGACTTTTTTCTTAAAGGTTTTGTGACTTTATCAGTTTGATTCAGGGTTGGAAGTATTCAGTTTGAGGTAGTGGAGATCTGGTGGTATCTCTCCATCTGTCGAGCAAGAATTTAATGTAAACTGGTTTTAATGAAATGAAAAAACTTGTTTTCTTGAATTACTTTGTAATGATAGTTTGATGCAGTCTTTATGGGTGTTGCTGCAGTGTTTGAGCAGAAAGATAAAGTCAATAAAATATCTGTTTCATAGATGTTATTTTAAATAGCATAAGGTGATTCTCTGGTAACTTCCCTTTAACACTGAAGGAGTGAGAGGGAGCAAGGCACTTGGAATTAGTCAAAATGTGACAGGAAGCCTAGTAATGTAACTTTGAAGATTTTGGGATTCTGATATTCAGAACTTACCATTCAGCAGTAAATAAAAGACTATTCAATCTTAATGCCACAGTCGGAAGCTGACAGGACGGTCTCAGGACAGCAGTCAAATAAGCTATTAGGGTGGGGAGTTTTGGATTCTCGTGCTTTTGCAAACTTCAGTGTAGTAGGAATTTCCCCACCTTTTTGTAGCAGCTTCTGACAAGATGACTTCTTGAGTTTCATCCCAATGTAACTACTGTGAGCAGTGCCTTTAAACGTGTTATCTGATTGCTTTGAGAAGCAAGACTCTGCAGAGAGCAAACCTGCTAACTTGAGGTAGTAGTAGTCGTCAGAGAAATTTAAACGTTTGTAGTGCTCACAGATCTTTTCAGATAGCTGCAGGGCCTGTCTGCATGGCACCTAGAGGAGTTGGTTTCAATGATAATCTGATCGGCTGCCGACAAGGTTGTAGGATGGTGTTCTTAGCTAGTGAAGACAGGCTCTTAATCCATGTGATTTGGAGTCTTGGTGAGACCTGGTGGTGGAGCTCAGTCAAATCTGGCTTATGCTATAGAAGAATCTTGTTGTAACATGTTCTCTCTACTTGGTTGTGGTTGCGACTTGGATGAGGTTTGAGAGGCTGCAAGTGGAGTCTTGCTTTGTTATTTCGCTTCAGAACTGTAGCTTATGTTGGTTGCATGGTGACTTTGTCTTCTTTCTGTATATAGTAACTGCACAGGCTTTTTTTGAAGCAGCTGCCTAGAATGTTTGGAAGGTGTTCTATGGATCATAGGAAACAGGAGATGATATAGCTTACATAATTAAGCCATTTCATTTGTATTTACATGGTGGGTCACTCTCAGCCTGTGTAGAGAAACCTGTTCCTTAGTTTAAAGTCTTGGTGTTTCACAAAACTGGGCTGAAAGTTACAAGTCTAGATTGTATTTGGAGAAAATGCCATGTATTTTACATACTGCTGCGCTTAAAATTCTGTAAAGCATAAGGTTATGTTTTCTTGCATTTCTAAGATTTGTATGTTGTAAAATAACCTTCATGAGATGTTTTTATAACATTATAAAGTTGCAATAATGATGTTAATTTCTACCTTATGTGCTGTTTGAGGCTATTCCTTAATTAATGCATTCAATCCACCATAGGAAACATAACCCCAATAGGCTTCTTGAAATGTCATCTTTATAAAATGGTAGCTCATACAAGAATGAATGAGAAGGGAGAGCTGTTTAGATATGGACTGTTGCTTTAGTGCTTGATGAAGTCGGCCAGTGTTTAGGGATAGGTTCTTTCATTTTTCACCATAGTGTTTCCTTGGCTGATGGCAAAAGTTTGGATTGTTGAAAACAAGTTTGCAGGCCTCCTTTTCATGATTAAAACAATGGGCTTGTCAATACTACATTAAAACATCTTGCAGGTCTGCATTGAAGCCAGTAAATTAGCATTGGATTGAATAGTACATGTTCATTAGATCATCTTGTCTTAAGTATATTTGTCACTAAAGAAACAAAAAGTTTCTATAGAATACTGGATTAAATGCCACATGGAGCGAAACATTTTTCTGTGTGGGGAAGTTGCAACAGTTTATATCTTTCCTGTTTTTTAACACCATCTCAGTTGGAAACCAGGGTTTCTCACCCATCTGTGTGCAGACATATGTTTATTCAGCATATTTTTAGAAGCTGATTCTAAGCTCTTATCCCTGTGACTACAAATGTGATGTGCCAAATGAATTGGGAATGAACGGTGCAGTTATTTCCTGAAGTCTGTAGGTAGCTCCAAGTGTTGCTGCTGCTGGACAAGTTTTTGTTGTGATTGCCCCTGGCAATGTAGAACTCTAAAAACTACCAGTGAAGCTGAGAGGCGTTATTGCAAAGCAAGAGCACTTTTGAAAACTCTTCTGTAGAAATAGAGCAACAAATGGCTGTCAAGAAAGGAGGCACAGTGGAGGGCTCTGTCCCTCTGGCTAGGGTGACTCCCATGCTTGGAGATGGCTTTCATTCATGTAAGAGGCTTCAGTTCTTCCTTACCAGTTTCAGACTTGAAAAGACAGTCTTGAGATTGTAACCTAAAAGATCAACCAGTGGTAGAGCTGGTGGCTCAACTTTATCATAGCCATTGTAAAGCAGATGAGTTACATGGATGAGGGTTAGGTGGAGTGGAAAATGGTGAGTAACAATGAAGCAGTATCTTTAAGGCAAAGGATGGAATTGAGCAGATAACCAACGCTTGTTTCATTGGAAGACTGGCAACTGTTTAACAATCCTCCTTTACTCTGGCAGTTTCAGATTCATTTTAATGTAGTTTATGAGGATTTTACTAATTGTTTTCATCAGTCTGTCTCAGAAGAGAGGAGCAGAATCCATCTGGGAATGGAGTTATGGCATGGATAACAGAAGCAAAGTAAGAGGTGTAGCACGAAACTGATTAAATTGCTTATAGATTCCATGTAGTGTATGCTTCATTCCCTTAAATTGTAGGACATGGTCTGGGAGTAGCAAGATTAGTTAAGTTTAATATTTGGAATATTGAGGCTTCAGTTGCAGTTAATCTTTTTACCTGACAGCCAAAAGAAGTGTTGATTAGTGATAATTTCAGTGGTAAAATTTGTGGCTGCTGGAAACTGTTTTGAGAAGATCCAACTTCATTATGAGTTACAAGACAGTGATGACTTCCCTGATAAACTAAATGGCAAAAGCTCAGCATCATCCACCTACTGTGAGGGTCTTGGACGACCAGTTACATATGTAGGTGTTTCAAATGAGGCATCTTTCTAAGCTAATGGGAGTACACAGAGGTGTGTGTGGCAAAGTTCCTTCTCAAATGTGGGGGTTGTTTTGGAAGTAATCTCTATTTAAAGCTTAGCAAGACTGAGTATACTGTGTCCCTTGCCCCTTATACCCATCCCCATTGATACATGGCTCTAAAAATGTTTCCTCAAATCTTTGTGAGCTTTAAGTGCTAAATGCTTTTTTGATGTTGTTGCCATATCAAAAAAATGACCTAACAGAAGAGTGTGTGTGTGGGGAAGACAAGGTTAGTCAGAAGTGCAAAATAGTTCCAGAAATAAAATGGCTATGACTTTTATCATGGTAAAAGAGGAACAGAGGACAAAGGTTTGTTTTATACCTGGTATGGCAAATGTACATAGAGAAAATAACTACAATTTTTTAATGTTGTGTTTTCCAAGAGTTCCCCTCTTGTGTGGCAATAGGAAAGCAAATAATTCCAAGTTCTTGCTGTGTGGAAAATTAATCACCAGTGGAATTCATAAAAGTCAAAATGCATTCAAAGAGGGTTTGGACAAAGTGAGATTAGGTACAACAGTAATAAAACATGCTCTAAATGCAGTTCCTGGTCCTCTTAATGCCTTACTGCAGAAATCCAGGTGAGTGTTACTAGGGAGATGCTTCACTGTGCCATTGGAGGTTTTGGGTGTAGTTTTTGGTTGGTTTGCTTTTGGGGCTTTTGGTGTGTGCTTTGAGCAAAATGTGCTGAAGATGACCAGTGGGAAGCCAGAATATGAAGCTAGGTTGCCTTTTATTCAAACTCGCTAGTTCTTATGCCTTGGGCTGCGTTTTAAGAAAATAGAAGCACAACCTTCCCTGGTCTTGCTATTTACTTGCATCTTGAAATTCCATGTCTAAGTTGTGCTGGCGTCTTTGAGTATTAAAATATTGGAAGAGTATGATTTCTCCCAAAAACTAAGTAGTATGCTGGAAGATGACTCAAAGCAGGTATATGAAATTAATGTTAAACATTAGCTGCTCTGACTGACATTGCACTTTTGGGTACTTTGTGTCGTGTGTTACCTCTCTTAACTTTCCTTCAACTGGAACATTGTTTCAGACCCTGGTCTTGAAGAACACAGAAAAGAGGGACTATTATTAGTTGGTAGCCACTGTGATGTGCTTCTGCAGAAGCAGAATACTGATATCTGTTCAATATTTGCCAGTTCTTATTATGATCTTAATGACTATTGTGTAAAACTGAACTTCCGTAAAGTCCTGAGGTAGGAAAAGTTACCTGATTGTGTTGCTAGAAAAAGAAATAGTGTCCAAGTTCTTTAAAGCTGGAAATAGCACAGACTTTTTATAACAGCCTGAGGCTCTTTAACATCTTCACAGTCTAAAACTGTGGTGTTTCTCAGTCTTTTGACCCCTGAGTAGAACTGGTATTGGAAGAACTGGTGCATCTCACAAGGGGTTAGAGGGACTATGTATGGCTTGTGATGTGTTTAATAGTATCTTAAGAACCATAGTGTTGCTATTGCATTCTAGCACTACTGGAACTTGTGCTCTATGTAGAACTGCTGTAAGGGATATCAGGCTTCAAAATGAAGTTACATGGTGAGACCCAAGTCTTCCATAGCCTTGGTTATAGCTAGCCTCTGGAGAGAGAAAGGTGGCAGGATCTGATGGATACCTGAATTACAGCTTTGTTTTGCCAAATTCCTGATAGTTGAGCCCTGGACTAGTAGAATGATAGGTGTCATACCTGCAAGAAATAAGGATTATCTTATCTTTTGTCAGCCCCAGTGAATAAGTAGAGTTTTAATGCTTGGGTTTGGCAGTCAAATAATGTAGACAGGTTGTTCAGCCCACTTAGAAAATACAGGATAATTCCTATCTCCAGTGGAAGATACAGATATTTGCAGTTCAAGGTCATGGCTTCTGGCAGACTTGAAGAAGGTGGAGAAGTTACACGTCTTACCTTGCATCTATGCAGTCTGTTCAAAGTCTGGTGTTACATGGCTGAGTATAATGTCATTTTTGATGATGCTAGATAGCCTCTTATTAGAGGGTGAATGGGATTATGAATCCAGAACCAAGGCTCAGTTCCTGGTGTGTTGTCATCCCTGATGAAGAGGGGACGTCTGTCTGCTCCCTTACTCTCTGTTGTGTGCTTTCTCTGTAGCTGCTGTGGTGCTTATCTGTTGTGCATCTCTGGTCATTGTTAGTTTTCTGCTGGGTTAGTGATGTGAACTGATTTATGTAGAGGCCTGGCAGAGCACCAGAGCCAGTGTGAGGGAGGGATTGGGCCTGAGTTCTTGGAGTCAGAAAGGGAGGAGGAGAAAGTCTCCATCAAAAGGAGAGGTCAGGCGATTAGATCGGTTCAGATGCTGGTAGATCCACAGCCTGGAACGTCTGCAAGAGGTGAGGGTTGAGGCAGGTAGTACAGTTAAACATTGTTCTTTAATCTTGTGGTTGCATGAGTGTGCCTAGATTTGGTTTAGTGCCTTGAAGTACAGCTCTGCTGCTATGGCTGCATCTGCTGTGGAGCGCTTTGTAAGTGCAGGAATGCTTATGCAGATATATGCAGTGTGGGAAGGAACACTACCTGAGGTAGCCTACATTGTGTTATCTAATATTCCTTTCCTAGTGGAATTGTTAATTGTCAATGCTAAATATTCAAGCTGGTTTAAGGGAGTTTTGCTTTGGGTGGTTTGCTTAGCTGCGAATCTCTATGATAACGCTATTGAGACTGCTTACTTGATAGTCACAGCTTGCTTCTACTGCTGTTGAACTTTCATGTTGAGATTTGAGGTTAATAAATATTCATAAGTAAAAGCATAAAGACAGAATGTCTTAATAGCAAAGGACTTGTGTTGGAGAGAAAAAATTGATGGTTGGTACATATAGAAACACCATTTAAACTTATTTTTAAATAGAGTTATAACCTTGAAAATGGCAGTCTTACTTGCCATTTGCTCCTTGAAACTTTCCTTTATGTAACAAACAGGAATACTGTGTTTTGTTCATCTTGCTGGAGGAGCTTGCGGTGTATGCTGGTGCTGGGCAGTGGAAGGCAGCACAGGTCACTGTTATTACCACAGGCTGCACTGCCTTTTGAAAGCAAGCTAATACCCTTGTAGTCGCTGTTGAAGGCTGGGGTGTGTGAACCCACTTGCTGACCTGAAGATGCTTTTGAGGATCCTTGCTGGGTAGTGCTGCATTACATTATGCTCAGTGGTGCTGCTAACAAAACTTACCCCTGTATTTGAGAAGGGAAATGATGGAGCCTGTCTGCAGTAACAAGTAGTATCTTTTTAAGTGTTAAGCTTTAAATAGTCACCAGCATTCTGATTGCATAATTTATCATGGGCTTCAGCACTTATGAGCAAGGAAGATGAGTTTTCTCAGTATAAAGACACATGAGGTTACGGTTGCTTTCCCTTTTTTAGCTGTCTTCTGAGGGCTTGTTCTTTGATTTCATGCTATAGGTATACTCTCATTGCATTGCAAGTGGGAGCTTGGGATGGATACTGTGTGGAGTGCTGCAGAAGAAGCTTCAATGTACACTTGGGTATCTTAGAGGCTCTGATGATTGGGAACCTAAATATCAATAAAGGTCAACATACATGATCAATATTTGGTGTATGAATATATGGTTCTTTGTCAGTCAGGTTGCTGTATAGAGGCTTAGAGTAAAATAAAGTTCTCATTTAGGAAAGTGGTGTTCCTGAAGTTGTCTTATGATGTCTCAGTTAATGTGTAAGCAACCAGTTAATCCTCTGGCATTTTAAACACTCAGTGGGTGTTCCATTGAATATAAGCAGAATGAAAGAAGTTAGCTGCAAAGCTGGTGTGACTTTTCAGGAAAGAGGGCTTTTGCTTCATTGCTAAACTTGGTAGGATTGACTGTCAAAAAAGTATTAATTTGCCACTTGTGTTCATGCTCATGGGTGCCCTCCTTTGTTTTGATGGTATTTCTAAAAGAGTACCTGCTACCTTGAAGATTTTACCATCTATGGTAACATCTTTAACTCAAATCCTTGCTTAAAAACTGTAGGAAAGAAAAACTGCATTGTTCAGGGTGGTGATTCAGATTGGGATGTTGAAGCAAGTTCCATTCTTTAGAGTTCCTTTTTGGCTTTATTGTAGGCTGCACACAGTGACTGCAAATCTAGGTGTGTTTGTTTTGGTATCTTGCTGTAGAAGAGTAGTCAGTGCACCCTCTGAATCCACTGTGTTTCATGGCCTCTATCCTAGGGGGGATTGTTTTTTCTGAACTTGTAAATATACTTTGGTTTTTTTTAGCCAGTTCTTTGTAACTTTGCTTTTTCCTCTTGCCTTTTTGTCTTCTACAGTTAAACCTCAGTAGAGGTTTAGGATTGTTTATGTGCATAGTAACATGTTAGTAGCATCAGTTAAAAAGCTAAAACTGTCATCACATGTTTCACATTCTAGCTCTGTGAAGTCATTATGGAAAATCAAGTGCTACAACAGGGCTAATCAAATTCTGCAGGATCCCAGCTCCAGTGCGTGTGAAGTTCAAACTGATATTGCATGCGCGCTACGTTAGGGGCTGGTACACTTGGATATATTTGTTCTTGGTTTTGGCCTCCTTCCAATGTAACTCTGGTCAGGGGGCATCATGGCCCCTGTTTGTGTAAAGTCTTGCTTTCAGAAAAGACTCTCATACATAATTAATTCGTGGGACTAGATGGAGTGTGCATACTCAATGTTCAAGGAACATTTGGACAATGCTCTTGGATATATACGGTTTTAACTTTTAGGTTGCCCTTGTGGAGTCAAGAGTTGGATTTGAGCCTCATGGGTCCCTTCCAGCTCAGGAGAGTGATTTCTGTTGTTCTCATTTCAGACCAGATATTGTAGACTTCTGAACAGGTTCCTTGCAGGCTTTTGCAATACATTCACTCTTGAGATAAAGCATAAAATAATACTGTTTAAAAGCCACCTGTGAACAGTTTCTCATTATTTGCATTAATGTTATTTGGATTTAAAGGCATTTGGAATCTATTTGTAGATCACAGCTTCTTTGTAATACCTGTTTTCTTCTGTTGTTGTTCATTGTGTTTTATCGATTGCTGCCTGCTCCCCCAGTGAAGCTGTTTTTCTTGCCAGGTTCCACTAGCCTGCCATTCCCATCCATCTTTTGATCTTGGTGCTGCTTTTGTGGCTTCATAAATCTGTTCCCTTCTATCAATACCTTAGTTTTTACTGAGTGAAGTGTAAAAGAGTGGACTGGAGCTGAAGAGGGCAACTCCTTTCTGCCCTCCTCACCTCTCCCATTTCTGCAGAATCAAACTTTCCAAATACAGTTTCTGTAGCAGGACCTTGTTTTATGCATAGTATAGTTAATGTTAACTTTTTTTTTCCCTAGCCACATGGGTGTTTTCTAAAGGCTTTGAACAAACTGACTTTATGTATGCAGTGATACTGACGCAGAACTCCACGCAGCTGGAAGTTGCATAAGCAGAAATGTGATGATTTGTACAAACTTGAACTGATTGCTAAAATGGTCTTCACATCAGTGTGGCTGAGAGGTTGAAAATGGGCAGTGAGAAACTGTGTGAGATTACCTCTCAGTGTAGGTAACTCTTCACCTTCCCTGCTGAAGTTGGAATGAATTTGTTGTATTTTCTGTTTTTCAGGATCTGTGTGTATTGTGATTTGCTTTACTGATATACAGTGTTTACTCTCATGTTCTGCTTTTTATGCCCCTTTTTTAACACCTAAAGCAGCAGGAATCTTTTCAAGAGTGTTGCTTTGTACTGCTTGCCTCAGTTCTTCAACAGCGCTTAGTATAAAAAATGCATTGGGTAGATTTAAGTGTGAACCCAGTCACTTTTAGTTTGGTTTTGGCTTTCCTAATGTATCTTCCATTCTCAGCAGTCAAAAAAGGCAGCTGGGAATTTTTGTAATATTAGAAGAAACTATTACTGGAATAGGAGAAGGTTTTTTGTGATGTGTCCGGATTGCTGTCACCAAGCTGTAAGTAGGAAATGAGTGCTGTCTTGTATTCCACAATGCTGCTCCTTAGCAAGCTGCCCTATGCACAAAATCTCCATCGTGCTGGTGCTTTGGTCAATCATTAGTGTCAGCAAAGCAGATGAAGAAATGAGATTTGCCTTGAGACCGTATGGTGTGTTTACTTGGAGGGGGAGGGTGGGGAACAAACCAACAACCGAATACCCCCAAACAAAAAAGCCAACTACCCCACTAGCAACATTACAAATGGAGCATACCCCTCCATTGTGATTGATTAAAAACCCACATGTTGACAGCTTTTGGTCATCAAAAAGAATGCTTTCATGCAAAGTTGTGGGGGCATGTTCATGTCTTGTAAATCTCTTATTTGTATCGTGACTGTCATGTGTTTCATAGGTTTCCTCAGAAATACTAATTTTACCGGCAATATTCGATAGCTTTTGAAAAAGGAAACTGAAAGTTATACTGGAAGTACTTACATGTGGGTCTGATAGCATTTACTGTACTTTATGTGATGGAACCACAGTCGTCTTGGGAGACTCTACCAAGTCTAGCAGTAAATGGAGATCTTTCTGTGAGTTCCCTGCCTCATTTGCTGCAGGGGATTGCAAGGCTACACCTAAAAGCCAGGAAGATTAGAAGTGAAATGCTTACCCAGGAGACTTAGTGATTTGAAGGATTTTGTAAAGTGATTGAAATAAAGTCTTTGCATTGTCTTCAAAACAGTCAAGCACCCAGATGACTTAAGAGGTGTTGAATACTCATAGTTTAGTAGCTGGGGGATGTGACAGATAAACTGTGATATCCTGAAAAATGAGGCTCCTGGCAATCCTGTGTTTGTTAACTATTACTGGTGGGGGACCTTTTTGTTCTAGTGAGAAGTGCTGTAGAGGATGGGGTACATAAGCTGAACTGCATGGAGTAGCACAAAGCACAGGACAGCTGCTTCTCCCCTTGTACTGGAAGGGAAGAAAACCAGTATATAATGACCTGGTTTTAGTGGAAGCTGCTGTGGCAGTTGGAAAAGGAAGAGACAGTTTCTGTGAATTCTGTGTGGCCAAGCCAGTGCTTTCTGACAGTTCAGTTGTTTATCTTAAATGATGGCACTGACCACACGGTTTTGGTTTTGAGGTGTAGAAGGAAACTGCTTTAAAGTTAAAACAGCAAACTTTATAGCTGCCTGCGAACTGGATGTTAAATAACGTAGATCTGGCCTGAGCGTATGCACAGATAAATATGCAGATGCATGATGTCAAATGAAGGAAGAGCAGGGATTTTTTGGTGAGTAGTCCATTGTGTCTAGGAGTGGCTTTTTGTTTAAATTCCAAAGTACTCCCCCTCCTCTAGATTTAATGACAATCCAGGGGTCAGGTGAGAGGAAAAGAGTTTACTGATTATTTACTGGCCGCTTTCTTATAGTAACTTTTACATGTCACTTGCTGAGGAGTAAAAGAAAGCAAGACTGGTCAAATCAGAAGAGACCAAGGGTCAGTCTAGCTCACGTGCCTGGTGATGACTGGAAACAAGATGAAGAGCAAGTACAAGGTGTACTTCTCCAGTGTACCTTCCTGACTACTGTTGCCCTGTGACTTCAGGAGCTCTGAGGCAGTGTTGGCAGCTGGGCTTTTAACAGTGATTGCAAATCATTTTCATGAGGTTTTTCTGGTCTTCCAGTATACTTCTGGCTGATGAAAGCATCTTCAGCAGTGAGTTCTGTATCTGACTTCAGTGTAATCTTACTTTCTTACTAATTCTGAATTATTTTCTAGTCTGACTTCCCAACTTAGAAGGGCTTGCTGCTTGTACATTGATATACCCCATGGCTAGTAAACAGATAAGCACCCCTTCAGAGGAACACCTTGTTTTCACGTTGCTCCTTGCACCTTTTATTCTGACAGCTGTGGAAGAAAGAGGGGTTGATCCCTTCCTCTCAGTAAAAAATGGAGATGGGCTCTAGAATAACCTTTGCTTACAGCAGGGAGAGGTACACTTACAGTTCCTGGTCCTAAATGAATAGGAAACCTCTCCTTTTTTCATTTCTTCTCTGTTTCTATTTCCTTCCTTATTACACTTTCACTTTCTGGTGCCATTCACTTCCTTTTCCAGTTGGAGAGAGGAGAAAAAACTATTGGCATTCATGTTCTTTTATCTCTGCAGAGAGCTGAATACCAGCAATGCAGTAGCCTGTTTTGTCAGCCTCTCTCCCAAGGAACAGCCAAGTGAAACGGACAGAAACTAATTGTGTGCTTTAAAATTCAGCTCTGCCTGTTACGTATTTGGAAGGTATAAGAATGCGAGTATAAAAGCTTGAAACTTAGTTTAAAAATAACTGACCTTATCATATAGCAATTTATTCTATACCCTTAAGCTCACCTTACTAACAGGAAAAAAATGTTTCTCTGCCTTTGCCAAGCTGAGGGCTCAGATTCTAATTACTGTACAGACCAGTGTTTAAAGGAGACTTAAATGACGAACAAAACCTGCTGGCTGGCTTAGAGACAGCAAAATGTTCTGTAAAATTCCTAAGTAACAAATGGCAACTTTACATTCTTACCATCTTTTTGTTGTGCACACCTACAGCTAGTAGGTGCAGTCTTAGAGGTAGGTTAGTTTTTGCTGGGGAGTGGGGTGGGGGGGTGGTAGGTAACCTCTGGTTTTAGGCTACTAACTTGTCTGTTCTTTGTCTGAAAGTAGTTTGTGGGTTTGAGATGAAGGACTTGATAGGAAAGCTAAAATTCTGTTGTTTTTGTTCCTCTTTCCAGATATGAGAAATGAGTGTTGGACGCAGAAGATTAAAGCTGCTGGGAATTCTGATGATGGTAAACATTTTTATTTATGTGATTGTGGAAGTCTCAAAAAGTGGCAGCCAAGAGAAGAATGCAAAAGGACGTGTTATTATACCACGCAGCAAGTTCTGGAGGAAATACACTCCTCACAAAGCGTATTGGAACAGACAGCAACAGAAGCTTGAGCTGCTCTACAACCCTATTCTGACCTTGCTTTCCAATATGACTGTGGAAGAGAACTTAGTTTCTAATGCGAGTGTTCTCAATTCCTGTGACCCTGACCCATGGGTAGCTTCAGAGGTTAGTGACTTTGCAAACTTGCCAGACAGATTCAAAGACTTTCTACTGTACTTGAGATGTAGAAATTATTCATTATTAATGGATCAGCCAAACAAGTGCAAACATAAACCTTTTTTGCTGCTGGCTATTAAGTCGCTTACACCGCATTTTGATAGAAGGCAAGCCATTAGGGAATCCTGGGGCAAAGAAATCAAATCGGGGGATGTGACAGTCAGAAGGGTCTTCTTACTTGGACAGACACCACCAGAGGATAATTTCCCTGATCTTTCAGACATGATAAGATTTGAAAGTGAAACCCACCAAGACATTCTCCTCTGGAACTACAGAGACACTTTCTTCAATTTAACTCTGAAAGAGGTGCTGTTTCTCAAGTGGGTCAGCAGCAGTTGTGCAGATGTCCAGTTTATTTTTAAGGGTGATGATGATGTTTTTGTGAATACCAATCAGATCCTGGATTACTTGAAGAGCTTAACAAAGGACAAAGCTAAAGACTTATTTATAGGCGATGTGATCAAAGATGCTGGACCTCACAGAGAAAAAAAATTGAAGTACTACATCCCAGAAAGTGTTTATGAAGGGTCATATCCTCCGTATGCAGGAGGTGGTGGGTTTCTGTACTCTGGTGATCTGGCATTGAGACTTAATAATGCATCTGACCAGGTACTCCTTTACCCTATTGATGATGTTTATACTGGAATGTGCCTTCAGAAGCTTGGGCTTGCTCCGGAAAAACACAAAGGTTTCAAAACGTTTGATATTGAAGAGAAATACAGAAATAACATATGTTCCTACACAAACTTAATGTTAGTACATAGTAGAAAACCTCAAGAAATGATTAAGATTTGGACACGCTTGCAAGATCCACACTTAAATTGTTAAAGCAATGTGCATAAGTGTCTTAAGTACAAATAACTTTCCCAGGTTGGGTCTGACTTTCTTGGTGGACCAGTGAAGCTCTGTTTTAATAGTTTAATTTTCTCTGAAAACTTTTTCCAGTACTTCTGAAGATAAGAATAATACTAAAGTTTGACTTGATGGCTTGAAGACTTGGTCCTGACTTTTCCACTGTCCTGGTGGTCATAATGTTTCAATATTTGTCTTAATTTGAAAAAGGACTTCAAGGCTATAACTAGCTGTCAGTGACTGGTTAGCTGTATTGGAAACAGGGATTGCCTACTACAATGCATCTTTCGTGAACTGTGATGGTGGAAGATAATTTTTCCTTGAGTAGTGTCCGTGTGTGGGTGCTTGGAAACCACTGTCAGATTGAAAATTCACAAATTGGAAGGATGTAGTTTTAAGTATGAAACACTCTTATGAGACTTCAGCTGTTGGATTTTGTAGTTTATGGGTTTCAGTCTTTTTGCACCCTGGAACAGTGTTTTCTCCTTTACTTATGATATTTTGTGCAAAGCGTGCCTGCGTCTGAAGGATTTACCCTTTTATTAGATGATGCTGTTGGGAATACCCCATAAAAGAGCTGAATATATAAGGAATAGAAAGAACAGATTTTGTTTGGGGCTGGGCAATAGGTACAGTTAGGTCTGCCCCAAGCTTACAGGAGGTAAAGCTGACTTGTTGCTGATGTTGCTTATGTGAAAAGCTACTCTGGTCAGTCCTTGCTTTCTGTTTTGGCACTAAATGTGGTCAGGTAGCTCGACTTGATGCAAGTAACTGAAATTGCACATTGCTTCCGAGAGCATGGTTTGGATCTCCTATAAAGCGGTAGCAAATCTAGAATTGTGCAGATCCTAAGAGTTTGGGATTTTGAAACAAACTTTGAAGTTGCATGATGTCTCATGTAGAGTTAAACATGTTCTCAAAACTCAGAACTTCTGTATTTCCACATTTGCTTATAAGAGTTATTCTAAATAGTGGTTGCTTCCTTTGTATGTGTAGAAGTGCCTGTCTATTTATTGTTCAGATTGAAGACCAAAACATTTTCTTAAATATATTTTGTGTAACGTTTTATTTGTATAGTGTTGTCACTCGGATATTTAAATAGAGCATGATATTTTAAATCTGAGATGTGTAACATGTTAAATAAAGCTAATTGTTATTTTTGAATTTGAAAAATAAAATGTGATTTAACTATTTCTTGGAATGCTTCATTTGAGACATAACGTTGACTTGCAGGGCAGTTGTGCTCTACTGCGTGGCGTTCAGTAACAACACGTTTCAGAAGCAAAAGGCTCTTATTTGGCAAATTAATGCTTGCGTAGCAGACCATCAGGAAACTGTTGTTGCAGTTGTGTATGGGTTTGTTAGATGCTGTAATAGATGGGCAACTCGGGCAAAAGCAAGGGAACATGAAGTGCCGTAGGAAAAATAGTGTGTACAGAAATAATTGCCTGTACAATAACACTGCTTGTACAATTGAAAGAATCAAGGAATAGATTGAATGGCTGGCACTTCAAGTTTTGCTTGAAATAACTTGGCAGCCACAAGTTCTTTGGTTCCTTCACCTGCTTTCTTCTTTTCTTCCTTCTTTGACTTTAAAGAAGGTGATTTTTTTGTCTGGGGAAAGGTGAGGTGGTCTGGTCTTCCACCATTGTGTTCTGTAGATGTTCATGATGACGCCAACCAACATAGATTGAAGATGGTCTGTGCTCTGGTATTGTGCTGTGAGGTTTGGCCTCCGTGCCTTGTCGTTCCTCATAGGGAACTGCACCTGTCTGAATGAGCTGCAGGTTTTACTGTACATGTGCTGCTTCCTGGCCATGCTCAGCACCCTGTTTCCTTTTAAATGTTAGTGGGATTTTTGTCAGGAGTTTGGGCCAGGTGAAAGGAAAGTTGTGCTAATGATGGGGAATGCAAGTGGAGATACAGTGTTAAGATTCTGTATGGACTACAGAGAGAGGAAGAGGAGGGTACTGTGGGTGGGTAGAGACATGGTGGGGAGGGAGAGGCAAGTGAGCACTAAAGGTAGTCATGAGGACAAGGGAAGGATCAGACTCAACCAAGAGCAGGTTGCAAGAACAAAGGGACAGGAAAAGAGCCCAAGAATTCAATCATATGAGTAAGAGAGGGTGGAGTGCACATGTGATATTAACCTGTTAGTGAAGTGGGTGGGATTGGTGGAGTGGCAGCATTAATTAATTACTTCATACCCTTCCTGTAACCAGGAGATTAAAACCAGGCCTCCTGTGTAGGGCACAACTAAGGGAAAACAGGCTAAATGGTACTTAGCAAGGAGGAATGCTGTGAGAAAGCATCTACCTGCCTTATGAAGTGATAAGAGAGAGAGGGGAGAGAAGAGACTGATGAGCAGGTGGCCTCAGGGGGCTAAATAAGAGGCACAGGTGAAGAAATTAGGCAGACTGGTTTTGCTTACACTGGGTGTGGAGACGCACTGGTGACTGTACTGTCCCATTGGATCTCTGGTCCACTCCCATGGAGAAAGAGTTGTCTTGACTAAGAATTGGGAGTGTGTGGAGTAACAAGCAAAATAAAGAAGAGCAGAGATAAGGAAATGGAAAGCAACCAAAAGAAACAACATGAGGTGGGAAAGGGATCTGGCGACAGATGGGAAATGGAAGATGAAAAGTCTTTAAAAAGCAGATATAGTATTAGGTTGTTGTATCTTGCTTTGGTTGTGTTGCATTTTGCTTATTTCCCTGGTTTGGTAAAGTAGTTAAATCGTGAATCTTTCTAGTTTTTTTTAAATACAGGCTGCTTTCCTATGAAGCAAACTCTGAGTTGAGGAAACAGTGAACAAAAACTGGTAACTACTATTAAATAAGCAAACATATGAATGACTTTTGGAGTCACTTTAGTGGAAAGTGATCTGTGAAATAAAAGGGAGCTAAAAATGGATACTTTTTTTTTCCCCCTTAAATTTAAGAGAAAGAGTCCAGTAAGATGAAAGCATGAGAAAAACTGACTGCAATGGGAGGTGTTTAGGTGAGGCAAATGAATGTGGATGCAGTCTTTATTTTTTCTCTTCTCTTGAATACAGCAGGGAAAATAGAAGTGCTGCTCTGATTAAATGACATTGCATCAGAGTAAGCCATTAGAATCCATTAGCTTGTTTGTATAAAGGCTCAGGCCTTTACTTCTAAATCCAGTTGGGAGGAGGAATCGGAGGCCTTTGGATAAGGTAACTGAGCTATAATTAATGCACAAATTACTGTGTTTATCTTCTGGAAGATGGCATTCCCTTTTTTCCTAAATAAAAACATTCTGCCTGTCTACTTGGACTGTCTGCACCTGTTCTTGGATCCCTTCCCCCTACCCAGTTTTATGCTGTTATGTATGCTTGAGTGAAATGTGCCACTTGACTGGTGATAAGAGAATTCCTGACAATCCTTTCTGCTTTTCAGTGCTGGAAGTACTGAAAGCTGAACTTCAAAAGAGCTTTCACTGAAGAATGCAAGAAAAATGCAGACTAGAGTTTAGTTAAAGCTTTTGCTTTAGGTATGCAATTCAGCAAGGATCCCCATGCAGGTAGTTCTTAATTTGGGGCTTTGTGGTGTGGCAGTGAGCAATCTAGCTCTTATCTAGTGCTGTTGTGGTGCTGATCTAGCTTACAGTAAGCAGTTTGCTCCCTGGAATCTGGCCTCCTTTCCTTTCCGGCTTATTAACACCTTTTATGCATAAGATTTCAACTGTAGTTGTGCTTGCCTGAAGGCACCAATCCAAATGAGTTCATGTCTACAGTGAGCTATTTCCTTCTCAAAGAATGACCATGAAACCGACTTAGCAAGCAAATAGGGCAGGGAGATCTGCTTAATGGGCCCTTTTTACAGACAGTAATGGGCAAGAGGTGGTCTGAAAGGAGGGGTGTCAGCCAGCATGAGTACAAAACATCACCAGCTTCTCTTCAGCCTCTTCCTGTTAGTTTTTTAAGCTCTTGCCCCGTTCCTGGCTGAATGAAGATGAGATGTGTGGGAGTGAGAACTTCAGTAAAGCAAATGCAGTTCTGGAAGCTGTCATGGCCAGCAAGCCCCATGCTACCCAGACATCTGCTAGTGGTTTTCTCAAGAATGGAAGTTGAATAAAGACAGGGTTGCAAAGAGCCACTCTTGATCTTAACCTCTCGGGAGCAATTTGATGTCTCGTTTTCCTGTAGCTCCACATATTACAAAGTGTATGCTGGAAAACTTAATTACAAACTGTATACTGAGAGACTTAAGTGTATTTTCTAAATGTCAGGGATGATTGAGGCCTGAGCAGGTCAGGTTTTCTTTTGTTGTGCTCAATTAGGTCTTTGGTTGCCACTCAGTGTAATATTGGCTCAGCCTGCTCAAAGTAGTGTTTAAACAATGCTGGCTAGACTCTGCTGAGGGGTGGCTGTTTGCACACCAGCCTTTTGAAAAGACAATCTGTTTTCATTTGTCAGTGAAAACACTTGTGCCGTGTCTAGCATCTGACTGAGCAAATTTGAGTTGGACATCTGCTGATCTTGGTGTGTCAGTCTTCACTTCAGGGTCTGTTAACGTGTCAGTCTGTGTGTTGTCTATTTTCTTCTGTATTTGTGTGTTATTGCAGTCATTTAGTTTTAACTGCCCTCCAGCCTAAGGACTTCAGATCATGAGTTAGGTACTTATGGCTTTGCACCCTTCCCAGCTTCAGGCACTGGGGCACTTGGCAGAGAGCAGCTGCTTTGCTCTCTGAAGAACTACCAAGGGAGGTCTCAAAACTTGTCCATGTAAGTTTATAGCCCAAATTTCCTGTCCAGCTCAGTGGTAGCATGGTTGGTTTGTGGTACAGTCACAGAGGCCTGGTAAGGGTCACTCAGTTCTGACCACAGGTGTATTGGGATGTCAGTGTTGTGGTGGCTCAAAGGGAATTCATTCAGCCCCAAAGGACAACAAAGAGATGGGATCTTTGCTTTTGGGATCTCTCCTGTTGCTGTAAAGTTACTGATCTTTGGTCAGGTCCTTCTTTCAGTCTTACCCTGCCCTCTCTGGGAGGGGGGTTTGTGTGAATGCATACTGAATGTCCTGTTACAGATCTATCAAGATAGAAGTTTACACAATCTCAAATTTCATAGTGAAAAAATTCCAAATCACTCTAACTCCTACTAGACTCCTTGACTTGCCTCTGCTTCTTCAGCCAATGACCTGTGTCATTTCCAGTCTTCCCTGCTAAGCTCCCCATCTAAATGCATCCATCTTTCTTCCCTTGTTACGTCTTTGTCCCCTCTGTTCTGTGTTGTCTCAGGTGTTGGTGGAGACAAAGTGCTTACCTCTCCAGTGAACCTCGAGGTTTACTGAGAAACAGAAACACCTCTTTGGATTCACTGGAATGGTTGGATTTTCCTCCCTCTAGCAGATGGATTTGGATGCTCTCAGACACAGTAGTCTTAAGGTACTTGATGATTTTGTGGCTTCATGTTCAGTGACACACCTTTGGACTATGGAGGAGAGAGAGTTTGGACAGTGTTCACTGGGGAATCACCTGGGAATTCAGCTTTAAAGAAACCCTAAACATCACTGACTTGGAGCCTGATTCAAACCATTTGAGTCGGTGGATTTAAGGGATGGGGGGAAGTGCTGAGCTGCAAATCAAGATATAACTTTCTCATTGATTTTAGAGTTACCTTTTGTGCTGTTGCTGCCATTGTCTCTTCAAACTAAACTACTCCAGGGCAGATTTGGAGAGGGTTTCTACAAGGGTTAGAAATAATCCCTAGATGTATCCCCTGTTAGCTTTTACAGCCAACAGCTGCAGCTCGGTGTTTGCTGTGGCTGTATTTTTTGTGTCCCTTTCCCCTCTTCTTCCATCTCTCTGGCTGAATTTTGACCGAATTCTGCTTTTTGCTGTTTATTCTGTGTGAGGGGGCTGTACATGATTCATTCATTTGTTTCCTCGTGTGGCTGAAATGCGTCATCTGTTTTTTCTCCACTACTCCTACCCCTGCTACTGATATTCCTCCTCCAGAAAAGCCAATTATCTCAGGACTGTCTGAATTTTGTCTTCTTTTGGGGACATCATGTGTGTGATGCTGGCAGACCATCAAGAATGCATGTGTGATGAGTATTTGATGGCCCTCCCACAACTGTGATCTCCTTTTAAGAACACAGACCTTTAATTTATATGATAAATTGGAGCTGTGACTGCAGAAAACAGCATCATCCTTCAAGTCCCTTCTTTTCAGTTTTCTTACCTGTAGGATCACTTGGGTTCTTAATGGTTTTGCTACATTTTGTGCTCTTGTTTTATTGTTTGTTGTGATAGAGCTGGAAACAGTCGTGTGATTTATGTTTGGTCTCTAGAACTACTCAGCCAAGAAGGGAGGCTAGCACTGGTCATCTCTACAGAAATCAAACCTGAAAGCTCACCTTGTGAGTAGGGGCGAGATTAAAAATAGGCAATTATAGGCCAAATTTTTACTGAGATTCGAAGTATTCTTCAGCAACATTATTGAAGAAAATAGAAGCATGGTTTTGTACCTAGAGACCCCTTGTGTTTTCCAAAATCTCCATCACATTTCTGATTGTCCCATATTCAAGCATTTACAAATGATTAAAAAAAAAAACAAGGAGGGGCAAAAATCCCCAAAAGCTTTCAGGTAAGGAACAGCCAGGGTAGGGAATTATAGGCTAAGCTGAAGGAACAAATGACCTCTCACTAAGACAGATGCCACGTTACTCACAGTGTGAAATGAGGGATTTCTTTTTAAGATGTAAAACCGAAGGAACTTGCCTGTTTTCCCTTCCCTCCAATCTTTCTGGTATGTGAGGAAACAGACTTCTGCTTTAGACATTGGTTTGGCAGCTGCCCAAGAGACCTGAGAGGGAGAATTTCATCATCTTGTTAGTTGTTGGCTGCTTTGCTTATGCAAAAATAAATGCCAGAGAGGCCAATGAATTGTTCTGGTTTTCTTAAATCTATCCTGCATGGTTTTGATATAACCCCAGGTGCTCAGGAAAAATATTAATGGTGTTTGGGTGAAAATAATCGTGCACTTTCAAGAAACTTGAAACATAAGCCATGCTTTACGATAGTAGAAATTGGATGGGTTTCAAGAGAGGCAAGCTGCATAACCCAGCTCTGTCTGTGCCCTTCAGATTTCAGAGAGGTTCCTCATTGGAATGAGTCTGAGAATTCTTGTTATTAGAGCTCTCATCCATTCTCTGTATAGATCTAACCTGGATTGTTCTAATTTAGGTTTGAGAAAGAGCTGTATTGAGCCAAACCAAGGCTAGATGGGTCCTTCAGGCCCCTCAGTGGAAGAACAAAATGCTTCTGGTAGCTCAGGAGAGCCTTTAATCATGATTAGAAGTTGCTTCTAGACCATGGTGGTTAGTGACAAGCAAAAATACCTAAATAACTTCCTGGAATTTGTCTTTAATTTCACTGCATGCTCTGGCAAAGATCCCTGCACCAGAATTATGTGCTGCATGAAAATTCGGTGTCTGGCACTCCAAGAATGAGAAGATCATTAGCTGCCTGTCTCCACTGTGAGTGGACACAAGTACTCACTCCACTTCCTTATCGAAGCCAGTAATCCATGCCTGAAAGCTGAAAGGGTTGACTTGTGCAGTAACGACTTCTGAGGAAAACATCGCGTGAGACCTGTAGCAACCGTGTGAGAACTAGTATATACGTATGGTATACAATCACTGCTCTGCACCATCTACTCCTACTTGGTAAAAGCCTGCAGTGCTACTGAAGCACTCTGGGCATGGAGGAAAACATGCATTGAGGGAGCTGTTACCTCCTCAGAATCCATGGCACATGGATTTAACATGTAGGGCATCTTTATTACCCTTTTGGAATGGACCATCCTCAGTGGGTGTTGGTGGTACAGCAGTGGGTGGTATGACAAACCCGATCCCCTTGTGATCTAGTAACAAAGTATAACGGAAAACAATGGAAGCTTTATAGGTGGTCAGTTTCTGGTTACATGGTGCATTGAACAGAGCTTCTTCTCCTCTATGAACTTGTACCTTCATGTGGTCTGTGGCAGCAGTTCTTATTCAATGCTGATTATCCATTTATTTTCCTCTAGCCTCCTGATTTTGAATTCCTGTCCCTTCTTCCTCACAGGAAAGCAAGATAAATAAAACATTTTAGCTACAAGTGAAAGAATATTAAGTGTGAAAAAAATTGGCTTCAGAGCTGCCAGAAAGTGAATGCCACAGTAGGGGCCTTATGGAGGCGTTGTCTTTGGGGATCTAATTGGAGCATCTCGAAGGTTTTCAAAATATTCATGTTTGATCTAACTTTGGAACTGATTTCCTACTATTTCCTATGCCAAAATTGCAGTTGCATGTGCCAAAATTTGTCATATTCTCCAGCTCTCATGTGTATTGCCTGAGCCATACTGTGTGATGTAGTTGCAGCTGCCTGCTAGAAAGTTTCCCGGCTCAACGAGAAGTGAAATACATGCCTGTGTCTTGGGAGGAGGAACTGGCATGGGCCCAGCAGAGTAATTCTTGGATGATGCCTGGTTCTCTATCCCACTTTCCAGGCTGCTCCAGCACACATGAGGGTCCTCTCACAAATGCGGATGCTTTTTCCCTACTCTGAGCATATTTTAGGGCAGGAGAGAACATGGATCTAGGAGATTCTGCTCTCAGTCGGGCCATTAACGGTGTAATAACCTTTCCCCTGGTCTATTTTCCTTGTTGTCAGGTGGTCCATTTTGGATTTTCCCTGTTTCAGGATGTTTGTTGAATGTACCTGGTGTTTAATGGCAGAGAGATCTGAATCATTAACTCGGGGTAATTAATAGTGACCTAATTACACAGATGAGTTCTGCACTGAAATTTTTAATGGTACTTAATAATTAGAAGAGTTCTTCGTTCCCCACCTCTATGATTCAGTCCTTTGGCTTTCGCACCTCCAAAAAGCAAGAGCACTTGATGAAATTAATTCCCTGTTTATTTTGGGTTGGGTAACTCTCCAGGTCCCTGTGGTTCCTGCCTGGGGAAGCAAAGGAACTTGCTGTAGTTGAACCTCTAAGCAGAGAAAGCTGTGGTTGAATTCAACAATAGCATTGTCCTTCATCTAAACCAGGAGAGGACATCAATGAAATTTTGATTTCTCTAGGAGATTGCAGATGTCAAACAGGAATAGGGAGACTCAAAGGTGACAGCTTTGTCTGTGGCTGTTGTGCACAAGTGCAGTTTTCTGTTCAGGAAATCCTTAAATCATGTTCACTAAATGGGAAGTATGTTAAAGATACATCTATATATAAAATCCTATTTACATCCATTCCCAAACTCTGTGTCTAGAGAGAAATTGTAGAATCATAGAATGGTTTGGGTTGGAAGGGACAATAAAAAACATTTAGTTCCAACCTCCTGCCATGGCCAGGGATGCCTTCCACTAGAGCAGGTTGCTCCAAGCCCCATCCAACCTGGCTTTGAACACTGCCAGGGATGGGGCAGCCACAACTTCTTCAACCTGTTCCAGTGTCTCACTAGCCTCACAGTAAACAATTTCTTCCCAATGTCTAATCTAAATCTCCCCTCTGTCAGTTTAAAGCCATTCCCCTTTGTTCTGTCACTACATGCTCTTGTAGAAAGTCCCTCTCCAGGTTTCTTGTTAACCCCTTTAGGTACTGGAAGACTGTTATAAGGTCTCTTGGAAGCCTTCTCTTCTCTGAACAAACCCAGCTCTCAGCCTGTCTGCATAGGAAAGGTGCTCCAGCCCTTGGAGCATCTTTGTGGAGGCTCCTACATAACCTGGTAGAGTTACCTTTTACCTTCTTAACTGATGGGTGTGCAGGGTTGCGTCCTAAAGCATTGCAGTAAATGGGAGAAGCTCAAATGATAAAGGCCTCACCTCTCCTGGTTTCACCAGGCTGGGGACAAAAGTGTTAGAGGCCAGCATGGTTTCAGACCTGCATCATGCCTGCAATAAAGCAGTTGCACACTCCAACCAGCAATGCAGCTGGGCAGGAACAATGCTGTGCCCAGCCTCCTGTAGATCAGCTGAAGCAGTAAATGATGGCTGAGGCTTGCTGAAATGACTTCCTGTGCTCCTCTGCAGAGGAGAGAGGGAAGGAGAGTCTAGAGACAAAGATAAAAAGCTTAGAGTTGGGAGTGTTTGTTGTAAAGGGAGAGCCTGCCTTGCTGAGGGCAGGCAGGGTCATCGGAGCCGGAAGGATTTTGCGGTGAACTGCAAATTGGGAGCTGCAGGCAGGAACCATGGCCCGCTGCTGCTGCTGCTTCCCAGGGAAACGCTGATGAAAAATCTGGTGCAAAACTGCTGCACAGAAACACTTGAGTGACTTTATTTCCCCTGGGTCTCTATCTCTTCCATGAGTTCAAGTGAAGCGCAGTGGTTTCGGAACCACTGTAGATAGCTTATTTCTACACACAATGTGTGTTCGTATCTTGTGTGTCTCCAGGGCCTTAAAAAGCCACCAGCATATGCCTGTGGCTGTAGTTCTGTGAGGGTGAGCAGATAAACGTGGTGCTTTAGGGCTGATGTTACTGTGAGATCTGTGAAATGAAAAGGGCCCTAATTGTGCAAAAGAACACCGCAATAGGCATTTCCTTTAGTCACTTGACGTTTGTCTAATACACGAGTCCTGCTTTAACATTGTATTAAACATCCCTCCCACATACTTCTCTTTAAATTTCCCCTGTGTTTCTTCCTTTTATTTCTGGTCTGTTCTGAATATCCTGGTGTCTGGAATTTGTCTTTTATAATGATACATAACGTGGCGTGACGCCAGCCTCCAGGGAATTTTTGTTCATATTAAGATTTGAAGAACTTCATAAACACGTGCTTGGATGAAAAAGAGTCTGGTATTTAAGAAACAGGATAAAGAGCTCAGTCGTTTTACCGGCTGTGTCATATCCTCCTGGGGTGACGTTCTTGGGGGAAAAAAGGATAACTTCTGAATCGTCTCCAGGATGCTCCCACACTGACTCATGGGGAGAGCATAAAGGGAGCATCTGAGATGTGCTGTATAAATATAGGTAAAAATTCAATGAAGTGCTTTTGTTCCTAATCTCTTGGGCACGCTCTGGCTTTGCTCGAAGAGTAAAGATCTGAGACACATTTTTGAGAGGAGGCAACTGGTCTATAGCAGAAATTAGACCTCTTATTTGGAGTCTCATTCTCACTCTGTCTTTGGTCCCAGGCAGGTAAGACATAGGACAGTCTCTTACAAGGAACCAAGATGATTTGTGTATTCATGCTGAACTGAAGGTGAGCAGTGGGATGGGATAGCATGCTTATGAGATGAAGTTTCTGAAGGTGGTGAAGAGGAGGACATGGGCAGCCAGGGGGGAGTTCAGAAGGGCTGCTGGGAAACCAAGTAAAATGAGAGGTAGACATGAAAGAAGATAGTTGGAAGATGACACAAGGGGGACAGAAAGTGCTGCTCTGGAACAGCATCTTGGGGTTGCTACAGGTAGCTGTGGGAAGTGGTCAAAGGCAGTTGTACATAAAACATAGCAAGGAAAGGGACAGAGTATGTCTTCATGGCACTCTAAATCCACGGTCCATGTGCATCTTCAATAATGTACATAGGTTGGGTTTGCTCACCTGAAAAGGACAGAGGAGGACTGCAAAAGGAGGACAGCAGACAAGGATCCGTACTGACAAGCTTTGGTGTAACTGAGGTATGAGTTTTGGATTTAGAAAGAAATGTCTGAGAAGAAGCATGACAGAGGGCCTGGAAAAGCAAGAAGTGGGGGTCTTCAAAGGGAGCCAGAGCCAGAAACACAGCAGAAACCAGTGGGGTTTGTAAATTCAGCAGGCAGTAGATCTGTGGAGCTTCCTGCCTGAGGCTTTTTGAGTGCTAAACATATATATGGGCTCCAGGGGAAACTGGGCAAGTACCCAAAAAAGAGAGTCCCCTTGAGGAGTATGGTGTTTGTGTGGCCGGTATTGTTGACCAAAAATCACATTCATCTCAGAAGACACCTGAGCTGAAAGCAGTTGAAGCAGGACAGCCCTTCAGGGCAAATACCTTTCGTGGTCATCTTGTTCTTACTCTTCCATGATCATTTGCTCATGACTGCTGTTGGAAGTGAAGACAGGGCTGGAGGCACCGTTGTCCTGACGTGGTGCTGAATCCTATGCTCACATTCCATAGCATTGTCAGGAGCCGGCCAAAAAACCCGTTCTCATATATTCAAAACTCCTAGCAGTTACCAGCAGTATAACGTGCAAGAACACCAACTCTGTAATAACTGCACAGCTGATAGTTATTTTCCTCATTTTCACAACAAGCCGTTGCATGTAGGCAGTGCTCATTTACTTTGTTGTCTTCGTTTTCATGTAGCTCCCCAGAACCACAGTCCTAAAGCTCAGGCTTTTGAAGCAAGAATAACTGGCTCCGCAGACAACTTGCCAGCTTCTTGAGTGAGAGTAAATAAGCGGAGAAAGCTGGTGTTACACGGCGGTGGCTGTGCTAACTGCTCACATGTCTACTATTAACCTCATACTTGAGGTTTACATCAGGAATGCTCTGGTTCTTGCGTCTTCCTTCTGCAGGAGACTGTACCCTGGGAGAAAACAGTAAATGCCACCTCTCAGCTGGTTTTGCTGGCTGTGTAAGCGCCTGGGGAGGAAAGGCCACTTGGAAGTTGGTAGGTGTTTTTGCCCCAGTGTCTGGAGAGAGTGGATGGGATGGGATGGGATGGGCAAGCTGCCGTGCCCTACAGCAACACTCCTCACTTCCCACACAGGCTTCTGCTGCTCCATCCGTGTCCACAGCCAGGGACTGCTGGAGCACCCGCTGTTGTTCTGGATGGAGATGGCTTGGCTCAGGAGGACGTTGCAGCCCCAGCTTGCACTCGCTTTGTGTCATGGACAAGTTTTCATTGAGATGAGCGCCTGCTCTCTGAGGACGGTTAGGCTGGATTTCTCCATGTCTGTATGATGCAAACTCAGCTGGGATGAGCCCAGGAGGCGGGAGCTGGGGCTGAGCCATCAGCCCGAGCTTGAAGAAGCCAACAAGGAGGGACCTGGCAGAGAAACCAGCCCAAGAGAGTGAGGGAGGGCTGGGAGTGAAGATGTTTGTGTGATATAAAGCGTATCTTGGCTGCCAGAGGGATTTGCAGAGTGGCTGGAGGAACATATTTAAGGCTGTTTGAGGTAACTCGACAGCTCTGTGCTGAGCTTTCTTGCAGCCACCGGAGTGTTCACATGCAGGCTGTCTTCCGAACCAGCGCTGCCCTGACTGAGCACTTACATGGGAAGGACATTGTCCCTGGATGCTGGAGGGTGCTGGTGGGGCAGGAGCGCCCACTGTGTGCTCAAAGCCAGGGAGCAAAGCCCCTGGTGGGCTTCAAGTCTCAGCACATTTGAATGCTTTAATAAATGCTTGTCCCTAAGCCCTCCCTGTCCAACCGAAGGTGCTGCCGTGTCAGTGAAGCTTAGATTTGGGGCTGCAACTCTTTTTATAGATATAAAAATTCCTATGTTATGATTTTACTCTATTAGGACAAAATTCTGCATTAAAAAAAATCCTATTTAGAGGCATGAGGCAGCTGCTTTTCATTAGGATCATTTGCCATAAGTCAAAAATACTGCATTTAAAGAATGTGGTTGATTCTCTCAGTCCCTCTGCTCCATGGTGAGCTCGCTGCTGGGGCGAGGGTGACAGCCTGGTTTTCAATCATGTTGGGGCTGTGCACCTCGAAACCTTGAAGTTGTACAAGGTCCACAACACCCAGTTGAGCACAAATCCCCCAGGTGGAGAGATTTTTGATGGTGCTGGTGGCTAATAGACAGCAGCCAGTGTCACCTGGAGATGTAAAGATGCAAACTCTTTGTTAAAATACATACGCATTATCAGATGAATTGAGTCCTGCAGAGTTCTCTCTTGCACAACATCCTCCCCAGCCCAGTGTGCATGGCTGATAGGAGCATCCTCCTCTGCAGCAGCCCAGGCACGTGCAGCCCAATTGCTTTGGACAAAGATCCAGAGAAGTGATGCTCAAGCTGCTATTTCACAAGTACCCTTTCCAAGCATACCTTTTCCTGATGTTTTAACTTTCAAAGCTGTGAAGGGCTGCTGCAATGTTTGCTTGGTCTATCTTTTTTAACCATCCGTCATCTTGGTTTACTGCAGGTGGGATGTCACTCTTTGGTTTGGGAGCTGCTGTGGCTGCTGGCAGTCATGCAGCCAGTTCAAGCTGTTGTTCAGCTGGGTCTTTGCTCCCGAGCTCCTTCACAGCCCAGCCAGCCAGGAGAGCAAGGAAGCACACACCAGACACGGGCCAGCTCTTTGGCGTGGCTGCCATTGCTAACATCTGGATTCCTTCATGTGAAGTCATTAGCACAAGTAAAAGAGAGTTCAGGCGGAAGGGAGGGGAAATTCCCCTTCAACAGCTCTTCCAGTCTGTTGTTTGAGGACATTTACATTCCCGGCTTAGTCATTTGAACATCCCGCTGGAGGAATTGGATGCGATTCTGATGTTCTCTCAAAGAGCTGATGTTCAGGGTGGCGGCTGCTGCCAGCACAGGCCCAGTCATTACCCCTGCGAGCATGGACAAAGCATCTGGGATTTCAACCTTTTGGGCTGAGCTCATGTCTGCCTTGAAATCAGGCAGGGTTTTGCCATTGGCTTTGCTGACCCCCCTCTGTGCACACAGCAGGTTGTTTCTGAGCAGCCCATTCCCCAAGGGGTTTCCACCAAAATATCTGACTTCTGGCTGAAGCAGGCAGCATGGTGGCCTGTACCTGGATGCTTTCCAAAGACACAATACTTGGGAGCTTTTTTCTCCCTGCATAGAGCAGTAAGAAGGATCCATCTCTTTTATTGCCTTTGCTGCTGCGGTCGCTCGGTGGCTCCATTCCGTGGATGTACAGAGCAGTGTTTCCTGCAGCATTCCAGAGCTAGGCTTTGTCCTCATTTTCATAGTTTGTTTGTTGGATTTTCAACATTCCACTTCTTTTCCATGTGAAAGCCTTTGGCAAGCGCAGGAAGTGGTAGCTCTGTCCCAGGAATAACCTCGTTCTCCAGAATCACGTGCAGTTAGAGGCATTGAAGGCAAGACTGGTGCTGTGTTCCAAATCTGAACTTTTGCACTGTTTCTTAAGCTGCTTCCTGACTGCAAAGTGCTGGTTTCTTTGCTAGCATCCTGGGGGGGTTTCATGCCCAGTGATCCTTTTTGCCTTCCTCCAGCACCTTCCAGTGCCCAGTGAAGCCAACGGCGGCAGCAGCAGGTTGGAAATGTGACTCTGGATGGGGAAAGGTTTCAAGATGACTGTGCTGCCCTACTCATGGAGTAGCTGCTAACTGTGATGGGGCCAAAGGAGATAGGAAGAGAGAGGTTATCAGCCAAGATAAAGCACATTTGAATGTATCTGGGGTAGGCAAGCACCATGTGTTGATTTACTGCCTTTTGGCCATGCATGTCTGTATGTGGGGCAATGAGCATCCCCTTCAGAGCCCACCACCAGACTCTGGTCACGGTTTCAGCAACATGACCCATCCCTACCTAGCACTGTAAGCATCACATGCAAGCACAAATAAAACAGACTATGCTGAGAAGATGGGGTGTGTATGAACCCAGAGTAGATGGGGTGCCTGTGCAACCAGGGCTGTGCAGGGCTGTTCAGGGCTTTGGGAAAATCTCTCCTCTATGGCCCCATCTTCACAGGGTGTTTTGCTACAACACCGAGCAGAATTGCCAGCTCTAGGTATAGCTGGGGTGGGTCAGTCTGTGTGCAGACCAGCACATCACCCTGGTCATACTGGCCTGAAATGGGGACAACCCAATGCAAAGACCATCAGTCTGCACTGAGCCTTGTGTTGGGGTCAGGACAGGGCTCATGCAACCCCTTGGCACCCCGTTCCCAAGCAGTCAGGGAGTAAATCTGGCCACAGATTTTTTTATAGTGGCCTCTATTATTAATTTTTTTTCCTCTTTGTTTAGGTCTTTCAGCTTTTTTTTTTTTTTTCTTGATGAAGAGGTCAGGATTTATTTCCTCCCCCAGCTCTGCAACAGCGAACCAACATGAAGTGACATGAGGCTGCCTCAAACCCAAGTGTGCTGCTGCGAGAGAGCAGTGGGGAAGGAGACAAGATGGGGGAAGAGAGGATCTGACCACCAAAAAAGTGTGTTTCTCAGCACGTGGATGTAGCTACAGTCATCCTGAGAGTGTGGGGCAGGGGCTATTCATCAGCTTGCTATGCACCACTGCGCTGGCATCAAGCCACCACCTTTCTGAGGCCAGGCCAGGCTGTTTTGGGGCAGAAGGGAGCCAGGCTGGGGAAGTCCTCAAGGCTCTGGGCTTTCCCCATGTTGGTGACAGCAATGCAGAGACACGAGGCTGCATTTTCCCCTCACTGACAAACTCCCCAGATGTGGTAGGAGCCAGCATAGTTCAAGCTGGGTGGAGAGCACTCATTTTTGTTAGTGGCTGTTGAAATGTGGTTGCAGCAGAGGAAATGAGCCCCAGTTTGGCTGTTGCCAGCATCTGCTTTTGTGCTGCTGCTGCTACTTGAGCCTAAACGGCTGCAGACAGGCATGCACAAGAGAGGATGGACCCATCCAGCGGAGCAGCTGCCCAGGGAGGATGGTGGCCCTTAGGGATGGGGATTTGGATGGAAAGCTCCTCCAGCTCCATCACCATCCCAGAAAACACTGGACAGGTCCCTTCTGCTGCTTAGGGTGGCTGAAAACAACAATTACCAGCAGAATAACAACCACTGCTGCCTCCCCGGGGCTCACTGCTCCCAAGCGGTTCAATTAGCCCTCGCTCTCATAAAGCAGGAAGAATAACACCGCTGTTAACCCAGCTGCATCGTTTCTATTTTTATTTCTTCCCAGCAAAGCATCACACAGGATGGTGGCAAAAGGAAGGGATGCAGGCGCTCATCCTAACAACAGCAGCCCTTCTGTGCAGGTCCCTGTATGTTTGGAGGTGATTTTTCACCACGGCTGCTGGGAAACGCAGCCCAGTGGTGGCTTTTTGTGCCCAGCCAGCATGCAAATAAAGATATGAGTCATAAAATGGCTTTGGTCTCCCTGTTTCGGACAGTCGTTATTGATTATTTTTAGCTGTAGAAGGGGGCAGGGAGGAACGAGCTGGGACAGGGCTCCCTGCTGCTGTTCCAGGGGATTTGTTAGGTTTGCAGCTGACTGTTGAGAGATTAATAGACAAACCCCAACCAGTTCGGTATTGTGTGCTCTTTATTTTTAATATAAATCAGTTCTGCAGTGGTTTGCAGGACACAAAGCTGCCTGCAGCCTGGGTTTCCTCACACCAGAATGCACGGCCTGGCCGGGCACGTGGTTTCAATGGCCAGGGCATCATTGCTGTGGGGTTTTGTTCTGCCTTTTCTTCCTCCTGCTGCTCGGGACGCACAGAGGTGGGATCTGTTTGGGGAATGGGATGCGCGTGCCCATGTCCAGCTGGATGTGAGCCCTTAAAACTCCTCCAGAACTGGTCCTCCCAAGGCAGCCCTGGCTTGGGAACCTCCTGGGGTCAAAGAGACAGCCACCAGCCCTCTTGCTCTCCACCATCCCCATGGCAGAAGGGCCATGTCTGCCCTGCTAGGAGAGGCTGGGGGACAAAAATCCTACTGGGCTGGGTGCAGGGAAGATGCTCTGATCCTGCCAGATGTTGCTTCTGGCATCTCTCTTGTTCGAGCCCCAGGTCTCCTCTCCACAGTCACCAAGCAGAAAGTGCTGTTGCTGGGGAGATGCTGAGACATTGCTGTAGACACATAGGCTCAGTTAACCTGCTTTCCCGATGGAAAGCTGGCCTTGGGAGCTATAAGCAGGAAAATAACTCCTTTGATTTTAGAGAATAGTTCATCAGAGTGGTGTTGAATTAAATGTGTGAAAAAAAAAATCAGGCTGAGTACAATGAAGCAGCAGCTCACACACTGTATGAACAGGGTGCATGAGCTTCTCAATTTGAAGTATATTTTGTTGAAAACCATTTCTGCAGGTATTTATTTCCATCACCTGTTAAAATGTGTTCTACCATGTGTTCTGGAGAACAGCTCCTTTGCCATCATAGAATCCCAGAATGGTTTGGGTTGGAAGGGACCTTAAAGCTCACCCAGTTCCAACCCTCTGCCATGGGCAGGGTCACCTTCCACTAGAGCAGGTTGCTCCAAGCCCCGTCCAACCTGGCCTTGAGCACTGCCAGGGATGGGGCAGCCACAGCTTCTCTGGGCAACCTGTGCCAGGGCCTCACCACCCTGATAGTGAAGCCCAGAGAAAAATCACTTTAGCCCTCCCATGGTACACATCTTCATACACAAATCTTGTGTGTGATTTATGCTGTTAGTCTGTAAAAATCCCACAAAAGTGAAGTCTGAACTATACATAGTTTTATTAATAGTATTACAGTTCACCATCAACTTGGGTAAAACACTCTCTATGATAAACTGGACTGTGATGGCATCACTCATTTAGACATCCCCAAGCATAGTCCAGAGGATTAACAGCCAAATCAATGAAAAGCAGTCTGTGATTGAGGAAAGCCAACTCTGTATATAAGGAAAACATCAGGTCCTGAGAAATCCCTTACCTTTAATACATCTAAAAGTATAATTGCATTCTTGTCCCCAACAGACCTAAAATCAATCTGGCTAACAAGTGACACAAAGAAATGGGAATTAAACTGATGCTTATCTCCAGCAACTAAATACAGGGGTCTCATTCTACATAATGCATATATAAATAATAGAGTGGCCCCTGCAAGCACAGCACTCTCAGCTCACTCGGAGGGATGGAGCCATTAAGATGGGCACCCAGGACACATCCCCCAGTATTTAGCTGGATGTCTTGCTGAGCTCTAAAGGATAGCACAAGTTTGTAAACCTGCTAAAAATAGAGCTTATCAGCGATGTCACCAATATTCTCAACTTTGATTAAAATGGTTTTAAAACGTCCCTTTGTTTCAGACCTAAGTTATTTCTAGTTAGCAAGGGGATAAGTGAAATCTTAATTTCTTGCCTCCCTTTAGCTCTTCCCATTTGCTCTGGTGCATAACAGAACTATAGAATCATAGACTGGTTTGGATTGGAAAGGACCTTAAGATCATCCAGTTCCAAACCCCTGCCATGGACAGGGACACCTTCCGCTAGAGCAGGTTGCTCCAAGCCCCATCCAACCTGGCCTTGAACACTGCCAGGGATGGGGCAGCCACAGCTTCCTCGGGTGACAACTTTGATTTTAAAAAGAGAATAAAACCAACTATTGCCCAGTATGATTTTCGCTCTCTTTTCATGCAGCAATGCAATCACTAGGGGGAGGCAGATGGTAAATTTATCTATCCTAAGCTCTCAGCCTATTTATGTTGCCTTATAAACAAGGGCAGAACAGTTGTAAGTAGGAGCTCCTCATACTCTGTGCTGCCTGGGGGGGAAATCTGAGCACTTGCTGAAGTCAGCTTGATTTTGGTGCCTCTTTGATGGACTTGCCCGCACCGGTGCTCCCCAAGGTGGCTGTGTGCCCTGCAGTGGCAATGGGCAGCCAAGGTGCCTCAGCAGCTTCAGAGCTGCCTGGCTGCTGAGGGTCGTGTTGGGTCCATTGGCTCATCCTGGGAGAGATTCACCCTCATCCTGATAAACTGGAAGCACAGGAGCTGGTAGAGAATCTGAAAACACAATTTTTGGCCTCAATGTGCAGAGTTTGTGCAACCTGGCATGGGTCATTGTGAACATGCCAACGTGCTCACCTCCAACAGACACCCTTGGCCCAGGCATCCCCAAAATAAACAAGAAAATCAGCAGCTGCTGAGCACAAGGGTTTAGTCAAAAGGGCCAAACATCCTAATGGACAATTTATGTTTTTATGGAAACACCCACAGTAAAACAAACAAAAGAAAGAGCTACCGAACTGTCATGTTCCAGCGGGATGGGGAGGAGAATCAGAAAAAAAGGTAGAAATTCATGGGTTGAGACATAAACAGTTTAGTAATTGAAATAAAAGCAAAACATAATAATAACAATAATAATTATGAAATAGAGAGAGAGAGGAAGGAATAAACCTTGCCTCCCCAAAAAACCATAAGTGATGCACAGTACTATTGCGTAACACCGACTGACCAATACCCAGCTTGACCTGAGCTGCAGTCAGTCCCTTCCCTCTAACTCCCCCCAGTTTATATACTGGGCATGATGTCTGTGGTTTGGAATACCCCTTTGGCTAGTCTGGGTCAGGTCCTGTCTCTGCTTCCTCCCGGCTTCTTGTGCACTGGCAGAGCATGAGACTGAACAGTCTTCGATCAGGGTTAAGTGCTACTGAGCAACAACTAAAACATCAGTGTGTTATCAGCATTATTGTCATACTAAAGCCAAAACACAGCCCTGCACCAGCAATCAGGACACTAACAAACAACCTCCACCTCCAAGCTAAAATTCCTCACTTAAATGCTTACATATCAGCAGAAAACTTGCCTTTACCACTTATTTCACCATTTCCGCTCCACCATCTGCTAAGCTAAAATGAAGCAAACGCTCCTGTTCTCCTTGTGAGCCGGATGATACCTCAGGGATCTCCCTGCTTCACAGCAGGGCATCCAGGATGCTTATCACAAGGAGGAGCTGGGGAACTACAGGTTTGTCAGCCTCACCTCAGTGCCAGGGAAGGTTAGGGAGCAGATCACCTCGAGTGCCATTACATGGCATGTACAGGACAATCCTGCTGTAGCGAGAATGGAGCGAGGTGTGGGTTGGTCTCTTCTCCCAAGTGACAAGCAATGGAATGAGAGAAAACAGCCTCAGGCTGTGCTAAGGGAAGCTTAGACTGGGTATTAGGAACACTTTCTTCCCCAAGAGAGTTGTCTAGCACTGAAACAGGCTGCCCAGGGAAGTGGTTGAGTCACCATCCCTGGAGATGTAGAGATGCAGCCCTTAGTGACATGGTTTAGTGGTGGGCTTGCCAGTGTTAGGTTAACAGTTAGACTTGGTGATATGATTCTATCTATGATTCTATCTATCTTAACAGTCTTTTACAACCTAAATGATTCTATGAACCTATGGTAAGCATGGAGCAGGGTTTGCAGGTCTGTCCATGCCTGTTTTACAGTGAGAAAGATTTGGAGTCTCTTTGGATGTGTAGTTACGGACAATTGGCCGTGGAAGGAGGTTTGTGCTGCTGCAAGAATTACAGCTTCTCACTGGTCTTTTGGCCAGTGACACCACACATGGGATGTGTGGAAAAGCTTAAGAACAGGGAGCTGGGATGCAGTTGCTTGCACCAACACTGCTGCAAACTCCAGGCTGGGGGGATGATCTGACACGCTGCTTGTTTCAACCCACAAAAAAATGGGTGTATTTGTCCCAGAACATCCATCAGCCTGTCAAGCTATGATGACTTAGAAGAAAAGGAAGGATTTTGGTTTTTATTTTGCTAAATGGTGATTGACATTTTAAAAGGAATATTGTCAAAGCCGCATGTCAACCTGCCTAATTGCCTTATCTGCGTGGCCCCTAATGACAAGTTAGACAATTACAGCTGAAAGAATTTTAAGCACCTAATAATTTATACTTCATCACCTGGGCTATTTGCTTTCCACACTTCACTAAGTATAGACTAGGAGAGGAGCTGCTTGTGTTTCAGGGCAGTTTCACCTGTTTCACTCAGGCCTGCATCAGAACGGTGCAGCCTTAGGGGAAATCTCAGCCTTCAGCAGAAGCTGGTTAAAATGTTTTGATGAAGACATTAACTTTTACATTGGGGTTGGGTTTTTTCCCTCCAGTAACTGAATCTTTCATTTTTTTCTTAAGAGAACAAGCATCTTGGGCTCTGCTTCTGGGTCAGGTCAGGGTATCGGCATCACTTTAACTTCAGTTTATAGCGTTGTGCATTATAAATAGATAACACCTTCCCACCAAAACACCCAGCAAAGGAACACTGGACAGTGAATTGAAAGACCAGTCCTGTCCCTAATGAGTGAAAGCTGGCCTCATTTCATTGATTAGCTAATTGCTATCACAGGGGTAGCAGGGCAGTATATGAGTGAGTGGGCTCCCAGGCTGGTTCTTTTGCTGCAGGGATGTGTTTTGGAGAGGGGCTGGGAAAGTCGGTGATCCCACATTTATGTTGCCTGGGGGGTTACTTTAGGGAGAGAGAGGTTTTCTTTATATCATTTGGGCTCATTTTGATGTTGTGTCTCTGATAAACCTCTGCCATGAAGCCTTTACCTTCCCTGATGCTTTTGGCCCTGCTCCTGGTACCTTGGGCCTGGGGGCTGGCTGCTGGCAGGCAGGTTCCTGGGGCGATGCTGAGGTCCCCCTGTAATGCTGCTGGTGCTGTCCGAGGGGTGAGTGATGGGAAGCAGGGACTCAGTTCCCTGCAGGGAGATCCCCCCCTTGGTTTGGCATCCTGACTACTTACAAATTCTTCTCTCCTCTCTATGACCCCTATGGAGTAAAGCACAGCTGGACTTTGCTTGCTGTGTTTTGGGAGTGGTTTTGTATTGGTTGTGGTCTAATAGCATAAATCAGGTAATGGTTTTGGAGGTGGGAATATTTATTATCACATAGAAAAAGTGGGGTGGCCTAGGGGCTTGGTCCAAAGGCAAAACTCCAAGCTACCAGGACATGGTGGATTTTGTCCTCCCTTCACATTGGGCTTAGGTTGGGATCTCTCTGAGCAGCATTACAAGCATGGGCAGTGGTACTCAGGTTTGTTATAAGACTTCTCTTTATAGGTATGTGGATCCCCCCGGGAATATCAGAAGGCTAAACCAGGTGAGATAATTCTCAGACCAACTTTTTTTCTAAGCCTAAATCCTCCCCAAAACTTGCTGGGTACCTCAAGCCATGGTGTGGAAAACCAGGAGCAAAAACGTGGCCCTGAGGTGGAATGGAGAGGGAGGAGATGTGGTTGGTACCCAGTGCTGGGGGAGGGAAAAATCAGTGTTAGTGTGGGAGATAACATGTGCTGCTATCTTGTGGCTGCCAAACCCCTACTGCAGAGCAGGATCCTGGAGGCAGGAGCAATGTGCAGCAGTAAATCACTGTTAGGCAGCAATTAAAACAAGGAGTAAAAGTTCAGCCCAAACTTTAATTGTGCTCCTGTAGGGTAAACCTATCACTGGCTCGTGGCTCTTCTAGCTTTGAGATAGTGGTTTTGGAATATACCGTATCACTTCCTGCCCGAGGGAAGGTGTTTCCCACTTTGAGGGCTGAATTAGCAATAGTGAGATGCTAACGTTGCTCATCCTGCTGGGGGTCTGAGGGCCTCTTGTTTGGCTGAACCCTTTAAGCAAAGGGGTTGAAAGTTCCTTAGGGAGCTCTATACACAGCTCAGCAGTGTATAGACAACAAATAGTGCCTCTGTGCCAAAACCAAAGGTAACAGCACACTCGTTGCTTGTGTAACTCATTCAGATGTGGCAATTCCTTAAGCCTTTAGCTTTGATCCCTAAATAATCCGACCCTGGAGATGGAAACCTGCCTCCCT
The DNA here is from genome assembly GCF_034315485.1 of Pezoporus occidentalis. NCBI lineage: Eukaryota > Metazoa > Chordata > Aves > Psittaciformes > Psittacidae > Pezoporus > Pezoporus occidentalis. The sequence continues at coordinate 499,207 of NW_026913586.1, read as the reverse complement.
GCAAGCAGTACTAACCGCATGGATGCGCTGGAACCTCTGCTCCTGCATGGCCACATCAGGGGACACTTAAAGGATGAGTGTGCCCTGCTCTGGGGTGGTAGCAGTGGGGGTACAGCCTGGCTCTCTGTGCGGCAAGAGGTGGTGGTGGCCAGGGCTTCCCCAGCTTCTGAGTATGCTGGAGCAGTAGATACAGGTGGGGCAAGCAGTGATGGGGAGGAGGTTTGGGGTAGGTTGCTGGGAGGCATGGATGGAAACAGTCCCTCAGGCTGGAAAGGATGGCAGTTTTAGGTGCACCCCAGGCTCATGTGTTGGTGCATGCCCAGGTGACCTCCCTGCTTTGACCCCAGGACCTGACATGGGATTTCTTGTGTGTTGTTCTGCTGATGCATTTCCATGCTTCCCAGACGGAAGCAGGAGGTAGCAAAATGGGGAGATAAGGGACCTTGAAAATACTTTGTGGAAGTAAGGAATAGTGATTCCGGGAAGTGGAGATGGAGGAAAACTTGAGGTTGTTGCTTCTTGTCTTCTAGGGTCAGAGTCTCCTTGGATATTGACATATGTGCCTATAAGGAGCTGCCACAGCGTCCTGAAGGGCAAGTATGGGGAGTTTTCTCCTCCAGTGTACCATGCTGATTCCCCCATAAACTTTTGGTGCAACTGGACAATCTGGGCAGGCACCAGACAGCATATAATAATTTATATTCAGGGCTTTGTCTCTGAGGAGAGTTGCAACAGAAATGAGGACAAAATCCTATTTGAAGGCGTTTCTTCACTGGTGGCAAACGGCGTGGTTTATGCTTGCTGGAAAAAGGAGACGCATGCTTTTGCCACCTTTGCCCAGGCTGTCCATGTCGTGCTGCTGAAGAGGCACTTGCCAAACCACAGAGATGTGCAATTTAAAGCGAAGTACTACATCTTCCAAGACCAGGAAGGTGAATCCTCCTCTAAAGATGATGTGATTTCTGAATCTCCTGCTCCAAAGCTTCCAAAGGAAGATAATGTTTTTCAGTCTGGCCTGCCTGAAAACCTGAGGGATGCACTGGGCTCTAGAACCACGCATAGCACCATGAGCCTTGTCAAGACCACCGTGCTAAGCAGTGAATTGATGCCCGGAAGAGGGATCACTTTGGATGCTACAGCTGTGGGAAGTCTGAGATGCTGCAAGGAAGCTCAAGGCAGAGGAACACCTGAGGGCATTGTCCCCACTGCAGCACAGGATACCTGGGGGCAGAGTCTCTCTGTGAGCGGGGACATCACCATGGGGTTTGATTATACCCACAGGCCTTCAAGCATGCTTTTGGAAACAACTTTGCTTGGTGCCTTGCAGGTAAAGGAGCCTTTTCTGCAGCCAGCAGGTGTGGGTCTGGAGAGCAGGCAGTCTGCCCTGCACCCTACCCTGGGGCCAAAAGATGTGGGAGACCTACAGTTTACTATTAAGCCAACATGTACGGGCTTGGCTGCCCTCTCACAGTCTTTGTCCCCTGGCAGAAGAGAAAGCAAAGATAGCACAGATACCACCATGTACCGACGGGTCAGTGCAGTCAGCTTAGAGAAGGCTGAAAGCCATCCTCAGTTGAGTGTCCCAACTGATGGCGCTGTGAGCAGTGATGCTGATGGCCTTGCAAAGGGCCTGATGCCCAGTCTGAGTAGCCCATATGAAGTGGTGAACAGGGACCACTCACATCTGCTACCTGAGAGAAGCCAAGGATGCCAAAGCAGTTTAAGGGGCTTGTCCATGACCCAATCTGTGCTAGGAACAGCTGGCCTCCAACATACAAAACATGTGGATATTTCTCCCCTGGAAAGTTTTAGGGCAATTGTCAGGGAGGAAACAGCACTGCACCCCACAGTACCATGGGATATCCTGCAAGAGCATCCTCATCTGCATGGCCAGAGCAGTCACATCCTGAAGACGTCCCCTACAGACCCTGGGAGCCTCCTCCAAAATGCCCAAGCACACATTGGTCCCGCTGCTGAGAAAGCTCATGTGTCCTCCTTTGCTGTACAAAGCTGCCACCACCAAAGTGACAGAGCTGCACAGCCAGGGCTGGCTGTACCCCATTTGCCAACGGGGCTGGAGCATTCTCCCACAGCCATGTCCACCATAGGGACAGAAGCAACCCCTGTGCTGGTGTTCTCCTGCACAGCTCCAGTCCTTGCAGACTTTGGCTCTACTGATTTAATTCCTGAAGTTCCTTTTGCTCCAGAGCCTGTGTCCAAGCTGCTCTTCTCTCCACCAACTGCTTTGCATTCGGACCCTGTCAGTCTCAGGCAAAGGGTGGGCATCTCGCAGGCTAGCCCAGGAGAACAGGAGATGCTCTCCCCTTCACCACCTCACCACCCACCAGTAGCCTCCGAACTGGGCACAGACGAGTCCAGCAGGCACCTCAGCCCTGGAATGCCAAAGCTGGTGCTGGGGGAGGCGGGTGGCCAGCAAGCAGAAACTTCAGCTTCTATGGCCTTGATGGACAGGGGTCCTTCCCCAGCCTCCATCACTGTCCCAAGGCCTGATGTGGGGCTTCCTCAGCCTGAGGACCATGCGAGCAGCGGCTATGGGGTGGCACCAGCTTCCCTACCTGCTGCCTGGGAAGCAAGGAGATCAGAGAACGTGGTGCCTGTGCATTGTCAGGGCCAGGGCATGGCTGGTAATGACAAACTGGCTTCTGCCTCCATCCTCAGGGGAGTTAAAATGCAGAAAACCATAGAAGCTCCTCAAGGGCATGCAGAGGAGGGGAGAAATGCCTCCTCCAGCACCACTCCTGCACACCCTGCTCCTTCCGTAGCCCCGAGGGGAGAGACACTGTCAAGAGGCCAAAAGCCACAGGAGCCCTCCGATGCATCTGGAAACAGTCAGATGCCAGGAGGACAGCAAGAGAAACATGCTGGTAGGTCTCACAGTACTCTGTATCTTGGCATAAGCCATCTTTAGAAGGCAGGAGAACTTGGTGGGGGCAAGGATGAGGCTGTGTCTTTCACCTGCAGTCCCTCCCTGGCAGTCATTACCTGCTGTCTGCCCACTGTCATGGGCAGAACAGACTTGGGGATATTGGTTTAATTTGTTACCATGCAAATCAGAGCAATAAGAAATAAAACCAAATCTTTAAACCTCTTCCCCCACCACTCCCTTCTTCCCAGCCTCAACTTCACTCCCAAATTCCTCCCCCAGCGTCAGGACAGGGAATGGGGGCTGCAGTCAGTTCATCACATGTTGACTCCTTCCTTGCCATGGAAACCCAATATAGGAAGATTTCCAGCAAGTGGTCTTTTGGCCAAACCTCTGTGGGAAGCAAACCCACATAATTCCAGCTGCTGGAGGCTGGATGGGCTGTGAGGGGCCAGACCCTTGCAGAGCAGCTGGGGTCCAGGTTCAGCTCTGATTGTGGAGCTGAGATGTGGCTCCAGGGGCTACAACTATAGAAATCTTGCACTGAGAGAGGGTCTGAAGTGGGGCTTTTTCTGTGTTAACTTGCAGCACCCTGTATGTGTGATAGCAGTGTCCTGGTGCACACAGTAGCTGCTGACCATGTTTCTCTTTTGTTTCATGTGTCAGAGCTTGGACCTCCCTGGACAATGGAGTACTTCCCCATCAGGAGCTGCCACCTTGTCTTTCAGAACAGGTCTGGGATGTTCTACCTGCCGCTGCATTCTGACATTAAAACCAACATCTGGTGTAACTGGACCATCTGGGCAGGCCCCCAGAAGCACATTGTCATCTATGTCCAGGGGTTCCATGGGAGTGATGGCTGCGGCAAGAACCATGACAAGATCATCTTCCAGGGCATCTCATCGAGTGTGGAAACCAAAGTGGTGTATGCCTGTCAAAGCCGAGGCACCCTGATCTTTGCTACGCAAGCTGCTGCAGTCCATGTGCTGTTTCTGTCAGGGAGTGGTTCCCCAAGGCATGAATACAGATCTTTTAAAGGACAGTATTATGTGTTCAGAGACTCTGAAACCATGGGCTCGTCAAATGATGCCATAGCTACCAGAGAGCCCATCCAGGAGACCTCTAAGAAAGAGGGCTGGAAGACAGCAGTGACAAAAGGTCGATTGCCCATGCTGAGAGCCTCTGCAAGCCCATCAGCTATACCTGGTGGTGGCAGGACCCAGCCTGAGCTTGTGAGCACAGATGGAGAGACCCAACACTCTCCTGTTCTTATGGAAGATGCTCAGTATGGTGCTAACCTCAGTGAGTATGATCAGCTGTGGGATGAAACCAAGCTGCAAAGGAGCCTTGAGGATAGCGGCACTGTGGGCAGAGAAACTGAAGCTGACATGCTGGTGGAGCAAGCTCCATCTGGGCAAGGTGCTGGGTGTAAAGCTGAGCCATCTGCTTTGGAGGCTGCAAAGGGGGATGTAGAGTTGGTGTCTGCTCCAGTCACCACAGCAGGTGCCCCTTCCTCAGAGGTGCCCAGCAGCAGTGCAGGTCTCCTTGCCAAACCATCTAGTCTGGATCAGGCCAGCAGCAGCCTGTCAGATGGAGTGGCTGCTGCTGCACATCTCACACAGACACCAGTGCTGGAAGAGCCACTGCTAAACACAAGTACAAAACCTCCTCTCTACCCCTCTCCTGGTGTGAATGCTGGAGATACGGTGTCTCTGGGAGAAAGCACGGAAGAGTTCTTTGGTAAGGTGTTTTTTGGGTTATTTGTGGCTGAACTGGCGCCTGACACTGTGCAGTATCTGTCTCCAGTGATGCAGTGCTCTCATAACATGGCTGTTGCCTTCAGCTGGTCCACGTGATATCACTGACTCCTTCTATATCCAAGAAAGAGAAGACATAGGACTATTTGTTGTAATTTGGGCATCTATGGGATGATGCTCCTCTTAACAGAGACAGGCTAGCTTCCAACCCAAATGCTTTGAGGAGCCAGCCTCTCAGCTGTGACTTTATAACCAAAGCAGACTGTGGCTGCTCATTTTGGTTTTAAACAGCTCTGGCTTACATTGATTCCTATGGCTGTAGCCTATGGCACAGTGGTCCTAGCTATGACAAATGAGTTTGAGCTCTGGAAGTTGGGGGGTGGAGGGGGGGAAGGCTTTTGTCTCCTAAGAAAGTTTGATGGTAGACTTCTTCACAGAAATATTTAGCCACCCATACCTACTAATTTCTGTCTGAAGGTACAATAGGTTCTCAATTGGTCTTTCCTCCCCTCCAAACTGCTCTTGTAGATGTGGAGAAGAGTTTATTTAGCTCTTTTGAAGTTGCTGGCATCTAATACACAAGCTGCTTTGCTTCATCAGTGTCCAAGGCAGCTCTGTTGGTTGTAGGAGCTTTGGTGTGGCTTCACAGGGATAACGTTTCATTCACCTCCAGGAACAGACGTTAGGTTTATTGGGATCACATCTTCCAAAAAGCACTTCCTACTGTACAGTATATGTTATTTAGAGCTTGATGTTTAATTTCAGCAGAAAGAATACAGGGAGAAGCTGGCACATGGCACTCCTGTTGCAAAGTGATACATACCTTATGTACTTCCCCCCCCACACACCCTTACCAATACACTGAGGTTAGCAGCCTGATTCTTTTCCTTGCTCTGACAGATCTGGCTTCTGCCCTGGCATCTCTGGAGAACAGCACAGCACTGCAATCCCAGCACCATCCCGGAGGTGAGCAATGCAGAGTTATGCATGACTTAAAACCCTGCCCTAAGCTCAGTGCTGACTGGTGTGGTGCATGGATGTCACCTCTCCTTAGGTTTAGAAACCAGTGCAGGGTGTTTCTGAGTCATTGAAGATTTTAAGATATCACTGCAATCCCACAGTTGTGCTTTGGCCACCTTGAATGTACCCTGGAGAAACCCCAGCTCACATATTAAACCTGGCATAAATGTTGGCTTGTTTGAGTTCAAGCTTTGCTCATTGGCTGGTTAAAGGACGTTTTTCTGTGGTGAATGAGCCTCAATTGCTCCAATACACTCCAATAGGTGTCTCATGACTACCTGGATCAGAAACCTGCAGCTCTTTCTGCTCCTCAGGCCAGGGAGAGAAGCAAACCCCCTTTATGGGAACATTAGCAACTGAGCAGCATAGTACTGGGCTTATTTGGCAGAGCAAGCCACAGAAATAGCTTGCAAAAAGGAGTCAATACAGAAGGAGCCTGAGGATTGAACAGGAGAAATATTGCTGAATAAATAGGCTTTAAACAGCAGACCTGGCAAATCCGTGCCAGCCTGGATTCAGTCAGACCACAGCAGTTTATCTAAGCTGATCCCAGATACAGGTGAGAAATGGGATTTTAGACTCTATCAGAAATTACAGTGATTCCTTTGAGAAAGATACTGGCTGAAGAAATGTGAATGTGATTGGATATATATTAATGCTCTGAACTTTTCTCAATACTTCTTGGTATTCAATTAAAGGTCAGTTCTAGTATTCATCACTGAGCATTACCTAAGGTTTCCTTTCACCGAGTACTCAACAACTTGTTCTACCTGAAGCACAGCCTCTGACAATACCCACGTGGCACTGACTTACACAAGCACGTCCTTGTGGAGCTATTCTGCTTGTGTCTGTTTAAAGGACTAACTCATTTAAGGAGCCTGTTAGTGTTATACAGACTTAAACATGCTAGGATCTTGTGTCTTCTGGTAGATGTGCTGTTTGAAGTAACTATTGAAATCAAACCCAAGGACTGGATTCCTCATGGTGGAAGTGAGCTCCAAAAGGGTCTTCTTGAACCTATGAAGAGCTATGTAAGTCTGGGTGTGAGGAAGGAGAGAAAAACAAATGTGATATCCCAAATCTTCAACTAGAAGAGACCATGCTGTGCCCTTTATTCCAGGGATTTTCTGTCAAAGCCATGTGATGAACCAGCATCTGAGGCCAATGCTGATGCCCTGGCAGGTTGCCCGGCTGGTGTTAGTTGCAGCCCCTTCATAGCGTTGTGCCATTGCAAGGTGGTGGAGAAGCACTGCAGAGACAGGGTTATAACCAGTGGAGGGCTGGAACTCACCTCTGATAATGGGGCAGCTTGAGGCCAAAGCCTAAATATGTTAGCAGCCAAACTCTTACCTGGGACTACTATTGCCCTTCTTTTTTCCCAAATGACCTTGTGTGTTGTGGAGGTTGAGCTGAAGCTAAGCAGATGGGAACAGTTAGTATTCTCCTTAGAGAAAAGGCTCAGAGCAGTGCGCTATGGGACATCTAATGCATCCCATACGGCTTGTGAAGGGGAAGAGCAAGGCAGGGGGGTAGACTGAGAAAAACCATTTACTGCCATTCTCCTGCCCATCAAACATCAAATCGGCACTGGTCTCTGTTCCTTTGCAGATCCAGGAGAACCTGAAACTTCCTGCCAACAGAGTCAATGAACTAAAGCTAAAGGAAATCAAAAGGTAGGGCTACTGCTCTGCTGCTGGCTTGGCAGCTATAAGCTGACTGCTATAACCTGCAATATTGCTTAGGTAGTATTGCTTAGGCTTGGCTCCTGATTCTCCTTCCCCTTGCAGAGATCCAGGCTTGCTCCTCTCCTGTGGGCTGTAACTTCTCCTGAAAGTAGGAAAAAAAAATCATTTTCTAGAGGAGAGATGATGAAAAATAATGTTTAGTGTTGGCTAGTATCTTTATACATTTAAGAGGGATTTAAACTCTGGAGAAAATGAGGATCCTCACACCTGCCATGGTGTCTGCTGGAGAAAAGCTGGAAGCTGTCAGCTTCCACACTTTGTTGAGGCTGACCTGGGGCTGCAGGTTGCCATTGCAAATTGCTTTATGCAAACAGCTAATCACTTCAGCCTAGCTCCAAGTGAGCACCATTACCAGGCTTTCCTTTATCCCTTGGTCCAAGTGCAAAGCTGCCTCTTGTCACAAATCATCTTTGCAAGAGCCTGCAGCACCATGATCTAATACAAGTAGGTAGAAGATCTAAATGGGCTTTCATAGCTGGGCCTGGTGGTGATGTTTTCCTCCTGCCTGCAGGACAAGCGATGCCAACCTGCTGCTCACCTTCTGGCTGCATCTGAAGCCAGAGGACAGGAACATGTCTCTGCTCCTACACTCCCAGCTGGAGGACCTACTTGGCTCCTCAGCAGGAGCAGAGAATCTGCACCTTGTTTCACTGTTCGTTGAAGGTGGGTGTTTCACTTCTCTGGGGTAAACCTTTTTATGCCAAGCCTGACTCGACTTACAGCACCTATTCCCCTGTTACAGATGTGAATGAGTGCAGTGCTGGGGTTGGACTCTGCGGGGAGGAGGCAGAGTGCTTCAATGGTGTGGGCACGTACCTCTGCCGCTGCAAGAAGGACTATGAAGATCATTCCCCCACCAAGTCTGGCACCCTCTGCGTCCCTGCTGCACAATCAGGTAGAGGACAAAGTAGCAGCTCTGCTTTCTCCTGCAGCTGGGTGCTTTTCTTGTGTGTGTGTGTGTAACTTCTGCAGCATCATTCCTGCCACATGCAGCCTGGAGCAAGCACCTAAGGATAAGGGGCTCTCTCTGTGACTGTGCCTCTGCTAATGTGCTTTGCATGTGATGCTTAAAAATGGCACTGCTACTGGAGTGGTGGCTTTAGATGTCCATGCCTGGTGTGGGAAGGATATCCTTGCAAGGCAGTTCCTAGCTGTTGGTCCCCTTATGCCTCCTCCTTCAGCTTCAGGAGCTCTTCTTTAGGAGTTGTGCTCAGATATGAGCAGACTGGGAGGCAAATGTGATCCTTTCAGAAAGTAAGAGGAGGGTGGAAAAGTGAAGCTTAGGCAGCATAGGTATCTAAGTTAGGAGAGCCTTGTACTCAAAGGAGAAATGGCCTTTCCCAGGCTCCAAAGGCATTGGCTTTCAGAGGTCAGCCGAGATAAGCCTCCAAGGAGCAACCTGCATCACTTAACTGTGTCAGGTTAAAGTCTTGCTGCTTGTTGGGTGTAATTCAGTGTGAGATCTGTGCTCCCAAGAGCTCTCCTGAGTGTGCCTGGACATTTAAGGGAGTGCTGTCACTTTTGGGTTCCTCAATACAATGGAGGTCCACAAGGATGAGGGACTAGAGCATCTCTCCTGTGAGGAAAGGCAGAGAGAGCTGGGACTGTTTAGCTTGGAGAAGAGAAGTCTCAGGAGGATCTTACTGATGTATGTTGATACCTCAAGGGAGGGTGCAAAGAAGACAGAGCCAGGCTTTTCTTGGTGATGCCCAGTGACAGGACCAGAGGCAGTGGGAACAAAGTGAAACATGGGATGCTCTTCCTGAGCATCAGGAAACACTTGCTGTTATTTTTACTGTGAAGGTGACTGAGCACTAACACAGGTTGCCTGGTGAGGTTTTGGAGTCTCCATCCTTGGAGATACCAAACAACTGTCCCACCTCAGCCCTTCTGTGATTCTTCCTCCCGCTCGAGGGAGGCTGTGGATGGAAACTCTTGGTACAGCTCATGCTCCCTGGGAGCAGTGAGTTGATGTGACAGCCAGCACCTGAACCTGGAGCTTAGCCTGGAGTATTTAACAGATGTTTAAATACTGGTAACAGCCCATGGTGTTTGCTGCTGTACTGTGTTCACTGGCTTTGTTGGCACTTCCAATTATAGCCTCTCCATGAGCCATAGCCTCCCTTTCCCCAGTCTGCTACTTTCTCTGCACCAGGGTTACAACTTGGCACATGTGAGCCTCTATTCCCCAGGACCTGCATCTTCTGGCCCTGATTGCTCAGAGCTTGCTGCTATAAGCAGAGTGTGGACAAGGGTGATTTATGAGTTACCTCTGCTGTAGCTGATGTGACCAGCAAACCTGGTCGCTCCTCGGAGTGCCCTGTGCTCTCCTGGCACACTGTGTAGATTGTGGTGAGAAAGGCATTGATGTTGCGTTTACCCCAGCTCTCCCCTGACATATTTGACACAAGGCTAAGCAGATGGTATGTGGTGCTTGCCTGTAATCAGAGCTGGCTAATGCAGTCTTGCAGAGTAATATGTCCTGCTAGACTGAAAGCAGCAATATTCTGCAATATGTACTCAAAACACTGCTGCTACTTTACCAAAACTACTTCTCATCCCTGCAGCATTGGAAGTGGCTTAAACCTGAATGTGACTTTGCAGCCAAATTGCATTTCTCCTCAATTCTCCCAGCTCCAAATTCATTAACCAGTTATGTAGTCCAAGCCTACCCAGGTCAGCTGGATGTTGTTCTATTAAGATAGAAATAATATGATAAATACATATTTATCCCTTTGGTCACAGAGAGGATCCCTTCACATCTGTATGGGAATGGTAGCAGGTCTTTTAGCTTGCATGTAGCTGCACATGGGTTTGCCCATGGCTTTGTGCTGCTCCTGCAGGCTGGCTGTTGATCTAAATATTTCTTTGGGATGGAGGTTTGGGAGAGATGCTCTGCCCCAGAGACAGTCATGAGGGTTTATTCAGGGCAGTAGGGGAGATGTTGACCCCGCTGGGTGAGCATCCACAGCACTTGAGCACTGTGGTCATGATGTGGGGGACTTTGTGAGCACAGTAGAGACCACTTGGGGCAAGCAGGATGAGGCCATGGCCCTTCTCTTGCAGGGATCAGTTTCTTCCTCCGCCATGGCGACATCCTGGTGGGTGCAGCCATCACGGCTGCCCTGTCGATGCTGGTGGCTGCAGGTGTCCTGTGCAGGACAGCCATGCGGGGCCGGCACCCCAGGAGGAGCCTGAGCCCTGAGGAGCCCCCAGCGAGGGCTGCAGAGGAGCCGGTGATGGAGCTGCATGATCTGGGGCAGTGCCTGCGCCTTGACCCCTTCCAGCTGAAGCTGCGGGCCAGGCCCCCTGAATGGCTCTGGGCTGCCCGGGTCCACCCTGCCCAGGAGTACCAGGTGTTCCTGGAGCAGTCCCCCCAGCTCTGAGGGGGTCCCGGGGCTCCCTCAAACCCCCTTATGGCCCTGGTGACCTGTGCTGTCACTCCTGCCTTCCCCAGCTGACACAAGCCACTGGCTGTGTGAATGAGCCCTTCTGGTGTGTTTTATGGACCATAAATGTCCCATCACAGTCTTCCTTGTCTTGTGGTTTAATTTTTAATACTCACCTAGCTTGGAGAACAAAGTGCGTGTTCCACACTGCTGTGCATCTTCTCCTGACTTAGCCTGTATGAGAGCGGTGCAGAGCTGTCAGCACACGGAAATTAAACACTTTTTTAAGGAAAAAAAAAGGCAAATGAGATATTTTCGTGTTTAGTTTAAGAGATTAAAAGTTATTTTGCATCTGCACTCAATGCTGCCTGCTTTCCCCTGCCCCTGAGGCAGAACTCTACGGGAAGCCCTGGCGTGACCTAAGGATCTGGGGCTGGGGTTGGGGGGCTTCTAGCCTGCGTGAGGAGCACCCCCAGAGCTTCACTTAGTGTTCTGGGGAGACTCCTGACCAGATTATGGCACATGGATCCCCTGTCACTGAATGATGGGGATAGCATTCTTGGTTCTTGCATGGATGCTGGTTGCTGCTAGCTGCGCAAAGCACCACTGCCAAGTAAATCCTCCTCTGGCAGTAAAGCACAGTTGTGTCCCCAGCTTGTCCTGCAGCTGAAGGCTGTAACTTCTCTATTTGCTCAGTTTAGGGCTTTTAAAATTGGAACGACTTTTGTTCATTTTTCTCCCCTATGTGAAGATGTGTGGATGGTGTGGTGGCAAATGTCCCACTGGAGGGCACTGTCTGCCACCAAAACCCAACAAGGGCTGCTGCTGCAGGGCTATACCCCTGCACGCTGGCCTGGACAGCGGCTGCCAGATGTGAGGCACAGCTGGAGCTGGTGGTCCCCAGTGAAAACAGGACTAGTTAGTGCAGCTCGTGGATAGTCTCTTTGCACTTGTTAAGCAGGTTTGGCCAAGATGCGCTAAGGAAGCGCGGGCTGACCAAAGCAGCTTGCATCACCATCAGTGTGCCCGGCTCAGTGAGCTTTAAAGCGGCTGGAAAGGGCCCTGCTGTGTTTCTCTGCAGGGAAGGGGTGAGGATGCTGGTGAAGGAGGAGAAAGGGACCCCAGGGATTTCCTTAGAGTAACTATTTTCCATCCTTTCCCCCTAAAAAGCAATACCTATATCTCGTCTGTTGAATCATGGGAGGAGCAACACGTACAGCATAGAGGTGGATATGAAAAGGGCAGGGTCTGCAGTATAAATCAGGGCACTATAAATGCCAGTGTGTGCAGGTGAGAGGAAAAAAAACAGGTGAGAACGTGCTGCTTGCACTGAGATGATAACAAACAGAGTATCCCTGGTGCTTGGCTGGCTGCTGTGGTGCCCCTTGGGTGAGGGACTGTGTGGCTCTCCAGTAACAGGCTCATCCAAAGCAGTTGATGCTGATGGGGTCCTCCTGCCTGCAGAGATATGCAAAGTAGAATGAATACTCCCTGCACACACTTACTCAACAGCAGCACTTCGGTGCTGTTTAGTGCCATCCAGGTTTGGGTACCGACAAGGTTTAGACAAAAATAGGTCTCCCCAAGACATCTTGGTTGCTGCTTCCTGTGACATACATGGAGCAATCGGCTCTTGCTGTTTTCAAATTATTGCAAATAGCAAAGCATTAAAATACAAACAGCTCCCTAGGAGGCAGCTAAATGTGTGCAAATTTTCATTGTGAAGAGAAGGAAAGCTCTCTCTGAAAGAGAAAGACTGGGCTTGTTTCCCCTTCGAGGTCAAAGAAAAGCAGCAGGGGCTACAATAATACTGTCCTTGTCTTGACCTTGGTTTTGGCTGGGCACCACATCCTCTTTTTCCTCCTTGGCTCCATAAAGGGGTCCTGGGAGCTCTTTCGGTTGAAAACTCCACTCTCTCCCAGTAAGGTTTGGATCCCAAAGCTAAGCAAGTAACAGGCAGATTGAGGCTTCTCCTGACTTTCCAGCTTTTCCAGAAGCAAGGTGAGCTCTAGATGGTTCTCCTGCATGGGAAGCTGGCTCCTGGAATGCTCTTCAGGTTAGCAAAAGCTGTGTTATCTCCCCAAGCCTGCAGTGCCATGCAGGAATGAGTTAAAGAAAACAATTTACCTTCCACAAACCTTCTGTATCACCATCCCCTGGCCTGCTATGAAACCAGTGCATCCCACTCCTTTCTATGGCCACAGTGTATTTCATCCCGTTTTAAGGGGGTTCCTCAAAATTGCTTTTCTCCATTGTGTGGTTGCTTGAAAGCAGCAGAAGCTGGTGTTTAGCTATTCCCTTTCACAATTTGCTGAAGAAAGAGGTGACACACATTGGAAATGCAGCTGGTGCTTTCAAGAGCTCATGGCAGCTATGCAGCATTGCTGCTTCTATACATCATAGAGCTTCACGCTCAAAGCCCTGCTTCTATATTAAAAAACCAAACATATTTCTATATTAAAAATTGCCCAACTGTACCACAAGCACATGCAGTGCATGCTTGTCCACATCAAATGGTGGCCTGGGAGAGGTGCCAGTCTTCAAGCCTGCAAAAGGTGATGTTTTGCTGTCTTTAGGCATTTTCCTTTCTCTTTTTGAGTGTGCTGCTCTGGAAGGAGGCAGTGAGGTGATCTATGGCAGAGAGGAGCTGCTGCAAGCCCCAGGACCTCAGGGTTTCCAGTTCTAGTTTGCACTGTGATTTCCTCTGTGAGTTTGAATAAGACAACCTGGGGGTCAGCGACAGGCTTTGGGAGGAAATGCACACTTAATGATGAGCGTTGTGTTTGGCCCCGGGGAGCATGGACTGTCCTGACCTGTGCACCCTGCTGAGGCAAGGGGTCTTCTCCCCAGAACCATAAGCACTCAGAGATGAGCAGTCCCTGTGTTCCCCAAAGCAGGGGTGCCCTAAGAGGGTGGATGAAGACCCACATCTGGGAGTGTGCTCCAGCTACAAAGCATGGAGACATCCTGCAGCATCCTCTGCTGTGCAAGGGGGGGTGGGATGACTGCTTGGCAGCTTTCAGTCAAGGCATCAAAACACTGAGATACAGATATATGTTGTCTTTACATGCACATACACAAGTAGGTGATGGGCTGGAGGCAGCTTCCTCTTCATGGAGTGATTCTACTTTTCACTGATAGTGTCAGAGAAGGGATTGAATGAAAGACCCTCCCCTTGTTTGTTTGTTTGTCACAAATACCTACGATATTGCAGACATGAAGTGGTTTAAGAAATCTGATCTGTGCTGTGACGACTCCCAGCCCTGCCTGTTGTAGCTGTATCATTAACCACCTTCCACACACGATGTTATGCTACTGCAAAGCGCTGCTGGGATGTCTGGCAGTGATGTGGAATTCTCTCCCTTTAATGGCTCATCCCTGCTCCAACGTTATGGCTAGGAGGTATATCCTCAGTGATGTTCCAATGTACCACAGATAATACACCCGAGGAGGGAGCCAGTGCTTCCCCCCTGGAGCATGCACTGTCTGCACCCGACCAGTGCGTGGTTAGTGCAACCCATGAGCACCTGGCAAGAAAAGAAGGAGATGCAAGGATGGAATTGGCTTGCTTGGTCTGCGTGCTGTGAGAGGGAAAGAGATGATGTCATTCCTGAAAAAGACCATCAGCTGAGCTGCCATTTGTTGAGGATGGATGTCAGGCAGGATATGTGTGGCACGGGCAGCAGAGGGAGCAGACTGGAAGGGTTTCTGTTCCCGGGTAGGGCTCCAGCTACCTGTATCTTCGCTGGCTTTCCCGTTTGTAGAAATGTGATGTAATCCTTGCCTCATGCAAAGGGATGCTCTGCTCTGAGTCTGCTTATGTGCAAGGGGCTGCAGAACTGCAAACCATTTATCCCCTCCTATGTGAGAAAAAAGTCAGACACCACCTTTCCTGATGTAATACAAGTGGTTTCTTTTACAGCTCACTCTCTGAGAGATGTGAGAGGGTTCCTCTGAGATTTTGGGTGTTTGCGGTTGTTTCTGGGGCTGGCAGAGCCAGAAAAGGGCACCTGAGTGATGTTGTGTCCAGCTCCTGAAGCAGGTGTCTTGGAAATTCTTGCTCAGCCAGGCTTGGGCTGGACTCCCAGTGAGAGATTGCCCTGAGCAAGCAGCCTTCAGGCTCTGAGGCTGTTGTTTCTCAGGCAGTGAGGACAATGGGCAAAGCTCTGCCTGCCTTTGCCCAGCATGTTTGCTCTTAAACCTGGGAGCAGGGAATAACTAATGCTGTGGGGAGAGTCCCCAGCATTTAACCTACTTACTCCAGCCTATTCCCATGCACTAAGTTTGCCCAGAGAAGCTGTGGCTGCCCCATCCCTGCTAGTGTTCAAGGCCAGGTTGGATGGGGCTTGGAGCAACCTCATCTAGTGGAAGGTGTCCCTGCCCATGGCAGGGAGCTGGAACTGGATCAGCTTTAAGGTTCCTTCCAACCCAAACCATTCTATGACTTTATTACTTAAATTCCCACTGTAAATCACTGCAACTACCACTGCAGCACAGCCAACTGCTGTGGAAGGACCCGGCTGCGTGGAGCTGGTTTCAGCATGTTATTTCTATTGCTTGCATTGGACCATCTATTCCTGCAGCCCTTCATCCAGACAAAATACCTTTATGATGCTCATGCACTGGCCCAGGGGGAGAGAGAAAAGCCCAGTGCAGCAATGTGCCCAGGCAGGGCTTGCTGCAACCAAACCCGCTACAGCAGCAGGTCCATCTGTGCTTGGTGTGAAAGCGGGAGGTGGAGGTGGCATGCTGCCTCTCTTTTTATCAGGTGTGAAGTGACAGCACCTGCCCCTCATGGCTGTGTTTGGAGTAATGTCAGGCTTTTATTGGAAGCATCTAAGGTGCACGTGACCCTTGGTGAAACACAGCAGGACTTAGATCCGGATGTCAAGCCCATCATAAGCAATATGTGTTACAGTTTCCCTATTACAAATGTCTGCTGTTTCAGTCCCAAATGATGTTGCTTTTTATTCTCCACTATGGCTGAAGGAGCCCTGCTTTGCCTCATGAACACCAGCTGGCTTTAGGAACAGTCCGTCCCTCCTTTCCTGCTCTCCCAAGTCAAATCAAGAGGGGCTGAATTTCTTCCCTCCCTCTGCTGCAAGCCAGGGCATTGGCACCTGCCCTTCACTCTCATCTGTGGTGGAATGAATTAACAGACAATAAAACAAGACAAATCTGCTAGATGTGTAAATCTGAATTCAGGCACTGCAGCCTGAGATTGACTGGAAGCTCTGCTGCTTCTGACATCCAAAATGAATTTGTCACCTGGCTGTGCAGCACTCTGCTTGCTCGCAGCCCTTGGCCGTGTGAAATGACACGCTGGTGATTTATGGGCCAGGAGGTATGAGGTTTTTTGTGGCAGGAACTTTCATGCATTATTGCTGGGTGACTGTGGTGTGTGCAGAGGTTTCAGAGGGTCTGTGATTTACCTGGAGACTGGGCGATATCCTAGGAGCTGCAGGGGAGGAATGGTATTTGAACGTCAGCTGATTTATGCTGTTTGAGGCATTTACTGAGCCCTGATTGAACTCATTCTTCTCAGATGATTCAAACTAATCTGACTATTTTTTCCCTGGGTTTTGAAGCAGGGAAAGCCTTGTCTTGCTACAAAGCACTGTTCTTGGACAGGGATCACCAAGCTAGGGGAGAAGATGTGGATCCTAGAAAGGAGTTTGCTTTCCTTTCCCACAATCAGGAGAGAGCTGGGAAAGGAATGTGGATGCCTTCACCCTGCTGGGACACCACTTGTGTGTCTTCTGCTGCTCCTGAATGTGTGTCCATTGGTAGAGGCTCATGAAGTTATTGTCACATCAAGGGAGATCTCCAGAAGCTAAAATGTCCTCATTGGCCCTGGTAGATTTCAGACACCCCTCCTGCTGACCTCCTCCTCTCACCCTCCTTCTCCATTGCATCTGCGTGCTGGGGAGGAACCTCAGGCACATGTAGGGCTCCATTTAAGGTACTAGCTGGCAGAGCAGCAAATGGGCTGTAAGTGAGCAAAGAGGGGATTTTCATGGACAGATGATAGAGAGATGTTTGTAGGCGTGGGGATGAGATCAGAGACCAGAATGATGCTTCAGCCTTTGCTGCAACTGCTCTGTGTTGCAGCAGCAGTGGAAAGAGCAGGGGAAAAAAGCTTCCTTCTTCCTACAGATGCTTTTAAGTGCCATTGATGACTCTGGCAGGATGAAATTAGCCATGTCCAGAGGCGGGTAAACTGCCCAACTCTCATCTCTCCATCTCCTCAGAGCAATGTGAATGCATCACTGTGCTTGTTCTAACCAGGCAGCAGATGAAAATTACAACTGGCCTTGCATTAAACTTTGTGCTTTAGCAAACTGGCTAGCCACATGGCTATGTACTGAAGCATCGCTGTTGTATGAGGCACTCTCCACCAGACTGAAACTCTCCTGGTCATGACCATTACATGCAAGGTGCATACATATATGATGTCCTGAGCAATCCCTTGCAGTAAAGGAGAATGTGGATGCTCCAGCGAGCTCACAACCCCACCGGTGGGCAGGAATAAGCTCTCTGCAGGCAGGCAAAGCTCATTGCAAGTTGTCTCTGATCGCAGTGCAGAAGACTGGAATGAAACCAAAGGCTGAAGCCCAAGGGAAATGGTTTCAGCTTATTGCTGCTGTTCAAAAGTGCAGGCAGTCGTGGGACTGGGTGGGTGATGAAAATGATTGTGATTTGGAAGGGTCCCTGAATGAAAAGCTTAGGAACTGAAGCATCTTGAAGGGGAAAGAAACAAAAGACTGTAGTAATAGTGTATCTGCTAACTGGCTTGCCTCACTGTACAGGAATGAGGGGACGCTCCCTGGAAGCAATCTGAAAGGCAAACTTTAAACTCATAAAGGAAATACTAGTTTTTAATGATGTGAAATGGGGCACTGGAGTTCACTGGCAGCAGATACAGCTGCGAGCAAGTGCTGCAGTGCCCGGATGAGGGTTAGGTACAGGGACAACTGAGGACAGCCCACAGTTAAGTGAAAATACACGGTGAAGGGGCTGAAAGTTTCCTGCTTCAGGAGGGGATTTCTTTGCACAGCTGACTAAACCACATGGGGCTGATGTTATGGCATGGCACCTACAGCTGGGACTAAGCAGCATAGGGTCATGCCATCCAAGGATGAGGACCTTTGCTCAGTGCCCCAGCCAAAACACGCCTTTTTGCATGGGCTGGCATGCTGTTCTGTGGTGGAAACAGCTCCTTGTTCCCTGTTGAGCACTGGCACATGCTCCTAGGGCTTTTCTGCCAGCAGAGAAAAGTGGAAATGTGGCTTTATGCTGTGGTTTGAATGGCACTAGGCTGGTGAGGCTGTAATATAACCACAAACTGAGGACAGTCCCTCCTGAGAAAGTGCCCATCCAAGTGAGTGATTGCAATGAGGAAAAATGCAGTGAATACGGCTAAGAAATTACTTGGGAATGGTGGGAAAGCCCCATCTCCTGGAAAGCTCAGGCTGCTTCTGAACAGTGATTGCACACTGGTCTTCCCCC
The DNA here is from genome assembly GCF_034315485.1 of Pezoporus occidentalis. Classification (NCBI taxonomy): domain Eukaryota; kingdom Metazoa; phylum Chordata; class Aves; order Psittaciformes; family Psittacidae; genus Pezoporus; species Pezoporus occidentalis. The sequence goes on along the minus strand of NW_026913586.1, from coordinate 480,903 downwards.
AGGGTAGCCATTTGAGAGCCAGTGATGCTAGTTTGAAAGTCCAAACACTTAGACATCCCACTTGGACTGTGGGATGGCCATCACAGATGTAGGAAGGCTTGGAGTGACCCCAAATCCCTCAACTTCAGTCAGGGCTGGGCTGCTGCAGAAGGTACAGGTTTGGCCACACAACCCGCTGTGCAGCAAGGCAGCAACTGAGCATTGCAGGGATGGGGCAAGCATAGGGAGGGCAGGCTTGGGGAGCCTGTGGCTTTGCATCTGAGCAACTTTTCAGCTGAAAGCTTTAAATTAAGCCATCCTGTGATGTAGGTTTGAGGACTGACAGTGACAACATCAGTGTTGACATGAGCGGAGGCTGAAGCAGTTTCCAGTTAGGCATTGCTACGCTGTGATGGAGGTGTGGTGGATGTATTGAGTGTAGATATATCTGTGTCAGCTTCAAATTAACCAGGCAGAGCAGAGCAATGAAGCTTGCTCCATTGTAAAAAGATGGCGTTTTTCTTCCAGCCTGGTTTAAAAGCTTGCTCTCCTATTTCTTACATCTTCAGAGGCAGCAGCTCAGGCTCCCTGCCCGCCCTGTGGATATCGCATAAGAGTTTTATTTCTTCATTTGAGCTGCTGCCGCATACACAGTTATTACCTGCAGATGTGTGTGTGCAAGCACGGGCTCTGAGGGGATGGAGCAGAGAAGCTGGCTTTGTGGTGGTGAGGAGCGCTGTCTAAATATCGAGATTTCCTGGAAGGAGGCAGCACATACTGTGAATTGGGTCTGTTCCCAGAGCATCTTAACTTGCAAGTGATTAGCTGTTAATTATTATGCTATAAATTACTTAATAAATGAGTATTCTTCACAGCACCTATTGTACCACATGACATCTGCTAAGCTGTGCGAAATACACATAATTACTGTCTCAGAAATGTAATTATAGCTGTTTTCCCCCAAAATTCTTGTGCAGCCGCCAGCCATAGCATGGGCGCGTGGTCCAGGGCAATGTGCAGGCTGCGCCATTGTGCACCACCAGCCTCTTGTCCCCAGCTCAAGCTTGCTTTTGGCTTTCCAGGGAATGCTGGGATTCACAGACTCAGAATAGTTAGGGTTGGAAAGGACATTAAGACCATCCAGTTCCAACCCCCTGCCATGGGCAGGGACACCTCACACTAGACCACATCACCCAAATTCAACTAGATTCAACTTATGGAAGGTGAAAAAGCTGTGCCCACCTGCCCATTGCCTGTGTTTCAGCCTCAGCATCAGACTTCAAAGCACTCCGAGGATAACATCAAGCTCTCTGTAGCTAGCTTTAAAAAAAAAGCTAAAAAATTCCCACTAAACACACTGGTTTTATCCCAGTTGTGTTTGGAAATGTTTTTGCAGTGTAAGGCTTTAATAGTTAAAACTCCAAGAAGAGTGCATTCTCCTGCTGGGGTACTTCAGTTCAGAATGTTTTTGCAGTGACTTAACTTTGTTTATGGCCCTGAAGAGGGAGTGGTGAAGTCTCTTAACTGAGATCATCAAAATATTTATGCTGGTATGTGCCTTTTAGACCTGCCCTTGAAATCATTCAGCTTAGCTGTGGCTTGACTTGTTTTGGCCATTTGAGCTCTAATTTCTGGCCCCCCCGTAGTTCTTGTAGGTCAGACTTGTGGTAATTGGCCATGGGACTGTGTAATTGTGGGTTTGGGTGTTTTCAGCTGGTTTTTGGGGACACGCAGTGGTCTTGTGGTCAAGTGGGCTTGTTCAGAGGTGGAAGGGGAAGTAGGGATGGAAAAGTGCAGCAGAAAAACATCTGCACATGGCTGAGTAAGTGCAATAGTTTAAACTTATTTAAGAGGGTTTCTAACACACTGAGGCAAAGTGCCTCTCTTAAGGGTGCGCTGCACATGTGAAAGATACATTGCAGTAAAGAGGTGCTTGATAATGCTAACTGCACTAGGATTTTGGTCTTAGCTTCGACAGTTAAGCTGCATGGTCACAGTGACAACGGACAACTTTATTCTAGGATCTCCATGTTCCTCTGTAAGTCCCTCAGACCTTGTCATGCTCTCCACTTTTCCACTCTGGAGACAGACCATGGAAAAGACCTGACAGGGTTTCAAAGGTACAACCTGGGAGCTTTTAAGGTGATCAGATTTTAGGGTTTCTTTAAGGGGATGATGGGCAATTTCTAGAAGTTAAATCTCTTGAAGCAGACAGCTGAAGTCAGTCTATCCTGGAGAAGGAACCATGTGCTGCATCTCAGCCGATGGCTATCCTCTCACTGCACACCAGAAATTTCCAAAGCACTTTTTGTTGCACTGCTTCAGATTCTGGGTGTGTTTGCTCTTTATTTCTCCCCAGCATAGGAAAGGAGGAAAATAATCCTTTTTCTATTACAACCGGTGGTGCTACACCCACCCACACTGCCTCTCCCTGTGCCCATGCTGGTTACAGAGCATCTACCGCATCTCCCCAGTGACAGTTCTGGTGCTGGCTGTTTACATTTTCTTTTCCATGTTAAGGAGAATGAAGGCACCTGAGATAGACAGAAGGTTTAGATGACTTTGGAAGGTTTCAGCAGTGAATAAAGCCCAACCACTGTAACTGTGCTTGTCTCCTGCCACAGCTTCTTCATAAGCTGGAAGGCAGCAGGAAGCTATCAACAAGGATAATAAGCAGTAGACATTACAATGGGGGTTTCTTACATTGCTAGCAAGAGAAAAAGCTGCCCTGCCCTTCTGCTGGCTGAAAACAGCATAGAAGGTATTTCCAGTATTTCCCCCCAAAAAAAGATTCCAGACAACAGCATCCATGTAAGTTCATGCTGCAGACATGTGAAGCTGATGTCTCAATTTATTTTATATTCCAAATCACACTGATGCAGCAGCAGACAAACAAGATCACTGCTCTGAACACAGCCCTGAAGGGCACCGTTCACATGTCTACCACATCACAACCACACAGAAGTGAGGGCAGGAACAAGCTACATGTTAGAAAGCCTACAGGGTTTTAATGATGTATAGTAAATGGGTACTAAATAACAGGGCTGTCACTGCAAGGCTGCTGAAGCACTGAGCTAGCTGTATGTGCCTGTTCTGCATACAAACAGCACTGGGATTTCTGCAGGGCTGAGTCGCACCTGCCTTGAAAAGTGCCTAATTCCCATAAAAGTATGGGAAAAGCTGTGTTCTGAATATCCTTCATAAGGGATGGTGTTCTGATGGTATAAAATGGGCAATACTCTATTACGTATGTGGCAAGCAGGACTGGCTAAAGTCTTGCAGCTCTGGGGGAGAAGGGTCCATCAGCCTTCAGACCTAGAATATCACTTGTTCACGGGCTGATTTCAGGAGAACTAACAATAAAGCAGTAAAATGGCTCAAAGCACTGAGCAGTTTCTCTAAACATCCCAATCCTCCAAGCATGAAGAACAGTAAGAAAATATTTATGTATTTTTACAAGGTCAAAATAGTTGTTCAGCGGGACAATGGGCAGAGCTCTTAACTTAAAGAGATTTTGTTCCCCCCAAGGGCTTATTAATTCTTTAATTAAAATTAATTCTTAAATTATTATTTTTATATTTTTTTTTCATGCTTGAAATAGGAGAATATCAATTTTTGAGTGTCTGGTCCTCTGAAACATACCAGACAGTGCAGACACCTTTTGCGGATAAAAAGATACCAGGTGACATTTTTGGAAGTCACTGGTTTTCTGCAGACCTCATGAGAAATAAATAGTATTTACCCAAGGTGCTGGGGTGGGGGAAACACAACTGATTTCTCACTCAAGTGGGATTATGTCCAGAGGAGGGCCACAAGGATGATCAGGGGACTGGAGCACCTCCCGTATGAAGACAGGCTGAGAAAGTTGGGGCTGTTCAGCCTGGAGAAGAGAAGGCTGCATGGAGACCTCATAGCAGCCTTCCAGTATCTGAAGGGGCCTATAGGGATGCTGGGGAGGGACTCTTCATTAGGGACTGTAGTGACAGGACAAGGGGTAACGGGTTAAAACTTAAACAGGGGAAGTTTAGATTGGATATAAGGAAGAAATTCTTTACTGTGAGGGTGGTGAGGCACTGGAATGGGTTGCCCTGGGAAGTTGTGAATGCTCCATCCCTGGCAGTGTTCAAGGCCAGGTTGGACAGTGCCTTGGGTGACATGGTTTAGTGTGAGGTGTCCCTGCCAATGGCAGGGGGGTTGGAACTAGATGATCTAAAGGTCCTTTCCAACCCTAACTATTCTGTGATTCTCTGTATGTCCTCAGCACTTCTGTGCTTACTCAGACACAGTAGTATGAATGTAGGTTGGACACCGAGGTCCTGCTCAAGCTCCTGTCACAGCTGGTGACCATGCCAGGCTGGAGTATTATCAACTGGCAGCCAGCCAGCACTAAAAATTCAAGCCTCTGACTGCCTGATTAACTACCATCAACACAGCCTGAAACAACGGCAGCTGGCCATATGGTGGAATTAAAACAGCAAACAGCCTCTTCCTTGGATCCCAATGAGGGTTCATCTTCCCAGAGTTAAAATCCCCATTGGCAGGGGCTGGATTTCAGGGCAGTGGTGGCACCATTTGTATCTGCCATATCCTCCCCCTAGGAGGGTCCCAAAGCTGCCCCGTGCCCAGGGACTGGCTTCTCTGAAGGATCCCTTGGCACACTGGGTGGGAATGTGCTGTCCATGGAGCACAGGGAGCTGTACGGCTGCTTCCTGGACCAGCACTGTTCCTTTAGCAATGTATAATTGAAAGCTGTACTAAGAAATGTGAACAGGAGCAAACATGCCCCACGCTACTCATAGCTGTTGGGCTGCTTTGTTGCAGGTAATGTTCAAGACTGAAACAAATTACTCTTTCAGTGCATCCTGAATTATCCTTTATAAACCTTCTTTTCTAACCTCTGTTATCACTGCAATATTTCATAGCTCTAGAAACCCCCCAAATATTCCAGAACACGGCAATCCACAGCTTTCCTTCATTTCAGTCTTCTGTATCCTAGGGCTGTCCTAACCAAGTGAGTTTTTATTGTGTCACATCTCACTGTTGCTGACAGCAACCAGGCTGGCTAATCCTTCTGCTGCTGCCTTACCAGTATGTTTTCTAATTCATTGTTTGTCCATTCTACTTTCACAGCTTTTAGGATGTTTTTTCTTGTTTCCCCTACCCCCAAATTTCAGGACACTTTTGGCTGCCATCTGTGATCACTCAGCCTGGTAAGTGGTAATGTACAAAGACATGCAGGTAGTTAATATTGGGAGCCTGATTTTGGCAGCTGCCATCACATTTTCTCCAGCTGTGAAAGACAGAAATTTCAATATTCTCCTAAATTGACAACAAGGACAGACTTCCATTACAGGTGTGAGCGGTGAAAGAGCAGAGAACCACTGTATGATCCAATGTCCATATGCACAGCACGTGCATTTGCACATATGATGAACACTAATCTCCATGATTTACATGGTGCTTAGCTGCCAATGCTGGCCCCACACGGCACACAAACCCTGGTGACAAGAACTTACCATTCTTAGGGCACAGGTTGCAGCTGCTTCTTTTTTCCTTCTAAATAGTTCTAAATTCTTAAGCTCTGCCTTGCACTCAGGGGTGGGGGTCAAGGACATTGCCTCTTTGTTTAGAGAAATACAGGCTTCACTGTGCTGATTGCTCTGGTAGGAGTGTGCTACCACATGGGAACCAGTGCCTTAGTGGCAGGAGCATGTTTTTTCTGCTGTCTATCAATAAAAGCAGCTCTATCAAATAACTGGACAAGCTGCAATTTTTATTTTTAATTTTTGGCATATGAGAGCACTTTTAATTTTGAATAGATGAATATTTAATAATTCCTATCACTGCCTAAAAGTTTATGTGTGTATGTAGCAGGGAGTGCTCATCTGCTTGCTTGTTACTCTTAGCACAGGACTGCAAATATTGCATAGACATAAATGGGACTGCTTTTCTATTTATATATGTATATACACATACATGTTTGCAGGCAGAGGGTACTAGTAGTTTAGGGCCTCCTAGCACTGGACTAACATGTATTTCATTCAGTGTGATGAATTTTTTTAAAAAAGGGGAAAGAAAATTATTGCCAAATGTCAAAACTGAGTGGTGTTTCTTTTTGGTGGCTACGTCAGCTGAAAATACTTGCTCTCATCACATGCTCTTCCGTGTGGCACACTTGAGCAGTTCACCAGGACAATCCTGCATCGCTTGCTTTTCCTCACTGAGTGTTCTTGTACCTCTTGGGGATGAAGAGACATCTGCTAATCAGCCAAAGTTACATCCGGGGCATCCCACACAGCTGTCCCCATTCAGCCCATTAATTCTGCTTTTCAAGTTCTTTCAAGCAAGGTTGTGCTCTTCTGGAGGTAACTTCTCAGAGTGGTGTTGGTCTTTCAAAAGAGCTGTGGCTTTGAGATAAAGCCTGATGTAAACAGCAATCAACTAGTTATCCTTTCCTAGGAGCATAGCTTTGTCTCGGCTGAAAGATGCTAACAGCTTTTGGAGGTATGTTTCTAACAGCATGATGACCTTGAAACTTTTTCATCATTGCAGTCTTGGTACAGACTGCTCAGCTATGCTTCAGGGTACCCTGAGCCACTATGACTGCACCCAGGGCACTTGGAATATTGGGATGCTTGCAGCATGCTGAGGATTTTCTACTTCCAACAATTCAGGTAGTTCCTCATAGGCTGCTGGAATAGTTTGTGTGACTATTGGAAGATCCTTGGCAAAACACTCCTCCATCCCACCCTCTGTTTTTATGCATTCCCTGTTAACCATGCTGACTCATTTGATGAGAAAAAGAGTGAGTTGCCTCCAGGACCTTCAAAGAGAAGGTATTGCTCGAAGGCTTGTTCGATTACTCCCAGCTGCTTTTACAAATGGAGGATTTGTGGCATTTCTGGTTGTGGTAAGATTTTGCTTCTGGTTGTGGTTAAGATTTTGCTTCAAACTGTGGCGTTTTAAAAACAAACAAATTGAATATAGAGTCCTTTAGCTATATATTTTAATTGTTGACTTTTACATGAATATGCTGCAGTCATAAGCATACTTGGGTATCTTCTGTGAGTTTTAGTACTGTGATAAATTCTGCATTACTTGTGCAAAAAGCCATGAGGTCAATGGCAAAACAAAGAGAGAACAACTGTTGAAGGAAAAACCCTTTCTGTAACGCAAACAGGAGGTCAAACACTGATTGATAGGGATCACTCTACATTGACACAAGCAGTAGGTTTCTCTTTTAGCAGCTGAAGACCAGTAGCTGCACATGACAAGAGGTTCTGTTCAAAGCTTCAGCCTCCTATAAGTTTTCTCTGTGTAAAATAGTAAGAAATAGATTTCCCTTGGCATTAGCAGTACAAGGGATTAGGAACAGCTATCTCTGGTATTCTCACCTTACTGAATTCAGCTTATGGAAGCTCTATAAATTGAGAACGTGGTAACTAAAGAGCATTCAAGCATTTTTGCTTGCATTTTTTACTTGGGAACAGTATGGGTCTACTAGTGTGAATAAAGAAGTGTCTTTTCTATCCCTAAAGAACAACAGTAGCTTCTTTCACAGACTGCAGGAACTTCTTTCATAACACTGGATGTTCAAGGCAGGTCTCAAGGAAGTCACCAATACTTCCTAAACTCACTGTGGAAGCCATAGTTCTTAGCATGGTTGTGCTTGCAGCTGTCTGCCAGATTTGTTCATTTCTTTCTATGGTTTCTCTCTTGTGCTCATGTCTCTTACCTAGTATGTGCTTTCCAGGATCTGTATTTTTATTACTTTCAAACCTTGGATCATCTGAAGAAGAAAGTGCTTTTTCATAGGAAGGTGTGAAAGTTGCATGTATTCGATGAATGTGGAACTGTGTCCTGTAGGCTGCTGCATAGCTGGGGGAACAACGTCTTCCCTGAATCCTTACAAGACTTCAAGCTAGTAAATTAGCACATTTATTTCCTTTTAATAAATCCTCTGCTTCATGTACCCAGGGGCTCCTTCAGGGACATCCATCATCAACATTCTCATTTTCCTTCACTGTTACACTTCTTGACCCTATTTATTCTGTTATTGTTTCAATTCTTCTTGGTCTTACCAGCAGACCCTTATATACTGCTTTGCCTGCCTCCTATGGAAGACCACTTTATTATGTTTGCTTTATTTGAATCACTGAAGAAAGTCCTTTTTAATTGCTGCCATCTGATCTTTGTCCTGGAGAAACAAAATTTGTTTTTAAAAGAAATGATCTCTGCAGCCTTACCCAGCTATCAAATATTACTATCGACTATCTTATCAGACTGTGTAATGATGCCAATTCTACCTGCTTCTTTAACTAGTTAAAGATTACCACTAAGTCTAGTCTAGTTTATAAGAGACAAAGGCAAAAGTAAAATGCATGATCTCCTTGCTCTGGGTACAATTCTTTCAGCAATCTGAAAGAGTGCATTGTTGATATACGAAGGTTAATGCTGTACTCTCTTTTTTTATCAATTGTCTGTTTTTTTTTTCCTATCAAATCTGTGCCTTATCTCATGTCTGCTTTATCACATCTGCTTGAGTAAGCTACATAATTGAAGCCTCTTCCAAATTTAATTTCCCCTTCTTGGAAGTCCTACTACTATTAAAAAATAAATCCTTTTACAAAGTCTATTTTAGGCAAGGAGCACAGCCAAGTTCAGGTATTAACAATTCAGCAACTATGCCCTTGAACACACAACTCATCTTCAAATTGATCAGAAGCCTAAAAAAAAAGAGCATTTTAAGATAATATGCCTGTTCCTCATTTCTTTTCTTCAGTGAAAGGAAATTATGTTGGTACAAATTTCCTTTAAATTAGCTGTTGGCTTTTCTTAACAGTAAACTTAGTGAAATAAAATAATTGAGTTCACTATGCAGACTTTTGGCATTCAAAGACCTTGCTCATGAAGGGAGAGCTATCAGCAGCCCTCTAGATTATCAAAAAATATGTTTTGAAGTTTTCTCTGCACAAACCCTAGTGTGGCAAAAAGCTGATATTACACAGCTTGTGTTCAAAACTGCCAAGATGCTGCTCAATGAACTTCCACTTGTTTCCAGTGTTCTTAAGTTCCTTCCTTTCACCTTTGTTTCCACCTGTTCTCTGTGTGTCTGTAACACCAAGCCCCCTTGCTCCCCAAGCACCTGCTTTGCTGAATCTTAAATTCTTATGTTCTCTTTGTGTATATTTTGCACTGCAAGATGAGTGTATTCTTCTTGTTATGGAACTATATACCTCCTCATAGCTGTCTGAGTAATAGGACAAGGAAGACTTCTGAATCATAGAATAGTTAAGGTTGGAGAGGACCTTAAGATCTTCTAGTTCCAAACCCCCTGCCATGGGCAGGGACACCTCACACTAAACCATGTCACTCAAGGCTCTGTCCAACCTGGCCTTGAACACTGCCAGGGATGGAGCATTCACAACTTCCCAGGGCAACCCATTCCAGTGCCTCACCACCCTAACAGGAAAGAATTTCCTCCTTATATCCAATCTAAACTTCCCCTGTTTAAGTTTAAACCCATTACCCCTTGTCCTATCACTACAGTCCCTAATGAAGAGTCCCTTCCCAGCACCCCTATAGGCCCCCTTCAGATACTGGAAGGCTGCTATGAGGTCTCCACGCAGCCTTCTCTTCTCCAGGCTGAACAGCCCCAACTTTCTCATCCTGTCTTCATATGGGAGGTGCTCCAGTCCCCTGATCATCCTCGTGGCCTCCTCGGGACTTGTTCCAACAGTTCCATGTCCTTTTTATGTTGAGGACACCAGAATTGTACACAGTACTCCAAGTTGAGGTCTCACAAGAGCAGAGGGGCAGAATCACCTCCACCTTCTGAAGGGCTGTTAGCTTTCCTTTTGTGCGTCCCTTTGAAGTTTCCAAGCACCTTTCACTGCTTCCGGTCTGTTTTGGCAATTATTCCTGAATTTCTTCATTAAAAACAAGGCAAGCTTTCCTATGTTTTTCTTTAAAACATCAATGCCATTATTGCAGCTTTGCTCTTGATGCTAGGAAGTTCCTCCATTTGTTTTCTCATTTATACTTATTGTGCAAGTACCTTCTCTAGTGTTTTTTCCCCCTTTTCTTCTCATGTACTTCACCTGATGCTTTTTTCAGTACAATTCTCTGTTCTGTTTTCCTGAGTGTTACTGTAATTTTCTTGTCTCTGAACACATAAGGAGTACAAAACTCATGGAAAACTACAGCTGTAGGCACTGAATGGGAGTTCTAGGCTTTGGGAGTTGCAGAATTTATTCATAATTAAATGTTTAAGCTGGTAATGATGAAATTAGGAATAAATGAGTAGGTCTGTTAGGAAACCTGAGAAGAGAGAATGCAGAAATCTTGTGTTTACCAAGTATGTTGCTGGAGCTTTAAGTTCCAGATTGGTTTCTACCTTAAGCATTTCCAGGCAACATTATTTCTAACTCTGTTTCTCTGAATTCTGTTTTCTGTATTGCTTTATTGATGTTTTCCCTCCCATCCTAAAGAGTGTCTTTGGCTCTTGATAATTGTTTTACATGGCAATTTGACCTTCCAAGTGCATAATTTCCTTATCACCAGAAGCAAAGATTCTGAGTCATATGTCATGGCTTTAGACGGGAGGCCAGTACCTTGTTGTCAGCATTGGTGTACGGTTTACTTTTATTCATCTTTATGTTGTATTTGATGTACTTGATTTTAAAAGCCTTCCCTCCCTTTACACTCTTAATTTCACAAAAGAGTTAAAACTTGTTAAGGTGATACAAGAAAGAAAATAAAAGGATATACCATTTTCTAGTTAAGGCAAGAGGTTGGATTACTGTACCATCTCCGTGCACTTCCCTACTAATCTCTGATAGTGGGCTTTTAATAAAGGGAGCAGGCAAGACACGTGAAGAACAAAAGGCATAGCCATTGCCTTAGTGTCTTTTCTAAGCTGTCCCAGTGCTTGTCCTGTCAACGGTTTTGAGGGCAGACTCGGAGAGCTGGTGTCCCTATCAGAAAAATAATGCTTTCCCTTAACTTGCATGTTTTCTTAGACAAATTACTGGGAGATATCAAAAGCTAGCAGTGCTCAGCTTCCATGCTGCATCTTTAACTTGTATTTCTCTTAACACCCTGTTTTTCTTAGTGGTGGATGTGAGCTCCTTGGAGGTCTACTCTAGATCCATGGCCCAAAAGGGCATCCATCGGTGTTAGTCCCATCATATTTGGGCAGGAAGAGGCAGCTCTGTATGGCTACCAAAGCACTAAGACACCTGAGTTTACAATCATTGGAGAAAACAGGCTCCAAGATATTTGATGTTTCTCTTTGGCCTGCCAGGATCTATTATGCCAGTATGTGTTATTGAAATGGATCCTACCAAGGTCTGGCAGCTTGTCGGCCCTGTCCTTGGCACTCTCCAGTGGTGTAATTGCTGTATAAAAATATGTGCAATGTTCCCACTGCACCAGTTATGAATGTTTTTACAAGGAGTTTCTAACGCTGTGAAAGTGTTTTTGAAATGAAGTAACTTCTGCTGGAACCTCCTGCAGGCTCTGAATATGGGGGTCTAAATGTTTTATATTAACCGTTAAAGACACTCCTAGGGACTCTCTTACAGAAACCCTGTTTTTCAGCACAAAAGCCAATCCAAGCCAGTAGTTTGTTTAACACCCCTCCACGAAAAAAAATAACAACAAAAAAAAAAAAAACCAAAAAACCAAAGGAGTATATGCTCTGATAATATATGCTTTAGAATAACAAAATGAAGAGGGAAATTTAGTAGAATTAACTGTACCATTCACTCATGGATTAAAAATAAAATGAACTGTTCTGGTATATAGCAAAGCTAATGCCGCCTTTTCACAAGAGATTCTGTAACTTTCAACATGCAGCAGCTTTAAGTGCACTGTGCCTTTTTCATGTCTGACCCATCTTCATTACATTCCTTCGAGCAGGCTGGATGTTTGTGTCAGCTCTCAAAGCTGACAACTCTTGCCCTGCTGAAAAACTCGAAGGAGTCAAAGAAAAAAAAAAAGTATTTTAACTTTTGATCCCCATCCCTCCTTGACAGAAAAAGTGAACTTTTAGCCATTACAGAAACTGGAGCAGATAGTCTAGACATTAATACAAATGACAGGAATCAGGGAAACCTGGTATATGCCCTGGCTTGTAAGAAATGGGCTCTGCCTTTCAGTGACATAAACCAACTCTTTTAATGGCTGTAATGTTGTTACTGCTGATTGAATCCTCCTTTGGAGAAAACTGCACCATCCCGTTTGAATGCCTTCAATATTTCAAACTCCAACTAAGACAAAGATGAATGCAGGAGTTTTAAGGAAGGAATACTTTTAAAATTCCATCCTTGGCCTATTATTAAAGAATTCCTAGTACTGGAATTATCTGGAAGACCACCTCTGAAACTGTAGTCTTTGTTCACTATCATACATTGTTCTTTCTGGGCTTTAAGATTATTTGAGGTTCTTTGCTGTTGGGATGGGTTTTGGGGGGGTTCTTTACTTTTTTTTTCCTTCACTGAGATTGAGCCTTTCTATGCAGACAGACCATGTTTATTTTCACTGAGGTACCAGACATTAAATATGTACAACATATCTGGGAGAACAGAGACAAACCCGGTATCCACACAATAAACAAGTATAAAAGATTTATTGTAAACAAAATGTGTTTTGCTTACAAAACAATGTGTTTCATTCACAAAGCGAGGGAAAAAAGGCTTCCATTTTTTAAAAACCACCATGTGCCTTTATAAAATGTAAAAACCACCAGATCTAGTCTGTTGAGCTTGTTTCCAGACACAGTAGCAGATCACAAAGAGCCCACTCAAGCCAGTTATGTAACTGGCTTTGATTTTTTTCTTTTTTTTTCCTTGCAGAGTGAAGCTCCAATCTCTGAGGTTTAATGTTGGCTTTTAAGCAGTATCTATTTTTTTAAATATCTTTGATGTAGAAAGGTAAAAAAAGACCCAACAAAATGGAAACAACTCTGTAGCAGCACAAGGCCTGCCTCCACTAGCTCCTCAAGGCCTCAGTGTGTGAACCCTAGCACTGCGGTCCCCACCAGCCACTGAAACTGCTCCTTCTTCTTTACCAAGGCCATAAAAACCAGGAATGGGCTGTTCCTCCAGGTGGTCAAACTCATTAAGGCGAAAGTGAGTTGCCAGTTTGTTCACCATTCTTTTCAGGGTGACAAAGGCTGCAATGACTTGGAATGTGAGGAAGACAGCAAAGATGCTATTCACTGCTCGCTCCAGTGGCTGAATTTTTAGACCTTCGTTAAATAGTAAGAACAGAATCATAGGCAACTGCAGGAGGAGAGTCAGGAGCCAAAACCCAGCCAGCTCAGGGACCTATAACAGGGAGATATCATCTATTAAAAAACTCCAAAAATTAAACTCCAAAATTAAGCTCTACTTCACACATTAATGTGTACATGAAGTAACATACTTTCTCCTGCAGATTGCCCATGTATCCCAGGTAGAGTCGAATGACCTCTATTAATGAGGTCAGGATCATGATCGTGACCAAGATGAACTTGTAGTAATCCGACAAGTCTGGATACTAGAGTGAAGAAGAGAGTAAAAGTTTCTGCTATGCTGTTTAACATGCTGTTTGTGGTTAAATGAAGATACCATTTGCTACTCTAAGCTGACAGTGTTGTATTCACTTTCAAATACACCTGAACCTCCAGTTCTAAGGAATTCCCAAATAAACCCAATAACCTCTAATTACAGTGAGTTCTACTTCAGTACTAGGAGGTGTCTGAGCACAAACACAGTACACGTGTAAACCATTTCCTTCAGGACTCACCTTCAGATGGAGCATGACAACTATGCTGAGCCACCAAAATGGGAAAAAATAAACGTTGAAATAGAGGGACATCTGCAATGGTAAACTGGAAACTACTTCATTGTCTGTAGATAGAGAGCAGTCTTTATCACTCCTAGTTTGTTCCATACTTCCATAAATATAACAGAATTCACCTTAGCTTCAAGCAGGGCATTAACATTCTCCCAACTAAACATTAAGAAAAATATTTTTATCCAGAGGAAAACTTCTTACCCTATCTTGAGTTACACCATCTCCTGGAATCTAATGCAAACTTTCAGTTCACAGGACAGAGAATTTTTATCACATAGTCATATATTCAAGATGAGTGTCTGACTGCTGATTACCTGTTATAGCTTGTGGCTTACTCCATAAACTCTGAGTGGTAGTCTTAGCTCAAGTAGTGCTATATACTGACATTTCAGAAAGAATTAAGTGGTTATTTCATTGCTGTTCCTCAGAGAACAAAGTTGAAATGATACAAAATACTAGATGATCATTATTTTGTAGAGGATCCTCTTGACTAAGGACTTAACTGCTAGAGAGCGGGTTTACACTGCCTACTCCATTTTCAATCTTTATTTAAATAGACATTTGGATATTGCAAGAACCCAGTAATTCTTCTAGTTCTTAACAGCTAACAATTTCAAATATGTGCCAAACTAAAACTTATCCTTTAAGTCAGGACAGAACAAAATGCATTCATACTATGTAGACAAAAGGAAATATTTAACTCTAACATGCAGGCACTAAATTCTACATTTAGGATTTCATAACACACATACAAGATTAAACTTAAAACAAGGAAAAATTTAAAAGGGCATTCTAAGGGAATAATTCATTTTTAATGGGTGAAGTTTCATTGCTGTATTCTATTCAACTGACGATGTATCCACTTTACTTCAATTACCAAGTTCCCTTCCTTATGTTTTCCCCAAAAGAAGCTTGTAGGCACATGTGGTACTATCTGAGCAAGTTTAGAAAGTATTCATTGTGACTTGCTGATTTGTATTCAAGTCCTACGTCCCTGTCTGTCACAATGGTGATACTTGATTGAAATCTGTCTGAACAGTCATGTTGTCTCAGTCCCAGCTTTGGAACCACTGCCTTCTCTTTCCGTATCTTCCAACCACCTTCATACCTGTCTTTGTTCCATCTCAGTCTGGCATCCCTGTTTCCAATCCAGCCACATGCAGCCTGGTACACTCTGTTCCAGAAGTCTTTATGCCAGTTGCAGAAGTATTCATGGTATCTACTAGACTACATGGGAAGGGAGGAGGATTTGGGAACAGAACTGGGACAGACCTTAAGGGTAGGGTGTGAGGGGCAGGGAATTGTTATACTGAAATAGAAGGTGTAAGACAACCAATATATATATATATTTAATAATCCCATTTTTAAGCATCAGCACTTTTGTACATCTGTAAAGGAATGAAATTCTACAGGTACTTCAGTTTCACTGTCTACCTAAAATTGTCCCAGCTGCCCTAATGAATGAATCTCTTTAACACCAGGAGAGCTTTGAGGAGCACCAGCATACAATTCTAAAATGCTGTTTTACCTTTCACACAAACATGACCATCCAATTACCAGTACCTATGTGTCTGCCCTGTATGTACTCGATGAAAATTTAATGGTTCATGGCCGTATTACTTAAAAGCAGAAAATCCAAGAGCTCCAATTTCAATTGTGATGACCATGCTTTAGGTCTGTTAAAGGTTTCACTGACATAGGATGTGTATTTGTAACTTCTGCTCAAGTTCTACAACTGTGTTTTGGATGACTGCTTAGCAATACAAACCAACCCTAATTCATCTTTCTATCCCTAAATTGAACTAATGTTATCTTCTGGGCTTGTTAAAATTAATGGAAAAGTAAGACAGTATTGTCATGGCCAATTCATTGATGCTAGAGCAACTCACTGATGTATACATGTGTAAACTTAACTTTTGAAATCCTGATCTCCAACAGTTAATGGTACATTTGCAATTGGCTTCTGAGAGCTGGATATTCACTTAGGAGTTTTCATAACGGGAATTGGAAATGACTAAAAGTTAATCCTGTAGTTAATAACAGTATTTCAGTGTTGTTTGATAAATGAAGAATTACTAACAATTCTCAGCAGTATAACTACATAAAGGAAATGAGTACTCCTGTCTTGAGAATGACTTTTTGGTTATTTTTATCATCTTGGAATGGATTTACCAGTTGAAATGAATATAGCCTTTTTATGTAGACAGACCATGTTTCTTTTCATGGCTACTCTTAGTCCAAAGGTATGAAAAGGGGGCATTGTTGGCTTGCAAGTTTCACTGGCAGTGTGATGAAGGAATGGCTATAGGCAATTCTGACAGACTTGGAAAAGCAAAGAGAAAGCTGGCATATCATGAGCCTGAGTTTTTGCTATCCAACTCTAGCTTTGCACACCTCGTTGTGCTGTTTATTCTGTAATTATGTTTTTTTTTACTAGGGCACAGGCAGAGTGCCTGGTGTGTGAGTAATGGATTTTACCTGCAATGCTCTAGGCAAACTTGCTTACTAAGCTGTGACGGTGGGTGCAGAGTGTCCCCGGTTTTAAATCACCCCTGTTCCTGGTGTAACACTTTTAGGAAGCCTCTCTCAGGCCTGCACCACCACACACGTGTTAGAAGTTTCATCGCAGGCAGCATCACGCCGCCACACTACACGACTGGCGGCGAAACCAGGCCCTATCGATAAGGCGTTTCACGGCTGGGCTGGCAGTGGGTACCGGCGTTACTCTGAGGCCCCTCCCGGGACCCTGGATCTGGAGCGCAGCGGCGGGGCTCCGGAACGGGAACCTCCGCCTTCCAGCCGGGGCGCAACGGGAGACAACCGAGACCCCGCCACCGTGGTACCTCACTGCCCCCGAGGCCCTGCCCCAGCCCGAGGCCCCGCCCTCACGACCGCGAGGTGCCGCTTGGCGCCGCCATCTTCCTTGCCGGGGCGCTCCCCCCGCCCCAGCCGCGCCCGCCGCCATTTTTGTCGCTGGCAAGGCGCCGCCGCGCGTTACCTGCGCCGTCTCCCGGGTCCGTCGGGTCCGTGCGCTGGCTGTCGGTGAAGACGGTGCGGCTGAAGGAGCCCAGCCGCCGCCTCAAGGGCTCGGGCAGCGACATGCTGCGGCAACGCGGCCAGCCGTTGCTGTGGCGACAGGGCGCGCAGGCGCGGTGGGGAGGAGAGGTGCCGGCGGGTTGCCGCCAGCCACTGTGGGTCCTCTCAGGGGGTCTGGGTCGGGGCTTCTCCTGAGGAGCGGAGAGCGGTGTCTCGGCCACGGGGACGGTGTTACAGTGGAGCCTGGTGGGAGAGGTGCCGAGCCCAGAAGTTTGTAATTGCTGGTGTGATGTAAAAACATGTTTATGTGTGGTGTGTGTGCGAGAGCAGTCACTGCTGCCTCGGTGTGTGCTTGGACACGCGTAGAAGTGCGTTCTTGCTTGCTTCTGTAACGTAGATAGAATCATAGAATGGTTTGGATTGGAAGGACCTAAAGCTCATCCAGTTCCAGCCCCCTTGCCATGGGCAAGGACACCTTCCACTGGACCAGGTAGCTCCAAGCTGCATCCAGCCTGGCCTTGAACACTGCCAGGGATGGGGCAGCCACAGCTTCTTTGGGCAACCTGTGCCAGTGTCTCACCACCCTCACAGTGAAGAACTTCTTCCTTATATCCAACTTAAATCTAGCCTGCTTAAGTTTAAACCCATCAACCCTTGTCCTATCGCTGCAGTCCTTGATGAAGTATTTCTTTCTGGCATGCTATGAGGTCTCCACGCAGCCTTCTCTTCTCCAGGCTGAACAGCCCCCATTTTCTGTGTGTGCATGGAGAACATTTTTGCTTGTCCCTGTGCAAGTGAGGCGCTTTCTTGCCTGATTGGGACTGGCCATGATCGCTGACAATGAAAGCAGTGCCCAGCAGGGAGGTCACCCTGCGAAGGTGGTGGCACAGTCAGCAGTGAGTCTGGTGTGTGAGTTTCTCAGAACAGCATTTTTTTTTGCCTCAGAAGTGCTGGTACATTCCAGCCCTGAGCATCTTCCCTCAGCTCTATTATCATTTTGGTTTCCTTCTAATCAGTCAGAGTGTATTTTTTTCCCTAGTCTGTTAGGGCAGGGTTTGGGTTTTTCTGAGAAGGTTATTACGAAATCTTGGACCAAGAAAAGAAGCTGCAGGGCCTCTGTGCTTCTGGTAGGATAAATCTGGGGGAGTGATGATGCTTGATGATGGCTAGAGAGAGGAGGGTGTGAAATAAGGATTAACATTGTCAGAGCTATTTTATCACAGTGAATATGAATGACTTTAATTTTATGATAGATTCAGCTATAACCAAATTAGAAAATACCTTTTCCTCAAGGAAACCTGCTTGTAAAAGCAATGGTGTGACCATCACTACCTTTTTTTGTCTAGTTAGCTTTTGTCCCTTATAAGAGGCCCTTGCAGAATTGAGAGAAATCAGTAATGTAAAACCGAATTCTGCTTGTTCTTATCTTATTCATAAAATGTAGTTCCCTTAAAATTAAGGTGATCTGTTCACCAGGCTTTTCAGCCCCCTTAGAGCCCAATTCCTTCTGAGGAGAAACAATGCCGATCTTGAGTGTGCAGGAAATTATTTTGTGTGACCAGAATGAAAGAGCAGCTTGTGCCTTTCACTAGGAGAACTGATAACATCTGTGATTTTACTGTACCCGAGATGACATATCGCCTCCCTTCTCCTGCCCCCTACCTCAGAATCATACTTAGCTAGTTCCCAGGGTGATCATTCTCCAGTATGACTTTCCAAACTCAGTTATCTGTGACTAAACAATTTAAAGCCATGTTTAAACTTAATTTCATTCTGTCCCACTGGGAGGACTACAGAGAAAGATGGCTGAACAAGGAGTTCTGAGAAATCCATTTGGTTATCCAGCTGATGAATGACGTGATATTGACAGCAGATACCTTTCAAAGAGCTTGTCTGAACATGGGTATGCCAGCAGGAATCTGCATAAGAAAAACCCTGAAGATCTCAGAAAAAATGAAGAGGAAATTGTATTTAAATAATGGCAACAGATTGGAAAGGAGAAGGAATCAAAGATATCCCAGAATTTCAAGGGATGCTGTGCATGTCCCATGAGCAGCAGGGAGGGCAGCAGGCTTTGCTGTGTAAGGGCACCTAGAAAATAGTTTTAAGCACAGTGAGGGTTATCCCTCTTTTACAGATAAGATAGAAGATTAAAAGTTGAGTTGTATGAAATGCTGATTGCAGTTTGTGTTGAACACCACAGAAAAAGGCATGTAATTCAGCATGTCCTGGACATAAGCAGGCAGGTAAGTATCTGGTGAAAAACACTCCTTACAAAGTATCAAAACGTAAGGTAAAATGAAAGAGATGCTGGAACTTTTGTCACGCAAGGTGGGTCCTTACATCAGTGACCACAGCTCAGCAATGGCTCACCTTTGAATTAGGTAACTCGTGCTTGTTGGCAAATAATTTAGCAAAGGTAAAAAGTCAGAGTATTTTTCATGTTTTTTGACCTGAGTCTGTTTTAAACTGTGAGGCTTCCCTTATAATTAGCACAGTAACTGTGATGTCTGGGGAGAGTGGTGGTTAAAGCAACTTAAGACTGCATAGGCTGCAACACTGTGTTGAGTCCTAGCCAGATGTGGATCTCTGAGCTATGAAGGCATTAGAGGTGTAATGCAGTTTCAATGATAAAAGTCTGTGAGTGGATGCCTGATAATTGGCTCACTACCTAATAAATAATAGAAGAGTTTAAAGATCACTGTTATATTTGAGGAACCATTATGAAAAGCACCCTTAATTTAGATAGGTTTCTGAACTTCAAGAAGTACAGTTTGTATTTGTTATCTTGCAGATTGCCAGTAGGTGCTAGAAAAATGTATTTCCTGTCAGGCTGAGAGAGCTCTGCTTGCTCAGCCTGGAGAAGAGAAGGCTCAGGGGAGACCTTATGGCAGCTTCCAGTGCCTAAAGCAAGCCTAAAGAAAGCTGAAGAGGGACTTTTACAAGGACATGTAGTGACAGAACAAGGGGGAATGGCTTTAAACTGACAGAGGGGAGATTGAGATTAGACATTAGGAAAAAATTCTTTACTATGAGATGGTGAGACACTGGCATAGGTTGCCCAGAGGAGCTGTGGTTGCGCCATCCCTGACAGTGTTTAAGGCCAGGTTAGATGGGGCTTGGAGTAACGTGATCTAATGGAAGGTGTCCCTGTCCATGGCAGGGGGTTTGGAAGTAGATGATCTTTAAGGTCTCTTCCAATCCAAACCATTCTGTGATTCTATAATTTAGGAGGTATCACCATAAAATTCTGTGCTATAGACAGTAGCAAGGTGATGAATCTGTGCAAGACTTCCAATTAGATTACCTGAAAGGCTGGGTTGGACAGAGCCTTGGGTGACATGGTTTAATGTGAGGTGTCCCTGCCCATGGCAAAGGGGTTGGAAGTTGATTATCTTAAGGTCCTTTCCAGCCCTAACTATTCTATGATTCTGTAATTCTATGAAACCTTGTTTTAGTGTTGTTGCCTTGATCCTGACCTGGTTAAAAACTATTTAGGGAAATACTAGTCCCATACTCTCAGCTCATTAGGTTTATATGAATTAAAAGTATGGCAGAGTTTTGATGAAGTCAGATATCCATGGAAGTCTCTGGTGGGTTTTTTTTTTTCATAATATAAGATGGTGGCCTGGAAAAGTTAGCCTTTAAGGATTTTCTGTTTGATTACTTTTTCAGAATGAAAGAATGGAAGAATTTTCCCTGAACACCACAATGTTACACCTTTTCCTGATGCCAGTGGCTTTGAGTAGGGGCCCTGATCTTCCAAACACTTGGATTTTTCTTATGAAAACCTGTCAAGCATACAGTCAGATAGCCTGCCAACAGCTGTGTGGCAGTCAGTGGGACTTTGCAAAATTGGGCTCTGCTCATTCAAAAACTGAAGCAATCCAGCATAGCAGTCAGTGAAGTGTAAAACTGAGCAGTAGGTACAGGAAAGGCCAGTGGAATGCAGACACCACAAGAAATACATGGATTTGCCATGTGAACTCAATTTCCAGACACAAGGTGTGAATCTGTGATATTTGGCAGCCTTGTGTTTTCAGCAGATGGCCAAGCATCCTACACGTCCCCACGAAATAAAATTGTGAACGCTTTTGTTTAATATTTTTGTCTGCGCAGATGCTTAAAATACTCCCTGAGGATGGAATATATACTCTTTGTTTTTACTAATTCTGTTTGATTTCTTTAGACTGAGGCATACATTTTTTTGGTCAATTTAACAAACCATTCTGATTTTCTGTAGGGATGGCTGGAGAGCACCCACTCCAGTTTCAAACAGAAGAGAATCTTAAAGCTTCAGAGATCAGAACACCAGGGCATCTTCATTGACAAGTCAGAGCTTCCTCTAACAGAGGGATATAAATCTGTGCTATAAGGAGTCAAAGAAGGGAAAACATTTTACTATTATGTGGCTGTAACATTTACAATGACCATCTGTGTAAATAGAGTAACTGTATAACTTTTGTGATGAAACTCTATTTGGCCATTTCCTTTTTTGATGGAAAATTATTCCATTGCTCGATTTCTTTGTGTCTATCCACATATGAAATGTTAAGGTAGAAATAACCAGGTTTCCCATTCTCTGTTTCAAAATAAGCTACTGAAATGTGAAACTGGAAGGAACAGGCCCATAATTGCACAGCATATTAAATGACTGTTTTATTTCTCTCTACACATGTTAGCTATAAATAAAAGTCCCTGAAAATCTGCCTGAAAGTTTTAAATCAGAGAAATATTGGATCTTTGTGTATCCACAGTAGTCCAACTAAGTTGGTAGACACTGGCTTGGCTCCCAGACCTAAGCTCCTGGGGCTCTCTGGCAACAGCACTAAGCCATAAACACCAGATGCAGTATATCTAACGAAAATAAATATTAGCAGTTTCTTACAGTTGGCATTTCAGAAACAGAGTTGATTTAAATGGTGCCAGTGGTTTATCTTTGCACCTGAATCACAATTGCTGTATTTCTGAATGTGTTGCTGTGGAATCTCATGAATGCTATTTTCCCTGGCACGCCTGTGCTGCTGTCCCTTATGTAGCCATACGTGTGCAAGCAGCAGAAATCACTCTCCTCCGTGCTTGCCCTTCAATACCTGTCCAGTGCTTTACCAGAGTGCTGTAAAACATGTAAAAAGCGCTGATGAGCTGAGCTATGTGCAGGCAAGCAGAATGCAGGCTTGCTTTTTCCTCCTGTCTTCAGAATGAAGTGACAGATTGGGAGTTTTAACAACTTACAAATGCCATGAAGGCTCTAATGTGTGTATTTGAAAGGATGATGTTATTAGCTGTGACAGTGTCTGCCAGAGTAATTTCACAGCTGTGCTCCTGGCTTGCAGTACCCCAGGACAATCTTTTCTCATTGTCACTTGTACTTGTCCCTGGTGTTCATTTAACACCTACAGGATATTTGTTTCTGGTAAACAATTATTGTTGCTGATGAGACTTAGCTCAGGCCCTTGTGTCAGATAATACTTACACTGCAGTCATTCTATGCATGAAGTATATATGGGCTATCTTAGTCTTAAGCATAAAGACAGCAGCAAAAAAAACCCCACCTCCCAGAAAAAATCCCCAAACCCCAAAGGACTATTACTTGCTCCTGTGGGTTGAGTTTCTTTTTCTTGTACTTGGCATTTAGTTAGAGCTGCTCCCTAGCTTGTTTTATTTTATTGATTTGTAGTTTTGTCAAGCATGTTGGGAAACTCAAAGCTGGCATGGCTATTAACAAGTTTTAGAATCATAGAATAGTTAGGGTTGGAAAGGACCTTACAATCATCCAGTTCCAACCCCCCTGCTGTGGGCAGGGACACCCTACGCTAAATCATATCACGCAAGGCCTCGTCCAACCTGGTCTTGAACACTGCCAGGGATGGAGCATTCATAACCTCCCTGGGCAACCCATTCCAGTGCCTCACCACCCTAACAGGAAAGAATTTCCTTCTTATATCCAATCTAAACTTCCCCTGTTTAAGTTTTAACCCGTTACCTCTTGTCCTATCACTACAGTCCCTAATGAAGAGTCCCTCCCCAGCATCCTTATAGGCCCCCTTCAGATACTGGAAGGCTGCTATGAGGTCTCCATGCAGCCTTCTCTTCTCCAGGCTGAACAGCCCCAACTTTCTCAGCCTGTCTTCATACAGGAGGTGCTCCAGTCCCCTGATCATCCTCGTGGCCCTTCTCTGGGCTTGTTCCAGCAGTTCCATGTCCTTTTTCTGTTGAGGACACCAGAACTGCACACAATACTCCAGGTGAGGTCTCACAAGAGCAGAGACTTTGTGGCTATTAAACAAGCTTTGCAGTTTGTGTTGCAAAAGTACTCAAGATTTTTGTGACACACAAGGAGATTACTGTGAGTAGATGGATTTTGAGCCAGATTTTTACTTCTGTGAATGTCATTGACATTCTCTTAAAGGACTCTACATGACCTGGCCAATGATGAAAGGGCTTCTGCTTCCAAAAGGTGGCTCTGGAACAGACAGTGAACACCATGTTATAACACTGTAAACAGGCTGAGTACCTTTTTTCAGCAAAGTTATGTTTTTCATATGCTTCCAGACTTTGTTGGGGATAAACTCTGCCCCAGTCACACCTGCAAGTCTGGGCAGCACTTGAGAATTGTTCTTTCAGGAGATAAGCAGGGAGGTGGTGGGGACTGTCAGTAACTCTCAGCAAATAGTGTTTTGACCAGTGTGTGTTTGGAATAGCTGAAGTGTTCTCTATGTGCAGAAATGCACAGGGAGAATTCTGCTTTGGCTCTAGAGTCACTTTGCAGACCCCTCGCAGTTTGCAGGGAGTATTTGTAGGAGGATTTTTGTGGCAGAGGAACTGATGGCTTCAGCCTTGGTCTCATCCTTGCCTGCATAGATAGGTGAGGTGGTCTTTTGTGCAGTAATTTTAGCTGTCTAAATATTACTTGTTCAATCCAGACTAGTTGGAGAGGCTTCACCTCTATGGTGGGTTCTCCCAGAAGGCTATTCATGGGAAGGAGCAGCATGCTTGCTTACACGTTTCTGTCCTTCTCTACTGAGTACTAGTAGGGTGTAGTTGTTTTGCTATATCAAGATGTCCAGCCATTTGAGAACTGAACACTTCACAGAGATCTAGGCTCTCCCACAGGTTGTTTTGTGGATCTAAGCTCCCCCAGAGGGTAGGGCTGTTTGTGCTCCCTGGGCATCACACCAGATACGTTATCTGTAGTCTGTATAACTTGCAAAATGCTTCCTGGGACGTGGGCCCTGACTGTGCCAGTGCTTTGTCTTTTTATTGCAGAATCCAAGGATGGCACAGTATTAAAAAAAATACCTCCAAGGTGGCCTGCATCATAGATCCATGCAAAGGCAGCATTTGTTTTGTTATTGTATGCTGCTGGCAGTTCCCTGTAATAGCTGTTTTATACATCCTTTGCGACTAGCTCAAGCCCAAACCCAGAGTGAGTGATGGAGGATAACATTAGTAATGTGGTCATTTAGGGAAAAAAAAAGCCACAAGGCAGAGATGACTGTTGTTTAGTTAAGAAACTAATCACAGGGTTAGGGCTTGTATTTTTAGTTTCTGAATTCCTATTTGGAGAGTTACATAAATGTCTGATTTCAAAAATGCAAGTATGTGGAATCTTCAGTGCAATGTAAATGGGGCAACAGCAGCACCCTAAACTGAGGTCAGATATCTGTGTTCTCCAATATGCATTTGGGTGCCTAAATTTGGATTTCTAAACACAAGCAATTTTCCCCTCTCTGCTTTGAAGTTTTGCTGAATGTAAAGTTAAGTGTTGTGTTATCAGGTCAGAATCTATGTTTTCTTTATCCCTTCTTCATATCCAGGCCAACACTTCCTCCTCGTGAGAGTAAAGGATTGTGAGAATGAGTGGAAATCCCACAAGTCTCACTGCAGGCATAGAACATTCAGGCACAGAAGCAGAGTTCTGGTTCAGGGTCTTTACCTTCAAACATCATGGGTTATGCTTTTGGGATGTTAGTGTGACACCACTGCAACCTATGATACCTCTCTTGAGATGTAGATTTGGCTCCATAGTTATTTTTGTTCCATAATCTGTTAGCTGTGTTTCCAGACAAAGCAAACTCAGCTCAAGTTCTCATCAAGTAGCAAGAAGAAAGAGTGTAGTGACTCTCCAAAGTCCCAAAGAGCACTTAATTCTTTATTACATTTTCAGTCACTTAAGGCAGGAGTTTCTTATTTGTAGGTACACATTGGGTACTTGCGCCATTGTACTTCAGACTCAGCTGTGGCACTAGTAGCCATCGTAATATGAATATTCATTTTGAACTCTCCAGAGTGTTGTCTTTGAAATGTAAAATTTCTGTCGTTTGAAATGGTTTTTTTTCATGGAACTGGAATCTATGAAGTGGTACTTAACACTGGAGAAAGTCTACAGGGATTTTTACTATAAAGTCAAGGAATTCCTTTCATGTGTGCTTCGTTGTTCCCATTCATGGTGGAGGAGGCAGGATGGAAGGATCAAATCCAGCTTGCTTGTCCTCTCCATGAAATGCTTTATTATGGGATTCAGTTAAGACCAGTTTTTTTCCCTCAGACTGTCTACAAGGTCTTGCCTGCCTTTATGAATTTGCAGCTGCAGGATTTATTACAACAGTATTTTAAAACACTTAGTGCTGGTGCATCTCTAAGTAGATGTGTACCGAATTCACTGTGCAGGTGGAGTGTTGTTTTTAAACTGCAGTGCCTGCATCAAGAGGCAAACACAGACTGTGTTGATACATGTGTAAAGGACAACTGGAGGTATCCATGAGAAAAGTAAAGCCTGCTGTGAGGTGCCACTGCACTGTGTTTTCTTTCTTTGATGTGAATAGCACAGCTTATGACAATTTTTGTTTCTGTAGCATTACTGAGTTGAAGTGGTTTAGTTGACAGGAAAGACCTGTGCTGAGATGCCGTAGGCTTTGTGTCACAGTGTGACGTGGTCAGTAAGAAGTAATTGAAATGAAAGGTGGAAATCAGCTAGTTGGTTTCTATTCAGCTAGTACTTCTGCTTGCAGAATGTCATGAATAACCACTAGGTCTTGTCTGATGTAACCTGGCACATCTGTTGCGTTCCTTAAATTCTCCATGTAAATCAGTAAGGCTCTGAGAAGAGAACTTCATCCTCCTGTCCCAAAGCCAGGCCAACCATGTCCAAACCACACCTCTCCAGTGACAGAGACCATTCAGCCTGCCTGGGCAAACCTACCCTGGTGTTCAACTGTCTGGATCATTATGAAATGCAGCCTAAGGCCTAAGCCACCCTTTTTTTCACTTAGTTCTTTACTTATCTTGCCCACGATGCACATGCAGCTACTTCACTGCTTCTTTCTGCAGCTACATTTTCATTTCTGTATTATATGCTCCCTCATCTGCTCTTCTGTTAGTAAAACAAATCCATGTGTTTATGCTAGATGTTTATCACAGTAGGTATCTCCTGTTTGCCTTGAGAGGAAGTCTCACAGGCAGAGACAGGAAAAAATTTAGATGAATATACTAGAAGAGTTTTGGTGTACATTGCAAATTGTCCACTGCGGTACCAGACAGCCCTCATTGATTGTGCTTAAAGAACATGTTCTTTCCTTGAACATTAAATGTGACAACTCACTGTATGAGGACTCAGGATTGATACTGCTGTCCTGCAAGGATAATGAGGAATTTGTCAGCCCAGATCAGCACATGCCTTGAGAGATCACAGAATCATAGAACAGTTAGGGTTGGAAAGGACCTTAAGATCATCTAGTTCCAACCCCCCCTGCCTTGGGCAGGGACACCTCACATTAAACCATGCCACCCAAGGCTCTGTCCAGCCTGGCCTTGAACACTGCCAGGGATGGAGCATTCACAACTTCCCTGGGCAACCTATTCCAGTGCCTCACCACCCTCACAGTAAAGAACTTCTTCCTTATATCCAATCTAAACTCCCCCTGTTTTGAGTTTTAGCCCATTACCCCTTGTCCTATCACTACAGTCCCTAATGAAGAGTACCTCTCCAGCATCCCTATAGGCCCCCTTCAGATACTGGAAGGCTGCTATGAGGTCTCCACGCAGCCTTCTCTTCTCCAGGCTGAACAGCCCCAACTTTCTCATCCTGTCTTCATACGGGAGGTGCTCCAGTCCCCTGATCATCCTCGTGGCCCTCCTCTGGACTTGTTCCAACAGTTCCATGTCCTTTTTCTGTTGAGGACACCAGAACTGCACACAATACTCCAGGTGAGGTCTCACAAGAGCAGAGCAGAGGGGCAGGATCACCTCCTTTGACCTGCTGGTCACGCTTGTTTTGATGCAGCCCAGGATACGGTTGGCTTTCTGGGCTGTGAGTGCACACTGAAGCTGGCTCATGTTCATTTTCTTATCGACCAGCACCCTCAAGTCCTTCTCCGCAGGGCTTCTCTGAATCTCTTCTCTGCCCAACCTGTAGCTGTGCCTGGGATTGCTCCGACCCAGGTGTAGGACCTTGCACTTGGCATGGTTAAACTTCATGAGGTTGGCATCAGCCCACCTCACAAGTGTGTCGAGGTCCCTCTGGATGGCATTCCTTCCCTCCAGCGTATCAACCGAACCACACAGCTTGGTGTCATCGGCAAACTTGCTGAGGGCGCACTCAATCCCACTGTCCATGTCACTGACATAGATGTTGAACAAGACCGGTCCCAACACCGATCCCTGAGGGATACCACTCTACTGGTCTCCAGCTGGACATTGAGACATTGAGAGATGTGAGTATGATCACCTTCATAAATACATGTTATGAAATCATGGGTAGTGTTCCAACTGTAATGTATTCTCCCTGAAGGAAAATATGCCTGAATAAAGAAATCAGAAAGAACTTGATGCCAAATGCATAATGGAAGGAAATTCCTATAAGGCTGGGGTCTGTCCACATTTTTACTGAGTTTTTTTCCTGTCGAGAATTAGATGAGGAGTTATTTCTCTTCACTGTATTAACCTCTAATCTCAAACTCTATATCATTTCCAGAAACACACTAGCACGTATGATGTGCATGCAAAACATAACATTTCCTAGGAGACTGCTTTATAGTCACTGCAGGTGAATTTGTTTATAAAAAAGGCAAGCAGCTACTTGAGACAGAGGGAGTGTAAGTCGGTATTTGCTCCTGTGCTGAAAGTGGATTTCTTTTTGTGTCGTAGTATAAAGGAGATTATTTTTCTACAAAACAGTAAGGCCAAAGAACCCTGGAAGTGAGTTCAAGCAGTCCTCATAAATATTGTTTATTATAAAAGTCTCAGTTATCAGATGTGGATGGCCTTTAAAATCAGATCTGGGTTCGCTGCTTGGGTTTGCAAATTAGTCTTAGAGCTGTCAGTACCTCCAGTGTGACATTCAGCCTTGCCTCAAGGAATCCTGCTTTAAGAGCAGTCGAAAAGCATTGCTAGGCAGTCCCTTCTGTCAGTCTGTCCCTGGCTGAAGGTGACTTGTTGAAATTAATTCCTGAATCCCACTGACCCTTGATTGTAGGAATGTCTGTTGACAGCAGACATGGCATAGAAGAGCTTACAGATTGCCCCAGCTTGCATGGGCAACTGGACCTAGGATCTGGCAGCTGTAGATTAGAGGTACCCAAAGCTGCCTCAAAGCTGCCTCACATTCCAAGGGTGTGTTCTGCAGTGCCAGGAGGCAGAACTGAGCCTCAGAGCCTGGAGTGGCAGTGCTTTATTCCAGCCATTATGTCCCAAAATCTCATTCTGGTGAGGGGTTGAGTCTATCAACTGAAAAATTTATCCTTCTGTTATTTCCATTCTGTCCTCTACTCTGCAGCAGGGAACTTCTGTCCATCACTGGAGAAATATTTTAAAGCAGCTTTTTGCTGTATGCCTGTCAAAGCAGAGAGAAGGAGAAATGCCAAGTTAGACTAAACTTCAGAATGTCTTATTATTTGTGGAGAAAGCTCATCAACTAGAGTTTCCAGTGCAATGGGTAGAAAGTTGTAATTCCTTGGGGCTGGCTTAATTTTGCCTAAGAGTAGACAACTAATATAGCCGTATTTTCAGTTCTGTGTGTGATCAGGGTCCTGACAGCCTGAGGCACTCTGCTGAAGTGAATGAAAGATGGTATTACTTTTTTCAGGTAAGGAAGATCTTTAACCTTTCAATTAAAACAAGCCATATAACTTCACTAAGCATGTCTGCAGTGTGCTTTATAACTCCTAATGGAATGAGCACTTGTTTCGTGTTCAGTCATGATTCGACTGGGTTGAGCATGTGCTTAAGAGATAGTCTAGGCAAAATCTAGGCTGGAAAAGATCTTTCATGTAAGAATGGTGCAGAAAGGATAATGACCACAAGAGTCTGAGTAGCAGCAAAAGCTTCAGCCTGCTCTCTTTGAGTGTCAGCTTGTCTTGCTTTTCCATTAGTAGGATGTCAAGATATAGACTTTAGCTGAAGTAGAGTTTTTCATCAAACAGATTTGTTTACTTGTTTTTTTGCCACTCACCCTCAGCCCTTTTAGCTACGTGTAAGTGCCTTTCTAGTCCAGGACCCTTCAGAGAAATTGTAATTTAAAAATCCTTTGGTAACTACACCTGACTTTTCAGTCAGAACTTTCATCAAATTTAAGTGCTATTTGGTTTGTAAGTGTTGGCTGATATTTGGGCTGATTAATTTCACATACTGCTTTCTGGAAACTGCCATAGCCCATTGCACAGGCAAATATTGGCCCACCATATGGAAAATGGCATGTGATCCAGCTGTTTTGGGTCTCCCAAGGAAAGATGCATTAAAAAGAGCTGGTTTTCATACTGCCTCCCTCTTCTCAAATGGAAGTTATTCTTGGGTTTTACCAAGGCACTGAGGCTTTGAAACCACTGCTGACTTTAGAAAATTCATTGGTCACAAACCCTGTTTCTCCCAGTAATATTAATTTCCTCCCAGTATTATTCATCTTAATTATGGCAATGGCTTGTAATCAATACCGGAATAAAGGGACTAATATACCATGCAGATGCAGCTTGATACTTGCTTGTAGAAGATACCTGAGACAGCACAAGTATATGGTGCTCCACATGGCTGAGCTGGCAGTGCTGTACATAGTGTACCTCTGTGTTAGTGTACACTGGAGGCATTCCTTGCCTGGCATCAATCTTTGTGCCTTTGCAGTAATCCCTTATGCATACCAGAAGTGGGCTCAAAGTGGTTTCCTTCCTGGTGGACCAAGGCTGAAGTCATGCAGGAGTGTTCCCGATGGTAACCAGCTTGTGTTGTGAGCACAGTGTCCTCTAGCAATTAATTTACTGCTCAGGCATGCCTGTGGCCTGCAACTTAGTACAACGCTGGTAAGTGTTATGTAGATAAAAAGGCCTAGAACTGTAGCACATTGTGTCAAATCATCGTGTCCCCTCTTTATGTCATGTCAGGGTGTGTTGTAGATCCAGCAGTGGTACTTAGAGATGCTGATGACAGAGAGCATACTGAGACATTACATATGGAAATAGTTCAGATCACATGGCAGCAAAAAACCCCATGGGTAACTCAAGCAATCCTGATCATTTCAGTCTGCCTGTTTGCTTGGGTGTGGATTTGTAAAAACCCAACCCCATAGCAATGTACATGTACATTTATGTAGCAGTGGTACATACATACCAACATTGCCAAGCCACTTTCAAAGGATACTTCCTCTCTGTTCTTTTTTGGAAGTGGTGAAGACTTCCTCAACCTCACGGTGAGAAGCTAAGAATCAAAATGAGAGGCTTTACTTTTGCTTTTTTGGATGGAATTTGTTCTTGCTGGATAATGCTTTGTAGCCCCAGGGAAATTTTCTGGTAAATGTTGTCTGTCAGTGGCTTGAAACACGAAGTCTGAGCAGTGTGGGGTTTTAAAGGAAAGAGACAAAGCAGTTGCTTAAAATTTTGATGCATGAGAAAGTTGGTAGTTTTTTCTCTCTGATCAGGTAACTTGTAAGAGGAGAGAGGGGAATAAAAGTTGACTGTTAAACAGTTTAGTGCAGAAATTACTCAACACTTATTTTTCTAAGCTTGAAATCAGAAAAAATAGTGTTCTGTTCAGTGTTTTCACCATATCTGTAGGCAGAGTAAAATGTTTATAGTCTTGAAAGAAAGCTCATAAATTTGGCAGGTTACCAACCTCTACTAAGGCACATGTTATATTGCCTGTGATTCTCAGTACACTTCTGTACGTGATTGCTTGGAGCATTGCCCTTTTCAGCAGTTAGACACAATGATATGCAAAAATTGCATAGGAAATTCACATTGTTTTCCCGTTTGATCTTATAGATTGACCTTTGCAATCTCTCAAAACAGAGGACAGCAAAATTGTTAGTGCTGTAGGAAAACAGCATTTTCCAAATAGTCAGCTATGCAGATTGGCACAGCCTCCTGGATTGTAAAGGAATGGTGCTATGTTATAGGAGCATGGAGGTGGGTGTAACTATAACTGTAATTTCTATTTCTGATGTACTTTATTGTCCTTGCTGTAGATTGTAGTGAGGATCCAGTAAGACTCTACTTCTTTGATTGGTGCAAGTAGGACCAGACTGAAGTGTGAAGAGTTATCCTCTTTCCAGATATTAAATGGATAGAAATACAGTTTCTCAAATAGTATGTAGAGTTGATAGTTTCTGACATGCCTGGAAGGCATGCTGAGGCACATGAGAAACAACAAGGTGCTTGGTGACAGCCAGCATGGCTGTACTAAGGGGGAATCCTGCCTGACCAATTTGGTGGCCTTCTATGATGGGGCTGCAGAACTGATGAACAGGGGTAGAGCAGTTGCTGTCATCTACCTGGACTTGTGTAAAGCGTTCAACACTGTCCCACACGACATCCTTGTCTCTAAATTGGAGAGACATCAATTTGATGGATGGACCACTCAGTGGATAAAGAACTGGCTGGATGGCCACACACAAAGAGTTGTGGTCAATGGCTCAATGTCCGGCTGCAGACCAGTAACGAGTGGTGTCCCTCAGGGATCGGTGTTGGGACCTGTCTTGTTCAACATCTTCATCGTTGACATAGACAGTGGGATTGAGTGCGCCCTCAGCAAGTTTGCCGATGACACCAGGGTGTGTGGTTGGGTTGATACGCTGGAGGGAAGGAATGCCATCCAGAGGGACCTCGACACACTTATGAGGTGGGCTGATGCCAACCTGATGAAGTTTAACCATGCCAAGTGCAAGGTCCTACACCTGGGTCGGAGCAATCCCAGGCACAACTACAGCTTAGGCAGAGAAGAGATTCAGAGCAGCCCTGCCGAGAGGGACTTGGGGGTGTTGGTCAATGAGAAAATGAACATGAGCCGGCTTCAGTGTGCGCTTGCAGCCCTGAAAGCCAACCGTATCCTGGGCTGCATCAAAAGAAGGAGTGTGACCAGCAGGTTGAAGGAGGTGATCCTGACCCTGTACTCTGCTCTTGTGAGACCTCACTTGGAGTATTGTGTGCAGTTCTGGTGTCCTCAACAGAAAAAGGACATGGAACTGTTGGAACAAGTCCAGAGGAAGGGCCACGAGGATGATCAGGGGACTGGAGCACTTCCCATATGAAGATGGGCTGAGGAAGTTGTGGCTGTTCAGCCTGGAGAAGAGAAGGCTGCGTGGAGACCTCATAGCAGCCTTCCAGTATCTGAAGGGGGCCTATAAGGATGCTGGGGAGGGACTCTTCATTAGGGACTGCAGTGACAGTACAAGGGGTAACGGGTTAAAACTTAAACAGGGGAAGTTTAGATTGGATATAAGGAGGAAATTCTTTCCTGTTAGGGTGGTGAGGCACTGGAATGGGTTGCCCAGGGAGGTTGTGAATGCTCCATCCCTGGCAGTGCTCAAGGCCAGGTTGGACGAGGCCTTGGGTGATATGGTTTAATGTGAGGTGTCCCTGCCCATGGCAGGGGGGTTGGAACTTGATGATCTTAAGGTCCTTTCCAACCCTAACTATTTTATGATTCTATGTTGCTCAGACTCAAGACTGATATATATATAAACACACCTGTAAAACATCTGTCTTGTCTTTTTTCCCAGGTGTTTTTCAGGAGATGTCTTATAATGTATCTGCCCTACACCAAGCAAAGTAGGAGCAACTAACTGTTCATGCTAAGGTAAAATTCCAGTCCTGCTGAGAACAAGAAAAGTTTGATTGGTAGGAGGCAGATTTTTGGCTGCTTTCTTTCAACTGCTATCTGCAGCATGCTTCACAGTTTGTTTTTTGAGTATATCCAGTAACTTCCTCTGTGAGAGGTTGTAATTTATACAGCTGGAGCCTGAATGAGTCTTGGGTCACTATTTCTGTCTATTCTGCATCCCTTCAGACACTACTAGTCAATGTAACCAATGGATCCAAAGGGTGCTTACTCTTGTGGCAATGTTGTTTAGTGGTTAGTGTGCAGCAAATGAAACACACTGTCTTCCACACACAGGATTAAATATGGCTGGTTTTATGATTAGCATTTTGTGGGGTAGAGGGGATGAGATGGCATTTATAATAAGTTGAAAACTTCACCCTGAAATATAAGCACATACATAATCTAGGTGGCTTTTCAACTCAGTCCAATAAACCAGAATTTACCTCCTGTCTGATACTTTTAACACCAATTATTCAAAATCCTGTTTGTTTTGACACCTCTGGGACTCTTCATTTTTACCACTCTAGGAACTGGGTATAGATGTGGGCTTGTTGATATGTGCAGCTGCATATTTCATTGCCAGAGTTCAAAGGCTCTTACAGAATGCTCTGGCCAATATCAAAACTGGATTCCTCCACTAGAAATTCAGAGTAATTTCACTGACTTAAAAAATCTGCTGCTGCATTTGGCCTGAGGGGTTTTCACTTCAAGCTACGTGATTTTTTTCAGCTGTTTTTCTTAGGTTGGGCATTTCATAAATGTTGAGCTCATCCCACAGTGATCTGGCCCTCTTCTAAAGGATGGGTGTAATTTGGGTCCCTCTGCAGTGACAGCTGTGTAAAGATGAATGCCATATTCTTGTCAGAGGCTCAGTTATTTTGTCAGCCAGTGCATTTAGAAAGCTGCTGTCAGTCCAGCACATTCATTTCAATGGGATATCTTGAGGTTTTCCAGTACTGCTCTTGTTTATTTATGTGATTCCTGCATGTTGGGTAGTGTCTCAACATAGACAGCAACCTCTAGAATAGCTATTTCTTCTGCCTTTTTCTGACCTCAATCATACTCCAGTGTGAAAAACTGATTACAAAGACATTGTTTGGCTTGGTTGCAACCTCCCTATTTGATTGCTCCTTCTGCTTGCTGGGTCTGCCAAAGACTAACTGTTTCTCTAGGCATCTCCCTCATGATATACTTAAAGCATTTTGTATTATTTCTTCTGGCAATTTATTCTCCTGGATTTTTTCTTTAATATCTCTTTTTCATTTTTCCTGTGAAAGACTGTTCCATTGTATTAAGAGACACATGAACTGGATTTATGATGCCTGAAATAGTGGTTTGGCCCTAAAACTCGCCTCCTGCCATACCACTGGAAATTACTGCAACTTTTCTATATCTTTACTTTAAAGATCACAGTGAATTCAGGCAGGCATGTGTGGCATTTTTCTAGCAGGAGAATATTTGTTTAACCCCCATATGGAGAAGCAGAGAGTGAAATCCTAGATCCATTTAAATCAGTGGGGCTTTCCCTGGGCTGCAGCTGAGTGGTGCCTAATGATCAGGTTTGTGGTGTGTAGTCAGCCTTCCTGCGAGAGAAGATGGAAAGCACAAAGCAGGCTTTGCTCTCTCATATCCTGGGATGAGAGACTGAGCCAAGGGATAGTGTGCTATGGCAAAGAAGCGGAAGACTTGGAGGAACAAGTTTTCTTCCTGGTTCTTGCACTGGCCTCCTAAAAGATACGTATTTATGTTTTAGTGTTTGCCTGGCTGTAAAATAATAAAGTTCCTCAGCAGCACAGTACTATTTGGATGTGTAGTTTTGCTGGTGTGTTACAGTTGTATTTAATGCATGTCTATCTGGGACATGCTAAGCCCATAAAGCAACAGATAAGCTTAAGCTGCATGTTTATTCAGGTGCTCAGGTGTGTTGCCTGGACAGGGCCTTAATTTATTCCCTGTGAATTGTGGTGGTGTGTCCCAGTGGAAATCATCTGGCTTGGTGACAAGCTCAGTTTATTCTCCCAGCAGAGAAGTTTGCTGAAATACAGTTGGTTAAAATGGTTTCCCCTATTCCTGTCCGTAGCTGAAGAGCAGTTTAAATAGCAAAACTGTCAAGAGTGCTTATTCAGAGAAGCAGCATTGGAAGCTGAAGATAAGAGCATTTATCTTCACGTCAAAACTGCTCAGTGTCTTTGATGGACTCCCAACACGCTTTAACAAGGAGCTTAGGCTGGAGACTCTGGAATGCAAGGAGTCCACGGGGTGGTGGTTATTCCTCTGAAACATGGCATACATCAAATCAATTACACGGTGCAAGTGTGTTTCCCCTCGTCACCAGTCAGCATTGCAAGCTCGAAGGAAATATGTTCTCCTAGGCACTAGAGGAGCCTCCTCTCTTTAGATGCTGATTTAATGTGAAATGTATATTACAGGAGAGAGAGAAAAAAAGAGGGGGAGAAGGGGGAATCTCGTATGTTCTGCAGCAGATTGCCACATTGATCTTGTCATTTAGGCAAACAAAATTGGACCTGAGGCTAGGAGTCTGTGGGATGTGCTGTCATGATTTCTGTCATGAATTGTCAGCCTCAGAGAAGCACAAGAGAAAGAGAGGCACCACAACAGGGTATAAAATGCAGTAATAAAGGGACCAGCAAGCCATTTAAGGGTAAATCAAAGCAGTTGCCATTTCGGATATTGCTTGCCTTCAACAGCTAGAAATGTGCTCTGCCCTTGCCTCCTCCCCCAGTGAAGCAGCGATGGGAAGAGGCAAGACATAAGGGAAGGAGTGGTGTTTCTATTGAGGCTGCTTCCATCCATACTACTTGGAGGGTTAAGCTGTTCTGCATGGCTAAAAGTCCCTGTAGGTCCTGAAGGATCGATCCCTGATCCTGCCCAGTGCATGTACCTGTACCACTCATGCTGTGGCTTGCCAAGCCCTCCCTGGTGCCACCTCTGAGCCAGCTCCTCCGTGAGGATTTCTTCTTGGAGCTTGCACCCCAAAATTACAATCTGTGTTACACATTGCTGATGACCAGTTTGGGAGCTGCCAGGATCATGCTCAGGTTCTGTGGAGACCTAATCCTGGAACAGAAACTTTCCTGGAATAGTTGTCTCCATCAGGATTGTGATTTAAAATCCTGGTTTAGTTTAAATGACTGTTTTGGGAGGCATAATGCTGCTGGAGGTGGCCACAATGAGAGCTGGAGTGGCTTCCACCAGAAGGTTCAATCAAGCAAATAGGCTGGAAGACTCATCCTAATTAATAGCAGGCCTTGGGTATCCCTCTGGCTGGATGCTTGTACTGTGCTGTCTGGAACCATGTCAGCACCTTGGGATACTTGTGTAGAGCAAAGACACTAGAGAGCGCCATGTATTTGCAGATTTTAGCTTTGGAAGTGAGGATGTGATTGCTCCCGAAAGGGAGGACATGGGCGAGAGCTGTTCTCAGGACACAGCCTGGGCTTGTTGCTGTGTGCTGCTCAGGAAGACCTGTGTGTAGAGAGGTGGTTTCCCTCTAGATATATGTAGATGCTGGTGCAGTGTAGCTTTGCATTTCCTCCAGTGCGCTCTGTGTCTCTGGGGGGAGAAAAGGCAGTTTTGCTGTCAGGAGGAAATCCCCTTACCTCATTGTTGATAGAGGAGGTGCATTTGAACCAGCAGACCTTCCCAGCCTTCTGTGCAAACTCTCTATCAATTTGTCTTGAACATAGCAAACAAGGGAGGGTACCAAGAGGGGCCTGTCCAGCAATCTCCTATCATCAGGAAATTCTCAGAGCAGACTAGGGTGACATTTCTCAGGAGGTTCCCTTGAGGCAGCTTGGCAGGCAGATTGCCATCACTTTTGAGCTCACACTTTCCAGTCCTTCCCCAGAAAACATTTAACTTTCAAGTACTTCAGTACCTAAACAGTGTTTAATAGTCTAGTGTGTTTGAATGGCTGAGTCATTTCTTTAAAAGCAGGCTGGAATCAGGTTGTTTTGCTGTCTCTTTTCCCACTCCCCCAAATGGCATAGGCTGCATGTGGCCTCTACCCTTTTCTTCCTCGTGGGAGCGTGGGAAGCTCAGGACTATTCCAACAGTGCTGGAGGATAATTGACCTTGCTGTTACACCACACACTGTCCTGTACCTTCTCTCATCACCCAAGGCCTCCTAAAGCTCCTCTCTACACTAACTTGGTAGGGGAGCAGTCTACATGGCATCATGCTCCCCTTAATCACTGATCATGCAATGGTGGTGACTAAGCTTTTATTACGATGAGCTGGCTTTTTTCCTCCCCAGTGCAATGTTTCCTACAGAAAAAATGAGGCTTCACCAAAACCTGACTTGTTTTTCAGCAGGTGCCCATCTCCATATACTCATAAGTACGTTTTCGAAGAAAAACTTTGGAGGTTTTTTTAGGGGAGGTGATACGTAGATATTTCAGAATTTTAAGTTTGCAATTTTTCTCCTCCTTTTCTTGTGCTAGTGAGGCTAAAAGGATAAATGAAATCTTGCAGTTGTTTTTCCTATCTCATCTATTTTATTGTTGTGTGGGTGTTTTATTGTCTTGCCATTTCTGAAAACATTTCACATTGGGAAAGCTCAAGAGTACCAAAAGAGAAAGAAAATGGTAGAAAAGAAAGAAGTTGTAGTGAAGATGTTTGGGATGAAATGTTTTTATTGCGGATGCCAGCAGGAGAAAAAAGAAGCGGGCATACATTTTTTCTCTATTAAAATGCTTAATGGTGTAGATGTTTAGAAGTTTAATTGAAGAAAATAAAAATCATATTTGAGCACTTGTGAGTGGATGCAATTTTTCCTGCCCTGTTTTGACCTTCCACAGTTCTCCTTGACATTACTGCTAGTCCCCTCTGCTCAGTAGGCTGTGTCAGAAGCATCTGGAAATAACAGATAAGAGCGAGCCTTGGGGCAATGGAGTTTGGAAGCAGCAGCCATGCTAGAGGGCAGGAGGCATCTGTGTGCTTTGGGAACTATATGGACGTGAGGAGCTGCTGTGTGCTCTGAGAAGCTCCTTTCCAGCGGAGGCTCTGCTTGTGTGCTTTGAAAACTGCCTCTCTCCTCTCCTTCAGGGGGAAGTCACCCACCCAGCACAGGCCTAGGCTGGTATTTACCAGGAAGATGGTGTGCCTGGCAGTGGGCAGAGGATTGCCAGCTGCAGAAATAACTTTCCAGGAAGTGCCTGGCGAGATTTTATCTTCTGGTTTGGAGAATGTTGGTTCTATGCAAATCCTTGAGCACAGGAAAGAAAACAACCCTGGGTACAGGGCTCTTGAAGTGAAGAGATATGAGCCCTAAGTGAGAAAAATGGGGCAAAACACTTGGGTCCAAAAAGCCATCAGAGTTCAGTGAAGGTGTTGGAAGTAGCTTCACAGATTCCTTCCCATTCCTTTGTGATGTGGTCGAGACATTGGTGGGAAGCATGAAGTGCCTCTGAAGGCTCAGTGTCCTGTTTAGTGCCCTGTGCTACCTGTGCAATATCAGCAAATAATTACTAATTAGACAGAAACACCCTCAGCCTTCACACTCAGCACCTGGATGCCCCTTTGCACTTACATGTAGCAGGTAAAAGTGCAGATATGAATTGCACTTACGTGTAGCAGATATAAATTGGGTCATCTGATCTCTCATACTGTTCATCCATTCTTTACCCTAAAAAGCTTTGGTAAGTGTTAGGTAGTTTTGATCAAATTTGGCCAAGGGGGAAAGCTCTGAAAAATACTTTTTTTCCTGAAAGTCAGTGTTATAGTAGGAGAGGACAATTGGAGTGTTGTCCCTAAGGAAGGGCAGCCCCATGTCTGGTCTCAGGAGGAGCTAGTTTCTGGGACCCAGCAGCTTCTAGCTTCTTTACCTAAGGAGTAGTAGTAGGAATAAACATAATAGGAAGGAGCTGGAAGGTTTTATGGTGGGAATATTGCCAAACTGCAAATATTCTACAAATATAATGGCAGGAGGAGTAAGGCGTATAGGATATAAACCTCCAGAAACCAGATTTCATGACTCTGCTGCTTAGAGAACTACGTGTTTACTGCGAGTGTTCATTAAAACTTGGTTTCTCCATTGACTATGATCAGCAGTGGGCAGGGAACTTTTGCCTGTGTTATGAATAGTTTCCTTACTCAGGATGGCATTCCTCCAAGCCTCAAGGTAATTTGTATCTCAGGTAGGCACGCTGTAGTTTAACAAGGCTAAATATGGAGAAATGAAAACCTGATGTGGGGCCGTATGCTCTGTAAGCAACAGCAGATTTAATGAAGGGTGGTTCAATATTCTTTATATTGTAGGAACAAGCATAAGCAGATTTTTTTTTAATTGGATTTTGGGACAGCACAGCTGGGACAAAGCTTTAGCAGGAATTCAAATGCTGTTGCTTATTAACATAGCAAGTGATTATTTACAAGTCCTAGTTTTTTCTTTGCTGTTTAATACTCTGACAGGCATAGACCTACGTAGCGTGTTGCAAACATGAGGTTTTGAGAGAAAATCAGCTGCTTGCTCTTACAACCCCTCTAGAACTAA
The DNA here is from genome assembly GCF_034315485.1 of Pezoporus occidentalis. Classification (NCBI taxonomy): domain Eukaryota; kingdom Metazoa; phylum Chordata; class Aves; order Psittaciformes; family Psittacidae; genus Pezoporus; species Pezoporus occidentalis. The sequence continues at coordinate 441,449 of NW_026913586.1, read as the reverse complement.
GGTATTTTACCAAGCCTCTGGAAGGTACCTTGCAAAGCAGGAGAATTTAGCCGCAACTTGTACAGGTAATCTTGCATCTTCCTCAGCAAAGAGCATTGGGAAGCAAGAGATGGAGAGTATGTAAATGTCCTTCTGGTCAGTGTAAAAGTAGCAAGTTGGAAACGAGTCACACACATGACATCCGTTTTTCTTCTCTCTGCTTAGAGAACTGGAAAAAAGTGCATTTGACAAATGAGTTATTGCATCAGCCCTTCAGCAAAAGAAAGCTGTTTTGAGCAAGAAAAGAAGCATCCTTTCCCAGTTACTTTGTAGTTCTTATTTTAACGTTTTGGGAATAATGGTCATTTGGGGATTTTTTTTCCAAATGTGCTTTTATTTATTTATTTATTTTAATTTAACAGAGAAGAAAGGAGGCAGCATGTAGAGACATTAATTGCTTGCTCCTTCCCTGCTTCAAGATTGATGGTGGAAAAAGAAACCCAGCAATCATCCTTAGTGCACATGGGCTTCCCAGTATTTGGCGTAAGGCAGCACACAAGATGAAAGTCTGTCTCTTAACAGCCAGCTTCGTACTGGCAGCCTTTACTCCAGGCAACAAATTAATCTACTCAACTGTGTTCTGCATAATTGTTGATACTGTCTTAATTGGTACCATACGTTTCTCTGTGTCGACATGTCCATCATGTTAATGTCTAGGGACTGTTTGTTTCCTGCCAACTCGGGAGTAGCACAGCCTGCTCCATCCTAGCTGAACTCCTACCTACAATGCCTTAGTAAGAAATTCGACTGTATGGCAAAGGGAAAATATAGAGCCATGCTGGGGCATGACTCAAAATTCATGGGGAAAAAAAGGGACTCCTGATTTCAGTAGCATTTGGAGATGAGCCAGCTCTTCCAGGGCTCTCTAAAGGCAAACCAGTTCAGCTCAAGTAAAGTCTAAAGGCAAAGAGGCTTATTTTCCTGCTCCCAGGAAATCTGTGGCAGGGGCTGGCAAACATTTTCCAAGCATGTCACAGTGGGGTTTCCAGGGCAAGGCAGCTGCAGAGCTAATTGACCCCAGTGCACTGGTGGCTTTGTGGATTGGGATTAGCATTTTCAATTGTGCCCATTAATAAAGTGGCAGCCAAGGCAGAGCATGGAGTGCTGCTCTCCCCCCAGCTCCTCTGTATGCTGTGGTAACAGGAGCAAGAAGATGCAGAGAGCTGGGTGCAGCCCAGGGTGAGGTGACCATGCATGGGCATCAACAGTCAGCTCCTGAGAGGAAACAGCCATCTCATCACCAGGAAAGGCACCACGGATCCTTCCCTCCCTGGCAAGTCATGGTAGAGGTACTATGAAGTACTACTGGATGCAGTTGTCCCTGAAGAGTCAGCCTCTAAGAACCCCAAATTTGTCCCTAAATAAAAGGGCACTTCTGACCATCTATATGGCCACTTCCACATCTCCTATATAAGTACTGCCATTCCTTTGTTTCACCAAGGAGCTCCATGGTTACAGTCATTAAAGCTTACAGGCAGTCAGAATCTATAGGATAGGCATCTCACTGAGGGCTATACGGAAAATGAATCGTTCTGTGTTCAGTACATAAGGCACAAGCCAGCAAACAGTGATGATGATCAATGTTGAATAACTTTTTATTCAGTTAGTGCCACTCTGCTAAGCATCGAATTATCTGGGATGGAAAAATGCTGTGTGATGATGAAATGTGAGGCTCTAGCACAAGGTAAATGTGCAGGGAGGGCAGGCAATGTTTGCACAGGTGACCTCACTTTGGACACCTCTGGGTGCTAGGTTACTAGTCTTTGCTTCTGCAGTGAAATTGCTGTATTATTGCCTGTGCACATACACACACAAGCTCTCTCATTTCCTCTCTCCACTCCTACGGTTAATTGATATAACCTACTCTCATTTTATGTTCCATCATCTCTTGTTCAAGCTGTTGGCTGGCTTTAAGCAAAAATATTTATGTAGAAATGAGAGAAAGAAAGTTCTTCTCTACCCTTTTGTAGAGCCATCAGTGAATATTTAGGCTACTGCCAGTGTATGGTTGAAAAGCTCATTTAAGAGAGCAGCAAACACATGGAAATACGTTTCACAGAGGTCTTAAATTCTAATGTTGACATTTGGGTCTGGAGAAGAGAAAATCAGGAGGGGAATAAGGAAGAACTTAGCATGGATTTTTTCAAGTGTAGCTGAAAACTGTCAGTCTACTGAGCCACAGTATTTTATTTAAGAGCCCTGGCATTCTCAGAAACCTGGTTTTTGCATGTGGAGCACAGTGGCAGTATTGGTAATCAATATGCCAAGAAATGTCATTCTTCTGAAAGCTGTGGGCTGCCTTGCCCTTTGTGGTTCCCAGGAATTGGTACTGGGAAGCAAAAAAAAGAAGAAAGAGCTGCTTCAGCAGATTGGCGTGAGAGACAGATGAAATGGCTGAACTAAAGGAAAATCTTTATGCAAAGTGAGACCTTCAGGCTATTTCTGGCATCTCTCTGTACCCCTCTGGTGTGCCAAAGTACATTCGCAGTGCTGAAAGTGTCCTGTCTGATGCAACTTCAAGTTCAGAACTGTGTAGTTCCACAGCTTCCATCCCAAATCCTTTCTGCCCTGAGAGCTCAAAGGATTTGGGTAAGAGCTGGATGACTGCTTTCTTTCCTAAGTGTCTTGAGGAGCCTTCCATCAGTTACTGCAGATAGGTACAGCCGAGAAATACAGCATTTCCAGGTGCAAAGGGAGGTGCAGGCTTCATGCACAGAGGGATTATAATCACTGAACTGTCCTAATAGAGGAAGCTGCCCAAGAGGTGATGTGAGTCCTCACACAGAAAGTGAGCAGCTTGTCTCCTGCCTTGGCCTTCCCTTGCTCCTGGGAGCAGAGCAGGATTTGGCACTGGTGCTGCTTGTGCAGAGGAGCACCCTCCCTCCAAGAGTGCTGGCAAAGCATGTGTGAGTCATTGCTCTGGTCCCAGCATGGCTGGGAACCTCAGTCCCATGGCCTTGATCACCCATATCTCCTGGGGAGAGCCCATCAGGTGCATCCCACTGGGTGCCACAAGACCTGCATGATCAGGTGCTGCCTAAATGCTGTTTAAGCATCACTTGCTTTATTGCTGATGGAACTGGGGTATTAAAGCAGTTCAAAACAGGTATCAAACTCAGGATCCTTGAGCTGCTGCTAGCAGGGACGAGGTGTCTCTGAAGGGAAAAACTCCTGTACATTCATAATTACTTTAAGACACCTTCCCCAATGATTCGTTATAAGGGCAGTATCTGGGGGTGTTTTGGATTTCTGCACTTGTCTTGTGTGCTTCAGCCTGTGAAGAAACCACCTTAGTGAGGCTTTCTGGAGAGCTCTGAAACATTTCCCTGCACTTACTCTGTAGCAATAACTCTAAAGAATCCTCAAAGATGTGATTAAGTGTGTTTTGTCGGCACTTGAAGTGGAGATTACATCATCTTGTAATATATGTATATAAGATCAAGTCATAGCAGTCTTCCATTTCATAATGCATGTCACTGTGATGGAGACTTGAATGCTCCATCTGCTGATCAGATGCATAGTACAGTGCTGCCTCTTTCCACTACCACTTTAATTGCATGAGGTAGCATTTTTTAGGCCAGGAAGTTTATATTATCTTTTCCAGTTGAATCTGTATTGAAGTTGAGTAAGGAATTGGAATTTGGATAGGATATTGTGTCTGATGTAGTTATGTGAGCATTTGGAAAGCTCACTTGGAGACCTCAAATGACACTAAACTGGGCTGCCTGATGCTTCTAAATGAAATATTGCTTTTCACGAGAATTCACTTTTAAAATGTATTTCTATTATAAGAACATAAGATGGTGTTTTTCCATCCTATTCAGTTTAACCAAAATGCCATTGTTTTCTCCATTCCTTCTATGTTTCTAGTAGTATTTTTTTGCTGTTTTCTGGGGAAGGAAAAAGTCACAACATTATGTGGCTTAAACACTAGAGGCTTGTGGTTGCTTCACTTTTAGAAGTGGGGATGCTTTTCTGGGGCTAGTACTGGCTGAGGAAGGAATGGTATTGTTTCCTTATCATTTCTCATAGGCTGCAGTGCTGGATGCTGGAGCTCCTTGTGACCTGAAAGCCTTCAACCCTGCCTGTCAGCTCCCACCTTGCCCTCCATAAACACCTGCAGCCAGTCCACTCTTGCTCAGCTCGTGAGGGGAACAGTTCCAGTCCAAGCCAGAACCCTTGTAAATCACATATTAAAAATGTTTTACAAGCCTGTATGCTAAATGGGAAACATGCACACAGGGCGCATTGTTCACTTATGGTTGTAACTGAAGCCAGAAACAGCAGGAAAAGGGGAGTGAGGCCATGTGAAAGCCCAAGGGAAGTAGTCCCCAGTCAGGCAACTACATGACCATGGGCCCCTTCACAGGTTGCTGGCTGGTTGCTGCAGCTGTATTCAGCTCTCAGAAGCCTTTCTTAATTCAGACACGTGTAAAGATGCCCCAAAAGCACATACGAGCCAGACAAATTCAAAGCCCTACTCAGTGAGCAGAGAGACTGCTGATGTCAAAGGGGAAAGGATCAGCTGCCCCCGATGCTTTGGGGCAGAGAAGGGTCCAGGTGGAGGGGAGCAGAGACTGCTGAAGCAGCAAGGGGAAAAGGCAACAGGGCAGCTCGAGGGATAAGATGGGCTGTTGCCCAAGTTGGAAGGATGGGGCTGTTCATAGGGAGCAACAAATCAGTGCAAGCCCTGGAGTCAAGGGAAAAATCACAGCATCACAGGATAGCTTGGGCTGGAAAGGACCTTAAAGCTCATCTGCTCCAACCCCCCCAGCAATGAGCAGGGACATCTTCAACTAGATCAGGTAGCCCAGAACCACATCCAGCCTGGCCTTGCATGTCTCCAGGGATGGTGCATCCATCACCTCTCTGGGCAACCTGAGCCAGTGTTTCACCACCCTCACTTGCTGTAGAAGATTCCTTTCTCACATCCAGCCTGAGTCTCCCCTCTTAGTTTAAAACCATCACCCCTCATCCTGTCACAGCAAGCACTGCTACAATGTCCTCAGAACTTGCCCCAGTGGTGCAGTTTTGGACTTAAAGCTTGGCGATAGGTCTCCCAGCAGCTGCAGGCATCAAGACCCCTTACAGCCAGACACCTTGTACCCTGCAATTTAAATTGATCTGGCACATGCATGAAGATGTTTGTGCTTTCATCCTGGCCCAGCTAAACCTTGTCTACCTGCTTTTTTTTCAAGCATTCAGACAAGACCAGGGACTTGTTAAATGGGGAGAAATAACCTTACATTTAACACAATTATAGTATTTGTATTTGAAGAAATATAATCATAGAATCATAGAATAGTTAGGGTTGGAAAGGACCTTAAGATCATCTAGTTCCAACCCCCCTGCCATGGGCAGGGACACCTCACACTAAACCATACCACCCAATAACATGAAGTAGTTTTAATGTTCAGCTGTAAAAATGGCTTTAATGTTTTAGATGGGCTTTTATCCATACACATAAGTCTTTCATTTTTCCCCCAGGTTAAACTTGAACTTCATAAGCACTGATGATATGAAAAGATACTAGTTTAATAAACGTATCTAAAGAAATTAAGTGCATTAGTGTGCTGCCAAGCTTTGTGCAGGGCTCACATCTCTTACCTCTTCTTTGGTGTTGTATCTAGGCTCTCATCCAAAAGTTTTTACACCTTGCATAGCTTTCTTGGCCTCACTAAAGCTGCCTCCCAGTGTACAGCGCTCTCAGAGGTGGCCATGGGAGCTGAATGGGCGATCCCCATGCCAGAGGCTGTGCCTGGCTGGGGTGGTAACATCTGAAAAGATAAGAAAGGATAACATAAATGTAAGTTACGACTTCCAGAACTGATTTGAACATCATGTTGACAGAGAGAGAAGCACGAGGGAAATCTAGGCTGCCTTTCATTTGTTTTTGTCAGCTGATTGTGGTGCTGGCTGCCCATGATCTTGCTGCTGAAGTGTGGTGTTGGCAAGCACTGATTCTTCTGCTGTCCTGGTAGCTATCAGGTAGGGGCTGTACTTCACACCAGTGGCTTTATTAAGAGTTGTGCTGGGAGAGGCAACTTGGGCACTCAGTGGTCACAGCTTGGGGACCTCAGCTCGGGATTTTCTTTGACTTTGTTTTATGAAGATGATTTTTGGGTTGTTATATGGGTATTGAAGCCCTCATGTTCCCCAGGTAAGTGGAGGTCAGCAGGAGTACCCTGCACAACCAGGCTGGGAACGCTGGGCTGTTTGACAGTGTCTGCACTGCCTGGGGGTGGGAGGGTGATCAGAAAGCTGACTTTGTGGACCTAAACCAACCATATTTCCTCCCACATCCCATTCAGGACGCAGCTGTTGGAGGCAGGAGTGCATGCAGGATGAGAGGTCTTGGCTTGGAGTGGTTGTGCAAAGCAAACAGAAGTGATCCATCAGAGTCGGTGGGACTCCTTTGGCTCAATGCTGGCAAAAGTGACCCTAATGGTGGCCACACAGGAACCACCTTTTCTGTAGGCCCACCCATTTGCATCTTCTGTGCCAGGGATCTGAACTGTCAACAAAGACTTGTGGTCTTTGCTTTGTGAGCACTGAATTTCAGTTTATTATGTGGACTTCTAGATTTGACAAGATGTAGCTGATCTTTAAAGTAACTTGTAGCCCGGTTCAAACCAATTCCTAGCTCCAGTCACATGTTTCCCAGGTGTCATTTGGCTGGAGGCTTGGTCAGCCAGTACAGTGGATATGGCATTTGACAGTCAATGTTGGTATGCTGATACAGAAGGCAGGCAAGAAAAGTAGTGACAAATACCTTGTTCAAAAATGCCCTTTTGGGTTAACTAAGGAATGATAGGGTAACAAGGGGCTTGTAGGGGTCTCTCATGTCCATAGTCTAACCCTGCTCAACACAGGTCCAGCGGGGTCTAGTTGCTCAAGGCCACGTGTTGTTGATGTTTGACTGTCTCCAAGAACAGGGGTCCCACCGCCTCTCTGCACCCCATTACAATGTTTGACCACCCTCACTGTGAAAACACTTATATCCAAGTGAATTTTCCCATCTTCCATCTGGTTCATATTTGCACCTTGCCCTTTACCTGCACACCTCTGAGAGGAGCCTGGCTCCATCTCTGTTGTAGCCCTCCACCAGGATGGAGTGAACTGAGCACTTGGCTGGTTTCTGAAAGGCAAGATGAGATGAGTGAGTAGCTTTGTAAAGCCAGCCTGTCTTCCGTGCATGAGGAGGGTGAGGTCATGCTGATGGAGACAGTACTTTGTGTTGGAGAGTTCATTATTAATTGTGTTATCTAGACTTTAATGCCCTTTTTGTGATGTACTAAACAACTGCTGTTGAGCAATGCAAAGCACTCTGTCTCTGCGTAAAAGAATACTTCTGGGTTCTTTCTTTCCTTAAATTTGTTCTGCTGCTTGTGCACAGCATTCCTTTCCACTTAGCCAGCCATCCTCTGAGGATTTTAAGCAAGCTAGGCCATAAAAATATTTACATTTTTCTATAGCACTTGGTCTGTACAGAGTCAAACAAGACATGGCTAAGGAGTGTTGGGGCTTGGATTCAGTGGGAGCTTGCCATCTGAAGCTGCAGCAGGCTAGCTTGCCTGTTGCCATCCCTGCAATGAGGAGACCTTCTCAGAATGTCTGTGTTGCAATGAAACTTCTTTGCATAGCCCAGAAAGAGGCAGTGTGTTGAAACTGTGTATCTGGACATAATTCCAAGCGGCAGATTGTTAGTGTTATTTTACTCATAGGAAGAGCTCTTTGTTTTAAAGATAGACATGGTGTTCGTTCAAGACATATTTGACACAGCCTGTGTAACAAGGAGATTATAGTAGATGCCCTCACCACTGCTTCAGGCTGTTAGGACAGTGTTAGAGGTCTCTTCTCCCCTGAGTCATTGATCCTTCACCCATTCCCCTGCATGCTGCTTACGACAGCTTTATGATTGCTGGTGCAGAATCTGGCCTCTAGGGCTTATCTTGCAGCGCAAAGGTTTGTGGCTCCTATGTGCACGTCCATTATTCCCTGTTCTTTGTACCCCAGTTGTGGAGTAATCGTGGCAGTGAGGGGAAAAGTGAGCTTGATGGGAGCAACCGGGCTGTGGCATGGATACAGCCTAGGGCATATGCTCCAGTCCTGCAGCACTGTAAGTGTTCACTGATGCAGGGGTCTGCTGGAACTCACTGGAGGCAATTAGCCCATTTCCACTGAAATTCAGTGGAATCCTGGCTCCAGGTGCTCTGTCACATGCACCGAGCTCTTACAAGTGAGACTTAAGTAGCTACAGGGATTTTCCAGCATGCCTGGGCACCTCACTCTTGCTAGTCAGTGTAAGGTAGTGTTTGAAAGTCTCACTAGACACTTACTGCAAACCTGCTCAGCCAAACCCTTCTTCCAGGCTTCTTTTCCTTTCAGCTGTGCTGGAGTAGGCCGGGAGATAGAGGGAACAGAAAGACAGGATTCATGCCTGAAAACTGCTGAACTGATATCTAGTTTTCCTAAGGGACAGTAAATCCTTTGCAGATGTTAAGAAAAGTAGCTTAGCTGTCTTCCTCCGTTATGAGGCAAAACCTTGGACTGAATTTATATCAATTGATATATTTTTGTGTACATGTTTATGTATATTGCTGTAGGGAAGCGCAGTACACATTACACTGTCAGATGTGTACTCTGAAGGTCAAGAAACACTTTCTGTAAAAGCCATAATGTATTGCCCTGTTCTACTGAATGGATGTATGAATTTGATTTTATAGATCCTTTCACGTATGTATGTGTCTATAAATAGAAAAATATGGCTGTATAGACTACCATTTGTATGGACTCTCATCTGTCATTTCTATATATCCTGGATGTATGATCTATCTGTACCATGTAGCTCTGTGTTCATCTGATCTATATCATGGCAAAGTGTTTCTGGGTTGTACAGAAACACCTTGGTTTTTGTTTTGACACAGGTACATGAAACAGCTTTCCAAGATGACCCTGCAAGGACTGCTTTGAAGAGCTCTGGAGAGCTTGAGGGTGGTACATACAGAACAGGGCACATCTCTAAACAGATCTGAACCCCTGAGACATCCCACTGAAGCTGACATTTATGTTAAATATCTTCCTGCTGATTGCATTATTGCAGTAAATACTAAATGAATCTGATGTTGAACGCAGACAGTCTTACCTTTCTTGATAACTCTATGTTAATATTACTTTAATTATTCCTGACTTACAGTGCTGTTGAATGTTGATAAAGGCTGAATTGCTACTTGAAATGCTGATCCTGACAGTCCTGTGGCAGGCACTAAAATGTGATTTCCAAGTCTTAGGGGAAAAGAGGGAATACATTACTACTTCTGATTAGAGGACTTCAGAAGAAACATATTCTAGTCACATCTCATGGAGCACTCACGTGAATCCCTCTTGCTTTCAGTAGCCAGTGCCTTTGCGCAAGACATAAAAGGAATATCCACTCAACTTTCTTTATTTAAAATTTTATGGTGCTTGCTGATGTGGAATCTGTTCAGCATGTATGAACAGTTCCCCACAGGAAAGATGCTGTATGTACATGGAGCAACGGGTGTTTCCTTTGCCTGTAGGAGCAGACACATGGGAGTAAAGCTTGCGGAGCAAAGAGAGACCACTTCTCAGTGATATCACCTTCCTTGTAATTCTGGATCCGAGCTTTTTGACTACAAACTCTGGCATGGTCCATTTGTATACACCCAGTGCTTATCTGAGGTGTCCCTTTGGTAACACTGCCATTTTCATGATGTAAAGAATATGGGAACTGTGTGGCAAAGCTGAATGCTGCCAGGACTGGGAAATCACAGTGCTTAATTTCCCAGTGAGTTAGGTGAAATATTGGAAGAAAAAGGATTTGGGACAAAGTTTTAAAAAGTGCCTGAGTAGCTTAGGAAGCCTGAGCCATGAACTACTGAAAATCCCCTCTGTGGTGACCTCAGGTACTGCCTCTTTCAGCTGGGGGTTCCTGCATGGACAGATGCTCTGATGAATACCCATCAATTCTGTATTACTGCAGGGTCCCACCAGCTATGGTCAGCTTTCATCCTGCAAAATCCCTTCCTGTTAGGTGCTGCAGGAGGAAATAAGTAGCTGTGACATTTCCCCACCCCTCCTCAAAGTCTGGATGACCTGTGTGGCAGGGGAAGGGATGAGGAAGGGAGAAATGTTCATAAAGTGGGATTTTGGGGAATAGGGGGAACCTTCTTCCACTGTCCTGCACAAGCAACCACTCTGGTCTTCACTGTAGGAAAAATGTTCCATCTCCCAGAGGGTGTTTGGGGTTTCTGTTTGTTTATTTAAAAAGAAAGCATCTGGCATATGTATGCAAACATTAATGAGTCATTTAAAGTATGCTCAGCACTGCACTTGTGAGGCTGGGATCTTACAGCTAGAAGAAATGTGATGGAAGGGAACGGGCAGACCCTGAAGGACTGCTTTGCAAGCATGAGGAGGGGACTCAGCCCTCTAAACCCCCTTGGTGAGGAGTTTGAAATCCAAGTTAAAATGACTGTCTTTGAGGCTGCTGTGCCCTCCATAGGGATCCCAGTGCTTGTCAGTGGGTCTCTCCAAGAAAAGCAGTTTATTTCCGGCACTGTGCGGGGCCACAAATAGACTTGACGGTGGGGAGGGGAAATGTGGGTCAGTCTAGTTCTGTCCTTTCTGCAAGTGTCAGCGAGCAGCTGGACCCACTCCCATCAATTAATGTTCATAAATACATGGGAAGTGAAGCTCTAAGAAGACTCAGCCACTTTCTTGGAAGTTTACGAGCAGCGCAGCAGGCTGGGAAGCTCTGGCTGGAGCGGCGTTTGAAGGCCAGCAGACACAATGCTGGGATTATAGGAGCTTCTGGAGATTCTTTGCAGGAGACAATTTCCAAGTATGAACGAAGCATTTTGATCTCCAGCAGTGTAATACTTGGAGAACTCCAGTTTGAGTAACGAGAATTCTTCCTGCTTTAGGTTTGTCTCTGGAAAGGAGCTGCAGTCTAAATCTCCAAATAGGAAGAGGTACTTTCATATCAGGTTACACTTTCGACATATCAGTGGCAGTATGATTACATTGCATTGGCTGTGCCAAGCATTCCCCTTCTGTAAAGCCCACACACTCAAGAGCTATCACAATGAAGCTGCTGTGTCTGTACAAATACATGATTCTGTTTACTGCTTGGTTTTGTCTATTCCTGCTTCTCAGGCCTTTACCATAGAGAGGGAAACAAGAACTGAAGCAACTCTGGCACCTGGGGAATGTTTAAGAAGTGGAGAGAGGACTGTGTGATCCAAGTAAATACCAATATGTCCCCATGCACCCAGTGAGATGCTCTCTTCTGTTTCTTCCCTCAGTCCTAGTGAACTCATCCATCTTCCAAATTGCTTTCTGGAGACAGCTGCTGAATCACACACAGGAACGTTCATGGGAGAGAGAAAAGAGACTTCCTTAGGCAGTGCTTAGCAGTAAAGGAGGCTTGAACTGATTTTCCTTGCTGCTGCTGCAGAGAAAGCTCTGGGTATGCAAGTCCAGCACCTCTGTTCATGAAGTAGTTTACATCTGAGTAAAAACTACCAATTTTTTATTTATTCTCACTGTAGAGGTTTTAATAGATACAGCTTATTTCTTTTTGCCTTTTTAAACAGCTCTGCCTGTGCTGTGGGGAACAGCTTTACTGTGGCACAAACTACATCAGCTCCAGAGGCACCTCATGCTGCACCACTGTGCAAGAACATTTACATCTACCACATGCAGATGAACCCTCGCTATCCCTCCATCTTCTGGAGGTGTCAGTTTCCTGTGGGCAGCTGGGTCCTGACTCCAGGGTGCAAACAAAAAAGCATATTTGAGTCTGTCAGGGCTCTTTCGAAGAAGCGATGCAGCTGCTTCATCTGCTGTGGCAGAGCTTGGATGCCTCCCAGAGATTGCTCCTGGGTTTGTTCATTGTCCCACAGGCTTTGGATGGAGGACAGCTTTATTTTGTCCAGGATGTTTCATACTTCTAAATATTGCATGCTCTAGAGCGCTGTGTAAACGGGAGTTAGAACTGAGCCGTAGGAAAATGTATATGAAGGAGAGAGGAGGCACCTTCTCAACATGGTTAACCAAATGGGAACCAGAGTACCTGAAATGGGCCAGTGCCACGGGGAAGGATTTTGGTGGGTTTCTCTTTTAGTCTTCCTTGTGAGTCTAAAAAAGGACTGATATATGTGGGCAAGAGGGAGCAGGTAAGAGGGGTGAATGAAAGAGTGGAAGAACAGGTGAAGTGGTTTCTGAAGGGACCACAGAGCATCTGACAAGGAGTGCGGATGCAGAGGGTCTGAATTTCTGTATCCAGGCTGGTGCGATAATTAATCCTTCGTGATTCTGACAGATGCCTGCAGAGGAGCAGAAACAAAAGATCGCGGTCTGACAGTGATTTATGCATCGGTACTTGTCAGACTGAGTTCTGCAAGTGGGTAAACAAGCCATAGGCTTGGTTATGTTTGAGAAAACTGCAGAGGAAAACTTGGTTGTGTTTGAGAAAACTGTAGAGCATTGCAGCATGGAGAAAGCTGGGTTTCAGCACTTACTACAGGCACTTAATATGTCTGTTACTTGTCCAAAACCACTCTGGTCCCACAACAGGGAGAGAAACAGGCATATGATTTCTGAAACAAAGCTCTGCTTCAAGCCTCAGTTACACTTAAAAAAATGGCAAAAAAGATACAACCAACCCCAGCATGTAGTTTCCTTGGGAGCTTTACAGGGTACAGAGGAGGCTGGGCAATGGCTGCAGTTTGTTACCATCATCCAGGACCCTGTGACACTGCAGAGAGCATCTGCAAAGGAGGGAAACAGCTCTTGCTGTATGTATACTCACAGAATCACAGAATAGTTTGGGTCAGAATGGACCTTAAAGCTCACCCAGTTCCAACCCCCTGCCACAGGCAGGGACACCTTCCCCTAGACCAGGTTGCTCCAAGCCCTGTCCAACCTGGCCTTGAACACTGCCAGGGATGGGGCAGCCACAGCTTCTCTGGGCACCCTGTGCCAGGGCCTCAGCACCCTCATAGGGAAGAATTTCACAGCCACATGCTTGGGGCGAAGGGCAAGGCCTGGCTTGCTGCGTGGGATCCCCACTGCGGTGCAGGCTCCTGCTCCCTCTCCTCTCGCCCTGCCCTGGGGCTCACCATGTCTTGCTCCTTGAGAGGTGGCTCTTAGAGAGCTCTTTGTGCCCCACAGGGTGGGTAGCGCATGGGATGGAGCTGCGCAGGGCAGCACGTGGGGTGGATGCTGCAGCAAAAGGCATTTCTTTAGGGGTGGTAGTGCTTATCACCATGTTTCACCTTGCAAGCTGTGTCACAGTGTGTTCTCATTGCAGCTCCCAGGCTGGTCTCTGCTGCAGATGGTGACAGCATCACCAGCCCCAGGCAGCGATACCAAACACTGGCAGCACTCAGGTGAGAGCTGGAGCGGAGATGTTTGGAGTGGAGCAGCTCTGGACATGCTTGGGAGTGGGTTAACAGCCGCCTACAGAGGCTGAGAGCCTAGCAAGGAGGCAGCAGGCAAGTTCAGGCACTTCCAGGGCTAGGCAGTAGCTGAACGGGCGTATGGAGCTCCCAGATTGCAGTTTTCAACCAAGGTGCCCAAATTCTGCCAAAATCTTGCTTAAGATGCCAATGGTATTTTCAGGCTTTGTTTTCATTTTAATGGTGCAGCCTTTAATCTCTGTGGCTCACATTCTCTTTGTGTAAGATGAGGTTACTTATGCTCAACTCTGTTTTGCAAGAGCAGCTGTCTCTGGGTGGATGTTCCTGTAGACAACCACAATATTTAGCATATTCCATTGCTCTGTGGTTCTGCCTAATTCTCACTTAATTCTCTGCCTAATCAGTTTCCAAGCTTCTTAATGGGTATATATCTTAGAATCACAGAATCATAGAATCACAGAATGGTTTGGGTTGGAAGGGACCTTAAAGCTCATCCAGTTCTACCCCCCTGCTACAGGCAGGGACACCTTCCCCTCTTTCATCTTAAAGCCATTCCCCCTTGTTGTGTCACTACATGCCCTTGTAAAAAGTCCCTCTCCAGATTTTTTTTTAGTCCCCTTTTAGGTATTGGCAGGCTGCAATAAGGTCTCCCCATAGCCTGCTCTTCTCCAGGCTGAACAACCCAGCAGAGGTGCTCCAATTCTCGGAGCATCTTTGCAGCCTCCTCTGGAGTCACTTGAGCAGTTCCATGTCCATCTTGTGCCTTGGGTCTGAGATGTTTGTTTTTGTAAGAGGGATTTGCCCAGGAATAAATCTCCACAAAGGACTGGGGAAAGAGGATGGCTGTAAGCCCTCATTAACCTTAGTATGGCATGAACAGGGTAAGGACTGCACACATCCCTTCACCTTGGGCATCCAGCACTGCACAGGATCCACTGCTCAGCACTGTGCACAGAAGCAGCGTTGAAGTATGAGTTATAGTCACACACAGCCATCCTGTGTTTGCTGGTTTTCTTCTGGATGTCTGAGTGGAAGTTCTTTAATCCTTTCAGTTCTTGGTATGAAAAGCTCTTGGTAAACTGTGTCTGTCCTATGGAGGTGATCAATGATCCTGCTTTCCTGGCTGCCTGCATCAGGAGCTCTCTTGGGCCTGTTGCAGCTCTCCTCCAGCCCCAGCTCCCTGTTTCAGTCCCAAAGTGCTGTATTCTGTTTGTCAGGCATTGCCTCTGGTACTCATGTTGTCATTCACCGTGACCAGTACAGCCCTATTCTTCTGCAGAGTAACACAAAGCAAACCAGCCTCCCCAAATCCCCCTCCTCCCAGGCAGGGCTCATCGCCCACACGAAGATCCAGCCTTCACCATCAAGAGGCTGCTCAAAACCTTCCAGGACTGAGATCCACGCCATGAAAATACAGAGTCATGTTCTTGGGCTGATGTAAACTGGTGTAGCTCCATTGATGTGGATCCAGCTTACAAAAGCTGAAAATATGGCCTAGAGTAAATGAATCATTCTGCTGAAATGTAGCCAGGTCTGAAGCATACCTGTCCCATGGGGATGCTGAGAAGTGAAAGTTGTTTCCACCCTTTTTGGCTGATAATCCACGAACGAGCCACAGATCTGGCATGGAGGAGAGGCAGCAGTGAAATGCATGAGTCACTTTACCCACTATAAAATGTGGCTGGTTCTGGAGACAGATGCAGCTGCTGTTTAACAGAGTGTAGCCCAGGTGGCAGAAATGGTCCTGTAACAAACTCACTGTATTGCAAAATAATAGCTCTTCCCTGAGCAGTTTCCAGTGCTACTCACTCTGGAGCAAAGCAGGACAGGGCTGCTGCGAGCCTGATGAGGGGGATTTGGATTAGATATTAGGAAGAAATACTTCCCTGTGAGGGTGGTGAGGCCCTGGCACAGGGTGCCCAGAGAAGCTGTGGCTGACCCATCCCTGGCAGTGTTCAAGGCCAGGTTGGACGGGCTTGTAGCAACCTCTCTAGTGGAAGGTGTCCCTGCCTGTGGCAGGGGTTGGAACTGGATGAGCTTTAAGGCCCTTCCAGCCCAAAACATTACATGATTCCATGAAATTCACAACTACACTTAGAGCCCTAGGAGTAAGTGCCGCAAGAAAGGCAGTGTGGTGTCACCAGCGGGGCCACAAATGCATGGCAGTGCATCAGGAAGGAGACAGGTAAGTGCCAGAACTTACCTTATATAAGAACTTACTTGCTATACTCTCAGTATAGCTCCATCCCCTTATAGCCTCTCTCCTTTCTGTCCTCTGTAGCTTTGCAAAATGTGTCTGGAGGGCAAAGCTCACCTTTCCTTTTGCTTTCTTGCAGGAAATGCAAGGAAAATTGCTCCATCTTGCAGTTGCAGATGCAAGGCACAGAAGTTAAAGGTCAGATCTGAAACAGATGTAGGCCTTTGCAAAACAAGATGCCCTAAGGCAGGTCTCATGGGGGCCAGAGCTGGTGTGGCTGAACAGCTCTCCCAGAGGGACCTGCTTTGATGCAGGAAAATGCTGCCCAGGACAGTAACATTTCTGTTGCTAGAGGTAAGGTATCACTTTCCCGATTCCATTGGATTCTAGGGTCATCTGGTCACATCCACCTCTTTTCTTTCCTTATTTTCCCTTTTCTGAAATTCCCTCTTTTCTCAGGGGGAGCCCAACCCACAGGTGTCAGGAGGCTTTTCTCACAGTTCAGGGCAGGGCTGCAGGACCACGGACTCCCAACTCACACCAAAAGGGAGAAGGAGGTGGAGCAAGAGAAAGGGAGGCTACTAGAGGACTGTTCATGTACACAGTCACAGGACTTTTCCGATGTGAAATCCATCAGCAGCCATGCTGGCTGACAGGGCAGGAGCGAGCGTTGCCAGCCCTACAAAGCTGTGCCCTGGAAAGAGCTGCCACGATCTGAAAGTGGAGTTTATTAACTCCAGATTTTCACAGTGTAGCTGGCATGCCAACAATACGGCCTGAGCACAAAGAATCACTTGCAGCTATAAAGCAGGGGAAGGCATCTCCAAAGGCTCATGCGAGCCTGAGTCACGAACAGCCGCTGTGCCAAGTGCCAGCTGCTGAAGGGCAGCGTGTCCACAGCTGGGTCACTGAGCTCAGGGCATTACTGGCTGCCCGAGGAACGAAACAGCCAGGAATGGAAACTGTTTTGCTGGCCAAAGAGCACAGCTCTCATAAACACTGGGCTGGACACTTGCTTATACACAAAGGGAGCTTGGGCTGCTGGTCAGTCAATAGGGGAAAAGGGGGAGGTGAGTTTTAATCATAGAATCCCAGACTGGTTTGGGTTGGAAGGGACCTTAAAGCTCACCCAGTTCCAACCCCCTGCCACGGGCAGGGACACCTTCCACTAGAGCAGGTCGCTCCAAGCCCTGTCCAACCTGGCCTTGAACACTGCCAGGGATGGGGCAGCCACAGCTTCTCTGGGCACCCTGTGCCAGCACCTCAGCACCTTCACAGGGAAGAGCTGCCTGATGTCTAATCTCAATCTCCCCTCTGTCAGTTTAACACCATTCCCACTTGCCCTATCCCTACATGCCCTTATAAAAAGCCCCTCTCCAGCTTTCCTGTTGGCCCATTTAGGTACTGGAAGGCTGCTATAAGCCTTGGTTATTCAGCCTGGCAAAGCCTTCAGGGCTGAACAGCCCCAGCTCTCTTGGCCTGTCTTCACAGGAGAGATGCTGCTATGAAGGAGCCATGGGTCCTGTAGTGGCTCAGTTGAGGAGGGGGCTTTCAGGAATAGCTGAGGGATTTACTCCTAATGAAGGAACTAGGGCAACACTGTCCCAACTATCATAATCCTCTGCTTGCTTTGGCATGTTTAGAATGTTATGTCATTTTGTCTACAGGAACAGATGGAAAGGGTGGAAAGGTTACCTGCTACTGCTGTTCGATGCTGTTGCTCAGCTGGAAATAACCATCTCTGGAGCAGAGCAAGTAGGGTGAAAATGTGTGTGCATTGACACAGCATCAGCCTTCCTCTGGGGAAGGGTTGGAGCCTGAGCCTCCCTTTGTCTTGCTGCAGCAGGCTCACACCACTCTGCTGGCTGGGGGCTTAAAGCTCTATAGCTAAGCTTGGAAGAGACCCCTTCATTTTGTACTATGTCCTTTAGGAAGGTTTAGGAGAGGGTATGATACAGCAGTAACAGCTGTATCCAGGAAGGAGAAAACAGCAAACAGGTTTGCAAGCAGCTCTCTTGCTGTGCTCCTCCTGTGTGATTTAGTGCCTCTCACCCTTCAACTCCCCTGCAAATGCTGCTTTGAGCTTGTTGGCATGGGCAGGGTTTGAGGAGGTAAATGAGTAATTGTGTCCTTTTTTAACAAGCATAAGGCCATATCTGGGACCTGATGTTAGGTCAAAATTGGAACTTGAAAAAAAAGCTTTTCTCCCCCCCCAAAATACTGCTGTAAAGTAGTCCTTGTACTCAGGTAAGAACTCTGAGACTGCTGAGCACTGAGCAATTTTTCTTGATGCTGCTAAATACAGTAGGACTCAGGGGAATGTGGTTTTGCTGTTCAAGTCTGTCCTGAACTTGCCACTTTTCATTTCCTTTCCAGTAACTGATCATCTTGAACCTTCCCTTTCTGCTTGGAGCACAAACTTCTCATGGGGGTGCTTTCCTGTTTGCCCCCTACCCTTTAGGTCATTGTGTTAATCTTTGATTGGGACCTTGCTGGTATTTCTGCAGAGTAAATAGAGTTATCAAATATATTCACATCTTAAAATTCAGGTGAGAGCAGCTCGTGTGGATGCAGGGATGTGTATAGCAAAGGGAGGCAGAGGAGAAGTTCACTTATTTTTCTCCTTGAGTTGCAGGCCAAAACTGCACCCAAAAAATGAAGGCTTTGCCACATGTTCTCTATAACCAGCCAAATAAAATATTGTGTCTTAAAGCATTCGGGGTCAGAGAAATCACTCAGGCCCTGTGCTTAGCATTTTTTCTTCCTCACAATAGCTTCTGCTGAATGGTAAACTTTAAAACTATGCATGTGGGGAGCCAGATCCTGACCCCCATCACATCTGCTCTGCATTGCTGCAAAATGTGCTGAGGAGGCAGAAAGTTAGCTTAGCTGGATTGCGGGAGATTACCCTGACCCAACCTGTTGGCTGTGGTGCAGGAGACTGGGTACTGTGGTAACAGAATGGCAGAAGGAAGAGGATTTGGTGTGATACTCGTGTATTTGGGTATGTGCTGGGCAGGATTGTGGATATCCCCCCGTTAGCATCTCAAGGGTGAGGTACTCTTGCAACAGGGCTCTGGTGCTTGGCAGCAGCCAAAGCCATGGCTTTGACTGTTCTCTGGATGTACGTGTTGTCATATGAGAAACACATGTGTTACACAAAGCACAACTTTCACAGCTTTCTCATGTGTATGTCTACACGATCCTAAAGTCCTTTCCAGTCCTAACTGTTCTATGGGTCTGTGTTTCCTGATGCAAACTTCAGAGAGGGCTTCATTACTAGATAGTGATGTAGAGCAATCACAGCAGCTGGGGTGTTCCAACTCCAGTCTTTCCAGTGACCGAGCCCGGGTACAACCACACACATTCCTGTTGTGAAGCAACCTCCTGTGTTTCCTAGAGTGTGTTTTCCTTTTAGCAGCAAGCCTGGGCATTAGCTGTATTGGAGGGACACCCTCCTGTCTAACTTGGTGCTGGTTGCTACAAGCACTGCAAACCTTTTCTGTGTTTAAATGGAGAAAATCAAACTGGAGTGGCCTGGAGCTATTCGCAGAGCATACTGTGTTTGAGTAACCCGGCCTTTCTCTTTAAAAACTCTGACTAAGCTGGTTTATACAGGTTTTTATTTCCCCACTGTTTAAAATTCATATCTTGTTTTAACAATAATTCAGTCTTGGCTAGTTCATTAAATAAAAAAAGTCTGCATTGAATTTAGCCATGATTATCCACCTCTGGAATTTCAATCTTGCTTATTCTCCATTTTCTCACAAACCTACAATACTTCATGTTTTCCTCAGAGACACAGATCCTGAAACAGAGAACAAGGAGGAAATTTCAGTTTTCATTACAATGTAATATTAAAAAGCATAGTGTTTTCTTTTGTAATGATGGAGAAAAGATTGAAAATGAGAGCTGAATACACTCTACATGCTCAGGAACCAGAAAGCAATGATTAGAACCCCCAAAATTCATTGAGATCTTTTGTTTGCTTGTGACTTTCTGATTTCAAACAAGCAACAGGATTTCAGAGGCCATGTTTGCCCACTCAGCAATGGGCAATGCTGGGATCCTGTTGACTACTGCAGGACAGGTGCTCCAAATTGTTCTTGTTTCCCCTGATCATTAGTCCCTCAACCTGCCCAAGGTCCTTCTCTTTCTACCCCAGCACAATTTCTCTTTGCTTTCCTTTGCTGAAGCCTGGAGAGCTCAATTGTGTGGGTGCCCTCCTGACTCACTCAAAGAGAGCAAGCCTCAGGCTCTCCTTTGGCACCAGAGATCCCCAGGACCTGACCCCATGGCTGGAGGCAGTGACAGCCATGGGAGATGATCATTGCAGAGTGCTGGTGTCTTCAGGCTCCTTTTTGGTATGTGTCCTAATTCAGCTTTATGACCTGGTGGTCCTCAGCTTTTTGAGCAGCCAGCCCTGCTGCTGTGATTCCTATGGCTCCTGTTGGTTCCTGTTTGGCTTTCCAAGGTGGCAAATGGGGAGAAGTGCTGTGACTGAAATGACTTTCCTGTCTTGTGAACCTGCAGAAAGGGGCATCCTACCCTAAGGACCACCCTCTCACCATGGGCTGAGCCTGTGACCTGCCTGCACGTGCACCGATTCCTCTTCTACTGGTGCTACCCTGCCTGCCAGGAGGCTGCAAACAATACTGTGGGCACTGTAAGTATCTCTACTGAGAGAGAAAAGTCCCAGGGAGGAAGGGTAAAAGCACAGCTACTTTCTCGCTGCACCTCAATATCCTTTTGCCAGCACTTTGCTGTTTTGCTGCTAGTAGAAGGAATTCCATTTTTTCGCCCTCTCTTCTCCCAGATTTCCACAAGGATGCGTTCTGCTCCCTACCCATTTCATGTATCCCGCTGTGCACACCAATCAAAGTCTCACTTAGGTGAAATAGTGCTAACCCAGGATCTCTTGTTCCCATCAGCAGGGCTGCTGTTGTGGTGAGGCACAGCTCTGCCTTCTTTACTCCTGAGCACTTTCTGCTGCTGGCTCTGCTTCTCTACCTGCTGTTTATAGTAAGGACTCATTACAGATGTGAGCTCATTAAACACCCCAAGCCACACTTCCCTGAGTCTATTTATGGTGTCTTCCCTCTCTATTCCTTTTCACAGCCCCCACCTTAGTCACTACTCAGTTCTTGGCATCTGGGTTTTGTTTTTATTTAAGCTTGGAACTGATAAAGCATGAGGAAAGGGGAAGATTTGGAGAGGCAGAACAACATCACAAGCAAAGTGTATGTAGGGTACGTTTAGTGTTAGACTAATTGGCCTTAAGTGTATGGGCAGCAGACTGGCAGCAAAGCTATTGCATTAAAAGAAATAAGAGACTATTTACCCTATAAAGTTAAAAGGCACAGGACAGACAAACAGGAGCCCTTTAGACCTCCTGGGATTCCTTGTGTCCTGCCAGCAGCTGAGATTGCTTTCTTGCCCTTCGCACTGGTCAGTCCAGAGCTGACCCTTGGCCACCAGCCTGGCTGGGAGTCCCATGGAGAGCTCACAAGAGGAGGGGAAGTGACATGAAATCTAAACATCTCTGCAGAGGTATTTAGGTGGCCAAAAGTGCAGAGAGGCACTTAGTGGCCTTTTAAAAGTTCCTCCAGAGATTAGAGGCAGAGAGGAGGAAAACTGCCATCTCAGGGATTGAGTCTGAGGAGCCTTACCCACTTCGAAGCCTCGGAAAACCTCACCAGGCACCTCACTTCATGTCTAAACACCCCAAGCATCTTGGAAAACCTGCTCCAGAGTAGTTATTACTTCTCTTAAGCAGTTTCTGCCCACCCAAGTCTGGGAACAGAGACTCAGCAGTGTCCCTTCTTACTGTGTGATACTGCTGCCATATGCACTGCAGTGTGAGGGACTCATGGAACCAAGGGAAGACAATTCCTCTTGCAGCAGCATGTTTCTAGCTGATGCTGATTTGCAATAGGACTGTCAACAGCAGCTGGAGAGCCCTGATCCTGGAAAACAGTATGTCAGTTGCCTGGGTTGGTTTTAGTTCTTTAATTGTTTGTCTGCAACCTAATGGGGTGCAGCATTGCTTGGAGGTGAAATGTGCCACTGCTGCTGCTTTACTGTTGCTGTTGTGGAAAGTGGGGTCTGTCTGGCCAGGTCCAGAAGGAGGTGGGGAGATGGGCTGGTTTAGATGGACTGGCTTGCAGTACCGTTTGAAAGCTGCACAGACCTGTAAGTCACTTATATTTATATAATTTCTCTGTCTCTTTCTACATCTGAATTTTAAACATCCGTTAGAAGGCAATACTGCTTTTAGTGTGAGCCAAGTTTTTCTTCTGAAGCCCATGTTCCCTAAAGCCTTAGTACTTTATTTCCTTTGTTCTGATTTATTGCTATTGCCTTACCACATATGCTAGGCACAGAGGAGAAAAAAAATACCAAAACCAACAAAACAGCCCTCTCTAACCCCTCCCGAGACCACATACATCAGGATTAACACACCTAATCTATTATACCAAGTGATTCAACAGTGAACTAACCTCTTATTTCTTAGCCGCCTCCCAGTAGATATGCTGATGAAGAGTGAGTGTAGGTTAATAATGTGAGCGTTGTGGTAAACCCAATGAAAGCTACTGTGGGGAACTGAAAACTGGGATAGATGCTGAATCTGTTGAATGATGGATTAAAAAATAGTAATTATTGACTGTATTTCTAAATAGGGATTTTGTCGATATCATTTTAATGTGCCTTTTCTCAATACCTAAAGTAGCCTGCTTTGTCAAAGGGTGAATTCTGTTCCACAAAATAAAGGTCCCTTTTTGGTATCTCAGGGTAAGCATCAAGCAGCTTCAGCTCTCTGGAACAGAAAAGTCTACTAAGGTTTGCTTTCCTGGAGCTGGTTCAGCCTGGATAATAGCAGAGGGCTCAATTCTTTTCATTGCTCCTTGTACTGAAGTTAGCTCCATGTTTTCCTCCTCAAATGTGAACCAGTAGTGCAGAGGTTGAGCTGTGGCTGTGAGTCAGATGGACCTCAGCAAAGAAAAATTGATTGGGTACTATGGGGTGTCTGTGTCACCCACTTCTTGTACCCTCAGGTACACCAAGGAAATGCCTATACCAATATATGTGTCTGTACCCATAACTTTTTTGGTTTAATTCTGCAAAAATTTATCTATTCATATTGAAGTTTATAATTCATCCAACACATTGAATGTCTGGTATCTTGCCCATGTCCTTGACAGGAGGAGGTCTCTCTGTTGTCTCTAGGAGTATGGTGGAAATCATGACCAACCTGCTGCATTATCTAAGAGGGTTTCTAAGAGGGCTTCAGAAGTTGGTGCAAAAACCCACTGGCTGCTCTCACGGCTGTGCTTAGCTGTATGCACCAAGAGCAGGGCTGCTGGCCGGTCCAGGCCATATGAAAGTGGTTGCTACCAGCATAGCACAGGATATGGGGATTTTGTGTGTTGGCGGTTGCCACTGAGTTCAGAGACATTGGGGTGAATCCTCTCTTTGTAGACAGCTGGTTTACATTCCCAATGGCAGTGGCAGCAGGGTGCTGGGACATGCTTTCCTCCGAGATCACCATAGGCTTTAGAAGAAGTGTTTAAACACATTGTGTCCCAATGCTCTGTGAATATAAAGGTCAAATAAAGCTAAGCGAGCACAAGGGAGGAGATGTCCTGGCCAAAGGGAACACTGTTAATACTTGCCTTCTTAATACTTTCCTCCTTCCTGTAAACCTTCTCAACAGCGGCTTGTGCTCTGCCGGGTATACTCACATCATTGTTTGAGCTGATGCATCACGAGCTGCTTTGCTTTACTTGCATTTTCCCTTTGAGGCATAGATGTGAAGCTGCTTGTCGTATTCAGGCCTGTTAACTGTGTTAGTTGACAAAGGAGAGCATTCAAAAGCCTGCTCAGAGGCATATTTGTCTTTTTTTTTTCTTCTCCTTTTTAAATGGAAACCAGCTTTCCTAGCAAAATGTTTTACAGAATCTGCCCCCTTGAAACCAGTATGAGACAACGGCAGTGATTGCAGCTAGTTGCAACATCCCTGAGGCACATCATGTTACAAGAGGGGCTGCTCACAAAACCTCTGTGAAGGAAACCCACTGAGACCTGTCTCGCTGGGGATTGTCAGCTCATCTGAGGTGAGCTATACACCCGATTTCACTTGGTTTCTTTGAAGAACAAGCTGTACATACTCAAGCCAAGTCCAATGAACTGAAGCTTTAGTAAATTGAGACCTGAATTTGAGCGAATTTGGGCCAACAGTGGGTTGGTTTTAGTGAAAACGAAGTCAAACTTTGACCCCAGACCACAGAAGTTTTCTGATTTTGAACATCTCTTGAGGATTCAGTTAAGCCAGGAAGTTACAGACAGTGATGACGCAGAAAGTCAGTGCTGCTGTGTAAGTCTCACCTAAATCCTAAAGGCAAGATCAAATCCTAATCTGAAATGGTCAGACCACTGCTTTGATAAGACTCAGAGCACAAGTCACTGAGCATTTTTATAATCACCATCATCTGATTATTTTAGACTGATTTCAGCTCCAACCAAGGTGTGCTTAAAGCAGTGTACTTAGCACCAAAGTCCAGTAAACTGTTTGTCTTAGTATGGTTTGTTTGGTTCTTGGAAACTTTTTCAAAGGGCAAACTCTGTTTTGTTTGGGGGAAAAAGGCAAACTGTGCCTGCCTGGTTGAAAGCTGCTTGTGAGAAGATCTTTCTCAGAAAGACTTAAGAGCATTGAGCCCTATTTTGTTTTCTTAGAAAACAGGAAATGAATTTTAGCTCTGCATTTAACTTGATTTCTTAAGTGCCTTGCTTTGTGTGATCACTTTTGGGTTCTGGAATGCTACAGAAATTATCGGAGGGCATTTTCAACACTTTAAAATTAAAACCAAATTGTTGAAATTGTGCCAGCATTTAAATGAAAATTGTTTTCTTAAACAAACACTTGAGGACTTTCAATATTTTTTTAATCACAAGAGCATTCTTAACCCAAACACCTCTTCGTAGTGGTTTTTCAAGTATCCAGTCTGCTAAAACCAGATGTGTCTTAGGATGTAATCAAATTCAAGATCTTTTTAGCCAAAAACTAGATGAGCAGGGAGTGCTAGTTCTTCACACAGCACGAAGGCATAAGTGGGTGTAACTGCAAATACCATCTCTGCCTCTGTGCCCACAGAAGTGTCTGGGCAGCAATACCAGTGCAGACCTCTGCTGTGGAGAGAGGTCAGGCGTGGGGCTGAGTATCTGGGGCCTGTGCAGCTCACAGCAGCGAGCAGGGAATAACAGAGGCAGGAGCTGGCTCTGAGATGTGCTGCTGTGCAGATGCTCTGATATTCAGCTTTCCACACAGTGGAAAAAAGAGACACAGAAGCTGCAGCAGATGAATGAGGGAGGATTAGCATAGCCCTTGAACCTTCGGGAGAGGTAGTGTGGTGAGCTTACACATACATGCCTCAGGAGATGCTGCATGTAGACAGAGAGTGTGTCTGGGTACTAGCAGCAGCACCTAGTCTGGGGCAATGAAGCAATGGGACTCCTATAGGAAGCTCCTCAAACACTCAAGATGCATCTGGCTCTCTTTTCGCATGCAGTGGGGTATAGCTGGCCCTGAGGTGTTTTATGGGCACTAGAGCCTCTCAGGCACAGTTTGGGCTTGAGCTGCAAATGACAGCAGCCAGAAGCTGTGCTGTATCCTGCTGGAAAATCTGGGACTGGTGTTTCTGTCAAATCCATCTAGGCCAGTATCTCATCCCTGACTGAATCCAGCAGCAGCAGCCTAGAAGTGTTTGAGATCAGGACGTATGTGGGACAAGATCATTCCCTGATGCTCTCTGCTAGCTCTGGGACTTCTAGAAGCAAAGAACTTCCATGGGGATCCACGACCCTGTTCTTCTCTAAGGTGATCCCAGACCAAGTTCCACATCTAGGCTCGGAGTGCCAGCCCCGCTGCCTGTCTATGGGGTATGTTGAATGAAATCCTGTCCCTCCTGGAGAATGGTTGCTGTCCCTAGGTGAGCTTTCAGCCCTGCTAGAACAAGGCCTTGCTCTAGCCCCAGGCAGGGGTTTGGCTCCAGTCGGTGGGTGGTAGCTGGCTGTGGGAATGGGAAATTAAATCTGTGTCTATAAAAGCAGTGGTTGAGGGTTTTGACATCATTCCATAGGTGGAGTTGGGAGAAGAAGGAAAACACCCTAAGATAAAGGAAGCTAGCCTGGTGGATGCCAGCTGAGGATGTGGTCCTTTGCTGGTGCTTCTTTGATAGTGCAGGAGACCTGAACAGGATGTTTCTCCTTTGATGACCAGAAGTAGGACTGCTTGAGGAGTGTGTCCCCTGCTTTGACAGACTCTGTCCTTTCTGTGTGTAGTAAATGAAGGAGCCTGAAAACAGTTCCCCTCAGCAACACAAATTTCTTGCTGTTATCAACCAACTTATACATACATGCCTCAGGAGATGCTGCATGTAGACAGAGAGTGAGTCCAGCAAAACAGCCCTTGTGTATTGGGAAAAAACCCAACCCAACAAATCCTTCCCAGTGACCCCAGCAGCACATGCTTCTCAATTAGCTGCAGGCCACGGAGCCAGTACTGTAGGTGTGCCTTCAGGAAGGGTGTGGAGCAGAAAGCATTCCCCATGGGAACTGGGATGGGTATTTTATCTTCTGGGTTCTATTGGTCACTTTCATTCCAACAAATACTTTTAACAAGTGCTTTCATTCTTTTGCTGCAAAGGACATGTGTAAGTACAAGTGACCATGCAGCGTATCTGATCCCAAGGCTTTGACATGTTTCTCCAATATATTGGATTTTCTGGTATTCACTCATTACAGAAGGCTGCCTACAAGATAAAATCCTATAAACAGTCCTCCAATGTCCCAGCTCTCCTGGCCTTTTCCTGCAGCGATAAGTAAACTCTTTAAAGAGCTAGTAACAAGAGAAGCATTGTAAGTGTTAAGAGACCTCTCCCTGTGAGTAACCTTAAAAGCTGCAATGCTGTGATCTAGAGAAGCTACAAACCAAAAAGAGCTGCATAAACCTTTTCAGCTCTGTGGACATGGCACTCTTTCAGACCGGAGTTACCTTCTCCAATACATGTTGTGAAGGTAATGCTGTTATCCTCAGCTGTCTTCTGCTTAACTATCCAGGCTTGGCTGGGGCTGGAACTGCAGGGATGTGAGTAAAGATAGGATCTCCCAGAGGCTTTTTTTGGCCAGGAAAATGCTGGCTTGGAAAAGGATGTGGAGCGTGTCCAAAATAACAGAGTCTGGAAGGAGTTTGCAATGGTCTGTTATTTCATTGTCAGCTAGGAGACATGAAATTTCCTTTGCCAGTTGAGTCCATTTCATGTTTTGCATAAGACAGCAATTGCTTCTTGTAAGACTTAGCATTTCTGCTAATTTAATGAGTTAGCCTTACAAATTGACTGCATCAGTCATTGTAAAGGCCTTTTCAAGTTCCACAAGCATGTTTTAGGCCTCTTGATAAAGCCAGTAGCATGCTGGACTTTTCACAAGCAGAAAGACTTCCAGAAGTATGCAAGTTATTTCTGGCATGTTGTATTCTCAACATGTCAAAGAAACATGGGTTATTTTTACACAAACAGGCAAATCAAAATGGTTCCTTAGCAAGCTCACATGAACATTCTTGGGCCCTGAGAAAGGAGAAAGCCTAAATCCAAACCGTAAGAAAAATCACTGCTTCTGAATTAGGTTTCTTGGATGGATCATGTTGTCACACCTTCAGAACCGGTTTGAACCTGTGATGAATGATGGAGGGAGTGAAGAACAAGACAGAGGGACAGGAGTTAATTTGGGTATTTGATCTTTGAGTGGACTTTTTTTTCTTCAACTTGCTGTGAATTTATCATCAAAGGTAGTCCGTGACAAACTGCAGACACTTCTGGAAGTTCTTTTTAATTGCTGTTAATTGAAAGGTGATGTGTAGGTGTTGAGAGGAAAAGTGTCTCTGGAGCTGAACAGGCCTGTGTGGAAAGAACATGCCAACATCTTGCTGAAAGCAAGCAGCAAAGATTACAGGAGTGTCCTAAACTCTCTTGACATTGCAGCACACAAACCAAGCTATACGCTTCGCACACACTGGAGGCTGTTTTGAAACTCCCTATTAAGGATTACAAATGCTGACTGCAGTTTGTAGGCAAAGGCAATCAGATATCACAGTTGTGGCCTCGGCTCAGTGTTTTATGTCTGAGATGGTGTTACTGTGTAGGGTTCTAATGCATTAGATTACCTCAGCCAAAACCAAGTTATGGCACCCACCAAAGCTGAGTCCTGTGATAAAGATAAAAAATAGCATAGCCTGGCCTGACCATTTTTTCCATTTCAGTGTTGAGAAGTATTTTCTCACAGATTGAAAGGGCTTTGTAACAGAAAAGCAGTGTAAAGTGTGTGTAAACAGTGATATTTAACATGCATCCTCATGCATAGCTGCTGCTTGGGGTAGTGTTTCTGCTGGTTCAATACCCATGTCCAAATTCAGGAATAGCACTTGTTGCTTGGTTTGGTGGAGACACACCACCAAATTTTGGCTCAGCTAGTGTCATTAATGCTTACAATAATTAATTACTTCATGTCAATAGTTATACCTTTACTCAATGTGAGGGTAGTTCTTTTGCAAATACTTTATCCCAGGAAGATAAAGCGGAAGAGGGTGGTTTTGTACTGTCAAGACCTCCAGCAACTGAGTGCTCTTACAGGTGTGTTGATAGCTAGTACAACACAGGAACAGTGATGCTGTGGGAGGTACATTGTATCTGCACGTGATGAAAGTTCACACGGACTTCTTGTCTTTCCTTTGTATTTTTTAACCTTGCACTTAAAATTTGCTGTCTCTTCTGTGACAAGTCTCAAGAAGAAGCTTTGCATATAGTGCCAGCACGACAGCAAAGTGAGAGAATCATAGAGTGATTTGGAAGGAGCCTTAAAGCTCATCCAGTTCCAACCCACTGCCAAGGGCAGGGACACCTTCCACTAGACCAGGTTGCTCCAAGCCCCGTCCATGGCCTTGAACACTGCCAGGGATGGGGCAGCCAGAGCTTCTCTGGGCAACCTGTGCCAGGGCCTCAGCACCCTCACGGGGAAGGACTTCTTCCTAATGTCTGATCTAAATCACCTCTTAGTTTAAAGCCATTCCCCCTTGTCCTGTCCCTACAGGCCCTTGTCCAAAGCCCCTCTGTAGGTTTCTTGTCATCCCCTTTAGGCACTGAGAGCTGCTCTAAGGTCTCCCTGGAGCCTTCTCTTCAGGCTGAACAAGCCCAGCTCTCTCAGCCTGTCTCCATAGCAGAGATTCTTCTGCCCTCTGATCATCTCCATGGCCTCTTCTGGACTTGCTCAAGCAGTTCTTATTTGGGTGCTATTCTATGATTTCTATGCTCCAGATCTGAACGCAGTACTCTAAGTGGGGTCTCACAAACTGAGACAAGTACCTCTGGTATAATTAAGAGATGATTAAGCCAGGTTGGATGGGGCTTCGAGCAGCCTGGTCTGATGGAAGGTGTCCCTGCCGTGTCAGGGGGTTGGAACTGGATGATCTCTAAGGTCCCTTCCAACCCAAACCATTCTATGATTATATGATATGATATGATGACGATGCTGTTTCCTGGGTTTATCTGAATCTCCAGTGCTGAGAATTTGAGCTGAATCTTAGGTTTTCTTTTTAAGCAGAACATCCACCAAGTTAAAATCCAGCACCATGAGGAGGTCCTAAGATGGGACTTGCTCCAGTTTTCTTGCTGAGCAACCATTTACGAATTGCTGCTAAAAGATGGCAGGGGATGGTAGTTGCTGTGCTGTCACATGGGCTGATACAGCACAGAACCTGCTTTGCATTCTCAAAGGGAAATTATCCAGTGCTGCAACTCACAATTTATAATGGGATGCATATTAATATCCCAAAAAGGCAATAAAATCTACTGTGTGCTTAAAAAAAAAGTAAGTAGGAGTATTACAAGCTGAGCAGTGAAAATCTGGAAGACTCCTTTGTTGGAGCCGAGCTGCATGCGGGGCTATTCCTCCCTTAATTACAAGCAATTTTTAATCATCTCTTTCCTTCAAAGAAGGATTTTGTTCAGCACTTGTGTTAATTTTAATCTCGCTAACATGATGCTCTCTTGGAATCTCTCCCTCATGTCATAACAGCAAGACATGCCGCTTCTTTTGTTCCTGCCGTTTGGGAGACGCACAGCTACTGCTGCTTGTCGCCGCAGCCCTGGTGTTCCTATCAATATACCTCCCTTTAAGGGAAAACGGAACAAAACCCAAGGGTGGCATTTTTTATTCCCCAGAGTTGACTTTTATTTGTAGCATTTGAGTTAGCCTGTGCAAGTGCGTCATGAAAATCAGGGGGTTAGGGTGGATTCTGCTGTATTGTAGTGGAAAGCTTGTTACTCAGCATACCAATTATTTCTGAGTCACTATTTATGAAATGTCATGGAATAACTGCCTCACACAACGCAAAGTGAATAGTGCAAAATCAGGCGGTTTACGATTTTGACATTTTAGTGTAGAAACATATTCCTGAGTCTCTCGGGGAGGGGGGGAATTAGATAATGTTTTCATGACTTCTAAAAAATGACATTAGATTTCATAATCTGTAACACTCCATATGTACAGCCCATGTTGTGCATTTTATTACAGCCCCGGTGGCTGATATTACAAGCGTCAGCTGCAAAGAGAAATTGCACAGAAGCTGGTTTGTGGAATGGGGGAGACAACATGGTCAAACCATGCAGAGCACACATCAAAGCCTGTGGGACAAGCTCTAACTGTGCACCTGGGCCATGCTGGGACACCAGAATTCAGCCTGAGCTTTTCCGGTGTCAGTGTGGAACAGGTTGCCCAAAGAAGTGGTAAATGCTCCATCCCAGGCAGCGTTTGGACAGAGCCTTGGGTGACATGGTTTAGTGTGAGGTGTCCCTGCCCATGGCAGGGGAGGTTGGAACTAGGTGATCTTCAGGTCCTTTCCAACCCAAACCATTTTATGATTACAAAGCCCTCCCTGAAGGAAGCTTTCTGGCCAGTGCTTGTCACTGGAGGATAAATTTGGGGTTTTGTTGAGCCCTGTGTGAACAATCCAGAGTAACTGGGAGGTCTTGAGCACCTATGAGTGACCAACTGGGAGTGAGTACAGAGGGGAAGAAGGTCAGGTTGCTGCTCCAAGTGTGCTTCTGAGTAGTCCCGCATGGTTTCTGGGAACAATGGGTGGATGCTTACCAGAATATGTGATTTCATAAAGTACTGTGCATAAACCCAGGCCTTTTGTGCTCCTCTGCAAGCTTGCTTGGTGTTACGAAAGTCATGGGTTATGTCCTTGAACGCTGTGAGAATTCTCTATTGACATGTTTATCCAGCACCTTTCTGGAAAGGGGCAAGTGGTGATGAAGCGGCCACAGCTTCAGAAACCCTCAAATTGTCACTGGAAATCCCTGTCCATCACTGGGTGATAGTGGCAGTAGGTGTCTGGCAGTCAGGCACCATCTGGATGTTAGGGTTAGCCCTTCCCTTTCTGACATGGAGCTGGTGTTGGCAGCCTCCTGGAGACTTGGCAGCATGTCAGAGCTTGCACATGTACATGAGTACAGGATGGAGCCCTGGAACAGTGGTGGATCTGGGTGTTTAATGTGAATTTACAGCTGTTGCCAGACTCAGGTCACACATCCTTTCCTTAGTGCTTTACCCATTGGCATTACAATATTACAAGGAGCGTGATCTACCACACATTTTGCTGAAAGTGGTGAGATGATTTATCTTTTCTGTATTAGGATATAATTTTCTTTGTTTTGGAAGCAGACCCACAGTCTTCAGGTTATTTAACCATAAATCTGGTTTAACTTTTCTGTGAGATTTTATGCTTGTTATGAGCCTTGAGGTCTGCAAAATGATGATTTTTCCTAAACTAAAGCTTCATGGGAAGTGATATTTTGTTAATGAAACAGAAGTGAAATAATTATTTATACCATTCCAGCTGTATGTCTACTCTAACCTCCTTTTCCTTTCATGTTCCAAGTGCAAGAAATGTACCAGCAGCTGGTACTGAGAGAGGTAGGAGGCTTTCACTCATCTTTACAACTCCATATTGTATATATTTTCTGACTTTTCTATAAATAAAACCAGCCATTAAGAATGCCTCTGGCTATTATATCCAAGGATAAACATTTGAGATACATGAGAGATGCTCAGGGAATTGGTAAGTCTTCAGGAGAAAGAAAATGTCCTGAGATCAATTTCCTGGTTCAGTAGTGAAGTCCTCATATCATATGAAATGTAATGTGATTGTCCATGGCTCTGATAAAATCTTGATTTTTCCACCAAGCTTTCATCTATAAAAATCAAATTTATCCAGCATTAGTCTGCATTTTGCAAGGGATAGGGTTTTTTGAAATAGATGTGATAGTAATCCTTTATGGAACATTAATATAGGAGAACAATAATTTGTTGCATTTTCTTCACACAGAAACAATCGGCTGGGAGATGTGCATAATAATTGTCTTTGTCCTTCATTGTCACAGGCCATTAGCTAATGAATTTAAGCTGTACTTAGCTCTTGCTCCAGTAAGAAAACTACATTAGAGATCTTGTGGCCTTGGCATTATATAAAACCTTTCAGTGGGTTTTATTTTAGTCTTACTGAGGTGATGCTGCCATGGACTCAGGAATGCATCATGGTTTTGCGGTAAGCAATGAGGTCAACATTGCCTGATGTAGCGGCTCAAGCAAGCTGAAGTGCATCTACAGTTATTAAAGCTGCCACATGCCAGAACCCCTTTGTTTGGTTCCTTATAATTTAGCCAAACTTTTTGGGCCTACTTTTGCAATGGCTGCAGGTTCATCTTTCGAGTGGGAAGGTTTGCTAAACTTGGTTCAGCTATTCCGAGATTCATGCTAGGAAAAATAAGTAGATTGGGCAACATTTGAAATAAGCCGTAGGAGCATGTAACTGTAAGCTGAGCAGTTTTACCTTTGCAGTTTGCCCTGTCAACTAAATCACTGGCAAAAGAAAATCCTGTGATAAAGGAAGTGCTCTTCACTGTCCTGAGAAAATCCACTCACATCCTGGCTATCTGCAGGAAAAGAACATATGGAAATGAATGGCAGAATTTGTTTGGCAGTTGTTCCTCCCCCAACAAAATGATTTTGGTTTTCTGGAAAGGGAACTGCGTTAGAAATCACAAAACCTGGAGTGCAGGTCTTTCCTATTGACTGCACCATACCTTGATCCATCACAAACTGCTTGAGTATTTTAATCCTACTTTTAAAGGTGAGTAAGCATTGTTATCCTCTTGCTACAGACAGAACTCAGAGGCTGCACAAGCTAACCTTTGGCAGAGCTGGGAATGGATGCCATTTTCAGACCTTTAATCAAACTGCTTCTCTTACATGTGTCATTGCTGTGCTTGGCTGGGACCCCACTGCTCCTCTCACAGATCAGAAGGACACAGGAGGCCTCTTCCTGCAGCTCCATCTTCCCTCAGCTGTCCTAGGCCAGTTTGCTACACCCACATCTGCATCTCAGGCACTGCAGAGTGAAGCTTCTGAGCCACAGCGCAGGGAAGCAACAGGATTGCAGTCAGCTGCTGCATCCTCAAAAGAGACACTGCTGCTGCCTAGCCATACTGGATGGCACCAGGCCCCCAGCTCTGCTGTCCTTTTTTCCATCTGTGTCACAGCTGGGAAATAACACACCATTCCTACTGCTTCACGGGTTTTACCTACTCCCAGGAAAGACACAACCCATTACTTCATTTGGGTTGCTGCCACAACTGGGCTGCCAGAATGGTGTGAGTAACAGAAAGAGCCAGGGACAAAATCCATACCACTGTGATTCGTGTTGGGCATCTTATCGGTACCAAAAAAAGGACCTGAAACTCCTAGGCATTACTTTGTATCTGAGTTTTGAGCTTACAGGCATCTTAGATTGTAGAATCACACAATCACAGAATGGTTTGGGTTGGAAGGGACCTTAAGGCTCATGCAGCTCCCCCCCCCATGCCACAGGCAGGGACGCCTTCCACTGGAGCAGGTTGCTCCAAGCCCTGTCCAACCTGGCCTTGAACACTGCCAGGGATGGGGCAGCCACAGCTTCTCTGGGCACCCTGTGCCAGCACCTCAGCACCCCTATAGTGAAGAATTTTTCCTGGTATCTGATCTAAATCTATACTTTTTCAGTTCAAAGCCATTCCCCCTTGTCCTGTCACTACATGACCTTGCCAAAAATCCCTCTCCAGATTTCTTGTAGGCCCATTTTAGATCTGGGAGAAGAATGGATGGTGAGTGTGTGACACACGTCTAATACCTGCAGAGACTCTCAGGAGAGCAGTTGTGGCGTAATTCTGTGTCTTTTTAGGGATTATTGTTTCTGCACAAGCTGCAACACCACCGCATTTGAGGGCTGGCTGTGGCGAAACGGTGATCAAGTTTTGTTGTGTCATGTAGAGAGATGGTGCCAGACAGCCGGCAGCACAGGCTATTTAAC
The DNA here is from genome assembly GCF_034315485.1 of Pezoporus occidentalis. Lineage (NCBI taxonomy): Eukaryota > Metazoa > Chordata > Aves > Psittaciformes > Psittacidae > Pezoporus > Pezoporus occidentalis. The sequence goes on along the minus strand of NW_026913586.1, from coordinate 407,311 downwards.
CTGCAAAGTGGTGTGAGAAACGAGTTGAGACTGCCACTCCTGTTAACATTTGCTTCCTTACCTCTTTTCATCTCCATAACCAGAGCCTGATGTTTCCATGGTCTGTGGACCCCAATACAGTTATACTGTCTGCCTACCCGGGGAAACATTTGAATAGATAATGCAGAAAATGTCCTGAAGGCTGTATCCAAACCCTGAGATGCTTCAGTGTGCAATGAGCAGAATAAGCAGAATAAGTGGCAGAATAAGTGGCTAGGAAACTTTGGCACTCTTAGGAAACTTTGGCACTCTGAGACGTGCAGAGGGCAGGTGCCAGATAGCAATGACCACTGATTTTTCTAAAGCGGCAACACTGACAGAGGTTGGTTCACACCAGAGGTAAATTCAACATGTATGAAAGGACTCTTGTTCTTCTTCAGCAGAGAGTGTAAAGACAGACCATCAGACAAACTAATCTCTCTGACAGTTTTCTCTTCAATGTCATTGAACTGCCATTCCCACAGGGCTTTGCCAGAATGTTTGATATATCCATTGTTTCCCGATACAGACAGATTCTGATAGCCTGGATGATACAGGAATTTTTGCCAGGAAGAGAGGGGCTGAAATGCCTTTACCAGCCTTTTGCTATTGTTGTGTAGGTCCTTTGCTGAGCTCCAAAGTTCTGGTTGGAAATGAAAGGAAGGTATCCTGGTGACTGATTAGGTTGCATCTCATTCCCACCACTTGTCCTGCACTGCAAGCATGATTGATGGGGTTTTGGGATTCTGCTTTTTCTGGAGATAAACACATTTATCCCTCTATATCTTTCATTTCAAAACTAGTGATTCAAGATAGGCACTGCTGTATCACCTAGCTGCAGTTAGAAAGTAGCCCAAACTAGAGATTTCCTTTTTCCTACTCGTCCCTCTACAGACCTGGCAAAGCATTCACTCCTTCTAGGCATGTGTCAAGAGTCAGGACAATTCCTAAAGCTATTCAGAGGGAAAAAAATCTGACTGTCCCTTCCCAAGCCTATGAATGAATGATATCTACATTGAGCAACCTATTCCTTCAGCTGGGGACTCACTGAGGAGTCCGCAATAGGGATAGACAGTCAGTAAGGCTGCATGTCCTCCACAAGCTCCTGCAGAGGAATTTAGCAAATATGAGATTCTTAAGTGGGGCAAACGGGAGGAGCCCAAACCCCACCATCATCTGGCGAAATGAGTCCTACATCCTATTTGTACTGAGATCTAACATTTTTTCCTAACTGTGCTTCAACCACCTACTCCCTAAGTTACCCTGGATATCAGTATCATTGGAGAATTTAGGTAATAACTATGATGTTTGATGTATCCTTTTTGTCCTTAGAAAGAATGGCTTAGGGGTTCTCGGGGCAGCCGGTGAGTGTGTACGGATCTGGAAGGGGCTGAAGAATGGTGGTCCCATTCTGTAGCTTTGGATGGTTGGCTCTCTGTGTTAAGTGAAAGCACCACAGGAATTAGTCAACATTTGCATGTTTTTTTCCCCAGTGCAGGACTGCCAGCAGTATATACAGTAGACAGAGTTTTGGGCTGGTTTATTTGTTAGAGGCGTTTAGTGGTTGATCACCAGACGGATTTCAGCCCACATCCCTGTCAAAGCATATCCACCAGAATGCTCTTTTTGCCATCACAGTACCTATGAGAGGTACCTTTTCTGTGTGATTTGATGCATATTCTGTGAGCAAACTCTCAACCATTTTATGTGGATGAAGTTGAACTCAGTATTGCTGCATGCAAATTTTGGAAGCTAACTGTCCCCATGTTTTCTGACAGTGTGACTTTAATATATATGCAGTTTAAACAGCATGCAGGGGGATTAGTGATAAGGTAATACACTCAGTTAAAAATAACTTGCAACACCATTTAAATCCCTGTGGATTAATCTGGGCATTGAAGAGCCGTTTCCGAGTCTGGAATTGCCTACCTTGGGTGTGATTATTTAGTTTCATTTTCAGATTAACTAGAGATATTTATCAAAACTGGGTGGCCGCTCAGATTTTAAAGATTGAGCAGGAAACTTTGCAGTCATTTTTACAACACAATTAATAATCGGTTGTTCTTTCGAAACTGATTCTCTCCACACCACCTCACACCTGCCCAACACCACAACCAAAGTCTGCAAACACTTGTCCACTTGCATGTCTTGCATAGAATAATAGAATCATCAAGGTTGGAAAAGACCTTTAAGATGATCATGTCCAACAGTCACCCCAGGACTGCCAAGGCCACTGCTAAACCATGTCACTGAGAGACTCATCTACATGGTTTTTGAACACTTCCGGGGATGGTGACTCCACCACTGCCCTGGGCAGCCTGTTCCAATACCTGACAACCCTCTCTCTGAAGACATTTTTCCTAATATCCAATCAACTCCCCCCCCCGGTGCAGCTTGAGGCCATTACCTCTTGTCCTATGCCTTGTTACCTGGGGAAAGAGACCAGGTCCATGGGGCTCATTTTCATCAGCTGCAAATTTGCTACCTATAAATCTGCAGGTTGAAGGCCACACCACATACATGTATTTCCACTCTGTGCTTTGAGATTCTTTTCATCAAGTGCTAATGTATGATGTTTTGGATTCTGGTTGTACAAGTTGTTAGATACGAATTTCCTCAGTCTGGTAAGAGCACTGGTTTGCATAATATATTGTCTTACTACATCTGCAAGGTAATTGCTTCTAGACAGGCTTCCAAGAAGGCCCCAGATTTGATCTATGATGATACGTGCATTGCTAATGTCTGTACTCTAAGGAAGCGTGTCTCTGTTACTGATGTACTGCATGGATGAATGATGGTGTAGGTCCAAAGTTAACCAGGCGTTCTCTTTAAAGGCGACATATGATATGATATCTGCGCAAAGAAGTATTTCCTGCATAATCTTTAGAGGCAGCTGTATTACCTTTTACGATTTCCCTGGCATTTATGCAGAGTTACAGAAATACAGTTAGAAGGCTTTACATTTTTCCAGTTCAGTATTCTGATTGCATGTCCAGCTACTCCTTTCCTAATAAACAGGATCTCAGTAGAAAAACATGTATGGGCTGTACAACATTCACTCCTTAACCTTCCCACCTTTGAATCTGCAGTTTCCTTAGATGCCTCCATGAAGCAGCTATATCTGGTTAATCAGAGAACTGACATATCCAGTGCCACGTAGAATGGGTGTGTGTATGGGAGCTAGGAAGCAGGTCTTCCTCTGAACTTGCTCCATCTCTTATTTTCTTCCACAGCTCTCAGAAGATGATCTTTCTGTTCTTAACCTCTGCGGAAAAAGTCTTGCTTTCTCACTTGTGCTGCCATACCTGTCTGAGATGCTTTTTCCCAATCCTAGCCATCGGTTGCACCCTGTCTTCATCTTGTCTAAAGTTTGGTCCTTTCAGCTGTCTCTACAGAGTGTTGGTGGTAGGTTATGAGAAAGTATATAACCTGTAACAAAGTTATTAAAAAAGTATATATGAAAAAATAAGGCCATGCTTGAAGTGGAAAATAACTGTAGAAAAGAAGGGAAAAAGAAAATGACAATGAGAAAGTGAACAGTTTCAGAGAAAAAGGTCATTGTTTATAAAAGGCATCCTAAATTAACAGCTGGATTATTTGATAAGAAAGAATCATTTAGGTTGGAAAAGACCCTTAAGATCTTCGAGTCCAACTGTTAACTAAACACTGCCAAGTCCACCACTAAACCATGTGACCGAAGTGTCATCTACACTTGAGGCCATTACCTCTTGTCCTACCGCTTGTTACTCAAGAGAAGAGACCGACCCCCACCTCACTACAACCTCCTTTCAGGCAGTTGGAGCGAGTGACAAGGTCCCCCCTGAGCCTTCTCTTCTCTAGACTAAACACCCCCAGGTCCCTCAGCCTCATCACACCTGTGCTCCAGACCCTTCACCAGCTTTGTTGCCCTTCTCTGGACCTGCTCCAGCACCTCTATGTCTTTCTGTAGTGAGGGGCCCAGAACTGAACACAGGATTCAAGTGCAGCCTCACCAGTGCCCAGTACAGGGCGATGATCACTGCTCTGGCCATGCTGCCACACTCTCTGCTGTTTATTTTAAAAAGAGAAGAACAAAGGCATTCTTTACCTCATTAGCGCTGCAGGATGTCCTATACAAGCATAATTATACTTTGCAAAAAGGCTGGGGAGACCACACAGGAAGGGTATTGAAGAACTGGAAAAGGTACAGGAGGCACTAAGCATGATAAAAGATCGAAAGTGGTTATTTATGGAAAAAGTACAGGCTGCTGCTTTTTATATTGCCTTTTTTTTTTTTTCCTTTTTTAAAAAGAAGACAAAAACTGGGGCCACTAAGAGATGTGCACAATTCACAAGGATATTGAAAGGTTAATGATGAAACTCATTCAGACCATTGCAAGCTGACTAACAAGCGAGCTGATAATAAACTTGGAGAAAGCAGTTCTAATCCAAAGGTTTATGGTACAGAACAGGGCAATGCTGTCCACAGTGCATGGGCCTCCATCATCAATACCCCATCTTTTGTCTTGCCTCCACAGGCTGAACTGCAATGTGGCTTCTGCATGTCAGGAATGTGACTCCTGTCCTTGACCTCGTCTTCAGATAAATACAACATGCTCCTTACTGCTGAGTGGTTTGGGAAGAATTTCAGCCAAACGAAGAAGAGGAGATAAAGGAAAGACAGGTGAGGATGATTTTCATCCACTCTTCGAACCAGCCTGCTTGACTTTGCCTGTAAGACAGGGCAGTGGGGTTAAGAGGGGCAGGGCAGGGAGTAGCTAGTGCCTGTGGGGTTACATAATAAAGCTGGGGTGCAAAGCAGTGCTAACAGGAAGGGGCCACCCAGGGAATGGGCCTTCTGGGTACCCTATCTGGCACAGAGCCTGGAGGCTGAAGCACAGCAGGGTCTCACCACATACAAGTGTGGGCTCCAGCCATAGCAGGAGAATGGCTGGCTAGAGCATTCATAGAAAGAGGTGCTGGTGAGTTAACCCAGCCCCTGTCTCTGCAGATTATCCTTGGCAGCAGAGCTTGTGTGAGCCTGGCCTCTGGAGGCAGGCTGAGGATGAGGTTTACCAGGGTGGGTGCCTGTACACAGCTCAGTGCCTTGGGCTGAGACCTGGCCTGGGCTAGGAACACTGCATATGTGAGCTGGTCAGTAGGTAAGTACCAGGCTATCTGGCCTGCTTTGGCCCTGCCAGAATGCTAACAAAATGCGAGACCAACAGAGCACATCCTAAAATCCACTTATTTTGCTGGTAAAGCAAGAACAAATTGTGATTTTTTTATGCCTGGTGCTTTAAATGCAGCTGGGAATATTGCTGAAATTATATGCTTTTGTTACAGGCTGTGATAGTAACTGGGCTATCTAATTCTGCAATGTGGGAATTGCCTTTCCTCAGCTGCAAGTCTCAAAGTCTTTCATTGCACAAATAAAACAGGGTATTCCACCCTTCCCCCCTTCCCTTATCATCAATATCTAGCAGAGAGAATATTCAGAACATTTTTCCCTCCAAAACAGAACAGTTATTGGGTGTCGGCACATCATGTGAAAAGACAGCTGAGTGGAAAATCAGCAACACACAAGAAACAAAAGAAGGGAGGATTAAAACCCATGTTTTGTTGCTGCATGCATTTTTATTGTTATGTATGTGTATGTATATATTTATTTACTGTTGGGTTGTTAAACAAAAAGAGCAGACAAGTGTGCTGTCGTAGAACTTGGTGAACATTACTGGCTAGAGAGCTGAATTTTATGGCGTCACACATCAGTCAGTAATGTCTTGGGGACCAGGAGGATGGTACTTTATGCAGATCTACTGAGGTCAGTGCAAATTCTCCACTACCTTCATTAACATAGGATCCAACTTTTGATGTGATTTAGACAATACAAGAAGGTTTAAAATGTAAGCAGGTGAGGGTAGCCTCATGCACATCGCCCATTGCCTCAAAAAGCTGAGGCAAAAAACTCAAAAATTGCTCTTGCAAATTTGACAGAATCTAATTAGTTGATCTCCTGAGTGACATTTCTGCAGGCTCATACACAGAAGGGCAGGGAAACTGAGATTTATAATGATAGCTATTTCTAGCAAAGGTCATTTCTTTATTGGTGAACATGTCCTTAGTCATGCTGATGACAAGGCACTGAAGGATAAGGGATAGGCTGTGTATCTTTAAAGCTTGACAGGAAATAACATAAATAGAGCATAGATCATCTTTCTAGTTGGACCAGGAGGCTTGCAATCTACCACCATCAAGCCAAAGCAGGTGTTAAAATCCAGGAAGAAAATAAATATTGGGATTTCTGGTGAGATTGTGAGGGAGGCTGGATATTTCAGTGTCACCATGGAGCAAGGGGGAAGAGAAGCAACAGAGCACAAGTATGTATTTTTGGATAGTAAGGGTGTCCTGGTGGAACCAGCTGCTTATAAAGAACCGGGTCAGGCTGCTCTGGGGAGTCCCTGGTCGGCCTCGCCAACTTCCCAATGTAAGCAGCTCTCAGCTGCTCTCCCGCTCCATGCCATTTCCAGAATGACACACGTGAAAATGTACTCAAATGTATACAGTACCCTTCCTCACCTGTCCTTCCTTATGGAAGGAAGCAGCAGTTCTGACAAGAATACAGTTTAAGTAGACTGAATCATATATATCTTTAAATAACAAAACAGTATCTGCCTATTCAGCACATGACTCTTTTTCCTGCTCACGAGTGAGGTCTCTGACACTGTACAAAAATGATGCATAATGTTTTCATAGTCAGGAGGACCCTTGTGGCATCACATGAGAGTTGTTCACCCAGCTATAAAAAGTATTGGGCACTTTGGTGTAACTACCTTTGCTTGTTTCCACCATCAAGCTCATAATATTGGATGAAGTAAAAAAATGTGACTGTTTCCCTAGATTTTGGCTCAGATCCTGAACCGCGCTGCATAGCTGAGCTATGGTTTCTGCTGGATCACCAGCACGTATCAGGCTTATGGCTGGCAGGATCACTGAAAAGATCTTTTCAGTGTGGCAATGAAGTCAATGCAGGAGTTCCGTGCTGTGCTCTGAGCAGAGGAAGGGGAATGGGGTTCTTCACCCATACCTTTGCTAATCCCTTTCGCTGATTATTGGTTCCTTTGGGCTGTGAGAAGCCAACAGAAGTCACAAGGGCTATTGAGTTGGTCTGGTCTAGGACCCAGTCCAGTAACCTGAGAATGCTGAGGTGGCCTCTAGCTTCTAATCTGCAGCTGCAGATCTTGCTCTTCTTTCCAGAATAATTGCTCATGCTCTTTGAAATGTCCTAAAGCTTCCCCAAAATTGTTAGAGCTGAGGATTACTACTCTTAAAACCTGTAAAATAAATAGACAATCTGTAGGATAACTGCCTGTGTTACAAGTCTCCCCACACAATGAAGGAAGAAGCAGCCTTATGCTGTGTACTTCTTAGGCCTGGTGTAACTTGAAGGAAAGAAGTGGAAAATGTTAATAAGTAATGATGTTTGAAACACAAGTCACTGAACCAACCACCAGACCTTCTGCGTTTATTCCACAGGATAGAAAATGTCTCTCTCATTCAAGGAAAAAAGGTCTTGGCCAAAGATATGTCTTAGGAATTAGCCTGGATGCTGTATGGTATTCAGAAGATAAATCAGAGCAGCTTACAGGTCAACTCCTTTAGTATATACGGAATAGACATCTTTTGAAACAAAATCAGTACAACTGACTCTTGGTATTTCCCTGGTATGAGTAACCAAGGAGCTCCTCAGGGCCACTGGAATTTTAAATGACTTGTTTGATACACCTTACAGCTGCCAGATTTCCGTCTGGTATTTTCCAAGTCAGAACCAAGCATATGTGTGCTCCAGACCACGTGTTCTGACGTGTTCTGGAAATCCTGGCCTCGTTTCCCACATCCTAAGCAGGTGATCTGCTCTTACAAAACCCAGTAATGCCTCCCTCTGTGTGTGCAGACCAGCTGTAAAACTGGGACAGAAATCTTAGGCAAATGTGTAAAAATCTTCAAATTGTAACTTCAAAAATATGCAGGAAAAGAGAACATTTCCGAGAAAATCTGTGTAAGTACAACTGTCTTTCACATTCCAGTGTAATGCTTTAAGAAGGAAAATCACTGCCTCTTCCAGGACAGCTCCAAATAGGTAGAAAATTCATGCCCTCTGGCAGCTCGGATAAGTAAATCTGTCCTGAGAGAAGGCAAAGGAATGAAGACTAGCACATTATAAGCAAGGAGCTGACCTTTTTAATAGCTCAAATATTCCCCCTCTCCAAAGTCGCTTAGTTCAGCTTAGGCCTGTGGCCATCCACACAGTCGTTTTTTCTCTCATTTCACTCCAGCCACTGAATGCTGGCAGCCTCTGTGATACGGCAGCACAGAGAGAGGCAGCTTAGGGAAGAGGAGGAAAAGACAGGGATAAAGGGCTTCCCAGTCCATAGGTCAGGCTTGGCCTCTGTTTGGTTTGTCATGAGAAAGAAGAGAGGACTGCAAAGCCCCGGGGCTTCAATTTCACAGCTGCTCTCAGACCTCCACTGCATTACCTTTCTTATTTCCCCGTGCTTCCACTTGATAGCTGGCTTAGTTTCTTACTTGGCTGGCTGATAGGTTCAGGATTAGCTCCCACACGACGTTATCCTGACTCCAGAATCAACTTGTTGGCAACAGTGCTTTGGGACCTGTGACTTAAAAGGGGGCTTTGGAAGGCAAATGGGCAGGAAGCAGTGTGGTGTTTCGTCTCTGAACTGGAATAAACTCCCATTTCACCTTAGATTAAAGCTGGAATCTAACACCGAGGGCTTGTATCTGGCACCACACTGGGAGAAGCGGCAGCCAGGAGAGCAGGGAATTCCCACAGGGATCACCCCCTCACGGCTCCCTTCGACGCTGCAGATACATCTACATCAAACTGCACCTAACAGCCAAACCCCAGTGTTGGGTGAAGCCCACAGAGCACATAACCGAGGGAAATCAGCAAAGAATCCCCTGCCCGCGTTACCTAATTCCGCCTTTCGTTTCCATCGACCCCCACAAGGACTCCAGCGCAGAGGACCGGATCGCGCTGCGCCGACACCTCCTGAGGGACGGCCCCGCTGCCGGTACCGTCCCCCGCGGTGATTTTCCCTCCCCTCCCACCGCCTCTGCGCGCCCCCGCGGCCGCTCCCTCCCGTCAGCCTCCCGCGCCGACCTGACAGGCGGCGGCCGAGGCTCCCTCCCGGCCCGGGCTCCGCGCCCTCCTTCCGCCACCCGCAGCCCTCAGACGGCGGCACCGGGTCCCGAAGGCCGCGGCCAGCCGCCGCGGGGCCACGCCCCTCCCCTGACAGCCTGCTCCTGGCGCCACGCCCACCCTCGGCTTTCGGATGCCAATCACCGGACACTTTCGTATTGACGGACAGCCTCGTCCACCTATCGAATAGCTCCTCCTTTCAAGAAACCCCGCCTCCTAGAGCGCTGCCACCAATCACAAAAGAGATGCAGTCAGGGGCGGGAGAAGAGCGTCTGTGAGCTCCGTCTGCTCGCACTGCCTCCCTCTCTCCGCTGCGCGAGGATCGCCGCTTTCGCCCGCAGGTGATTGACAGGGGGCGGTAGCCAATAGGCTCTGGGAAGCGGGTGTCGCAGCCAATGGCGTAGCGGGGGCGGGCTCAGCCGGGCGGCGGGGGCGGGGGGAGCGGCGGGCTGGGGTGAGGCGCGGCGCGGCGCCGGGAGGAGGGCGATGGTGGTGGCTGCGTGAGGCGCGGCGGGACTCGCGCAGGCTGCCTCGCCTTCGGGGTGAGGCGAGGAGAGCAGGAGCGGAGTGTGCCCTGTGCTCGTCATGAGGCTGCAGGAGGACGGGGACAGCCGCAGGGCGCTGCCGCCGGCGGGGCTGCCGCAGTAATGGGCAGCGGCAACGCTGACTGTCGCCTGCCGTGTGGTGCTAGCGCCCGCCCGGCGGGGACCGCCCGTGAGGAGCCGGGCAGGTGAGTGCAGCGGCGCTGCCCTGTGTCTCGTCCCCTCCCGCTCCCCGAGCCGTCCCTCTTTCCCCCCTCCCTTGCTCCTTGCCGTTGGCGTTTTAGCGTTTAAAACGGTAACGGCTGCGGGGGGCGCTGCCCCACGGGCTGGGCGCTGAAGTGACGGGCTGGTGGGGCGGGACGGGGCGCGGGGACGGTCCCCCCTCCCTCAACGGGACATTCCTGGAGCCAGGTTGCCTCCTTGCCAGCCTTGATGCCATCCTGCCCGGCCTCCTCGCCAGGTGCCGACATCGTTTGCTTCCCCACGTTCCCAGTGAAGAGGCTTTTTCCTTCACACCCAGCAGAGATGTTGATTTCCTATGGAGGGAGAAGACCTGTCTGGGTTTCTTCCTTTTTGCCTCCCTGGTGAGGGTTTCTCAGTTCAGGATGGAGAGGCATTTCCATTTCAGTATGATGCAGCGAGGGCTCAAGAAATGCCCCTTCATCTTTCATCCTCCTCCTCACCTTGGCACAGGCATTTAAGTAGTAGCACTTCTATGTCGGCTTCTTTTTCTATTCCTTCTCCTTGGAAGGAGAAATGGGAGCAGGAGGTGTGCGTGTGTGTGAGAGGAAACAACTGTTACACCTTTTGTCATCAAGACAAAGAACTTGCTTTCATCTCCCTGTGTCCCTCCCTCTGGGTGCACATTGGCAGCACCTCAGCCACTTCGCATTGCTTCCTGGAGATGCTACATAAGGATTCGGTGTGGCCCTGACCTGCCCTTTTTTGTTGTTGTTGCCAGTTATGATGGTGCTGATAAAAGGACATGTTGATATGTTTCCAAACAGACTCGTGGTTTGCATTCCTGAAATTGCTGCAGCATTCTTATTTATTTATTTAATTGGAGGGAGGGGGGATGACAGCAGGAAGGGGGTATGTTTTTGTGGTCTATTGTGGTTGCTTGAAAGGTTCAAGATCACGTGCAATTGCAGCACTGTAGTCTGGGGTATATTAACCAATGCTTTATCCCCTCTGCTCTATCTGTCTTCCAGTCCTGCAGTCTCCACATCATCTACTGTGTGAAGAATGATGATTCTGTGAGAGAACTTCCTTTCAGTTACCTATCCACTCCTTCTGCATGCTGCTCCTGTCCAGTGATGAGCCACTCAGCTAGACTGGGATTTACCGTGAAGAAGGGAGAGGCAGAATATGAATTGTAGACATCCCATCAACTTCCTCATGCACTGTTTTTTTTACTGCGTCTGTATATAAGTCTGCTGGTATCGAACACACACACTCTTCAACCTACACTGCTATTAGCAGAGTTGCTACTGTGTGAGAGGACTGGTATTTCTCACCATCATGGCTTCAGTTTGGAAAAGACTGCAGCGTGTTGGGAAACATGCTTCCAAGTTCCAGTTTGTGGCCTCTTACCAGGAGCTGATGGTCGAGTGCACCAAAAAATGGTAAGAAGCACTCGTGTTGCTGCACGAATGAGTGGAGTAAGCTGGTGGTGCTGAAATAGGAAGGATGTTGCTCATTTTGTACTGTTTGGTGTGCATGCACTTGACTTCTCCCCGTGCTTTCTTTTGCCTGAAGCAGCAGCGTGAGGTGCTTGTCTTGATGAGTGCTTGTTTTGCTGTGCATTTATCTTGGACCTGTTGGTTTTGTTCTGTACACTGATTTTTCTAAGCTGGTATTGTTTTTGTCATGCAGAGGACAGTGCATTTATTAGCTTGGTATGTGTGACTTGATGGTGTGGTTTTGGTTTTGGGTTTTGGTGGTTTTAGTTTTTGATATTTTTGTTTAATTAAATATTTCCTGTGAGCTGTTCCAGCTTCCAGCTCAACTTTTGGTGCTGAGCGTTATCTGCTGACACTGTGGTTACCTTACTGAGGCGTTTGAGATGAGTCCTGGAAGATGGTGATGTGTTAATCTGGAGTGGATCCCCGTTTCAGTTTTGACTTTTGCATCTGCTGATGCTTTGTCTTTCCTTCTTTTCCTTGTTCCTTTCCACATTTTAATGGGAAGAGGCAAGAGACAGATCCCTGGGAATTCTTTTAAGGTATTTTAGATGATAATTTTGTGCAGTGGTGGTCCAGTTGGATGGCTTTGGAGCTGACTAGACAGCAGTTAACAGTTAATGGTATGGATCTGGCGCGTCTTCCTTCCTGTGTGGAATAAGCTTAAATAAATCTGCTAGGGAAGACTAGAAGCAGCTTTTAAATAGTCAGGTAAAGATCTCCATTATACAAATACTTAAGTGCTGTTTTATATGTTTGGAATATTGACATTACTGACATAATTCCTCACATTAGTGAGAGTCTGTAGTGTCAGGGGATGAAGAAAGTACTTTCCAGACCTCGTGGACAGAGATGTTCAAATTGCCTTGTAATAAACTGCAGCCTCCTTTCTAATACTTGGCCTTTCTTCTTGTTGGCAAGTTTGGCACTTGCATTGGCTGCTTGCACTGGTTATGAGTAATTGCCTCTACAAATTTAAATTCTATGTCTTGGAGTTGGAAATCTCTGTCAAATATGCTGGGAGGCTGCTTGTTGCTCTGTCTTAAAGGAACACTTTCAGGTTATTTTTTCTGTAACAAGTTGTCTTCTTGCCTAAAATGTTTTGAAAGGTTAGTAAGAAGAGAATTGTTTTGGAAATTGAACTTGGATTCACAGAATAAACTACAAATAAAATGGTTTTAACAGTTGAAAGAGACTGTCATGATTATCTCATGCAATCTGCTCTCTATTTCAGGCCAAAGAGTTCTCCATGGTAATTTTGATTTATCAGATTCAATTTAGCAGTTGTGATTATTACTTTTAATGCTTTGTTTGCATAAAGTAGCCTGTTTTGGCTTTCATTTTCACTTTGATTTACTCCTTGCATGAGAATTTGCAGAATGCTTCAGCACTGAAGTGTGAATGCTGCAGGGAAATGTTCAGATTGGATCTGCAGCTGACTTTCACTTGATTTAAGAAGAATTCACACACAAAAGTTCTCTTGTGAACAATCTTGTTATTTTAGAAGCAATTAGCTTATTGTTTAATCATAAACTAGAGTGCCCACCTAGCAAAATGCCTCTGTGTGAAGTAGTGAAACAGCCTTTCAAAATCAGGTATGCAGCTGAGTTTTTTAAAATAAGTTGTCTTTCTGAACCTTCATTTTGTGGTTTTGAACTTAAAGGCAAGATCAGTGCTTGTGTTGGTTATGATGGAGCAACAGTATAGTGGTGAAATGTGAATGAATTCTAGGAAAAATAACAATAGGGAAAAACATCATTCATGCAGTCATTTGATTGTAGCTTTTCTATTCTGCTTCCTCTTGTTTGGAGAACCTTAACAAAAGTGCTCTTTAAGCATGCAGGCTAAAATACGATATTTCTGCCATAAGTTAAATTCCTCTATGAAACAAAAGAGTAAGTCTATAAATATTTTGGGAATCTTCAACTCAATCTTTCCTTAACTTTGGAGAAAATACAGTTTTGCACGTCCTGACAAAATAATTTCTTCCTCTGTTTCTAAAGCTTGACTCTTGAGCTTGGCCCATGTGAGAAAAGGAAGAAATGAACTCCATATGCTGTTCCTGCTGAAAGCACTCAATATATATTAAGTGTCAGCGCTGTAGTGTGTAGCTTGTTTGATTGAAATGTAGTAAGCAGTAAGTTATTTTAATGTGCTGGCATTTTAACAATGCAGTGTTTCTGGAGGAAAAGAATGCTCCATTCATATTTTAAAATAAATGACAATGCAGTCATAAACACACTTGAACTGAGATGTGTTGTGAGCAGGGATTGTGCATGACCAAAGCAGGTTGGATGCCTGCCTGTGAGCTGCTATCTTCTGTTGGGTTTGTGTTTGTCTAACTCTTCAGAAAATGACTTGTGTTTTAGAGTATTTTTGTAAGTGATTGCATGAGGTTTGCGATCTTTGGTGTATTTCTGGTTGGCTTTAATACTTTTTGTCTCCTCTGGACATGTATTGATTTGAATAGCTTAGTGTTTGAAATAACTTCTGCTCTTTTTTTCTGGAGTTATGCTGGCTGTGTGGGAAGTCTCTACCAATCTGGTGTTGTTGCTTCAGTATTTAAAAGGATTATCTCTAGGTACAGGAGCATTTGTCCAGCAAAAAAACCCCACTCCCTTTCGTTGCTTTTTCTGCTCCCTGTAATTTCTGATTCATTTTCCTGCTGATGATTAGAGGCAGCTGCTCTCAGATGATCGCTTTTCATCAGTGCTGTATTTGAGGGGTGACAGGTTGTGATGGAATGTCCAGTGTTGTCCACTGTTTCATTAGAAAAAAACTTTATTTTCAGGTGATTAACAGGACTGAGTCACTTCTGTGTCATTCTGGCTGCTCCTGCTGACCCAGACCTGATTATTGTATGAAGACAGGCTGAGAAAGTTGGGGCTGTTCAGCCTGGAGAAGAGAAGGCTGCATGGAGACCTCATAGCAGCCTTCCAGTATCTGAAGGGGGCCTATAAGGATGCTGGGGAGGGACTCTTCATTAGGGACTGTAGTGATAGGACAAGGGGAAACGGGTTAAAACTTGAACAGGGGAAGTTTAGATAGGATATAAGGAGGAAGTTTTTACTGTAAGGGTGGTGAGGCACTGGAACGGGTTGCCCAGAGAGGTTGTGAATGCTCCATTTCTGGCGGTGTTCAGGGACAGGTTGGACAGAGCCTTGGGTGACATGGTTTAGTGTGAGGTGTCCCTGTCCAACGCAGGCGGGTTGGAACTTGATGATCTTCAGGTTGTTTCCAACCCTAACTATTCTATGATTCTGTGATTGTGAATGCTTGATACCTTTGAAAAGTTGAGCACTTTGTTTATTTAGAGCCTTTCATTAAAAATAAATAAATAAATGCAGTCTTGGTCTTTATGGATTATTGACTCCTGCTACTGCGAAAACGTCATGCTTTCATTAATCATGTAAGCACTTGTTTGTTTTTTTCAAAGGCAGTGCTGGAGTGTGTCATCCTCCACTTACCCTTGGAATAAGCTGGAACAGCCCAGGATTTTCCACCCCCCCCACCAGTGAGCTGCAGTCCTGGCCTGGAAGGACTGTGCATGGCAGAAGAGAGTTAATTTAGTCGCTATCCTAAGTGCAGAACCGCTGAATAAAACCAGGAATCGGCCTCATGTGTTTTGCTTAGGCTTCTACGATAAAAGTTGTATTTGCTGCTTTGTGCTGTCAGAGCAGGCTGTTGCTGTGTGGGATAGGAGCGTGCTGGGCATTGCTGGCATGTGTTGATGCTGTGACTTACACAGGGGATCCAGTTCAGTTGCCTGAACACTGGTGTCTAGCACTGTTTGAGATGCCTTTGGGTTTCCTGCCAGTGCAAGCTGCCAGTTTGGAGAAGCCCAGGTCTCCTGTTGATCCTGTGTCAAGCCTGCCAGGCTGGCATGCATCTCTTGTGTACCCTGGGGCTTCTCAGCTGCTGGAGGCCTCTGTTCAGGCAACTGAGGAAAGGCTTGTCTGAGGCACAGGCTTAGCAGAGGAGCATCACAGGATGAAAATACTCCTTTGGACAAAAGATCAGTTCCAATACTTGGACCTGAAGCTGTGATAGCTGTTTTACAGAGTTGCTGAAGCATCTAATGCTGAGCACATGGAGCTCTATAGGATGGCTTTTATGTTTCCTTATTTTTGTGTGGTATCTCATGAGTCAAGGACTCAGTAGAGGCTTCAAGTATAATATTCACTGATTTTCACAGAAAATGGCCTAACTTACTGAGCTGAGGATGCCAAGTTCTTAATATGTCATTGTCCATTGGTTGCTTTTATGAGCAAGAAAGCTCACCTGAACATTGGTGCTAACTGCTTAAAATGCTGGAGAAGAGTAAGCATAAGGAGGCTTCTGTACAGGATTTTCCATTCAGGGGTGCTTGAGAGATAAAGAAATAGGTTATTTATTGTTTTTCTTTTTTTTTTTATTTTTTTTTACAATGTTTGTAATATCCATCATCTCCTACATGACCTGCTTTGCTTTTAAATCCTGCCTAAAAATACAGCAAACCATGATGTTCTAAGAGGGTTAAACTCGTATGCTTCCTCAACTGAAGACAGGCTTCATTTCCATGAGGCAGGTTGCCTCATTTTGTGTCAAATTAGGTATGGTCTGAGGTAGGTTCTGTATTTTCAAATGTCTTTCTCTTTTGGAAATGAAGTAATGCTTAATCTTTCTTTTTGCTTTTTTTTTTGGTGTTTTTTTTTTTTCCTCCCAGAAAGCTTTAGCCATCTGTTTTTCTCTTTTATTGTAGCTTCATAGCTGGATGCTGCAGGAATTTTAAGATTTGGCATGCATTGTGCATGGGAGAGATGAGCTTTTTGAGATTCCACGGTTCACACCAGTCTGCTCGCCTTCTGCTCTGTGCTTTCTAACAAACTCTTCAGTGCTGAAGGCCTCGGAGAGAACTGGAGTTAACTGCTTGCTGTAGAAATCCTTGGGGGATGCCCGTACGGGGTCAGGCTGCCACATTGCTCAGTTAATTTCCTTGCTTTGCATGGTTGTTAAGAGGGGTTTTGTGAGTACCTAAGTGCCTTTAATTATTAAGGATGATCGCATTCAAACTTGTGAAAGAAAGAGATACAGTTACAGGTCAATTCAGAGCCTCTTTGAGTTGGTTTTGCTGTGAACTAGGCTTTTTGTCATGGGCTTCCTCTTCTGAGTTTTTCCATCAGCCTTGCATTTGCATGTTGGGTAGCCTGTAACAAGCGTAGCTTGTGCAAGGAAAGCCTCGTGCAATTTCTCCTGTTTTTTTTCATCTTCTTTTCTTCTTTTCAATTGAATTACACCCTGTCCTTGCACTCTTCATTCACATCTCTGATTCCACACCAAATAATCTCCATCTGCAAATACACTTCAGCGTTTTCTTTTCCATTCATTTCCAGGTTTGACTGAGGACTTTTTGAGGGCTTAGACTGTGTGCCAAACTTACTCTTTCCAAATAATCACCACCAGCTGCCTTAAGGGTTGCCCTTGTTCCTTTCTTTCTGCAGTCAATTAAAACACACTTACTGTCCACACACAAAAGCAGTTCTCCTCTGCCACCTTGCAACTCTTTTCTTTGTGTCCAAAAGAAAATACTTGGTTTCAGAAATGTAGATCTGCTTCTTTGTGCTCTGTGCCTGAGTTGTGTCAGGAGGTTGTCTACCAATCCTGACTCCTTCACACCAGCTGCTTTCCTTCCCTACCTTACCAGGCTAGCCTCCTGGCCCCTTTTCATAGCCTTATGTCTGTTGCATGGACCACAAGTTAGGAATTTCTCATCAAAATTGTTGGCTACATATTGTTCAGTGAAGAGATTTCAATAGGAGAGGTATGAGTATGTGAAATCTTTCTTGCTGCTGACCTGCTCAGATTGTCAGTGCTACATATTTATACCCATTTCTGATTTGCAGCACCTCTTTGAGAGTGTTTGAAACTCTGGATCCAGTTCCTAAAGACCTTATTGGTAGAAGCAGGCACAAAGCTTAGTATCTGTAAAGTAGAAAGATTTGGGTTTGTCATAAATACTTATAAATCTTATTTGTCTTTGAGAGACAGAATGCTTTCCAGAAATTCTTTAACCTAGTTTACTGTCCTAGCAGTCATAAAAGTAATTGCCTACATCAGAAAAGATAAGGTTATATCCAAGTGTAGACAAATCTATCCTAATGGTGTATTGTTTATTCAGTTAAAGGGGTGAGGATGTCTCCTTGAATAAACAAAATACACTAACTTACATTCTAACCAGCTTTATTTTTTGAGAGAGAAACTGTGTGTGTGCGTAACTTCCTCACAGAGCTTTACAAATAAATAAACCCTGGCTGTGTTCCTGCAGGCGTTGTGGTGCGTGCATACAGTAAAGTACATGTGGACTGTTCCTTTGAACCCAGTGGGCTTGAGCTGCAATAAAGAATTGTTTTGCAGGATTGGATCCCAGTGAATACGCTTTTCAGCTCTTTGTTTTATGAGGTTAAATAAAATGAAATATTATGACATTGTGTAGGCCTCATCCGAGCTGAGTCTTCAGTCTCTTAGACTGCTCAGGCTGTATAGTGCCAGTCTGTTGCTTCAATTAGTTTTTAATTGGTTGGAGAGAGCTGAAGTCCCTTTCACAGTTGAGTGTGAATAAGGAGAGGAGGAGGAGGCTGGTAAGGTTGACTAAATCTGAGGAAACTTCTAAAACAAACCCTTCAGTCAGGGTAGTAAAAAGCATTCTGCTTGGGTGGTTTTCTGAGACTGTAGGGGTGCGGGGTTGTTTGTTTGCTTCTAACAGCTTTCCTGGCTTACTCTGAGGGGAGTGTGTGAAGTGTGTGTCTGTTTCCATTGCCCCTTTCTCTCCTTTTCCTCCTTGGAGTAGAAGCTGGCCTTGGCAGGCTGTTTGCTACCTTGCTGTGGGACACTCCTGAGCTGCCCTCTGTACTAAGTCTGTTTTGCATGTCCCAGAATGGACTCTGAAACACAGGAACTATGCAGCTGAACTTCTGTTCCTCATTTTAAGATACGCACACAGGAATAGGGTAAATAAAGCTGTCTCTGTTTTTTTCCTCTTGCTGTCTGTATTTGAAAAAAAAATGTATTTCTGCAGCATATAGTTTATGTCAGAGCCTCTCAGCTGGGAAAGGTATATGTTTTGGCAGTTGAGGTATAGAGTAGTTGTGGCTTTTGGCACCTGGAAAGGCATTGCAGGGACTTGGGAACTGTGGGTTAAGCATGAGCTAAAATTAGCAGAACCATAACTAGCATTGCTGCTGTCTAAGGCTCTGACTCATGAGGTTTTCTAGATTCAAGAGTGGAGCTGAGATGTCACAGTCCCTTAGCAGCATTCATCTTCTGCTTTCCTCTGCCCTGAAGCAGAGGTAGAATGAGAGTAAGGCTGCCTGGTGTGTTAGTGTTAGCTGCCATCGACTTCAGTTCAGATTTGTAAGGTGAGCGTGGACTGCAGCAGTTTGAGGAGCATTTGCACTTCCCTTATGCTGCCCTGATAGGAGCAGGGAGGAAAACCTGCCAGAGGGGTGAGATGAGCCACAGCTGCTGGCAAGAGCATCTTAGAGTGCTTCAGCTAAATCACCCAGATCCTGAGTCAGTGCCCTGTGCTGTCACTGTAGGGCTTCCAAATGCGCAAGCTTTTGAGATGAATCAGAAGTGCAGGCCCTTCTGAACTATAATTTCCAGCTGTCTGCAAACCTGTAAAGATGAGCAGTGCAGAAGCAATTCTTGCTTGGCTGTTGAGGTTTTCTTTGTAGTGGGGAGTCCTTATTGGGGTTCTTTTTCATTTTTATTATTATTTAAAGAGACTTTCTTGAGGATTACTCCAAAGCTATGGCCAGGCTCTGCAGCTGCTTAACTGTCTGCAGCTGCTGAACTGCCATTTCTGTGGCTCTGTGTATTTATTTTAGCACAGACTGGTTTCAGGTTTTATTTCATGTACACACTCAGTCTCCTGCAGTCCTACTGTGGGTTTTGTTTTGGGTGAGCTGCTGTAACAGGGCCTAATGGCATGCTAACAGATCTGATCTTTCTTTTCTAATAGATTTGTTTTCAAAAATGACTTTAGTGCTGACCAAACATCACAAGAGCAAATTAATTTCTAGTTCTAGTCACAACTGCATTAAAACAATCAGGGACATTTTAAGACTCTATCATATCACATCAGTTTTGAGTCTCATATTACCAAGGCCCATGTTACTAGCTCTCATTTCCTTGGTATCTTCACAAGCACCAGTCACCCACCTCTTTCTTTACCCAGTAAGTAATGTTTTCTTCCTTGCTGCTTGCTGTCTGATGGGTCAGAGCTGTTAGGCTGCTGAATGGGTGGCTCTGGCTGTAGTGATCTGGCTGTTTTGATGGGTGTGCAGCTTTGCTGGGAGCATGTGTTCATCTCCACCTGTTGGGACAAGCCCCATCACCTTTTGTGTAGGCCAGGCAGACCAAAGACATTTCCTAAGTCAGCTCTGGGTTTTCCATTACATATGTTGTTGCTTGATGCCCTGAGATGATAGCTGTCTTGAGCTTTCTTTAGGCCTAAGACTAATGCACTGATGCCTGTGCTTTTAAAGCCAGTGTCATAAACTGACTGTCCCCTCCCAGCTGTGCTTGGGAAGAGTGTTTGCATAGCCAGTACTGTTAATATCAAAAGCCATATTAAATGAAGTAATTGGAGAATCTGGACTATTGAATACAGTTGGCAGCACATTGTATGCTGCCACTAAGCATGCACTGTGAACTTCCTTGACTTTCAGTGACTGCCCATTAAGTAAACTCTGAATCCTCTTGTTTATGGCAGTACGTAGCAGGAGATTTAAAAGAGCAGAAAAGAGCTGTAAAAACAGCTTAATTCTCTTTTCCAGCAAATATCTAGCCTGTAAGTTTCCAAACCAACCTGTTGCTGATTTATCTGTGGTTTATTAGCAGAGGACTTAACCTTGACAGCACCTGACATGATTATAGCTCTGGAGTCACAACTCTGGCCATGTGGCAGGTATGTGAATCTGTCTGGCTGTTCTTAACTGCTTGGCTGTATTTTTCTTCTAGTTGTACCTACCATCTCTTGGAAAACTGATAGCTTAGTTTGCTCATTTTACCTATGGGAAGAGACAATAGTTGTATAAAGCCCTAAAAATTTCAAGAGAACACTTTCTCTTGAAGTGCAGATCTTAACTGGATAGAGTACTTGGAATAAGTGTCTCCTAAGTTGAGCTAGTGAATATTCATAAAGCTTCCCCTTGCATTCCTTTGTCTTGAACATGTAAGAAAACTTTAAGAATGGGAAAGTCCTGACCCATTTTTCACCACTTCCTCTCATACAACAGAAAGCAGAAGAATCTAGCAGCATTACTTGGTTTTGAGGCATATTTGGGATGATTCCTGTTTTCTGTCCACACTTTCTGAGAGATCTTTTTTTAAAATACAGTGGTGTTTTCATCCCATTTTGATGGGGATTTGTGCATGTAGAAAAGGGAATTTGGGGTTGTTGGCTTTGGTTTTGGTTTTCTATTTTCATGCTAAAATTGTTTACTTTAGATGGCTGCTCTGAGCTCTGGTGTCTCTATACCCTTTCAGAATACCTAGTGAATCTTGAAACAGTAAAGGGATTATCTTCTTTCCCATGGATTCTTCTTTTCATATAGAAAATGGGATTTGAGCTTGTTTTCATTTTAAACTGAAAGATGACCAAGAGTTATCTGAACACCTTGAATTCTTATAGTGGTTGATGTAATCATGGGATTTTTTGACAGAGGCTTGAGTGTGTGTGTGATCACCCATACTGCTATAACTGTAAACATCTAGTGCTTGAGACATGCTGCTTCCTTTAGTCCATGGCTGTCAGACTGTCCAGTGAAAGTGGGGGGGAAGGCAACTATTTTTTCCTGCCCCTAGGAAAGGCAAGTTTCTTTTCCCTGTCTTCAGAAAGTTACCTGTTTTCTGGGGTAAGTCCTATGCCATCTGAAAGCTGGCAGCTGCACAACAGGGCAGTGCCAGAACATGGTAATACTTGGTAAAGGATGGTGTGAGGGGACTGTCTGTCGCGTGTCATCTGCTACCTGTGGGGCTGTGGCAGCCTACTGTGCCCCTCTGCCTTGCCAAAGCATGTTGTATCTCCATACCAACACTGAAGTCACTGCTCTAGAGAGCTGGGACAGCCCTTTTCTCTGGGCGCGTGAAACTTGTGGTTGATGGGGCTGTGCTGTCAGGCGTTAACTTGCTGTGTTGTTTTTGAACCTTGGGCTTTTCCCTTATTTTTAGCTTTGCTCCATAGGGAAAAAGTTCTTGTGTGATGTTTCAGTGAACAATTTCAACAAAAGCTTATGGGGATGGAAACCTGCAGCTCTTATTCCCAAGGGTTTTGTGACAAGGGGCCTCTGGATAGAAGAGAGAAATCTTGCTCAGACCCCATGGCTGCAGGTGAAAATCCAGTATCTCTACCCTTTATTAGACACTAGAGAATCTGCAAGGGTGACAGCTGTTGGCAGCCCATCCTCTTTCCCTCTGGTTGGAACTGCAGGTTAGTTGCAGTTTGTGCTTACACTCAGCCCTTTGTGCCAGTGTATTTTTGGAGCAGGAGCTGCTAGATACGTTTCTCCATTTCTCAGTTCCCCATCTGCTACCGTAGCTGTCTCCTTCTCTAGCTGCCTTAGGAGAAGCTGCATTGCAGGGGACAATGGCAGCAAAACCAGGAGTGTTACCTGTGCTTTCAGTTTGTGAGTTACCTGGTCCTGAAGCTTGATGTTCATTTTACCTGTCATCACTAACTTCAGTACTGCTGGCAGTGTGGCTAATGTGATTTAGAACCACTGCAGGTGACAGCACAGTCCCTTGTCTCCTTTTCTATTTCTGAACTAGGAAACAGGAATATGGAATTTGTTTGCCTGTAGATTCAGTCTTGTTGTCGGGCGTGAACCCTAGTAAAGTATTTACAATGCACAAAGTCTGCTTCCTCCTAGAGGGAAAAACAATGCTGACTTCAGTAAATAAATTTATTTCAGCTAATTTTTATTCTGAGGGAAGTAGTATGTGTATTGCAGAGGGAGAAATACTTCCTCTTTTAGCAGCAGCTGTTAAAAGCAGGGTGCTTGCTCGCCTTGCAATTAAGGATGAAGTCAGCAAACTGTAATTTTAAAAAAGAAAATTATCTTGAGCTACTATTGACTATAAGAAGACTGCAGTTTACCCTAAGTTGTTTGTGTCCACCTCGTTGTGAGAACTGTCAGTATCTCTTACGATTGACAAAACCCCATTAAGGCCCAGAGAAGCAGAAACCTCCTGCCCTATTAGCCTCACAGAGTGGGTTTCCTGCCCTCGTCTGCCTTCTGTGTTGTGCATAGGTGAGCTCGGAGAAGACTCCATGAGATTTGCCTCTGGTCTTCTACAGGGTTAGTTTGTTCTTTGCAGGCTTTAAAAATGGTTGGCCTTGCGCTTTTCACGTGCAATATTTGCTTGTTGCATTTTAGCATTGCACAGGAATGAGGAAGGATGGACTGTGAGATGAGCTGATGTGGGACAGGGGCTGTGAGGAGAACGTGAGGTTATTCTCCGTGTTTGAGTGTCTCCTGGTCTGCCTGTACAGGGTGTACAAGGCAGATCCTGCTCGGTTTGGAAATACAAAACCAGTGACCTAAATATGAACAACCCATGTCAAAGTAAAAATAATTGTTGCAGAGAACAGTCATGGAGCCTTCCTGTATTTCTGCTGATGTCATCTCTTTGGTTAGCATGGGTTTTAGAGTTGGGGTCTTAACTTCTTCTTACACTGAACATCCCTTGCAGCAAAGGAGAAGTTAAAAGCAGTAGGGAGCTATTTCTGCAAGCTGGTAACACATGATAGAGAAGTCTGTGCACCTGTGCACAGTATGTACAAATACGTAGTTCAAGATGCAACATGTCCCAAGGTTTACATCAAAGGTCCAAGGCTCCTTCTGCCTCTGGACAGAGTGCCCTTAGAATAGAGGAGAACAGGAGCTTGCGCCCAGTTTCATGCAGTAAAATATGTACATCATTTGGAGAAGGTCTTTGTAAGGTCTTAGTGACATGGTTTAGTGGTGGACTTGGCAGTCATGAAGGTTGGACTTGTTTATCTTAAAGGTCTGTTCTAACCTAGTTGATTCTATGATTCTATCTATACATAGTAAAAGCAATGTATGTTATTGAACCATCTTAAGAGGAGAGAAAGCCTGGATGCTGATTATGAGTAGCAGAAAGTGGCTGTTGTTAGTAAGGGACAAATCTTGTCTACCCTTGGTTACTCTGAGTAACTCCCAGATGTGCTGTGGAGCATGTGGGCTGAGGAGGGCCAGGAGTCTCACTTTCCTTACAACCTTGAGCCATCAAACTACATAGCTTTGAAACAGTGCAGTATTTCATGTTACTGAAAACCTCAACATTGTAGTAAACCCCAGGCCTTTATTCTCCTATTGAATACATTTCCTTTCAGCTGTAATCAGATTTTTGTTTCATTCAGACAGATGTTTGCTGACCCAGGCCATGTAGAATTCTGATGACACAATATGCTCACTTTAAAATGGGAACTTTCTGTGTCACATTGAGCTTTCAGACTTGATTTTGCTGAACAAGCAATATGCACATGTATATACTTGAACCTCATCTATATGCAGCAGCCCCACTGTTTTACTGTGCCTATACAGTCCAAGTCACACAGCACTTATTCTTTCCTTATAGGCAGGAGACAGCAGTGCAGAAGTACATTATCTAGAGACATTTTCGTGGGAATAGCTGCACACACAGTATAAATGCTTCTGTAGCAAAATAAAATGCATATGTATTTTTGAATGTTCCAGAGCAACTATTCCAGTTTGGAGTACCTTCCCAAACTGAAGTAGTTTTGTTGTCACAAAAACTGTCCTGAGCAACCCTTGATAATTGAAATGTGTTATTGTGCCTCTGGTCGTGTTAAGGGAGAAGCAGTCCATCGTTACTCACATTCTAAGTCTGAGCCCTACACCCAGCAGTCAGAGGTTGCAGGGCAGGAGAGGTGCTGGCTTTGGTACCATTTGCTCAGCCAACACTGATGGGAATAAAACTGAAATTAGGTTTTACTCCAACACAGATATAAATGCTTCACTTTGTTAATTCATAATAGTCACAGTTCTTTCAGAAACTATTTTAGGAGGGAGGTTACCTCTTCTCTTGGTGAATGCTAATTATGATGTTGCCTCTCTTTGAGTGACTGTGATGGTAACAATCATATTGTTAAAAGAGAAATCTAAATTTAAAGTGTTCCAGGGATTCTTTTTGTGCTGAATGAAAACAACCTGCATTATTTAAATATTCCTACCTTTAAGACACAGATGGAAAAAGTCTGTCTGTTAATACCATACAATGCTAAAAACACCTCTGAGTGCTTCTGAAAGGGGTTCTTTTGTAACATTTTGAATGCAAAGGAAGATTTATAGCTTTGTAAATAGAACTGTAGTATGTGTCTGGCTTTCCTCAGTGTAATTTCACTCAAACTGATGTCCTGATCTCATCAACCTGTTGCATTCTTATATTGTCACCATGTTGTATTTTCTTCACTGTATCTGTGTATGTGATACTTTGTATTTCATATTTTCATGTTGGTGTCACATGCTGGTGTCTGGGTGGTTCATGTGGAAAGGATAGGAAAACCTTTGAAAATGTTGGGGTCCCCAACATAAACAGGATGTGGATCTCTTGGAGTAAGTCCAGAGGAGGCTACAAAGATGATCAAAGGGTTGGAGCATGTCTTCTATGGAGGTAGTTTGGCTTGTTCAGCCTGGAGAAAAGAAGGCTCCAGGGAGACCTTCCAGTACCTAAAGGGGCCAACAGGAAATCCAGAGAGGGACTTTTTACAAGGACGTGTGATGACAGGACGGGGGGAATGGCTTTAACTTGAAAGTGGGTAGATCTAGATTAGACATTGGGAAGAAATTCTTCGCAGTGAGGGTGGTGAGGCCCTGGCACTGGTTGCCCAGAGAAGCTGTGGCTTCCTCATCCCTGGCAGTGTTCCTGGCCAGGTTGGATGGGACTTGGAGCAACCTGGTCTTAGGTGTTCCTGCCTGTGGCAGGGGGTTGGAATGGGATGATCTTAAGGCCCTTTCCAACCCAAACCATTCTATGATGATTCTGTAAATAATGCAGCATACACAGAAAGAGTGCTTATATGCATTTACTATTTGGTACATTTATACATAGTTGTAGAAGGATAAGAACCTACTTACAATTTAGGCTTTTTTTTTTAGCCAATTATGGTATCAAAACATGATTTCTGTGTTTGAACCTGGGAAGTTGATTTTGTACGTGTGTGACTCTGGGAGTTTTAATTTTTTTCTACCCCCAGGCAAGTTCTCAGTCACAGCAAAGAAGTCATGGTGTTTTCTCTTCCTCTCTTGGTACCCAGATGTAGCCAGAAGCTGCGGAGTAGTTTTTTGAGTACTGAAAATAGAAAAGCTTGTGAAGCTTTAGTTAGTTTTGTTCCTTATATAAAGAATCCTGTATTAGTCGCTTTAGCATCTTCATTTGTTCAGAACACATTTGATACATTCTGTGCAGCTATGTAGGTATTTTTGATTTGGAGGGGGACATAAAGTCCTTTTTGCTTCTCATTCTGCTAGAGTGCAGTCTAGTTGTAGAATGAACAGGAGTCAGAAAACCCTGGTTCCACACTCGGCTTCCTTTCAACTTCCCTTGTGACTGTGTGGACAAGTCATCATTTCTATCACTCCCTAATTTGTGTGCACAAATTATCTTCTGTCAAATTCCCTACAGTTTTATGTCCACAGTTGCTTGTAAGTAGGATTTATGTCTTCTGTTAAAGGCCAGAAGCTAGCAGCTCTCCAGTGGCACTGGCATAAAACAACTAAGAAGATGCTTTACGGTTTAGAAATAAATATCCAGTGCTGACAATTTCTCTGCACAAAAATTCTGCAGCTGCACAGCTCTGTTATTAATCCAGTCTTATGAGACTGCTGTGTGATAGAGAAAAATGATCCCCATTTTATACCTCTGAAACTTGGAATACAGAGAAATTGTGGAGAAGGTATGAGAAAGCCTCTGTACTGATAAGAATTGTGTGAGTGTAGATTTATGGTGGCAAGACCCTGCATAATTGAGGGGCAAACTGCAAGTTATGCCCTACAAACATAAAAAATGCCCCTTCCTCCTTCCCCACATGCCCACCAGTATGAATCATGTTAATGATGGGGTCATTTACAAGGGTATTTGGGCATATGGGGTCAGAGAGTAAACTGTTGCAGAGCACTGTATTTGAGGTAGAGCAGGACCGGTGGAGCAGAGTGCAGGAGGAAAATGGGAAAAAAATTCTGGAGGGGATGTGACTGCATAATCATTGATCTACAGTTACTGATGGAGGAGCTTAAGCGAGCTTTTTGTCATGGGGAGGGGTTTTTGTTAGTTTTCTATTTATTTTCCTTCGAGTGATGTGTAATTAAGAGTATGTGTAATGGATAAATGCCCAATTGAGGGGAAGGAAGTAATTTGTACTAGGCTCTAAGTACATCCTTTCTGGATTGGTGTTTCTAAAGTATTTTATCCAGTGGTGGTGGTATTAGGAAATGACAATACCCATAAGGACCAAGGTTGTCTTCAGGAGAGGTGATGGATGCCTGAAGCATGTAATTGCACTTGAAAGCCTACATGTTGATTACTCCAGTGTAGAAAAGTTCAGGGGGCCTACACTGTTTGTGTCAGATTCACTTGCAAATGGTTGTGACGGGTCTGTCTGACAGCTGAAACCAAAGTGCTTTTAAAGAGGTGCTGATGTAGAAACTATAGCACTACTTGAAGAAGGAGAACTTGTTAAGCTCTATGAAGACCTCTGGGAATAATGGTGGTAGGATGGAGCTTGGTTACAACTTCAACAAAGCTGTGACTGCACAGCAGGATATAGGCTTATCATTGCTGCACTATAATCAGAGCTGTTGGAATATTCTGCTTAAGCTTGTTGACTTCAATATGTACATACACTGGCTGGATTAGACCTGCTGATCCTTTTTTTTTATATTTTTTATTTTTAATCTTTTTCTTTCTACACTGCTGCAGAATTTATTTTGTGATTAATTTTCTGCTTGGACTTCGGGTGATAGTGAACATGATATGAAAGAAAAAGCTAAATCAGTCCCACAATATAAAGCTTGTAGAAGGGAGAATGTGAATATGGGGAAGAAGTAACCTGTTATTTCCTACCTTTAAAAAAAGAAAGAAAAAAGCCAAGTATTCTATGCAGCGTGTTTGTTGCTCCAGAGCATCTGTCCTGTGACTTACAGTGTAAAAAGAGATAGGGTAGCTCATGAGACACTTGAAATGTTTGAGGCTAAAATGCAAGGTCTAGTCAGAGACAGACTGAACTCTTGACTCAGACTCTCTTGAGGGAAGCAAACCTTCACTGCCTGTTTCAGAATTACTGGCCTAGTTTGTTGATGATTCCTGAAGACCAGAATTGTACAGAAATCAAATGCTTCTAAGCCAGAAGTAAAACGCAGGTACTTGTTTTATCTCTGGTGCTGCTATTTATGTGATGAAGCTGGCCATGTGTCACCTTTACCTTATGGACATCTTTGTTTGGATTATTTTAACTTTTTTCCTCTCCCTTTGGGTATTCCACCTGTAAAGTCCCTTGGCACATATGACTCCTGACCATCCCTTAGGAGAGGGAAAAGGGGGGAAGGGGTTGTATGGCTTGAGGAGAAGAGGGAGCCTGCATCTGTCTTCAAATAGTTCTGAGTTGGAGAGGTGAATTCATGTTAGGTAAAGCAGGAAGTGTCCGATGCAAGAACTAGTCTACACTTGATCCCTCCTGGCCCAACGTGCTCTGCCATGTTCTGCCACCGTGTTGCTGATGCTTCATCTGTGGGATGCTGGAGGGCTGTCAGCCCCTTGGGAATGAGGGCTGCACCCATTGGTGTGCTTGCCTCAGGGAAAGCTGGTGGTGTGTGCCTGCTGGGGACAGGCTACACACATTGGACATGGCTTGGACACTTGGGATTTACTGCAAGTTTTTATGGAAGGGTTTTGCAGCTCAGAGGCTGGACGGATGTCCAGCCGCGTGGATGTAGAGGCTGTTGTGCTACCTGTACATGAATGGAAGCTGCAGCTGCCAGAGGGAATCCTGCCCTGCCCATTGTGGGGAACCTAAAGGTTTCTTTGCATTGTTCCAGCAGTGTGAGGTGACATTACAAAAGCCAAAAGTCTGGCTCTGGTTTATACTTTGACTTCGTAATTCTCTCCAAAACAATATTTTTCATTGGCTTTGAAGTTTGAGGGTTTCAGTGACCCAGAGCATCTTTGAACATTAACTGTATGGAAATGAATGAGTAAATTCACACCTCATTTGGTACTATGTTGCTTGTCTGTCTGCAGAACAAACCAACCTAAACTCTGTATATGTTAAAATGGAGCATTAGCTTTTTAGCCAGAGCAGTGAGAAATAAGAGCTCTCCCACAATGAAGGGGGTTAAAGAATTTAACCTGGTAGGTTGCCTTCATCCAGGTCAGGTCCCGTCTCCAACTGAGACAGAAGTTGCAGTTCCTCCAGAGGACAGCTTTGGGGAAAGAAAAGCAGTTGGGAAGGCATCAGTACTGCGCCGGGGAATGTGTTAAACAGCAAGAGCTAGATATGCCAGTGCTCATCTGTCAAAGCCCAAGAGACAAGGTTAAATTAACAGATCAAGCTGAGATAAGTGTTTTGTGTAAGCTCTTGTGTATGCTCAGAAACTGGAAAAGTTAAGGAGAGCATGACTTAAAGTATGAAGCGCATAAATAAAGCTGTGCTGAGCTCTCCTGTGAATGCACTCATTCAGGAGATTTGCTCTTCGCTGCACCAGCCTGGTGACCCTCGTTTTCCTGAGCGTTCCTCTGTGGTCTGCCCATCGTTGGGAAGCACTCGTGCTGCCGTAGCAAGGGCATATGCGCACGTGCATGCAGTGCTGGCCCTGCCGAGGCTGATGTTCCAGCTGAATGCCCCAGAAGTAAATATGTTAAAATTCTGCAGGCTTCGACTTTTGAGCCGCCTTTGTTTTAAAGATGAAAAGTGCATTTTCTGTCAAACGGGCTAAAATATGTGAGAAGTCTTATTTTGCAGAAACCAAGGAGTTTGTGTGCCCACACATCTCTATTGTCCACATTGATGACTCTGCACATAACTGGTTTTCCCCCTCAGTGCTCTCTATGAACTCTGCACAGCAAAAATTGATTCTCATTCCCTTGTTGGTTAGTTTGCAGGGTGGATTTTATTAATTGGGCTTCTTTGGCCCTAATTAGGCAAATGTATTGAAACTCCAATTTGAAATTTAATCATTAACAGTAACTTCTCTGTTTTACGGTAATACCTTTCTAAAAGCTTGAAGATAAAATTTTTCTTCCTGTTTATCCTCATTTAGTGCCAGATCCTGCAGCACTTATTCTGGTAGGATGTTTTTGCCTTTTGCTGTAAGGGCATGGTTCTTCACTTGGCACAATGAGGTGTTGCAGTTAAGTTTGAGAGTCTTTCTGTTTGAGTGAATGGCTCTCAGCACTTTGCAAGATTAAGAGTGTGTTTTGTTCCAGGAGCCAACCTAGCTTCCCTTTTTGTTCACCTCTCTGCTTCCAAGGAGAACAGCCTTTTGCACCAGACACATTTGTGTTTACAGATAAAAATTTTTTAAATTAAAGTAAAATTGAAATCTAGGGTGAGACAAAATTACTTAATCTTTTAAGCTGTGTGCTCTATGGGATAGAGGGACTCTGTCTCGTTATCCTTTTGCCTCATTTAATGGTACAAGACTGGAATTCAGCCTGCAAGACATCAAATCCACTTAATAAAAAATCTGGACAGCATCCAGGAGTCTCTTCTGTGGCTGCAGATGTTACTTTACAACTACCCCATGCTAAGAGCCATTGGCTAACTAACGTAGCCATCAGGCTAAAACAGCATCAAGCATTTCACTATAGGATGGAGTGGGTATGAGTACTGTCTGTTTTAAGCTGATATAAAATACCAACCATGACAGCACAGAAAAAAGGGAGAGGGCAGCATAGTAGCCAATGTAGTGATCAGGTTTAGTCTCCAGCTACAAACCTGGTGTGTGATGGGTAGTAAAAGCTCTCAACTTAAGACACTGAAACATTTAATACTGGGGGTGTCTATACGTCTTTGTTGGGAGCATAAGCAGGAGAGGGCAGTGTTCATTTTTAACAATTTATCTCAGAGAATCCTGGGGATGCAAAGGACCTTGAGGAGTGTCCTCCCATTGAATGTTAGTGGCCAGCTGTAAGAGCTTTTCGAAGGAGAGTAGGTACAGCTCAGTGTACTGAAAAAAGTGTGAGGGACACTGGTCTTAGTTTCTTCTGCAGGGATCCAAAGGGCTGGCCTAGCTCGGAGGGCACTGTTTGTAGGAATGTGTGACTTGTGCGAAACTAGATCAGGTTATAACAGAAAAATACCATATAGGAAGATTAATAAAAAAACCAACCAACCAAACCCAAACCAACCCACAAACAAACAAATAACCCTGTCTGGCTGAAAGATGCAATTTCTTTGTGCATTTTTGACATCAGCATGAATTCAGTTATACTGTAGGCTCTGTATAGTTGCTTTTTAGTTGAAACACTTGCTTTAAAACAGTCATTACATATTCTATTAGTTGCCAGCTTAGATGATCTTGAAATAATTAGTTACAGTCTCATTCAGATTCCTGTTGGACATCTTACAAATAGGAGTTATTGGCAAAATCTGTTTTGGTCCTTAGTTGTTGATGTTTTTAGAGTTTTTTTGACCTTGAAATAGGAATGTTTTATTAATTTTATCTGCAAATTAGGAAGTTTTGTATTTTCAAAATACTTTCCAATTTTTCAAAGGTTAAGGATCATTTTTTTTACATTTCAAAATAGAAAAGTCTTTCAGTTAGGAATTTTTTTTGCTCTTTTGTTTACCATATCCAGCCACTAGTGCTGGCAGGAGGTTTTACTTGGTCTCTTGAGTATCCATGAGTTAACATGCAGTTTTTCTTAGCCAATACTTGCTGCTGGATCTGAGCCAGGGGTGAGCTTTTGAGTGCGTTAACTAAAAGGCTAGGTCAATTTAACTTCCTAAAAATGATACAAATGTTTAGACTTTTGGACATATGATTCTAGGGGAAGAATTGGTGATCTGTTAATAGAAGTAAATGGTGTTCCTTTAGAGATTGACTTCTGTAATCAGAAACGTTAACTTCTGTTTTGGGAGGCAGCTTGGAATCAGTGTAACAACTTAAACAGATTGAGCAGGAAGAGGAGGAGTTGTTCTAATTTTGCAGTCTTTGGAACAGTTATTTAGCTGTAAATACTGATCAAATAATTTCACTTCTTATGGTCATACCTCTATCTTAAAGCAGCTCTCAAAAGGCCACTCACATGAAATGAGGCTTCCCATGGGAAATGATAGTGGCAGTTTCTAATGGCCTGTGCCATCTTCTTAGAAGCCACATGCAAAAATTCTGTAACTCTGGTAATTAACGTTTTTATTTCTTAACATGCAAGAAAATCATAGCTTTAGTTTTGAAAGCTATCCACATATAGCTTACTGCTGCAAAATTTAAATGCTCCATCCCTGGCAGTGTTCAAGGCCAGGCTGGACAGAGCCTTGGGTGCCATGTCTGTTGTGAGGTGTTCCTGCCCATGGCAGGGGGGTTGGAACTTGATGATTTTAAGTTGTTTCTAATCCTAACCATTCTATGATTCTGTGTTGGCTTGTTCTCATGTTTTGTATTTTTTCATGGTCTCATTAAGCTTGGAGAGGACAAGGTCTGTAGAGGCTCTGGAGTTTTTTGTTTTGCTTAGTGTGCAAGTGTGTGACTTTGGGACTCAAGTTTAAATGCAAGGTTTCCTTGTTTCTCTGCCATTTTGATGCTTTGATTTCCAATAGCTGGTGAGGTACTGCAGTTGGTAAAATCTTCTAGCTTTGTGCCTCTGAAGGATGGCAGAAAGGTGTGTTACTTCCCTTAGTGCTCTAGCTGTTGAAGGAGTGTGCCTCCTGGTAAGCACGTGCTTTGCTGAAAGCAGGTGGTTCATAATCCTGTGGTTGGTCAAACAGCCAAGGAGATGCCAGAATCAGGGCTGAGAAGAAAACCCTGCTGCTGCTGGTTTGGGAGCTTTGGAAGATACACAACACCAGATTCTCCTACTCCTGACCATGCTGAACTGTAATTTTCTTCAGGTTGAGTGCGTGGATTGCAAAGAGAGGAGGATGTTGGAGGCATTAACACGCTTCTAAGGCTTCATTAGGGACTGTAATGATAGGACAAGGGGTAACGGGTTAAAACTTAACAGGGGAAGTTTAGATTGAATATAAGGAGGAAATTCTTTACTGTGAGGGTGGTGAGGCACTGGAATGGGTTGCCCAGGGAAGTTGTGAATGCTCCATCCCTGGTGGTGTTCAAGGCCAGGTTGGACAGAGCCTTGGGTGAGATGGTTTAGTGTGAGGTGTCCCTGCCCAAGGCAGGGGGGCTGGAGCTTGATGATCTTAAGGTCCTTTCCAACCCTAACTATTCTATGACCCATGTCCTAATGTGGATATTGGAGTCTCTGTGGAACAGAAGTCAAAACCTTTGTTCTTGAATCTGATGTGTGTGTAACTTGCCCAGGCAGTAAGAACAGCAAAGATCATTCTCTCCTTTAATTGCTTATAGTAGGCTATGCAGAATTTCTTAAGTCTATTTTAGCCAAATTGGAGGAGGAAAATTCTGTTGTTAATAGTTCCATTTCCCAACACTGTGGTTTTGGTGAAAGATGCAGACTTTTGTTCTGTTCTTTAAGAATTGTAGAAAAATATTTTTTTTCTCTCCTGTTCCCAGATTGAAAACCAGAACTGCCTTCTGTTTAAATGCTGTTTGGAAAAAATAATTATGCAAAATGTAATAGGATCTGTTTTGCAGTGGGATCTGATTAAAACTGACGATGGTGTGCCAGTGGATTGGAACTAGATGATCTTACGGTTCTTTCCAACCCTAACCATTTTATGATTCTGTAAGAAGCCTCTTGCATATTTTTAGTACAGGAATATCTTGTTTAATATGGGAATTTATTTCTTGACGGGTTGAAGCTACGTTTCAGGCAGCATTCGTCAGAGTTTTATTTTAGTCATGCTTTTTTGCACTTTTTATTGTGAGAATGCATCTAACATTTACACTTGTAGTGCTTCAAAATAAGAAAGGATAATGCAGTAGTTTAAGGTATCCTCAGTAATGCACATACATTGTTGTACAGAGATTATCTTTGATCTCTAGATAGAGGTATAAGTAGGTCATGGAACATGACTAAAATCAAAGGGAGGGTTGGTGGTGCTGCTCAGTGTCTGCCTTAAAATTTTCTGACGGCTGTATAGTTCATGAGGACAGGAGCTGGAACTTGAACTCAAAATTCCTAGTTTCCTTGATCAAATTTACTAAAAGTGTGTTTCTCTGGTTTTTATTACTGATCTGGTTTATTGTTTTACATGGAGAGGGGGAGATAGCACTGATCCTGTGTCCTCTTAAGGAAGTGTGGGATGTGGAGCCTAGGTGCGTGAAGGTCTTCATTCAGCACATC
Organism: Pezoporus occidentalis; assembly: GCF_034315485.1. NCBI lineage: Eukaryota > Metazoa > Chordata > Aves > Psittaciformes > Psittacidae > Pezoporus > Pezoporus occidentalis. The sequence goes on along the minus strand of NW_026913586.1, from coordinate 373,370 downwards.
TGTCGTAACAGAGAGATGGTCTAGCACTTCACTTAAACCAGCTTTCAAATACACTGTTAAGTCCAAGGTGCAAATGAGTTTGATTTCTGACTGGTTTGTGTTTATTCACTTGGCAGTAGTCAGGCCTCAGCTCTGCAGGGAAGAGGATCAGCATAGTGAGTTCACTGTGGGTTGGGACTGAGCGGACTGTTCAAGCAGGTTTGTGGGGTGCCTGCTCTTGCCATGGGCTGCTTGGGAAAAGCAACCTACAACCTCTAAATGTAAAGCCAACCTCTAAACTTAAAGCTTCTAAAAAAACCCATTAGTTCATTATTGTTAAAATGTAGAAGATCAAATGTTCTGGGGAAAAATAAAAGAACATAAAAAGGAAAATCGGGCATCTGAGAAAGACCTGACTCATGGTAGCCTCCTGTGAACTTTCCGCTATGAAGCAACATGCTCCACTCTTTCCACTTATGGTTTGTCTGAATGGCTTTGTTAGCCTGTACTCCTCCCTGGCAGTTAGCTTTAGCCCCCACTAGCCAGGCACAAAAATGTGCAGTTAGTGGTGGTCTAATGCTCTGAACTTACTTGACTGGGAAAATGGTATTATACAAGCAAGCTTTTAGATGCTGTTCAGCAGCTCCTATTTTCTATAGGCATTGTTTGTTATGGCATACTGGGAGGTGTTTCTAAGCTCTGATGTGGTAGGATATCTAGGGTAAATGTGTGGACTAAGCATTGCTGCAATAAATGTCTGCTTAAAGGGAGTGTCTATGATTATAGGGGAGATAAGAGATCCACTTGGTCCTTCTAGTGCAGTACTCTTAACCCCTCCTTGAGACAAGCAAGGCTAAATTCGATCAGGCAAAGAAAGCTTCTACATGGAGGACAGCTGGGTGTAACAAAGAAATCAGGGACTAGTCAAAGCATTCGCCTGTTACTGCCAAAAGGATGTTAAAGAGCACAGTTTCTGAAGACTGAAGTCAGTTTGTGTATTCTGCAATATAAAATTCTGTTGCAGAAAGCTTTAAGAAAATATTTTGCTAGGTAGTCCTTTTGAGTTTGTTTTGCTTAGGATTCTGTACTGCAATAACTCCTTGTAAAATGAAGTTGAATCTGTCCTTGTCACTTGTTCTAAATTATGGATGAACTTGGGCTTTCTTTAATCCAGCTCATTCTGCAAACTTCATTTGTGTTTGTCTTAAGAAAACCAAGTCATCAGTAGTACATACTACACATTCCATGCTCAGCCTTGCAAACAGATGCTGTGCAGATTCAGTGGATCTGACTGCACTTGTAAAAGAGTAATAGTATCTTGCTATGTCCCTTTTTGTGTAAACCAACCAAAATCAGACTAGGGCTTCTTTTGAAAAGCAAAGCATAATCTCAAGACATAAGTCTTGTAGAGGCCAGTTTGTTTTAGCTGCAAATGTATTAACCCCCCCTAAAATTCAGCTCACAAGGAAAATCCTTCCCTTTCAGCAGCTTGGGTAGTCTCGAAAAAATATGGAGACCTCTGGTGCGAAGAAATTTAGGAGAATAAACTAGGTTGGAAAAGACCTTTAAGATCATGAAGTCCAACCATTACCCTAGGACTGCCAAGTCCACCACTAAACCATGTCACGAAGGGCCTCATCTACAAGGTTGTTGAACACTTCCAGGGATGGTGACTCCACAGCTGCCCTGGGCAGCCTGTTCCAATGCCTGACGACCCTCTTTCTGAAGACATTTTTTATAATATCCAATCTAAACCTTCCCTGATGCAGCTTGAGGCCATTGCCTCTTGTCCTATCACTTGTTACTTGGGAAAACAGACCAGCCACCTCCTGGCTCCATCCTCCTTTCATGTAGTTGTAGAGAGCAGTAAGCCCCCCCCCCCCCAAGCCTCCTCTTCTCCAGACTTAAATCCCCCAGTTCCCTTGGGTCTTCCTCATCACACTTGTGCTCCAGACCCTTTACCAGCTCTGTTGCCTTTCTCTGGCCCTGCTCCAGCACCTCAATGTCTTTCTTGTAGTGAGGGGCCCAGAACTGAGCACAGGATTTGAGGTGAGGCCTTATCAGTGCCGAGTACAGGGGGGTTATTATTTCCCTGGTCCTACTAGAAAGCAGACGCGGAAAGATGTGGAAGTGGAGCGGTCTCAGCTGTGGTGTCCTCCTGCTGTGCCTGCTTTAGTGATTTCTCTGTTGAAATTTCCCAGCCTTGCAGTGACTACTGGATGGTTGCAGTGAGGGAAGAGCAAGCTTTGTTTCAGTTTAGGGGCTTGATGCATATTCTGCATGAGTTAGGTTGGGAGAGAGCTGTTTTGACTCAGGCAGTCTGGCGTGGTAACACTGTGAGGTGATTCAGAAGTCTGTTCGCAGGCCTGATGTGGGAGTCTGCTGTGAAGTGGGAGCAGACAGGCTAGGCCAGGTGAACACGTCAGCCATCCTGCCTTAATTTTGTGGTGGATGTGACTTGGCATCTTGTACAACTATGTTGAATGATGTCTGGGTGCAGAGTGTTTTGAATACCCTTAACTTCCACTGTGCAAGTTAAAGGGGGGGTGGGAAAGAATTCCCCAAGTCCCTTTCTGAAATGCAGATCTTTATCTCTTAATGTGCTTCATCTTATAATTAGCTCAGATGTGTTCTGTCTGCATGGTGTTTTATTTTCTTGGTGTTTCTGGCTTTTGCAGTCAATGCTGTACCTTTGCTCAGCAAGAGGGCTCATTTGGCAAATGCATCAACACATGACATCATTCTTACCAGTGTCCCTGGGCCTGTTTAAAGCATCGGCGGTGACTTAACTGAACTTCCCAGATTTGTAGGCAGCTGTGGAATTTCAGTGATCATGACCAACAGGAAATTCAGATAGAAAAAAATTTAGTAAAAGGCATGCAAAAGGCTGTTGCTTGGTTAATTCCTTGGCTAATGGTAATAGGTCCCAGAGCAGGGTTTCACTGCAAAGAGTTTTTTTTTTATGTAAAATGAGGAAAAGTAATATTCATCCCAAATGAATGGTGGCATAGAAGTGATCACATTTATTTCTAAGAGACCAGCAGAGAGCCTTGATAGCATTCCAGCAGTCATGGAGAAAGCTGTGTGCTGGTGGGGATTGGTTCCTAATGACAGCCTTGCATGTCATGCTGGTGTGCACAATGCAGAGGGGACAAAAGGTTATTAGAAAAAAAATCTTATCAGATGTACTTTGACATTAGTGCTCAAGTAATTATTTTTATCCTTCAATAGGTGCATCTGCATGCTATTGTGCTAACCCTGCTGCTTCTCTTGATAATTATACTCTTTTAAGCTTGCCTCACAAAAGTAATCTAGCAGCCTGTAGTGGTTAATGCAGCTCAAATCAAACACAGCAAGGATAAAACAAGCTCAACTGAATTTAAAAAAAAGGGAGGGAAGGAGGATAAGACAAAACCCAACACTTGAGCAATTTGATGCCAAAACAAATATGCAGACAAATAAGCAGACTGTAGCGTGTCCATGTTCAAACAAAAAAGGTACCATGTGTGTTAACAAAAAAGGTACCATGTGTGTTACAGGCATTGAAATATTATTCAGTGTTATTGAATTTAATGATACCTTGTCGCAAACAAATACCGTTACCTGTTTTCTCTCACCAAAAGCTTGTTAGTAGTTGGTCTTGCTGTTGGCTGCAGTGGCCATAATTAAGTGCATTTGAAATTCTTTTCAACAATAGAGTCTAAATGTAACTCTTTTACAGGCTTTTTCTGGTTATCAAAGAGTAACTTTGGTGGACAAATAGGTCCTGGTTAATGTTACCTGCTTGTGCTGAAAGGTTTACAAAATGAGAGCTAACAGGAGAGACTGGTAGCTTTTATGTCCTTCTTTCACAAATGATCTTTGGAGAGTTCTGTAATCAAAAGATTGTGCCAAATATTTCCTGGAATGATCAAAGCAAACCTCAGAAGACCTTGAATCTTGCACAATGTCCTTTTCAATTGGCAAAATTTGTGACATTTAAGGTAAAGATCAGATTACATAGTTGGTTTTTTTTTTTCCCAGTTTGTGGAATGTTTTTATTACGTTATTTAAGAACTGTGGATATTGAAAGTCTGATTCTAGTATTTTATCACTCTTTTTATTTTTCTTTTTTTTTTAAATCAATTGTTTCAGTGGGAGGACTGAAGATCCCAGAATCATGGCTACCATCTGACAGGAAAAGCAGGCATGGTTTTGAATTATAAATGTTTTACTCACCTGTATTTTAATTCTTATTTTAGTTAGTTAGTGTGCAGGGCAGTGATGAAGCTCTTTTTTTGAGCTACAAACTCTGAAATCATAATCTTCCCTGCTGCTTTGCTGATTAGGTTTCACTTATAAAGAATAAAATAAGTTTACTCCTATAAATTGCCTTTCTTCAGGAATAGTTTCTTGTGAACCACATAAAAATGAGTAAATTGCAAATACAAATTTATGATAAGCTTTATAAAATACGATATTTTAGGTCCGAGCTGGATCTTTCAGTACTTCCCATGTATTGCCTTTCATGGTGGTAGTGGCTGATGCCCCAGTGCTGGTGGCTTTCTGCAGCTCCCCCTCCCAGTGCCTACTCCTCCCTTGGCAACGCTGCATACTGGCATAGGGTGAAGTGTAAAGCACCACCAAGGAGATTGTGTCAGCTTCCAGTACAGCGTTAAGTACTCCCACTGAGAGGTTGGTGGTGTTGAATTGTATAGATTGAAGCAATTACTCAGCATGGAGATGTAGTTCTTCAGCTAAAACCCAGTTCTTTCCCCAGCCCCATTCTCCTAGGGTTAGCAGTTCCTTACCTTAAACATCCTGACTACTGAAGAAGTGACTATCTAAAAGTCTTTGATGGCTTTAAAGAAATGAGAAATGTTGGTTGTGCAGCACAGGAAATGAATTTTAGCTTATTTTATTTCATAGCTGATCATTAGTGTTTGTTCAGCTTGCACCATTGTGGATTTTGTATTTGGAATGATTTCTGAGCTTAAAAAGTAAACATAAAGGATACTAAACCTGATCTTCAGCCTGATTCTGCAGAAGTGTTTTTATTTGCTTTTGTTACTGGTTAATGAGCAGCCCAGGTTTATGACATTGAAGGAGGAGAAGAGCCTGAAGTAAGAAATGTTACTGAAATGCTTCAAATGAGCAAACTGCATTATGTGGTTTTGGCCATTTCCTAGAACTGAGGCATCGCTAATAACCTTGAATGCTGGTTAAAATATGAGCTGGGCTTTTTGTTCTAGAAGTCTTTTGGCATAAAAGAGCAAGGAACAGATTGCGGAAGGTTGCTCTTCATTTGTAAAACAGTTCTGTGGAGATATTTTAAGTTGTTGCATTTGTGACTTTCTTGAAGAAAATCCCTTAAGAACCTGCTGTTCTTTCTGATTTGTTTCAGTTAAGCATGTGGTACTTAGTGGGGGAGCTCATCCTTTGGGATATTTACTACTTTTCTCATTTCTCCCCTTTCCATTTTGCTAATTTTTCTGCCTCCATGTTGTGATGACCTTCCTTGTTTTGTTTTGGCAAAGTACCTCTGGATGTGAACTTCTCTTGTACTTGAAGCTGAAGGAGCAGCATATACTTAGTACTTAACAAAATAAATATACTGGTGCAAAGAGCCTAGGGGAGCAAGTGCTGCTCGTGGTTTGGTCTTCTCAGGCAGAGTTGAGACTCTGGTTGGCTTTTTCATGTTAGTGTATTTCTTTATATCCCTGGCAGAGGGGGAGTTCTTCAAAATTGGGAAATAAATCCAGGCTTGGTGATAACTGTGTGTGTATGTGATGCAGATGCAGCTCCCACTGGTGTGTTGAAGCACCAGCTGTTTCTGAGCAAGCAATAGCACAGTTTAAATTAAAGAATTTGAATTAAATGTAAGGTCAGCTACCAATGTGGGACATGTGCATACCAGTATCATAGCAGACAGCTTTTATGTTTTACTGCCCATCTCTGGTTTTCCTTATTTCTCTGTCCAGACTTGGAAGGATTTCTGTATTGAGGCATGATAACCCTTGACGAATTGTTTCATGCTACTTAGTTTACAAAATAACCCTTTTTATTTACATATAGCCTCTTCACTCTCTTTCGTTTTTAAACATCTGGCATAGCTACGGGTCTCTTCGAGAGTACCCTGTAACTAAAAAGTATCTGCATTGCAGGAATGCACATGTGGATTCATTCCTGCTTTGAATTGACCCACTTTGGCGCTGACTCCTCTTTCCTTGCTTTGCTCTGGTGTCTTGCTGCTCTTGGCCTGTTTGTTTGCACAAACATTGTGTGTAACTGTCCTTGGGCCACGTCCATTGGGGTTGGCCTCCTGGTTTAGAGGTTGGCACCATATGGAGCTGGGTGTGCTGCTTCACTCTTCCTGCTTATGACATGTTTCTCCCCTGGGAAGAATGTGGAAGGTTAGGTCCACTGCCATTGTAACAAAAAAATACTTCTGATGCCAAGATAAGTAAGACAAGATCAAAACAGATCTAGAGTGATAAAGTGCCATCACTGTTGCTGAAGCTGCAGGAAAGGAAAGAGCTGCGTAGAATCCTTCTTAGCCTCCCTCATGGGATCTCTGGAGACCTGAGTGCTCTTCTGATGAAAGCTTGTGGAAATTTACTCTTGAAATCCATGTGTTGGAATTCAATATTTTCATGAACTACTAAGTATACCATCAAGAATGTATTTTTATCTCTTACATGTTTCTGATAGCTGGTGTTCCTGTACACCTGAGCATTTGTCTGACTCCTGGAGCACAGAGCCCCACTCTTGGAGGGAGGGTTGACTTCAGTGTGGCCACTGGTACTGCAGGAATTCAACTTCTTTTAACTTCTTTCTTTTTCCTTCTCTCCTCCACCTTCCCCTGCTTTTGGCATTATTTTTCTTTTCTCTCAGAGGCAAGTTTAGGATTGAATGAGTCAAGGTTAAATTAAATCTGGTTCACAAGCTAGTTTCTGAAATGAGTCAGCTTTAAAGTACAAAGTGAAATCCCTCCAGAAAAATTGTTTATCACAGGCATGAGTTTGGATTGCTTTGCTTCAAGGAAATTGCTTGGGGGTGTTTTTTTTTTTTCCCAGTGGCACGAACAGTTCCCAGCAAAGTGAGTAGGGGTGTATGCCAACAGATGAGAACCTAATGCACCCAATACCAAGTGAGCAAAAAGCTTTCGAAGTACACCACCATGACCTCATTTGCCAAGCAAGGTTTTGCAGGAGGAACCACAAGTAGAGCCAGTCTATGGTTTAGGTCACCTACACAAGCTGTAAGAGTGAATTTACACAGCTTAAAATGCAGTAGATGATCTCACTTTCAATTTATTATTATTTTTCCAACATGGAAATGAAGGGATATATTAAAGGAGAAAGGAGCACTACAGAATAGCAAATAAAAGCTTCTGTTTTCATTTTCTTCACAGGACCGACCTTTAACTCTGTGGTTCAGAAGAACTTTAGTTCTGTTGGTGTTTAAGTCATGGGTGATGCATGGGAAGGTGGCCAGCACTTCAGTGCTTAAAATGACTGTTAAACCAGTTGGGTTTTCATTTGAAAAGTTAGTTATGAAGCAAATAGTCTCCCTGTGATGAAATATGAGGATAGCACTGTGAACACTGCTTTTTTTATTTAGAATACTTGTGTGGATTTTATTTTGGATGCATTTGTTAATATGGTTTGAGCACATTGTATCTTGACTTTTTCTCAGTACCATCCATATCCCCTCCCCCATTTATAAATATATGTATATATTTAACACGAAAATCTTATCAGCATTTTTTTTCCCCAGGCAGAGTTGCAGGTTTAGTACTTCTAAGTGGAGATTCTATCAAGAAGCCTGACTGGATTTGCAGTCAGGCTTCTTGATGGAATTTGGGTCATCAGCCAGAAAATGAATCCGAAATGGAGGGTCAGGAGTCTCCGGAAGAGAGGGTTCATGGGTCTGAAGTGAGACCAGAAGTGTAGTCATAAGATGGGAAGTGTATCATGGTCAAAAAAAGAAAAAAAACCCGCCTGGAAGTTAGATCAATATCAAAAATCAGAGACAGTTGTAAAACTAGTAAGGTAGAAGTAACAGGGCTTTAACTATTAACCAAGAAATAAATCCTCAGACAGTTAAAGGGAAAATAATTTGTGCTGGAAGTGCCCTTTATTGGGGTTTCTATCTACCTTCGTTACAATTACTAAATAAATAATTGCTTGGAGAGCCACTGAGTTTCTGCAGGTTTGTCCTTATGAGTTGTTAGAGGAAGTGCTGATTTATCCATCTATAGTCATCCAAGGAGATTTTGAGGCATAATGTAAGACTTGATCCTTGAAGTATTCAAGTAAAAAAAAATAATCCTTTGGGGATGAAGAAATGAAATTGCCTGTTTTCTTTGCTAATTAGCAGTACCTTTTCAATGTGTCTGCATAGAAATTCAAGCTCTCATTTGCACTGATGTTTATTTTGGGTACCGGCTTGCTTCCAACATATCTTTAAAGAGGCTGGATCCTGTTCTCTGCCCCATGAATGAGTTTCTGCTTGGGTGTGCTGCTGGCTCTGGGGAGATGTCCACAGGCAAGGAGAGCAGGAAGAGAATGATGACATTAGTGTCCAGACTGGAGGACAGCCTTTTTCTATAAATACATGTTATTTTTCCTGTTAAATGACTGATGCAGAGAGTGGTTTTTAGATGAGCTATTTCTAAGAGATAATGATCCGCTAAGGATGTCATTATGTGTTGCAAGAGTTTTAATATAAACTGTTTACATATGGATCATATTGTAAATTAAGCTGTTTCTTCCTTATCTTCAACAGGCAGCCAGATAAACTAGTGGTGGTTTGGACAAGAAGAAGCCGAAGAAAATCCTCTAAGGTTAGTCGGTTGCTTAATAAGTCCCAGCTTTGGTGACGAGCAGGGTCAACAGTTTGAGGGACCAGTTTCTTGAGTATGAGGAGCAGCCAAATAAATGAGAAATACTTTTAATTGTTTTTAACTCATATAATTACTTTATACGTATAGTTCAGAATAAGCTGCTGTTGATGTCAGCACTAATTTATGGAAACACTTAACTCTTATTCCAGCTTCAGTTATTTGTTTAGCAGAACTGTATCATCATCAGTTCAATTTCAGTTATTAATTGCTAGACCTAATTAGAAAGGAGGATCTGGCTCACTACTAGAAGTGTATTAAACATAATTAAAAATAAGTAATAAAGAATCTGACCTCTCTGCAATAGGAAGATAAAGTCTGGGTAAGAGGCTATGTCACAATTTGAAAATGCTACAAATAAAAGCATCAAAGCGGGCTCTTTCAGCCCAATAGTGTATCTTTGAGTTGAATTTTAACATTTTGTTTCCCCAAACACTGTGAGGAAGCCTGTGAATTTGTGTTTTATGGCTGATGACTTAGTAGCCTGAGGGAAGGGATGCTCCAAGTGAAGTCTGTCCAGTATTTGGGCATTCATAAAGTCTGTCTTGTATAGGGTTGGGGTTCTGTAGATATGTAAAAGTTTGCAAGCAGAGTAGCCCTCCCTTGTGTGAGCTTCATCTTACTTTTAATCCTGCAGTAAGAAATCTAAAAGCTTTTTGAGATTACTGTCTCTCTGTTAAATGGTGCTCAGTTTTAAAATGCTGAATTTTACTGGCAAGATGCAGCTAGTCTCTGTTGAGCCTCCTGTGGGTCTGAGGTGAAGGAAAAGGCAAGAGTCTGGGTGTGTGTCTTGGCTTCCGTAGAAAATGAAGCTTCAACCACCCCCCAACACTCACCATTTACACTGAGATTGAAACAAATGGCAAGCATTTCTAAACCTCTTCAGTGTCTAACGTGATAATGTCTTCTATGCTATTGTATTATTGCCTAGTAACAGTCCTAGCAGTCAGTTGTTTTTGCCTAGGGAGGCAAAGAGCCTATTTCATGTGTACAGTGGGCAATCAAAGGCCTTTGAATGCTGTATTATTGCAGGTTTTCTTTTGTTGCCTCGTGTCCTCTAGTATAGGGCTGTCCTCATCTGTCCAAAAGCTTGAGAAGGGCAACACAAATGACCGGGGGGGAAAGAAGTGTCCTAACCACTGGGCAGGTCTGCAGGGGCATGCTTGGTTTCCTCCCTTCCCAGGAGCATCCCCTCTTTGAGCTAACTCAGCCATACTTGCTCATTCCCTTTCCCTACAGCTATTGCCTCTTACCCTGGTTGGGTTTATGGCAAGTGGTCTTGTCTGGAAATGAAGTTATCTAACTCAGCCTTTTAATAATTCTCTAACATTTCAGTTAAATAGACAGTCTGAGTTCCTTTTTTTGGTGTATGCATGTGACTCAGAATGGTGCTTGGAAGAACTCTGGGATGGTGGAGAGAGGGCACCCATGACAGAGAAGCTGTCTTGGAATAATTATGTGCTGAAGAACTTAAATGTTTAGAAAATGTGATATAAAGTTTCCTACCCTACTCAGGAGAAGCTTTGGAGTCTTTGTTACTGGTACTTCTCATTTTCTGATTTATTTTTCCTCACTGTCATGCCTAGTTGCTGTATTTTGCCTTTTAACTTGAGGTCTAATCTGTTTTATCTAAAGACTGATTACTGGCTGAAAGTGAGTACACAACCAAATGCCTGCTCTAGTGTGTGCATCCTAAATTCTGCTTTAGGATATGAAAACCCAAAAGTGATGCCTGGTGAGTGAGTAAATAAGGATGTGAACTTAGTGTGGCACTTTTTCCAAGATAACTGTTCCTGTTCCATGTTTGTACTCCTCAGGAAAGCCAGTCAGACTGTTCCTCTTTCATTTAAAGATAAACTAGCTCAGGTTACCTTGAATTTATAGCATGGTGTATACCTAGGGAATAACTGCTGATGTATGGAATCTGTTGCAATTTACCCTATGAGAACTTATCTATTCTGGCTTCATTTAATTTCTGTAGAACAGAGAGCACAAAGATAATACAGAACAGTAAATCCAATACTTACATGATCATTGTAATCCTGAAAAGCTTGGTGAGAAGTAAGGTACTTGTCCATGCATGACAGCTTTGATGAAGTTCAGAATATGGTCAGAAAAAGAAGCCCTAACAAAAGTCCAGTAGCGCTTTGTGAAGCAATGGGTTTCTGCCTGTAGTGTTACAGGCATGATGCTATAAGCTCCAATGGAAACGTTTCACTGAAGTGAGAGGATTTTCTGACAGTAGCTCAGCTTTTTGGGCTTGAAGTTTTTTCAGCTGGGCCGTAAAGTTCCAGGATATGTCTTCCCATGAGTGTCCTCTCTTTTGATCACCAGCCCGTAGAAGCAACTCTTGCATAAACTGGCACATTTACCTGAAACTCCAAAGTCTTTTGTTAACTAATTAATTCATGCTTAGTAAGATTCCATGAAAGCTCTGTGAAAGAGGCTGAGTGGTCCTAAGGTGAGGGCAGAGGATAGAGTTAATTTTAAAGCTTAGGTAGTTGGTACAATTTGAGCTGTTTGGGTATAAGACTGAAGATCAATAAGTGTTCTTGATCTGTTAGTCATCCTGCCAGTAAAATACTTTATTCAATCTATTTCTTTCATCTAATTGCTTTGTTGGAAGCAAATCAATGAATATTTCCTTTTGTTTTATTTTTTATGGACACTGGGCTCAGTGAGTACAAAACATTAATGGTTTTCAGCTTCTTTGAGAAGAGGAGAGAGATGAGGTCTTATCTTACTGTAAATATGTTGTAAAGACTTCTTCAGAGGTTATGATTTCTGAACTTTAAGGTCACTGTGGATAACAGAGGATGTCCCTTACAGATAGCTCACAGACTCAAAGGATTATTGACGTTGGAAGAGACTGCTGGAGGACATCTGGTCCAACACACCTTCTCAAGCAGGGCCACCTAGAGGTGGTTTGTTGCCCAGGACTGTGTCCAGAGAGCTTTTGAATATCTCCACATGGGAGACTCAACACTCAGGGCAACATTTACCAGTACTTGGTCATCCTCATTGTGAGAAAATGTTCCTGATGTTCAAAGCGAGCCTCCTGATTTACTTTGTGCTCACTGCCCTGTTGCTGGGCATCACTGAGAAGATCCTGGCTCTGTCATCTTTGCAAACCTCCCTTCAGGCATTTATATACATTAATAAGATCCCCCTTCCCCTGAGCCTTCTCATCTCCAGGCCAAACAGTCCCAGCTCTCTCAGCTTTTTCTCCTATGAGAGGTGACCCAGTCCCTTAAACATTTTCATGGCCCTTGGCTGGACTCTTTGCAGTAGCTGTCTTGTACTGGGAAAGTACAAGAGATACATTAATCAAAAATGTGGTGCAACTTGGAAGATGGTATGATGGTGCTATGGACATATGCTGGGGCTGGCCTGCTTAACTAATATAACTTTAAACCATTGAGATGATAGCTGAGTTCTTGATGTCCTTTGCAGCCCTGATGTTTGTGGTTCTCTCTAATTCTTGTATGTCTTCTGGCCCACGTACTTTCTTTCCAAGTAAACTACAGTTGTTCCTTAATTAGAAGAAATAATGGGAGACAACATGGGCACCAATCTAAATGTTTTAGTGATGGGAAACCGTAGGATAGGAGCTGTAGATATGTTAAGTTACAGTGTTGAAAATGAAAAGCAATAACCATTTAGGAAGAGCGTCTAAATGGCAGTCTGATGGATGGATTCAGGACCATAAATGTATCCAGTAGTTACTGGCCTTAATGTGGGTTTAAGTTACAGCTCTAATCTGGGATCTCCCGTCTCTGGGCAAGTCTGATTTTGATGCTTTTTGAGAGGGGTGTCAAGACACAATGGCTCTGTATGTTGGGTATTGTTGTGTCAGGGGTTTGCAGAAGATGGTGATTTGCGATCCTGTTATATTTGACAGAACTAGTGAGCAATCCTAGAGCCAAAATGAACTTTCAGCTTGGGGAGGGGGCAAATCATCTGTTTTCTGGAGCCATTGTCTGTCTTCGAAGTTGGATATGTGGGGCTGAAGGTGGAGCTTGTAGCAGTGGACTTGCTTAACTTTTCCTCTTTGGTAGCTTGTCACACTGGCATGTTGGCCACAGGTTTTCAGGCCCTGGGATTTTGGATTTGCCCTTTCATTTCTTCAGTGAGGGAGGAATGCCTTTGTTCTAATGTAGAAGAAGGGAAAAACGTGTTGTAAATATGTTTACCTTCATTTCACTGAGATGCTCTCGCGTTCCTAGGCTTTGAACTAAGAAATTTCAATTTGAAGAGATGTTGCCGTGATGTCAAGGAGGTACTTTCTGCTCTTCCTGTGAACACATACAGGCATATGGTTGAATAATACACCTCTGAAGAATTAAATTTGCACTTGCTTCTGAGAGCCTGACAGAATTATTCTTCAAAGATCCTTTTTGTATCAAAGCTGAAAGAAGGTGCCTTGCCTGTGATTTCAGCACTTCTGCTGCAAGTTTATCAAAAACTGTTTAAACACAGAGAAGGGACAATAGTGGGAACAGGGATAGGACTTTAACAGTAAGAGCAGCTTCAAGAGAAACGGGGACGGGGAGTGAAAAGGATCCCTTGTCCACAGCAGCATGCCCAGCTTTTTTTCAAGGACATACCATGAATAAAGCAGCAGTTGGGTCACATATGTTGCTGTCCTTGGCAGTCTGTTGCCTCTTCTGGCTACTTCATTGGCTTGCCTGTCATTACCAGCTTCTTCAATGACTGGGGTTACAGAGGCATGTTGTGGTTCTGATGTGCTGGTGGCTGCCTGGGACCAGCACAGTTCTGTAATGGCACTCTCGGAGCTTCTCACTTTGTTGGTAAAGTAACTAAATTATATTGGGTTGCAAATGTAAGTGGTCAAAATCAGGATGAGTCATTCTGATGGTTAGTTTGTACCATTTTGGGCAGATGTTATAGTTTTCAATGAGGCACTTACAGCTAGATTTTTACAGCATTGCTGCCAGCAGACAGTGGTAAGGGAGAGCTTGAGGACTGAGTGGGGAGTGGAACTGCTTAATCAATGAAGCTGGAGGGTGTTTGTTAAAGAAGGTATATATATACAGCATGAACAGAAAAGACTGTCTCACTGTTACATAGTTAAATGCTGCCTTGGGGAGTTCAGTTTTGTCCCATTGTCATCTACAAAGTTCCTGGCTGAGGCTGGATAGAGTACTAAAGCCAGATTTGATGTGTCTCTATTTTGTGGGTGTCTGGGTCATGGGATCTGATTTGCATCAGTGTTGAGCAGCCATTAACAGCTAAAGTGAAAAAGTCTGCTTTGGAAGACAAAACAGAAGATTTCATGCTTAATCCCTATAAAGTTAAGTCATTTGTGATTTAAGCAGACCATACCAAATCAGTGGAAATCAGCTGTTCTTTCAGGGCTTGGAAATTTGGGACTATAATATCTTTCCTTTTTACAGGCACCCCATAAAGTTAAGTTTTTGTGACATTTTGAGGTGTACGGTGGTGGATGTCCTAGAAAACCATGAGAAAAATACACCCCACTGAATACACTGCATTCAGGGTCTTGTTGGGGTGTGTGTTTGTTTTAAATAAGAAGCCCAATAGGTAAGGCCAGGAAGGGCTTGGTGAGAAGGGGAGGTAGCTCTTCATCTGAGCATCACCTGTTGTGGACTCTGAATAAGGCAAAGTTTGGTGAAAGAAACAGCATGAATCATACATTTAAGGAATATATCCTGAATGTGTATGTGTGAAATTAAGCTTGAACAGCTATCCCAGTGCTAGAGAATCTGTTTCTTAGTGAAGATGAGTTTTTGCTCATTTGCCAAGCTTATCGGGCTTTCTGTAGTTTTTCAGCAGTAATACATGGATGCTTAGTTCTAGTTGTAACACGTGCATGCTGATGAATTGAAGACGTTCAAAGGAAGACCTGTGGGAATCTGCTAGTTTCCTTGTCCCTCCTCTCAAGGGACACTGACATCAGTGGGTTGAACAAAGGCTGCCTGGTGTTTCCAGGGCTTTGAACTTCCTTCTTTGGACTGCATCCCAGGGTGGGAGTGCGACAGGAGTGTTATTCTGGTGCCCAGCCTCTCTTAATTGGAGGGCAAACCGCAGCGATTTCAAGAGTATCATGGGGATGCAGCTGTAGTCTGGAGTATGGTCTTTAATTTGTCTCCTCCCTTTGTGATGCTGAGCTATGATACAGAGGAAGAACAAGAAGCCATCCACAAACTGCCAGTTGAAGTTTCCTTTGGTGGGGGGGAATTAGCAGCTTTTCCTAATCCATAGCTTTTCCAGTAGGTCTGTTAGCAGTGGGATCATACTGATCTCTGGCTGCCCCCAGAGAATATATGGTTTTGGTGGGACTCGTCACATAGAGCACACTGGATCAGTGCTTGGTCTTCACAAGCCATGCTGCTGGCATGGAGGCACCAGATGAAAGATCTGCCTGCTTAAGGTCAGCTCCTCCTCTTCAAGGAAAATATTCATTATTTCTTTCCTCTTCCTGTCTGTGTTCTGTCTGGATAGCGCTGAAGAAGAGGGATTATTCTTACAAGATAAGCAGCCCTAGGTGCTATTGGAACCAGTCAAGCTCCTGCTTGGTTCCTGTGCCCTGAGAAGCCTGTCACAGACAAGTAGCAGAGCTGGTCTGATCATAGGCACTTGGCAAGAGTTTTATCAGGGAAAGAAAAGGAGCAGCAGCTCACTGGCTCCCATTAAAGCCACTCCTGGGGCTGCAGGTGGGGAGCAATGGTAGGTCTGTTTCTGACTCTTGCTTTTAAAAAAAAACAGTATTGAGGGCTTGGCTACAGGAACGTGTTTTGATTCGTAAGTATAAACTGTTCCATAATTTGCAGCAGGCTTAAAATATTATGGTCAGCTCTAAGATCTTATAGGACAGTAGCATGCAATTATCCTGCACAACAGAGGCAGGATGAGACGAGTTGGTAGTGAAGAAGGGAGAAAGCAGATGGGTAACATAAAGCATCTGTAAGGACAGGCTCTGGAAATAATGTGGTATATTAGTTTTGATGAGTCAGGAAAGATTTTTGTAGAGACAAGAAAGTGTGAGTTGGTCATGATAGAAATGGCACATGTGCCAGGTCATGAAATCCCACACATACAGGGGCTGGGAAAGTGACTTCCATAATGTACTATGGTTAGCTGATTTGCCTGCATCTGCGTTATTTTCTTCTGCATGAAGTGATGAGCAGCTGGTGATGACATTTATTAACTTCATGTTTGGAATCAAAATTTGTGGTTTGGGACTGTCTTCAACTTTATCCGGTTTTATTCAGATTTAAAAGATCACTTTGTTTATATGCTATTACCTAGATAGTTGAGCAGTGACTGTAAGGGAAGGTTTATGTTCAGCCTCTTTCATGTTTTGTTGTTTTTCACCTTCCCCAGGAACTGGCTAAAAAAAATCTGATGTAGATTTAGTTGGGTTTTCTACCCAAAAAACTCCTTGTCTGACACTGGTTTTACAAATGTTTATACACTTTATATTGCAGAGAATTGATAGTAACTGAGGCTTTTTAGATTGGAGGAGAGTGCTTCAAAAATAACAGTTTTTACAAATTGCCTGCTGTGTTCCAAGTTCTGCAGAAATGTTATTTGTATTTTGGAGACCAAATTTGCCTGCAGAGTGGGAGGCAATTTCATAAGGTCAAGGTCAGCCCCTGGTGGGTAATTATAAGGAAAAGTGGTGCACAAAAGGCAGCCCTCAAGTGAGCTAGTCTCATCTTCTATTCAATCAATGTATTGCCATCAGTTGAACTAGATAGTTTAGTACAAGAGTTTCAGCAGGGCTGGGAAATGTTACTTCCACGATTAAGCCACTCATAAAATTAAGGCCACTCTTGTGCTTTCCAGCAGAAAGTACTGGAGAACAAGACTTGAGTTTGTCTAGACCATGCATGAGGTGAAAGGTGTGAGAGACTCTGCTGTTTCGTACAAGCAAGAAGTGGACACTTGGCAAGAGTGGAAAGACTGACCTTGCTGATAATAGCTTAAGCAGTACCAAATATTGGGAATGGAGACAACTATCAGAGTGCTGTCTTTGTGTTTGAAGTTATTGACTATTTATTGAAGGCTGCTTGACAACAGATTTGGTACTTTCAGGAGTGTCTCAGTAATTTGGGGTACAGTTTGTAAGCCCTTTGGTGTGTTCTATGTGCTTTATAATATGGAGCTCTGAACATTTTGATTATCTGGCCCCTGTAAGTTGCTGATTCTGATCTATTTTTAAAGACTCTTCCCTTCTCATTGAAACCAGAGGCCAAAACTGCAGAGGTGTCTTTCCATTTCAAGCCAGCAGAACAGTTATGATGTTCACAACATCACGTACAGTGATGTTGTCCGGTACATTGCAAAGCTGGCTGTATGGGATTGTAACTGCTGTTATTTTAGAGAGAAACCTGGGGAAACATCTCAAAACTGGGTAGCTTGAAGCGCCCATGTGAATCTGTAGGCTCACTTCCACGTCCTTTCTTAAACAGTCCTCAGTTTTGTGCCAGAGCAATGCTGTAGGTTGGACAATGTCATTCACAGCCCTACTCTATTTATAGGGTATTTCAGCAACCCCTCCTGTAGCTCCTGTTTCCTGATTTAAAAGGACTTTCATGCTATGCTGTGTCCTGTCATTTTCCACTGGCAGGGAGGAGAGGAGTTGCCTTTCTCCTTGAAATGCAACAGAGCATTCCTGCTTCTTTTTCCAGGCCATAGCTCTTGTCCCTTGGATACATCAGATAAGTCTGGCAAAGGGAGGGCTGTGATTGAGGAACCTGCTGCTGGTGGAGGTCACTTCTGCTTAGCCACTTCTGTTGCCTTAGCTTCAGAAACAATGGACACGGCTAGTGAAGGATAATAGGAGATGAGAAAAAAGTGGGTCTAGAAGGCACAACCCAAGGGGAAATCAAGTTAGAGGTGAGGATTAGGGTGGAAACGTACTTCACGGATGCAGTGCTTCACCTTAATACATTGACTGACTGAGCCTTGACAGCAGTCCCCTGTCTGGAAGTGTTAGGAATTCTGCTTTGCGGAAGTGGCCTGACAGATCACACATCAAGGACCAGGCTTATAGTTTGGAAGCTGAAAAGGTTTTTTAACATAGGCCAGATGTAACTTCAAGAAACTGCAGCACAGAGGTCACTGACATGGGAAATATGTGTTAGAATAACATTTTCGATGTTAATTTTAAATTGTTGTTGTTGTTAGCTCTTCCTCTGTGTTTTCCTCCCTTTGCTTTCCCCTTTCCCTTTCTCCTTCTGATGTTACCTTTTTCTGTCATGCTGTTTGTGTGCTACAGTGTTTATTTTTTCAAAGCCAAAGGTGGACTTAATAACATTCAGAACAGCTTTGCTTTGAAAGCTCACTAGCTAGGGCTTGCCTGCTGGTTATCGCTTTCAGTGACAGAAAAACATATATATCCATGTGTGTGTTTATTGTGTTTCACGAACTTTCCTGGTGGGAAGCAATGCTGATCAAGGACTTGAAGTAAAGCGTTGCCTGCACCAGTGAATGCTGATTTTCTGGTTTTTATTTAAAAATGGAACAAGCGATCCTCGGCTGAGCAGCCTGTCAGTGCCTGGACCTTGGACATCAAAAGTCTGACATATTTGTCAGGATTGGTCAAAAGCAGCAGGAAAATGCAGTTCCAGACACGCCATGAGCTCCTATTAACTATTTGTGAAAATTGGTATTTGGAAAGAGGATGGAGTGCTCCTACAGAGGAGAAGTTGATTTATCCTACAGGGTGCAACATGAGGACAGGCTGGCTCTGATCTCTGCCTTATGCCTGCTGAATATTGTTCAGGCAAGCTGAGAACAATCCTGGGAATTGCGGGTCCCGTGAAAGGGAGATGCCTGAGTGGCTGTGGTAGGGGTACAACTGCTGTGGTGTGTGTGTTGCTGCTCACAAAACATCTTTTTCTCATGAAATACGCTTGCGGAGTAAAGCTATGAACAGTGTTGTTTGCTCAGCTATTCAGAAATACATCCAGGCCTGCTTTAGAGTAATGAGATTAGGCTGAAATTTGCGGAGTTCAAAATAGTAGAAGTTGGGTTCTTTCATGTTGCCATTTTTAAAATTCCTTTCTTCAGATGCCTCAAGTCATGTTATTAAAGTTTACTCTGCAAGCACAAAGCATAGAGACTTACTGAAAATTCTAATCTAACTAGGCGTCTTAGGGAGCTGGAGTTTTAATCAGTGCAGCAAAGATGGAAAGACTTGTGATAAAACCACAGCAGAGCTGGCAATGTACAGCAAGACAGTAAAAATAAGGGGATGGAAATGTGTGCGCTGTGTACCTGTAGCTGTGGAGACAGGTAGGGCTCTCTTCTCTAGTGGCTGTGCATGCTGGATTCTGTCAGCTGCTTCCCCATTCCTCAGCTTCACATCTCTTCCCAGCTCCTGTCTCTCCTTTTGTCCTTCCTCTCCTTGTCCTTGCTGCCTTAGTGGTTATTGTCACCTGCAGTTAATCTGCAGACCCCTGCTCTGTGAGAATTGAGGGACTAGAGGAAGAGTGAGTACACTGATGGTACCTGTGATGCCGAACACTCCAGTGGAAGTCCAGCTGTAAATGCAGGAGGGCTTGTGAAGCAGCTGCCACATATGGTGGGGCTGTCACATATGAACCTGGCATCTGGAGCACACACTGGTTATAGTACCCAGCAGCAGAGAATTTTTGCCTCTCTGTGAATCCGACTGTTTCACCACCTTTGTCTCCCACTTTGGTGTAGAAAAGTCATGTTTAAAGTTGCTCAGGTTACCTGAGGGTGCCTGAGAACCTGAGGCACAAGTCCTACTAATCTTAATAAGCAAAAATTTAGTCTAGTAAGCACTCTTAAGCTAAAGTTCCAAGTGTTGTAAGGAGGATAAAACTGCAATGAATGATGCTGTAGGATTAAAAATAGAAAAGAAAAACACAAAACAAAACCCAAGTTAATTGGCTTCAGGTAACAGGAAATAGATTGTATGTTCTTTTCTGGTAAAAATTCCACAGATTTCTAATAGTGCCGCTGCTCCTCAGCAGTACTTGAGCATCAGCATCCCTCCGTCATTTGTTTCATGGCATCACAAAATACATTAAGTTGAGCTTGGAAAAAAGTATGCTTATTCTGAAACAGAAATGCTCGCATGTTTTGGTTCTTTTTCTAGCACTAAATGTTAAAATGTAAGTGAAGACTATACATGAATCCAAATTGATACTGAAAGGCAGACAAGTTCTCAGTCCAGCTGTTGTTTTCATTAGCTTTTTTTAGGTGTAGGTACCATAACATATCAATCCTTAAGAATGTCAAAGTTTTAATAGCTTTTAATATGCATTATAAATCATTGTTTTCAGTTTTCTTTTTCTTAAGTAAAGCTGTCTTTTTGCTTTATTTAGGTGTAAATGTTAAGCCTGCACTAAGTGCTGTACTCATTCGCTCTTTAAATAAAAGCATTCCTTCATCTGGGTAAAACCAAAATAAAACTTCGCTTGCTGCAGAATATCTGGCTTTATGGCCTCATTTTTTTTGCAAGGCTCTGAGTGCCCTGACCTGTTCTATGTACTCACAAAACCAGAATTTAGGACTTTGTGAGAAACAGCTTTAAATCACTGGAAAAAAATCCGGCCAAGCCCGTTAGTGATCTGAGTTTTCTTACTGTCATTCTTAATGATGTCCTTTATGGTCCTCAGTAGAGTCATACATTTTGGAACACAGCCTTTTCGGAGTCAGTGACATATTATTTCTACTTACATGCACTGGGTCCTGTGGGAATTGAATCAGCACTTTTATAATGGCTTTAAGATAACTGTTTCTCTTCTTCCTTCAGGCTCACAGCTGGCAGCCTGGAATCAAGAACCCGTACCGCGGGGTGGTGGTATGGCCCGTTCCTGAGAACGTTGAAATTACTGTGACGCTCTTCAAGGTATGGGGGTTTTAAAGCAAAATCTTTTCTATTTCATAAACAGCATAGGAAAATGCTATTTGGAAATGTCAGATTATAATGGCAAGGCCTAATCTTTCTGGGTTTAAGTCATCAACTGCGCAACCTTATGTCCTCAGCTTAAATCTGGGAGAGAAGGATGGTTTGTTCGCTGCCAGAGCTTACTTTTGTAGTTTAGTTAACGCACTGAAATATCCCATTGAGCTGATTATGGCGAGTCACTGGCATAGAATTTAGAACATGCGTAACTGCGCACGTAGTACATGTGTAAGGGCTTGGCATGGGTTAGTCTGGTTGGTTTTCTTTAAATACTGTCCGCCAGAAGTTGTCACAACACAGTCATTTCTAGACTTCCTTGTTCAGGTGCAGTGCAGTGACCCTATTTCTTACGCTATTGACTAGGAAACAGAATCCAGCTCTCAATTTCACAGTATTTAGTATGCCACACAAATGAGTGAATGCAGGGTACTGGAGTAGTACAGAGAACTATGAAATTTTACGGGAATTTTTTTTAGGAGCTGGATTTTTTGTATTAAAAAAGAAGCTTTTTGTGTGGCTGTGAAGCAGGAGGAGAAACTGATGGTTATGCTAGAACTTATTTCCCAGATATCATTGGGCAAAGCCTTTTCTGCAGAAAGATAACAATGCAGCTTTGCATGTGTGACAGTGTAGGAGGCTGCCCTGGAGGCTGAAGATTTCTGGGATTTTCATGCCGTTAGTTTGTTCCTGTTCTTTGCTCTGGTGTCTCCAGGTACACTCTGGTGGTTGTTATTTATAACTGCTCCCTTTACAGCTGAGGGCAATAGTAACGTACTTCTTTTCTAATTTCTTTGTCTTGAGGACTTCCCTGAGCCACTGCTTGGAAGTGGCTTCTGATTAGCTTTAGAATGTGAATTTATTACTTGGCTCATTAAGCCTAAAAAAGGAGTTTCTCTCTCTTTTTTTTTTTTCTTACTTTTTTCTTTTCCCCTTGGGATCACCAATGAATAGAAATGTCCCAGGTTGGCAGTGATGCTAACTGTCATAAACTTGTGTCTCCTCTTAGTAGATACATAGTCTTCGACTGAAGTTCAAAAGTTCACTAGCAAAAATTGTTTGCCTTGGCATGCTTTGAGTGCCTCTGCTTGAATTAAGAACTTTAGCACAATTATGTGACTCTGCTGCCTGTCTGTATAATATGAATATGGTTATGTAATGCAGTAAATGTTGCTCGATATTTGGAACATTTAAAGTGAAGCAGAAATGCGCACAGTTCTTGTGTATGTGATAACATGTTACCTGAGGAAGGAGAAATTGGGTTTTTTGGGTGCAGCCTTGTGGTCTTGGAGTAAAAGTGTCTCTCAGCCTTCTCCTGCCGCCTCACACTACCTTTTTATTCCTACCTGCACCACTTCAGGGTTGGGTTGAGTAGCACAGCATGACAATCTTACAGTTGTGCCACTGAGACTCAGGGCTAGGACTATATAGTGAGATGAGGGAAGGGCCTCTGGAGCTGGTGCTTGGTATTGCTGTAAGCTTTGTTTTACCCTGCAGGCGGATGTGTTCATTGGACTTCTCTTCCCAAAAATGAGCCTGCCCATTGCAAGGGTTGGTCTGGTAGGAGCATGAATGACCACCCTGTGGCTGTGCCTTCTGGCAGTGGTACATACTGATCTCTGGGGGAGTGAGCATTGGGTGTTAGAATCAAAGCACTGGGATCGCACAAAGAGGCATCATGTGGTCAGGCAGCTTTTAATGTAAATCTGTTCTAATTGATCCTCTGGCTCCTCATCATGAAGGCCTGTAAGTGGCCAAACCCGCTTTATCTCTGTGAGGATATGCAGGTGTAGTACGGAGCAGTGCTTTTTAAGCAAGCTAGGTAATGTACCAGCAGTGCTCTATCTCTGAGACCAGCAGTGTGCTGGATAAATGAGCTGAGTGATACATGATCACAGGCAGAATATGGTGTTGGCTCAGTGCTACAGCAGCACTCAAGCTGTAGAGTGGGGTATGTCCTAACACCCAGAGAGCTGGCACTTCTGTAGCTGGTATGTTCTGGGCAAAGTTGGTCAAAAAGAACTAGCTGGTTTTTGCACAGCTGTTGCGTTGGCTAGTCATTGCTGGAGTAGTGGGAAGGGAAGTATGTAATAGCACCCTCCAGCAGCCTTTTTGGGAGCTGACTTACAAGTCAGGTATTTATGTTGTTCCTTCCTCTGGAAGGAAGGAGTTGAAAACACTGAAAGCAGTAAAGGTAAGACAAAGACTGCTGCTCATCTTGCAGTTCTGTCAAAGTCTTTTTAGAAGCCACTGATATGCAAAGGAGAGTGACTGTTGGGTATCTGGCACTTTGCAGTAAGCACACTTAGCATGGGCATGTTGTTTAACAAACAGTACTTGTCCTCTTTCATTACAACCCGAGAAGCTAAGGGAAGCTGCTGACTCCGTGTCCACACTGGCAGAGCCCACTGATGGGAGCAGCTTGCTCTGACAGAGCTTTGTAGCAATCACAGATAACAAATTAGGGCAGCAGTGCTGTTTGAAATAGAAGTGCAGGAAAGGGAAAGAGCAGACTCCAGAATAGACAGCTACGTGTTTTGGGAAATGATTCACACAGTAGTGGCTGTGCATTCGTAAGTGGCTGTTGAAATGTGTTGCTGGCGGGATTAGGAGATAAGTCGAGGTTTCAAGTGCTGATGAGAATGTTAAGAATATCCTCTCCAGTAGTCACCCTGGACACTTGAGAGCTGGCTAGCAAAGTGCCTGTGATCAGTCAACAGACAAGATATTTTGTCTTATCTGCACATCCCTATTTTGGGTGTTAGCTTGTTTCCAACAGTGTATTTGTTATTCTTAGGCAGGCAGAGCTAAGTATTGATGAGACTATAACCTTCATTTAGAAAAGTAATTTCAAATAAAACTTTTTGTTTCATTTCACTTCATAATGGGCTGCTGGTAAGATTTCATAATGCTCTGGAGTCATGTGGGGAAAAGCATCAAATGGATGTATTGATTCAGCTTCCCTTGACTAGCTCTAGCTCCTGCCCATCCAGACAGCTGAAGTGCTAATAACAAAAAGTTCCATCTGTTCCCAAAGTTTTAAGTCCTTCCTTTGCCATGCTCTATGTTGGCTTTTGGTTATGCTGTGGGTTTTTCAACCAAAATGTGGAGAAAGAAACAATGTGAAGCAACAAACCTATTGTTCATTTTAAGTCCATGATTTGTAGTGCTTTCGTGGAAAGATCCACAGATGCCAGAAAACGAGGCTGAATTCCCATTTTTTGTTGTTTCCATGGTTGCACTCCAGAAGTTAATTTTTTTGCATTAGCAAGGTTTAGCCATCATGTATGAAAGCTTGTATACTTTTCCATGGCTTTCTGTACACATACCTCTAACAACCGAGAGAAGTTTTTACTGCCAGGCAAGCCCAGTGCTTTTAGTGAAGTGAACATCAGTTCTCCTGTGAGGAAATAAGTAGCAACATCATTATTTTCTAGCTTAAACACAAATTGAACTTCCCAAGCAAAACTCTTTCTTCTTCTGGAGTAAGCATGCACTTTGCTTCATTGGATTACAAAACCCACTCATTTTGTCAGTAATAGACACTGTTTATCACACTAATGTACTATTGCAACAACAGGGAAGATTTCCAGCTGTTCTTTCCCAAGTTTGTAAAAGATATTTTTAAAAGGCATAGCTTTCTAAGCACACAAAAAATGGAGTAAAATAAGAAAAAAACAGATGATAAAAAGAGAGTTGTATTGCTGAAAGTATTCCCATCCCTACATATATCTCTCAGAATAAATCCAATATTATCTTTCTTGAAAGCCTGAGTCAATCATATGCTGATTTTATAATGCACTAGCAGGAACACTGCAGCAGAGCCAATATCGTGTCTTAGAGAAGGAAAAAAACCTTCAGTAAAGCAATTTCCCACAGCAAAGAGCAAATCAAGGTTCAGAACTTACTTGTTTCAGTTTAGGAGAGGCTAGCGGCTTGACTGGACACTATGGAGAATATTGATTGTATAGGAGGGAGAAACAGCCCTGTAGAGAAGACAATGTTGTGTGTCGCATATAAAAATCAAAAGCTCATGGAAGTGAGCATGTTTGCACACTACAAATTAAATGTTCACTATTAGTGTGGGGACTAATTGTAAAAAATATATTTAAAAAAGGAAAAAAGTCAATCCTTTCTAGCCCAGAGGCTTCGCAGGGAATTGTGAGCTGTTGAGCGTGGTGTGGTGATGTACAGGCACAGCTTTGGCACTCTGCTCAGAGCTGCCTGATTTCCGGAAGCTCAACAAAAGCTGATCAGAGCTGTATATGATTTTATAGACTAATCAGACTTCTGTAAACAGCATTGAAAGCAACAAGAATTGGGTCAAATTTTGAGTCTTCTGCAGCTTCAAACAGCCAGATACAAAAGCTGAGGACAGATGCTGGAGTACTCAGAGCATCTGCTATAGGTCACTGATAGAGGAAGATCACAGACCCTGTCATCATTTGATCTGATTCAATATGACAGCCCCTAAGTAGTTATTCCCCAAGAAGAAAGACTGAAGATTAAGGCTGGTATGAAGTGATCTAATTGAAAGGCAAGCTTCAAAAGACAGAAAAGCTTAGGGAGGAGGCATGTGGAAGGAAAGGAGGAAGGGGCTAACAGTCTGAAGATCTTCCCCAGTCTCTCTGGCTGCTAATGAGGAGATGGGGCAGTGCCTTGTTTGCTGATATGTCTTTCATTCCTGTTACAAGACATACACAAATAACTCTGAAGATAACCTAAGCTACTGGAGAAGGCTTACCTGTCTTCAGTTTTCTGAAAACACCTTATACACTGCAGATAGGATCTAGTGTTTGACAGAGCTCTTTGTGGAATGGGCTGATGATGGACTGATTAGCAGAGAACGGAAAAAGTTAAGAGACACATTCCTTGTTGGTTTTCCCTTTGCTGAGCCCAGAAGAGTTGTCTGTTTTCAGGCATGTGGTTAGGGTCACAGGAAGAAGCTGATGAGTGGGACTGCAGAGAAAGGTTTGTAGGACTGAGCTTGTTGAGGGCTCTAGCATATTTCTAGAGAAGCAGCTACCGCAGTCGCTAGGGCAGTGTGAGACTGGCTCAGCTTTTACTGTCAGACCAAAGTGCTCCACTGATCTTGAGATTTGGAGAAATTATTATCTAGGGATCTCACTGTAGAACTATAAGATGATGGCCTGTGCTTTGCACAGTTCCCTGCTATTGGTTTCTCACCTGAATGTTACTTTTGAACACTAAGATATCTTACCAGAACAAAAGAAAAGAACAAGCAGGATGGAGACAGGGAAAGAAGGCTCTAAAACTTAGAGATACTGAAAAGGAGTGTTATACTGAGAGACAAATGCTTATGGAAAGAGAAATAGGAAAGTGGGGCCCATCTCTTAATATTAGGAATGATGATTCTTTTTACACAATAAAATGAGGAGGAACAACAAACTCTTCAGTCCATTTGTCCAAATACAGTTTCCAAGTCAAGGTAAAACCATAATGACTATTGGATCGATTGTAGTAGTTCTGCATCTGTGGTATGTTGGTAAAGAAAATGGGTGTTATCAGGAAAAAATGGGTCTTGCCAAATCCGTTTGTGTTACAGCAAGGTGTGAGACAAAATACTTAGAAAAATACTGGAGGCAGTTTGTTCCTTGAGCTTTTAAGGCAATTTTCATTATCATTTGCTTTCAGGAAGGACGATGGGAAGGAGGTCTGTTTATAACTCTTGTCTTCAGGTGTTTCCAGCAGTGCATTTTCAGTGTTTACTTGTATCTGCTTGCAGGTGTGGTGAAGTTTTGGGTGCTGTGTTATCAGGGAGGGCTTTCATACAGTGAAAATTTCAAAGGTTGCTCTAACCATTACTCCTAGGGTTGTCATTCTTTGTGATGGCATTTTTTTTCTCTAAAGAGTAGTCAGGTGTATTCAATTCATCTCATGACTTTTATGGGAGATTAATGGAGGATATGGGTTACCCAGTGAGGGAAGTATATATTGTTATGTGGTTTGTTTTTTTACTGGTATTTACCCTCTTCAAATCCAAAATAGATGAAAGATTAGCCACATTTACAGACACATCACTTTTTATGGAGACCACCCATGGAAATGTTAGCCTAAAGGGTGAAATGGTGGTTGCAATAGAAACTGCGTTGTAACTATAATCATATAAATACCTGTTAATGCTGACTGCATAATACAGTTATAAGCTGGCTAGAAATAGGACTGTGCATGCTGCTCCCTGGGCTTCCATTAAAAGCGTTTTAGTGAGAATAGTGAAGCCACTTACGTGTCTGTTGCAAGGAAATGATGAGGCTTATATGCATAAGCTTATTTGGGCTTTTCTGTTTCTAGATGCATTTGAAGACTAACAAGAAATGTGGCTTTAAAAAGAATAGTGATCTGGATTTGTCTTTAAATCTGAACTATCTTATATATGCAAAGTATGAAGTGTTAATATCTTAGGATATTCCATGCCCTTTGAACTCATGGTAAGGCTGTTCATTAGGGAAATCCTTGAAGATTTGAATTATTGGTTATCCCGGGTGGTTGGCAGGGAGTTTAGGGGCAATACACTGGCATTTATTTTTCAACAGTGTTCAAAACTTGTTTTAAAGTGCACGCTAAATTGTTGAATATTAAGAAGTCTTTTCATTATGCAATATTATTTTCATAGAATCAACTAGGTTGAATAAGACCTTTAAGATCATGAAGTCCAACCATTACCTCAGGACTGCTAAGCCCACCACTAAACCGTGTCACTGAGCGCCTCATCCCCATGGTTTTTGAACCATTGCTTCCAGGAACGATGGTGCTTCCAGGAACAATGATTCTACCACTTCCCTGGGCAGCCTATTCCAATGCCTGACCACACTCTCTGTGAAGAAATTGTTCTAATATCCAGTCTAAACCTCCCCTGGCACAGCTTGAGGCTGTTACCTCTTGTCCTGTTGCTTATTGCTTGGGTGAAGACATCAGCCACCTCCTGGCGCTATCCTCTGTCAGGCAGTTGTAGAGAGCAATAAGGTCCCCCCTGAGCCTTCTCTTCTCAAGACTAAACACCCCCAGGTCCCTCAGCTGTTCCCCATCACATTTGTGCTCCAGACCCTTCACCAGCTTCATTCGCCTTTTCTGGCCCCGCTCCAGCACCTCAATGTCTCTGTGGTAGTGAGGGGCCCAGAACTGAACACAGGATTCAAGGTGCAGCCTCACCAGTACAGGGGGATGATCACTGCCCTGGCCCTGCTGCCAGACTATTGCTGATACAGGCCAGGATGCTGTTGGCCTTGTCAGCTGCCTGGGCACAAGCTGGCTCACGTTCAGCCACTATCAGTCAGCACCCCCAGGTCCTTTTCTGCTGAGCAGGTTTTCAGGCACTCTTCCCCAAGCCTGGAGTGTGGCATGGGGTTGTTATGGCCCAAGGCAGGACCCAGCACTTTGCCTTATTGAGCCTTGTACCACTGGCCACAGCCAATGCACCCACCCCGTATAGTTACCTTTGCAGAGAGCAGAATTTGTTGTCTCAGATTGTCAGAAATACTCAGCAGAGTACCTGATTCTGTGGCCTTTAGAGATGTGAATCAATTTTGTTGCCATTGACAGAGGAGCTTTGTTTTTCTTTATAGATTATTGCCTTGCATAAATGAAACAGCAATTGATTTATTTGTTACATGGGATAAAATACTGGGCCCTGACTTTGCAGTTTGATGTCAGCCTGCAAGCTTGCTTTAAGCTTTTGGTGGAGTTATGAAAAAAACTGAGCAGAGTGAAATATGTAAGAGTTTAGTCACTTACTATGGAGTGATTTATTAAAATACAAAGTGATTAATGATTCTATTAAATCTCATCATGTCATTTTATGATGTGTCAAAGGAAGCAATTAAACAAAAAGGTAATGCCCCAGGTTAACTCTTGAAAGTGATAAGAATTTAATAGCTGGATTATATCTTTGGAATTTATACAGGATGCAGCAAACCAGCAGGTATCGTGCATGTTATCTGTGTAATACAGAACTCCATGAACCTGATTATTGCGATCAGTACATAATAACCTGATATTAGAAGTGCATTAGTTGGAGCATGGAAATAGTCAGTCATGTAATTTCGTATGTATCTACTTGCCCATCTGTCTTTATGGCTAGTGGTACAATATAGTTCTTACACTCATGTACAGTATTTAAATTATTCTACTTTTTTTTTAATTAGAAAGATTTATATATCAAACCACATCAGTTTTGACAAGTTTTTAGAAGTATCTTCTATTTTTTTCATTGAAACATCCTGTTGTTGGAGTAATGCATTTTAAAACACATATTGCATATGATGCTTGTGGTTATAGCTATTAAATACTTTAGGTAATAATGGTACCGGCAGTACGATGTGGTGCTGAATTTCTTCTGTGAGCGTGCTGAAGCCCAGCAGGACTCCTCATGCAAGGAGAGCCAGTGTTTTACAAGGGGTATGCAAAGCAGTGAACCCCCTTTGCAGGACTTTGTAGAAACGACTGCAATGGAGGGGAGAGGATGATATCATAGAATCACAGAATGGTTTGGGTTGGAAGAGACCTTAAAGCTCATCCAGTTCCAGCCCCCTGCTACAGGCAGGGACACCTTCCACTAGACCAGGTTGCTCCAAGCCCTGTCCAACTTGGCCTTGAACACTGCCAGGGATGGGGCAGCCACAGCTTCTCTGGGCAGTCGGTGCCAGGGCCTCACCACTCTCGCAGGGAAGAACTTCCTAATGTCTGATCTCAATCACCTCTCTAATATCCTCCTAGAAATGTTACAGTAGTTCATTTAAATGTGAGGTTTATTTAAGAGCATGTTTTTCAAGTTTTTTGTGTGCTGGAAAAATAAGAAAATTACTATTTTTACTATTTTATTGTAAGCTTGTTACAAAAATCTTTTGTGCATTTGATGAGAACTAGTTAAAAGAACCATCTGTAGTACAGTGATACACTGACTCTGTGTGTGTGTGACTTCAAGGAAAACTAAATGCAGTAACAATGGTTAAAGCAAAGGCTAAGGTAATGTGTGTTGAAAAGATTGAATATGAGGCTTGTAGCAGTCTGGAAAGAAAGGAAAAATGGTACAAATGGAGAGAAAGTAGAAGTAAAATATCTTGATCCATTTTGTTAATTTACAGCAGCAAAATGGGATTGTTTCATTGCTTGGTGTGGTATCGGGAGCAGGCTCCAAATAATAGCAAGAAAACTGCAGGTGCTGAGGGGTGTTATACATAATGATGGTAAATGCTGATTATGGGGAAGTGGCATTTATGTGCATATGTGTAAAGCATGCTAAGCATCAGAGGCAAAGGAGTAATGGAGTGGTTTCCTATAACTGGAAATAATGGGATAAAATTGAGGTATAGTAAAATTAGGCTTCGTGTCTGAAGAAAGCCTAAAGCCACATTCTCTTAGTGTGAGAAGCTGTTTTGCAAGAGGAGTAGAAGTTATTTTATAACAGTTGCTCAGAACTAGGATTGGATGATAAATTGATGTATTTTAAGTGGGATCCTTGATACAGGCATGAAAAGAATGACTTAATGTCTCCACTGTTACCTTAATTTCAGACAATACAGACCACACCAGCAGATTGAAAGCTCATTAAATTGGAAACAAATGCCAAATATATGAACCTCATTGTTATTTATCTTCCTGTTGGTAAAAAAGCTCCTCACGTGCGATACAACAGAAATGTTGTAAAGTAAGGATGATAGGTATTTAAGAAATCTGCAGTCAAATGAAGTGCTATGCTGAAGCTTTGACTTTTGGATCTCTACTTGTGCTGATGAAGCCTGGGCATGTGGAGGTGGGGGTTATGCTGTGGTTGATGTATGCCTTCTCATACCAGCAAGATGTAGATTTGTTGTGGTTTTTGGGAGGTGGGACTTAAGAATTTGAGAGATTCATGTTTTGGGATTTTTTTTTCTTGCTCTTGGGTGAAAAGAAACAGAATCACAAACCTTTATCAGAATCAGCTTCATGTTTGTATCTGGAGGAGTGTTATTAAATCCTCACTGGCAGTTTTACTGCAGCTTGTTCGTCATCTTATTGACATCCATTGAAGCCTACATCCTAACTAAAATAATTCCCTCTGTCATCTTCAGTGGGCAAAAATATTTTTATGAGTATATGAAAGTCTTGGCTGAGTTGCAGTTTCTTGCACCCTGGATTACTTTTAGACTTAAGTTCTCTGGTTTGTTTTTCTAGGATCCCCATGCTGAAGAATTTGAAGACAAAGAATGGACGTTTGTCATAGAGAATGTAAGCTGGAATGTTGTTATGTTTTATGGGTTTTTATATGTGTAAGACGTAATAATTTAAAAGATTAAAGGGTGTCCAAATGCTGACAAAAGCTTGAGTAAAATTTGAGCTGCTGAACCACAGTAAAGCCTTGCTCTATTGTAATAAAGGCTTATTAAAATACCTGTTGTTATGTTACAATAAAAATACAGGAGAGGGGAACACTATACTATACTGCTTAAATTCCTTCCCTGTAAGCATCAGTCTTCCTTGCATTATTTTGCTATGAGCAATGGAGTAAACAAGTTAGAGCTGGGTTATGACTCATTGTTTTATGGGTTATGACACATTATTTTTCTAAGAACATGGGAGTGAGCAAGTCAGAGCTGAGTTATGACATCTGTACATCTCAAAGAGCAGTCAACCCTTCCCGGTTTTGAACGCCACTCTTTAGCGAAAAGCACTGTTTCATCACCTCCATTTTATAGGTGAGGAAATTGAGGGAGGGTGGAGAGGTGGGACCAGCCATGGTCACCTAAGCAAAGAGCAAGAGAGTCATGATGTGCCCCCCTGCTCCATGAGATCCCAGTCTCTTTGGGTGGGAGCAGTCTTGTGCACCCAGTTTTCAACCCAACAATTCAATCCTGTGAGTCTCTGACTCCTCTGAGTCAGGAGCTCCCAGAACTTCCCGGAGAGCTGAGCTCCTGAAGGCTGTACAAACAACATGCTTTGCCAGACAGCAGGGCTTAACACTGCATAGAGCAAGTGCTTCATGAAGTACTTTTTTCCTTTCCCGTCTCTGCCTTGGGCTGCAGCCTCTGCTCTATGGCTGCCTGGGCTGTAAAATGTGGAAGCTGCTTTACCTGAGTTTCCTTGCAGAGGAAACTTCTTTTTGAGTACATTTTAAAGGACTGTGGTATCAAGACAGTGTGTTTCTCTCATTAATATAGTGTTATTAATGGGCTGTTTCTGGTAACATGATTTAATTTATGCTGATTTAAGCAAAAAGAAATATTGCTCTTTTACTGAGTTGCAGTAGTACCACACAGCAATGAAGTATGGGCAAGCAATGGAATTTGCATAGGTTTTGTTTGTTTGTTTTTCCTAAAACTGCTGCTTTTTCTTTGTTGTCAATATTAGAAGTGATTTGCAAGTCCAAAGCTAAGGTTTATTCTGATTGCCAGTGACTGAACATTTAAAAGGGCTGAAGTGCTTAATTTATACTTTTGTTTTTAAATGTCAAGTTTCTATTTTCATTTATGAGACATTATGAACACAAAACACAGTTTAGTTACTGCTTGCTGGAGTTTCCTTTTCTTTCTCAGTTTATTTTAGTCAGGGAAGTCTCCATCATCAGTTGTCACTGTAAAAGTAACTCTGGATAAAACAATGTCAGTATATTTCTCAGCCAACTCCTGTGGGTATAGTTGGATTTCCTGTGACGCTACAGCAGATTTCTTTCAGAAGTTTATAGTGGGCGTGTAGAGTTAATGTCCTGCTTCATAACTCACTGCTTTATTTCACATGTGATTGTATGATATATAGAGGGGGCAGTAGTAAATCTGCTGCATGCTGCTCTTGCTCTCTGCCTCAAATCTACATGTTGCAGTAATGCTTGCAGGGTTGGGAGGTTGTTCCAGTTGCCATGCCCCAGAACACGGCCTCTGCAAAGCAGGTGGAGATGGTTCCAGTATGTATCATAGAATCATAGAATGGTTTGGGTTGAAAGGGACCTTAAAGCTCACCCAGTTCCAGCCCCCTGCCACAGGCAGGGACACCTTCCGCTAGACCAGGTTGCTCCAAGCCCTGTCCAGCCTGGCCTTGAACACTGCCAGGAATGGGGCAGCCACAGCTTCTCTGTGCAACCTGTGCCAGAGCTTCACCACCTTCACAGGGAAGAATTTCTTCCTAATGTTTAATCTAAATCTCCCCTCTGACAGTTTAAAGCCATTCTCCCTTGTCCTGTTACTGCCTGTCCTTGTAAAAAGTCCCTCTCCAGGTTTCTTATAGGCCCCTTTTAGGCACTGGAAGACTCCTTCTTGCAAGGTCTCCCTGAAGCCTTCTCTTCCCCAGGCTGAACAACCCCAGCTCTCTCATCCCGTCTCGGCAGGAGAGGTGCTCCAGTCCTCAGCATCTTCCTGGCCTCCTCTGTATCAGTGATGGTGTAAT
The DNA here is from genome assembly GCF_034315485.1 of Pezoporus occidentalis. Lineage (NCBI taxonomy): Eukaryota > Metazoa > Chordata > Aves > Psittaciformes > Psittacidae > Pezoporus > Pezoporus occidentalis. The sequence goes on along the minus strand of NW_026913586.1, from coordinate 340,206 downwards.
CTTTTGTTGTGTGCAGACTTACTCTTCACAGCCTCAGTTATGTCATTAGTTATTACCAAAAGAACTGCCAAATAGTCATTGGTAGGCTGATGTTTTTATTCTTGCATTAGAAGATATATAAATATTATCCTAAGAATAGTAAATTTAATAAGTAGGTTTACCGCAAAAATGAGAGCTAAAGCGGCTCTAAACCTCTCCTTTCAATTCCCTCTGTTTTTCTAAAATGAAACACGACTGAAAGCTGTAGATAATCCCAGAAATACCTGGTCTGCAAATACACTTAAAGAGCTGGAGAAACTCGTTTCAAGAGTAACAGCACCACTCAGTGGTGGATGAAAATATGTCCGTCTGTTCCGGCAAGTAACAAATGATCCAATGGCTGGCTCATTTCACAGCACAGAACAGCCACTTGTTAAAAATGTGGGAGCTGGGGAGGCAGGAGGTTGAGGTCCTCTCTCCCTAAATTGTACACATTTACCCATTTCAGCCTTAAGATATAAATTTCCTGCTTTTAAATGAACATATTTGTCACTAAACCCGACACAGGTGGCATTGAACATGACACCGCGGCAGTCACCTTTGGGGAAGTGTGGGGGCATTTATGGTCCCTTGGAGGCTTTTCCTTTTTGTCCAAGTCTGTTTTCTGTCCTCAGAGTTTGCCAGGTTTCCCTTCCTCCTTGGCAAGCAACGCTCAGAATGGAAAATACTTAAGCCTGAAAAGCTTATGGACGTTCTTTCATTATGAAGTAATCTGAGTTCTGCTAAAAACATTTATTTTGAGGATTTTTTTATTACTATTAAGCGATAGTCTCTAAAATAATTTTGTAATGCTTTGGTATGGCTGAGCAAAGATCAGCTAAAAGAGATCTCAGCTGAAGTTTGATGCTTCAGCTGTGAGATGCTACCAAATTCAAAACAAGATTATTCTGGACTTTGAAAGGAATTTTTAAGTAGTGCTGAGGTGATTGGTGCAAGATAAACATGCTGTAAATGAAAATGAAGGAAGATACTTGGGTTTCTTTGGTTGTGTTTCTTCTTGTTTTGGTTTGGGTTTTTGTGTGTTGTGGTTTTTTTAATCCAGCAAATACATGCACTTCGTGATCCATCACCTTGGTTATTGTAGGATTTATTTCCTTTTGTAACTGTATTTTTAATGTCTTAGTCACTCCATATTCTAGTAAGGGAATCTTTGTCATCTGCTGTATTTCTAATCCATAAATAATTTTACCATAGCGCACTTTCTTATTTAAATGTTGATATTCATTTTCTGTCAGCCTTTTCCATGTCTTTACTTGTTGACAGCTGCATTCTCTGTGTATTTGCTGCTAAGTTTTTTGTCTCTAATTTCATCTTTGTTTAGCCACACATATTTATCTGTTTCTTCTTCATGATGCACTTCTTGGAGCTGTCTTGTTTTTTCTGCTCTTCTGAATAATAATATCGGATGTTCAGGTTGGCTGTTGCAAGTTGGAGAGCAAGAAATTGATAGCTAAGAATAAGACTTACCCATCTGTGGAGAGGTAATAGGTTTTCAAAGTCTTAGATTGGCATTAGTTTATTTTGCCTATTCAGTTCAGAGAACAAGGACGATTTGCCTTCCATTTAAAAATATTAAGCCACTTCCTCTAGTAAGTGATTTTTCTCTCTCATTGCTCCTATGGGTAATTTGAGTATATGCTGTTTTGTTCTTTTCAATTGTCGGAGCTCCAACTTCCAGTGTTAATTTTTTTCAGTATTAACTTCTGATTTCTCATACGATTTAGAATCACAGAATGGTTTGGGTTGGAAAGGAACTTTTAAGATCATCCAGTTCCAACCTGCTGCCTAGGGCTGGTTGCTGGAAGCTCTGTCTAGCCTGACCTTGAATGCTGCCAGGGATGGAGCAGCCACAGCTTCTCTGGGCAACCTATGCCAGCGCCTCAGCACCCTTACAGGGAAGAACTTATTCCTTACATCTAACCTAGATCTCTTCCCTGTTTAAAATTGAACCCCAAGGAGTAACCTTGTTTGCTTTCTTGGGGTTTCTGATGCACCAGTGCTTAACAAAGAACACAGAGCAAGAGACTATAGGTACATGGGAAAACTCTCACAAACAGCCTCCAGTATGGTTTCCATGCTCTCCTGTTTATGTAAATGAGCAGTGCATGTTTCTAAATACAACTTTGTCTTTAGCAGTTTAAGTGAAGTGGCCTCTGCTGGTGCAGTTGTTAAGCATCTCCTCAGAGGTGCCAGGAGGAGGGCAGCTGATCACTTTTAGTCAATGTGAAATAAAGACAGCATTGTTTCTAAGAAGAGTTCATGTGACCTGAAGTTTAGGCTGTGTTTCTTGATCCCTGAAGATTGTCTAGCTAATGGAAGAAGAAAGGGACAGGCAGGAAGAGTAGAGATTTCAATTGGTCCACATACGTTGAAGCTTTCACTGGGTCTGTGTACAGGAATATACAAAATAGGTAGCTGAAGTGATGGAAAAATACCATTTTGCTTCCTATCATGCTCAAAGCAGGAAAAAGCACGTAATAGCATCCATTGAGGACAAACAATCATATTTGCATGTGTGGCAGTTTTGTAGACTGCTACTTCCTATGTTCTTAAATGCAATTGAAAAATTTGTAGGATGTTTTCAGAGGGTAAAAGATTTGGTCTGTGAAACTTTTCCAGCTTTTTATAAAAGATGCTTTTTGAACCCAGACTAATAGCTAATAAATGGCATACTGATATATTCCAGGGCTCATACTAGGATTCTCCCTATCCTGTCCCTTGTGTTTCAGTTTAGTATATAGGCTATTAGCAGGGCCCAGGTTTGTGGTGAGTGAACCCTTTCCAGTAGCATTGATGTAATCAGAGTATAGGCAATCATTGCTGTACCTCTGATACTAACCATCTCTTCTTGTGTCATGGTCTTTGATAACAGAAGACAGCAGAAAAGGACATGTCAGACCAACTGTTTTGACAGATGAACAGGGAAAAATGCTGCACTTCTTTTTGAAGCTTTGCTCATAGATTGGTCTGGGCTGGGGCTGGAGGCAGCCTCGCCTGACCTGTCCCGTGGCTTCAAGGCAACGTCATTCCAAGCAAACACTTGGTTAACTGTTTATAAAACATTTTAGGCTGGGGTCCCTGCCGTGTTTCAGGCAGCTTGTTCCTGTGCTCCATTTAGACTGGATATTACGAAAAATTTCTTTACCGAAAGGGTGGTCAGGCATTGGAGCAGGCTTCCTCGGAAAGTGGTGGAATAACCGTCCCTGGGAGTGTGCAAGAGCCGTGTGGATGAGGCCCTCAGTCACATGGTTTAGTGGTGGACTTGGCAGTCCTGGCTTAATGGTTGGACTTGATGATCATACAGGCCTTTTCCATTCTAGTTGATTCTCTGATTCCATGATTGTCCTCGGTGTTGGGAATTGTTGTGGCCTAGATCTCTGTTGGTACAGTTTCAGGCTGTTATTTCTTGTCTTACCAATTTCAGCTTTGGAGAACAGAATCTGATCTGTGTGGCTGGAGGCTCGTTCCTTTTTACTCGCCTCTGACTAATCAACCACAATAATATGATAGTGGTTATACCTGGGATTTCATTTCCCTTGATTACATCAGCAGATCATTAGCATTCTCTTTCTAAGGACACATTTGTGTGGGTGAGTGTTCAGCTCTGTCCTCTGCTCATGCTGCCCATTGCTTTCAGGGGCTAGCAGCACCCATCTTTGCCTGCACACCATCACCTGCATGGTGAAGCATTGCCCTGAATTTCCAGGCTGTTCTTGTACTGAGATCTTGGAAGCGGAACTCACTTCTGCTTCTGTCCTTTCTAGAGAATCTTCTGCAATGTTTTCATGACTGTTTTAGACAACTGTTTTCTAATAGTGCCTTTTTGAATATTAAGGTAATGAATAGTGAAGAAGACCGTGACAACCTTTAAAGTTTGACAGTGATTTATAATATATTAGATGTACATCCTTCTGTGAGACACATCCATTGCTTACAGTCATTGGGTTTTTTTTATTCCTTAACCAGTAAGGGAAGTGGTTTCTTCAGGAAAATATGTCCAACAAAGCTGTTGAAATAAGAAAGAAGGAGTTCAGAGGTTGCTGTTTGTGCTAGTCTACCGCAAGCCGTTATGAAGGATAACAAGTTTAAGCTGAAAAATAAGATCTGTCTTTTCCTTCTGTCTGTTGCTTTTGTGTAACTTCAGGAACCCAAAAAGAGTTCTGAAGTGGCCTCTGCTCAAATGGGAGCAAAGCTTCAAAATGAAAGAAACAGTACAAAAAGTTACAGAACATTTGACATAATCTAATTTCATTTTATTAGTACAAGTGCATTGTTTTGTGGTTGGTTCCTGCCCGCGTTCCTCCTCTTCCCCCCAGAATTCTGTGTTATGATGTCTTACTTTGAATGCCCTGGAGCACGTTATATCACTTACAGAGATTCTTTCTTTCTCCTAAAATGCCCATCTGTTCTTAGGCATGACAACACAAATAAAGGTGAGAAATAATGTGGAAGTAATGAGAAAGAGAGGGAAAGTGTGTTGGGGATGTAGAAATGAATATTTCTACTCTTAAGGGTGACCAATTTTAAACGTAATAAAATAAAATGAGCTATTATCAAGAAGTTAAGTTTTCATCAGATACAGCTCTGAATATGTTGTTTTCCAAATGAAGCTTTTCAACAAATAGCTCATTTGAAGTTGAACTGTCATTAGCCCAGAATTTTGGTAAAATCGGACTCTCACACTGGGCATTTAAATCTCTCTTATTACAGCACTGCTGTGACATTAACTTCACAAGAATAAGTTTTGCTTTCTATCAGAGTAAAAGGCCAGGTCTACATGTCAAATCTTCCCACCTGTTTCTGGAAATAAAGGTTGGGAGGCAAATGCCAGCATAGTGTAGTGAATTGAAATTCTGAGTGCTGTCAGTGCTGTTTGCAGAAAGAACCTGGGGGAAAAGACTGGTGTGCGGAATAATATGGTTCTCTATTTGCTCATCAGTTGTTATATCAGAATTTATTACAAAGTCTTGGCTATCTCTTCTAGTACATCTATGTAGCATATGGGAGCTTAAGTTTAAATTGGCTATTTGCTTTAAGAAAAAGTAATAAAAAAAAAAGCTCTATAATTTGTTTTGTATTCTCTGCTTGAAATAAATTTTTGCTTGAAATAAATTTTTGCTTAAAATAAGAACCAACCAGGTTAGCCTTCTGCTGAATTAAATGTCTGCATTTAATACATTCAGAATAGGAAGCTCATAGTTCGGACATGCTTTCCTTGTCCTTTAATTCCCCTGTCATATTCTGCCGTATGTGATTATGTGAACTGTGACTGTCTGTCTGTGTAAATTGGGCTGGGTATTCTGGTCTAGATATAGCTAGGAATTAAATGCTGCTTTCTCAGCCGTCTCACTCTTGCTCTGCTTTAAATGTAATAGAGAATCAGAAAACTTGTTTTAGTTTTTGCTTACATTAAATATTTAGCACTTTGTTCTAGTTGAAAAATCTCTGAGATTAGGTTTTTAGAGCAAAACTTGTGGAAATTGTTGTCTTGATTGGCTTCTCTGGCTCTGAAGGAACCAGGGTACGAAATCTTTCTAGGAGGCCTGATGCAGTGTTTTTCTCAGTAACACATTGATGTTTCCTGTGCACACCACAATGTTGTTTCTGTACAATTCTAATTTAAAGTAAAATGTGATCAGAGGCAGAGTCACAGCTCCAGTAAGGAGCAGGAGAGAGGCCTGTGCACAGTGCAAATCACCCTGGGTTAAGGTGTCTGGGAGTGGGAGAGGGTCTGTCAGCAGCAACCCTACAAGTGTGACTGTTAAACACCCCTCTAGACTAGGCACCTTTTCTGAAAATTACAGAAGATAATGGAAGTGGATTGCACATCAGAGTTCTGCTGGAGAAATTTTACGTCACATGTTGTAGGACAAGTGAATTGCCACCTCTTTTAAGGGCCAGTGTTACACACACAAGATTTGAAAGACTTGAGGGCGTGTTAAGGGTGTTTCTTATCTGCATGGCACAGCACACAGAGGAGCACCAGTGGTCCTGGCTTGAGGTACACATCATGAGGGCAAGTGCTGCTCAAGCTTTTCTGGGCAACTCTGTCAACTCATTTCTGTTTTGACTGCAGTTACCCCTATATCCCCAAGCAAAGCCTGCTAGTTACTTCAGATGATGTTCACTTATGGAGTAGTGCTGCCTGCAGCAGAGATCTTATGCCTGACCATACCAAGACTCTGCCCAGATCACCTGAAATTAAGGCCTCCGTTAATCCTTTTTATCATTAATATGTAATAATGTATTAAACCAGAGTTGTGAGATGACAAAAATCTTATCTAAAAGAGAACTTTAGATGAATTGTTGAAAGAACTTTTAATATCTAATTAACTTTTTACACTTTTAATACCTTACGTATCTTGAATCAGTGGAGTATGGAATGCGAGTCCGTCCAGCTCTACTGTGGGGTTTTCAAAAGTAGTCACGAAGATTTTCTTTTGTCACTTGATCTGCTTTTCCCAAATGAAATGCAGTGCCCAAAATAATGTTGTTTCTAATGCTGTGTTAATAACTGCACTAAGTGAATCTTTATCAAATACAGTTTGGCAGATGATATGGCACCTTTGAAAACTGTATTACAGCATTTCAGTTTAAAATTTCCTGAATTAAAGGAGACATCTTATTTTCTGATATTTATGCTACAATTACACCAAAGGGTCTTGAATATAAAATGGAGACAGGAGGCTGCTGGGCACTGGGCAGAACAACCTGGGTATTAGGCTCTAGCTTTATAAGCTCACTAAGTGTGGTACACCATAACATTACGATGGCGCGAGTTTGATGACATGTAATTTATATGGTTATTATTGATTCACAGTAGTAAAGTACAACTGTTTTCTAAATTGCTAGAACCATTTTGCTTAGGTTTTTGAGGGGAGGGTATTTCCTGCTAGAAGAATGTGTCTCCTATAGATGTGTACTGTGCAAGACAGCTGATCAGAGATGCTATCAGTGATATTCTTTGCCAGCTGGAGGGAGGAAGCTGATAAACAAGGCAGACAGCTTTGGAAACAAACCTCTAATAGTACATTAGGCATGTTTAAAACCAGCAGTGTGTTTCAGACACTCTTAGCATATGTTTATTCATAGAAAATCAGCGGTAAAATATACTTGCCAGCACAGACAAGAGACAGAGTCTGCATGAGGTCTTTCTCTTTCAGACATCAAATACAGAAGCATGTCTTGGTAATTGTTTTACAGTGGGGTTCTAATCATACTCTAGGCATAAGCTGAGCCGAGCAACTTGCCTTTTAATAGAAAAGTATTTGCTTTTAAGCCTGTTCAGCTTGGCACTTTGTTTTCTGGTTTTATGTGTCTGAGTGTATTTTTACATTTACATACAGTCACGGATATGTCTGCTCTCCATGCAGTTCAGAATATCATTATGTAAAATGTCACTGTCTGGGGCAACATTATGATGGGTAAATCTCGTTTTTGATCTGGGAGCTGTACAGTGTTAAAACAGCATATATTGCAGCCATGTAGCAAAAAATACTCGGTGTAGAAAATGGAGAAAATGGCAGTGCATTGATTGAAAACTATTTTTGACATAAGTCACCTTCAAAGGCAGATAATCTGGGAGTACAATTGAATATGTTGGTTGATTTGAGTTAATACCTTGCAATTGCATGGGCCCAGGGTATGGAAATATGTGTCAAAAAAGAATTAAAATATCAGTTATTGTGTAAAATGTAGCTCTGCATAAGTAACAGGATAGGATGGTACAAGCAAGCAGTTGTAATTTGACTCAGAGCATATGATTGAAAAATAGTGGCCACAAGCACAACAGTAGCCAGCTGACAGAAAAATAGAGTTCTGGCTTCCTGAAAACCTCTGTTATTAGGAAAGCCATCTGGCAGTGTAATAGCACCAAGTGTTATTGCCTTCAGCCTCTTATCTTTGCTTGTTAGCTGTCTTATTAGAGTATAATATAATAGAAATTAATTGACCTCCATAACTTAATTGATGCCATTTCATTCAGGTATTTTCCCTCGCAGCATGTTCTTTATTCTGAATTGATACTACAGTGTCATACTGGGCTTTTTTAACTATGAAGTTTCTCCATTCTCATTGTTTTGCATTGTCTATATCTGGGCCAAGTTGCTTCTTTAATCTTGACGGGCAGCATAAATGAACATTTCCTGGTTTAACTTAGGTGTGATGACAACCTGGGACTAGAGTGGAAAGATTGCGTGAATAAAAATGCATTGAATAAACTGCCATAAAGTGACATCTTGTAGCTGTTCAGTATTTTCTGTGGTTCTATGTGCTAGCATAAATGTAAGATTAAACCCAATTTCTGCCAGATTTGTGACCCATACAGAGCTGCAACTCTGAGCTCAAAGATTGCTATTCTGAGCACAGTGGTCTATACTTAAGCCATGTTTCTTGCATATTCCTGTGGCCTGAAAAGTAGAATGTAATAATACATCAAACATGATGAACACAAAGCCTGCAGGTTAAACAGTTGTATAGTATGTTGTGATGTTAAATAGTAATATTTCCGCTTCTAGTGTGTTTTCTGGAGACCATAACTGAGAACAGACTGGCAGGTTAGCAGAATGGCAGGCTGAGCATGATGGACACCGGGCTCTATAAGCTTGTTTTAATAGGTCTGACTCTGAAGATTTTGCCTACTAAAAATAAACATACTGAATAGTTTTCAGATATTTCCTTTTAAGGTTTCAGTTTTTGCATATAGTTCTAATGTTTTATACTATAACAGCATTTTCCTTAGCAAGGGATAATGTGTAGGAAACTCTAAAGCTTTGCTCCCTAAAGCAAAGCAACTCCATGAAACAGTTCCCAGTCATGGGAAGGCACAACAGAAAAATAAAAAAGCATAAACAGTATTTACCAATTCAGAAGTGATGTTGAAAATTACCTGAAGAATTCTGTCTCTTTATTTTGGATGTAAAGTAGATCCCTGAAATGGAAGTGAATTACATTTGCATTTTTTCTGATGATGAGTGAGAAGTTATTTGGAATGAAGGATTTGTTAGTACTTTCCATGTTTAAGTGGTAAATCAGAAAAGAATACAAAAAGAACATAGAAATTCACTGCCATCAAAATCTGTGTCTGATGTTTTTACCTCTCTTCCACCCCCTGGGTTGTTTTTGGTTTTGGTTTGGTTTCTTTTTTCCTTCCAGCCCTACTATTCTGGTGTTATCTGTCCTTTAATATACCTTTCCCTGAAAATGAGAAGCGTAAGATGCAATACATGGCTGACATCGCTGCACAAGGAGCTGTTGTCTGGAACGGGAAGGCGAGACCAAGGGGTACTGTATGGTCAGGTAATGCAGGCAGCAGGGAAAATAGGAGCAGAGAGAATGAGCTGTAGCTGGGCTCAAGTGGGATAAAAGCAAGGGAAATGCTGTCACAGAAGTACCTCCATTAAGTGCCAGACCTCTCAGTAGCACTTGCCTTGAGTGCTTGCTCCAGGAGCAGCTACAAGAAGGAACATGATGAGTTAGGGGGATCTTGTCTATATATTTGTCAAAGAAAGGACAAAATGAAATATTTAGAAAGTAATCCTAAAAAAATCTGTCAGCAAAGAATTAATATAAAGTTTATGTGCTGCCTGTTCCATGAATCATCTGTATAAATCTTTCCCATAATTAGTTTTAGTTCATATTATATAACTTTAATTATATATTATAATAAAATAAACTCATTTATTAGAAAGGATTTGAGGTGTTACATAAATAGACTGAATAACTAGTATGGACGCTGTTGAGGAAGGGTATTATCTCAAAGGATACAATTTGGGTGTTTCACCTGCGTGTGGTTGAATAGTTCTGGATTTAATGCAGCCGACTCCATTACTACCCCTGCATCCCATGTCTGCCATCTCTTCTTTGGATGAAGCAGCCCCCTGCTGCCTCATGGAAACCAAGCTCTTTCTCTCTTTTTTCTTTCTTTTCCTCTCCCTTTTCTTCTTGTAATTTCTGTAACTCTTACATATTGTGCAATACTTTGGGAAGCAGCTTAGCATCTTTTCAGCTTGATTCTTGGTAACTTCTGAATTTATTTTTTTCTCTACCTTTAGTTCCCCTTTGGAAGTTTGTATACAGGTGTCCTATGAAGGGTCTGTGTTGCAGAATTAGGAATCTGGCTAACCTACTGAAGTGAGGAAGCCTAAGGGGAGCATGGGGAAGTGTGAAGTCGGCTAAGAGTGAGAACATGGGGAATGTTAAGGGCTGACTTCTTTCTGCATTACAAATTCCAATTGTCTTTGGTCCACCACACACGAGTGTTGCTTTGCAGTTGATGAAAATTCATTACTGGTCTTCACACATGTGCATTGTAACTATATTCTTCCTCAGAGCAGCAGCCCAAATTATGAGTGGTTGCCTGAGCTGGCAGCAGGTTGTGTAAACAGATCACGTGTGGGAACATTGCTGCTAGATTTTGGGCAGATGGGAACAATCTCAGAAGAATTTGGACCTTATTTGCCTTGAACATTGCTTGAGTGTGGACATTTCTTTGTCACTACCACAGGAAAAATATGGTTGAACTTACATGCTTAAAAAGTCAGTGGCTGTGCTGATGTGGTCATGGCTATTCAGCTTTTTATACTTTGGAGCCAGATCCTTTTGGAAATGAAAAGACTTGTGTCTATATTCGTCAGTTACATTCAGATCACATTTTCTTGATGTTTTCTTTGCAAGCGCAAGCTGGCAGTGTTATTTTAAGTGACAGCTGAGTCATGGAAGTCATGGTGTTTATGGCCATGATCTGGTGAGATCATGGTGATATCATTACAACTTGGTAATCTTCAATCTCATCCCCATCAAACGAAACTTCTGTGTCCCATGGCATGTGGAAAACTTTTTTCCTAGTGTAGCAAAGTTACTACAGTTTTTAGAATGGCACTGTTCTTTTTCATTGGGAAAATCTGTCTCGATATACTGGAAAGTGGTTTTAAGTTTGATTTTGGTTGGTTGGGTTTTACCTGCCAGGCAAAGGTGAGTTGGAGTAATGGGCTTGGTTTAGAGCTGATAATACATGGATTAGAAGATAATGGTTAAATATAAAATGGCTTTTGGCTATGAAGTATTTCATCTGGAAAGGCCATTTTTGGGGGGGTCAGATTGAATACTTGTGCCAAAGAATGATCCATAAGTCATCTTTACTTCAAAGTGCTGCGTAACTCACTGTTGTTGCAGCGAAAAGCTCTCACATTGTCTCCAAGTTCAGTCTAAGTATGGCTCAGCAAGTAATCCAAAAATCAGTTTGGTTTGAAACTGGGTGGAGTGCCACAAATAATTGTATTTATTCTCCCCATCTTCTGTGAAACCCCCGTCCTGCAGTATCCTTCTTGTCCCATTGCTTGTTTGGAGGGTTTTCAGAGGTTATTAAGTCTGTTCTTAACTTGTCATCTGGTGCACAGTGATGAGTAGTTGAGCATGCAACAGAGGAAACAATCCTGGAACCTGCTCACCTGTTCAGTGAGAGATAGGGATGTCTCCTGTGTGGTGATGCCGGCTATTAGCCTGAGCCTTAGAATTTAAAAGGAAGGAAGTGAAATCATGTGGGACTACCATCTCTCAGCATCTGAATTTTCCTGAAAGCTTTACATTACAGCAGAGTTTAATCCGCCCTGTATAGTGTGTCCTGGTGAAACCCCTTACAGAACACTAACTTTGCATAATGCTGGTAGTGTGCTACAACCACTTGATGGCACCCTTTGATTTGGTACATACCTCATTAGCCATAGCATAGTGCAGTGTAGCTGTAGTATTTGTAATGGAATAACACGTAAGAACTAAAGACTGCAAGGTATCTGGTTAATGTAGAGATGAAATGAATGAAACAGCAAGGCTAAGCTTTCCTGACCCTTCATGAGAGAATAGATGAAAAAAGGAAGAATAAGCTATTGTGCCGAAGGGAGATGATGAAATTCAAGATCCACACGCATAATCTCTGGCTCAGCCTCTGAAATGTTAATCCCTGGGTAGAATTATTTGAGCTGTAGATTGCAATTTATCATCAAAATGGCACTGTGTCAAACAATACTTCTTGTATGTGTGATGTTTAGAGCTAGCCAATTTTAATATAAAATGGCTCAGAGAGCACTGCTGAACATTTAAGTAGCAACTCGTTAAGCTCAGGATGTTTTTGCTCTTTTCTGTGTAGTAATTGTGTAAAGTTATATTCTATAGATCTTTCTTAGGGTATTTTACTAGCCATATAGTATGCTTTAGGGAGTGATCTGTTTTGATCAGAGCCATGACAGCTGATGGGACTGCTTCACAGGAATTGTAACACAAAGTGGTCTGGGATGTTTATTTTGAGGTGCTCAGCTAATTTTTACAACAGAGCAATCTGCCAAAAATTTGCTGGTGGCTTAAAAATCCCTTAGATTTGAGTTTAATGTTTTGCCAAGTTGTGTGAACAATTATTTTGAGGTTACAAAAAATATTTTCTTATTATGTTTTACAAGCTGGAATGCCCTTCAGGTTTTTCCTTCCTTGCTTTTCAAGTATGCCAGTAGAGGGAGTAGAAAAATTACCATCCCAGTAAGGATAAGATGGTCTGTGCTGAAATTCAGCCTTTTCTCCTTCAGAAATCTTAGTATTTCATACTGTTGTCTGTTGCTGAAAGTAGAAGATCCAGTACCTTCAGAAAATGGAATTAGAAGATAAACACAGCCCAGGTAGTTTCTGAGATGTAGGAATGTGTAAAACAGCGCAATTACTAGAGGAGAATATTTACATCCAAAGATATATTTAAAAATATGAATTGCACTTCCCCCCCACCCAGTACTTATGGCTTGTTTGAAAATCACTGTGTAATTGTATTGTTGCAGCAAACCCCAACGTGTTTTAGTGCATGCTCATAAATGTATGTCTCTGCTTTTATTTTTAAAAGTGGCCTCTATATAAATGTGCAGTTAAATCATGTGAGGCCTTTACAAATATGAAATACTCAAAAATAGGGGGGGTTTACTTGGGAAAGGTGAGAGACTAAAGGAGGAGAAGGGAGGAAGCAGAGTGTAAACCCTGCCAGCCTGGCAAATTCATAATTCCTCTGTAAAAGTTGTTTCAGAAGGCACTGAGATTTGAAGCGGAAACTATTTGGTGATCTTCCCATGTTTAAAAGTCTCTTTCATTATGGTGGTAATTAAAATCTCCTCTAAAAATATGCCAGTGTCAACAAGAGATTTTGAAAGTCTTTGGCGTGTTTGGTTAGCAGGTATATACCCAACGCTTTGGAATCGTAGGCCTGACTGAGCAGTCATGATGGCTGTGAACTGAACTATGAAGGAGACATTTGTCTTGGAGTGGGACCTTTTGTGTTAATCCTTCCAACCTTTATATCGCAGCATTTCGTGGTGGTATTTAGTCAATGAATAACTTGTATTGTGCACTTGTGATCCTGCTCCGTCAGAAATGAGTGTCTGTGTGGAATAAGTATCCGTGTTAGATAAGAATTATTTTATTTTATACTTCTCCTGCACTGTGGCCTTTTTTCCTCAGAGGCTGGCACCTTAGTAGCACATGTGGTTACTGGATTAATATTTATAAGTGGATACTCAGGAGATGAATGTGATTACATTGAGTGTGCAGCTGTTTATTTGTGCATGCAGTTGTTTTCTGTGCACCCTAGATAAACACGTTATCAGTGTATATCTCAACACAGATATTCATGTCTCAAAATTACACATACCAGTGAAGCTTTACCACTGTCTGCCCAGCCCGGACACACTAGGCACAGAGTATATAAGGGCCTTCACTGGAGTTTTGCTGCTTTAGAAAAGCCGTTTTTCTCCTCTGACTGCATTTTGCATGTCTCTCTGATGTGAGTTCCTGCATCAGATTGCTATTTCTGCGTTTTGCTGCTACATCAGCCTTGGTATTTCAGTTGTTCGGGCTTGCACTCTCCTCCTTGCTGACGTTTGCCTCCTTGTTTGTTCTGTGTGTTATACTTGAAAGCAGGCGAGAGTTCAGAAAATGTGTTGGACAAAATTACTCAAAGGCATCTATCGCTCTGTAGTATCTACTTGTATTAGATGGTTGAAGTTTTTGCTACTTAAAGCCAGCCATCCCTTAGTCGAGCCTGTATTTGTGGGGCATTTTTGATTAAGTATGTTCAAAACTACCGGATGTTTACTAGAATCAAGAAAGTTGTTTCATTCTTTTACGCTGCTATGAAAGATGAAAGTTGTGTTGAACAAATGGGGAGTTCAAATTTGGTGATAGCTTTTATACCAGGTATTTTGACCCCTGAATTGTGATGAATTTGAGGATCAAATTTGATCAACTTAGTAACACTGAGCCATTCAAGTGTGTGTTTGTTTAACCTTCCATTGCACATTAGACACTTAAGAATCTTGTGTCCTGTTTTGCAGCATGGTGGTAACAAAACATAAAATCTGTCTTTAAACCAGAAATGGTACAGAAGCAAGTCACAACAAATCTTGAAAGTGTTGTTTTGTGTTCTGGCTGGAAATGGTATGAAGTCTGTTACAGAAGAGCTTTTGAATGTGTCCAGGATGTGTAAATGGATTTCACTGTCAAGCCTTCAAAAATTATTTTCTTCTAAGTAAAGATTCTGAATTGCTGTGTATAAAAGGAACAGGAGGGCACTTTAACTTCTTGGCTCTGATTTTTTTTTTTTTTTTTTTTTTTTTTTTTTTAACAAGTGTATCTACTGTATTTTCAAGCTGCAGCTATCAGAAAAAAAAATACACGGCTGTGTACAGTGCCTGTGGATTTATTATTTTTTTACCGAAGCAAAGCCAAATGGCTGTCAAGAAAACTTTGTTCTGAGCTTACTGAGATATCTGGCTTCTCTCTTTCTTTCTAAGGAGTGCACTAAAAATAGTGGTAATCGGTCTCTGTTTTGATTTTTAACTTAGAGTTTGTCTTTCGAAGGAGACCCATCTTTAAGTGCCTGACTGGATTTTTGACTTGACAACATCAAACCCAAACAGATTTTTTTGTTGTGCACGTTGAGAGCTTCTGCATTCCCGAGCTAATTGAATGTGAAGTGTCACGTAGAATCCCAGCATTTGCTGGTGAACCTGGACAGACAACAATAATTACTATATTGAAGCTTGTTTTCTGTGCAGTTGAAGCACAACAGTGTACCCTTGGTTTTGTTCAGGATAGATCTGAATTGATGCTGGCTTACAATTATTACTCACAGGGCATTATCATTTCAGATCTGTGCATCTACTTTTAAGGTACGCCAATTGCTGTAATTAATTAAAGTGCTGCAGATGCTGCTGGTTAAGCCAATTTAAAGAACAGAGCGTGAATTTCCAGTTATGTGAGCTAGATAATGATAATGCCTTAACGTGGTAGTCGCTCTTGTGAGCCAATTACCGCTCCAGATAGCTGAAGCAGGTCTGTGGTTCACCCTCTCTGCCTTCGTCCGTTCTGAGAATACACGTCTCCTTTTTATGCCTTTTACTGCTGAGTAATCTTAGTTTTCCTCCCTGGTTGTGGGGTGGTCCGACTGACAGCTTTTACTCTTAATAAGCTTAGAGGTAATAATCCAAGTCCTGTAGGTCACATGTACAATATGCCTTTTAGTTTCATTTTTTTCCTGCTCTGGTTTTGCCAAAACATCAGGCTCTCTGTAATAGTATACGAGTGCTATCACTAACTACCTGGGACTGAAGCACTTTCTGGTAATTGATTAATGCAGATGTCTCCTAAGTGTTTTTACGTTACAATAATTACGAGATTAAGTCTGCTTATGTTTTGTTTTGGTTGTCGTTTGGATTTTACACCCCCCTCCCCATTTGCTTTTATTGTGGAATATTTTAAAGTATGGATGGATCAAATATTAAATTAATTAACATTGAGATTTTTTCAATTCCATAAATCGGGTTAACTTCACAGCCAAGAATTAGAGAAGAAAATATTTTCATTAGAGAGACTCTGTATTTATTAATGTATTCTTGTATTTGTTTTTGATGGCGACAGGGTATGTTAATAAATAAACCATTAGCAGCATCTTTGGGTTTTGTACACATGTGGACTTGCTTCAAAGAGAGCTTTAGAAATGTCGACGGTACTTGTGCCTGTAGCTCTCCAGGAATGTTCCTCGTGTAGCTGGAATGTGGAGAATAACATCTTTCAATAGAATGTCTAGAAACAGCTTATTTAAAACTGATAATTATTTGTAGCACTTATTTTTGTGAATTATAATTTGTGCAAGCCTAATAATAATATATGTTGATATTATAAATAACTGGGAAGCTGTATAATGTGACATACCTGCTATTTGACTTGCCAGTGCCCGATTTCAAGTTTCAGGCTTAGATTAGGGAGACTGTATTAGGAGACACAGATATATACAGCTGTATCTGAGCTGTATTTTCAGAGTACGACTGTGTCAGGTATATGTGAGTTGGGCTAATAAGGTACTAAGAACCTCGGGAGTGGCAGCTCCTTAGGACCGTGGAGTGGCTGAACCTGAAGAAAATGAGTGCAGCAGAGTTCATATGCAAAATGGGAAGAGAGTGGAATTTTCCTAGAATCGGAGCAGAGAGAACAGGTTTTCATCCAGGATCTGTAAACATGAAGCCGTTAAAGATCTGGGAGGGCTCAGAGAGCCTGGTGTAGACGCATGGAGAATGGGCCCCGGAGAGAAACAGGGGAACATTGTTCTGTAGTAGTTGAATCTTGGGCCTGCACAGAGAAAAAAGGAGGAAATTGGCTGCAGAGGAGAGAGACTCCATAATTTCTGAGAAGGAGTGGAAGAGAACAGAGTGCACTACTTAGATGTGTCTGGCCTCGTTCCAGAGAGTGGAAATAAGGGCAAGAAAGTGCATGTGAGCATTTATTGCTTTGTCCTTTTGTGCGTTCTTATGTGACCTGAAGCAAAGAAAAAGAATCTTCTGGGGGATCCTTAAAAAATAAACGAAATCTTTGTTTCACTTTAACCACCCCATGTCTGCAAGGATGGGGAGCTGATTTCACACAGGCTGGAGCAGGAAGAGTAGATCTCCATAAAATACTGCCCGAAAATATGACCACATGGGATTACTGAACCATTCTCTGTTTGCTGCTGTCAAAACGGGTGGTTCCTTGCCCCTTCCTCTCTGCTCCCTGCTTTGTGTTCTTGCCCGTTCAGTGCATTGACTGTGGTGGTCATCTGGCCCTTGCTCATTCATCTCCCTGCAATGAAACTGGTAGGGTTTTGGGGGGTTTTCTGTTAGGTTTTTGTTTTTTTTTTTTCTGGAAGAGTTTTTGCTGGTTCAGTGAAAGGATCTAGGTTGTGAAAGAACCAGCAAAGTGCCAGGGCTGGTGCAAGGCAGAAGCATGTGGCTGGAAGAGTGGGATGTGAGTAGGAGACAAGTTAGGAGTCAGGCTCTATCTGATCGGCTGGAGTGTCAGGTAGGAGTTGTTATCTCATGCCTCTCCCCTGGATGAGGGCGATGAGAAGAAATGGGTGTTTCAGGAAGCCCTCATGCTTCTCATATCTTGCAGGAGCTCACACCTTGCACTGCCGCACGGCTGTTCCAGATGTACCTGGCTGCTTTCGCTGGCCCTTTCTTGTCCTTATACCTGCAGCATATCAGCACTGGAAGGACCTTCCCCCAGATGGGTCTCAAGAGCTTCAAATGACTGGCTTCAAACAGCCATGTCCCCTCATGGGGAGCCGAGGCCTGCTGCTCAGAGACCATGTGGTAACCTTCTTAGATCAAACCAAGCTTCCCATTTCATCCTCTCATCCAGCACTGTGGTATTTCAGGGGCAGCCAGGAAATCACTGTCTTTTGTGCAAAGCACTTGCCATCCTTTTAAACCCAGCTGGCATCAAGTTTCCCATTGCTTGAGCTGTTTCTGGCCTCATTTGAGTGGTAGGCTTCCCTCTCCTAGGTAAGATGAGAACCCAACATTCATGCTTTGGTGATGTTTAAGAAAGGCACTAATAGACTAATTTTTGTGACACAGAGACGTTACTGGAGGTTTTATTAAGGTGCAATCCCATCTATTTTTGTTGGAAGTTCAGAAACAAATGAAACTGTTGCATGGATGAGGTCTGTGCCTTACAAGTTATCGTGGCCAGACCTCCTCCTAACCTGGGTAAGAGCTGCACTTACTGCTACATAGTTACACTAAAAATAAATCCCTTCTTGCAAAAGTATGCATAATACTCTGCACGTGTGTATGTTTGTTTTCATGTGCTGTAAACCCCGAGATAGAATCTCCTGTTTTATAAGGGCTAATAACTTGTTCCCAGATTTAACAAGGTGTTTAATCGTATGGCTTTCTTTAACTTGATTTAATTACAAGCAGATCATGTGCTCAAAGTTAGGCTTGTACTTAAGTACCTTCCTGAAGTGCATCCTTTTTGGTGTTGCTATATCACCGTGTTTAATGGACATAGAGGATTTATGGGCCTTATAGACAAGCATTTACACACATGTTCTCCTGAGATAGCTGGAGCCAGTAACACCAGATGGGCTAAACTCTGTTACAGCTGGCTATAAGTTTCTGTAAGACTTTTCCAATACCTCTTAATTTTCATTATACTTTTAATGTAATAGGAGATGAATCTTGTAACTATGATTAGCTGCCTGTCCTACTTGTGGAGTCTTTTTTGGATAAGTTTTATAATGCAAGTTATGTTTAAAAAAAATCAAATGGTGGAGCAGAATTTGAATGTTCCTTTTTATTACATTAAACATGCAATAATTGTTGTTGTTTAAGACTGCTGCAGATTGCTTTGCACCATAAAGCTCTTGCTGCCCAGTACTTAGTGAGAATTCGACAAAAAAGGTGCATCAACTTTTTTGTAATAAAAAATCTGGAAAAACTTGTTTAAGAAAATATTAGCCCAAGAACATGCATCTTTTGTCAGTATAAAATGCAGCCCTGAACACAACTCTTTTTATCAACAGTACAGTGTTTCATATTTAATCAACATAAAATGAAGTGCTTCCCTCACATGAATGTAACACAGATCAAGTCTCAGCCAAAGCAAATAAAAGAATGAATGCTTTGTTAATCATCCGTAACTAATTTGTGCATACACAGAAAAAATGAAATCTGTTTTTGACGAGCTTTTTCATAGAAGCAGCAAGAGAGGATTGAACATGTAATGTGCATTAGTAATAGTGAATAGAGATGGGGAGATCTGAGATGTTTGCCTGGGATGACTTCTATTTCTTGATAGTAACAGCATTTAACAGAAACCTAAGATAAGAGAAAAGGGGGGGGGGGTTTAAGTTGTTTGCCAAAATATAATAAGACGAACCTGTGCTGAAGCAGACATGCATGGATTCTTGTATGCCTTGCCATATATTCATAAGTATTGCAGGGAACTGCCACATATCTCTGTGACAAACTCAGCTAATAGATAATACACAGTGAAGAAAATGTTAAATGCATTGCTTCTTTGCACAGGCAATATGATTGTGTTGCTCTAGTGACAGTGTGGTTCTGGTTGACAGGGCAGCTTCATTACAAGCCCCTGTTTTCAGGCTATTGCAGCTTTAAAAAAAAAATAGAAATCACCCATTGGACTGAATTTTTTTATGCTTGTCAGTCTTGGGGTGAATTTTACTTTAAGTGCAAAGTTAGAAGAAATCCATTTAGCTGTTTCCCTGATTGAAATAAATTTGAAGGGATGGATGGGCTTTTAAAAAGTTGAGGTTTATGTTTATCACAGAGCTCCATTTTGGAATGCTTTGTGGAATGACTTGCTGTTAAAATGTAGATGATGTTGTTTATATAAAAAAAAAATATATATATATAAAAATAACACAAGTAACTGCACCTGCACTGCACACTGTTCCCACTTCTGTGTGTTCACAGGGCGTGCCAGCTGAGATGTCTTGCAGGTGTGAGCATGCCCCTGTTCTCGCTTCACACAGATCTTAATTTTCAGCTGCCTTCCTTTTACCCTAGTTCTGTACTTACCCTTTGCCCCTGCTTCTTTCTGCATACGTCAGATTCAAAGCATATGTCAGAGGTACGGCATCGGGTACATCCATAGATTCAGTATTTCTTTCTTCTTCCTTTCCTCTGTAGGGGAGAGTGCTGCACACAGGAGCCATCACTTGCAAACTGCACTGCCCTTAGGTAACAGCCTAGTGTAGATCTGGATATTAAAGGTGTCTCACTGAGTTTTTGTCCCTTCTAGTGAGCTACAGATTTGGATAAAAGATATTCTTAATAAAGTGGCATGGGCAAGAGAACTGTATATTTGTATGAAGACACTTTCTTGAAGAGCCAGCTCTTCCAGAGTGACTTTTGTGATTGGTATCATGGCCATGGAGCTGTAAGAGTTATGGTGGTCTTGCATCATGTCCTCCAGGGTGGTAGCTGGGAACTACAGTGAGAGGTTATGAGTGATAAAGGGAGGAGCACCAGGCAGGTCTGGTGATTCCTCTGTAGTTTGGGAGACTTTTCCAGCTGTGTTATATTCTCTTGGTGTTGTCTATTTTGGTCATTTGGCCCATGCTTAAAGTGAAGTTGTGAGCAATAGGGAAGATAATAAAGAAAGCACATTCATTAATTTAATAATGGAGATAGATTCATGTTCCAGTATTAAGGGAGATGTTCACTTCAGATAAGATCATGCTGGGGTTTTTTGAATGGCCTTTTAGCCTAAACCTGAGGTATTACCAATATGATAAATAATTTGACCCAAGGGCTCAGATTCTGACAAGGAGAACAGTCGCTGTGTGAGCATCACTGCTTAGCACACAGCTGTCAGGAGTTACAAACCATGTATCTGTTCATTCTGTGCTTTTTAAGGGGCCAGCTTTCAGTGCAGGAACAATGTAAGAGTTTTAATACCTTCTCCTGACACTGTTAAAAGCTATTGTGTGACATAAGCCTTGCAAATTTTATGTCATTTAATATTGTGCATTATTCTAAGGAAAGTTATCCTTGGATAGTAACTACTGGTTGAGGATACACTGGTATTTTACAAAATCCATTTAAGCAGGTTTATATGTGCTAGAAAATTAAGTCTAGACAATGTTATAAGCCATCTTAAAATACAGCATTTTCAGGAAAGGTGAATGAAAGCATGTAAGTTTGCTGGAGCAGTTAAACTTTCGACCGGGTTTCTTCTTTAGTGAGTGTTACCTCAAACTTGCTTCCTTGTTGGAGATTACAAAGGAGCTGAATAATATATTTATGTTTGCAAGTCTGTTTAAATTATCTGCAGTTAATTCTGGTGTCTGTATCATGTGTGCCTTTCTGCATGTCACCTACTTCCCCAGGACAAGGCTTGCAGGTAGGCAGAGCCTAATGTGCAGAGCTATAGACTTTTCAATGACTGTTCTTACTATTAAGTTGAACTCAGATATTCATTGCTGAGCTTGAGATATTATTTCAAACCCACCTTTTTAATGTCAAAGATTCTTAGTCTTGAAGTGACACCAAGAGAGAGTAAGGAAATGTAGAGCCTAGAATGGAAAGTGAGAAGAAGCTGTAGGCAATGGAAGGGCTTTTCACATCTGGAGCCACCAATAAATAGGTAACTAGTTAACCCTCATCTTAGACAAGCAAACAGCATTTCTTTTCCCACTAAAGACCATCTTCTGTCAGGGGACCCTAACTGGGCATCTCTTCTGTAACTGTTTGAAGGTTCAGTAGCACTGTTCATGGGATACCTCTGCATTGAGCAACTGAGCAATAGAGTGAATCATAAAAACAGAGGCTTCCTGCCAGGCAAAATAGAGCTAAAGTGCCAGGCACAGGTAGGTGAGCTTAAATACAGATTTTATAACAGCTGTTGGCTATTATTTAAAAACCAAACCAAGAAAAAACAGAAAACAACCTGTGAGTCCCTTCAGTCAATACATGGAAAAATGTGGAGTTATGAGTTGCTGAGCAGCAAATGAAGTCATGGATATCACATCAGCTCCCCCTAAGGAAGGAAAAAGTCTCACATAATAGGTGTTTATTATTCCAGTTTCAGCTAAAAATTTAGGAACCAACTTTATCATCTGCTGTTTCTCCCCTTCTAGCATTAGGTAAATTATCTATATTTCTGCTTTGTTCTGAAGCCAACTCTACAGAAATACTATAGTTATGTAATAAACCCTTTAAAAGCAGGGAGAAAATTAAACCAGAACCAGGGGGGATGCTGTTTGGAAGTGCCTCAGCCAAAGCAGCATGGGAGTTGCTCTCGGGGGCGGATAGCACACTGTGAAGGATGCAGCTCGGTGGCACACAGCAGAAAATGAAGGACTGTTATTTCATAGAATCACAGAATAGTTAGGGTTGCAAAGGACCTTAAGATCATCAAGTTTCAACCCTCCTGTCATGGGCAGGGACACCTCACACTGAACCATGCCACCCAAGGCTCTGTTCAACCTGGCCTTATTTACTGCAAAACTGCCCTGCGTGCAGCCCTTTTCCCCGCAGCCAGCCTCACCTGCCATGTATCACCAGCAGCTCAAGCCCAAGCTTCTTTAAATCTGCTCCTTTGAGAGCGAGGGTTTGAGGATTTTGGTAGTCGATAATAACAAGTTTGTCTGCAACTTTGGCTGAGCTTCTGTGAGCTCATGTCCCGCATCCATGGCATGATTACAGTTCTGCACAGGAATTACGGTAGGACTTATGCTCACAGGTTTTGCTATCTAAAAGTTATTTCATCTCAATGGCTTTTGCTTACTAGTGATTTATGTAGTAATACACACAGACTTGCACACAGCTGCAGTGTATACCTTAGCAGGCCCAGGGCACATGGTCACGTTACTGGCTGTTGTAGCATTTGGGTCCAGGAAAGGAACAGACAGTCCCTACCATGCAATGAACCCAATGGGAGAGAGGAAATGACTGCATTTGTAGTAGTAGGGCATTAATGAGCTCAGTATTGCAGGAAAGGATGTGATTTTTGTAGCTAACTAATATGCAATAGTCAAGTATCTCAGGGCTCCCGAGAATTACGGCATAAGGTGTACTTCTGCAAACACAAACAAAAATTCACATACTTCATAAACCTACAATGAAGTTTGCATAGAGTATAAGCGAAGACAAAGAGTTTAGCAGGTGGCCAAAGGCATCTTACAGTAAATTTAAACCTGGCATTAATGGATGCTTGCACAGCATCTCTAGAGGAAGGGATCCGAAAGAGCAAGGAGGAAGAAGGCTACAAATACTAGAGCAAATATTTCTCAACATCAGTTATCAATCTTGTTGCATCCTTCTGAGGGAGAGTGTTCAGAGTTCCTGTTTTACTGAACAGTCCAAAGGAGAAAGTAGTGAAGGCTTTTAAATGGACACATAACGCAGTTAGCCACATCCTTCTCAAGATTGAGTGTTTCAGGGTCCAGGAGTTATCTGCTACTTATTAAAGATGTTCAGCTCACCTGTAAACTTTTCTCCATTGCCCTTTGGAAGCATCAAGTCCACTTTAGAAGGACATATCTGTCTCATGCACATGGTCTATTAATAAACTGGCTCAACTAAAATTTTGGTTGTGAACATAAAAATGCCATCTGTCCAGTAGCTCTTGAAAAAGATTGATAGGTTGGGTTTGGGGATTTTAGGCTTTTGGGTTTTTTTGTTTAGCAAATCAGAACCTCCAAATTTTCTTGGTGGTTGTTTGCATAGTGAAGATGAATTACCTCAATTTAATAGGCATCATTTCACTTTCTAAACTTTCCCTCTTCAGAGATTCCCAGAGTCTGTGCGTTCAAGGGATTAGCTTGTGAAGATGAACTGCTTGTTGTTACCCACAGCATGTTGCTTGAGCACACCCATGGGTATGATTTGGCTCAGAAAGAACCTTTCACTACATACCCGAGTCTCTCAGGGTGCTAGTGAAATCTCATGGGCTGTCCTAAAAGCAGACTGTAGGAGCAACGTAGGTGTAGTAGCCTATTGTATTTTCTTTTTGCCTTCTGAAAGTATTAAGTGCTAACTAAGAAACGTGTTGTGCTTCCACTGCAGTGATTCATCAATCTAGATGTGCTAAAACCCCCATCATGTTGGTGTTTTTGAAGTAGCCTTTTAGCCTAAACCTAAGATATTACCAATATGATAAATAATTTCACACAAGGGCTCTGGTTCTGACAAGGGTCACTTTGTGAGCATCACAAATATATATTTATATAATCAAGTGTAGCTGTTTCAACATTTATGCATATTTTCTACTTTCCTTCCCAGTCCCCATGTCTGGAGTTCAGACTTTCCTGGCATGTGCAGGATTTCTTAAACATTAAATTCTCCATTCAAATGCATCATAATTCCTAATAATATTCTGGACACCTTGAACCATTATTTGCCTTTAAATAAGTTTTCAGCACAGATCATGCTGCCTGCAGTTTGGTCCCCCAAATCTCCCATCCGACTGTCTAAATTACTTTAACTGACATAGTTTCTAATTTACTCTCTCCAGTTGAGAGAGCTCCCTGTAGCTTGTCTATTTTAGCATTTAATTGCTGTATACTCTCACAAATTAAATTCTGTAGTGATCCATTTTGCTCTGCCAGTGAAGCAGTGATCTTTTCATCTAAGCAAGATGGTGCTTGCAAGTCTGCCGCTGGGGCTGGCATCCAGCATCAGGAGAGGGAGAACTTCCCATTTGCTCTCCTGTGGTGTGTGGTAGCTGTCAGGGCGGTGGGGTTCGTGCCAGAGGACAGCTTTCCTTCACAACGTTCTCTGTTCTATTCTGAAGCATAAAGGAAAGTGAAATCCTCAAAACTTGCTCCTCTCAGTGGGTTTTTGCAGTGATAAAAACTACTTTTTCTGATTATTTCATGCAATCAGAACGCTTCTCTCGAAAATCTGCATATGTTTGTGAGCTTTTTAGCATTTGCTTCTATAAAATGTGAAAAGGCAGCCTCTAAAATACTACACTGTATGTGTTCCTTTACTGGGAGGAAGATAGTCACTGTTTCTTTTGGCAAAATAACAATATCCAATTAGGAAACTTGTTATCTTCCCCATTAGCTCTTTTTTTGGATAATGTTTGTACAGTCCTTACACATTACTTAATATGTTTCTATTAAAGAGGGACCATTTAGTATCTAAATAAGAGGCACAGTACTTTTTTTATCTAGTTTCTCTTGAATGGATATATTCTACTGTGTTTTCTCAATGTATGTGTATGGAAAGGGGAAGGTATTTGAGTCTCGGTGATTAAGGACTGTGTTTCAGCAAGGGGTTGAAGGTCTGTGTAGGGAAGCTGAGTACAGGTGAGGAGGGGTAAAATACATTCTGCCTTTTTCTGTGGAGGGACTCTTTCCCCAGCCAAATAACCCAGAAGAATATAACCTGTGAACAAAACTTGGCCAGTGTTTTGATTCTGTAACTCTGGAAGTGTGAGGTCAGTTTAACAGAAAATACAAAGCTGTTTCCTACTTATTTGTGCTTCTTATATTAACCTTGAAGAAGATTTACCAGGCAGTTGGTAATTACAGGACACAAGGTCATTAAAAATGCATTTTTAAGGAAAGAAGGCTGCATGAAATTTGCATCATTGCATTATTTGGGTCTCCTTTAAATTAATAGTCTGAGTCCAGACCTTTCATATGGAGGTGTTAATCTTTCATTAGGAGGAAAGCTGAGCACTGTTTAATAGTGTGATGTGACTGTCTGTCATCTGTGATCATCATCTTCAAAGTGAAAATGGGCCGTTTGTTTTTACATCTGTGGTACAGATTATCTGTTCTTCATTCCTCAGAGTATTTTATTTCTGTTTTCTGTCAAAGGTCTTGTTTAGTAGGAAAAGATGGGTATGGTTCCTAGAAAATGCTGATGGTTCGTAGCACTGCTTCATATTACTCTCCTTGTAGAGGTTGGACTATGTGGATCCTTTAAGGCTAGGCAGAACTTTACATAAGGGTGGTACTTACTATACAGTAGCTTTTGGAATGCCTGACGCTGCTCAGTCATGAATGTTGTGGAAGAGAATGATTCAGGTTGCATTATTGAAAGAAATTTGTGTAAGTGAATCTGGTCCTGTAGCTGTGACAGTAAATGCAGCTCCACTGGCTTCATTTGAACTGAGTGTGGTTAATTTTCCATTCTCTACCCCCAGAATTTGTTATATGATCGTAGTTGAAGACTTGTGGAAGTAACACAAATTGCTGTAGAGGGATAGTGCTGGGGACTGCTACTTAAAAGCCCATCCATAGCTATTTAAATTCCCGTTTGCAGTACATGTCTGCATATGTGCTGTAGGTCACCTGGCTTTAGCAGAGCCGAGTGCAGGGTGCTCCCGTGCAATGAAGGCTCATCCCAGCCTGGCCCTGTACTACTTGCAGCTATGTGCCTTCTGACTGACTTGATTTTGTGTCTCTTTGGAGTAGGTTTCAGGTGGTGTGTAATGCATTGACTATCTTAAAAAGCAGAGAGTTTCCAAATTACTCTCTTGTTATCGAATGAGCTCCATCTTTATTGTTAAATGTTGTGATAATAAGAGAGGTAACAAAATACATGGATCATTTCCCTCTTGTGACTTCAAAACTGACTTTTCCATGCACCCTTTCACAAAACGTGATGTGGCAACTCTGGCAGTCACATGTATGTAAAAGACCTGGAGGCATAATTGAGCCTTATGCATTTTAAACTTTGATTAAGTAGTCAAAATCAGAGAAGTTGAGCAATTAAAATATTTGCATTGGGATTCCTGCTTTACCTTCCACAAAACTCCATGTGCTCATGCAAGGCACAGCTAACAGCAGATCAGACTTTTATTATTAAATGGATGTTATTTATTTACACTGTTACCAAAGTGTGCTTCTGTTTGAAATAATTTACTCCAGCCTACTGCTGAGCTGTTCCTTTATATCCCACTCATTCTCTTGGATTATTTTGTCTCTGCTGATCTAAGAATTATCTATTCTTCTGCAAGAAAATTTCTCTGTGGTCTGGGGTAGCTCAGATTGTATAATACAGGCATGTGATTTTTTGAAGAAAACATTACAACCCTTGTGAGAAGTGGTTATTAGCATTTTCTGACACTTAAAAACAAGTTTTTAGAAGTTGGTTGTGTATCAGAAAACAATCCATTGTGAAATCAAATCATGGACCTAAGCGCCTTGAGAATATCCTTTACAGGGGAAAAAAAAATTCCCCCTCTCTACTTATATATCTAAAGTCACGTAAGGCCAAACCTTTGAAGCTTAAAAGGAGAAAACATTGCAACACTCCCAACGCTTAATTTTCTGGGAGAGGAGGAGAATGGACTTAAGCTTGCACGTGAAGGAAAATAAAACATGAAAGATTGGGGGCTCTCTGTTTTTGTGTTGATTTTTGAGTTTTGTTTTGGGGGGGTTTACTATGATTAATTTACAAATTTGGATTTTTTTTATTGGCAGTGGGAACCTGAAAAGTCACCTACTGTCTTTGACTCACAAAAAGATTATGAAATTCATTCCTTTCTCAGGTTGACTGAGCTTGATTGCCAAGTATGTCTGAGTCTTCACAGCACCTTAGAATATTTAGTGCTAGGAGAATCATCTTGCACATGGCTGGCTTCTCCCCTTTGTATTGGCACACAGCTCCCTCCACTCTTGTCTCCCTCCTCCTCTACACCAGCTAACCCCAGAGGCTATCACAAGGAATTGCTGACAGTCATCTTCACTGGGAGAACTTTGCCTCTTTCTGATTAAGGTCTCTTCTTCACTCTCTGATCCAGATAATCTGAAGCTGCAAATGGCAAGATGATCATTTATACAATAAATAGTGAAAATGGAATTCCATATAATTCCAAAATTCTCCTGCCTCTACGTCCATGTCCAGCTTTCAGATGCTTGCAGGTTTAATGCTCTGTTCTTTCTCTTCACTTCAGACTCACCATTGAACTGATCTTTGGGTTGGCTTATCTTGTTTGCTTTGACTTTTTTAGTAAAATCATCTCTATAAAGACAACATACATCTGAGTTAGCTGATAAGATGGTGTGTTTCTAACAAGAGACGTTAGCTCTGTCCCCAAAACCACCTTTTTTTCAGAGTCCCTGAAACATATTTGTGTTTCCTATGATAGATGCCTTCCCAGGGACCCTGCGGGAGGTGTGTCTGTTGCTCTTGTAGCATAGGGTGTATATAACAGGTGAGCCAGCCCCGAGAAGGCATTGGTAGCTACACAAGGAAATAATCTAGGTCTTTGTTAAAATTGGGGATTGTTTTGTTAAATTGGGGGTTGTTTACAGCTGCTGGGAAGTGATATTCATAGTCAAACTGAGAAGAGTACATCAGAATATAGGCATGGTATGTCTGATCAATGACTCACCTGGAAGGCTGTAAGCAAGTGCCCATGTTCATGATTTGTTTCATCTAAGATCTGTTTCTCACTGGGTGGAGACACAATTCCTTGTTTTGGGGGTGGTTCAATTGATGAAAGAGAGTGAGGACATGACAACAGACATGCATCTTCTTTTAAAAGGAAAAAAAAAAAGATAGTGCAAAGCATCTTTTTAAGGACAAAGTAATTGTATAATTTGGGAATAATGACCAAATGAAGCATCTTCCCATGCCCTTTGAGTTATGGGGACGCAAAGAGTTATGTTTGCACGCAAAGAGTTGTCGTCAATGGCTCAATGTCCAGCTGGAGACCAGTAACGAGTGGTGTCCCTCAGGGGTCGGTGTTGGGATCGGTCTTGTTTAACATCTTCGTCGCTGACATGGACAGTGGGATTGAGTGCGCCCTCAGCAAGTTTGCCGATGACACCAAGCTGTGTGGTTGGGTTGATGCACTGGAGGGAAGGAATGCCATCCAGAGGGACCTTGACACGCTTGTGAGGTGGGCTGATGCCAACCTCATGAGGTTTAACCATGCCAAGTGCAAGGTCCTACACCTGGGTGGGAGCAATCCCAGGCACAGCTACAGGTTGGGCAGAGAAGAGATTCAGAGCAGCCCTGTGGAGAAGGACTTGGGGGTGTTGGTTGATGAGAAAATGAACATGAGCCGGCTTCAGTGTGCGCTCGCAGCCCAGAAAGCCAACGGTATCCTGGGCTGCATCAAAAGGAGCGTGACCAGCAGGTCGAAGGAGGTGATCCTGCCCCTTTACTCTGCTCCTGTGAGACCTCACCTGGAGTATTGTGTGCAGTTCTGGTGTCCTCAACATAAAAAGGACATGGAACTGTTGGAACAAGTCCAGAGAAGGGCCACAAGGATGATCAGGGGACTGGAGCACCTCCCATATGAAGACAGGCTGAGAAAGTTGTGGCTGTTCAGCCTGGAGAAGAGAAGGCTGCATGGAGACCTCATAGCAGCCTTCCAGTATCTGAAGGGGGCCTATAAGGATGCTGGGGAGGGACTCTTCATTAGAGACTGTATTGACAGGACAAGGGGTAACGGGTTAAAACTTAAAGAGGGGAAGTTTAGGTTGGATATAAGAAGGAAATTCTTTCCTGTTAGGGTGGTGAGGCACTGGAATGGGTTGCCCAGGGAGGTTGTGAATGCTCCAACCCTGGCAGTGTTCAAGGCCAGGTTGGATGAGGCCTTGGGTGATATGGTTTAGTGTGAGGTGTCCCTGCCCACGGCAGGCGAGTTGGATCTAGATGATCTTAAGGTCCTTTCCAACCCTAACGATTCTATGACCTATGTTGCTAATTGTAATTTCACTAAGAATAACTGTGATACTGTAATAAAGACTTTAAAACCAGCTAAGGTATAATTCTTTTAGTCTGCCAACATAAGCTCAACCCAACTGATTCACAGAAGAGTGAAATTCAAAGTGTGACAAATGTTTCCTAGTCATTATAGCCCACCAGAGGAATATTTTTATTTGGCCTGACTGCTCGTGAGGGTATATTCAAGTTAGAATCATACAGTCATAGAAGAGCTCAGGTTGGAAGGGACATGGAAAGATACCTGATCCAAACTTTCACAGGAAAGGGAGCCTAGACATGGTGACCTAGTGCCCTGCCCAGTTGCACCTCGTAAACCTCCCATGATGGGGACTGTACCCTGTCCCTGGAGAGGTTGTCCCAGTGATTGACTATTCTTGCTGTAAAAAATGTCTGTCTTCTATTGAGATGAAGCCTCCTGGTACAACTTGCCTCCTTATCTTCTCCATGTGGCTCCAAGTTAGTTATTAATTTCTGGTTGCTTCTGTTTGGCAGAAAAGCACATGTGCTAGCATTGGCAATTGCATATGCCAGTTGCAAAAATGCTTGTACACCACATTATATATGCCAGTTTTCTCTAAAGGTACATTAAAACCAAAAACTACTGGAAGAGGCTTATGCAAACTTTCTTTCTGTTCACCTTGACTATTATTTTTACACCATAGTATGAATATTGAAACTTTAGCTTTACAAAGCAAGTTGCTCTTAACATGCAAACTGCTTATGTACGTTTATTTGGAGAGCACGCAAGAAAGACGTGTCATGTCTCTGACGTTGCTTTCTGAAGAGGCACTGCGGTATATCTTACTTTCAGTATAATGAGTTGTAATGTTTAGTTATTCTAAAGGTATGGTACAATAACAGATTATTCTTGTTCATATCTGTGTAATAATTGAAACTCCCTGATCACACTTTCCATTTTACACATTGTCAGAACCTTGGACCTTAATCTTGCTCTTTGATTGACAGTTGCGGCCGGGGAAAGAGCACTTGTATTGTTTGTGGTAGTCGCATCTGTTCAACTTGATTCAGTTGAGAGTATTTGCATATTCTTAAGTATTTCTTCTGAGAAGGCCTAAATCCTTCTCAAGTGTTTGATGCATTTTTGAAATTCATTCATAAGGTATCTACATGCACTAATAGTTCTGTATAATATTGCTGTGCATAATCTGACAGATAAGGCCAGTTTTTTAAACAAGGTATTCTTTGGGGATGACATATTACATTCTGACTTATTCTACGGGGTGGAAATGTCAAGTACTTTGAAAAAGGATGCTTGAATGTTTTGATTGAATTAATATTCTTTATTGAACACATTGCCAATCGCAGTAAAATGTAGTCTTATTGTGAGAACATTTTTCAAAAGAGTTAACAACAGGGCTTTTTTGTTTTATTTTTGTCACTGGAGCTTTATCACATATAATCATTCCTTTGCTGCTGATATTAGATGGAACACAGAAGTAGATTCCTAGATGCATTTAGATTAATTTGTTTGAATTGTTAAACTGTGAGCAATACCCTTATCTTGAAATACATCTTAAGCTTTTGAAATACAACTTACTTTTATTTTTTTATTTTCTTGCTTTTTAGATTTTTCCTCCAAATTTTGTATCAGTATTTTTTGAAGCATTGTCAACCTTAATTTCAGAAACCTGTCACTCTTGATATTACATGTACAGCACTAGTGAGAAGTACCATTGCTTTGAAGAATACTCAGGCATTGTATTTGAGCATTGTCGTGGTTTAAACCCAGCCAGACAGCTCGTTCACTCACTCCCCCCCTTCTTGCCCTCCCCCTACTCCCGGAGGGATGGAGAGGAGAATCAAAAGAATGCAACTCCCATGGGTTGAGATAAGTACAGTTTAGCAACTAAGGTATAACACAAATCACTACTGCTATCACCAATAATAATAATGATAAAGGAAATAACAAGGGAAGAGAATATTTCACCACCCGCCAACCAATAACTCACCCCCCCCCGACCAACCGAGCACTGACCGATACCTCCTCCAACCCTGCAGTCACCCAGCCCTTCCGTGTAACTCTCAGTTACACCCTGGCATGACGTGCTGTGGTATGGAATACCTCTTTGGTCAGTTTGGGTCAGGTGTCCTGTCTCTGCTTCCTCCTGGCTTCCCCTCCTCCCTGGCAGAGCATGAGCCTCACAAAGTCCTTGGCCAAACCAAACCATCATTGTTATCAGCTCTGTTCCCAGGCCAAAAGTCAAAACACAGCACTGCACCAGCTACCAAGAAGGAGAAACATGACTGCTACTGCTGAACCAAGCACAAGCATCAAACACAGATAGCAGTTCAAAAATATTAACTTGATGGCCTAAATCCGTTACATGAAGAAATATATGCATAATTGAAAACCATGTCTTGCCTAGGTTGGATGTCCTAGTCCAGGACTACCTGAGATTAGGCAAAGCTAGTCCAGTTTGCTATCAGAAGGAATGGAGATGTATTCCCACTTGCTTAAATGGATGTTTGCTGTGGATGCTACTACAGGCTTCAGCTGTTAACGACCTTGGATCTCATATGGAAGACCACTAACCATAATGAGTAACTTTTATTTTACCTTGCACTAGACAAGTGCTCAAAGACCCACTGTTAGTAACTGATGTAGTGTAAGAAAAGGGTTTCTGTCTTTGCAGAGGACCATAGCAATCCCTGCTGCCTGTGTACTTGAAAAAAGAATGATGCACATTTAATAAGTGTATTTTTTTGTTTTGTGCACATGCAGGTTTCAGTGTAACAGCACCTTTTACATTAGTTTTATTCTTCCTTTGCTTGCAGGAATCTCCTTCTGGACGAAGAAAAGCGCTTGCCACCAGCAGCATCAATATGAAGCAATATGCAAGCCCCATGCCTACACAGACGGATGTCAAGTTAAAATTCAAGCCTTTGTCCAAGAAAGTGGTATCTGCCACACTACAGTTCTCTTTATCTTGTATTTTCCTGAGGGAAGGAAAAGCCACGTAAGTTGTTGTGGGTTTTTTTTTAACCAGATAGCCTGCTTTGTGTTGCTTTTCAAAGAATTCTTTGGATAAAGAGCTTTCTGTATAGAATGGCAGAATTTGAGAGTATCCTTCAGCATACTTATCATTCCTGCCATACTTAGTTTCTTAGCTGAGTAGAAACTGTTTCTTACTCTGATTTTAGTCTTGTGTTCTTCAGAGACAAACAGCTTGTCCTCTAACCTTATTGTAAATAACAGCAGCTTAAAAATATCTACAGGTCTGGAATCAGCAGGATTTCGTTTGTGTGTGTGTGTGTTTGTTCATCCAACAATACCCTTAGCAGACTGCAAGGGAAATGTAGGAAGGAAGACTTACTTCTATTTCGTCTATTTATATTTCACAAAAAATGAAAGGACAAAGCCAGCTGTAAGTTGAGAGAGGGTGGAGTCACAAGTAAGATTTTTGCCTTGAACACAAGAATATCCTGTGGAATGAGTTCAGTCAGGCACTGACTACCACTCCCCCTTTCTCACTTGATTCTGTCCTGTATTTCAACAGCCTTTGGAGGGCAGAGGATACAGATTATTTTTGCAGATCCTGTAACTTCTGCAATTTCTGTCAGATTCAAGGTGTAAGATATTGACAGCTTCATGTGGCTGGAGGATGGACTGCTTGTCACCATCCTGTTTTGCTTTTTTCTTGTCTCAAGAATATGGGAAAATGAGACTGGCAGAACATAAAGAGGCGGAGGGGGAAACTACTGCTCTAGTAGTTCTTTTACCTCTTTTACACTTTTTTTTTTTCCCCTGCAAAAGGCTAACAGTTTATTTCCAGCTTTCAGTGCCCTGAATGCACTTGGAGACATTGCCCATTGCAATACAAGTGTCCAAAAACTGTTGCATGCACAGCTTTCCAGACTGCTTAAAGCAGTCAGCAGTGTGATCAGACCAGTTTACTCTGGGGTTTATACAACTGGGGCTTGAAAACCCTCAAGAATGGAGACTACACAAGCTTTCTGGACAGCCATCCCACTGCTTGTTGATGACTGCTCCAACTTTTATCTCACGTCAGATCACAATCTCTCTGCTTTCAATCTATGTCCACTGTCTCTAATCCTTCCACCTTGCGCCACTGTCTTCTCAGCAGTGCTGGCAAGCTGCTGCTAGGTCCTCCTGAAGCCATCTCTTCTCCAGGCTCAGAAAGTCCATTTCCCTGAGCCAGTTCAGCTCCAGCTCCTAATGATCTCAGTGGTCCTCTGCTGACCTTGCTCTGGTTTATCAACACCTTTTCCAGTACCGTGGGACCCAACACTGGATGAAGTGCCCTACATACAGTCCAACAACTCCAAGTAAATAGGAGTCATTACTTCCCTCAGACTGCTGGTTTTGTGGTCCTGTTTTAATGGGTCTCAGGATGTTTTTGCCTTCTTTGGCTGTCAGGACATGGTGCTGGCTCTCCTTAAGCTTGCTCACTGCCAAGATCCCCAGACTGTTTTCAGCAGAGGTGCTCCCTAGGCAGGCAATACCCAGTCTGTTTTATTGTAAAAAATTATTATAATTATTGTAAAAAAATTTGATTAGTCCCAATAAATATTCAAATTGGTTTAGGAGAGGAGAGGTAAGCCTGCTGTTGCTTCAAGAATGGCATCATGTACTTTAAAAATCTTGGGCTTTTTAGGAAACAAATGTAGAAAATCCATTTTTATGAATCATTGCCTGCTGTCATCTTTTCATCAAATGTCTGTTTGATATGAAAGGTGCAGTTACGTGAAAGATACATATATGTGATGCAGTCAAATAAGAATTGCAATTGGTCATTGATATGTAATGGGTTTTTATCTTCTTAATGAATGCAAATGTTTAGAAAAGGGATTTTAACGTCTATAGCAGCATCAGGAGTTCTGAGTGAATGTAATGATAGTTGTCACATGCAGGATGTGGACAGTAGGTCTGAACAAGCATTTTCATTTTAACCAAACAAGACCATATCAGCATTTACTGGCATTTCTAGAGTCGTTTAAAATTAAGCAGCCATCACTAAGTTGTCTCCTAATGCAAGGCAGCACTTTTTTTACCCTTTAGAATTTTTGGTAATAGAAAACTTTCCCTTCAGAAATGAATATACATAAGTGTATCCTTTTGTTCTTTTGCTATATTCAAGATCAGATCTGAGAACAGAGACCTCCCTGAAGAAAAGAAAACATAAAAACATATAAAGGATTTTTAATGATGTGGTAGTATCAGATGTGGTATTAACAGGCTGCATTTTAATGCCTGGTTTGAAATTTGTTGCTTAGGGATGAAGACATGCAAAGCCTCGCTAGTTTGATGAGTATGAAACAAGCTGACATTGGAAATCTAGATGATTTCGAGGAGGACAATGAAGAAGATGAAGAAAACAGAGTGAATCAAGAGGAAAAGGCTGCAAAAATTACAGGTTGGTTTTGCCACAGGAATGGTAAAATACAGTTTCTTTGCTAATGGCCAGCTGTGTTCCGTGAATTTTATCCTCATGCTGTATTTGTATTAAGCTTGAAAAAAAATCCCAACCAAAACAAGTTATAGGATGGTTTCATTGAAGAGGGACCCATCCGTAACTCAACAGAGTTTAATTAATATTTGTGGATTTAAAAGAGCGTTGATTTGTGAGGTGGGGGGAGGGTGTCCTGGTTTTAGGACAGAATGCACTAAGTAGGTAGCATTTTAGGGAAGCAAAGACCTGCTGTGAACAGAGGAGTAAAAAGATGGGGGAAAAGGATCAGTGAATGAGAAGACAAGAGAATGAGCTGAAGGGAAATAATGAAGAGAGTTTGTGAGAATGACTGCGAAATGAGTTGTGCCATGGGTAGGTGCTGAGGTTCTGCTCAATAACATGGTAATTCCAGGCAGCATACTTCTGCCTTTTGGTTGGGGGTGTCTTGTGGAAATGAAGTCAGGAGGCTGTTAAAGGAATTTAACAGAATTTGACAGTAAGGTTGTTTGAAGTGAGATAGTATAACCACATTTGAATTGCTGATGAAAATCCTTAGTGTGTCCAGGATAGCTGAACTAATCGATGCAAGTCAGATCAGGATGTGATGATGTTAAATTGTTGGTAGAGATCATTATGCAGCACTGCTCCAGATGAGTTCTGTAGGAGCTCTTAGTGTAAAAGAATCAGGAAAAGACAAATTAACTTCTGGTGCCAGCCTTCATGCCTGTCTGTGCTCTTTAAAAATGTCTGTTGAAATAAATGGACCCTTCTCTAAAGGTAAGGAACAGCATCCCAAACAGAAATTAATTGCTCAATCTGTTCTTGAAAGTCCAGAGAAACATTGGTTCAGTGTTACAAAACATTGCTTTTCATTGCTTCGTTTTGAGATCTCATTGCAATCAAAAGGTTCAGCCTAAAGCAGTTATTACTTAGTTATATTTTATGTTGTGAAAGGATGCAAATGTGCTTTCTCCATGCTTTACATATTCAATTAAATGTTTTGTACCCTGACCAAATCTCTGTTTATGCTGTATATGTCTGGCACAGGGCAGGTTGGAAAGTCCAGAATGAAATATTTGAGAGACAGGGATAATGTATTATTGGGCAGCAATATGCCCAAGAGATATGCCAGTCTGGTCACACTGAAGTCATTTGTCAAGGTTGTCTTCTTTTCCAATATAACCAGAATAATTCAGGTGCAGGTCAGAACACCGAACAAAACCTGACATGTTTATCAGGCCATCTCATAATCACAGAAAAGAGAAGGGCACGCAAAGGAGAGGCTACATAAAGTCTGTATAAACTATTGTGCCAGAAGCATTTTATTAAGATATACCTAGACACTGCCCTGAGGGACTTTATGGAAAACCCATGTGCAGAAGGACAGTAGTTGACAAGCAGCAGATCTTGCTCCTCAACTTTTTAGATTTTTGCAGTGTTCATATTTAAACAAGCCAAGAAACATTCCTGATCAAGCAAAAAGATGATTTAATTAGGCCAGTCTGTCCACTATCCTTTGCCTATGTAGTGAACATCCTTGGAGATGGATGGGAAAAGTGTGAAGTGCAGCACTAAGTCCTAGCTCCAGCTGTTTTAGAGGCATTTCAGCTTTTCCATCTACTTTTGTAAAGTCCAAAATTATCTGTTCTAAGCAAACATTACAATACCTTCTTGAAAGGCAGATGCAATAAATACTTCTGAACTGCACTATATCTTCTCATTGTTCAGCCTGTTCTGATACTGTTTGCCAATCATACAATATTGGGTTGGATTTTTGTAGATGGGAAAAGGAGATCTGAAGGCTGGGAAAAGCTCAGGGTTGAATGACTTGTGTTGATTACAACAGCTGAGTTGCTTTGTAAGCCTGGCTAACTTTGCCCGTATGTTAGATGAGGAGAGGGATGAGAGGTATGTTGAAGGAGAATGAGTACACATAGTTGCCCAAGCAAATGGGAGAACATAAAACACAGGGCAGTAAGTAAACATCAATAAATAAAATGTAAAGGTTCTATTTCAACATGTGTTCAAGACTGATTTCATTGGCAATTGAGGTGACTCCTGTAATAAATATAATTAATGGGGAAAACTAATAAACCACAGGAATTGCTGAAGCACCAAGGGAGAAAAGAGGTTGGAATCACTGTAGAAAAATAGGAAGAAATATAGAAAGAAGGAAAAGGAACTCCACTGATGTAGTGAAGTACTCTTTCTTAAAATTTACTTCAAAAATAATTGTGTTCACAGAATCCTATAAAGTTAATTGGGGAAGTTACATAAGCCTTTTGAAAGCTTGCTGTTACCAACATTTTCTCATCTGTTGCTGTGTTAGGGTGTTGGCAGCTGAGCAAGCTGGAATGTCTTCACTGACTCAGAGCCCCTGCGGCAAATCACTTCGCCTCAGTGTGCCAGTTTTCCCAACTGTAAAATGGAGATAGTGGCTATAACTACTTCTTGGGAATGATGGGAGTATTAGATGGTTAATATTTGTAAGCAAGCTTTGAAAAAGTAAAGTGCAAGTAGTAAAGCAGAAGGGTTTTTTCTTACTTTTGACTTAAGGTCTTCTCACAGAGAAACATTGGATGACTTGACTGAAACATCGTCATTCTCAGCCAGAGCTGCAAGAGATGCTTCAAATCTTTATCACAGACACTGCTCCTTTTTGCAGTGTACAAAAGTTAATTTTTTTACTTGGGCCCACAGTTAGTTTTATAGATGAACAAATATACCCACCACTAGGAGAACACGGGAGACCTGTTGAATGGGGCTCTAGATGGTGCAGGTGAGTTAGGAAATGCTGCTTCTCTTCTTTAATGTGTTGCCTAACTTGGGGTAAGTATCTGTGCCTCTGTTTCTTCAGTTGTGAATTAAGTGGCGCAATATGCTCTACCTCAAAAGCACTGTAGAGTTTGGTATAGTCAACATAGGAGCTGCTGCCATACAACTGACCTTGAGATCAGACTGAAAGATATTTTCCATTCGAAGCGTTACATTCATTCAAAAAAATATCCTTCCATCTCAGGCTTTTTGCCCCTTCTTTGCCAATATTTCTTGTTTAATTTCTTCATGTATAAAAGCTGTATCTCCACCTAATTGTTCTATGTGAAGTTGAAAATTATGTTTGTAGCCATGAAATATGTTTCAAATATATTGTTCCTACACTATTGATATAGATGAATTTAAACCTCATGGAAGTATTTAATGGCTGGACTTGATGGTCTTAAATGTCTTTTCCAGCCTAGCTGATTCTGAGATGCTGTGATCCTGTCCTTAGCCTTCAGTTGAATACAAGGTATTCCAACATACTCAGAATCTTGCAATCAT
This sequence comes from Pezoporus occidentalis, assembly GCF_034315485.1. Taxonomy (NCBI): domain Eukaryota; kingdom Metazoa; phylum Chordata; class Aves; order Psittaciformes; family Psittacidae; genus Pezoporus; species Pezoporus occidentalis. The sequence continues at coordinate 301,901 of NW_026913586.1, read as the reverse complement.
AGAATACTTAGAGTTGGAAAGAATCTTAAGATCATCACATTCCAACCCCTTGAAGAAACATGGCTCATAACTCACAAACTTAGTGTAGTAATAAATACATTGCTTCTCTTAATGTTTTAATTGATACTTAGAGCCTCATGCTGAAGTTAATAGTTGGCTCTTGCTCCGTCTGCAGAGGAGCACGGTGACTGTCCTGGGGCACCACATGGACTGAGCAACGTGCCTATGTGCTACCTATTGCAGGAGTCTGAATCCCAGATGTTTCAAGAGCAGGCTTCTGCAGAGCAATATGTGTAACCTTTTCTTACCACTTGCAAAACCGTGTCTCTCATGTAAACTTCTGATACATGTACTCTTTGTCAGTAGCAGCAAGCTGCTTAAAAAAAAAGAGCAAGAGAGAATGAAAGAAAAAACCCCAACAGTGATTTATATGACATGCTTGTAGAACAAGCTAATGTACGTTTGTAGATAATGAGATTTATAAAAGATAATATAGGATATAAATCTCCAACCTACCATTTCCACACTCCAAAATATGACATAAACCATTTAATATTGTAATGAGAAACATTGTAGTGCATATGGGTGTTTAGGTTGGCAGATGGGACCAGGTGATTCAGACCACATCAAAGAATACCCTCTTTTTAAAGCTCTGAACTTAATTTGTTATTTTCTGACAATAAAAACTGAATTGTAATTGTTTTGGTTTTTTCACATGCTGGCATAATAAATTATAAATCATGTCAACAGCTCAGCCTGTTTTAAACTAGCAATTTGTTTGTACTAGTGTTTTATAAGGTCAACTCCGTTTTATTTGAGTACAGCAAGGTATTTTCCATTATGTATCTTGAGTCTTAAAAATTCCCTGAAGATAGTATTATATTCTTCAGATCTCTAAGGCGTATGTATGATTTTATACTGAAAAGTTGAGTTTTGGGGCAGTTTTGGTGTTACATTTTTAGAACAATAGTCTTGTTTGTTGGAGCTAAAAATAAGGAAGTGGGCATGGTGAAATTAGCTCTGTGTAGATAGATAAAAATGTAATCCCATCTAAGCATATTTTTTCTTTAAGGTCAAGAACAGTTAGGAAGTGTGGTTAAGAGGAATTCTGCTGTGGCTTCATCATTGTCAGCACAGATTATATCCAATAGATATTGGGAGAATAGATCATTCCACTTGGTAATTTGCAGATTGGTGCATCTTTGCAAAGCAGTTTAAATTTGGAAAAGAAATTTTTAACTTCTTTTATGTTAAAGAAGTTTTTTAACTTCTTTAACTTCTAATATGACTCAAATATTTTCAGGTTCTGGACTCTGCTTTCAGCTTCAGGTTTCTTATGCTGTGAAGGCTTGAAATTAAGGGTTATGTCAGTGTGTCAACTTGTGAAGGTGTTGCCCTGTAAAAAGGCATGAGTGCCCCCTACTAGGAAGTTCTGGATAGCTGTGGGCACCAACATGAGTTGGGACAATATCAAATACTACTCAGTTTTCATCTCAGTCCAACATCTTGCTCTTTGTAACTGGTTCATAGAACAAAGATTACTGTGAGTCAGTGACAAACATTTGCTTTCCCAAACAAAAGCCATGTGAGTAAAAGTTAAATTCAAAACAGCAGCAAACTGAAAGTGTTTTGAAGAAGTAACTTCTTGTATTCACAAGAAAACAAAGTTTAAAGGAAATCCAAGAATGACTGAGAAGTGTGCAGTAAAGGCACCTACATAGCTTTAACTTCACTGGTGACACCAGAAGACACTGGGAAAAGATGGGAGATGAAAAAAACTCTCAGAGGAGCAACGATACTCAACAAGCAGCAGCATCTCTCATCACAGGTTTCTCCTGCTTGTTTGCCAGTTGGAAGGACAAGGAAGGCTGTCCCCTCGCCACAAAAACCTGTGCTTGAGGTCTTTCAGAGATGACCCAGGCTCAGTCGCCATTAGTGAAACTGCATTTGTCATGGTTTTATTTGTTAGTGGGGGAATCAGAGTGGAATTTTTCCCCTTGAGCCAGAAGCCTCTAGGACCTGGTTGTTTTTTTGTTTTGTTTCTTTACTGCCAGAATTATGGAGTCATCAACATCTTGGCTACAATTAATGCATTTTAAAAACTATTAATTCATGGCAGTTCAGAGCCATGTATTGGATGGCTCCTCTAGTGTGAATAGAAGATGAAATAGGATTTTACCAAACAGAAAGATGTTACTGGCATAGCATTACAGAGGCGAATTAAACCAATACATATGTTCAGTTTGCATTCTCATAGCACGGTACTGATCATATCTTTTAGAACTATTAGATAAGTTCAACTTGTCGTAGGTCAGGATTTAATGGTGACTGATATGTAATCGTTACGTGATCAGAGTGTGTGTAGAAATAAAATATATGAAATGTATGTGTATTTATTCGTTTTCTGTAGCCTTAAGGGTTTTGGAGGGAAGTAATTGTTCTGGGGCTGTTTTGTGTTGATTGACAATGGTTTAACATTCAGGTTTTCTTCACAAGCAGGAAAAGTCTTCAAATTATATCTAGTACATCTAAGTTTTGAACTGATGTGCATACTCATCCTCATAAAACTAATTGCTGTTGCTGACACCAGGAATCCGGCAAGGTTTTGTTTATGTCTGTTAGCTGGTTTCTTGTTAAACTATGACTTGAAGTAGCTACACAGGTGCTTTGCTATAGGTATATCATTGCAAGGACTTGTTCTAAATGTGTTCTTTTAATTAACAATAAGTGTCTTCTCTTCTGCCTTCTCTCTCCCTCACTCTCTAATAATAGTGTTCGTTCCACTTCTGTTTCATTAAATGCCCTTGCCTTATGTTTGTCTTGACTGGCTTCTATTTACAGAAATTGTAAACCAGTTGAATGCTCTGAGCAGCTTAGATGAAGATCAAGATGACTACATAAAGCGAGCAAATATGCCTTCAGCTAAATCAGCCAGTTCCTCTGAAGGTCTATGAGCTTTCCTCCTTTCTTTCTGTTTCTGATTGTCTGTATTTACTGTGACCCATTACCTTTTGACTCCTGCTTGTATTCAGCTGTCAAGTTTTATCTCTGTTCTTCCACCCGGCATGACTCTCAGTAATTTGTAGTGCATCCAACAGGTAACAACATGATAGAGAAAGAGCCTATCTCGTCTTCAGCTCCGTTTGTCATCTGATAATGAACAAGAAAGGGAAAAGGGAAAAAGAATCACAAAAAAACCCCAACACCAGACCCCAAGCCTAAAACATTAATTGTGCAGTCAGTAATACTTGACCTCTCTAACATGACAGAATGCCCCTGCTCTGAATTTACGTGCATAATGCATTCAAAAATTAAAATTTCCTGCCTATAGTTAACATTTATGTGAGCAACCAAAATTAAATTGCTGTATTTAGCTTGCTAGAAGTTCTGCAACATTTATTTAATGAAGATAAATAGTAGTCATTTCTGTTACATAATGTTCTGATCAGAAAGTTGATGTTTCATTCATTTCACTGTTTTTTTTTCCTCCTTTGTTGATGTGTTCACTGAAATGCATTACCTTGGTTGTGCAGTTCATGCCATACCCTGGTGCAGTGTTTCAAGGGACTGTTGATACAGGGGGGTTTTGAGCTTCAACTATGTTAGGTGAACAGTTTGTATTTATATTAAAGCAATATTCTGACTTGTTTGTAGAGCTTATCAATAAGCTTAATTTTCTGGATGAAGAAGAGCAAGACCTGGCCAACGCTAGTACAAACCCTTTTGGTGATCCCGACACAGCAGAATTAAATCCATTTGGAGACCCTGATGTAGAAGGTAATAGATTTGTTTTGCACAATTCATTGCTAATTGCAAATGTTTAATGAAACATGATTTATTTTTTGTACAGCTACAAATGAAAAATTGTATTTTGCTTAAATACAGTAATTGCATGCAGTACTGAGGTGTAGCAATAGCAACGATCCAGTTGCCAGTGAAAAATGGATTTATCCTTGGAGTCACATCCTCATGTGTATTTGCCACTGGGGCCTACCAGCTAAGAATTGAACCAGAAACTTTTAGACCCACTAGTACTCACGTTGTGGTATAAAAGAGCAACACATACTGTCAGGCACCTCTGTTTTTGCCTTTATTATGATAATTTAATTGTATCTCTTTCATTCTTCTTTTTTTGTTTTTATGGCTTCCTCAGTTAAGCCTTCTGGCATTACACCTTGCACCACATGGTAGGTGTTAATCCCCTTTCAAGACTGACATGCCCATTTTTGTTCTCTTTAAGCGAGACATACAACCCCTGTAAATTTTTCTATGATGGGGCTACAGAACTGATGGACAGGGGTAGAGCGGTTGATGTCATCTACCTGGACTTGTGCAAAGCGTTCAACACTGTCTCACACGACATCCTTGTCTCTAAATTGGAGAGACATCAATTTGATGGATGGACCACTCCGTGGATAAAGAACTGGCTGGGTGGCCGCACACAAAGAGTTGTGGTCACTGGCTCAATGTCCGGCTGGAGACCAGTAACGAGTGGTGTCCCTCAGGGATCGGTGTTGGGACCGGTCTTGTTCAACATCTTCGTTGCTGACATGGACAGTGGGATTGAGTGCGCCCTCAGCAAGTTTGCCGATGACACCAAGCTGTGTGGTTCGGTTGATACGCTGGAGGGAAGGAATGCCATCCAGAGGGACCTTGACACACTTGTGAGGTGGGCTGATGCCAACCTCATGAGGTTTAACCATGCCAAGTGCAAGGTCCTACACCTGGGTTGAAGCAATCCCAGGCACAGCTACAGGTTGGGCAGAGAAGAGATTCAGAGCAGCCCTGCGGAGAAGGACTTGGGGGTGTTGGTTGATGAGAAAACGAACATGAGCCGGCTTCAGTGTGTGCTTGCAGCCCAGAAAGCCAGTCGTATCCTGGGCTGCATCAAAAGGAGCATGACCAGCAGGTCGAAGGAGGTGATCCTGCCCCTCTGCTCTGCTCTTGTGAGACCTCACCTGGAGTATTGTGTGCAGTTCTGGTGTCCTCAACATAAAAAGGACATGGAACTGTTGGAACAAGTCCAGAGAAGGGCCACAAGGATGATCAGGGGACTGGAGCACCTCCCATATGAAGACAGGCTGAGGAAGTTGGGGCTGTTCAGCCTGGAGAAGAGAAGGCTGCGTGGAGACCTCATAGCAGCCTTCCAGTATCTGAAGGGGGCCTATAGGGATGCTGGGGAGGGACTCTTCATTAGAGACTGTAGTGACAGGACAAGGGGTAACGGGTTAAAACTTAAAGAGGGGAAGTTTAGGTTGGATATAAGAAGGAAATTCTTTCCTGTTAGGGTGGTGAGGCACTGGAATGGGTTGCCCAGGGAGGTTGTGAATGCTCCATCCTTGGCAGTGTTCAGGACCAGGTTGGACGAAGCCTTGGGTGATATGGTTTAGTGTGAGGTGTCCCTGCCCACGGCAGGGGGGTTGGAACTTGATGATCTTCAGGTCCTTTCCAACTCTAATGATTCTATGATTCTATGATATGACTTTGGCCATAAAGCCAGGAAGGAGCACCAAGACAGAAGGCATATTTACTGTCCTCAATGCCATATTCAGATATGCAAACTTCCATCTGGTGCCATCAGAAAAAGAGGGGATATTACTGTATGACTTGCTTAGTTGCAGCTGCTTGAATTGCTAGCCCGTAGTTAATTCTCAGGTTTGATGCTCCAACACTTTTCTTCCAACACAAAATATCAGGGAGCATTTACTACCTTTGACCAAACTCCAGGAGCCACTCTTTAATGGTGGTGGAGAAGAACCAGCCCAGACTACAGCCATGGGATTTCTAATACCAAGTTTAATGAGGATACATTTCTGAACTGCAGTTCCCACCTGTGCTTACTCTCCTTTTTGGGAGAAGCTGACTGTTTACTCACAACACAGCTTTTCTGCCTTTGGAGTCCACAGAGGCCAATGTGGGTGGTGATCAAAGTCCTGTCATACTTTGGCTGTGGTGTAGCCTCACAGCCTGTGTTTCTCAAACAGGGATTACACTGTCTTCTGTATTTTGCCAGTGAAGCCATAAAGCCACTGTTCTGGGCTCCTCCTTCTGTAAAGTTGTCAGGTGTTTCTAGAGCTGCAAAAGTAAGTTGTTTCAGCTTTGCAGATGCCGATATATATGGATTAGGTTAGGTCTAAGGAAGAAGTTCTTTACTGTGAGGGTGCTGAGGCACTGGAATGAGTTGCCCAAAGAAGTTGTGAATGCTCCATCCCTGGCAGTGTTCAAGGCCAGGTTGGATGGAGTCTTGGGTGACATGGTTTAGTGTGTGATGTCGCTGCTTATGGCATGGGGGTTGGAACTTGATAATCTTAAAGTCCTTTCCAACCCTAACTGTTCTATGATTCTATGATTAGGTTCTGGTGTCTGGATCTTCAACTTTGTTTCCTATCTGTTCCTTGCCTGTGAATTTTCTTAGGACCGTGGAAGGAGCCAGAATAATGAGGGATATAAAACGCCTATTGTTATCCATCTCATTCTCCATATACATCTTTCTCTAAGAAACTCAGCCTATATTCCTTTCTTTCTTCTCTGCTCTAGAAAGAAGGACCCCCTTCTTCCTGGAGAAAGCTGCACAAGTCCCATGGTACCTGAACAGTTGTCTTCAAACTCAGCTTTCCTTTCCAGAGAGAACTTGCTCTGGCAGAAAAGCAGCAGGTGTTCTGACCACAAAGTATATGGACTAACAGTTGGTTCCTTCTCATCTCAGGGACAGGACAATATACTTAGTTGTTTCTTAGTGCTGGAATAGTTTATATCCAGTTCACCATGAACTGCCTGCATCTAAGATACTGGTCTGCTTATGTTCCCAAAAGACACCCCCCCCCCCCAATAGATGTGGTGCATGTTTTTTCAGTCGATTCTGGTCCCTTTGGTGGCATCTAGCCTTTACTGCCATCTTCAATAGAATCATGGAATCATAGAATAGTTAGTGTTGGAAAGGACCTTAAGATCATCTAGTTCCAACCCCCCTGCCATGGGCAGGGACACCTCACACTAAACCATGTCACCCAAGGCTCTGTCCAACCTGGCCTTGAACACTGCCAAGGATGGAGCATTCACAACTTCCCTGGGCAGCCCATTCCAGTGCCTCACCACCCTCACAGTAAAGAACTTCTTCCTTATATCCAATCTAAACTTCCCCTGTTTAAGTTTTAACCCATTACCCCTTGTCCTGTCACTACAGTCTCTAATGAAGAGTCCCTCTCCAGCATCCTTATAGCCCCCCCTTCAGATACTGGAAGGCTGCTATGAGGACTCCATGCAGCCTTCACTTCTCCAGGCTGAACAGCCCCAACTTTCTCAGCCTCTTTTCATACAGGAGGTGTTCCAGCCCCCTGATCATCCTCATGGCCCTCCTCTGGACTTGTTCCAACAGTTCCATGTCCTTCTTATGTTGAGGACACCAGAACTGCACGCAATACTCCAGGTGAGGTCTCACAAGAGCAGGGTAGAGGGGCAGGATCACCTCCTTCGACCTGCTGGTCACACTCCTTTTGATGCAGCCCAGGATACAGTTGGCTTTCTGGGCTGGGAGCACACACTGCCTGCTCATGTTCATTTTCTCATCAATCAACACCCCCAAGTCTTTCTCCACAGGGCTGCTCTGAATCTCTTCTCTGCCCACCCTGTAGCTGTGCCTGGGATTGCTCCAACCCAGGTGTAGGACCTTGCACTTGTCATGGTTAAATTTCATAAGGTTCATAAGGTCATGGACATTTTTGCATTCTTCTGGCTTTGTTCTGAGTACTTGGACAGTCTCGGGGCCCAGACAGCTGAGTCCCCAAAGAAGTCCCATTTACGCAGCTGTGGGCAGCAATGCTGAGTTGTTGGGTGTGTGTGTACCAAATATTCCTCCCACACATTGTCACCATCATGCAGCAGTCAACGTACAACAACATGATAGGATTTTCGTAAGTAGGGTGTCACTAGATTCTTCCTATGGTGTCACAAGTTGTTTTTCATTTGGGAAGGATGGAGCTTCTGTCAGGTTTCATGGAACAGCAGTATGTCTTCCTGGAACACTGAGTCAAGTGGAAGATCTGAGATGTTGCAGGCAATCAGACCAAGAGTGGAACACCTGATGTAGTCTTTTTAAAGCTTTCACTTTGTAATTAGTGGCTCCCCAGGGGTTCTTCTAGTCACCTTAGACTCCCCTGAGAAACGCTGGCTCTTCTATTCCAGAGCTGTGTTGTCCCTATAATGGGCACGTCCCAGTGCTTTGCCTTCTCAGTGTATGCCTTTCCTCCAGTCATCTTCCTCCACAGAAAGTTGAGGGGAAAATAAAAGGGTGCCAAGATAAAATTAGATAATGCAGTTCTGGTTTTTAGCACTAGCTGGAATCTTCTATGTATGTCTGTGGCTAGTTGGATCAGTGTCTCTACATGGGGAGCACCTAAACCTTACCCGTTTGGGGAGATTTTCTTTCATTTTGGACTACATTTAGAAGCTACACAGTACTGGAGCTGTACTCACCTTGTTGCCTTACTGCAGAAGGCTGCCTTTGTTTGTTTCCCTTTTGGCCACAGATATATTTCCTCGTGGTTTAGGTTATTTCTTCTGTTTTGAGACCTCAGTGGAACTTTCCTTGCTGCTGCCATCTCTTTTCAGGAAGCTCTGTGAGACTACGCCTGCTTGTTTGGTTTTGCATCCTTAAGTGAATGTGACCTCTTTGGTGGCCACCCCAGGAGCTTGGGAGCATAACAGAGGTTCAAGAGTTTAAGGCAGACTTTCTCGTACAGACTTAAAGAGTCACGTTAGCTGCTTCACTTGTCATGATCTGCTTAAATCAAGAGGTTAACATTTTAGGTGTGCAGGGATGAAGTATTTTTCTATTCACTACATGTTCACTACTATCTTTTTATCTGAACAAGGCAAAATTGTTTGATTTTAGACTTTGTAAAAAGTTCAGAGTCTTTCCATAGAATTTAATTTCCCCAAGCTGTGCAGAGCAGCCGTCTGGAGCCTCCTTTCGCAAGTACTTTGCCATCAGGTGCTATGAGGCAGGGTGTGCCATTGGGCAGAGATATTCCAGGGATATTCGTATCAAGCCTATAACCTGTGTGCTTAGTGAGAGAATGCTTAGAGTCACCCCAGGTATGACAGTCACTCAAAGAGGAAGCAGGATTACTTGCCAGTAGATACTTGTTTCCTAGACAGATATTTCTTGTGCCCGTTCACAAACCAGCTACTTTCCCTCTATCTTCCTAATCCCATAATCACCTAACCCTGGGAATGCAGGGTGGAGAGAAACTAAAGGCATGAGTGCTCCCAGCATCCGTGTGCTCAGTATGGGTGTGGTGCATGGCAGAGTGTCATCAGCAAGCTGTCTCTGGATGCTGCTGTGGTTTAAAAAGTCCTAAGTGTAGGTGATCTTACACAGTGGAGTCAATGTGCACTTGAATTACTTGCCTCAAAGAAGGTCTTCAGCTGTGTTTCTTGGTTGACATGTCAAATTGAGGCTTATTCCCTCTGTATCTAGTAGATCACCTAGACATTAGAAATCCGGAAAACCAAAAGTAACCTCCTTGAACAGTATATCTCTACAGCTTTTTACTAGACAATATGTAGATGATCATATGAGGACTGCCTTTTGGATTGTCTTTTAGTCAGGTTAAAACAGAACTCTAAAATCACTTTATTTTTTGAGCAAAATATTTTACATGGGGAAGTCAACAGATACAACAAATGCAAGTGAACAACACCACCACAATTTCAGCATTCCACGTATTTTTTAAGTGTGAAGTTTGACCAGTACTAGTTTCCTACCTGAGACAAGAGGGTTATTATTTACTGGCACCGTCTTCCCCCTTTCGTTTAAAAGAGCATTTACTTCACCTTGTGTGTAGACTCTTGAGCTCCCTACAGCATGTGTTACACTGCAAATGAAAGCACTGCTACAGTGCAGTACCAAAACCCAGAATCTTTCTAGGGTAGCCCTAAGGAGAGCAGTGTAAGAACCAATATAGAGGAAGGTGATGGCTCTGCCCCTTCTCCTTGTACTTCTTAATGAAATGTAATTTGTTGCTGGTATGAGTATTAATAAAAATAATAGACAATCATCAGTGGTTTATAGCGATGCCAGTCTTTATGTGGTCTCGAAGTACTGGGATGATACATTTTTATTCTGTGCTGTTTGCTTACACTGCTCACATCACCATCGTGATCGTGTGCCTGCCAGTAGTGCAGTAAGTGGCATAGCTAAATATCTTTCACATGTGGCTTGTTCTTTCATCCTCTGCCAAGTGGAAAGTGGTATGTGTAATGTTTTTTTTGGGGGGGGGGGTTTGGTTTTAAGGGATGTGTCACAATATGTTTTTGTTACAAAAAGCAAGTGGGTTGAAGGGCAGGGTGATTTTTTGGAGATCCTCTGGGAACTAGAAGGCTGATTGTGCAGATAGGTCGTGCCAGAGTTATTACTATCACAAACAGTCTTTCTCAGTGGAGTTAGGGCAAGTAATGTTTCCAGAATCTGGCACAAGAGCAGCTGATGCTTCTGTGTAGTAATACCTCTACCTCATGTCACTCCTACCCCTCTGGCTTTGTTACTTAACCATGCAAAATTGTGTGTTTCACCCTTGGAGTGCCAAACTGCAATTGTCTTTTTTGTTTGTTTGTTTGCTTGTTTAATATCAGTGTAGAGAACTGCAATTAAAAAAAATGGTTCTAGTAGAGACTGGCATCCTGTGTTTTCAGCTGTGGTTAATGATTAGGGGGAATCTGTGTTGACTCCTTAGTGTAAAATCAACTTGAAGAAGGAAAAAAGCCCCTTGTAAGTTGTTGTATGTTCAGCCCCCCCCCCCCCAAATGCACTTCACAACAGCCTTAGGTCCTTGAGAAAATACGAGTTGCATTCGTTACAGAGAAGGTGCCAGTGGTAGTGGCTTTAAAAGCAGTGCTGTTGAGTCACTGTCCTAGCAACTCAGTTTGTTATCAAGAGGCTCACAAAGTGGTGACCAACACTTGACATAAAAGCTAGTCCTAAAGGACCCCATGGGAGACAGCCTGATTGGGTTCCTGTGGGGACCCTCCCTCCTGTGGGGACATTTAAGGAAGCCGGGGCAGGTGGGGGCAAATATTTACCTGGATGACAAGAGGAGAGAGATGATCAGGGATTTACGAGGATGATCAGGGGACTGAAGCACCTCCCATGTGAGGACAGGATGAGAAAGTTGGGGCTGTTCAGCCTGGAGAAGAGAAGGCTGCGTGGAGACCTCATAGCAGCCTTCCAGTATCTGAAGGGGGCTTATAGGGATGCTAGGGAGAGACTCTTCATTAGAGACTGTAGTGACAGGACAAGGGGTAATGGGTTCAAACTTAAACAGGGGAAGTTTAGATTGGATATAAGGAAGAAGTTCTCTACTGTAAGGGTCATGAGGCACTGGAATGGGTTGCCCAGGGAAGTTGTGAATGCTCCATCCCTGGCGGTGTTCAAGGCCAGGTTGGACAGAGCCTTGGGTGACATGGTTTAGTGTGAGGTGTCCCTGCCCATGGCAGGGGGATTGGAACTTGGTGATCTTAAGGTCCTTTCCAACCCTAACGATTCTATGATTCTGTGATAAGGAGTGGTCAAGTTAACTGGGTTCTGATTGGGCACCTACAAGATTCTGCCTGTAAAAGTCTCTTGAAAATGGTACTTTTAGAAGCTCTGTTAATTTTAGCCCGTGTGTAGGATTTATTGAAATCTTTTAATTAATCATAAGCCAGAGGTCTCTGAGTGCTGCTCTGCAATGCTGTGCATGTTAGGCCAAGCTGTTGAGCCTGTAGAGTAGTTACTGTTGAGCCAAGGAACAAGAGAAAGAATTTTGGCCTGGTTAGGGTTACGGCACTTGATCCATGGTGTTGAAATAGAAGGAATTGCAAAAACCATTTGCATTGCCCCTTAGAATTTATCAGATTTAAACAGGTGTTTAAATCGTCGTTTCCAGGGGGCACTTTAAAGCAAATTAAAAATAAAAGCTTACAATATAATTTTCAAGAGATTGTTTGACTGAATGTTTGTAACTTCAGAAAATATTTCTGACATTGTGTCTAATACTCGCTTGAATACTGCTTGTGAGTTATCAGCAGGTTTTGCTCAGTTATGATAATGAGTATTTATCAACAGATTCATGTGCAGGTGCAGTGATCCATCATATGGAGTTGCAGAAGCAGGTATTCATAGTTGTGCATACTCTTGATTAAATGTTTTATGATTTGAGAAAAGTTTAAAGTAGCAAAATTTTTTGTTAAAACATCATCAGGAAGTTGCACAATTAGAACAAGACATCAGTCATTTTCTGCATTTCATTAGGTTACTTCTGCTTTTTACGTGAAACTGTCTTTTGAGGGCAGACCTCAAAAGCAGTTCTGCTTGGCCTAGTTCGTTACATCACTAAATGTGTGGATAACATTTGAGTAGTATTCTGACTACCATGACCTACGAGTCACACGTATCTATGCAGTAAGGGTGGGATTTGGCTCACCTGATTTTAGGGCATTAGGAGTTCAAACATAAAACTGTAAGCTTTGACTGTAAAGGGGTCTAGCTCAGCTGTGGATGCGCACACTGAGGACATCTCAGGGCTGGCAGGGTGAAACATTTGCTTGCCATGACCACCTGCACTGGACACTGGAGTGATGTAGGCCAATGTTAGAACCTCTTTTCCAGTTTTAGCTTAAAATAAAGACATTTAAAATGTTGGTGTCTGAGGTATTTCATATATAATACTGCCAAAGGATTTGATCATATTTGTGTTTTTAAGAATTTTGCCTTGATTTTCTTTTTCTTTCCCTTGTCAGTTAAGCTGTAGACACTCAATATTTTACTGTGTCTCTCTCTGAAACATCTCTCTTATAGGGATGCAGGCCTGTGAACAAATCACCACACACAGACTAGGGTGTGAGCTTAATATGCATCACCTACTGTGCAGTAACTACCCTTTCTCCCAGGATAAGTGCCCAGTAGTTTATTCCCTTTTATTAAGGGATAAGCATGTTGTATTTACTCTGGAGTAGGAGTGAACAAAAACACTACAGCTGACATACTGCAAATACACACCCTGATTTATCCTGCAGTAGTTTCTCTGTATGTCCATCTCCCAAGACACAGCAGAAATGTTGCTTATGACATTCAGGTGAGGCTTAACCAGTTTAAACAGTAACAGAACCTCTCTTCAGGTTTAGCTAAGACTATTATTGCAGCCCTTATTATTTGGGTTTTTTTTACTGTTAGTCACAAGGATTTTGATTAATTAGCTCTTTTTAGAACACACTTCAATGGTGTAAAGAGGGACCACTAAGCATAACCAACTTCTCACTTTACCTTTTGTCTCATTTCAGTGCAGTGTCTTACACTTCTTCTCAGTCTCCTTTTGTATTCGCTTTTTTTGACTTGAAACAGTGGTAGCTGCATTCTGAAATTGAAGTTAAATGTAAGAACTTACACGATACATAGGAGGTAGATGTATACTGTATATATTGCTTCCTTAATGCTAAGTTGGACCAGGTTGCTTAGGGAATAGGAAACCACAAAACTCACCTGGAATTAAAGGAATTTTTTAAAGTAATTTTCTGAATAATCACCATAAGGAAATCCCACAGGCACAGCACTGTGTGTAGTCAGCAGTCTGTCTACCAGTTAAAACCTGCAGTATTGTCTGGCAAAGTGCAATTTTAACTTGTTTCACCCTCAGTCTCAGATGAGTGATTTATCTCCTAAGAGTCCACAATGGGCTGAATTAAGATTTTGATTAATTTATTCTGTTATTCCAGTCAAACCCATTTGATTTCTGCTTTCTGACCACAGAGAAATGATGCATCACTTTAGAAATGGACCCTTAGAAGTATCATAGAACACAACATGATCACATAGTCTTTGAGGTTCAAATTTGAAGAACCAGGAAGAAAAAGAGCACTAGAAATGTGAAGTTCTTTCTAAAATTAAATCTTTCCACTCCTGGTAGGTTTCAGTTGTTCTGAGGAGGACGAAAGCCTTTCCTGCTCCAAGTGTTTGCCCTGGGCTAGTAACTGGTGACTGGTCTAGTGGCTGTTGACTACTCCAATGCATAGATAGGTGAGGCTGCCTGTACCTGCATCTGGAGACTGTATTCTTGTCCAACTAGGAGTTGCTCTTGTTCAACCTGTGGATTACAGTCAAGCTATTAGGGGGAGGGCCTTCTGTCTCCTTGGGCTGTGTAATGGCTGGAGACGTTGTACTGGAAGTTTACTGGCAGAGTAGAAAACACATTTGTTAGCAATTCACCAGGGTTAGCAACTTCAGGCCATCCTCCATCCAAATACAAGTAATGACAGTGCTGTTTCATTTGCTGCACCTTCCCTTTGTTAGTTGTGTGACTAGTGATTTTGTCTTCACGAATATTTGTTTAGTGACAAACACATTTGGAACTCCATCTCATTATTTTTTTACATCCTTGCTACAAATAACTTCTAGCGTTGGGGAGGGGGGGGGTAAAGCTAAAAAGTATGCTTTGTTCAATTTAGTAACTGCACATCTGAAAAAGAAACACTTTTTTTAAGAATTATGTGGGAGTGTTTATTGAAACTTGTTTTTTAATGATACTACGTTGAATTTCCTGTTTGCATAGATTTTGAAAGTACAGCAAATCCAACATTGAACCGAGCTTTTAATTATTTGATGGTGCAGGAAGAGTTAGATTGACAAAGTGTCTTTGTAAGGAATGTTAGATTGCTGTATGGGGTTTTGTATTTTGCAGTGTACAGCAGCTATTCACTTTTGTGTGATGTTCTTTCAGTAGCGTCTGTAGCACTAAAGAACTGCATGCTGCTCCAGGTTGCTAATAACTTTTTGTTGTACAGCCCAAATAATAGATGAGTAATTTGATTATCTGTCTCCTTAAGGTTAATTTAAATTCATTTTTACTCTGAGACTATGTATTGTTACCAGGAGCAGTTAGCAGTGAAAATAAATAAGTTTTGAAATGTAATTACGGGTCATACCTAATACTGATTTTTACTTCAGTCTTTTTAAGAAATGAAAAGACCACCTGCTTACTATCACCATTTTTAATAGCCAGTAAAAGTAATTTGGTTATAAAATACAGGATAAGTTTTCATTCTTAAAAGCTCAAATAATTAAGAATATTTTGTTAGGATTCAAATTGGGTAAAAGCATGGGAAAATGTTTTAAAATCTGTTGTAAAAAATGTTGATACCATTTATATGAGAAATAAGAAAACTAATAACTATTTAGGTTGAGAAAGAGCTTTAGTAAGGAAGAAAACGAAATCTATTTCAATCTACTCTAAATGAAATGGCCTTTTGAAAGGCCTGGTTTTGGATAAACAAGGCTACTCTGTAAATAAATAGCATGAAGATTCATCTAAAGCTAGGACAAGACTTATGTCTTGAGAGTTACGAAGCAGACCTTTTCATAAGCCTTCAAAATAAAAAGATCTGATAAAGTGGTTTCCATTTTTTCCATCTTAAGTCTGTTTAATGATATTTTTTTTTTGTTATTTGATAGAACCAAACACTGAAATAGCTTCATCTTCAAAGCCAGAAGAAAGTTTCTATGCTGACAATTACAATCCCTTCAAGGATGATGATGCCCCAGAGTACTTGAACCCATTTGATGAGCCAGATCCTGAGCCTGAAACATTTGTAACTGTAAGAGATTCTCCTCCACAACCTGCAAAAAGGAAAAATGTCAGACCAGTGGATATGAGCAAATACCTCTATGCAGATACCTCTAAAGCTGAAGAGGAAGAGCTAGATGAGTAAGTATGAGTCTTCATCTTTCAGCAGCTTTGGAAGCATTACTGGGATCCCTGACTTAATCTTGAGGTGTATTGGGTTCAACCATGGTGATCCTTAATCACCTCTTTAGGACAGACTGATCCTTAGGCAGCTCAGCAGCAGGAAATACTATACCCCCAAGCCATGCTATTCAGCGGAGCTTGATAGGTAGGAAACTGTTCTTTGCCTCACTGATAGCAAATTACTTGATAGGAAGTAAGTCTCTGTACTTTTTGGAACTTCATGCCCTGACAATTGCAAATGAGCCAAAAATAAAGGAGTAGCAGAACTTTGTCCTTCATGTCCTTTTTGCCATTATTTTTGCTACATAAAATAATAATATAATAATATAATATGGAGAAGTTTTTTTATATCGGTGCAAGATGTAAAAAGGAACTGTTTTGTAGCCCACATAGCACATTTTTGAGAGTCTCATAAAAACTGAATCTATGGGGAAGATAACTATCTGCACTTTCTTAGGATGTTCCTTTTATCATAAACACACATAAAACTTTTGTAAACTCACTGACTGCCTTGTATTATAGTATAGAAACCTAACAAGGAGTGAGAGCTTTCTGCAATAGCTGTGCAGCTTGGGAGGTTTGAAGGTATTTATATACTTACTCCTTGTTTGTGGCCATTAGTCACCAACCACACCACTCATGAGGCAGTTTATGGTGATTACATGTGAGCAATTTTACAGACAACTGTAATTAACATTTAGTTTTACCTTACTTAATGAGATTTGTCATGGCATGACATTTACATTGCTTTCATATTTCATATTAATACAGGTGTCATACCATAATCTTTAAGTTTCTCTGTTTATAGCTGTTTTCTAGGAAATTGAAAGATTCCCATGCACTCCAATAGATATATATATAAAGGATCCTGCAGGGTTTTTTTCCTTTTAAAGATCTGTGGCCATGGATTTGTTGTATTGTTTGTTCTGTGCAAGAAAAAAAAGACATTGGAGAATGGTGTCTTTGCCAGCCCCATTCAGGGACAGGTCCTGGACAAACAGCACCGGCTGCTGTGTCTTCAGAGCACAGTGTGATCAACACTGTTGATGGTCACACCAGGCATCCCTGATCATTCACTGATCACCAAAACTACAGGGGGAAAAAAATATATGTACGTTGTATGTTCAAAGACATGGGTACAGAGAACAGCAAAGATTGAGAAGAGCATAAAGAGCAGGAGCTACATGGATAGGCAAGTAAAGAATTCTCTGGGGTTTATTTATGCTCACATTTCCACCCTAAGCAAAGCTGTACAAAATGGGCTTCCAGCAATGTTAACAGGCAACCTTGTTTTTTCTTTGCAATGGACTTGTAGATTTCTCTAGCCCCTTTGTTTACAATAGCCTCATTATTATTTTAATGACCCCCCATTTGCTTTAATCCTTTGTTTTTCCCAAGGATAAAAGTACACTCCCCATAGGTGGATTCTACTTGAACATATATCTGATCTGTGTTTTCATTATAAAAGCAATGTCCCATGGAAAGATGGAAGGATAAAGAGTCAAAAAGCACTGTAAAATACATTTTTGCATCCCTTACATAAGGTTTTTTTTTTATGTCCCCGAAATAGCTTCTGAAATAGATTTTTCCCCTAAGTTACAGGAGCTCCATGTGATTAAAAAAGAGGTGGAGACCGTTTGTTAAATGTATTGGGTTAGGAGTGTGTCAAGGAGAGAACCTTTGAATCTTTATACTGAAGTACTCTGGAGGAATAAAACTCCAGTCTAGGAACACAGGATGTGTGATGCTAATAGCTACAAGCACTGTTATGCCTTACCTCATGTCATTAGTTTTGAGATTTTCCAGTAGAAAGTTTCTGCTAAGCTGTGGTACAGTGAGCCCCAAAGGAAAGATTTTCGTAGGCAGTGCCAGTTGGTAGTTCTCGTGTGCCCTAAATCATGAAGGTTTGTGTCCAGATGTGTATTGTTTCTTATCTAATGTGAATATTGATGCTTTTATTATCTATATAAGTGGCTAATCTTCTTCCAAATCCTATTAAAGTCTAGGCTTCAGTGTCAATTTGTGGCAGAGTTCCGCAAGGAAATAAGATCTTATGTGAAATGTGCTTCCTTTTGTTGGTTGTAAATAAGTTACCTTCCAATCCCATACATTATCTCTTCTGCTGGCTTATCAAAGCAACAATTAGTATTGGATTTATCTGCCGTAAACAGTTGCTGTATATCTCTAACATGTTCACCATTACTTGTCACTTGTCTGAGTTAAATGGTGCTAACTTTTTCAATCTCTCTTCATACAGAAGTCTCTTCATCTCTCTAATCATTTTCATCGCACGTCTCTGGACCCTGTTATTCCTTCTGCTATGTATCTATTTTATGATGTGTTGAGTCGGACTGAGCAGTGTACTCAAGACAAGGCTAAACAACTGTGTCATGTCACGGCATTAGAAAACTTTGCATATTATTTTGAACCTCTCTCCTGACATCTTCTCTTTTGAATCTTTTAGTTGGTTTGGGTAGTTTTTAAACAGTATTTAGGGTTGGTGTAGTGCTTTTCCCCAGGAGTGGTTTTGAACCTGATAGATGGAAAGCATGAGAAATAGAAGGCTCCTGAAAGACATTTACTGTCACTCAGAAAATATGATTTATTTTTATCGCTGCATCTTAAATGTTTCATTGGGTTTCACTTAATGCACCATTTGTCATTTTCCTCTCATATTTTGTGTGAAATGCGATGAGGTGTCATGGGAACATGGGCACATCAGTTAGCATCAGACCTTTGTCCCACTCTACTCTGGCAAGTCCCTAGTACTGATTCTGGACTTGGAGCTTACACAAAGTGCCCCAAGAGCTGAATTCTGACTCCAGTTTTGTAACTATGCTCACTCTAATCTTGGAAAAGGTACTCACCCTCACTGCGCCTCTGCACAGGGTTTACCTTGGGTAATTGGCTTAATTGAAACATATTTCACTAATGGTTACAAAGATAATGTAAGATTTCACAACACACATGAGCAAAGCATAGTCACGAACATAAGCATAACAAGGTGTTGCATGGTTCAGAGGGACTTAGATGATCCAGAACATATATTCTGCTGTAAAACCATAATCTCAAAATATACTTCCTCTGGCTAAATTCTCATACCTACCTAGAGATAAGGAGCACATTTTCTTCTTGTTAGTTTGGCCATTTGAATGTTAGTGTAAAATTCTGCTTTTGCCTTTTTGAATTTTATACATTCAAATCAAAATGGTGCGTGGCTGTCTCTTAACAAAGGACAGGACACCCTGCTAAGTGAAGTTTAATTAGTTGAAATTAACGTAGCTCACAACTTAAAGTATAATGCTTTCAGCCTTCTGATTGGTAACATCTTTTAACCCTTCTGCACTGACAGCTTTGGTTTTCCTCCTCA
Organism: Pezoporus occidentalis; assembly: GCF_034315485.1. Classification (NCBI taxonomy): domain Eukaryota; kingdom Metazoa; phylum Chordata; class Aves; order Psittaciformes; family Psittacidae; genus Pezoporus; species Pezoporus occidentalis. The sequence continues at coordinate 282,755 of NW_026913586.1, read as the reverse complement.
ATAAAATGTTGATTTTTATTTCTTTTTTTCAGTTAACCAATAATGCTGATCAAAATAATTTTTTAATTGGTCAGAATAAAACTTGCTTTCAGATATTATTTGCCTCTGTGGCTTCTTATCTCAGTAATTATTGTATGGCTTCGAATAATGCTGTCTAATTGCAAAGTTTATTGGGGTGTTGTCTGTTGAAGCTGCTTGTTGCACAAGAAGCCACAAGCCACCACACTGCCAGTGACAGTCACTGACAGTGGCAGCCAGGTTAGTTTGTCAGGTTTGGGGTTTTTTTTAGTCTTATATTGGGCAGCCTAGAATGTCTTTAGGCAAATCACACTGTGTGGGTCAATTAAATAACTTTACAGGGGCAAAATGTATGGGAGCTGACCTCAGAGAAAAGTTCTTTAATGTTTTCCAGCCAGACTTTTTCTGTACTTAGTTTCTTGTATAGCTATGTGGAAGCTGTTGGACAAAACTCTGCTACATATAGCGGACATCCATGACTTCAAAATTTATAGCCTCTTCAGGCAAGAGCCACTTGTTGGGTTTTGATTAGGTTTTTTTTTCTCTCGTGTTAAACTTGATTCTTCAAAAATCTTTCTCAGCATTTGTAAGACCAGTTAAAAGCAATGCAGAGGGGAAGGTAAAAAGTGGCATATGAAAATGTGTTTAGTTTGGCTTTCAAGCAAGTTCTCTAGGAAAGAAAGGCAGTCACTTGTCTGCTCATAGCACTTCCTTCTGGTTCATGCAATAGGGTTACAATTCTTCAACATTATGCATGCAGCAGAGACAGTTCTGGAGCATAACAGTTCAAAAGGGGGTTCTTCCAAACTTTCTTACTCATTGATACGGTGGGTTTTTTCTCATACCAAATTCATTTTAACACCTTACGAATGCACCTTTTTAATTGCAAGTACATGCTGTGTCTGTTGGCTGTTCAGAGGATAACTTCTTGAACTAAAGAGAACCTTGTGCTCTTCTGTAGAATGCATTGTTCTTCAGCCTTTATCTTTTTCATCTTTATTTTCACCTCCCTTTGAACTTTCTGGTGTCTAAAGACAGCTGAGCTGGGCTGTCAGCTAAATTAGAGCTACTGAAAGCTAGGCATATTCTCCACTTCAGCCTGAATACCCTCCTTTTTCTGCTGCCTCCAATGGAAAACACCCATCCATTTCTATTTAAGTCATTAGTTTGATGTTGTCTTTAGTTTTGATTGCACTTGTGGCTTTGTGCTTGATGTGCATCAAAGTGGGAACACCTGAAAGTTGCCGTCAGTCAGCAGTTGAGTTATTTTAGTGTTAGCCTTTCCTTTCCCTTCAGTATCTCGATTTAGATCTTTTCTCTATAACAAGCAGCAGCAGATTCTCAGAACGGTTTGGAGGTTTTATGCCTGGTCTTCACTTATATGCTTCAGTAAGCTTTGCCTTTCAGAAGTAGACTTATTTTCTGCAGTGAGGATTATTAATGGCTTGCTTTTTCTCAGTGAAAAGAGGATGATGGTGAACTGTGTGAAAATAAGTTCAAAAATTGTGACCAAAAGATATATTTTCATGGTGAAAATACAAAAAACTGGGAGAAATTTGATGTTGTGTGAAAGTGAATGAATACCCTCTGGAAGAAGGTAGACTTAGATTAGATAGAATTAAGAAGTTCTCGGTGAGGGTTGTGAGGCCCTGGCCCAGGTTGCCCAGAGAAGCTGTGGCTGCCCCATCCCTGACAGTGTTCAAGGCCAGATTGGATGGGGTTTAGAACAACCTGGTCTGGTGGAAGGTGTCCCTGTCTGTGGCAGGGGGTTATAACTGAGTGAGCTTTAAGGACTCTTCCAACCCAAACCATTCTGTGTTTCTATGAATAGTTGGGTTTTCACTTTTGTGAAAAATTTTTGTGCCAAATTTTGCTAGTTCTTTAAAAACCAGGTGTAGTAGCTCATGATTCTTATCTTGAGAGGAAATTTGTAAATGGATCTAGCTAGGTAGGCTCTTGTCTAATGCTGTATGAAGTATTGTTTCCATCTAGAATTGCATTCAAGGGACTGAGGTTCTTTGTTGTGATTAGTTATGCTTTATATAACTGTATGCAGATAGATCTTTGGGAATTGCAGTGACTCAGTTACATAAACATAGTTTGAGATATATGATAAATATCATTTGCAGGGGAAGTATCGACTAGAAAGGAATTAATGTATCAGTTTCATAATTAACCATCCAGTTTTGGATTGCAAAATATGAAGAGCAAAGATTATGAATAAAGTAATTCCGTGGAAAGGAGATAAGTATCCCATAAGTATCCATAAGTATCCTTAGAAGGATGCAAAATTGCTAGCTCTTGTATGTGCAGAGTAGAAGCCATTATTACTTGACGTATTTTTCATTTCTATTTGATGTATCAAACTGATAGATAAAATTTGGAAATGCTGTGGGAGTGTTTACTTAGGGTGGAACAAATGCAGAGCTGGAACGTGAACACCAGATTTGAGAAGAATAATTCTTTGGACTGCATCTGCTTGATGGAAGATCTTTACTGTGTTTCTTGAACAGAGTTTAGTTATAAAAAGCACTTTAAAAATAGATAGATGATAGCTACTGGTATTTGTCGAGGCATACACACAAGTCAGCTGTGGTTTTCTTACACTATGCTCTTATCCAAACAGTGTTCTTGGTGTGCTGCCTGTATGCTGCAGGGTTTAAAATACACTCCATGTGGATTATATACCTATGGAAGCCGTGATTTTCAGACTTGGACAGGCAAGAGTGAGGCCTTTAAAGCCATGCTGATGTATCCATGTAAAAGTGGCCTGATTCTTTACTCTGTCCTAATGAAGTGTTCTTAATTCTATTCATTACAATACTAAACACACAGCAATTTCACTTGAATTTGTTGGTATTGATCTTATCTGTAAATGGGATCACTGATGGATAAGTAAGTATAATGGAAGAGCTAGCTTTACACAATTGATAAACCTTCTGTAATTTACAGGACTTTATAAAATTTATGGAACTTCTCACCTAGTGCAGTTTTAGCTGTTGTAATGCACTTTTCAGTCATATGAAAAAATAGTGTCTAAAATCATGTAAAGGCAAAACATATTCTTCTGTGGGATAATAAAAGCATTTTAGTCATTGTCTTCTCTAAAGGGGTCTTATTTTTTGTTTTAATTCCAAGAAGATAGCAAAGAAATGTGTTTTCCTTCTTTCAATTAGATCAAATCCATTTTATGAACCAAAATCAAGCCCTGCTTTCATTAAAGTTGCTCCGCTGCAAGAACCAGAAAAGAAGATGAAAAGAAAGGCTCCTGAACCACCAAACCTCTTGCCAAAGACAGAGACAGGCATGAGTGAGAACATGTCAGCTATTCCTGCATCGAGGGACCTTTCTTCTTCCCCTAAGGTAGGTTTTTCATACCAAAATTTCATCTTTGTTATTATTAGTACCTTTTTGTGTTTTATAGACGTTCTATTTATTTCTGCAGGTCATCTTAAAAGCTTTGCTTATACTTAATAAGGTGTTGGCTCATCTCTATTCACTTGCTGGCTCATGGGGAGAGAGCAGCAGTAGGAGCTTGTATTTTTTCTTTTAAGGATTTAATGACAACAGTAACAGCAACTGCAGTTTCAAAGAAAAGAGTCTTCTAGTAACAAATGTTACAGGACAGCTGGATATGCCATCGGGAAGGAAGAAAATCATGTTGAACAATACTTTGTCTTGATCTATTGTAATGCCTCTAAGCCTTGCCCCTGTTGAAGAGTCTGTCCCCACGTTTCTGTCATAAATCCGGGTTTTAAAAGCTTAGCACTGGATGCTGTTTATTTGTACTGGGATTTATATATATCCAATTCCATAGGTATGTCAAAGTAATATTTTAAAAAAGTCTACTTTAAGTCAGAGTAACTGTTCATTATCCACGTCTAGACTAAGCATACTTACATATGCACATGCTTCTATGTTTGTCAAGGGAAAATGAGTTACCTATGCCTCACATCACCCTCTTCAATAGAAGTTATCTTAGGATTGCAACAGCTAGTTTGTCTCTGTGAACTTCAGCTCCAGTGTTTCAGCAGTTAGCACCATTTGTGCTTTTTTACACAAAATAAGCATTTAATAGTATATCCTAATGGGCACTTTTAAAAAATGGATTTGATATATGCTGACTGCTTCTTTTGAAGGGTAGAAGGATGATGACAGAAGGCTTCCCTTCCAGTTTTATGAATTTATGCACTTTATCAGCTGTTTTGCTCTGTATTGGTGCTGCTGTACTTAAAAATTCTATGAAACTACTTGCCATAGCTATCATTTCATGGCTTAATCACTCAGCCACATTGCTGTCATGTCCTTGTCCACTCAGGCTCTGATCTAGACACTAAAACTAGTGCTTTACTACTCAGGGTAGAGAGTATGAGACTCGAAATGGAGTCTGCATCTACACACAGCAAAACCAAACCACACAGCAAGGTCACAAGCACAGTTCACAAGTTAGTATGCAAAACCACAAACAGGGAACTACGAAGTCAAAGCACAGCATTTTTAGAATGCTCTGAATTAGGGTTTGATCCTGTTCGCAGGAGTTTCTATATGAAAAATATTGCACATTATTTGATTTCTGGTGGAGTCTGGCCCTTGGGTCAAAGCAAAGTGGCCAAAGTAAAGCATTCTGGTACTACCAGGCAGAGAAAAGACCATCTGTAGATGGGATTTTATCAAGTTGCTTGATGGAGGTTGTGCCCTCATTGCTTATTGTTTGCGAGAGGCTTATTTGCAGGTCTGCATCCAAGGAAATACTTCTCTCTGCCTTATTTCATGTCTTCGTTGAGCTGAAATAATGTATTACTATTGCGTTTGGTTCTTGTAGTTTAAGTAGACTTAAGTTTCAGATTGTTTGAAAGCTGGAATTGATTAAGAAAAGGTGCAGGATTGAACTTTCTGAGAATACTGTGCAGTTATGAACATAATTCCTGTTTATTCCTGCTCTTATGCAGGGTGTTACCTTCTGAATATTTTGGTGCCTGCCTGCTTGCAGCCCACCTCTCTGCCACTGATGCTGAGGCACAGCTGAGATCAGGAAGGGTACTGAAAACTTAACATTCATTAGTGCTGTGAGGGAAGATGGAGCCCTATGCTGACCTTATCTCATACAGGAAAGCTTTGATTTTTTCTACAGGATTTTGGCACATCTGAGACCATTAGGGAAGGCTCCAAAGCAGATGCAGTGTCCTGGTTTATCATATTACAACTGGAGTGGAAAGTTTTTCTGGCTGGGCGTGTTAAAATATTGTACGGTCACTTGCAATTCAGAAAGCATTCTGTAAGCACAATCTTTTTTTCTGTACTTGTTTTGCTCTGAGGTGATCTAATGACGTTAGATCAAAAGCACTTGGAATACTTCTTGAAATGAAGAAAAGTACTGGCATTTGAAAGAAAAGAAAATGAAACAATTTCCTCACACCACAGTACAAAAGTGTGCCTAGGTAGGACTCAAACTGTTGGCACAAATAACTTGTTTATTACTCAGTAATAGGGACAACGTTTAGCAACTCTGAAAAAACTCCCATCAAAAGGTGAGGCGTTGTACAAACATGAACTTAGCACATGCCCTTATATAGGGGGAATAGTCCCATAGAGGCAAACTTAGGTAGAAGGAGGTTAAATAATGTGTCTTATTCAGTGTTTTGTCCAAGTTTGGTGTGCGCAGAAAACCTCTGCTACACCTTTGACCAGAACAAAAGTGTCCCAGCATGTTCAGTTTCCTGTCTTGGTTGGCATCATAGGAAATAGTTGTGGGAGCAGAAATGCTAATCTTAAAACCAGACAACAGGGCATGAATATTAGAACTTTAGGGAAAAGATTCCAAAAATGCTTCTTCAAATCTTTGGCAGAATATTTGGAGCTCACTTTTCCTGCACACACTGATGGTGTGTTCATCACATTTGCTGAACACAAAAAATACAAATGTTTTTATTAACATCTATGTATCAGCATGTTTATTGCTCCTGGAAGAGTATTTGACACATGACAGATTCCTGCTCAAGGTACAGGTTCCAAATACTTGAAATTATTACCCTATTTAAAAAAAAACACCAAAACATTTAGATGTTGGAAACAGCAGTGGCATCCAGGGTTTAGGAGCACTTCATAGAAGTGCAATTCTGTTTGCTGTTGAAACATCGTAGCCTGAATCCAACTTTTTACTGTTACCCAAGTAGTGGTGGAAGGTGTTTCTTGCCTGAGGGATAGCTGACCTCCCACATACTATTTTGTGTGTGTTTGTATGTTTTCTTTATAAACAGCAGTGTTTGTGATAATAAAAGGGAAACAGTGAATTTTTAGCACTTGGCAATCTTGGGTATGTCTTATTTAAGAACAGATTTAATGCATCTAAGTGAATTGCAAAAGGCCTTCTTTTAAAGGAATTGTATGGTCTTCTAACAGCTTAATACTGTTTCTAGATTTTTCTGGAATCATATCCACAACTAATTACTCCTAATATTTCTGACACCACAAAAATCAGACTCCTTCTGGTTAGCTCCTTTGTTCAGAGATGTATGTTGTACAAGATAATTCTGTGTAAAAGCTTCATGTAAAACTAGGCAGAAAATTACAGCAGCATCTTCTGATCTGGTGGTATCTAGCGTCATGCCTGGTGTCCTCAGGATACAGAGGGTACTCCAGGGTAGAGACGTGAGTTGTTGTTAACTTCCAAGAGCTCAGTGATCAGTGAACATAGAATCATAGAATGGTTTGGGTTGGAAGGAATCTTAAAGATCATCCACTTTCACTCCCCTGCCATGAGCAGGGACACCTTCCACTAGACCAGGTTGCTCAAAGCCCCCTCCAACCTGGCCTTGAACTGTGCTAGGAATGCAGCAGCCACAGGTTCTCTGGGCAACCTGTGCCAGTGCCTCACCACCCTCACAGTAAAGAATTTCTGCCTTATATCTAACCTGAACTTCCCCTTGTTTTAGTTTGAACCCATTACCCCATGTCCTATCACTACAGTCCCTAATGAAGGGTCCCTCCCTAGCATCCCTATAGGCCCCCTTCAGATACTGGAAGGCTGCAATGAGGTCTCCACACAGCTTCTCTTCTCCAGGCCGAACAGCCCTAACTTTTTTAGCCTGTCTTCATAAGGGAGGTGCTCCAGCCAGAATGTGAGATTCATAAATAAACATTAACTTTACTAGACATGAAAGTGGTAGAACTAGAGTTTGAAGCAAAGACCAGATCTCATTGTGCGAATGACATAAAAATTTACTGCCCAGACAATTATACATGATCATTGGTCAGAAAGACAAGTGATGATACCAAATACAGACAGTATTTCACTTTTGGTTTTGCCTTGAAATGATTGTTCTTAATCCCACTACTGCAGGTCTTGCCTTTATCTTCTTTCCTCCCCAAAGATGTTATTTCATTTGGTGTCCATTTAACATCCCTTACCAAATTTCAGATGTGAGAAAAGAGGTCAGAGGAGGCTGTTTCTGCCTGCCCCGAATTTGAGGGATTTAACCTACATGAGGTTGAATGAGTTCATGGGCGCTGATGATTTAGAGTCTTTCCCCTTTCATATTAATTCTGCACAGGGGACTCATCCACTTCTTTAGCTGCTTTAAGATCATCCCAGCTGCTGCCGTCTCTTCATCCATTTCCAGCATAACCTCTCTCTCTGCATTGGTCACAAAATCGTAGAGGGGTCGATGTGGGAGAGGATCTCTGGAGGTCATCTGGTTCAAACCCCCTGCTCAAGCAGGGCCACTCAGAGCCAGTTGTCCGGGACCTCGTCCAGACAACTTCTGAATATCTGCAGTGTTCATCTAATCGTTTTCAAATGTTTGCCTTCTACTGCTTCCCTGAGCAGTCAGTTTACTGTAGTAGCAAACACTTTCCAAGCCTCTTTAATGTCTTCCCTTTGAGGAGGCCCTTTCGATCACTTGGAGGTTCCCATGTCATCTGTATTAGTGAGGAAGGGGCAATTGAAGATGACTGCATCCCTCTGTAGCTCCAAAAACCAGGACAGTAGAACAAGCACAAGTGCATGTTGTGAAGAAAATTTAGTGTTTCGGTATTCCACACAAGCAGCAAGCATTTATATTGACTGCTTATGTAAGTAAGAATTCCCAGGGCTGGCCCTTAATAAAATGGGTCCCCTTTGGAGATTGAGTCACCTAACCCAACTGCCTCAGATGCCTTATTCCTAGAGTTATCTGGTTCTCTACCTTGATTGTAAAAGAGCTTAGGTAAGTTAGACTTGGCTAATTAGTTGTTAGGCATTTAAAGTTGGTGAGAATAATTGTCCCTGAATATTTACAGGCTCTTGTGTATATGGCCTAAAGAATAAACACAATTCGATATGAAAAAATGGGAATATGTTGCAAAAGCTCTTTCTCCCTTCAACATGCAGCCATGATTGCACATGAATAGGAGACAACAATATAGAGCAGGAGTGTTGATGAACAAAGTTCATCAAAATGGAAGTTCCCTGCTTCGCTCTACCTATTTAATTACAGATTTTGTGTAAGCTGGTACAAGAAGTGGTGTGTAACATGTGATAACCTATTCATGAGTAGTCACAGAAGAAATCAGCAGAAGGGACAAATTCTTACTGTCCATTAGGACCGAAATAACTGCATGGAAGTGTTTGAGACTTGTGCTTTTGAGTAGGTTTTTGCTTACTCATGGTTTCCTTGGGCTACCAAAGGGATAAATTCTTTCTTAGTTTGGCGTTGCTTATTTTGCCTGTGTGGTTTTCCTGTAGCAATTGTCAGTGTTAATAATGTACTGAGGTTTGTTTCTTTGCAGCCTTGCTTGACTCCCTCCTTCTCCTTGCAAGTGGCTTTATAAATGCAAATTGGTGGAGGGTGGTGTCGTGTCATTCCCATGGTTGGTGCCAACAGGAGTCAGTTTTAGACATCGACAATATAGATGAAACCAAGGCCTTCCTTGATCTATCTGCTGCTTTCTGCCCTTGTGAGTGAAGTATTTTGTGCCTGTTTTCTAGCAGCAAGCCAGTTGAACTGCTTTCAAAAAGAATTAGGTGCTGTTCCACAGTTCTAATATCTCTAAGAGAGATGCTTCCTTCAGATTTTGAGGTTTTAAACCAGGTAAGTCAGTAATTTACCCACATGTTCCTTTAGTGGGAGTTACAGGAGTTACTCCTGCAGGTTTGGCAGCGGAGCTGAACTCCCTCCAGCCTCAGCCCCTCACTTCTCACCTTTTCGCATTTCCAAGCATGTGCAGCAAGAAGGCAGAGTGTTATCTAGATGAAGACACATCATCACATGCAACTCCCTCTGTAGAGCTCATGACTCATGCAGCACGATATATATTGCTACACAGGGAACTGGTCCAGGCTGTGTCCTGAGACAAGGGCCAGTGAAAAGGCACTGCTTTCTCTGACAGTTAAGCAACCAAATGCTGTCCAGGAGCAGTGAATATTATCCTTTCCTATGTTATGAATTTGTTACATGGTGCTAAGCTAGTCTCTTGAACCAGATTTTGGACTGTGGTGGGTTTTTTAAGTTCACAGCTTGATATAAACATCATGAATTACCAGAGCTATTGGCTTGATGCAAGTGCCATGCAGCTGAAAGAATGCTGTTTCACAGCACATAAAGTATCGTAAAGCGAGCAGTTCTCTGCCAGGTCTTAGGTGGCTCAGACTGAGGACTCAAAACTAGCACCTTCTAATAATTTGGATTCTTTGTGGATCTCACTTTTTCCTCAGTTAAATGGACTGCTACCTCACAAAGAAGTCTGGAAGATTAAATGTTTTATCTTCTAGATTAGAATATCCAGAAGATGAACACTGTAGGAAAGCCCTTTGAGATAAATAATACTGTGTTCATGTCAGGATCCGGGTAATATGTAGTATATGAGGCATGAGAACAAACAACTAATAGTTCAGAAGAATAGGAGTGCTGGGTAGTGCCGAGGTTGTTTCTTGAATGCTCTCCATGAGGAAGAACTGGAGGGGAAGAAGTATACTTCCAGATTGTATCATAATACAAATATAAAAAGGGTACTAATTAATAGTGAATATGTAACCATAATTTTGTAATAGCCCCAATTTTTAACACTTGATTTGGCAACTTTTAGTGCTGCTACTTAAGTGTTTGACTGTTTCTTCTTTAGATCCTTATTAATAGTGGGGAAGCAGAGAACAGGTCTGCAGGGCTGTCCTTTAAAAATCTTTCATTGCAAATTAATAGGCATAATTTGCAGGATGATAAATGCTTAGCTCCTGCCATTTTCATAATTGATCTTTAAAGTGTTTCTATGTTACTGGTGCAGTGTAGCTGCTACTGAAATGGATGGAAACACGGTCACTGCTTGGAGCAGTTTTGTGTTGCACCAGTTAGCACTTCTGCAGAATGTCTGTGCAAATAAGGTTTGGGGATTTAACCAGTGTTATGACATTCAAAACCTCACTTTACATATTTTTATCTTTAACTTACATTTATAAATTATAATACCCAGATTTTTTGTTATAAAATATTACTTCACTTCTTGAGGAAAAATATGGCCTTTACCTATATAATGGCAGTATTTTTATATGCTTTATTTCATGTTGGAAGCTTAAAGCCGTGCCACCATGCTTTAAGAAGAAAAGCCAACAGGCATAGAGTGTATTGTGTGACAAAGGGAAATACTATGTGCCATTAAAATGCCAGTACCATCGCATGTAGGCAGACTAACAAAAATACTTTGTTCATATTTTATTCAAAAAAATGATACTAATACTAGAATTTCTTTAATGTTTCACATTTAAATATATGGGGTGATCTATGTAAACCTTTCAGATCGTTTGAATTAAGTGCCCAACTGTGTGTCTTGCAAGGGCAAGGTTGGTTAAATAAGATGTATCTTGATCCAGGAACTGTTTTAAGGCTGCTGAGGTCAGAGGAGAGATTGCCTTTGGATGGTGGGAATACCCACGCTGCCTTTTCTGGGCTGTAGCTTCCTATGCTAGGAGATGAATCGAGTACTTGAAGTCCCAGAAGAGAGGGTGATGGGGAGAGTGACAGCAGGGGATCTCCAGAGGGAGAGGAGGGAGCATGAGCTGGGCTATACATTGCCTCCTGTACAAGTATCTTGTTGCACCCGCTTCTATGGGATCCAAAGAGAAATGGTCTCCTCATGGAGGTGCCAGAGTCATTTAGCTGAAATATGTCCTTTGAATCCTTAAGGTGCAGAAATGAAAGGAAGAAGTTAGGAGCTGCCAGGAACATTAAAGTTTCTGGAGCACTGCAGTTCCTAAATGTCAATGCTTTCATGGCACTGTTTAGTTTCTCTCGCAGAGGACAAGCTGGATTAGGTACAAACAGCCCTGGTCAGGCGAGGCAGCCGTGGCCTGCCAGAGCATTTGAGAAACAACCGCATTAAGTTAGCTCAGAGTGAGATCTGGGCTAGCTTTGGGGATACGTAATCTGAAAATCCGTGTCCCTGGTGAGGGTCTTTTATTTTATTTCCTTTAAGTTATTTACCTTCACTCCTACAGCGGAAGGAGGCTGCGAGGAGGCAGGCAGACAGTGCGGGGCTGTGGGCTTCTGGCACAGGTACCGGAGGATAACCACCTTCCTGCCATTCCTGTTAACCTTTTCAAAGGACGTGGAGGGCTTTGATTCGCATGCTTGGCTTCACAGACTATTACTGTTTAGTTCAAGCTTTGCTCTTTAAAAGGTAGAAGAAAGAAGGAACACTTCTCCTCTCATGAGACCTTTTTTTAAACTACCATCAAAACAAAAATCCTCAAAACCTTCACAACAAAAACCTGATAAAACCTGTCCTTTTTCTCTAGAGTTTTTACACCTTATTATCAAGCTCCTTAACAAGAGCCATACAAGCAGAGTACTGGACAGCTTTCAAATTGAAAACTTTATTCTTTCCAGTGTTCACTTGCATCTAATGAGGAGCTAAACACGATTTGAATAAGCTGATGTTATTGTAGGGTTTAACTTTCAGCTGTTGCATGGAGTTTTATTGTGGGGCTGGTTTAGATAGTTACAGTCTTGGGTGACTCTCTGCTATCTGCAGCCCTCAGCGAAGCTCTCTGTGAAGGAAGGAGACTAACAATAGCCTGTTTCTCTACTTGCCTGAAGGGTGGGTTTGGTTCATCGTGGTTGGCAAGCACCTCAAACTGGAAATAAGCGTGCATGAATAAATATTCCTTTGCTTCTGTCATGATGAGTTATGGAGATATTACAAAAATAATTATCTTCCCTTCATAAATCAGTCTGATAGTTAACTTTGGTTTGCTTACTAATTCACTGTTCCTGCTAATCTTTCTTTGGTTTGGGTCAGATTCTTAAGCACAGGAATAAATCATAGGTCTGATCCAGAATACTTTTATGCTGCTTTGTTGTTGTTGCTGGTGAAGAAAGATGAGTCTAAAACTGAAATAGTTGGCTTCTGTGAGCGCATCTACAGTACGGTGGTGGCCCTATAATGACGTGTTCATATTAGCTGTTCTACCCTGCTTTGTAAAAGTATTTTTAGGCAGAATTTTGCCTCATTTATTTAAAACCGTAATCACCATTAGTTTTAGATGGCCTGGTTAATTGAATAGGTTTGTGAAGCTAGATTTACTGAAAAGTAAAAACCATGAGAAACAAGGAAGCCGTATATGCCAGAAGGCATGTGGAATAGTCAAATAGCCCTAAGGCATGTGGAATAGTCAAATATTATATATGTATGGTGTACATGTACTCGCTAGCAAATACGGGTTAAGTGCAAATCCTTTTAAGGAGAAAGAATCAAGCCAGTTGGAAGGAAATTGTTGTATTCCTGAGTTGCTGGAAGAAATATGTTGTCAATTCATATTGCAACACAGCTATGAGGACTAGAAGCTGCATAATAAACCAAGTACTTCTAAGATAGTGCTGGCACACTAGCTGCATGTTCTACAACAGCATTTTTTAGCCATGTTCAACAGCGTGCTTGCTATCGCTCCTCCATTTGTTGAATTCAGGATGACCTTTGCATGAATAAAGTCAAATAGGATTAAGGCAGGAATTTTCAACAATGGGAAAGAGCAACAGATGTAGCCGACTTTGAACGTGGGAGGATTGTTGATGCACAGTTGCCTAAAGGGAGTGTCTGTGGTGACAAAAAATGGGGGGAAAACCACAATAATTTCCTAAAAAATCAACGGAATAAAAGAAAAGAAAATTAATAGCAAACAATCCAGAGGAACTGAGTGATCCCAGTTTTCACTGAAGTCGAGCTGCATGCTTGTTTTTTGACTCGCTGCCTCTTTTTAGCCATTTTTTCCCCACTCTTTCGGAAGAACTGTCTGTTCTCTGTGACTGCCACTGTATGAGCTATCTGAGGGGTTTGTGTGATGTAAAATATTTTAGATTCACATTTTTTGTGGGTTGTTCAAACATCCTTGAATGGAATATAGGGGGAAGGTGATGCGGTTTCTCTGGAGAACTAGCCATGTGAATACAAAATCCAGATCCTGCTAATATTTATCCTATGCAGAGCTATATAGGTGGATCTCAGATGCGTGCAGTGCAAACACTCTATATACAAGCTTTGACAGAAAAGAGAAGAGGTTGAAAACATATTTAAAGCAAGAATGTTTTTTGACGTATCTTTAGTAGTTTTATACTTCTTGTACGTGAATTTGTTTTCGTTGTAATAAAGAGGGCATGCATTTTTCTTGGGAGATTTAGAGAAACATTTTTGTACTTCATAGGAAAGTATTTGGTTACCTCTTTAAAATACAACCAGTTGTTTGAAACTCAATTAGTTTCCTTATTGAAAAGAGCTATTTTGAATTTAGTAGATAAATGGGTTAATCCCTAAATGATACTTCATAGTTCTTAATAATGAATAATGCACAGATTTTAAATATAGTTCGTATGTATAATTCAGATAAATCAGTTTTGAAAAGCATGCATGGGAAAAGATTTTAAAGTGTGAATGAAATCCTGTGCAGTAGCACAGTGAAAGGGCTTTAAAGGAGCTAGCTAGAAACTAAAGTAATTAAGGAAATCATGTAAACGTTATGAAAAATATTGGTGAGGTTAATATATTAGAAGTTCAACTGTAATATTTAGAGCTTGATTAAACACACACTGATTAAATGCCTGCATTACACTTTAAAGAGAGCTATACTGTTGAGAGGCAGTCTCTCTCTGTAGAAAAATCATTTGGATTCAGAGGATGTAGCATGGTAAAACATCTTCTAATGCAGCTTATCCTGCCTCTTCCTATACTCCTTTAGAGCAGAACTTGATGAGGCAAGCTGTGGATTACCCACTGGCTGATGACACTGTACACTCCATTGTTGTAACACATCTTCCATCCCCCAAAAAGGAGTCTTTCAACAGATATGAACAAAAAAAAAAGTTGGCATCTAGAATTGAATATTTTGAAGAACGCAGCTCTAGGTGCTGGAGGCTTCATTAGTACTGTGTTACCTTAGTGAAGATGCTGTGATGTTTAATTTTTGGGATAAGTAGCAACTTTATATACATGCCTGGCATCTTTAGCACCAAGAGCGCATAACTGCCATTTGAGCGGATTCAACCTGCTGTGGCTGTAGGAAAGTAGCCTTTATTTCCCTGTATGGTCACTGTAGGGACAGACAGAGATCACCAATATGTAAATAACTACTGGCATTGATTGTGCATGCACAGTTGTGTGAAAGGCTGTCATATCCGCAAGAGCAAAAGCTTAGAAATATCTTTTGATGACGACTATTATACATCTGGCTTTTTGTAAGCATTCGTGAGACTTAATGCAGAGTCCACTGAAGGCCACAAGAAGCTGAAGTCCTTTAGTTGCTCCTTAAGTTCCTGGGCAGTGAAATCTTTTCATCCAGCAGTCCATGAGCATGAACCGGGGCAGGTTAAAACAGTTTCTAGTTCCTTAGTTGTCTTTAGAATCCTTAAAGGGTGATCCACAAGTAAGAGTACAGTCACTTTTTCTTCAGTGTGCCAGCCCAAATCTCCATTCTCCCTCTCTTCATCAACACTCCAGAGACAAGGAACTGTAATCTTGCAAGAAGACTTGCAAGGGTAATGTTTCCTGGCTTCCTTCAGGGCAAATAGATCCTTAAAATCCAATTCAGCCAATCAAGCTTTAAAATTATCCTAAAATGTTACACCATTTGAAGTACTTATAAATAAAATAGTGTTATTTTTTTGTATTCTTCATTTTTGTTCTGATTAGCTGCCTTGTATTTTATCCTGGAGTGCAATTAAAGTAATTTTTCACTTACAAAACAGATAGAATGTGTTCCTGTTATTTTAAGTGACCTTAGTTCGTTTTTAATATAGATAGACACACACAATATGTATGTGTGTATTTTATTTGTGTGTATATATAGTTATATACAAACTTATCTTGCTCTATTTATTACATAGAAAGGTATGTATGTTATATGTATACCTTTATAACAAATATACTTCTATTACATGCACATAAACTTTCTAAAAAGTGAATTAAAATAGTAATTTGATACAGATGGTTTAGCAGAGCATGATCGAAGTGTTTCGTCCTAGAATCTGTGTAACTACTCAACCATATTCAATAACAGTGTAACCTGTTTTCATAAAGTTGCCAAAGGGCTCTCAAGAACGCCATGAAAAGCTTTGGTTTTATCACTTCAAAGTAATGCTGAAGAATTGATGCATTTCTAAAGTGCCCATATGGCACTCTGTACTATTGGCAAGTAGTTTGTTGTGATTTTCATTGACAGCAATGGCTCGGTAATATAATGTGACTTTATCCTTTGTTTTGAGTCATGGGTGTGTAGACCAAAACCCAGTCAATAGGCTTAAGTGTAAAACTGTAGCAAGCCAAATATTGTTTCAATGCTGCAATTCTTATAACAGTAACCACAACCCATCCATTGTGCTTAAAATGATAATGGAATATTACCATTCTTATTTTAAAAAAGGGGGGGGAATGCTTTTGAGGGGTTTCCAGAGAAAGAGCTTTCTCTGCAAATGCATTTAACTGTTCATACATTTATTTCTAGCAACAATATCAGGCTTTTATGAAAATCATGTTTTGGTTTTTGCCTACTAAAATTACAATTTATTTCATCACAATATTTATCTTTTAAATTTACAATTTTACAATTTATCTTTTTATATTTACATATTTATTATTTACTCTTGTTGTCAAATCTCAAACCTAAATGTGACATAGGTATGAGTAATAAGGAATAACCAGAAGAGAAGTCTAGTGAAAGCTTCCAAGTTTCTGAAGTGTTCTTCCATTTCTCATCTTCTTGGGCATACAATTGGTTGATTTAAAAACACAATCTGTCTTGTTTTGCAAGTACTTAAAGAGTCTGAGAACTCATACAGCATGCAAGATGTTAAATAGTTTGCTTCAGAGCACTTTCATCTTTTTAGGAAGACTGTTTCCGTCTTGTTTTGGAAGGAACATTTATTGAGTAAAACTGGAGTAAAAGGCAGGCCAGATCTTACTATGGTCCTCTTTTCAAGTTAGAGGGTTCTTTTAAAAACTGGTAGGTTTGGCCATGAGTTGTGGATTTAGATTCTGTAAGAATGTCCCTTTTGACCTCTTTTGTAGTGAAGTTAGTTACAAGAGTATTGCTCATGTCTGATTTAGGATGTAAGAGATCTCTGGAGTTTTCCATAGTGTGTGGGCAGTGATAGCATCCCCTAAGGCCAGTGTGAAGCATCTAGGTCAGACTTCTGCTCTGAAGAGTCTTCTAAACAACATGTCTACCAGCTGCAGAAGAGGTCTTGGGAGGCTGATCTTGCCTGCTGGACTCCTCTTTTGACAGTCCAGGGCCCTCCTCTTACCCTCTACAGCCTTACAGAGAGACTGAGAAGCTATGAAACAGTAGCAGCAACACTGCCAAGGTTTTATAAATAGGAGATAATAAAAATCATTGTAAAATGTCTTTTGAGTATTTAAGTTAGTAAAAAAAAAAGACAACTTACATGAACATAACTCACTGATGAAATACGCTATGGCTAAAGTAGCATGCACACTCTGTATTTATCAACTCTTCATTCTCCCACTGGAGAATGGAAATCTACTTCTATTTGCGTAGTCTTAGAATTTTACTGTAACTGTGGGCAAAACTGCCGTTTGAACTTCTCTCTTGTGCAGCTTTAAAGGTAAGGGGAATCTTAGTCAAGTGATGTCACTGTACTTGTTTCCTAGTCGTGTCTTGGGTCATGTTCTGCTGCAGAGTGTTGCCTAGCAATCGGCAAACCTTAAGATGACAGATCCTACACCTTTAAGCAAATTTTAGAAGCTCATCTAACTTGGAACCAATACTCAAAACAATCTTTGTAGATTCCATTGAAAGCTTATTTACAGTGGTATCAACAAAGTATAAATGGTATCCACAGAGTATAAAATTGGCTTTTATACATTTATCAAAGTTTAGAAATTACAGCTAGTTTGCTGTGTTACCAGAGCTCTCCCTTACATACACTTTCTCTTCTCTTTATTCTCGCCATTTCAAAGGTTGCCATAATCATTTAATCTCTCATTATGCAATTAGATATGTTGCTACACATTTATTAGCAAACTTACTGTCAGACTAGTAGTAAGGCTCTAATTTACACTTCCCAAAGCATGGAAATTCCTGTGTAGGAATAAAGGCTCTCTTCTTTGCCCTCCTCCACCTATCCCGAGGTGCTTGTGCAGTGAAAAGTATTGCAGGAGACAGAGATGTGTGAATGATAAGTGCTCTACACGTTACAACACCTGAACGTGATCAGACTTGTTAAAAATGATGTATGAGGTTTGAGCCTGAGTTTTCTGCATTTGTGCTGGCTGAAATTTTTCCTCCCGTAGCTCCTTGGGGTTTTCTGATAAATCTCTTTTCATCCCCCAACCGAAGGGAGCGTGTTCTGTGCCTTCCCGTACAGCCCCTTCTAATAGCACTCGTACTGCTGGTTGGAAGACTGAAGTCTTCTTGTGCAGTCTTTCCATCTAGGTGTTTCCTAGTCCGTCCTGCAGATGAATATTTGGAATCATGAACAGCTCACACCAGAAGCATGTTAATCATTGCATCATCTTGGAACCGGTTGAGAGCCTTTCTTTCAGGAGTGCTTAATTTTATTTAAGCCAACCATGTAAATTAAGTACAGAAGCCACTTAAAATGTAACACTTCCTTCCATTTATAACCTATCAGCTCAAAGGCGTAACGTCTCTTAAGGATTTTAATCCATTGGACAGTAATGTATTAGGGATCCAGTGATGTTGTCTGTCTTGTCACTGTGGAGTTAGTGACAGTTAAGGCATGGATTAATGATTTAAATAGTGTTGAAAGACCAGTGAATCATGAATCCATATCTCTGATACTGCCTTGGAAATACCAACTCTGAACAATCAGAAGCCCCTGTAGAGTTGTCTCTTCAGGAAAACCTATTGGGCCGTCATCTGTGTACAATACTCATGAGTATTACATGCATTACATATAGAATAGTACATGCTAAAAACTCTTTCAGGTTCCTTGTGTTACCATATAGCAGCAGTACTGTTTTTTTCTCTCTCAGCATCTTGGAATATTTTCTCTATTTACAATCTGCAAAATTTGTTCTTTGAAAACAGAATCATCAGTTTGTCTGAAAGCTGAGATAATATTACAGTATTTACCGTGTACTGTTTTTCTCAAAATGTTTCATTATCTGACAATATATTTTTACATTAGGGAATTTTAACCAGGAAAAAAAGCTGCTGAACAAATTCTGTTTTTCCAAATGTTAAACTTATTTTTTAATTGTTGATGCAAATAAATAGTGTATCCAGGAAAAAGAAAGCTTTCTCTGTGAACAACACGCTAATATTTAGTTCAATATGTTATGAAGTAGGTCCTGGGGATCATTCAGGGTTTTACATGTGTAAAAAAACCCAAACACAAGAATTGACTGCTGTGTGTTGCTGTAACACCCCTAGAACATGGCTGACGCCCAATTACTGCATGCTTAGACTTGGATGGTAATTACAATTGAGCTGTAAAATATTTTGACAGTTTCCAACTGTTGTGTGGTTATTAGCCAGGCATCATAAGGGAACGAAGTACAGTGATTTGATTAGTTCTATATCACGATCTGCTTAAATAAGGACTTTGAAAATAAACGTGTAGCGTAAAGCGTTAATCAAAAGCAGTATTTAATTACTAGCAGCTTTTCTTGACTTCTGCAGGAGACAGTTCCTCTTTCGTGAAGATTTTGCTTTCTTAAATGAGACTTGCCATACCTTTATGCTTCAGCTTTTCATTTACAAGCTTTTACTTGTTGAGTGCTAAAAGCATAACCACACCAAATTTAATTTGTAGCATGAAAATTATGTGTGTGCTTTTCAAGAGGATAGATTTGCCAGTATTGAAGCTAGACAAGCTTGTGTTAATTACATATTATAAAACAAAAAGGATATTTTCATTTAACATGCATTTCTCCTTTTAGCTACACAAGTCCCAGCAATTAGCAAATTTGGGTAGTGTAAGAATTCCTGGAAAAATATATGTTAAGCCAAGTGGCACTTGAATTGATCTCACTTTTACACATATTTTTATTTTGAAATGAAAGTAATAAAGCAAAAATATTCAAACTGCATGCAAATTAAGCTCCAGATTGTGCCAGTCTTATGTTCATTAAGCTATTGAATCTTTGAGTAGTGCCTGTTATTCCATAGGGGCTATTCACGTAATAAGGTACTATTCAATCAGGTAAAGATAGCAATCTGCCTTCACACTGCTTAAATAATGCTTATTCCTTTGGGCAACTCAAATAAGTCTGCCATTCCCTAATTTTTCACTTGCTTAATTTATTTAATAGTACTTCTTGGATTTATGCGTTGTTTATAAATGGTATTTGTGAGTGAAGCATTGCTGATAAAGAAGAATTTTTCATGAATTACCACCTTGGTTTTTCTTTAAAAAGAGAAAAAAGGAAAGAAAGAAAAAGACAAAGAAAACCCCTGAAGTAGTTGTTGTTTCCCAGTTTGCTCTGCTTGTGACATCACTCCTGTGACTGAGCACTGAATCCAGCTATTTTGGTTACCAGTGTTGCTTACATCTCACTGCTTGCCCCAATACCTAATTTCACCCATTATCAGGTGGTTTCTTTTCTGACTGTTGTCCTGGGTTTGACGAGAACTCTCACCTTGCAGATGAAATAACCTTTTTAATGTATCCTGCATGTTTCAAGTGGCTTTGTGACTTTCTGTGGAGATGTGCTGAATGGAGAGACCCTTCCTCTCTGCTGGTGTTCTTGAGAAGCTGATGGAGTGGTTATACTTCTTGGCAGTCCTGGGATAACAGTCGGACTTGGTGATCGTCGAGGTCTTTTCTAACCTAGCTGATTCTGTGATAGTCAGTCTCCTAAAAACTAAAAGAGAAAATATATACTCTGTACAATTATTCATTTGAAGAGATGTGTTGGTAGTTATTGAACTTTCTCTATATTCAGATAGCTGTTTGTCAGGAAAATGTCAAAAATGCGCTGTGCTTTGCAAGGGAATCTGATTAACACAAGCGAATCAGAGCATGAGTCGCTTATGGAACAAACAATGTAAGGACACCACCGCAGGCTTAATTTTTAAATGGGGAATTTGTGAGGGTTGGTTTGTTTTGGGGCTTTTGGTTGAGATTTTTTTGGTGAGAACTGAGGGGCCAGTGTGGGGTGTTGCTTGGTGGGAAGTGGGGGTTTTCCAGCTTGCTTCCACTGCTGTCAGAGAGTGGAGGGGAGCTTTGCCAGGCTCCTGCTAATTGGTGGCAGCAGCTTGTGCCAGCTGTGTTCTTTTCCCTGTAGGACTTGGAGTTAAGAAACATGGAGAAGGCAGGTCTGAAACACATCTCAAAAGATCACCTGGTTCCTGATCTTTCTTCAGGCTCATCTTCCTTATAATCTTCATCAAGGAAAACTGATCATAAAATTTCTACTGCGGCTGTTTTGATGCTGGCTGGAGTGGGAGAGGCAGTACATGTCTTGCAAGCTTTATTCCTGTCTGTACATCTCAGTATGATGTTTGTCTTTTTCACAACAACCTGATGTTGTTGACTTATATTCAGCTTGAATAGACTGTTTCCCCCACATCCTTTTGTGAAGAACTGTTACCTAACCAGTTCTTCCTCATCCTGCGTTTATGTAAATGATTGCTCCTTCCTATGTTGCACTTGTACCTATTGAATTTCACCCTGGTTTCTTCAGAACTTTTTTATATGATAGGTGTTCTTCTAGTGCATTTGGTGTCTATCCCAGATTCATGTCTAATGTATCATGACCTTCGTAATCCAGGCTTTCAGCACTGAGCCCAAGAAATACTCTTGGAGAGCCCCTTTCAATGCATAATTTGAAGAATTGCTGAAAACTGGTCTTAGATAGAGTTTTCTAGTCTGTTTTGCGCCTGTGCTATGTGAGTCTCATTAAGGCTCTGTTTCTGTGCATCATTATGAGAGCATCTTGAGAGACAAGGAAAAGAACTTAACTGCAGTCATAATGTTATGATTGCTGCTTCTCCCTTCCCTTGCCTACTTACCTCTTATAGAAGGAACTTGGACTGATAACAAATTAATGTTTGTTGCTTGTCTCATTTTAACTTTCATGTTCTAAGCAGCAACTTAACAAAAAAGAGGTGAGACAAATAATTATCTTGTCTGCATTCTTCCACTTTGTCTTTTTTTATGCTTTGAAAGACTGGAAAGGAATGTAGATTTTGCCTGCTCCTCTAATATCTCATCTATTGTCAAGTTTTCAAACTGACTGTTAATTTCAGATGTTGTTTCATATTGGTTCTTCCAGTACCCTAGGATTACATTAGATGTGTTCAGCTGATCTGAAAGCATCTGGCTTATCTAAGCTGTTTTCACACCTGGCTGAAATCTGACCTTTTTGTGTCTGATACTAGTAATGCTAGTCTCCAACTTGCATCTGACTTGCAGAATAAAGGCAGATGAAATAAAAAGAAACACATTAAGCATTTCGGATGTCTCCCCATCATTTATGGGTAGCTTCTCCTTTACCACTAAGTAGAGAAGCAATATTTGTATTAATCACCATCCTTGTGGTTGGTTGTGTAGTTGATGCAGCTGACGCGGTAGTTTATCAGGGCTAAAACTAATATGCTTATTTTATTTGCATCCTCAGTTAAGAGGTGTATTCTGGCCTTCAGTGGCACCACATCAGGTTCTGTGTCATCAATACTAGGCTTAAAAATACTGAGTGCTCTAAGTCCCTCCGCACACAGAAATTATTTTCCTTTCTTAGTGCAATACCAGCACAAATCTGGCATCTGTGTTCTGTTCTCAAGTATTTAAAGTATTTAAAACAAAGATTTCCCATTTCAGCAAAGACCCCGTAAATTTGCCTATGGCTGTGCATTAATATAGGTGATGCAGTAGATTTACAAAATAGGTATCTATCACGTTCTGTGGAGCAGTATCACCTTAATGATACATCATCAGAAGCTTGCCTGAAAAAATGTCTGTCAAAATGTTCAGAAGAGTGGGAGAATGACTTGAGTCTCTTTAATGGCTAATGTCAAAAGCAATTCCTGCAAGAAAGTTCACTGTGTTTAGAAAGAATTGGCAGCGACTCTCATTTTTAGTTTGCCTTGTGCTTTCTCTTAGAAGAGATTCTTGTGACCTTTTCTGACAAGCTCTAACACTTCCATTGTTTGCTGCAGGCCTTTGAAATGTGGCAGAGATAGCCTTGGGCCCAGGGAGGTGCATTTTGCTAGTTCAGTTCACTTTTAACAAAGTTAAAAGCTTTGAAAATTGCTATTCCTCATCTGTGGTTTAAGTTGCTTAATTCTGGCAACCTGCCCAAAACCCTGAACGTTCCCATCATGGCAGAAGGCCAGGGATTGTGAACCAGCAGCATCCTGGTAGCTCATCTGGGCTTCCAGCACAGATTATACAGGAGCAGAGACTTCAGCCCATGTGGCACTGGGGCAGCTAGAAAGGTGGACACAAGGAAATTGCTCCTCTTCTGAGAGCAGAAAAATGAAGCCCCATCGCTGCGTGTGACCTGTTCATACTGTTACATTACAAATACATGTAATCATCAGAGAATGAGCCCAGCGTTCAATTCCACTTAATGGTATGAATTATATACCTTTTCCTGTTTTTTATAATTGAAAACATGTTGTTCAAGACAAAGATTATGCGACCTTGGGGAAGAGAAGGTGGACGAGCCTCAGCCAATCCTTTTATAATAGTTGAATCTGAGAAGGAGCTCACTATGGCTTTTTTCATGACTATACTGACAGTCAGGTGAAATTATTTGCACATAAGTAACCAATTCATTATATTGTCTCAGATTTGTTTCTTCCTTACAAGCTAATTAACATAGTCTTCTCCTTGCCATTAACTAATAAATGTAGGGCTTCTCAACCTGGTGAAGTAGCTACCCTTGTTCCTGTGCAGGACTGTTACTCTCTTTTAAGAACATCCACAGGGGAAGGTAGTAATCTTGAAATAAACAGTCTGTCTTGTTCTTAATTTATTCCCAGGAGCAGACAGGGCTCCATGTCCTGCTGCCCAAGTGAGGAAATTGTCCAGTAGTTGGCATGTTGTGGCTTGTGGTTCTAAAAGTTGAGTTCAGTTCCCAAATACTTAGGGTTTCTTATCCTTTTAATCCCCAACAACGAAAACCAAACTGAAACCCTAAAAGGCTATGCTAAGAAAAAGTTGAAGTCATTTCTAGACAAAGTAAAAGCTGAAAAGAGGCTACCAGGTAATTACAAAAATTATGAAATGAAGTACTTAGCAGTTCTGAATTGCCAGGTTTAAGGTAGCTGCTGTTACTGTAATCTCTCCCACCTTTGTGCGCTGTGTGCCTGCAGGTTGTGTACTTGTACACATTGCAATTGTATGACTACATACCATGATTTTCTGCTGGACCACTTCCTCAGTGCTCGAAGCAAAACTAATCAGACCCTGTAATAGAAGAGGCAGCTGTCTGCTGGGCTGCCATTTTATGTTTTTGTAGGAATTGGATGGTGTTTAATGCAGCATGATCTCTTTGTTGTGTTGGGTGAATGCTACAGAGCCTGGGCAGAGCTCAGAACACAGAACTTGTGTGTGACACTGAGCAAACTGCAGTGTTTGAGACTATGAATGATGTATTCCTGTGCCGGGGATGGCCAGGTCTTAGGCTTCATCTTAACTTGTCTAAGTCTAGAAGTTGTTTTTTGGTTATTCTGAGCGCTGTCACCTGCCCCTGGAGTCAGGAGGAGTGCTTTGGTGGGATGCATACATCAGATTCACAGTAGGTATTGTCCTTGAGTTCTTGTGATAGTCTGTTCACTTTACCGACCCAGGCAAGATATGCTATTCAGACTGTTTCCTTCTTCGTAAAATACCAGGTGTGAGTGTCTTGTGTCAACATATTCATTCGCCCATCACAGAGTGCCCTAATACCGTGTGAAGACTATCATGCCAGAGATCAGAAGCAAGCTGAAATGCTGTGTTTGATGCAGCATTTGCATCATACTGCTTAAATGAAGCTGAGTGCCTTACACTGTATGTTAATGGTAATAAATAAGAAGCAACAACTTTTTGCCTTGAGCTGTGAGACTGGAGTATGAGAAGAAATGGGAAGTGATCAGAATAAAAAATACCATTGTTGTGTTTGTGGGGTTGGACAAGTAAAAGTTACGTGGATGAAACTAACTCAAGCATGAGGTACTTGATAAACCTTAAACGCTGGGACCAGAAGTGACAAGATGTTGAAAGACAAGCATTATGTATATAATTCAGCCATGTACAGCACAAACTGTGTAAGTTTAGGTGTGAGTCAATGAGGGAGAGTGGCAAACAATAGAAAGCTGTGGCTGTTTAAGAGAGGGAATACCGTAATGTGGTCTTGATGGCAGGTGTTACCTTCCTCAGCTCTCCCTTGGGTCTGAAGTATTCAGTATATTAAATACAGCATCATACAGCGTGATGTGGGACCACATTGTCCATCCACCTGCAGCTAATAAAGTGAAAACATATTGAAAGCACTAACTCCCCCCCCCCCCCCCCCCCCCCCCCCCAGTTATTTTCAAAAGCAAATCACGGTGGATTAAACTTTGCAAGAAATTTTTCTGTTCCACAGTCGTGCGAGCAAATGGGTGCTTTCTGCAAATGAGCACAGACTGGAAAACTGTTGAGGAGAGCAGAATATCCAGGTGGCTGTGATTGTTTGCTTTTTTCTTCCAGATTGAGAGGCTCTGTTGCTCTTGTTCTCTAGAAAGTTGTATTTGTTCCATATCCTACTATATTAGGTAGCATGTACATACTCTAGATGCTTTCCTTTCTTTTCTCAGGCAGTTTGGAAAAGCCCTTTCCAGCCTCATGGCCACCATACAAAATATGTAACAGGCGACTGAAAACATGTGAAATGTTTTAGAATGAAAACATTTCACCTACTTGAGCAACAACTAACTTGAGGCATGTCCCAGGGTTTTCACTTTCCTCCTCACCTTGCCAGATTCAAACATAAGAGCATCATGTCAGTTCAGGCAGATGTCTAAATGTTAAGGTTACGCTTGAACATGGATTGGTTTGTGCTGAAATTTTAAACCTGTAAAATGATAAGCAATTAAAAGCTTATGCCTAAGGCTGTTAAGATAAAAGTTTGTATTTTGTTGCATGTCCACATTAGCTATAGGCAAAATCAGAGGAGTGAGGAGGGCAGAGTTTTAAGATGTCTGATGCTGGAGAAACCCAGACATTACCTACTTGTTGCTAATCATATATAGGAAACAAATTCAGTGAATCTGTAACACGTACCAGGCAAGACTAGAGACATTTTGTGTAATCATATGCCATGCAAGGAGAGAGCAACAAAATTAAAGAGTGTACTCCAAAACTGCTAAGTTTGTGTATCAGAGTATGAGGATGGCCAAACTCCTAACATTTCTTTCTGGGAAATGTATATTTTATAATACATGCAAGTGCACTTCCCTTACCAGAAACAGAGAGCAGCACCACTTGTATTTTGTTGTGTCACCACTGTAGCTGTCATAATGTTATAGTGACCTGCTACCTCAAAAATACTTAACTACCCAAAGTAAGGAACGTCTCCGCGCAGCTGGGTCGTAAGGATGTTTTCTCCATCTTTGGAATAACACAGAAAGCAGTTTTAGTCTGTCTTTGCAGGCTTGATTGCCATATTCTATTTTGGTCCTGATCCTAGTTAAAAATCAGATTTTGACTTATGCCTTGCCTTTTCCACAGCCCAGAATAAACAAAATTGAATGCACATTGGACATGTACAGACTTTGACAAAGGCATAAATTTTACCAAGTGAGCCGTATTCAATTTAGGGTACTCCTGGGCTGAGCAATTCCTATGAGTAAAGCCTTGTGTTTTTTAAAAAATAAAATTCTAGAGTATAATCTTAATGATGTAGAATTATCTATTCGACTGAAATGTATTAGGGTGTCTTGTTTCTACTGCACTTTTATACCATTTTCAGATGCGCAGTTCAGCTGAGTTTCCCAAACTTTTCCTGCATCCAGCCGCAAGCTGTACGTTGTGCCTCGCCTAGTTGCATGTTCCTTCACTTACCTTTAACTTGCATGTTAACGGTTTCATAATGTTCAGTGAGCCTAGATAGCATTGTAGTTTTGATAGGGGTAAGGGAAAATCCCTTTTTTTTGCCAGTCAAATAAGTAAGAGACCATTGCCTGTACTTGCTTCCTGAGAAACAAAGCTTGTTTATTGACTGCTTGTAGGTTTCCCCTGTTCTGACTTTAAGCTCTATCTCAATCTCAGCTGCTTCTCCTCCTGCAGTTCATTACCATTCTTAGGTTGTCCTCTCCTTTCCTCTTTGGCAAGTTGTGTCCATTAATATAAAACTCAAACCACGCAAGTCTTCAGTCAAGATTCCCACAGCTGTTACATACTTTTTTCTTAACTCCTCTCAGCATCTTTCTCTTCCAGCTGTCAACACTGCCTCTGCTCTCTTTAAATCCTGTACCCCATGCAACTGTCACCAAGCTCTTGCGAGTTGCTCAGACTAAGTCCCTACGATCTTCCTTCTGGGTGCTCCCCAGGTCTCATACAAGAGCTTGATTCATAGCTCCGTGTTCACATCATCAGTTCCCGTCTTGATTTTCTTCTCCTAAGTGTTAGCCTCTTTGTGTCAGATGCAGCTCAACCATCACGTTTGCAAACATTGATGCACTTGGTGCCACGTTTGAGAGCAGCATAATAGTTCTTAATTTTTTTTTAAACTTATGGATGCAGCCTAATACTCAAAGCTATTGTCCTCTTGTTATCATAGAGTAATGGTCTGATGGAATAATCTCCCAAGAGGAAAATTGTTACACACTATAAAATGTATTAACTAAGTTTCCAGAACATGTAAGTAAGAAGAGTAAAGTGAAGAGACTTAGCACTTCTGTTGACCGTGAAACAAGATGGTGCTGACTCCAGCTGATAAATCCACCAACATGATGCTGCCTCTAGATCTGAGCTACCATGAGAGGGACCAGCTCTGGAACCTCTGCACTTACCATACAGTTAATACACAGCTGGATAAAAATCAGTTGATGAGATTCAATCATCTGTTGATCAGTGAGGAGATCTGGCAATCTCTTGTGGATATCTCGCGCTTTTTAGTGGCATTTCCACATGAGTTCTCAGGGACTTTGGCTTTTGAACTCAAAAAGCCAAGTCATGACTGCCATGTGGTATAGAAGAATTGTGTAGTCAGTGCGTAAAGAATTATATAAGAAAAAGATAATTAAATTTTCATTTGTTGAGTTGCCCCCAATCTTGTTGTGCAAACACATGCTAGAAATAGGCACTTGGTAGTAATTGGGTTTGTTCTGAACCTGTAGCTAGTATCTACAAGTATTGAAAGAAGATGTTTTTCGTAATGATGGTTCACCAAAAATATCAAAACTAGCATTTGTTAACCCTTCTGAAGGGGTGTCAAGTGCTCATGCACAGTTCTGCATTACTCATACATTTCCAGTGTGCCTTGAGTTAAGTGCTTTTATCATACATTAAATAATGAAAGCTTTGACTTGGTGAATAAAAGCGTAATATTATCATGATATTAACTCCACCTTTATCCAGAAAACTTGGAAAAGACTAAGTCCGGAAAGAAAGCAGTATATCATTTCTGCTTTATCAGTTAGAGAAAACTGTGTAAGTAAGTTATGCACATCATAAATCTTGCATATTCTGCATGCTTACAGAAAATCTTCAGTGAATGGAAGGGCAAACAGAAATATTTCCAACTGAAGAATAGATTTTCAAAGAATTATAATGTGGATTTAAAAAAAATATATTTGTAAATAAAATGCAAAATTCTGCTAAATGTTTTGATTTAATAAGCTTGGGTGTCCTTTTGTAATACCTAGTTTTAAAATAAAAGTTACATCTTCAGTTTTTTAGATGTGCAGTTAAGGATTTGAATGATAGTATTGGCTATGGCCATTTCGGGGTTAATCAGAATGTATTTAGGTGCTGACTGGAACATTTAACAGTTCTGTAGAGACTTTCAGCAGCAAGTATTAAGACTTTATAATCATCATTTAATATATCGGGTAAGTAGTGCTCTATGGTTTGAAGATGTAGCTCTGTGTTTTAAAAAATTATTAAAGTACCTTTTTTCCACATCTTGATGGTGCTATTTTAATTATTTTCTCCCAGCAGTGTTATTTCCATATATATAATTTGGATAGCGAATATATTGTAAGTGAAGGAGTACCTTAAATTTGGGGTCACTGGTTACTCACTGGGTTTAGCTTAAAGTTGTAAACAAAACAGAAGAAACACCCAATATTAGTTACATCACTCTGAATCTGGAGTAACTGTCTGGCTGCTCCTAAGCAGTATTTATTTCTCTGATTAAAATCTAATGCATGGTGAAGAAAGTTTGTTTATTGCTGCTTTTTGTTCCCTATTTTATATATCCCTGTTAAGATGTTAATTCAGTGTATTCAGAGATACTGTCTCATCATTAACAGATTTGTTCATGCTGATTTGAATTGCTGACAGGATTAAATAATAGAAAAAAAAAGGCAAAACACTTTTTAACAAGTTATTTCATACAAATGATCTGGTAAAAAAAATCTCAGCAAGGCAGACATATTGCACTTTCTAAATGAGCTGGCGGTGCTTCTATGTGATGATGAGGGAGGTGTGTTTATAAAACAACTTCTTAGGGCTGAGTGTCAAGGTAAATGAAAAATTACTTTCCTGGTTCTGTACATTTTCTTCCGCAGAAGCAGTGAAAACATAAATCAGTTGGTAGCTAGCAGCTAATTGCTTTACACTGACATACTTTAGTCAAGCGGGGGCATCGTTGATCTTTCACAAATAGGTAATGTGGCCAAAAGGATTTACTTGTTCAACTTAAGTGGCTCTGATATAGTAAATTACTTGCTCTATTTTTATCTTAATTTGGGAAGTCTTTAGCTATAAGGTGCATAAAAAGCATGTTTGTTTTGTATGTATGCTTTTAATTATATTGCATTGAAAAAATAAGTGGGCTCAGTTCTTTCCCTGTAACTCAGACTTTGGGTTTATGTCAGTCAAATTCTGTTTAATTACATGTAAGAAGTTTTTTAAATGACAGTATTTTTCTGGGGAAATGAGTGTATTTCTTGAAAACATCAGCTGCAATCAGTTTGTTCTCTGCTGAATTTGAGAAATGTTTTATTCCATTTTAATTCTTGGCTTGTGCTAACAAAAATGTAACTAAAGGAATCAAAATACCCTATTGGGAAATGGTCGTTGTTAGATAATGATACTTGTTAGAAAACGCCCTCTGGTAAGGATTTATGGCCGAAATTCCTTTTCCACATAAAAAAAACCTAAAGCCTGGAAGAGGAAGCTCTTTGGGTATGGTTGGAAGTGGTCAATTAGAAACACCATGCCACAATTACCTTTATGCAATCGTGTGCTTAAACAGGAAGAGCGCAGCCAAAAACTTCCTGCTGGAGCCTATACGAGACGAATGATGAGTGTATTAATCACATGTCACAGGCACAGAGACTTTGATCCCCACACCTCAATGGTAGATCGCAACTCATGGTAAACTCTGCTAAGCCTGGCTTTTGATCCAGGCGCAGTGTTATCTTCATTAAATGCGAAAGGGCTTGTGGGGATGCTTTTCCATGGCTGCATTTTGGGGAATCTTTTCAAGGGTGTGTATCCCGGGCTGTGCAGGACTATGCCTTAAGTATTTAAGCACGGTGTTTCCACGGGTACAATTCTTGGCCTGTTCTCCTATGTAGATCTGGAATCCTGTGTATCTACATCCTTTGGAGACAAGTGCCAAGGGCGACAACTGGAGGTAATAACTTGCGATTTGTGTCTTTTGCAAGTTACAGTCATTGTAAACTGACAGCTGTGAAGGACCTAAACTCACATCAAAGGATACAGATCATCTAGTTAGGTCAATTAATGTTAATTCTCGTCTTCCATTAAATTCTTTTATCTTCTTTTCTTTTTTCTTTTCGCCTTTTATTTTTTCCAGCCAAGCCCAATACCAAGTCCTGTGTTGGGGAGAAAGCCAAATGCAAGTCAGTCACTGCTTGTGTGGTGCAAAGAAGTTACAAAAAACTATAGGGGAGTGAAAATCACCAATTTTACTACATCGTGGAGAAACGGTTTATCCTTTTGTGCAATATTACATCACTTTAGACCAGACCTAATGTAAGTTGTGTACTTTTTGCCTGCATAAGCTAACTGTCATAGAAATATATAGCATTTAAGTTTACGTAAAAATAAAATCCCTGTTGGTTTCAGGTGTTGAACTGTTTTCACCCTTTTCTTTCAAGCGGGGGACCATCCTTTCTAAGAAAACAGATTTATAATGCTCAAACTTTATGACTCCTCTTTCTGTCTTGTGGCATAAATAATTGTTTCTTCTCTCTCTGTGATTTGTTTTTCTTCTTCTTAATCTTATACAAAGAACTGACTTCAGGATGATTATGAAAATTGTGTTGGTGTTGAAATGAGATGAGAGGAATAAGCTCTTTGTACGCTGACAAGGACGGATTACCTCCTGGTAAATTTGGTTGTCAAGGCCAGCCTCTAGTCCCTGCCTTAACTTCTTTTTTAGATGGAAAGCTTCAGGCAATGAAACATGTAATCGGTGTTTATTTATTTATTTATTTATTTATTCCTTTAATTTTCCACACTATTAGTTTTGTTGATTGAATTGCTGTGAAATTGCTGGTTACTGTATGATATTACTGTATGTCAAATTTTTAGATTCAGTTTGTTTTAAAACTGCTGCTTTTATCAAATACTGTACATACCCACTGTGCCATTTTCCCCCTCAGTGACTACAAGTCCCTGAATCCTCAAGATATTAAAGAGAACAACAAAAAGGTAAGAACTGCCAGGGGAAAAAAAAAAAAAAAAAAAAGAAAAAGAAAAAAGACACAGCTTCAATTTTGGCTTCACTGCAGGTTTTTATTAATTTTGGGAAAGTGTGGTTGTTTTGTAAGGTCATAACTGTGGCTCACAGAAGGTATTCAACCTCCTGCGGTTCAAATCGGATGCATTATTGACTCTAGTTTGTCATGGTCTTTAACATTCACAACAAGTGCAAGGCTGGCATTAGAGTTTAATATTTGTATGGCCTACATTACTTGTGAAAGCAGAGGAGAGGGCTGGCCAGCCTTCTGTGATCACTCCTCTGATTTTGCCAATCAGCCCTGTAATTAAAAATATGAAAAGCATAGCTGCTCTTGGATTGTCATATGCAAGACTTCTCTTTCTGCTGCTTCAATGGGTCTGTGTGCATCAGTGCATTGATGTTGCTTTGATGGTGGTTTTTATACTTTTAAAGATGACATTGTACACCTGCTTTAATGCTGCACCAGCTGAGTGAAGTGCTGTATGCAGCACGGAAAGTTTAGGATAAAAAGTGTTGGGTCAATACTTTGGAAATAAACCAACATATTAGCAAAATAATTTATAGCACTGTGCTGGGCGGCCGCTTTAAACCACTCTTTGTACTTTTTGTGATGAAAAAGGTGTAAAAAGTTCCTCTGGAAAAAACGGGAACTTGGTTTGGGAATCACCAGAAGACTTTTTATTACTGCTCTCTATTTTAGGCATGTTACAAGCCTCGGTTGGGCCCTAGGGACATGTTCAGAAATTATAATTTTCATGTGAGTCACTGATAATAAAATTGTTCCTGAAAATTGTCTGAAAATTATTTCTAAGGATCTGAGTTCTCAATGCTGTGATTTTAGTTTTATACTGCTTTAAAAGCACTAAATTTAATTGGGATGAAGGTATAAAAATATACATTATTTAGGTTCAATATTATATAGTGAATATGACTAAATAATTTTAGATTGCAGATATGTGGAATTTCTGAAAGTGCTTTATTAAAATTTATTTGTGTTGAATGTCATTATATTTTAAGGTGCCTGCACACTTAATGTGCTAGCCAGGGAGTTAATTGCCTTTAAAATAGTACTTAAGTATTACAAATAATGAAAGATCTCTGAGGTGCTGTTATCTAATGAGTGATTTGGCCAATAATATATTTTTCATAATAATATGGGATTTTATGATGATCTAAGTAGATTATCAGTGACATCACAGTGTTTTCTGTGACCATATATGTTTTGTACTTCAAGTTTTGTTGAATGCTAATTAAGATGGATTATAAAAAAGACTAGATTATTAATTAAAAATGGTAGCAGTACAATCAGTCATCTTTTCTTTCTAAAACTGATGGCAAGCAGTGAACTTCTTAGCTCATCTCTCTTAACAGGATATAGTTCCCAGGACTGAAGAAGTAATGATTGTTGTTATTGTGCAGCTTTTCTCTTTCATCACTTTGCAAGCCTTCACCTGACAGCTACATTGAGTATCTCAGTTGCTTCCTGCAGATTTATTTCCTGGTCTCACACAGTTCTGCCTGATAACCCCGCATGCCCTTGGTTGGAGTGAATGCAGCACTGGCAACAATGGCTGCCTATAAATTCCATGCAGATATGTAACACATTTGACAATGATTCCTCCTAACCAATTAAAATAACATCTATGGATGAACAGGACAATTTTCTTTGTCTGAAGCAGCTGCCTGCCCACCCCCCTCCTGGAAAGGAAACCATAGATTAAAGGTTAACCCATAAGAGTACATCTTTTAGGAGTGCATGACCTTTTTTGTATTTTAATAAAAAAAGAAGAAATCTTAAGAGACAACTATTTCAGTGCAATTACTGTGTATAATTGGGCATTGAAATGCACTGTTACAAAAGGCACATCACTGGAGCTTCTTTATAAGACACACTGGTCATTTGCCAAATTGGTGCTGCCACCGTTGCTGAATAAAAAAGGGTATTTACCTGTGACATCTGATCTTGGCCAATATGTCAGTGTGTTACATAGTTGGGAAATGGTTGGAATACTGCCTGTGGTGCTTGTGCTGACGGATCCCAATTGATGTCTGTCAATCAGCTTGTCAGTAAATTAAAAAAGAAAAAAGAAAAGAACTTCATCAGATAGGTGAATAGGCTTAGTGTCCTGAGTATAAATACGTGTGTGGATACAGGTATTGTAAATTCTGCAATATTTAATTATAACTCTTAAGAAAACCCCAAGCAACTACTTGAGATTACATTAATATCAGTCAGAATTTGAAGGTAATTTTGGTACACAGTGCCCACTGCAAATTCAAGTTTCTGTCAGGAACAAAAGAGAAACCAGGATTATCTTTGAGAAAATTAGATATGTTGCAGGGCTACTTTCCCGGCTGATCCGAAGAGTTGCATTTCTGCTTTTATCACATATAACTAAACATGCAGCCTTCCCAGTAACATTAACCAACTGATTTTTTTAATATGGTTATTTGATTGTTAGTAAATAATAATTAAAATGTGTTAAAATTACAGCATACTGGCAGTCTTGTCCTTTATCAGGAACAGAAATATTTCATATTGCTAATAGCATGTCCTGCACTTTAAAAATGTAAGCTATTAAACTACACTTGGCTGGAGCTTGGAGGGGATGAAAGAATGAGAAGTGGAAGGGCACAACAGTGTGGTTCTAATAATGAACTTCTATTTTTAATTATTTTATTGTTTAGAGAAGCTTGTTTCATTTGAAAGGATTATTGTCTGGAAATAGGAATATATCTTCTGGATGTTCAGCTGGCACTTTCAATTTCCATGATGCTTTTTTTTATTTTCCTTTTTTTCCCCCCAGTTTTTGACTAAATTCTTCAATACTTTTGAACTTGAGTGATTGTCTTAACAAAATATTTCAAGATAATCATTTTGAAATATACATTTAAGCAGAAGAATTCAGAATTACAGGGATAGCATTGAGTCAAAATGGAGTAAATTCCTTACCTTAAAGCTGGCAGCCATATTTTTATAACAGGCACTCATTCCCACTTCTGTTTAATTCCACAACATCATACACACGTATTTAGTTGTGTGCTTAGGTGTTACTTGTTGACCTTGGTGGGATCGTGCAGGAGCATAGTTAAACATGCATATGAACATTTGCAAAGTCAAGTCTTTAGTTACGTCTCTGTTTAACAAAGTAATGTGACCTGGAAAATTTACTCTGTTCATACCATGTTACAAACTAGTTAGAAACACTAGGCATTTGTAAATATGCTGGAATATCAAGATGCTCCAAGCTTTTCTAACAGTGAAGAAGAACCCATCACAGGGTTCTGGACGCATACAGAACATGATTGCTATTTATAGAACTAAGGACTGTAAAACATTTGTGTGCCAATCAAGATATCTAATATACTTTAAAAGGAGAGAAGCAAGAATATGTATTGTCCAGAATGTGAAGAAGAGGGGATGGGAAATAAGTATCTGACATCAGTGGGAAACTATCGTGTTTAATCCCAAGCATCACCAGAAGAATTGAGCAGACAGTAAAAAGTGATTGCAGCTGTATCAAGAATATCCATCATTCTAAATTCAATCCTTCTGCAGTAGTGTTACCCATTCTAAGCAACTGCCTTTCCCAACAACTCTAAAACACTGTCCCCATCTTCATTTTACAGACCCTGGGAGATATTCTTAGGATTTAGTTTTATTAGCATATAAATAAGAAATCAGGAGTATAAAAGAGTTCAGGTCAAGTCATGTCTATGGGCTTTGGCTGCTGTGGACTGCTAAGCCCATCCTTAGGTCCTTTCATTTTCAGATGGTAACTCCCACTACGTGCAGTGTGGGGTAACAGGTTATTTATGCCACTGAATAAGCACTGACCCACTTAATCAAATGAAAAATCCTGATGTTACCTTTGGTCCACAGGACAACACAGTTGGCTTGCTACACTTTCATACCCAGCCTGTTTTCTTCTGGCATATGAGCATTCACCCGTTCTCAGTACCTGCTATGGCTTAGGCTGCCCACCCAAATCCCTGCACTGCTCTCCTTTAAGTCTTCTTTGTCTGTGCTCCTCATGTCTTTTTGGTTCCAACTGTCTTGTCTCCCTGTCCCCCATATCCAGCCTGATCCTGCTCTTCCATCTCTGTGTCTCAGTATCAGGTAAATGACAGCTGTCCCTCTTCTGCCATCCAAGTTTTTCCATTTCCTCCCACCCATGATTTTCCTGTTATTCTGCTCTGTCTGGAGTTTTGTATCAGCAAATACAGCAGTCATGTTTTCTACTGCTTCTCATATAGCGAAGTACAGCTCTGCTTTTATAAATGGCATAGCAGGTTCTCATAATGCACCTTTCCAAAAAATGATACCCCACCAAACACTGGCAATGATTTTTAGGCCAAGTCATTTTGCACTGGGAGAGCCAGAAAAACTTAAATTATTCAGATAACTTCTATGTCTAGATAAATTCTGTAATTTGTTATAGCAATATAAAAATTACTTCACAAAAAATGATTTGGCAAGTTGTACCTGAGCATAAGGGAAAAGCATACAAAATTTCAGGAAGATAAATTCCAACTCTTGGAAGAAGAGTTTGAAAAGTGGCTGAAATAAAAGCTGTTTGACCCTCAAGTATGGACTGATACTGCGATGGGAATGAGAGAGCCTCCTTTTCTCAGAGCAAGTAAAATAACCGGTCTGCCAGGCCAAACCCACATTCTAAATCATCACTGAACATCTAGTGTTATGAAAACAAGAGGATAAAAAAAAACAAATCAGAATTGATTTCTCTTTTCTCTCTTTCTTCCAGCCTTCTAAAACTAAATAAAATAAGGAAATAGTGTAAAACTGGGTTAAAGTTGAAGCTGTGCATGTTGCTGTTTCCTTGAAAAAGGCCAGGCTGTCATCCGTGTCTTAAATTTAGCATCCATTTTTGTTCAAAATAATGTAGGAACAACTGTGAACATTTTAGGCCCCTTCAGAAGAGGGTGAAAAGGAGCCGTGGAATTATTGGGGGAGGAGAAGTCCAAGTGCTTTCACTGAGTGCATCTACGCTAACAGGAGGCCTTTTTAAAAGCTTCCTTGAAACACAATATTGTCTTCCAGGGTTAATCCAGGATAGTAATAATTAATTGTAAATTGAGAAACGGCTTTAATTCTTCAAAACTAGACAAACCTGATGCACCAAGCCCACTCAGAGCTAGCAGAAAGAAGACAATGTGGCCTCACAAAGTGGGAGGCTTGCAAAGTGTTTAGCTCTGAGAAACGAAAGTGAAGTGGGAATGAAATTCACTCTCTCTTACAAATTTAGCATCAATAAATGTTTTTTAAATGCATTTGTTTGCCAGACTAATGTGATTTATGTCTTGTATCAAGTAATCTGTGGTGGTGTTCTTTTTGGCTATCTGGACATAGTTTTTCATCAACACAAATCACTGCAATTACATGACCAGTAGAAGGGAGAAGGTTGATCACCAGCGATAAAGCCCAAGATGGATTAGTGTCATGTTTCTTATATCTTTGTTCCTTATCTTAAAAAGCCATCCTTAGTTGCTTTTTTTCCGGGCCAACTCTTACGCTTTTTTCATTCACTTGTTTCCTGCTACTTGAGTCAGAACCATTTAAGATATTGGTAGGTTTCTTTAGTTCAAACAGAAGGGCTTTTAAGCTGCAGTGTCATGAACCACTTTTTACTCATGAAAATGGCATAATTTTGAGTAACCAAACATTTTAGTATAGTATGGTGTTGAGGTATGTTAAAGTATTTAAAACAATGCCATTTGAGTGTCTTTACTGATGATACTTTCTCAATTTACATTGCTATGAATTTACCCTGGGAGATAGTTAGAAGCCATTGGGAAAAACTGATGAGTTGGATGTTGGATTGTGCAACAAAATATAGTAAATACTGTAATGAAGCCAAAAGAATAATAAGTAATAGAGTTGAACCCATACTGTTCCTGTAATACTGGATATGCTTTAGGCTTCTTTATTTTGACTAAAACTTTTACTTGCATTCTTGAGATGTTACGGTATGTAAGAAACTGCTTCATTATAACCTTTATTTTGTCTGTTTTTAAAGGCATACGATGGGTTTGCCAGTTTAGGAATATCACGACTACTGGAGCCTTCTGACATGGTTCTATTAGCAATACCTGACAAACTGACTGTTATGACCTATCTCTATCAAATCAGGGCACATTTCTGTGGCCAGGAATTAAACGTGGTTCAAATAGAGGAGAACAGCAGTAAAAGCACATATAAAGTGGGTAACTATGAAACGGACACAAACAGTTCTGTCGACCAGGAAAAATTCTACGCAGAGCTGAATGACCTGAACCGGGAGCCCGAGCTGCATCCGCCAGACAGTGGTTTGGCAGACTTTGCTTCTCAGGACGACTCCGTCTTTGTAAATGACAGTGGTGTTGGTGAATCTGAGAGCGAGCATCAGACTCCCGATGACCATTTAAGCCCAAGCACGGCTTCCCCTTCTTCTCGCAGGACTCGAAGTGACACAGATGCACAGAAATCCCAGCAGAGCTCTGGAAGGACTTCTGCATCTGAAGACATTGGGAAGTGTAGCAGTACAGATACAACGCAAGCACAGCCTACATTGGGAAAGAAGAAATTGCTGATAGCTGACACTTTAGACTTGAGTGACTTGGCACATGTCAGTGATCAAAAAGAGGATGTGTCTCCCACGGTTGCTTGTGGAGATAACGACAAGAAGAGACACCAGAGCTCAGACAGTACCATTGGTTTCTCAGAGCAAGAAAAGCTGGGACGTATAGGATCCACAGGGAGCACAAGAGCAGATCCTGGTTCGCCTGTCACAAAGCCGAGTTTATCTCCTACTTCTAAGCTTGGATACTCCTATAATAAGGATGTGGATCTTGCAAAGAAACCACATGCTTCTCCAAGGCAAACGGAATCTGATTCTGACAGTGATGCCAGAACGGCTTTAAATCATGCAGATCAAACTGCAAAAACAGCCCAGGTAAGAAATTTAAATTGATGCCTATGAATCAAGATGCAGATGCTCTTCGAGTTCTTTCTCCATGTTTGCAGTTTGCACCGTATTTTCAGTATATATGGTGAGGTGAGCAGTGTATTTTTATTGTTGGGCAATAAATACTTTGATTGAGAAGTAAGTGGCCCTGAAAAAGAGCCATACCATGAAAAAAGAATGTATAGGTATTCTCCATCTCAAAGAAGATGGCTTCAGGCTTTTTGCCACTGTGTGTGACAATACATTTCTTCTGAAGAAAAACTGGAAAAGGACTTAGCAATTCATTCATCCGCATTCACAAAAAAAGTTTTGAATACATTAAATATACCTAAGAGACATCAAAAATCTTATTTGAGAAACCGCACAGCCTTGTGAGCATAGCCACGATGGTGAGGTAGAAATTCCAGAATATTAAGTTATGATGTGACCTCAAGCATATTACTTAACCACAATATAATTTTCCTTTCTATAAACATAAGAAGTGTATGCCCTCCTACCTTGCAGATTTATTCTGAGGGTGGAAGTTGAATATTATATAAATGCTGAGTATTATCAATAAAGCACATCATCACAGAAATATGTAGAAAAAAGTCCTGTTTACAAAAATGCCAAAGTAAGTTTATAGTTTTACCCTGTGAAGAGCTTTCTTAAGTTTTGGCTTTGGCTTTGTGCCATTAGGTCTGATAAGAAAAGAATATAGCCAGTTGTTTGGTACTGTGGATTGCCTCAAATATTTTTATGCTTTTCTCTCAGTAAGTGCCATAAAGATTAGTTTTATAGCAGGAGAAGTCCATAGATGGGTGGTAGTGGCCAAATATTAGTTCCATAGACAGCTGTTTTCTTTCCTTTAATCAGTAGAGTCCCAAAGTTTCACTTTGCCATCGTCTTTGTATACTGGATGAGAAAGAAACAGCCAGGCCTGTACAGAATATGAATAGGAGGAAACAGGATAGAACGGAGAGTGGAGCAGGAGACCTCAGATAAAACCTTAGATGTGAGCCTCCGTCTTAAGCTGCGACACTCAGTTGTTGGTTGGAGTCAACCATCTCAACTTCCATGTGGTTGTTGCAGGAGCACAGTCTGCAATGTCTGTCCCAACTCTATCTCACGTAAAGGCCTGGAGACACATTTTCCCAGAGTCTTCACAGCTGACCTTGACTAAGAAGTCAGCACTTGGGAGTATATGTGTATAGGAGCTGCTTATGTTGCCTGTGCAGAAGCCCCCCTTCTGTTGTTGCTATTCTGCAATATAAATCAGTCGTGTATGAAGAAGGGACTTTCTCATGGATGTTCATAAATGAAGTAGAAGCAGATATTTTTGCAGGTGTCTTGCCTTGTGCCCGGCCTTTTCGTGTTCAGTTCAAGTTTTAAATGAGCGATACCTATGTATGTAGCCAATGAAGCATTATATTTGCATACATATTAAAGTAAATAAGTAAACACATGGCACATTTAACATAGTTTCCATAAAGCCAATTATATTTTTTCCACAGTTGCAGTTTGAAGGCATTAAATGTTGATAGAAATTAAGTTTTAGGGGGAGGGGAGAGAACTCTTATTTACATTATAAAGGCCCATGACTTTTTTTAATTTTACATTTTGATCATCTTTACTTTTCATTTCTATAGAATGTTCTGTCACCTCGTGAAGCTATAATCCATGTGACTCCTGACCTTTATTATATAGGAAGGCTCCTGGCTATTAACTACTGTATAAACATTAAGTACCCTGAGGCTGCCTTGCTGTTAATTGTATTTCTTTATTTTTAAGCAACGTATGTTGTCAAGACAAGAAGAACTTAAAGAACGAGCAAGAGTTCTGCTTGAGCAAGCAAGAAGAGATGCAGCTTTAAAGGCAGGGAATAAGCAACTAACCAATACGATCATCCCAGCCCGCAATAAGCAGCTGAATGATGTAAGAAATATTGGCCAGTATGGCAGTTTACATAGTTAAATTTATTGTATGTGCATATGCTTTCAGGGGTGGGGGATTTCCTTGTAGAATACTTCTTTCATGCCGAATTGCTCTGATGTGTCATATACCCTTAGTTCCCTTTTAAAACCTGTTTCTCCTGCAGTTTTAGCCAACAGAAAGATGCCTTAGACTTCGGTGGAAGCAGAGGTCTGGGTGCACCTTCTTTGATTGGCACTGCAGTTTCTCATGAGACAAAAACAAAAGTTACTTGGTAAATGATAGTGAAGTAATTTATGCTATTTTTTGATTACTTCTCTCTTTTCAGTTAATGTAAATGCATTCCCTGAGCTTGTGATGTCAGCTACTTGCTGCTTCATAAGTGTTGTTGCAGTGAATGAAGCTGCTTGTGACAGTCTTGTAAAAGAGTTAATGGAACAATTCCTTTTTATCACCAAAGTTGATTATGCTGGTGAGATGGGAAAGCGAAGCTGGGGAATGAGCTCCAGTGTCGAAGTAGCTATGGTTGCACCTCCAGTGGCCTCCGTGATGACCTGGAAGGATGCATACTCTCTGGAGATGAAAGCTAATTAATTTTTATGCAAACCTTTGCAGTGTGGGTTTTGGGATTCTAACTATTGCACATTAGAGACTGTACTGGCAACTGAGAATGTAAATGTAACTGAAAAATAATGATTCAGAGAATGATTCAGAGAAAGGCTTGAATCTTTACTGATTCAGAGCCTAGTGCTGAGGGGCAGATTCTGCTATTTACATTAATGGGATCATACATTCCAAAAATGAAGACAGTGATTTACATGTCTCTTTTGGTTCTCTGAACTGTCTTGAATCCATGGTGTACTTTTTTTCTCCCTTTGCAATCCCTTTTCCCAAACTGTCACTTCTGTTTTCTTTAAAATATATTCATATATACAGGCAAGTCTTGTTTGTAGAATGATAACATAATGATATATAAGTATTTTTTTATTACTTTGTATTTTTATTTATATTTTTTAATTACTTGGTATTATTTTATTACTTTGTATTTAAGCTTTTCCTACTAAAATATACTTTAGTATGAATTTCACTTTGGAATTTTTTTTATTAGTTTTTCATAAGGCAAACAGCATTAGAACAGGGATAGTAGAGGCAACTGCTCAGGCAGAAACAACTGTATTAGAGTTGCCTAACAATTTTTATTATAAGCTCCTATTTTCAGAGTTTTACAACTTTGCTAGTATTTCATTGTTAGAACTGAAATTCTCCCCATCAGCTCTCTGCCTCAGGGTAATATTATTTTACTTTTTACTTCAGAAAAACCCTGTTCAGCTGCTTCTCTGTATTAGGTTGGAAAAAACATTGGGTTTTATGTTAAAAAATGTCTTGTAGGAAGAAGGTTTCATCCCCTTGATAAATCTTTCAAGGCAATCAAAGGTGTGTTAATAGCACAGGCAGCCTTCAAGTTCAAGAAAGTTGGTGTCAGTAAACATTGTCTGTATGGACACAGCACAGCAAAAGCATCATTTACTGTTGCTTCCCTAAGGGTCAGGCCCATTCTGATGCAGATTGTAGTATTTGATGAGAAAATGAACATGGGCAGGCAGTGTGCCCTCGCAGCCCAGAAAGCCAACCGTATCCTGGGCTGCATCAAAAGGAGTGTGACCAGCAGGTCAAAGGAGGTGATCGTGCCCCTCTGCTCTGCTCTTGTGAGACCTCACCTGGAGTATTGTGTGCAGTTCTGGTGTCCTCAACAGAAAAAGGACATGGAACTGTTGGAACAAGTCCAGAGAAGGGCCACGAGGATGATCAGGGGACTGGAGCACCTCCTGTATGAAGATAGGCTGAGGAAGTTTGGGCTGTTCAGCCTGGAGAAGAGAAGGATGCATGGAGACCTCATATCAGCGTTCCAGTATCTGAAGGGGGCTATAAGGATGCTGGGGAGGGACTCTTCATTAGGGACTGTAGTGATAGGACAAGGGGTAATGGGTTCAAACTTAAACAGCTAGATTGGATATAAGGAGGAAAATCTTTCCTGTTAGGGTGGTGAGGCACTGGAATAGGTTGCCCAGGGAGGTTGTGAATGCTCCAACCCTGGCAGTGTTCAAGGCCAGGTTGGACGAGGCCTTGGGTGATACGATTTAGTGTAAGGTGTCCCTGCCCACGGCAGGGGGGTTGGAACTAGATGATCTTCAGGTCCTTTCCAGCCCTAATTATTCTATGATTCTATGATTCTATTAGAAAGCAAAACTTTCTTTTCTGGACTCCAACTCCTGCTGATGAAATCCAAAGAGAAGGAAGAGGAGCTGGCATGCAGATGAGAGAT
Organism: Pezoporus occidentalis; assembly: GCF_034315485.1. NCBI lineage: Eukaryota > Metazoa > Chordata > Aves > Psittaciformes > Psittacidae > Pezoporus > Pezoporus occidentalis. Next base: position 240,245 of record NW_026913586.1, on the reverse strand, counting down.
GCTCTGGGTAGATGACAAAGAAGTAAACAGCAACATGAAGTTAGACAAAGACAAAGACTGTGTCTAGGCCATAAAAACTACATGAAAGATAGGAGGTGGAGACCAAGTTTTCAGGGTGAGAATCAGGATTACATAGTTCAGGCACTCAAATTACCCATGGGACCTTATTTCATTTATTGCAAAAGATGAAAAATTAATTAGAAGGCTGCAAGAAAGGGAAGAGCCATTTTTTTGGGGTGCTCTGCAGAGACAAAGTTTCTTGCTGCCTCCATCAGAAGCTATTTACAATGTTGGGAAGCTACCTTCAGCCCAGCATACTCAAGGTGGCAGATTCCTTTATTTATGATTTCCAATCCAAGGTTCTTGGGGACTGATTTCTGGAAGTTTTGAATGCACCCAGCTGTAACCAAGTCAAAGAGAACTGCGCTGTGAACAAATGGTTCTGGCTCCAGAGAAATCCTTGGTGCTGTGAGCAAACAGGTAGTGGGCACTCTTCAGTTGAGCTGACTGTAACATAAGAAAAACAAAAGCTCCTCAGCTCAGAAGGGTGCTGTATAGATGTAATTTGGAAACTCTTAGATATGGCAGTGAAGAGTGCCACAGAAATGCTCTGGAAGAAATTAATAATGCTGTGTTCAGAGAAAAGTTTACAAGGTTTAGTAGTTCAAACAAGGTGTAGGGCAAGCATTGAATCATGAAGGTGAAGTGAGATATTGAACAACTCATTCACTGAACATTGTCAGTCATGGCTACTGAAAACAATAAGTATCCGGTAGGGAAAAAAAAAGTTTGGGTTGTGCAATTAAAGACTATACCAAATGAGAACCAATGCAAGGTTGTACAGCTAGCATAATTCTGACATTTCTAACTTCCGAGTGCTTGGCTTGCCAAGCTCAATGTTCTCCTAGTGCATTTTGGTGGGAAACATGCATTGTGAAAGGAGGCATCTGTTGTAGAAACTGGTATAGTATTCACATTTCTTATATGTTATGTCGATATGTGTTAATATATATTACATAAAATTGTATGTAACATGTATATGTTATATACCTATCCATAGATGTGTATGTTCTGAATGAGAATGTGTGTATGCATCAATATATATAGATATAAGATAAAATACATTAATTTCTGATTTTTCTTTAACATATTTTTTTCTTCACAGAGATGAGACGTTTCCATTTGATGTAGTTGTGACAGTTTACTACCAGTCATTGCTTATTTGACTGTCAGAAAATAGCACAGACTTATTTCTATTCAGCATTTTCTGGTCATTAAGGTTAATAATAAGAACTTTCACTCAAAACAGTGTTGTATGTGTCAGTGTGCAGTAATGTGTAGTAGTGTGTTATCCAAATGAGAGTTGTGATAATGAGAATCAGCATTTGGTGGTGGGAATAAAATAGTTTAAAATAGGAAGACCTCATTTTAAGTAAGAGAACTTTAAAGAGATAGTCTAGGGCCAATACTTTCGGACGTAACTCAAAGTTTGCAATTGCACCTTTTTTGATACCTTCAGGAAAAGAGCTTTAAGCAGCCCATTCTTTCAGTGTGCTCTGAAAATTAGTCACTCCAGGTAAGCAAAGGCTGCAGAGTCATTAGTTACTTTAGACAACCTTGTCTCATAGGCCTTGCTGTTAGCACTTGACATTTGTCATATGAGAACTATGAATCGCTGTTTTCTTAGTAAACAAGTGAGAACAATGTACAGTGCATGCGGTTGTATTGTTGCCTGAGGTCAACAAAAGGGAGGAAATTTCCAAGTCTGTTCCTTGGTCATAAATACAGGTTACTTGGTATGTGCTCACCTGATTTGTTCTGGTAAAAATCTTTTTTGAAGAAGTGTTCCTGTGTCTCCTTTAAGCATAGAGCAAATACCTTAGACCATCTGCAGGCTAAGCTTCACCTTCCCTCTGGTTGATCAATATTGTGTTGGTTTGAAGGTTTTTTTTCAATACTCTGGGCTTGCTTTCCTTGTTTTTTTAATCTCTTGTGTCTTGAAAGGCCAGCTGGTGGTCAGTAATGACTTACTGGCTGTTTTCCCATGATGTGTCCATTATCGTGGCTGTTTGCCTCTTTGAGTCTTTCCTACTGCTTGAGTCTTCTTTTGTGCTTCCATCTTCTTATGTTTGTGCTCTGTGGCTAGGCCTATATCAGTATTCTCACTTGATTTACCTTTATATATATATATATTTAAACTCAGGAATTGATGAAGTTGTGGGAACAGAAGATTAAGGCACTGAATTTGCTCATATACCTGTTAACTCAATCCCTTTTTCCTCTGGATTGCATATTTCTCATTGCATCCCAAGCTATATCTTCTTCCCCTTCTTTCATTTGTGTCTTACTGTTCTTTTTTCTCTCTCACACTGTATTTCAGCTATCTGCCCTGGCCATTTCAGCTCCCTTTCTTCTACTTTTGAACTTTTCTTTCTTAATACCCATTCTCTTTACTCTTCCTTCCCTTGGACATCTTCCCTCTGTGCCTTTCTGCCCCATCATCTTCTGTTCTTGTTCAGCCCACCTAATTTAGTCCCATCATCTTCTGCTTGCTTCCTCTATTTGTATTATGTGAGTCCCTTTTCTCCCACTTCTCCCTTGTTTGCAGTGTGGTAGTTTTTTCACTGTTAGGTCTGTTCATTTGGTGCTTCTCAGAAGCCTTCAATCTGCAAGCTGTATGCATGCCAGCCTGTATGGAGGTATGTAAGCCTGTAGGCAGGTATTTAAAGTCTAAGAGGACACTACATGGATCAGAAACTCCTTGAAAACATGCTTATGGTTTGGGAGGATCACAGACATGTCCTTAAAATTGATGCAGCCTTTTAGAGACTGGAAGAATTAGCTTAAGAGCTCTGTGAACAGAGTTACTGATCCTCTCATGGATCCCTTTCTCTATGGTAGATTTATAAACACCTCAGCCTTTCTGCTTGCTTTCTTGATGTAGGTGTGCATGTAGTGACTCTTTTACGAGGTGCTTCTGTCATTTCCAACCTGGTATAGCAGCTGTAATCACTTAGCTTTTAACCAGGAGAGCCTTTTTATTAGCTTACTCATTTTTATTTAGCTCACCTTTTCTCATGATGAATATCACACGGCTAGAAGGGGCATATCTGCTCCCAGCAGATGCTGTAAAATATCAGCCTTCAGTGATGGTTGTTAGCAGCGGCAGCTTGGCTGGAATGTGATGTGGGAAAGGCAAGGAGACTGGAGCTGGTCTGCGAAACCGAACTGGCAAAGTGGCAGGCTAGAGGAGACCGCAGTGAGTTAGAAATATTCAGGAGTCACAGGGCTAAAAGGTCTTTCCAGCAGGGAACCCTCGCTTCCATGGGCGGTGGAACACATAATTCTTGAATCTCAGCAGAACTCCACTGTCAGCAAATATCTGTGAAGGCCAGTGGCAAAATGTTCATTTGTCTTACTCTCCTTTAATGACTGGTCCACATAAAGAATAGAAATTTACTGCAGCTGTCGTTTACTCTGTAAACTAAAATGGCAATGGTTGTGGAGTCTGCATGATTACAGAGAATGGAATTAGGAGTTAAGAAATGCACAGGCAACTTTAATTAACCTCCTTTGTGTATATGCATTATGATGCAGTCTTTAATTATGTGATCACATACTATTTTCCCCAAAGCAATTGTGTCTCATTTAGCTCCAAGAATTGAGGTGATGTAGAAGGCTGTTTGTCCAGAGGACCTCCGTCCTTTTGATTGCAGACATTGGAAGGTGTACAGCAAACGAAGCAGGGATTCCAAGGAGCAAAAGGATGAGGTTACAGTTAAGAACTGAACAAATTAAATGTAGTGCTGCCTTTGCCTCAGAGTTCCTGATCAGTGCTGCTAAATCTTTTGAACCAAAGTTCATCTAAGTAGTCACTAATTGTGTATCCTTCCTTTCTGGATTGCCATTTGAGGCAAAGGTTTGATTTGCAGGTGTATTGAGCACCCAGGTTTGTCAGGGAAATCAGTCGTAGCTGTGCTTGAGACCTATAAAGGGCTGCATAAAGCTTCATATACTGAAGAAAACCCAGGTAACAGGCTTCTCAGAGCGAGCACCTCATGTTAGATCCTTTTAGCTGGATCTCTCTGTCACAGTTCTCTTCCGAAGAACAGGGTAATAACGCTACCACAGGGTGTTGTGAGAGAGGAATGTGATTAATGCTTTTGAGGCACTTAAATACTGTAGTGATGAGCACTGTAGAAAAGCCCTTGAAGAAATTAATAATTCTGTCTACAGAGAAAGATTTGAATATTGTGGAGTACAGAATTGTGCTACATATTGATGGGCCTACATAATGAAAAGTGAAAATAAGCTGAAATATTGAACACCACTCGGTAGAGCTCAGATCTGGGCTGAAAATCAGGGGACAGTAGAAGTAAAAGGTGGTGCCACAGCAAGGCTCTATTCTAAAGGATACAGAGCAGGATGAAAATGAAGATTGTGCCCACCAGTTTTATTTGTGGCATCTCCTAAATCGTGTGTCAAATTCTAGTAGCCTGGTTTTGCAAGGTAGACAGATTAGCAGGGAACACCGTATAGCATAGAATTCATGAAAAGTAGTGCTTCTGTGGCAACGAATGTGGTTTTATTTCCTAACACAAGCCACAGTTCGTTCCTGAACTTATTTGGGTTTTGCATGAGCTGAGGATTCCTCATTGCTGAATGTAGGTGCGGGACTGGGCCTTTCATTTGGATTTGGCTGAAAAATTTTTGCTTATGTAGGATCAAGCATAGGTTCTGGGATGCAGGGGTTCAGTAGCATGATACCCAGAGGGAAGCATGCTCTCTCTGTTGCCTTTTGTGAAATAGCAAAATAGTAATTTTTTCTTCACAGCAGCATTCAAGGATGGTGGCACTGAAAATTGTGAGGGACTCCATTTGGACAATAAGTATTTAAAAATGGATTAATATAAACTGAGGGGAGGGGAGTTGAGGGGTTGACGGTGCAGAGAGCATTCCTGACACTGCTTTTGGGCTTAAATGCAACTGTTGCTAGCCTGCTTTCTGTATAGAGAAAGATTTGGGCTTACTTGTCTTTGCTACCTTTATTTTATATTTATTCAAGTGGAATGACAGCTACAGCTGCCTAAATACATGTATTAAAAAAGTACATTTGAAAGAGCAGCAGGGACTACATTCAGCTTTTGTAGTGGAATTTGCAGATACGAAATACTTCACTGAGAAGCTGTTACCTCCAAACATGCAAACACTGTATACAGAGGGCAGCAGGAATGGGCTATGCTGTGAGATTGTTTCTTTCTGCTCAGAATATTGCTTTTTATTACTCCCTTGCTCAAAGGACTTGTTGCAGCTGTATCTAATTTATATTTAATGAGCTCTTTCTACTTCAGGTGTCAATCTGTTGTGCCCATTACTTTTCATTTTCATAAATATTTGAGTGCAAAATAGTAACTTTTTTTGCATGCACAGTGGGCCAGTGCAAATGGAAGCCCTTTTAGAAAGGCTTCATAAAGTGACAAAATCTGAAAGGAGCTGAGTCTCTATGCTCTTACTTTAATTTTGATTGCATGCATAGGTATGAGATATGCCAGCTGCAATAAAATAAAAATAAAGCATTATTTTAAATGCTCAGAAATAAGCTCGAATAAATGGTCCCATTTACTGATAATGTAATTTGATAAGCAAAATCCGCTGCCCCTCTCAGCCAACAAGCTCCAAACTGTCCCACTCTAATATGTGACCAAAAAGTAACTCTAGCCAACACAAACAGAAGTGGTATGGAAAGCAAATTCACAGTGGACAATGAGAATAGGATATTTTAATTTGATTGAAAGATGCCTTAAACTCAAGTTAGCATTGCAAGTATCCTTTCCTCCAAATATTTTAACAGGTTCTTGAAAACTATATGAGAGAATTCTATTCAGGGTTTTTTTTCCTATGTGAAACCAAAATGCCCACTTCTGTTGCATTAGAAAAGGCATCTGGTTCATCAGTGGATTTTTTTGTAGCCTCCTCAATTGGAAAATAACTGTGATTGAGGCGGTAATGTTAATTCATTTGAGGAAACACCCCCAAGTTATTCCTGTATTGGTTTTTCTTTAAGAAAAAAAAAAAAAGAGAGAAAAATCTAATCTTTATTAATTAAATAACTAACATGAATTTGTTGAAGTGTAGGACTTTGCAGGTGGCAACCTTGGTCTTTTAATATTAATTGGAAAATATTGATTGAAAAAAAGACTAGTCTGTCATGCTGATAATTGCAGCCAGATTTAGATATGATCACTAGATCTACCTGAGATTACAAAGAAGCAGTTACCATCTAATTGGTAAAAAGATTGAACATTATTTTGGTAATCCCTGATCTTTGGTAACTTATTCCCTGTTGTTCATTTATATGTCTTGTCTGTATGCCTCTATAAAGTGGTTAAATATGGTTTAAGCTGATAAGACTGTGCTGTATAGTATTTACATTTCATGAGCATTCCAACTTTTATAGCTGTTTTAACAATGTACTTTTCCTTAAATGAAGGTTAGACCTGCTGACTGAACACTTCAAAACCGCAACTGAGCTGATATTTAGTTCTTTATACCGACAAGCTAAGGTTGAGATAGCCTGATCTCATTTCCTTGATGGCAAGAACAAACAAGTTGTTTTATTTAACATTGCTCAATACATGGAAAATAAAAATATTCTGTAACTTTCCAAGAAGGTTCTCTATCTTTTGAATTCATATTTGATCTGTTTAAGCACTTCCTTACTATGAAGTTGTGATGTTTCACTGTACAAAAAATACTTCTATAGACAGCTCCCTGACATGGCTGGGAAAACAAATCAATTAGTGCAAGTAAACTCATTTCTAAGAAGAATTAGTATGCACTGTCAGTTTTATACCCAGATGGATTTCATTAATAAAGTGTAACCTTTGATAATGCAAGACAAATCTTGCACAGTTTGAGTTTGAGATTCACAGCTGGATTTTATTGCTGTTATTTCAAGAAGTTGTCTCTATTTACACCACTTAAGCATCTGGCCTAAGTATGTAAATATGCAGTTATTTATCATGTGGATGTAAATTCTAAGTGCTGTGTGGTCTGCAGCTGTACCATTAATGTGCATGCTCACAGAAGATAGGCTGCCAATTTATTAACTGAATTATAAGATTGTCTGAAAAACATTAGTTCAAAAACTTTAACATCTTCTATCCATTTGTGAATATTAGCAAACAAAAAGGTCTCAGTGTTTCAGAGCTATCCCTTTGTGCATGAAGCGAGACACGGGTTTCTTAGCATCTGGAATGCTTTTTTTTCTATCGCTGCTAATAACTGGACATTTTCTGTGTGGATGTTCAGTACATGCTGTTGTGAATCCCAGGATGATATCGCCATTACTTAGAGCTGTATTTTGCATTGCCTATTCTGTTATTGCTCAGCATGCACAAGGGTAGAGTTAAAATCTTTATTCATTTCATTTAAAAATGTTTCTTTTGTTCTCCTTATCATGTTCTGGCTTTCCCAAGGATATATGCCTTGAACGAAAAGTCACATGTGCATTACTAATTGTGTGCCATTGTATTTACAGTTCCTAGTGGTGGCACTGTGAAGCTACTAATTCTTTTGCTTCACTTGATGTAAAATAATCTGAGTGTCTTTGATAGCAGTGAAACAGTATTAATTGTTTTGTACATTTCTTGGTCACTCTTCTTAGGTGGTCTTCATAATCTATTAGAACTTTCAGCCAGATTTTTGTAATGTCATGCCTCCAGCAGTGATTAAATTGGTAATTAATGAACAGTCCTTGGCAACATAAACCACATCCCGTTAATTTTCCCTTTTGAGTTTTTAGAAGTTGTCGTCTCTGTCAGAAAGCATTGCGCCACCTTGCTACGGCCCCTTGGCATGAAACCACAACGGCTTGATTTTTTGCAGCCATTAGTAGATCAGAGCAGTAATTTCACAGTATTTTGGTCAGGGTAATTATAGTACCAAGTACCGAGTAGAGTTGGGAATTCACACAAGAAGTCCAGAAATACCAGGTGAGCTTCCTTGTGTTCACTGGGACGTTATGATTAGTTTAATTGGGCTTTGTTTGATTTCAGCCGCAGAGACTCTTTGTGCCACGGCACTGCAACCACTTTCCACTTTAGTGTTTTTGACCTGCATTGACATGAACTGGTGCAAAAATGAGCTCTTTGAAGTGGGACTCTCTGGAGAGGGCAACTAAAAAAGGGGGAAAGTGATGTGTGTAAATAGTTTACTGTAGCGAAGCTTGAAACCAGACTGAATACTCCACATTTTGGGGGTGATGTGGTTCAAATTCTTTTATATTTTAGGCCGGAATGGATAATATTTCTGCTACATTTGTGCAAATGTTTAGTAAATTACTACAGTTAAGAATACAATCTTTTTTTAATCGCTGGCTTTTACATAGCACCTGCTGTTCTACCTTCCTTTGAAGATACAGTCATTTCTCCCACCAGAAATACTGCGAATAGTCTCTTTAGACCTGCAAACAAATCTGGGCAAATGCATTAATGAGAATGCAGCTGCTCTTAGTAGTTCACATGTCATGAAATAGTAGGTAAAGGCATTCATACTTGAGTGACTGACTATAGGTGTAGTGGCCTTCAGCAGTACATTGTGCACATTAAAGTTTAAATAGTCACTTGCCTGTTGGCTTCTGAATGAAAGGACTGTCACTGGTCACTTCTCCTGAAGCCTTAATGAAACCAAATAGTTTGCTACGAGTTTGGGCCTAACCATTGGGGTGTTTCATGCAGTCTTGTCAGTTGATGTTCATGAATTGACTTGAACGGAGATCAAAGTGTTTCTCAAAATGGAGAAGCGGGGAGAGAGACAGCTCCTTCAATTGCACCACAAGAGCTAATCAAGCCATCAGTTCTTTATGCACTCTGCGTGCCTTTAGAATTTAATACCCAATGGTTTGTCAGGACAAATTGAAATTCGGGGGCTGGGGGGGGGGGGGAGGGTGTCCCTCCTCAGTTCGCCGCAAACAAATACATGGTTCACTCTTCTGGAGGCTTGCTTTGCTAGATTTTATATTTTAATGGACAACTGCAATGTTTATCAAATATTTGGGGGTTTAAAGAAAAAAAAAGTGAAGGTAAAGGATTCAGTGGTGTTATTTGCCTTCACGCTGATTGAAGAGGTTTAAAGTGAAAGAGAAACTAAATTCAGCGTGATTTTTTGTTGTTGTTGTTGCTTCTTTGAGTGCTAATGAACTTTTTTGCTGAAACATTTTAAATTGGATTCAGAAGATAGTTTTTTGAGTGTCAGTTAAAACAAAGTCATGTGAAAATGCCTCTCTCTCTTCCTCCCTCCCTCGCTCTCCTTTTAATTGATATGATTTAGGCAGAGGAAAGTGGTAAGGGGGATTTTTCTATTGCAGAAGCAATTTTTAAGGGATTTAGTCTTATTTAGCCTGAAGGTCTTCACACTAATGAGAGCACTTAAGTTACGTCCAGGCATTGATTAGACAGCTCATCTATCAACTGGAGCATGAGAATTTGTATTTTGGGTACCTTTTATACATTAGAAATGTATATGCTTTTTAAAATTACTTTAGACTTTATTTTCCACAAATTTTTAATTACCCTCTCTCACATCCAAGGAGGCTGTAATGCAGCTGATAGAGCACACACGGTAACAGGGAAGTGCTCTACATTATATGAGAAATAATATCGAAACTGTATCTGTAGAAATTGGCGTGCTGAATGCAAATTGCTACCCAGATACATTCCTTAAACCGCCATGAGCCCCCTTACAGTCTAAATATATTTATTCAGGGAATGTGGAATTATGTATATAAAAAAATGCTCAACCGCCACCCCCCACAAAAAAACCCTGTGATCGCTCTCTCTACCTGTAGTTGTTCTTTTTTTGCTGTGTTTAGAACACAATAGTGTCTTAATTATTTTCTGAATCATTCTGAAAAGTACAGCTTTTGTAACTTTTGGACATTTCAGGTTTAAAAAAAGGAAATTAAAACGTTGCCACCAGCTTGCACTATGAGCAGCCTGTAATAACAGTTAAAAAAGCTTTCTGAACTATTTGACAAGATTTCTTAGTGCTGAGGCCATATGCTGTAGCCTTTAAGCTATTTCTTCCTATCAGTTTCATTATCACCTGCCTCTGAGTCTCCAATATCATCAGTAAGCACATGCAGAATCATAATTATGCCATGTACAAGTTCTTTGATAACATGTACAGTTTTCTTCTTAATTCTTTATCAAATGCATTGATCGTGGCATGTGTGCATTGATCCAGGTCCACCATCTGGCTGTGTGTGATAAGCACAGTGGCATCTTTGCATTTCCACTGTCATTCATTGCGCTACAATTTGGCTGCAGGGGAGTAGTGGCTGGGATTAGCCCTGTTCTGCTACTTACTTGCATTTTAAGTTGACACCTCTACAGCGGCTCAGACCACATTACAAACTGAAACACATACGCACGACTTAGTGATGTGACACTCCTCAATAAGCTTACTCCACTAGCTACTCAACAATCTGTAATTGGATTTGTAGGAATAACAGCAAAAGATTTCCTAAGAATTGCTGGGGACAGAAGGTGAAGTTTTCTCATTATTGGCAAAAGGCTAGGTATAGATCCTGGGCGATTGGTATTTTCCATTAAAAAAAGCTGCCAGCAGTTTGCAGGACATTTTCAAAAAAACCCAGCAAAATAGGACCCAGGAAGGCAGAGGGTTTTGCACTTGCTCTTTCCATTCTCATCACACACAAGCAGACCGGGATCCTGCCACCCTCCCCCAGAAATTAAGAGAAGGGGACACATACACACACACACCAACTTTCAGAGGCACCCTGCAGCCCGCTCTGCTTTGTTCAGCTGGGAGTGAACCGGGAGCATTCCTCAGGAGGGCACGTCCTGCTCCCTTGGCGAACGGTTGCCCGCCTGAGAAGGAAGCTTCCCAGGATGGCAGTCTGAAAGATGCGGCTCTCCAGCTTACGCATCCAAGGCACTTGCCAAAAGTCTTTGTTTCATAACGCCATGGGTTTTTTTTAAATCATAAAGTCAAGTTTACACAAGAGAAAATCCCTTAAGTGGAGCTCGACGAATGTTGACTCCAGCAATGAGTAAGCAGCTTCTTTAACTTCTGTCTGCACGTTGGCTGTGGAAAGGCACAGAAAATGCCATCTTCAGACTGTTGATCTCAGGTCGGACGTTATGCCCTGTCTGGATGATGGCACTATTTCAGAATATATCTCAGCCTGCATGCTTGAGACCCTGTTTGTGGGTAATACCAATAGCATTGACAATCACGGTGACAGGCATAACAAGCTCCTGGATCCTGATGCCTTAGGTGATTATTGACCTTAATTATACTTCCCAGATGAGGGAGAGCACAAACTTGCCTAAGCAGAGAAAATTCCAGGGAATAAGTTAACATAGGGTTCTGTTGCTGCTTTTGCTTTAGATCAACTTTCCCAGTGATCTTCCTTGGGAGCCCCGTCGGTAGGCAAAGCTGCCCTCGCATTGTTCGCTGGGAGAGCGCCTTGCTCTTAGTATCAGTGCAGGCGAGCGAGAAGAGGAGCAAAACAGGAAGTGTGTTTGGAATTAGATATTTCAGCCTGAACTTAAAACTTGCCGTAGAGCCAAGTGCAGTGTGAAATAGAAATGCTCGCCTTGATCGTCACGTAGATGTGCAGCTCCTAAAGGGTTAAACGGGTTAAATCTTACTTATCTGAATAGAACTGCAGGGCTGTTTTGCCGAATGCTCTAGCACAAATACCTATGGTTCACTTTGACGTTACAATTTTTTTGTTGGTTTCTTTACTTTAAATACTTGAACTGTTAGACCTTTTGCTTTTTTCTCTGAGAAAGATGTATTTGTACCAGATTAGAAAAGCTAAACTGTTTCTTTACATTGAATAATCAGCCTGTCATGACAAATCTATCTCCTTCTGCATGAGTAGGTGCCAGTTTGACTAGCTTCTTTTAGGCTCACACTGGGTTTTAAGCTGGATCCATGTGCATGACTGGCAGTGCATTTGTTGGGCCAGATCTAAGGAGCCAGAGAGCGTTCAGCTCCTTTTTGCCTACAAAAGAGCAGCCAGACAACCAGCAAGAGGCCTTGGATGTAGCACAAGGTGATACTTACTTAGTCAGCCATTCTTTTTTTCAAATACATATTTTTTTTTCCATTCAGTATCCTTAGAGCTTCTCAATTTCACAATGACACAAGGAATTAAATTATCAATGGGTTGCTTTTCTACAGCCAGCATTCCTCACACCAGAAATACTGTACCAAATGAACTGTATAGATTTTCCAGAACAACATGGATTATATTTCTTTTAAAAGAGAAATAAAAAATTGCTGGCTAATATTTCTTTAAAAATTCCTCCTAGGTTTAAGGAGATTTTTTCCATTTTACAGCCACAAAATCCCATTTTATTGTGAATTTGGGGAGGTTTTTTTCTTAATGGGGGGCATCTTTGTTAAGACATTCTTTGTGATTCTTGCAGTTTTAGACTCTGGGCTACTTGTGTTTTCGTTCTGTCTTACTAGTCCATCAGTGCCATAGATCATAAGCCAATAGCTGCTTCTTTATGAAAAGTGATTTGATATTTTGTGATACACAGTCATAAAAAAATGTTTTCAAGCTATGTACAGTTTATTGGCAGTAATGCAGCTGATGTAGACACCGTGCAGAAGGCAGAAAATATCTATGATGTTTATGTCTGTCCTTGCTGACCACTTCCTACAATCTGACTAGCCACAGAAATCCAAAGTCAATGCACTTTTGTTTATGTTGAATGTTCCCTCCTTAGCAATTCGTATTTTGCTCACTACCTGTATATTTTGAGCTGTTCTGAAACTGTAGTAGAGACCAAACATGAATATGGTCCCCAGGGTGATCAAAGATTTAATCTGACCAGATGGGACAAACTTGAGAAAGATTTTGACTTTCCACTCTGTTTTGCAACAAGAAAGGCTGATTTTTTTTCTCTCGTCCTTTCTTTGTTAGAAAAGGCAGAGATCAGGCCATCCCCAGAGAAATGAGCAGGTGTGGCCATTTACAAGCATGTCTGGTTATATTATAAACCAACATAAGAAAAGTTTGAAATGGTTTGAAAAGATCTGCTAAACAGTTCTAATGTTTCATCCCAAATCCTATTTACTCAAACAAGAGCCGATCAAGGTCACAGTAAAACCCAGCCTGCCAAAACCTTTAAAACTCGTGTAATTTTATTTTTTCTTTATTTTTGATTCTGTCTTCTCTACTAACTGAATAGGTACATTTTGGTAATCCTTGCCTCTGGACAAGCACAGAAGTCTTTTTCTTTCTGAATGGCTAATAACAGAGCCGTTCTTCCTGTCTCATGATGAAAGAGGTGGCAGTCAAGTTCTTTCTCTTAGATGTACTGTGCACTCAGGGCAGACCACGGACAATTTTGAAACCTACAGCCACAGGAATAGCTCCCCCTCATAGGTACAATTCTGGTTTAATTTTGTTGCTGTGGAGTATCACTAATTTAGCACTTTTCTTTACCCTGTCCATAGACTGGGAGGAAAGGATTCCTTTTTAAACATGAAATAAATGCAGCTCACAGGATAACATTTTTTATAGAGAGAGGATAACACATTGTCAGACTTCTGGTGTATACTCAGTTTGGATCCTCCCAAAATTCTGCAAAAAGGATGACTGAAAATCCCTGGCAGAGGGTTGGGGTTGAGGTTTTATTTGAAAACACAAAGATTGCAGGATTTTTAGTGATTTAAGGACATGGGTTTTAAACTCCACCGCTCTCAGTCTTTTACTGAGTTGATCAGCTCCCGGCTTCTGCCGCTGCTGAACAACATTGCTGGCCACGTAATGATCTCGGAAGCTGCCCCTCCAGTGTTCCCCATTCGAATCCACCTTCCCAAATCCACGACATCATTTCTGGCCAAAGTAATGTCAGTCATTGCCGTCTGCGGCGAGTACAAAAAAGACCCCCTAATGGCAGCCATTTTTATTTGTTTCTTAAGATCCAAAGGCTGCTGAAAGAACAATTGGATAAAGTTGAGGATTGGAGAAGCTTGATTTTCTTGTTCCAGTGAAATGAAACTCCCGTCCTTTTTTTTCTTCCCCTTCCCCTTAAAAGCCGGAGTCTGCTAGGGGGTTGTAGCTGTGTCAAAGCCGTTGGGATGCCACTGCTGATCACTTTAATTACTAGGACTAAGGAGGATAAAATTAAAAGTAGCACCATTGAAGCAGTGGAAGAAAGCTTGCCGAGATGTCGGTGAACTGTGAAATATAAAAATTGCATACCAATACATTTTTATAGGAGGGAAACAAGGAATTACATTACTTATTCGTGAAGAGTTTGTCCTTAAATGGTGAAGTTTTCCTCGCTGTGCGTCCGCATGGCAGATCTTTAGACCATTACAAAGCAATTGGGGGAAAATAACAGAGCAAACTTTAATGTCTCTTTGGCATGTCAGGTTCATGTCAGAGAGTGAAAGACTTTACTGAGTATTCTCTTCAGCTGTACAGGAAGAAGATCGCTGTGTGTGTGTTTGCATGGTCCTTTCTTGGTGCAGAGCTTCTGTTCATGTCTCCTCTCTTTCTTTTTTTTAATATCTGTATTCCTGCCTCCATGCTTATCCCAAGCACTTCCATTCCAAGATCTAGGGGATTGATTTGCTGTTTAATAATTGTTCTGTACCTCAGAACTTAATCTACCTACTTCTAACCCTCTCGGTTTCATTTCTCCTTCCACCAGTGTTTCTTCTGGCAAGGCGGAACTCCTTGTAACTGAGGGTTCAAATACCTGAATTGAATTTAAGCAAGAACTAGGTTGTTTTTTCTCTTATCCGCTGGTGATGATTGGCTTAATCAGCACAAACACAAGCCACAGTAATCTGTGTTTGCTTGGAGATCCCCGGGATGTTAATGACTATGCTAATAATTCAGGATACAAGTTCTCTTTCAGGAGGAGGGGAGAGAAAGAGGGGGGAAGCAGCCTGCTTAGTTTAGGGCATTTTTGTCACAAACACGTAACTGGCCTTCTTTCAAACTGTATGTGCTGTAGTATATTAAATTGTTTGATGTTAAACCACATGGGAATCTTAATACACATTTCGCACATTCCTTCTTGAAAGTCGTTGAAGTCAAAACCACAAGTAGAATAGCACTACAAATAGTAGAGATTTGAGCAGTCTTATTTCATGTAAAATTCAATGTAATTAATGTTACCAAATACCGCGGGTCGAAATAAAATCAGTTGCTGTGCCAGTTGGCTGGCTAGAAATGAAATTAATGGATCTATTTTAGTGCATAGGAGCAGGGGGGGAAGCTTTCCAGTTGTCTTTTTAATGTGTACTTTACCAAATAAGTTTCTGATAGAACTGTTGCTCTGTGCCTTCTGGGAAGTTAAAGGGTGAGAAAGCAAACAAAGCCAATGTGCCATCCTGCTGCCTTGCAGGGCCCAGGCAGAGTTGTCTTTCCAGGGAAAGGACATTAGGAGAAAAGTAAATCAAGGCAATCTGATAGGGAATCAGGGTTCTGTCACTCAGAGACAAGATACTGTGCTGTGTCCATATACTTTGTTTACTGTAGGGTTTTATGAGTTGTAACCTGCCCATGCAAGCTGTTAATGAGGCTAAATCTTGCTGCTGGAGGATTGAATTACAGCACACCTCTGGGCTAATGGTTATAAACAGAAAGTCCCATTAGGGCTGCATTCTGATTCAGTCATTTGCATTTTTTCTATTGTGGCAAGAACAATGCTGAGTAAATAGCTACAAACAAACAATTTACATGGAAATGGGTAAAATGTACCTAATTAGTATTTTGCACTTGTTTTATTAATGATTGCTTAAACTAAATAGCACTTAGCAGCAGCTCTCACCAGCATCTGCAGGTGTGAGATGCTCAGTTTTTGGGTTGGTGGGAAGGCTGCCAGGACAGCTCTCCAAAATTTGGCAGTTTGCTATATCCCACTTAGTTCAGGTCAACTGCCTGTACCTGGGTTTATCCTGGTCATTATGTCAGTAATATAAATTTACTGGCAGATTTGATTTAAAGCCAAACTCTGTTGTGCTTGTGAGTGTTTCTAATATTGAGGGCGGGGGGGAAAACAGTCCTAACTTTGAAAAAATCAAGTGTTTAAGGTGAACAATGAAGTGGTTTCCATTATGGCTTAATGTATTTTTGTAGATACATTTAAACACGTCATTTTATTAATATTTTTTTTAGCAGGATAAATCTTTTCTAGAAAGAAATGCTGTGGACCTTTGCTCATTTATGTGACTGAAATATTGTGCTTCATAAGCTTTAGTGGGGCAGCACTGTCTGGGATGGTTCCAATATGATCTCTTTAATTACTGACCAAAACCCCACTAGTAAAATGTTTTAAAGCAATGCAAAAATCTATTCTGCTCTGGCATCTATTGTTCTTTCATTAATCTTCATTAGTTTGTTAGGGTTTTCTTTTAAAAGATGTATCCATTGAAACTGAAGGATTAGATTCCTTTCCATGTCTCAGATTTGATGTCATTTTCCTCTTTGAAGTCAGCTTGGTGATTGGAGTAACCGAGAGCAGCATCTGACTTCTCATTTCAGTTCTATGGGAGAATATTACTCAAGCAAGTCATTCAATTTAGTAAAACCATTTTTATAGCTACGGTAAAACTTTTTGTAGTTACTACTTTGAAACAGAAGTGTCTGAGAGTTTTCATCAAGTTATTTTTATATCACATAATTTATAAATGCTTTAAATTGCAAATAATTAGGTTCCCACTCCATTAATAATTTGGGGAATGCTTAAAAAAAATAACCTGATTGATGGATGTCTTTAAAAATTGTGGTGTGACACCCAACTGATATCGAGCATCCTATTTATAATGTGGGCCAAGCACCATGCTGTAAACCAGTTACTATCATGATGATCAGATTGAGAATGAAATTGCATTTCTGTCAATTACTGAGTTGGCAACTGTTCAATATATCTTAGCAGCAAGATGAAGAGCGGCGTCGGCAGCTGAGAGAGAGAGCTCGTCAGCTAATAGCAGAAGCTCGATCTGGAGTGAAGATGTCAGAACTTCCCAGCTACAGTGAAATGGCTGCAGAAAAGTTGAAAGAAAGGTCAAAGGCATCTGGAGGTGAGCTGAGGAGCCTTGTATCTTATTCCTATGGCAACCCAGAAACCAGAGACCTTTTTGGGTATCACTTCTGTTCACACTTCAAAACGTTGTTGTTCACCAGGTGCACATATCGAAAGACCTGGCTGTAGATAGGTTTCCCAAATAAACCATTGTGATCACTTAATTTCCAACACTTCCAAGAAAAACATACATGTGATTGAAAGAAGTAGATGTTATGTGAACAAGTAGCTCAAGCTGGCCCATTATTTACAGATTTGCCGTTACCCATGGTTTTGCAGAATTTCATGATTGTTGATTAAAATCTTTTCCATATATATTTTTATATAGGAGCATGAACATAATTTGGGGGAAGACAATGTTAGAAATACTTAAAAATCATTATTTTATATGAAATGTGTTCAAAAGACTGCTTGAGAAGATAATTTTAAAGGCAGACTGTGGGAGGTGGGGGCAGCAACCTTTTGATTTTAAATGGCAGTCTTTTGACATACCACTTGCCTTTACAGGTTTTGAGTTGTAATATTGATATAATGTTATTAAACTGACTTTGAGATGTCATTAAAATTCATATACCTGCCAGTGCTACGAGCTGGAGTAATGTAGTGTCACTCAAACTCAAATGGGTGCTGAGCACATGTTTCAGTACAGGCTTCCTGCTCTTTTAGTGTCTTCTACATATTCTGAGGGGAAATTGTGTTTCTCATACTAACATGTAAGCCAAAGTGTCAGCAAAATCCAGCTTTACATTCACAACGAATGTAGATTCAAAATGAGTATTTTTTCTTCTCTGTAGTATGTCTTTTATGTGCATATATATTTAAATGTAGTCTGCACCCTAACACTTCTGTTCCACATAACACCAAACAGAAAAGCAGTTAGTTGTACAGTTCCCTTTGGGTCTGGTCTTCAGTTTTTCACTCTTTGTCCAGTAAACCAAGCTTGTACATGTAATTTATTTTTGTGGTAAATAGGGAAATTACCTCCTTGATGGGGAGGGAGTGACGCTGAGCAAAATGACACACTACTTGTATATTAAGTAGATTATGGTGTTCTTCATCCCTCTTCACAATTTATGATTCCTCATCCTACATGATAATTACTCCCTCCTCACTGTTTTGTCATGCCTGTACGTAGTTGTTCCTGCCATCTATCTCCTCCAAGTAAGGTATGCTTTCTGGGTATATCTGAGTGTTCAGCTGAATAGTTACCCTGTTCTGTCACATTGACTGTTCTTATTTTCCTCTGAATTTTGCCATTGCTCTTTCTGCCCTTTGTTCAGTTTATAGACAGACTCAGAGGTAACTGTACATATATATATAAAAAAAGGAATATTTATATATATATATTGCATATGCACTCAGAGAGTTTCAGTGTTATTAAAGGAAGAGACAGTATCAGTACCGATGACAACTTGTTTATGAAGTTATCACCACTAGACCTGTGGGGTTTTATCCAGTATAACAATCTCACTGCTTTTTGCTTGCGCTTTGACTTACCTCCTTGGTTTATATTTCCTACCTTGATTTTTCTTTGTTCATACAGTAGTTCAGCCAAGCTGTTGGAACTTCTTTTGGACAGCTTTCCCTGTCTTTTTATCCCTCTTCGCTTTTTTCACGTCAGTGTGCATTTTATGGCACTTCCTTCTACTTATTCATTGTCAGAAGGTTTTCCTTATGGCCCATCTTCCCTGTACTTGTACCACACCACTGGCAGTGTCAGGTGCCACGCTGTATCTTCACTCAAGAAATTCGTTCTTCCGATGCGCAGTAGTTCTGTGAAACGGCACCAATGCTTTATAAACCAAATAAATTATAATTATTTCTGGGTTTATTCCCTTTCATTTTGTTATTTCCACCAAAACCTGGGATTTAATGGACAGTCTCCTTTTTACAACTGGACTCTGAATATTGCCCCTGACTGCATTCACATGTAGTAGTTTTTTTTCTGTGTATAGTCCTATATTCCCTATACAATACCCAAGACAAGCTTATAGTAATATCTTATGTCTTCCCAGCTCTCTTGTCCATTATGCTTCATTAATCTCTTCTTCTGCATTGATTGCTACTTTTTAATTTACAAAAAGGGAACGTACCAAATCATTTTCCTCTCTCTCGGTTCACTTATTCCACAAAAAGGTGACATTTCAGCTTTGGGAATTTGGTGGGTTTAAAAACTATCTTCTTGCTAACCATTGCAGGTGAAAATGTGATCTCTTTCAGTGTTTCTGTATGTTCATTAAGAGTTTCCTGCTTTGGCACTGGTGCTACATTCTCTATTAAAAGGCTTTATTTAATCATGGTCTGAAAAACTCAAATGCCTATGGCAAGTTGAAACTTTCCTGGATAAGCAGCATCCTTTGCTACAAAATCCAGTCTTTTTCGTAGGCTATTTGGCAAGTGAGACAGAAAATACTTTCTCCTGCCAACTGCCAGAGGGTTTGGGATGGCAGCTTCAAATTTATTAGATGTCCTCCTAGCTTCAGGCTGATAAGCGGATGGATGCCTTGAGATGGGTCCAGGGACAGTATCAAGATAGGAATCCAAATATCCTCCCTTTTCCCAGCAGCAACGGGACAAATGAATTGACATCTTATCTAGGTATTGTCTCTCTGCAGTGGGACACCGGTCTGCTCCTTTGGGATTTGGGTAGTGTATTTTCTTTACTCTCTGGCACATCTCCATCCTTCATTTGAGATGGCGGCTTTGTAAGGATGTGTCTTAGATCTGGAGGTGGTTAGTAGACAGTGGAGGGAGGGAACAAAGGAGAGGACAGGGGGTGAGACAGGCAAAGTGTGAAGAAGCTTTGGTGTAAAAAGTGCCGGAAATAGGCAGAACTGGGAGGGTCGAAGAGGATGGACACAAGACAGCACAGCAAAAAAATGCTAGATGAGCAGGGAGGGAAAAACACAGGAATAGGAGCTTCCAAATGTATTGTAAGACAAAAAACAGTTTTGAAAAATTTTGGAATTAATAACAAAAGCTGAAAAAGTGCAATTGAAAAACTTACCAGAGAGCACCAGCTGGCATTACCTTGCACTTGCATGCTTAAAGTTTTCAGGGTATGCTACAGATTCTGCTTCAGAGGCAGTGATTTGGGGAAATGTACATGCTAGCTCAGGCTTACTGATTGTGCTTAGTCTCCAACTCATAAAGCAGTGCATAGTCCTCAGTGTAATATTTTTAACAGGCAGTATTTCTGTCTGTTGGCAGTTACTGCTGTACTTTTTTATCCTGACATTGGATTTCTTGTACACTGATCATAAGTCTTAAGATCCTGCATTTCTTCCATTCCCTGCCTTTGCTTCCTTTATTACTGTTCAGATGCTCCTGTAACATCCTGTAGACTAAAAGTGAACTCTGTACCTGAAAATAAATAAACTAAATATCTGAATATCCACATGCTTTAAGGATTTCCCAGAGACAATCCTGGAGGCTAGAGGCATCTTCCCTAAAGAGCAACCACTGTTCATGCAACTTCTGAGGCAGTTTATATATGCTTCTCCCACTAATGTGATCTAAACTCCATCAATACTTTTACCTTTCTATGAAAATAGTTCCTTTTTAATTTGATCTAGAAATGAATGCAGTCTACTGCAACTCCTTTACATGTGGACAAGCTTAAACCAAGTCAAGAGAATATCAGTTTAACCACAAATTATGCCAGAGCTTGATCTGAATATTAAGACATAAGAGCTATAAAATGCCTCTGGATCTTTTTTCCATCAATATTCTGGCATCCCTATTTGATTCCAAGAGATTCTTATTTTGCTCTCTTCAGTCCAGACTGCAGTTCAGGCTGTGAAGGTAATGGCCATTGCTATTTAGTTGTTGACTTAATCCTTTTAGCTTTAATTTTGTTTGTTTCTTCACAACATAGTAAAGCTTTTCTGTCTTTCTAGGATCCGCATGTACATACTTTTCAAGGAAGCAGTTCTTTAGCACTCTTCTGAATTCTTGCCTTGGTTCTAGACCAAGTGCTTTAAGTTTTTCACACTAGTAATTTGTTCTTTTCATAAAAAGATACGTTATCTCTTCGTTATGTTGTTCCTTTTATCATTTCTAATTGCAAAATCTTGTTGTAACATGCTCCCTAAACACATTTCCCTTTTTAATACACTGAAAGAACATTGAACTGGAAAGAAAACCCACAAAACCTAGGGAAGTGTAAAGCAAGGAATCTGTAGATTTTGAAAGATAGTTGAAAATTTCTGAAATTACTTCAAATGAATGCTTTTAATTGATTTTTTTTTTTTGCTTGTTTAATAAAGTGTAAATGTCCTGATAATCATATTCAGCCAAAGCTTGCCAACTTTAAATTAAATACTAGGTCAGGTCATTGTTTGACACTAGGAACTGGTGTCTTCGACATTCCCGTCTCTTTTGTTACCTTAAATGGTGGTGTCAAAGACAGTGCCTCTGATCTTGCTACATTAAATTAAAGAAAATCAAATAATCTAATCTAAGCATTCCCTTAGTATGCAGCGGTCTTAAACCCTGTCATCTTGTTTAGCTTGTTTTGACACATCCAGCATTCTGCTGGATGACTGGTAGTTGTGAGCTGACCTTGCAAGCTGACTTCTTTGGGTGCTTTGGAAAGTCATTGCCTGCCTCTAGGCTTGGGGTGGATTTGGTTTCCCCCCTCGTAACGGCAGTGCCCTTCTTTCTCTCTCTTCCACCTCTTCCAAATATCCATG
Source organism: Pezoporus occidentalis (assembly GCF_034315485.1). Classification (NCBI taxonomy): domain Eukaryota; kingdom Metazoa; phylum Chordata; class Aves; order Psittaciformes; family Psittacidae; genus Pezoporus; species Pezoporus occidentalis. The sequence goes on along the minus strand of NW_026913586.1, from coordinate 218,461 downwards.
ACCCTTTGCTGCTGTTAGCCCAGTCATGTTTTCAGTGTGCCACTGTGATCTCCAGGATGTGTTTGAGAGTACCATGGCCTGAGTGCCACTGAATTTCTCTGACACAATCATAAAGTCTTGTGAGAAGTCTAGGTCCTCATCAGAAAAAGTAGAGATGCTTTGAAGAAAATTCAGAACTTCAGAATTGTTGCTGTTGCTGCTTTAGCATTCTTTTTTAACTCTTCAGTCTGCTTTTTACCCTGTCCCTTTCTTTGCCATGATCACACTGTGCCCTTCTACTTTGGTGACCTAACCTCTGTACTACTACTGGACTAGAGTCCAGATCACAGAATGATCTGTGTGAATTTCTCTGCAACAGAAAGGATGTTGTAGAGAGTCCTGAGTGTTTGTGCCCATCCAGTTGTACACCTGAAACACCATCTGTCAGGTCCCAGGTCTGATCACAGATCCTGCTTTGGCTGGGGAGAGATGTTCTCCATCCATCTGGCTCAAGCTGGGGCAGTTTGGAAGAAAGCTGACTCTTCCAGAAACCATTGAGAATTAGTGGAGAGGAGCCCAGGGAAGTCATGGTGGCCAGCTGAAACGCAGGGGTCCTACTTCACACACTGCTGCTCCATCATACGTGCAGCAGATGTTGAATAGGACTGAAATGGAAACTTCTTTGGTCCTGTCTGTCGCAGCAAGAACCTTACCCTGAATCAGCAGAGGTCTATGAAAGACATTGATTAATTACAGAGAAATTGAGGGAGCAGCTGGTTATATAGCAGTACCAGACATATAAAAATGTCAACTGGCTCCTAAAATGGGAATTATAGGGACTGTGGAGATAAAGAGGTAAAGAAAAGAAGCAACTGTGTGATCTTCATGTCAGCAGTGCGGGCCTGAAGTGCAAACTGAGGTCTGGGGATGAAGTTTGGTGTATTTCAGTGACAGATGATGAGTGATCAGCACCAATCCTGGTTCAAACTTCCCCAGCTTTCTGGTATTCAGAATTATGGTATATATCTTGGTACTATGTTTAGGGTCCCTTTTGTTTATATGGTGTTTGAATGTACCAATGTGCTGAAATTATAATCAGTATTTTTCCTTATTGTGAAGTGTTTTAAAGTTTCTTTAGTTACTTTGTATCTTCTTTCTCCAGACACATTCCAGCCTTCTCTTTTTTGTCATTTTTACATGCATGCATGCATGCATACATAGGACAAAAACGTTCATATAAGTCTGAACAAGTGTAGATAGCATTTGATATGAGACTTAAAAGTGAGTAAAAACAATGCAGCTATGTGCTTTGGAAGTACTAATCTAGCTTTTATGGACTTTCATTATATATTTGTATTGAAAATGTGAGTCAGGATTTTTTTCTGGGATCTGCTTCACAATTCAGCACTTGCTATTTGATCTTCTTCAGGTTACTTACTCTGTCTGTGCCATAATCTACCTACATCATCGTCATAATTGTAATTATAATAATCGCCTACTTCATAAAACATTATGGGGCTCATTTACAAGTGATATTCATAAGTTGCTCTGAGAAACACAGTAGAAAGATCCCATTAAAAATATAAAGTATAATTACAACTATTATTTTACTTAAAATGTATGTAGCTTGCAAACAGTGCTGATTCAAAGTGGTGCAGTAAGGCAGCAATCTGTGAGTATGCTCTGGCTACTACACCTAAGGTCAGCGCTTGCTAAGCATGGTGGTCATTTTTCAACTTGTATCAGAGACTAGAACCTAAGCAAGGTACAGAGATCACTGTTCTGTGATATTCTGTGCAAAGTAAGGAGTAGCAAGTCTCACCAAGCTAGGAACTAAGTACCTGAATCTGCCACCTTTCCCAAGAGACCACAGCTACCAGGTCCTTCTGCTGGCCAAACCTATCCAAACCTGCCATATGCTGGCATCGGCACCCATTCTGCTTTATAGAGAACTGAGAGCCTAGGAAAAATTATTTTGACTTGAGTTATAAGGAAGAGCATGTGTGCTTTTCAGAGTTAGCCAGAGATTCAGCACAGAGAACAGCCACTGCTGAGGCCAGGCTCTACCTTTATTGTAACAGGAGTTTCCAGCAGAGCACCCTGTACGTATATTGAGTTGCATCAGTTTAAAGATAAACCCATGAGTAGAGAAAGTAAAATCTGCTTCCAGACTTATTTCATGATTTGCATTTTTATCGTAACTCAGCTTGTTCTCTAAAGCATTCATTTTTTGTTTTTAATGATGTGGTGCATGTACATAAGAAAATACTAACCTTAATGCTGTATGTTCCTACAGATGAGGATGAGGATGATGATAATATTGAGATAGATACTAACGAGGAGGTTCCTGAATGCTCTGTTACTGGAGGTGGAGATGAGCTTACTAACCTAGAAAATGACCTTGATTCAACGGGTAATTTAAATAATGGCTATTTTGTGTATTTTGCATGACTAACACTCCATCATCATAGAAGTACTGGTGTGCTGCTTCTCTCTGTCATAGCTTTATTCCTTTGTGTCTTTTCAGTTCTTTTAAAACCGAATGCTTATTCTGTTTGAATATTTTGCATTCATGTTTAGTTGAAATTTAGTATCAGCAGCAAAATCATTATTTCCAGCAATGGCAGATTTAAATTCTCTTGCTTGTTTGATGGGCAAGGGGACCCCAGGCCAAATTTGTAAAGCAGAGCCACCTGAAAGCACCCTGCCTGGATTGTCCCAGCAAAGCAAAGTAGGCAGAAGAGTGAGCAGTCGCCTTGGTGAGTACAGCTGCTGCTCTCTGCACTGACATCCTGGCCCATCTGCTCAGTGAAGAGGAGCAAACATGGCTTTATATGTCCACATAGACTTGGTAACACTCCAGTTCCTTCCCAAGGACTGGCTAGTATGTTTATACCTTGTTGCTCCAGTGGTGGCATGGAGGTATAAATTCGAATGGAATTTTACTTACTTTATTTGCTTTATAATGTTTTATATTTTAAATACTAGGGTTTTTAAGTAACACATTTTAAAAGCATTCATATTCTTGTAGAAATGCTTGCCATAATCAAATCACATGCTGGTCAGGTAATAAGTCATAGTAGTGGTATTTCCCCTTTCAAAAATAATCAAGCAGAACTGGAGTTCAGGTGATAAATATGATGGTAAGTATGTCAAGATTGTACAAGGCAGATGCTTATTTTACAAGGAGCTAGATCTTTGAAGACACAAACATAATGCTCATCAGCTAGGGGCTCCTCTGCTTGCACAGAGTTGCTGAAGGAGTTTGTTCTCTGTACCAGGCTGCCTGTTATCAGCAGCCCTGGGGAGTGCTGAGGGCATCTTTGTAGTGTGGTGAGCTTCTCTGCCAGGGTGTTTCTGCTTACTACAAGTTAGCTTGAGCCCAGAGAAGTGTGGTAGGCACAGGACAGCATCAAGGAAAAAGGCAGTACAAGACACAGCTTCTTTACAGCGTCCTCTGACGTGGTTCTGCCCATGCCAGCTGGACTCAAGTGTGTGGCCCATAATATATGAAATCAAAACACTTCATTTCATATTTACTTTTTGTAAATTAAACTGTCAGTGATATGTATATAGCACTTTTTAGTCTTCTTTGAATGTGAAAGATTTGAGTCATGTCCTTTATTTTTTTTTTTTACTTTTTTTTACTGAGGATTTCCAAACACATAAGAAAATATATTTAGTATTTCCAGCATTTGAATTAAGCTGATTTAGAGCAGAATCCTGTCAAATAATACTCCAATTAATACGAGTTAATTTAGGAGGAACAGAGAATCAGTAAATGAATATTCCTGTCACATCACCCCCGTGACTTACCAACATTTACTTCTATGGGCCTTTTTTTCCTGAGATGTCTTCTCAGGGGTACAAACCCACTACCCAACACTTCATCTCTACCATGGGAAGACACTGGAGAAGAACTGGGACATTATTTTGCAGTTCAGTCGGCACAGTAGCCAGAGGTACAAATGCGTAAGGAAGAGGATGGGCAATAATACAGAAAGCAATCTAATGCAGAAATCAGTGTACACAGATTTTGGCGGAATTCTGCCAATTCATGCCAAGTTCTAATGAAGGCAGAATCTCCCAGGAGCACCTACACACAAAACTATAAGGGACTTTTTACATTTGGGATCATTATTGACCATCTTAATTAATTTGCCCCCTGCTGGATCTTAGTCCCTCCCATCTCTCTCAAGAAGAGAAAGCCTTTTTTATTACTATTTTTACTGCCAGTTGTTGGTTTTAAGTACTGTGTTTGTCTGTATTTGTCAGAACTTCTACCCTACACTGCTATGAATGCATCTGATAAAATGTGAACCTCTTATATCATAGTTATTACATGATGTTTATGTATAAACCTACGAGAATGTGCATGTACTTACATGTGAGCCTCAATTAAGGACACCCTGACTGGGTGTGCCAGAGGAAAGGGAAACTATCCGTCATAACCCATCCCAGCCTGTCGCTGCTGGTGGCAGGCATCATTTGATTGCCAGCATGCCAAAAAGATTTTGGCTAATATGAATCGGAGCGCTCCAAACCTTGGAAGGAGCTATGTGGCAAAAGAGTCATGGCTCCACTTCCCATGCCAGCTAAAAGTCATACAATGATAGAATGGTTAGGATTGGAAAGGACCTTTAGATCATCAAGTTCCAACCCCCCTGCCATGGGCAGGGACACCTCACACTAAACCATGTCACCCAAGGCCTCATCCAACCTGGCCTTGAACACTGCCAGGGATGGAGCATTCACAACCTCCCTGGGCAACCTATTCCAGTGCCTCACCACCCTCACAGTAAAGAACTTCCTCCTTATATCCAATCTAAACTTCCCCTGTTTAAGTTTTAACCCATTACCCCTTGTCCTGTGACTACAGTGTCTAATGAAGAGTCCCTCTCCAGCATCCCTATAGGTCCCCTTCAGATACTGGAAGGCTATGAGGTCTCCACACAGCCTTCTCTTCTCCAGGCTGAACAGCCCCAACTTCCTCAGCCTGTCTACCAGCCCGCAGTGAAAAACTCAGGCTGTGCCTGTAGAAATGTGTCCCAGCTGGTATTTAATCTGCATTTAACCCAAGGCATAGATGTGGTACTGCATGTAGAGTGTATGTGTGGGGGCTTCTCTGTGTTATTCTGCTTTCCTACCCAGGATTAGCTCCATAGATCTGCTCTGTGGTTTGTTATTAACACCTTTCTCCTTATTATGTGTGTATGTGTAGGTAACTGTGTGTAGGTGTGTTACAAATACATATAGTCAACGATCACGTACAGAATGAGCATTATTGGGAGGTAAAATTCTCAACTATTTCTTCTTTGGGCTCTGATCTGAGTTGCTAAAAGTGATGAAAAAAATTTGGGGGCTTTGGCAGACTTTGAATCTGTCCCATTGATGCAGTTATGAAGCATTTTATGGCTCCCGCAGCTTCAACATATTCTATAAATCATAGCAAAGTATTACTGGAAATGATCTCTTTTGATACTTGAGAACCCGTGCCAAGGAGCCGTAGGATGAATTAGGAGTTCACAAACTTGACGGGTTATCAGTGCATAGAATATGTGATAAATTCTTGTATGTCGTCTTAAAATAAATGGCTTTCTAAGTGTGGTTTTATACTGACACATACGGGTGTACAGATTGAGAGTAACTTAAACATTGTCTGTTTTCTGTGGTTTTTGTCTACTGTCTTCAAGCACATTTACTTGCTCAGCTGAGTGCTACATGCATTTCTTGAGAAAAGTTAGGAATTATCTATGTACATTACAGAAATCTGCACCAATCCAAATTGCAAAAAATAGATACAATTTTCCTTCTAGTTTTTACTTCTTTAGTTTGAAATGATAGCAAAGTGAATTAAATCTAGGTTTTAAATTGCTACATTGTTGTAGCGACTCTGCATTTAAATGCATCTCACTCTGTTGTATGTGGTATTTGCATATTTAGCAGAACAAAACAGTAAGTTGGTGGATTTGAAGCTGAAGAAGCTCCTAGAAGCTCAGCCACAGGTGGCAAATTCACTCTCCAGTGCTGCTCAGAAAGCTGTAACTGATAGCTCAGAGCAAGACATTAAGGTAAGTTTTGATTAATGCTTTTGTTTCAGTACCTGTGCGTTCTCATTTTAGGTTTCTACTTTGTGAGAAGGAAAATGATTTCTTATCAAATCCTTCCCAGTAAGAAACACAGAAAATCTTCATGGCAGTGCTGTTGCATAGTTTGTGATGCACCGGGGTGTTTTCCTGTTGATTAATCAACACTTTTCCTTTTTTTTTCCTCTGATCTTGGTACTTGTCATTGGCATAACACTTACAGATGTAAGAAGCGTCTCTTAGTTCTTAGTTTTGTGATTTAAATCAGAAATGCAGCACAGGCTCCATCCTGCTGCTGGTGCAATCAGCAGTGAGACTCTCCCTGACTTTGATATGAGGAGGATTGGACCCTCAGTGATTTGCTTCTTTCCCAAGCCTGACCCTCAGTTTTTTCTCTATTGAAATTAAGCCGTGGTACACTTTAAAGGTGTGCACACTTGGGTGCTTGACAATGAGTGCTTCTGAGAAAAATAGACGTGATTATATGGTGTATGTGGTCATTTTGCCTATTTTAATGTTCACCACTTCAGCATTAAATGCACACCAATCAATTTTCAATTTCATTTTCTTAATTAGACCCCTTGTGTTCTTACAATTCTATATCTTTAAAAAAAAAAAATAGTCCCAGTATGTCATTAATATCCCTTTGGCTCTGGGGCACTTCCAGTTGGGTATAACTTTTCACCCACCTGCAGTCTGTGGGGAAAGCACTGCTGACTGAAAGGATTTCCTTCCCCAGATACAGAGATGCTTTGAAGTCCCAAAACAATGACTTTCATTGCTTTTCCCTTACACTGTCGGTTCCTATAAATTGGTGATGAAAGTGTGTGGCAGCAGCAGAGGACTTTCGGTCTCTATCTTTGAACAAAAGGAAGCCTGGATCAAGTCTGATTTTTGCGTTCAATTTAGCTTTCTGCAGTGGATTTAATGCAAAATGAAGCTGGCCCAAGAATAATACAATGGATTGAAAAGGCTAACTGAATTAGTGGGCTTAGAGGAATACATTTGTAAAGTGGCAGAAGTCCCCAGTCATAAAAAGGTTTCTTAAAATGGGATTTACTGGCTAATCACGCTGATATTTTAGCATGTTGCCAGGCCTAAAAAATTAGTCATGTTTGTTTGTTTTGGTAAAGACTGTGGTTTAGGCTGTCAGATGGTTATTGTGCTAATAACAGGAAACCATCTTTTATTTAACTGGAATCATAACCACCCGATTAGTGCAGCTGAAAAGTCATCCAGGGGATATGAGCAATACTTTTTTGTAAGCTTAATTCGACAAATGACACACAGGATATCTCTTAGGGTAATTTGGTATCACCTAACCTGATGAAAATGGTATTTCTCTTTATAAAAAAAAGCTTCGGTGAAGGAGCTGATTAATTTTTTTTTCTAAGGTGCTCCCACAAAAGGTGCAACTTAACAGTTTATCCCTGTGTGCATCTTTCTAAGGAGGAGTTGGAAAGCGGCATTATAAGGAATATATGGTGTCCATCTGTTCTCATGGAGCTCTTGGCATTGAGGTGGATTTGTTTTTTAATAAAATGCAGTTTACACGTTTCTAAATGAGGCATTCTGTGTTTGTGGAAAAGGATAAACTGTTACCTTCCCTTGGGGATTGTGTATCCCCGGCCTCCTTGAGGCTAGAGAATAGGCCATTGGAGAACTCCCTCATTACCAATTGTCTCAATGCAGAGGAAGGGCAAAGTCTTGGTAGCTTTTGATAACCAGTTTCAGCATTCAGCAGGCTTAGCTATTAGTCATGCATCTTAGCCTTTCCCTATTTACTTTCAAAACACTTAATAAAAATAATAAAAGATTAGGTATAAAATGAAATATTTGTTTGGTACACAGCACCTCGGTATCTGCAGCTTCCACACACTGCGGTGGTTCAGTCTTCTGGGATATTTTGTGTTGATAGAATCATTTGAATTTGTTACCAGTATTAACATAGGAAGCCCTGGAAAAGATAATTGTAGTTTCCTTAGCTGTAAAGGGCTTACTTACAAATCTGGCTTTGGAAAGTTATAGCTGATGAAATGCAGTTCAGTGGGGTAGTATTATAATCCTACCTTTTAGCCTTCATCCAGCATTAGTGGTTTATCTCAATGGGCATAAAATTAGAAACTAGTTCTTCTTGTCATACAAGTCTGTGGGACTACAGAAAACGACAGATTTCTTTACCGGGCAGGGAGACAGGCTAAAGGCAACACGCTTTTAAAACGATACAGATCATGTTCAGGGGTAGAGACGCCGCTACTTGGCAGCAGCAGGCGCAGTGCTTGGCAAATCAAAGTTGCAAAGGAGTGATTGTGATTTTTTTCCTTTAAAATCAGCATCGCTGGCAAATGCCCGTCACAATTAATAAGTCTGGCTGTTTAAGTAGAGAGTCCTGCAGGAGGGTGCCCACATACAGCAAAAAGCCAGGCGTTGCCACCACACATTAAACAGAAGCAGGGAAAAGTTAATCACTCTTCTTTTTTCCACAGCTGATACTTTCATCCTATATAAACCGCAGCCTGAGTTGTGAAAGCCTCTTTGCAAAAGCTGTGTCCTGTCCCCTCACCGAAACGTACCTCTCGAATTTGTGTCTTCCCGTTTGTAAACAAAAGAAACTGTTGTGTGTCTGATTTTTTCCCTAGCAGAATGGAACAGAGGAACATCGTGCTGAGCGATTACAAAAAGCAGCAGAACGGTTTAGAAATCCTGTTGTGTTCAGCAAGGACTCTGCCGTCAGAAAAACTCAGCTCCAGTCTTTCAGTCAATACGTGGAGAGCAGACCAGGTAGGAGAAAATATAAAACCTGTTTTCCCGTCTTATGATTTAATAATATTTAACAATAAATATATGAAAACCCGATAATGTAAGTCCACATTTCAATACATAAATATCAAGCTTTATAATAATTTTACATGTCTTTTCCCTTTTTTCAAGAGATGAAAAGGCAGAGATCAATACAGGAAGATACAAAGAGAGGAAATGAGGAGAAGGCTGCGATAACTGAGACTCAGAGGAAGCCATCAGAAGATGAAGTGCTTAATGTATATTAATTTTTTGTCTGGTTTCATGATTGCTGATAATTCCAAACTGTATGTGGAAATAGTGCCTTTATTTGTTAAAATGAGATGTTAGGTTTTTTTAGATGTCAATCTCCAGTGCATTCAAAGCAGAGTGAGAGGGGTGCACTGTTGAATTAGTCTGCAGTGTGGTGATAATTGTCAGATAAAAAAAATGAATTTTTCAGAGTTCCACAGCCCCAGCTTCCTTGAGACATTTCCATCAGGGCACTTCCCATAAAGAGATTCCAGTATTGATCTACCGGGAGGATTTTAATTATTACAATAGCAGATACCGCAGAGCTGCAGTTAGAGGGAAGAGTCACATGAGACCTGCTAGAATTTCTCAGCCAACCCATTTTGTTGGCTTGGGTTAATGGGTGTTCAACCTTTCCATTATCCAGATCAGCCGTGAATTACTAGCTGAATGATGTTTGCATTAATATAATATATATGGTAATTTCTTCACTTAATTAACGGGGAGGTTCAGCTCAGTAGGGGTATGGGCTGATCATGTGTAAAATTGATTTGTGAGGGAAATATTTGATAGACCGCAGGGAGAAAGCTGGTTTTGATGGACAGCTGCGGGACAGAAGCAGGAAGAACAAGTTTTAACCTGAATTTTTTGTGTCTGAAAAACACAACACGGCCTTTGATGGTGGTCGTTTGTTGCTGTCCACAGTTTATCTAAACACATTTGTTGGTTTTGCTGAAGCAGTCTAGAGCTGAGTGGTGATTTGTACCACTGTCATATCTACTCCAAAACATCAAACTTTGTACGAGGCGGAGTTATTTTTAGCCCAGTTGTACTTTTGCAGGGCTGAAAAGGTCTGGCACAGTAAGTTCACATTATATATGCAGATGATACACATGAACTCTTGGGATATTTCAGCCTGACACAGCATTTCTTTTCATCTTTTAATAACAATTGTTAGCAATTATGCATGCTGACATTAGGGAAGTTTTCATACTATTTTCAATTAATTATAGTTGATGAAAGGCAATAGCCTGCACATCACCTCAGCTCCCCTGACTGATTTCCCTCTTTTATTTTTATCTTCTTTTTTTTTCTTCAGGGACTGCTCTCAGGGAGTTTTGTTGTTGTTTTTCTGGCTATATAACAGGTAGAAAAGGGGGTTCCATTAGTGCTGATACTGTTGGCTGTTGTGTACACAGAGAAGGACTGAATTAATGGGGGCATAATGTATTTAAATTCAGACACCCCAGATTTCAAAGTTCTGTGCTCGTTACTGGTCCAGGGAGCTCAGCCATGCCATTAGCCTTCACTTTGAACATGTCTTTATTTGAAATAATATGCTGATGTGATTGTTATACCTGTTGCCTGAATAAGAAGCTGAATTGATGATTTCAGGCACATTTATAGAAAAACAATTGAAAACATTCAACACCATATCTGAGACTTATGCAGCAACAAGTTAGCCTCTGGTAGGGAAATAAGCCTCCTTAAAAAAGCCTGTATATTTTTCTGTTCCCAAAGGCCAGTGATTTTAATTGCATCCTTTAGAGAGTGCAGGTGAAATATTAAATCATTTTGCTAATGATTGGTTTTTTTTTTTTTCCCCGGTTCAAACCATTCTTCAAGGCTCTGGGGCAGACAAAGGAGGAAGAAGTGGATGGAGTTGCTCAGTAGTTTTTTCTTCTCCTAACTTATGCCAAAGCATGTTTCAGGAATGACATTTCATTACTGTATACAGCCCATAATAACTTGGTACAGCCAAAACACTGTGTGAAAGTTGTTGAGCCACATGAGAATAACTTGGAAGTACTGCATGACTGTTCTTGGGCTATATTAGTAGGACAGCCAGACTGCTTTGGAAATATT